>NW_027211895.1:8750000-10000000 GCF_036971445.1 Narcine bancroftii | reverse complement strand
TCCCCACCTCTGTTTTCCCGCCTCTGATTCCCCGCCTCTGATTCTCCATATCTCATTCCCCGCCTCTGAATCCCCATCTCTGATTCCCGGACTCTGATTCCCCACCTCTGATTCCCGGCCTCTTATTCCCAGCATCTGATTCCAGGCCTCTGATTCCCGGCCTCTGACTCCCCGCTTCTGATTCTGATTCCCTGCCTCTGATTCCCCATCTCTGATTCCGCACATCTGATTACCTGCCTCTGATTCCCCACCTCTGATTCCCCATATCTGATTCCCCGCCTCTGATTCCCCGCATCCGATTCCCCATATCTGATTCCCCGCCTCTGTTTCCCCGCCCCTGATTCCCCGCATCTGTTTCCCCATATCTGATTCCCCGCCTCTGATTCCCAACTATGATTCCCCGCCTCTGATTCCCCAGCTCTGATTCCCTGCCTCTGATTCCCTGCGTTCTATTCCCTGCCTCTGATTCCCCGCCTCTGATTCCCCATCTCTGATAAACCACCTCTGATTCCCCACCACTGATTCCCCATATCTAATTCCCCGCCTCTGTTTGCCCGCCTCTGATTCCCCGCCTCTGTTTCCCCATATCTGATTCCCCGCCTCTGAATCCCCAACTCTGATTCCCTGCCTCTGATTCCCCAGCTTCATTCCCCGCCTTTGATTCCCCCCGTCTGATTCCCAGCCTCTGAATCCCCGCGTCTGATAACCTGCCTCTGATTCCCCGCCTCTGATTCCCCATCTGAGATTCACCGCCTCTGATTCCCCACCTCTGATTCCCCATCTCTGATTCCGCACATCCGACTCCCTGCCTCTGATTCCCCGACTCTGATTCCCCACCTCTGATTCCCAGGCTCTGATTCCCCGCCTCTGATTCCCCAACTCTGATTCCCCACCTCTGATTCCACAGCTCTGATTCCCCGCCTCTGATTCCCCGTGTTTGATCCCCTGCCTCTGATTCCCCGCCTCTGATTCCCCATCTCTGATTCACCGCCTTTGATTCGCCACCTCTGATTCCCCATATCTGATTCCTCGCCACTGTTTCCCCGCCTCTGATTCCCCGCCTCTGATTCCCCATATCTCATTCCCCGCCTCTGATTCGCCAGCTATGATACCCCGCCTCTGATTCCCCGCGTCTGATTCCCTGCCTCTGATTCCCCGCCTCTGATTCCACATCTCTGATTCACCACCTCTGATTCCACGCGTCTGATTCCCCGCCTCTGATTCCCCATCTCTGATTCCCCATCTCTGATTTCCTAATTCTGATTGCCCGCCTCTGATTCCCCAGCTCTGATTCCTCGCCTCTGATTCCCTTCCTCTGATTCCCAACCTCTGATTCCCCAACTCTGATTTCCCATATTGATTCCCTGCGTCTGATTCCCCACCTCTGATTTCCCATATTGATTCCCTGCGTCTGATTCCCCGCCTCTGATTCCCCAACTCTGATTCCCCGCCTCTGATTCCCCAGCTCTGATACCCCGCATCTGATTCCCCGTGTTTGATTCCCTGCCTCTGATTCCCGGCCTCTGATTCCCCATCTCTGATGCACCGCCTTTGATTCGCAACCTCTGATTCCCCATATCTGATTCCCCGCCTCTGTTTCCCCGCCTCTGATTCCCCGCCTCTGATTCCCCATATCTCATTCCCCGCCTCTTAATCCCCATCTCTGATTCCCGGACTCTGATTCCCGACCTCTGATTCCCGGCCTCTTATTCCCGGCATCTGATTCCGGCCTCTGATTCCCGGCCTCTGATTCCCTGCGTCTGATTCTGATTCCCTGCCTCTGATTCCCCATCTCTGATTCCGCACATCTGATTCCCTGCCTCTGATTCCCCACCTCTGATTCCCCATATCTGATTCCCCGCCTCTGTTTCCCCACCTTTGATTTCCCGCCTCTGTTTCCCAATATCTGTCCCCGCCTCTGATTCCCCATCTCTGATTCCCTGCCTCTGATTCCCCACCTCTGATTCCCCATATCTGATTCCTCGCCTCTGTTTCCCCGCCTCTGATTCCCCGCCTCTGATTCCCCATATCTGATTCCCCGCCTCTGATTCCCAACTATGATTCCCCGCCTCTGATTCCCCAGCTCTGATTCCCTGCCTCTGATTCCCCGCGTTCTATTCCCTGTCTCTGATTCCCCGCCTGTGATTCCCCATCTCTGATAAACCACCTCTGATTCCCCACCACTGATTCCCCATATCTAATTCCCCGCCTCTGTTTGCCCGCCTCTGAATCCCCGCCTCTGTTTCCCCATATCTGATTCCCCGCCTCTGAATCCCCAACTCTGATTCCCTGCCTCTGATTCCCCAGCTTCATTCCCCGCCTTTGATTCCCCCCGTCTGATTCCCAGCCTCTGAATCCCCGTGTCTGATAACCTGCCTCTGATTCCCCGCCTCTGATTCCCCATCTCAGATTCACCGCCTCTGATTCCCCGCCTCTGATTCCCCAACTCTGATTCCCCGACTCTGATTCCCCACCTCTGATTCCCCAGCTCTGATTCCCCGCCTCTGATTCCCCAACTCTGATTCCCCGCCTCTGATTCCACAGCTCTGATTCCCCGCCTCTGATTCCCCGTGTTTGATCCCCTGCCTCTGATTCCCCGCCTCTGATTCCCCATCTCTGATTCACCGCCTTTGATTCCCCGCCTCTGATTCCCCATATCTCATTCCCCGCCTCTGATTCGCCAGCTATGATTCCCCGCCTCTGATTCCCCGCGTCTGATTTCCTGCCTCTGATTCCCCGCCTCTGATTCCACATCTCTGATTCACCACCTCTGATTCCACGCGTCTGATTCCCTGCCTCTGATTCCCCATCTCTGATTCCCCATCTCTGATTTCCCAATTCTGATTCCCCGCCTCTGATTCCCCAGCTCTGATTCCTCGCCTCTGATTCCCTTCCTCTGATTCCCAACCCCTGATTCCCCAACTCTGATTTCCCATATTGATTCCCTGCGTCTGATTCCCCACCTCTGATTTCCCATATTGATTCCCTGCGTCTGATTCCCCACCTCTGATTTCCCATATTGATTCCCCAGCTCTGATTCCCCGCATCTGAATCCCCGTGTTTGATTCCCTGCCTCTGATTCCCGGCCTCTGATTCCCCATCTCTGATTCCCCACCTCTGATTCCCCATATCTGATTCCCAGCCTCTGTTTCCCCGCCTCTGATTCCCCGCCTCTGATTCCCCATATCTCATTCCCCGCCTCTAAATCCCCATCTCTGATTCCCGGACTCTGAATCCCCACCTCTGATTCCCGGCCTCTTATTCCCGGCATCTGATTCCGGCCTCTGATTCCCGGCCTCTGATTCCCTGCGTCTGATTCTGATTCCCTGCCTCTGATTCCCCATCTCTGATTCCGCACATCTGATTCCCTGCCTCTGATTCCCCACCTCTGATTCCCCATATCTGATTCCCCGCCTCTGTTTCCCCACCTTTGATTCCCCGCCTCTGTTTCCCAATATCTAAGTCCCCGCCTCTGATTCCCCAACTCTGATTCCCAACCTCTGATTCCCCAGCTCTGATTCCCCGCCTCTGATTCCCCGCATCTGATTCCCTGCAACTGATTCCAAGCCTCTGATTCCCTGCCTCTGATACCCAAAATCTGATTCCCAACCTCTGATTCCACACCTCTGATTCCCCATATCTGATTCCCCGCCTCTGTTTCCCCGCCTCTGATTCCCCGCCTCTGATTCCCCATATCCCATTCCCCGCCTCCAATTCCGCATCTCTGATTCCCAACCTCTGATTCCCCACCTCTGATTCCCCATATCTGATTCCCCGCCTCTGTTTCCCCGCCTCCTATTCCCCGCCTCTGTTTCCCCGCCTCTGATTCCCCACCTCTGATTCCCAATATCTGCTTCCCCGCCTCTGATTCCCCACCTCTGATTCCCCGCCTCTGATTCGCCAGCTATGATTCCCCGCCTCTTATTCCCCGCGTCTGATTCCCTGCCTCTGATTCCACATCTCTGATTCACCACCTCTGATTCCCCACGTCTGATTCCCTGCCTCTGATTCCCCATCTCTGATTCCCCATCTCTGATTCCCCAATTCTGATTCCCCTCCTCTGATTCCCCGTGTTTGATTCCCTGCCTCTGATTCCCGGCCTCTGATTCCCCATCTCTGATTCACCGCCTTTGATTCGCCACCTCTGATTCGCCATATCTGATTCCCCGCCTCTGTTTCCCCGCCTCTTATTCCCCGCCTCTGATTCCCCATATCTCATTCCCCGCCTCTGAATCCCCATCTCTGATTCCCGGACTCTGATTCCCCACCTCTGATTTCTTGCCTCTTATTCCCGGCATCTGATTCCGGCCTCTGATTCCCGGCCTCTGATTCCCTGCTTCTGATTCTGATTCCCTGCCTTTGATTCCCCATCTCTGATTCCGCACATCTTATTCCCTGCCTCTGATTCCCCATCTCTGATTCCCCATATCTGATTCCCCGCCTCTGATTCCCTGCCTCTGTTTCCCAATATCTAAGTCCCCGCCTCTGATTCCCCAACTCTGATTCCCCACCTCTGATTCCCCATATCTGATTCCCAGCCTCTGTTTCCCCGCCTCTGATTCCCCGCCTCTGTTTCCCCATATCTGATTCCCGGCCTCTGATTCCCCGCCTCTGATTCCCCGCCTCTGATTCCCTGCCTCTGATTCCCCATCTCCGATTCCGCACATCTGATTCCCTGCCTCTGATTCCCCGCCTCTGATTCCCCGCCTCTGATTCCCTGCCTCTGATTCCCAAACTCTGATTCCCCACCTCTGATTCCCCGTGTTTGATTCCCCGCTTCTGTTTCCCCGCCTCTGATTCCCCGCCTCTGATTCCCCAACTCTAATTCCCCGCCTCTGATTCCCCGTATCTGATTCCCCGCCTCTGTTTCCCCGCCTCTGATTCCCCGCCCCTGTTTCCCCATATCTGATTCCCTGCCTCTGATTCCCCAACTTTGATTCCCAGCCTCTGATTCCCCAGCTCTGATTCCCCGCCTCTAATTCCCCGTGTTTGATTCCCTGCCTCTGATTCCCCTCCTCTGATTCCCCATCTCTGATTCACCACCTTTGATTCGCCACCTCTGATTCCCCATATCTGATTCCCCACCTCTGTTTTCCCGCCTCTGATTCCCCGCCTCTGATTCTCCATATCTCATTCCCCGCCTCTGAATCCCCATCTCTGATTCCCGGACTCTGATTCCCCACCTCTGATTCCCGGCCTCTTATTCCCAGCATCTGATTCCAGGCCTCTGATTCCCGGCCTCTGACTCCCCGCTTCTGATTCTGATTCCCTGCCTCTGATTCCCCATCTCTGATTCCGCACATCTGATTACCTGCCTCTGATTCCCCACCTCTGATTCCCCATATCTGATTCCCCGCCTCTGATTCCCCGCATCCGATTCCCCATATCTGATTCCCCGCCTCTGTTTCCCCGCCCCTGATTCCCCGCCTCTGTTTCCCCATATCTGATTCCCCCCCTCTGATTCCCAACTATGATTCCCCGCCTCTGATTCCCCAGCTCTGATTCCCTGCCTCTGATTCCCTGCGTTCTATTCCCTGCCTCTGATTCCCCGCCTCTGATTCCCCATCTCTGATAAACCAACTCTGATTCCCCACCACTGATTCCCCATATCTAATTCCCCGCCTCTGTTTGCCCGCCTCTGATTCCCCGCCTCTGTTTCCCCATATCTGATTCCCCGCCTCTGAATCCCCAACTCTGATTCCCTGCCTCTGATTCCCCAGCTTCATTCCCCGCCTTTGATTCCCCCCGTCTGATTCCCAGCCTCTGAATCCCCGCGTCTGATAACCTGCCTCTGATTCCCCGCCTCTGATTCCCCATCTGAGATTCACCGCCTCTGATTCCCCACCTCTGATTCCCCATCTCTGATTCCGCACATCCGACTCCCTGCCTCTGATTCCCCGACTCTGATTCCCCACCTCTGATTCCCAGGCTCTGATTCCCCGCCTCTGATTCCCCAACTCTGATTCCCCACCTCTGATTCCACAGCTCTGATTCCCCGCCTCTGATTCCCCGTGTTTGATCCCCTGCCTCTGATTCCCCGCCTCTGATTCCCCATCTCTGATTCACCGCCTTTGATTCGCCACCTCTGATTCCCCATATCTGATTCCTCGCCACTGTTTCCCCGCCTCTGATTCCCCGCCTCTGATTCCCCATATCTCATTCCCCGCCTCTGATTCGCCAGCTATGATTCCCCGCCTCTGATTCCCCGCGTCTGATTCCCTGCCTCTGATTCCCCGCCTCTGATTCCACATCTCTGATTCACCACCTCTGATTCCACGCGTCTGATTCCCCGCCTCTGATTCCCCATCTCTGATTCCCCATCTCTGATTTCCTAATTCTGATTGCCCGCCTCTGATTCCCCAGCTCTGATTCCTCGCCTCTGATTCCCTTCCTCTGATTCCCAACCTCTGATTCCCCAACTCTGATTTCCCATATTGATTCCCTGCGTCTGATTCCCCACCTCTGATTTCCCATATTGATTCCCTGCGTCTGATTCCCCGCCTCTGATTCCCCAACTCTGATTCCCCGCCTCTGATTCCCCAGCTCTGATTCCCCGCATCTGATTCCCCGTGTTTGATTCCCTGCCTCTGATTCCCGGCCTCTGATTCCCCATCTCTGATGCACCGCCTTTGATTCGCAACCTCTGATTCCCCATATCTGATTCCCCGCCTCTGTTTCCCCGCCTCTGATTCCCCGCCTCTGATTCCCCATATCTCATTCCCCGCCTCTTAATCCCCATCTCTGATTCCCGGACTCTGATTCCCCACCTCTGATTCCCGGCCTCTTATTCCCGGCATCTGATTCCGGCCTCTGATTCCCGGCCTCTGATTCCCTGCGTCTGATTCTGATTCCCTGCCTCTGATTCCCCATCTCTGATTCCGCACATCTGATTCCCTGCCTCTGATTCCCCACCTCTGATTCCCCATATCTGATTCCCCGCCTCTGTTTCCCCACCTTTGATTCCCCGCCTCTGTTTCCCAATATCTGTCCCCGCCTCTGATTCCCCAACTCTGATTCCCCACCTCTGATTCCCCAGCTCTGATTCCCCGCCTCTGTTTCCCCGCCTCTGATTCCCCGCCTCTGTTTCCCCATATCTGATCCCCGCCTCTATTTGCCCGCCTCTGATTCCCCGCCTCTGTTTCCCCATATCTGATTCCCCGCCTCTGAATCCCCAACTCTGATTCCCTGCCTCTAATTTCCCATGTCTGATTCCCCGCCTCTGATTCCCCGCGTCTGATTACCAGCCTCTGATTCCCCGCCTCTGATTCCCCATCTCTGATTCACAACCTCTGATTCCCCACCTCTGATTCCCCATATCTGATTCCCCGCCTCTGTTTCCCCGCCTCTGATTCCCCACCTCTGATTCCCAATATCTGATTCCCCGCCTCTTATTCCCCACCTCTGATTCCCCGCCTCTGATTCGCCAGCTATGATTCCCCACCTCTGATTCCCCAGCTCTGATACCCCGCCTCTGATTCCCCAACTCTGATTCCCCGCCTCTGATTCCACAGCTCTGATTCCCCGCCTCTGATTCCCCGTGTTTGATCCCCTGCCTCTGATTCCCCGCCTCTGATTCCCCATCTCTGATTCACCGCCTTTGATTCGCCACCTCTGATTCCCCATATCTGATTCCTCGCCACTGTTTCCCCGCCTCTGATTCCCCGCCTCTGATTCCCCATATCTCATTCCCCGCCTCTGATTCGCCAGCTATGATTCCCCGCCTCTGATTCCCCGCGTCTGATTCCCTGCCTCTGATTCCCCGCCTCTGATTCCACATCTCTGATTCACCACCTCTGATTCCACGCGTCTGATTCCCCGCCTCAGATTCCCCATCTCTGATTCCCCATCTCTGATTCCCCAATTCTGATTCCCCGCCTCTGATTCCCCAGCTCTGATTCCTCGCCTCTGATTCCCTTCCTCTGATTCCCAACCTCTGATTCCCCAACTCTGATTTCCCATATTGATTCCCTGCGTCTGATTCCCCACCTCTGATTTCCCATATTGATTCCCTGCGTCTGATTCCCCGCCTCTGATTCCCCAACTCTGATTCCCCAGCTCTGATTCCCCACATCTGATTCCCCGTGTTTGATTCCCTGCCTCTGATTCCCGGCCTCTGATTCCCCATCTCTGATTCCCTGCCTCTGATTCCCCACCTCTGATTCCCCATATCTGATTCCCCGCCTCTGTTTCCCCGCCTCTGATTCCCCGCCTCTGATTCCCCATATCTCATTCCCCGCCTCTAAATCCCCATCTCTGATTCCCGGACTCTGATTCCCCACCTCCGATACCCGGCCTCTTATTCCCGGCATCTGATTCCGGCCTCTGATTCCCGGCCTCTGATACCCTGCGTCTGATTCTGATTCCCTGCCTCTGATTCCCCATCTCTGATTCCGCACATCTGATTCCCTGCCTCTGATTCCCCACCTCTGATTCCCCATATCTGATTCCCCGCCTCTGTTTCCCCACCTTTGATTCCCCGCCTCTGTTTCCCAATATCTAAGTCCCCGCCTCTGATTCCCCAACTCTGATTCCCCACCTCTGATTCCCCAGCTCTGATTCCCCGCCTCTGATTCCCCGCATCTGATTCCCTGCAACTGATTCCAAGCCTCTGATTCCCTGCCTCTGATTCCCAACCTCTGATTCCCAACCTCTGATTCCACACCTCTGATTCCACATATCTGATTCCCCGCCTCTGTTTCCCCGCCTCTGATTCCCCGCCTCTGATTCCCCATATCCCATTCCCCGCCTCCAATTCCGCATCTCTGATTCCCAACCTCTGATTCCACACCTCTGATTCCCCATATCTGATTCCCCGCCTCTGTTTCCCCGCCTCTGATTCCCCGTCTCTGTTTCCCTGCCTCTGATTCCCCACCTCTGATTCCCAATATCTGATTCCCCGCCTCTGATTCCCCACCTCTGATTCCCCGCCTCTGATTCGCCAGCTATGATTCCCCGCCTCTTATTCCCCGCGTCTGATTCCCTGCCTCTGATTCCCCGACTCTGATTCCCCACCTCTGATTCCCCAGCTCTGATTCCCCGCCTCTGATTCCCCAACTCTGATTCCCCGCCTCTGATTCCACAGCTCAAATTCCCCGCCTCTGATTCCCCGTGTTTGATCCCCTGCCTCTGATTCCCCGCCTCTGATTCCCCATCTCTGATTCACCGCCTTTGATTCGCCACCTCTGATTCCCCATATCTGATTCCTCGCCACTGTTTCCCCGCCTCTGATTCCCCGCCTCTGATTCCCCATATCTCATTCCCCGCCTCTGATTCGCCAGCTATGATTCCCCGCCTCTGATTCCCCGCGTCTGATTCCCTGCCTCTGATTCCCCGCCTCTGATTCCACATCTCTGATTCACCACCTCTGATTCCACGCGTCTGATTCCCCGCCTCTTATTCCCCATCTCTGATTCCCCATCTCTGATTCCCCAATTCTGATTCCCCGCCTCTGATTCCCCAGCTCTGATTCCTCGCCTCTGATTCCCTTCCTCTGATTCCCAACCTCTGATTCCCCAACTCTGATTTCCCATATTGATTCCCTGCGTCTGATTCCCCACCTCTGATTTCCCATATTGATTCCCTGCGTCTGATTCCCCGCATCTGATTCCCCAACTCTGATTCCCCGCCTCTGATTCCCCAGCTCTGATTCCCCGCATCTGATTCCCCGTGTTTGATTCCCTGCCTCTGATTCCCGGCCTCTGATTCCCCATCTCTGATTCACCGCCTTTGATTCGCAACCTCTGATTCCCCATATCTGATTCCCCGCCTCTGTTTCCCCGCCTCTGATTCCCCGCCTCTGATTCCCCATATCTCATTCCCCGCCTCTAAATCCCCATCTCTGATTCCCGGACTCTGATTCCCCACCTCTGATTCCCGGCTTCTTATTCCCGGCATCTGATTCCGGCCTCTGATTCCAGGCCTCTGATTCCCTGCGTCTGATTCTGATTTCCTGCCTCTGATTCCCCACCTCTGATTCCCCATATCTGATTCCCCGCCTCTGTTTCCCCACCTTTGATTCCCCGCCTCTGTTTCCCAATATCTAAGTCCCCGCCTCTGATTCCCCAACTCTGATTCCCCACCTCTGATTCCCCAGCTCTGATTCCCCGCCTCTGATTCCCCGCATCTGATTCCCTGCAACTGATTCCAAGCCTCTGATTCCCTGCCTCTGATTCCCAACCTCTGATTCCCAACCTCTGATTCCACACCTCTGATTCCCCATATCTGATTCCCCGCCTCTGTTTCCCCGCCTCTGATTCCCCGCCTCTGATTCCCCATATCCCATTCCCCGCCTCCAATTCCGCATCTCTGATTCCCAACCTCTGATTCCCCACCTCTGATTCCCCATATCTGATTCCCCGCCTCTGTTTCCCCGCCTCTGATTCCCCGCCTCTGTTTCCCCATATCTGATCCCCGCCTCTATTTGCCCGCCTCTGATTCCCCACCTCTGATTCCCCATATCTGATTCCCCGCCTCTGTTTCCCCGCCTCTGATTCCCCGCCTCTGTTTCCCCATATCTAATTCCCCGCCTCTGATTCCCCAACTTTGATTCCCCACCTCTGATTCCCCAGCTTGATTCCCCGCCTCTGATTCCCCGCATCTGATTCCATGCATCTGATTCCCAGCCTCTGATTCCCAGCGTCTGATTCCCAACCAATGATTCCCCACCTCTGATCCCCATATCTGATTCCCCGTCTCTGTTTCCCCGCCTCTGATTCCCCGCCTCTGTTTCCCCATATCTGATCCCCGCCTCTATTTGCCCGCCTCTGATTCCCCGCCTCTGTTTCCCCATATCTGTTCCCTGCCTCTAATTTCCCAGCTCTGATTCCCCGCCTCTGATTCCCCGCGTCTGATTACTGGCCTCTGATTCCCCGCCTCTGATTCCCCATCTCTGATTCACAACCTCTGATTCCCCACCTCTGATTCCCAATATCTGATTCCCTGCCTCTGATTCCCCACCTCTGATTCCCCGCCTCTGATTCGCCAGCTATGATTCCCCGCCTCTTATTCCCCGCGTCTGATTCCCTGCCTCTGATTCCCCGCCTCTGATTCCACATCTCTGATTCACCACCTCTGATTCCCCGCGTCTGATTCCCTGCCTCTGATTCCCCATCTCTGATTCCCCATCTCTGATTCCCCAATTCTGATTCCCCTCCTCTGATTCCCCGTGTTTGATTCCCTGCCTCTGATTCCCGGCCTCTGATTCCCCATCTCTGATTCACCGCCTTTGATTCGCCACCTCTGATTCGCCATATCTGATTCCCCGCCTCTGTTTCCCCGCCTCTGATTCCCCGCCTCTGATTCCCCATATCTCATTCCCCGCCTCTGAATCCCCATCTCTGATTCCCGGACTCTGATTCCCCACCTCTGATTTCCGGCCTCTTATTCCCGGCATCTGATTCCGGCCTCTGATTCCCGGCCTCTGATTCCCAGCGTCTGATTCCCAACCAATGATTCCCCACCTCTGATCCCCATATCTGATTCCCCGTCTCTGTTTCCCCGCCTCTGATTCCCCGCCTCTGTTTCCCCATATCTGATCCCCGCCTCTATTTGCCCGCCTCTGATTCCCCGCCTCTGTTTCCCCATATCTGTTCCCTGCCTCTAATTTCCCAGCTCTGATTCCCCGCCTCTGATTCCCCGCGTCTGATTACTGGCCTCTGATTCCCCGCCTCTGATTCCCCATCTCTGATTCACAACCTCTGATTCCCCACCTCTGATTCCCAATATCTGATTCCCCGCCTCTGATTCCCCACCTCTGATTCCCCGCCTCTGATTCGCCAGCTATGATTCCCCGCCTCTTATTCCCCGCGTCTGATTCCCTGCCTCTGATTCCCCGCCTCTGATTCCACATCTCTGATTCACCACCTCTGATTCCCCGCGTCTGATTCCCTGCCTCTGATTCCCCATCTCTGATTCCCCATCTCTGATTCCCCAATTCTGATTCCCCTCCTCTGATTCCCCGTGTTTGATTCCCTGCCTCTGATTCCCGGCCTCTGATTCCCCATCTCTGATTCACCGCCTTTGATTCGCCACCTCTGATTCGCCATATCTGATTCCCCGCCTCTGTTTCCCCGCCTCTGATTCCCCGCCTCTGATTCCCCATATCTCATTCCCCGCCTCTGAATCCCCATCTCTGATTCCCGGACTCTGATTCCCCACCTCTGATTTCCTGCTTCTGATTCTGATTCCCTGCCTTTGATTCCCCATCTCTGATTCCGCACATCTGATTCCCTGCCTCTGATTCCCCATCTCTGATTCCCCATATCTGATTCCCCGCCTCTGATTCCCTGCCTCTGTTTCCCAATATCTAAGTCCCCGCCTCTGATTCCCCAACTCTGATTCCCCACCTCTGATTCCCCAGCTCTGATTCCCCGCCTCTGATTCCCCGCATCTGATTCCCTGCATCTGATTCCAAGCCTCTGATTCCCTGCCTCTGATTCCCAACCTCTGATTCCCCACCTCTGATTCCCCATATCTGATTCCCAGCCTCTGTTTCCCCGCCTCTGATTCCCCGCCTCTGTTTCCCCATATCTGATTCCCGGCCTCTGATTCCCCGCCTCTGATTCCCCGCCTCTGATTCCCTGCCTCTGATTCCCCATCTCCGATTCCGCACATCTGATTCCCTGCCTCTGATTCCCCGCCTCTGATTCCCCGCCTCTGATTCCCTGCCTCTGATTCCCAACCTCTGATTCCCCACCTCTGATTCCCCGTGTTTGATTCCCCGCCTCTGTTTCCCCGCCTCTGATTCCCTGCCTCTGATTCCCCAACTCTAATTCCCCGCCTCTGATTCCCCATATCTGATTCCCCGCCTCTGTTTCCCCGCCTCTGATTCCCCGCCCCTGTTTCCCCATATCTGATTCCCTGCCTCTGATTCCCCAACTTTGATTCCCAGCCTCTGATTCCCCAGCTCTGATTCCCCGCCTCTGATTCCCCGTGTTTGATTCCCTGCCTCTGATTCCCCTCCTCTGATTCCCCATCTCTGATTCACCACCTTTGATTCGCCACCTCTGATTCCCCATATCTGATTCCCCACCTCTGTTTTCCCGCCTCTGATTCCCCGCCTCTGATTCTCCATATCTCATTCCCCGCCTCTGAATCCCCATCTCTGATTCCCGGACTCTGATTCCCCACCTCTGATTCCCGGCCTCTTATTCCCAGCATCTGATTCCAGGCCTCTGATTCCCGGCCTCTGACTCCCCGCTTCTGATTCTGATTCCCTGCCTCTGATTCCCCATCTCTGATTCCGCACATCTGATTACCTGCCTCTGATTCCCCACCTCTGATTCCCCATATCTGATTCCCCGCCTCTGATTCCCCGCATCCGATTCCCCATATCTGATTCCCCGCCTCTGTTTCCCCGCCCCTGATTCCCCGCCTCTGTTTCCCCATATCTGATTCCCCGCCTCTGATTCCCAACTATGATTCCCCGCCTCTGATTCCCCAGCTCTGATTCCCTGCCTCTGATTCCCCGCTTTCTATTCCCTGTCTCTGATTCCCCGCCTGTGATTCCCCATCTCTGATAAACCACCTCTGATTCCCCACCACTGATTCCCCATATCTAATTCCCCGCCTCTGTTTGCCCGCCTCTGAATCCCCGCCTCTGTTTCCCCATATCTGATTCCCCGCCTCTGAATCCCCAACTCTGATTCCCTGCCTCTGATTCCCCAGCTTCATTCCCCGCCTTTGATTCCCCCCGTCTGATTCCCAGCCTCTGAATCCCCGTGTCTGATAACCTGCCTCTGATTCCCCGCCTCTGATTCCCCATCTCAGATTCACCGCCTCTGATTCCCCACCTCTGATTCCCCATCTCTGATTCCGCACATACGACTCCCTGCCTCTGATTCCCCGACTCTGATTCCCCACCTCTGATTCCCCAGCTCTGATTCCCCACCTCTGATTCCCCAACTCTGATTCCCCGCCTCTGATTCCACAGCTCTGATTCCCCGCCTCTGATTCCCCGTGTTTGATCCCCTGCCTCTGATTCCCCGCCTCTGATTCCCCATCTCTGATTCACCGCCTTTGATTCCCCGCCTCTGATTCCCCATATCTCATTCCCCGCCTCTGATTCGCCAGCTATGATTCCCTGCCTCTGATTCCCCGCGTCTGATTTCCTGCCTCTGATTCCCCGCCTCTGATTCCACATCTCTGATTCACCACCTCTGAATCCACGCGTCTGATTCCCCGCCTCTGATTCCCCATGTCTGATTCCCCATCTCTGATTCCCCAATTCTGATTCCCCGCCTCTGATTCCCCAGCTCTGATTCCTCGCCTCTGATTCCCTTCCTCTGATTCCCAACCTCTGATTCCCCAACTCTGATTTCCCATATTGATTCCCTGCGTCTGATTCCCCACCTCTGATTTCCCATATTGATTCCCTGCGTCTGATTCCCCGCCTCTGATTCCCCAACTTTGATTCCCCGCCTCTGATTCCCCAGCTCTGATTCCCCGCATCTGAATCCCCGTGTTTGATTCCCTGCCTCTGATTCCCGGCCTCTGATTCCCCATCTCTGATTCCGCACCTCTGATTCCCCATATCTGATTCCCCGCCTCTGTTTCCCCGCCTCTGATTCCCCGCCTCTGATTCCCCATATCTCATTCCCCACCTCTAAATCCCCACCTCTGATTCCCGGCCTCTTATTCCCGGCATCTGATTCCGGCCTCTGATTCCCGGCCTCTGATTCCCTGCGTCTGATTCTGATTCCCTGCCTCTGATTCCCCATCTCTGATTCCGCACATCTGATTCCCTGCCTCTGATTCCCCACCTCTGATTCCCCATATCTGATTCCCCGCCTCTGTTTCCCCACCTTTGATTCCCCGCCTCTGTTTCCCAATATCTAAGTCCCCGCCTCTGATTCCCCAACTCTGATTCCCCACCTCTGATTCCCCAGCTCTGATTCCCCGCCTCTGATTCCCCGCATCTGATTCGCTGCAACTGATTCCAAGCCTCTGATTCCCTGCCTCTGATTCCCAACCTCTGATTCCCAACCTCTGATTCCACACCTCTGATTCCCCATATCTGATTCCCCGCCTCTGTTTCCCCGCCTCTGATTCCCCGCCTCTGATTCCCCATATCCCATTCCCCGCCTCCAATTCCGCATCTGTGATTCCCAACCTCTGATTCCCCACCTCTGATTCCCCATATCTGATTCCCCGCCTCTGTTTCCCCGCCTCTGATTCCCCGCCTCTGTTTCCCCGCCTCTGATTCCCCACCTCTGATTCCCAATATCTGATTCCCCGCCTCTGATTCCCCACCTCTGATTCCCCGCCTCTGATTCGCCAGCTATGATTCCCCGCCTCTTATTCCCCGCGTCTGATTCCCTGCCTCTGATTCTCCGCCTCTGATTCCACATCTCTGATTCACCACCTCTGATTCCCCACGTCTGATTCCCTGCCTCTGATTCCCCATCTCTGATTCCCCATCTCTGATTCCCCAATTCTGATTCCCCTCCTCTGATTCCCCGTGTTTGATTCCCTGCCTCTGATTCCCGGCCTCTGATTCCCCATCTCTGATTCACCGCCTTTGATTCGCCACCTCTGATTCGTCATATCTGATTCCCCGCCTCTGTTTCCCCGCCTCTGATTCCCCGCCTCTGATTCCCCATATCTCATTCCCCGCCTCTGAATCCCCATCTCTGATTCCCGGACTCTGATTCCCCACCTCTGATTTCTTGCCTCTTATTCCCGGCATCTGATTCCGGCCTCTGATTCCCGGCCTCTGATTCCCTGCTTCTGATTCTGATTCCCTGCCTTTCATTCACCATCTCTGATTCCGCACATCTGATTCCCTGCCTCTGATTCCCCATCTCTGATTCCCCATATCTGATTCCCCGCCTCTGATTCCCCGCCTCTGTTTCCCCAGCTCTGATTCCCCGCCTCTGATTCCCCGCATCTGATTCCCTGCATCTGATTCCAAGCCTCTGATTCCCTACCTCTGATTCCCAACCTCTGATTCCCCACCTCTGATTCCCCATATCTGATTCCCAGCCTCTGTTTCCCCGCCTCTGATTCCCCGCCTCTGTTTCCCCATATCTGTTCCCTGCCTCTAATTTCCCAGCTCTGATTCCCCGCCTCTGATTCCCCGCGTCTGATTACTGGCCTCTGATTCCCCGCCTCTGATTCCCCATCTCTGATTCACAACCTCTGATTCCCCACTTCTGATTCCCAATATCTGATTCCCCGCCTCTGATTCCCCACCTCTGATTCCCCGCCTCTGATTCGCCAGCTATGATTCCCCGCCTCTTATTCCCCGCGTCTGATTCCCTGCCTCTGATTCCCCGCCTCTGATTCCACATCTCTGATTCACCACCTCTGATTCCCCGCGTCTGATTCCCTGCCTCTGATTCCCCATCTCTGATTCCCCATCTCTGATTCCCCAATTCTGATTCCCCTCCTCTGATTCCCCGTGTTTGATTCCCTGCCTCTGATTCCCGGCCTCTGATTCCCCATCTCTGATTCACCGCCTTTGATTCGCCACCTCTGATTCGCCATATCTGATTCCCCGCCTCTGTTTCCCCGCCTCTGATTCCCCGCCTCTGATTCCCCATATCTCATTCCCCGCCTCTGAATCCCCATCTCTGATTCCCGGACTCTGATTCCCCACCTCTGATTTCCGGCCTCTTATTCCCGGCATCTGATTCCGGCCTCTGATTCCCGGCCTCTGATTCCCTGCTTCTGATTCTGATTCCCTGCCTTTGATTCCCCATCTCTGATTCCGCACATCTGATTCCCTGCCTCTGATTCCCCATCTCTGATTCCCCATATCTGATTCCCCGCCTCTGATTCCCTGCCTCTGTTTCCCAATATCTAAGTCCCCGCCTCTGATTCCCCAACTCTGATTCCCCACCTCTGATTCCCCAGCTCTGATTCCCCGCCTCTGATTCCCCGCATCTGATTCCCTGCATCTGATTCCAAGCCTCTGATTCCCTGCCTCTGATTCCCAACCTCTGATTCCCCACCTCTGATTCCCCATATCTGATTCCCAGCCTCTGTTTCCCCGCCTCTGATTCCCCGCCTCTGTTTCCCCATATCTGATTCCCGGCCTCTGATTCCCCGCCTCTGATTCCCCGCCTCTGATTCCCTGCCTCTGATTCCCCATCTCCGATTCCGCACATCTGATTCCCTGACTCTGATTCCCCGCCTCTGATTCCCCGCCTCTGATTCCCTGCCTCTGATTCCCAACCTCTGATTCCCCACCTCTGATTCCCCGTGTTTGATTCCCCGCCTCTGTTTCCCCGCCTCTGATTCCCTGCCTCTGATTCCCCAACTCTAATTCCCCGCCTTTGATTCCCCATATCTGATTCCCCGCCTCTGTTTCCCCGCCTCTGATTCCCCGCCCCTGTTTCCCCATATCTGATTCCCTGCCTCTGATTCCCCAACTTTGATTCCCAGCCTCTGATTCCCCAGCTCTGATTCCCCGCCTCTGATTCCCCGTGTTTGATTCCCTGCCTCTGATTCCCCTCCTCTGATTCCCCATCTCTGATTCACCACCTTTGATTCGCCACCTCTGATTCCCCATATCTGATTCCCCACCTCTGTTTTCCCGCCTCTGATTCCCCGCCTCTGATTCTCCATATCTCATTCCCCGCCTCTGAATCCCCATCTCTGATTCCCGGACTCTGATTCCCCACCTCTGATTCCCGGCCTCTTATTCCCAGCATCTGATTCCAGGCCTCTGATTCCCGGCCTCTGACTCCCCGCTTCTGATTCTGATTCCCTGCCTCTGATTCCCCATCTCTGATTCCGCACATCTGATTACCTGCCTCTGATTCCCCACCTCTGATTCCCCATATCTGATTCCCCGCCTCTGATTCCCCGCATCCGATTCCCCATATCTGATTCCCCGCCTCTGTTTCCCCGCCCCTGATTCCCCGCCTCTGTTTCCCCATATCTGATTCCCCGCCTCTGATTCCCAACTATGATTCCCCGCCTCTGATTCCCCAGCTCTGATTCCCTGCCTCTGATTCCCCGCTTTCTATTCCCTGTCTCTGATTCCCCGCCTGTGATTCCCCATCTCTGATAAACCACCTCTGATTCCCCACCACTGATTCCCCATATCTAATTCCCCGCCTCTGTTTGCCCGCCTCTGAATCCCCGCCTCTGTTTCCCCATATCTGATTCCCCGCCTCTGAATCCCCAACTCTGATTCCCTGCCTCTGATTCCCCAGCTTCATTCCCCGCCTTTGATTCCCCCCGTCTGATTCCCAGCCTCTGAATCCCCGTGTCTGATAACCTGCCTCTGATTCCCCGCCTCTGATTCCCCATCTCAGATTCACCGCCTCTGATTCCCCACCTCTGATTCCCCATCTCTGATTCCGCACATACGACTCCCTGCCTCTGATTCCCCGACTCTGATTCCCCACCTCTGATTCCCCAGCTCTGATTCCCCGCCTCTGATTCCCCAACTCTGATTCCCCGCCTCTGATTCCACAGCTCTGATTCCCCGCCTCTGATTCCCCGTGTTTGATCCCCTGCCTCTGATTCCCCGCCTCTGATTCCCCATCTCTGATTCACCGCCTTTGATTCCCCGCCTCTGATTCCCCATATCTCATTCCCCGCCTCTGATTCGCCAGCTATGATTCCCTGCCTCTGATTCCCCGCGTCTGATTTCCTGCCTCTGATTCCCCGCCTCTGATTCCACATCTCTGATTCACCACCTCTGAATCCACGCGTCTGATTCCCCGCCTCTGATTCCCCATGTCTGATTCCCCATCTCTGATTCCCCAATTCTGATTCCCCGCCTCTGATTCCCCAGCTCTGATTCCTCGCCTCTGATTCCCTTCCTCTGATTCCCAACCTCTGATTCCCCAACTCTGATTTCCCATATTGATTCCCTGCGTCTGATTCCCCACCTCTGATTTCCCATATTGATTCCCTGCGTCTGATTCCCCGCCTCTGATTCCCCAACTTTGATTCCCCGCCTCTGATTCCCCAGCTCTGATTCCCCGCATCTGAATCCCCGTGTTTGATTCCCTGCCTCTGATTCCCGGCCTCTGATTCCCCATCTCTGATTCCGCACCTCTGATTCCCCATATCTGATTCCCCGCCTCTGTTTCCCCGCCTCTGATTCCCCGCCTCTGATTCCCCATATCTCATTCCCCACCTCTAAATCCCCACCTCTGATTCCCGGCCTCTTATTCCCGGCATCTGATTCCGGCCTCTGATTCCCGGCCTCTGATTCCCTGCGTCTGATTCTGATTCCCTGCCTCTGATTCCCCATCTCTGATTCCGCACATCTGATTCCCTGCCTCTGATTCCCCACCTCTGATTCCCCATATCTGATTCCCCGCCTCTGTTTCCCCACCTTTGATTCCCCGCCTCTGTTTCCCAATATCTAAGTCCACGCCTCTGATTCCCCAACTCTGATTCCCCACCTCTGATTCCCCAGCTCTGATTCCCCGCCTCTGATTCCCCGCATCTGATTCCCTGCAACTGATTCCAAGCCTCTGATTCCCTGCCTCTGATTCCCAACCTCTGATTCCCAACCTCTGATTCCACACCTCTGATTCCCCATATCTGATTCCCCGCCTCTGTTTCCCCGCCTCTGATTCCCCGCCTCTGATTCCCCATATCCCATTCCCCGCCTCCAATTCCGCATCTCTGATTCCCAACCTCTGATTCCCCACCTCTGATTCCCCATATCTGATTCCCCGCCTCTGTTTCCCCGCCTCTGATTCCCCGCCTCTGTTTCCCCGCCTCTGATTCCCCACCTCTGATTCCCAATATCTGATTCCCCGCCTCTGATTCCCCACCTCTGATTCCCCGCCTCTGATTCGCCAGCTATGATTCCCCGCCTCTTATTCCCCGCGTCTGATTCCCTGCCTCTGATTCTCCGCCTCTGATTCCACATCTCTGATTCACCACCTCTGATTCCCCACGTCTGATTCCCTGCCTCTGATTCCCCATCTCTGATTCCCCATCTCTGATTCCCCAATTCTGATTCCCCTCCTCTGATTCCCCGTGTTTGATTCCCTGCCTCTGATTCCCGGCCTCTGATTCCCCATCTCTGATTCACCGCCTTTGATTCGCCACCTCTGATTCGTCATATCTGATTCCCCGCCTCTGTTTCCCCGCCTCTGATTCCCCGCCTCTGATTCCCCATATCTCATTCCCCGCCTCTGAATCCCCATCTCTGATTCCCGGACTCTGATTCCCCACCTCTGATTTCTTGCCTCTTATTCCCGGCATCTGATTCCGGCCTCTGATTCCCGGCCTCTGATTCCCTGCTTCTGATTCTGATTCCCTGCCTTTCATTCCCCATCTCTGATTCCGCACATCTGATTCCCTGCCTCTGATTCCCCATCTCTGATTCCCCATATCTGATTCCCCGCCTCTGATTCCCCGCCTCTGTTTCCCCAGCTCTGATTCCCCGCCTCTGATTCCCCGCATCTGATTCCCTGCATCTGATTCCAAGCCTCTGATTCCCTGCCTCTGATTCCCAACCTCTGATTCCCCACCTCTGATTCCCCATATCTGATTCCCAGCCTCTGTTTCCCCGCCTCTGATTCCCCGCCTCTGTTTCCCCATATCTGATTCCCGGCCTCTGATTCCCCGCCTCTGATTCCCCGCCTCTGATTCCCTGCCTCTGATTCCCCATCTCCGATTCCGCACATCTGATTCCCTGCCTCTGATTCCCCGCCTCTGATTCCCCTCCTCTGATTCCCTGCCTCTGATTCCCAACCTCTGATTCCCCACCTCTGATTCCCCGTGTTTGATTCCCCGCTTCTGTTTCCCCGCCTCTGATTCCCCGCCTCTGATTCCCCAACTCTAATTCCCCGCCTCTGATTCCCCATATCTGATTCCCCACCTCTGTTTTCCCGCCTCTGATTCCCCACCTCTGATTCTCCATATCTCATTCCCCGCCTCTGAATCCCCATCTCTGATTCCCGGACTCTGATTCCCCACCTCTGATTCCCGGCCTCTTATTCCCAGCATCTGATTCCCGGCCTCTGATTCCCGGCCTCTGACTCCCCGCTTCTGATTCTGATTCCCCGCCTCTGATTCCCCATCTCTGATTCCGCACATCTGATTACCTGCCTCTGATTCCCCACCTCTGATTCCCCATATCTGATTCCCCGCCTCTGTTTCCCCGCATCCGATTCCCCATATCTGATTCCCCGCCTCTGTTTCCCTGCCCCTGATTCCCCGCCTCTGTTTCCCCATATCTGATTCCCCGCCTCTGATTCCCAACTATGATTCCCCGCCTCTGATTCCCCAGCTCTGATTCCCTGCCTCTGATTCCCTGCGTTCTATTCCCTGCCTCTGATTCCCCGCCTCTGATTCCCCATCTCTGATAAACCACCTCTGATTCCCCACGTCTGATTCCCTGCCTCTGATTCCCCATCTCTGATTCCCCATCTCTGATTCCCCAATTCTGATTCCCCTCCTCTGATTCCCCGTGTTTGATTCCCTGCCTCTGATTCCCGGCCTCTGATTCCCCATCTCTGATTCACCGCCTTTTATTCGCCACCTCTGATTCGTCATATCTGATTCCCCACCTCTGTTTCCCCGCCTCTGATTCCCCGCCTCTGATTCCCCATATCTCATTCCCCGCCTCTGAATCCCCATCTCTGATTCCCGGACTCTGATTCCCCACCTCTGATTTCTTGCCTCTTATTCCCGGCATCTGATTCCGGCCTCTGATTCCCGGCCTCTGATTCCCTGCTTCTGATTCTGATTCCCTGCCTTTCATTCCCCATCTCTGATTCCGCACATCTGATTCCCTGCCTCTGATTCCCCATCTCTGATTCCCCATATCTGATTCCCCGCCTCTGATTCCCCGCCTCTGTTTCCCCAGCTCTGATTCCCCGCCTCTGATTCCCCGCATCTGATTCCCTGCATCTGATTCCAAGCCTCTGATTCCCTGCCTCTGATTCCCAACCTCTGATTCCCCACCTCTGATTCCCCATATCTGATTCCCAGCCTCTGTTTCCCCGCCTCTGATTCCCCGCCTCTGTTTCCCCATATCTGATTCCCGGCCTCTGATTCCCCGCCTCTGATTCCCCGCCTCTGATTCCCTGCCTCTGATTCCCCATCTCCGATTCCGCTCATCTGATTCCCTGCCTCTGATTCCCCGCCTCTGATTCCCCTCCTCTGATTCCCTGCCTCTGATTCCCAACCTCTGATTCCCCACCTCTGATTCCCCGTGTTTGATTCCCCGCTTCTGTTTCCCCGCCTCTGATTCCCCGCCTCTGATTCCCCAACTCTAATTCCCCGCCTCTGATTCCCCATATCTGATTCCCCGCCTCCGTTTCCCCGCCTCTGATTCCCCGCCCCTGTTTCCCCATATCTGATTCCCTGCCTCTGATTCCCCAACTTTGATTCCCAGCCTCTGATTCCCCAGCTCTGATTCCCCGCCTCTGATTCCCCGTGTTTGATTCCCTGCCTCTGATTCCCCTCCTCTGATTCCCCATCTCTGATTCACCACCTTTGATTCGCCACCTCTGATTCCCCATATCTGATTCCCCACCTCTGTTTTCCCGCCTCTGATTCCCCACCTCTGATTCTCCATATCTCATTCCCCGCCTCTGAATCCCCATCTCTGATTCCCGGACTCTGATTCCCCACCTCTGATTCCCGGCCTCTTATTCCCAGCATCTGATTCCCGGCCTCTGATTCCCGGCCTCTGACTCCCCGCTTCTGATTCTGATTCCCCGCCTCTGATTCCCCATCTCTGATTCCGCACATCTGATTACCTGCCTCTGATTCCCCACCTCTGATTCCCCATATCTGATTCCCCGCCTCTGTTTCCCCGCATCCGATTCCCCATATCTGATTCCCCGCCTCTGTTTCCCCGCCCCTGATTCCCCGCCTCTGTTTCCCCATATCTGATTCCCCGCCTCTGATTCCCAACTATGATTCCCCGCCTCTGATTCCCCAGCTCTGATTCCCTGCCTCTGATTCCCTGCGTTCTATTCCCTGCCTCTGATTCCCCGCCTCTGATTCCCCATCTCTGATAAACCACCTCTGATTCCCCACCATTGATTCCCCATATCTGATTCCCCGCCTCTGAATCCCCAACTCTGATTCCCTGCCTCTGATTCCCCAGCTTCATTCCCCGCCTTTGATTCCCCCCGTCTGATTCCCAGCCTCTGAATCCCCGCGTCTGATAACCTGCCTCTGATTCCCCGCCTCTGATTCCCCATCTCAGATTCACCGCCTTTGATTCGCCACCTCTGATTCCCCATCTCTGATTCCTCGCCACTGTTTCCCCGCCTCTGATTCCCCGCCTCTGATTCCCCATATCTCATTCCCCGCCTCTGATTCGCCAGCTATGATTCCCCGCCTCTGATTCCCCGCGTCTGATTCCCTGCCTCTGATTCCCCGCCTCTGATTCCACATCTCTGATTCACCACCTCTGATTCCACGCGTCTGATTCCCCGCCTCTGATTCCCCATCTCTGATTCCCCATCTCTGATTCCCCAATTCTGATTCCCCGCCTCTGATTCCCCAGCTCTGATTCCTCGCCTCTGATTCCCTTCCTCTGATTCCCAACCTCTGATTCCCCAACTCTGATTTCCCATATTGATTCCCTGCGTCTGATTCCCCACCTCTGATTTCCCATATTGATTCCCTGCGTCTGATTCCCCGCCTCTGATTCCCCAACTCTGATTCCCCGCCTCTGATTCCCCAGCTCTGATTCCCCGCATCTGATTCCCCGTGTTTGATTCCCTGCCTCTGATTCCCGGCCTCTGATTCCCCATCTCTGATGCACCGCCTTTGATTCGCAACCTCTGATTCCCCATATCTGATTCCCCGCCTCTGTTTCCCCGCCTCTGATTCCCCGCCTCTGATTCCCCATATCTCATTCCCCGCCTCTAAATCCCCATCTCTGATTCCCGGACTCTGATTCCCCACCTCTGATTCCCGGCCTCTTATTCCCGGCATCTGATTCCGGCCTCTGATTCCCGGCCTCTGATTCCCTGCGTCTGATTCTGATTCCCTGCCTCTGATTCCCCATCTCTGATTCCGCACATCTGATTCCCTGCCTCTGATTCCCCACCTCAGATTCCACATATCTGATTCCCCGCCTCTGTTTCCCCACCTTTGATTCCCCGCCTCTGTTTCCCAATATCTAAGTCCCCGCCTCTGAATCCCCAACTCTGATTCCCCACCTCTGATTCCCCAGCACTGATTCCCCGCCTCTGATTCCCCGCATCTGATTCCCTGCAACTGATTCCAAGCCTCTGATTCCCTGCCTCTGATTCCCAACCTCTGATTCCCAACCTCTGATTCCACACCTCTGATTCCCCATATCTGATTCCCCGCCTCTGTTTCCCCGCCTCTGATTCCCCGCCTCTGATTCCCCATATCTCATTCCCCGCCTCCAATTCCGCATCTCTGATTCCCAACCTCTGATTCCCCACCTCTGATTCCCCATATCTGATTCCCCGCCTCTGTTTCCCCGCCTCTGATTCCCCGCCTCTGTTTCCCCGCGTCTGATTCCCCACCTCTGATTCCCAATATCTGATTCCCCGCCTCTGATTCCCCACCTCTGATTCCCCGCCTCTGATTCGCCAGCTATGATTCCCCGCCTCTTATTCCCCGCGTCTGATTCCCTGCCTCTGATTCTCCGCCTCTGATTCCACATCTCTGATTCACCACCTCTGATTCCCCACGTCTGATTCCCTGCCTCTGATTCCCCATCTCTGATTCCCCATCTCTGATTCCCCAATTCTGATTCCCCTCCTCTGATTCCCCGTGTTTGATTCCCTGCCTCTGATTCCCGGCCTCTGATTCCCCATCTCTGATTCACCGCCTTTGATTCGCCACCTCTGATTCGTCATATCTGATTCCCCGCCTCTGTTTCCCCGCCTCTGATTCCCCGCCTCTGATTCCCCATATCTCATTCCCCGCCTCTGAATCCCCATCTCTGATTCCCGGACTCTGATTCCCCACCTCTGATTTCTTGCCTCTTATTCCCGGCATCTGATTCCGGCCTCTGATTCCCGGCCTCTGATTCCCTGCTTCTGATTCTGATTCCCTGCCTTTCATTCCCCATCTCTGATTCCGCACATCTGATTCCCTGCCTCTGATTCCCCATCTCTGATTCCCCATATCTGATTCCCCGCCTCTGATTCCCCGCCTCTGTTTCCCCAGCTCTGATTCCCCGCCTCTGATTCCCCGCATCTGATTCCCTGCATCTGATTCCAAGCCTCTGATTCCCTGCCTCTGATTCCCAACCTCTGATTCCCCACCTCTGATTCCCCATATCTGATTCCCAGCCTCTGTTTCCCCGCCTCTGATTCCCCGCCTCTGTTTCCCCATATCTGATTCCCGGCCTCTGATTCCCCGCCTCTGATTCCCCGCCTCTGATTCCCTGCCTCTGATTCCCCATCTCCGATTCCGCACATCTGATTCCCTGCCTCTGATTCCCCGCCTCTCATTCCCCTCCTCTGATTCCCTGCCTCTGATTCCCAACCTCTGATTCCCCACCTCTGATTCCCCGTGTTTGATTCCCCGCTTCTGTTTCCCCGCCTCTGATTCCCCGCCTCTGATTCCCCAACTCTAATTCCCCGCCTCTGATTCCCCATATCTGATTCCCCGCCTCTGTTTCCCCGCCTCTGATTCCCCGCCCCTGTTTCCCCATATCTGATTCCCTGCCTCTGATTCCCCAACTTTGATTCCCAGCCTCTGATTCCCCAGCTCTGATTCCCCGCCTCTGATTCCCCGTGTTTGATTCCCTGCCTCTGATTCCCCTCCTCTGATTCCCCATCTCTGATTCACCACCTTTGATTCGCCACCTCTGATTCCCCATATCTGATTCCCCACCTCTGTTTTCCCGCCTCTGATTCCCCACCTCTGATTCTCCATATCTCATTCCCCGCCTCTGAATCCCCATCTCTGATTCCCGGACTCTGATTCCCCACCTCTGATTCCCGGCCTCTTATTCCCAGCATCTGATTCCCGGCCTCTGATTCCCGGCCTCTGACTCCCCGCTTCTGATTCTGATTCCCCGCCTCTGATTCCCCATCTCTGATTCCGCACATCTGATTACCTGCCTCTGATTCCCCACCTCTGATTCCCCATATCTGATTCCCCGCCTCTGTTTCCCCGCATCCGATTCCCCATATCTGATTCCCCGCCTCTGTTTCCCCGCCCCTGATTCCCCGCCTCTGTTTCCCCATATCTGATTCCCCGCCTCTGATTCCCAACTATGATTCCCCGCCTCTGATTCCCCAGCTCTGATTCCCTGCCTCTGATTCCCTGCGTTCTATTCCCTGCCTCTGATTCCCCGCCTCTGATTCCCCATCTCTGATAAACCACCTCTGATTCCCCACCATTGATTCCCCATATCTGATTCCCCGCCTCTGAATCCCCAACTCTGATTCCCTGCCTCTGATTCCCCAGCTTCATTCCCCGCCTTTGATTCCCCCCGTCTGATTCCCAGCCTCTGAATCCCCGCGTCTGATAACCTGCCTCTGATTCCCCGCCTCTGATTCCCCATCTCAGATTCACCGCCTTTGATTCGCCACCTCTGATTCCCCATCTCTGATTCCTCGCCACTGTTTCCCCGCCTCTGATTCCCCGCCTCTGATTCCCCATATCTCATTCCCCGCCTCTGATTCGCCAGCTATGATTCCCCGCCTCTGATTCCCCGCATCTGATTCCCTGCCTCTGATTCACCGCCTCTGATTCCACATCTCTGATTCACCACCTCTGATTCCACGCGTCTGATTCCCCGCCTCTGATTCCCCATCTCTGATTCCCCATCTCTGATTCCCCAATTCTGATTCCCCGCCTCTGATTCCCCAGCTCTGATTCCTCGCCTCTGATTCCCTTCCTCTGATTCCCAACCTCTGATTCCCCAACTCTGATTTCCCATATTGATTCCCTGCGTCTGATTCCCCACCTCTGATTTCCCATATTGATTCCCTGCGTCTGATTCCCCGCCTCTGATTCCCCAACTCTGATTCCCCATATCTGATTCCCCGCCTCTGTTTCCCCACCTTTGATTCCCCGCCTCTGTTTCCCAATATCTAAGTCCCCGCCTCTGATTCCCCAACTCTGATTCCCCACCTCTGATTCCCCAGCTCTGATTCCCCGCCTCTGATTCCCCGCATCTGATTCCCTGCAACTGATTCCAAGCCTCTGATTCCCTGCCTCTGATTCCCAACCTCTGATTCCCAACCTCTGATTCCACACCTCTGATTCCCCATATCTGATTCCCCGCCTCTGTTTCCCCGCCTCTGATTCCCCGCCTCTGATTCCCCATATCCCATTCCCCGCCTCCAATTCCGCATCTCTGATTCCCAACCTCTGATTCCCCACCTCTGATTCCCCATATCTGATTCCCCGCCTCTGTTTCCCCGCCTCTGATTCCCCGCCTCTGTTTCCCCGCCTCTGATTCCCCACCTCTGATTCCCAATATCTGATTCCCCGCCTCTGATTCCCCACCTCTGATTCCCCGCCTCTGATTCGCCAGCTATGATTCCCCGCCTCTTATTCCCCGCGTCTGATTCCCTGCCTCTGATTCTCCGCCTCTGATTCCACATCTCTGATTCACCACCTCTGATTCCCCACGTCTGATTCCCTGCCTCTGATTCCCCATCTCTGATTCCCCATCTCTGATTCCCCAATTCTGATTCCCCTCCTCTGATTCCCCGTGTTTGATTCCCTGCCTCTGATTCCCGGCCTCTGATTCCCCATCTCTGATTCACCGCCTTTGATTCGCCACCTCTGATTCGTCATATCTGATTCCCCGCCTCTGTTTCCCCGCCTCTGATTCCCCGCCTCTGATTCCCCATATCTCATTCCCCGCCTCTGAATCCCCATCTCTGATTCCCGGACTCTGATTCCCCACCTCTGATTTCTTGCCTCTTATTCCCGGCATCTGATTCCGGCCTCTGATTCCCGGCCTCTGATTCCCTGCTTCTGATTCTGATTCCCTGCCTTTCATTCCCCATCTCTGATTCCGCACATCTGATTCCCTGCCTCTGATTCCCCATCTCTGATTCCCCATATCTGATTCCCCGCCTCTGATTCCCCGCCTCTGTTTCCCCAGCTCTGATTCCCCGCCTCTGATTCCCCGCATCTGATTCCCTGCATCTGATTCCAAGCCTCTGATTCCCTGCCTCTGATTCCCAACCTCTGATTCCCCACCTCTGATTCCCCATATCTGATTCCCAGCCTCTGTTTCCCCGCCTCTGATTCCCCGCCTCTGTTACCCCATATCTGATTCCCGGCCTCTGATTCCCCGCCTCTGATTCCCCGCCTCTGATTCCCTGACTCTGATTCCCCATCTCCGATTCCGCTCATCTGATTCCCTGCCTCTGATTCCCCGCCTCTGATTCCCCTCCTCTGATTCCCTGCCTCTGATTCCCAACCTCTGATTCCCCACCTCTGATTCCCCGTGTTTGATTCCCCGCTTCTGTTTCCCCGCCTCTGATTCCCCGCCTCTGATTCCCCAACTCTAATTCCCCGCCTCTGATTCCCCATATCTGATTCCCCGCCTCTGTTTCCCCGCCTCTGATTCCCCGCCCCTGTTTCCCCATATCTGATTCCCTGCCTCTGATTCCCCAACTTTGATTCCCAGCCTCTGATTCCCCAGCTCTGATTCCCCGCCTCTGATTCCCCGTGTTTGATTCCCTGCCTCTGATTCCCCTCCTCTGATTCCCCATCTCTGATTCACCACCTTTGATTCGCCACCTCTGATTCCCCATATCTGATTCCCCACCTCTGTTTTCCCGCCTCTTATTCCCCACCTCTGATTCTCCATATCTCATTCCCCGCCTCTGAATCCCCATCTCTGATTCCCGGACTCTGATTCCCCACCTCTGATTCCCGGCCTCTTATTCCCAGCATCTGATTCCCGGCCTCTGATTCCCGGCCTCTGACTCCCCGCTTCTGATTCTGATTCCCCGCCTCTGATTCCCCATCTCTGATTCCGCACATCTGATTACCTGCCTCTGATTCCCCACCTCTGATTCCCCATATCTGATTCCCCGCCTCTGTTTCCCCGCATCCGATTCCCCATATCTGATTCCCCGCCTCTGTTTCCCCGCCCCTGATTCCCCGCCTCTGTTTCCCCATATCTGATTCCCCGCCTCTGATTCCCAACTATGATTCCCCGCCTCTGATTCCCCAGCTCTGATTCCCTGCCTCTGATTCCCTGCGTTCTATTCCCTGCCTCTGATTCCCCGCCTCTGATTCCCCATCTCTGATAAACCACCTCTGATTCCCCACCATTGATTCCCCATATCTGATTCCCCGCCTCTGAATCCCCAACTCTGATTCCCTGCCTCTGATTCCCCAGCTTCATTCCCCGCCTTTGATTCCCCCCGTCTGATTCCCAGCCTCTGAATCCCCGCGTCTGATAACCTGCCTCTGATTCCCCGCCTCTGATTCCCCATCTCAGATTCACCGCCTTTGATTCGCCACCTCTGATTCCCCATCTCTGATTCCTCGCCACTGTTTCCCCGCCTCTGATTCCCCGCCTCTGATTCCCCATATCTCATTCCCCGCCTCTGATTCGCCAGCTATGATTCCCCGCCTCTGATTCCCCGCGTCTGATTCCCTGCCTCTGATTCCCCGCCTCTGATTCCACATCTCTGATTCACCACCTCTGATTCCACGCGTCTGATTCCCCGCCTCTGATTCCCCATCTCTGATTCCCCATCTCTGATTCCCCAATTCTGATTCCCCGCCTCTGATTCCCCAGCTCTGATTCCTCGCCTCTGATTCCCTTCCTCTGATTCCCAACCTCTGATTCCCCAACTCTGATTTCCCATATTGATTCCCTGCGTCTGATTCCCCACCTCTGATTTCCCATATTGATTCCCTGCGTCTGATTCCCCGCCTCTGATTCCCCAACTCTGATTCCCCGCCTCTGATTCCCCAGCTCTGATTCCCCGCATCTGATTCCCCGTGTTTGATTCCCTGCCTCTGATTCCCGGCCTCTGATTCCCCATCTCTGATGCACCGCCTTTGATTCGCAACCTCTGATTCCCCATATCTGATTCCCCGCCTCTGTTTCCCCGCCTCTGATTCCCCGCCTCTGATTCCCCATATCTCATTCCCCGCCTCTAAATCCCCATCTCTGATTCCCGGACTCTGATTCCCCACCTCTGATTCCCGGCCTCTTATTCCCGGCATCTGATTCCGGCCTCTGATTCCCGGCCTCTGATTCCCTGCGTCTGATTCTGATTCCCTGCCTCTGATTCCCCATCTCTGATTCCGCACATCTGATTCCCTGCCTCTGATTCCCCACCTCAGATTCCACATATCTGATTCCCCGCCTCTGTTTCCCCACCTTTGATTCCCCGCCTCTGTTTCCCAATATCTAAGTCCCCGCCTCTGAATCCCCAACTCTGATTCCCCACCTCTGATTCCCCAGCACTGATTCCCCGCCTCTGATTCCCCGCATCTGATTCCCTGCAACTGATTCCAAGCCTCTGATTCCCTGCCTCTGATTCCCAACCTCTGATTCCCAACCTCTGATTCCACACCTCTGATTCCCCATATCTGATTCCCCGCCTCTGTTTCCCCGCCTCTGATTCCCCGCCTCTGATTCCCCATATCCCATTCCCCGCCTCCAATTCCGCATCTCTGATTCCCAACCTCTGATTCCCCACCTCTGATTCCCCACCTCTGATTCCCCATATCTGATTCCCCGCCTCTGTTTCCCCGCCTCTGATTCCCCGCCTCTGTTTCCCCATATCTGATCCCCGCCTCTATTTGCCCGCCTCTGATTCCCCGCCTCTGTTTCCCCATATCTGATTCCCCGCCTCTGAATCCCCAACTCTGATTCCCTGCCTCTAATTTCCCATGTCTGATTCCCCGCCTCTGATTCCCCGCGTCTGATTACCCACCTCTGATTCCCCGCCTCTGATTCCCCATCTCTGATTCACAACCTCTGATTCCCCACCTCTGATTCCCCATATCTGATTCCCCGCCTCTGTTTCCCCGCCTCTGATTCCCCACCTCTGATTCCCAATATCTGATTCCCCGCCTCTGATTCCCCACCTCTGATTCCCCGCCTCTGATTCGCCAGCTATGATTCCCCACCTCTGATTCCCCAGCTCTGATTCCCCGCCTCTGATTCCCCAACTCTGATTCCCCGCCTCTGATTCCACAGCTCTGATTCCCCGCCTCTTATTCCCCGCGTCTGATTCCCTGCCTCTGATTCTCCGCCTCTGATTCCACATCTCTGATTCACCACCTCTGATTCCCCACGTCTGATTCCCTGCCTCTGATTCCCCATCTCTGATTCCCCATCTCTGATTCCCCAATTCTGATTCCCCTCCTCTGATTCCCCGTGTTTGATTCCCTGCCTCTGATTCCCGGCCTCTTATTCCCCATCTCTGATTCACCGCCTTTGATTCGCCACCTCTGATTCGCCATATCTGATTCCCCGCCTCTGTTTCCCCGCCTCTGATTCCCCGCCTCTGATTCCCCATATCTCATTCCCCGCCTCTGAATCCCCATCTCTGATTCCCGGACTCTGATTCCCCACCTCTGATTTCTTGCCTCTTATTCCCGGCATCTGATTCCGGCCTCTGATTCCCGGCCTCTGATTCCCTGCTTCTGATTCTGATTCCCTGCTTTTCATTCCCCATCTCTGATTCCGCACATCTGATTCCCTGCCTCTGATTCCCCATCTCTGATTCCCCATATCTGATTCCCCGCCTCTGATTCCCCGCCTCTGTTTCCCCAGCTCTGATTCCCCGCCTCTGATTCCCCGCATCTGATTCCCTGCATCTGATTCCAAGCCTCTGATTCCCTGCCTCTGATTCCCAACCTCTGATTCCCCACCTCTGATTCCCCATATCTGATTCCCAGCCTCTGTTTCCCCGCCTCTGATTCCCCGCCTCTGTTTCCCCATATCTGATTCCCGGCCTCTGATTCCCCGCCTCTGATTCCCCGCCTCTGATTCCCTGCCTCTGATTCCCCATCTCCGATTCCGCACATCTGATTCCCTGCCTCTGATTCCCCGCCTCTGATTCCCCTCCTCTGATTCCCTGCCTCTGATTCCCAACCTCTGATTCCCCACCTCTGATTCCCCGTGTTTGATTCCCCGCTTCTGTTTCCCCGCCTCTGATTCCCCGCCTCTGATTCCCCAACTCTAATTCCCCGCCTCTGATTCCCCATATCTGATTCCCCGCCTCTGTTTCCCCGCCTCTGATTCCCCGCCCCTGTTTCCCCATATCTGATTCCCTGCCTCTGATTCCCCAACTTTGATTCCCAGCCTCTGATTCCCCAGCTCTGATTCCCCGCCTCTGATTCCCCGTGTTTGATTCCCTGCCTCTGATTCCCCTCCTCTGATTCCCCATCTCTGATTCACCACCTTTGATTCGCCACCTCTGATTCCCCATATCTGATTCCCCACCTCTGTTTTCCCGCCTCTGATTCCCCGCCTCTGATTCTCCATATCTCATTCCCCGCCTCTGAATCCCCATCTCTGATTCCCGGACTCTGATTCCCCACCTCTGATTCCCGGCCTCTTATTCCCAGCATCTGATTCCCGGCCTCTGATTCCCGGCCTCTGACTCCCCGCTTCTGATTCTGATTCCCTGCCTCTGATTCCCCATCTCTGATTCCGCACATCTGATTACCTGCCTCTGATTCCCCACCTCTGATTCCCCATATCTGATTCCCCGCCTCTGATTCCCCGCATCCGATTCCCCATATCTGATTCCCCGCCTCTGTTTCCCCGCCCCTGATTCCCCGCCTCTGTTTCCCCATATCTGATTCCCCGCCTCTGATTCCCAACTATGATTCCCCGCCTCTGATTCCCCAGCTCTGATTCCCTGCCTCTGATTCCCTGCGTTCTATTCCCTGCCTCTGATTCCCCGCCTCTGATTCCCCATCTCTGATAAACCACCTCTGATTCCCCACCATTGATTCCCCATATCTAATTCCCCGCCTCTGTTTGCCCGCCTCTGATTCCCCGCCTCTGTTTCCCCATATCTGATTCCCCGCCTCTGAATCCCCAACTCTGATTCCCTGCCTCTGATTCCCCAGCTTCATTCCCCGCCTTTGATTCCCCCCGTCTGATTCCCAGCCTCTGAATCCCCGCGTCTGATAACCTGCCTCTGATTCCCCGCCTCTGATTCCCCATCTCAGATTCACCGCCTCTGATTCCCCACCTCTGATTCCCCATCTCTGATTCCGTACATCCGACTCCCTGCCTCTGATTCCCCGACTCTGATTCCCCACCTCTGATTCCCAGGCTCTGATTCCCCGCCTCTGATTCCCCAACTCTGATTCCCCGCCTCTGATTCCACAGCTCTGATTCCCCGCCTCTGATTCCCCGTGTTTGATCCCCTGCCTCTGATTCCCCGCCTCTGATTCCCCATCTCTGATTCACCGCCTTTGATTCGCCACCTCTGATTCCCCATATCTGATTCCTCGCCACTGTTTCCCCGCCTCTGATTCCCCGCCTCTGATTCCCCATATCTCATTCCCCACCTCTGATTCGCCAGCTATGATTCCCCGCCTCTGATTCCCCGCGTCTGGTTCCCTGCCTCTGATTCCCCGCCTCTGATTCCACATCTCTGATTCACCACCTCTGATTCCACGCGTCTGATTCCCCGCCTCTGATTCCCCATCTCTGATTCCCCATCTCTGATTCCCCAATTCTGATTCCCCGCCTCTGATTCCCCAGCTCTGATTCCTCGCCTCTGATTCCCTTCCTCTGATTCCCAACCTCTGATTCCCCAACTCTGATTTCCCATATTGATTCCCTGCGTCTGATTCCCCACCTCTGATTTCCCATATTGATTCCCTGCGTCTGATTCCCCGCCTCTGATTCCCCAACTCTGATTCCCCGCCTCTGATTCCCCAGCTCTGATTCCCCGCATCTGATTCCCCGTGTTTGATTCCCTGCCTCTGATTCCCGGCCTCTGATTCCCCATCTCTGATGCACCGCCTTTGATTCGCAACCTCTGATTCCACATATCTGATTCCCCGCCTCTGTTTCCCCGCCTCTGATTCCCCGCCTCTGATTCCCCATATCACATTCCCCGCCTCTAAATCCCCATCTCTGATTCCCGGACTCTGATTCCCCACCTCTGATTCCCGGCCTCTTATTCCCGGCATCTGATTCCGGCCTCTGATTCCCGGCCTCTGATTCCCTGCGTCTGATTCTGATTCCCTGCCTCTGATTCCCCATCTCTGATTCCGCACATCTGATTCCCTGCCTCTGATTCCCCACCTCAGATTCCCCATATCTGATTCCCCGCCTCTGTTTCCCCACCTTTGATTCCCCGCCTCTGTTTCCCAATATCTAAGTCCCCGCCTCTGATTCCCCAACTCTGATTCCCCACCTCTGATTCCCCAGCACTGATTCCCCGCCTCTGATTCCCCGCATCTGATTCCCTGCAACTGATTCCAAGCCTCTGATTCCCTGCCTCTGATTCCCAACCTCTGATTCCCAACCTCTGATTCCACACCTCTGATTCCCCATATCTGATTCCCCGCCTCTGTTTCCCCGCCTCTGATTCCCCGCCTCTGATTCCCCATATCCCATTCCCCGCCTCCAATTCCGCATCTCTGATTCCCAACCTCTGATTCCCCACCTCTGATTCCCCACCTCTGATTCCCCATATCTGATTCCCCGCCTCTGTTTCCCCGCCTCTGATTCCCCGCCTCTGTTTCCCCATATCTGATCCCCGCCTCTATTTGCCCGCCTCTGATTCCCCGCCTCTGTTTCCCCATATCTGATTCCCCGCCTCTGAATCCCCAACTCTGATTCCCTGCCTCTAATTTCCCATGTCTGATTCCCCGCCTCTGATTCCCCGCGTCTGATTACCCACCTCTGATTCCCCGCCTCTGATTCCCCATCTCTGATTCACAACCTCTGATTCCCCACCTCTGATTCCCCATATCTGATTCCCCGCCTCTGTTTCCCCGCCTCTGATTCCCCACCTCTGATTCCCAATATCTGATTCCCCGCCTCTGATTCCCCACCTCTGATTCCCCGCCTCTGATTCGCCAGCTATGATTCCCCACCTCTGATTCCCCAGCTCTGATTCCCCGCCTCTGATTCCCCAACTCTGATTCCCTGCCTCTGATTCCACAGCTCTGATACCCCGCCTCTTATTCCCCGCGTCTGATTCCCTGCCTCTGATTCTCCGCCTCTGATTCCACATCTCTGATTCACCACCTCTGATTCCCCACGTCTGATTCCCTGCCTCTGATTCCCCATCTCTGATTCCCCATCTCTGATTCCCCAATTCTGATTCCCCTCCTCTGATTCCCCGTGTTTGATTCCCTGCCTCTGATTCCCGGCCTCTGATTCCCCATCTCTGATTCACCGCCTTTGATTCGCCACCTCTGATTCGCCATATCTGATTCCCCGCCTCTGTTTCCCCGCCTCTGATTCCCCGCCTCTGATTCCCCATATCTCATTCCCCGCCTCTGAATCCCCATCTCTGATTCCCGGACTCTGATTCCCCACCTCTGATTTCTTGCCTCTTATTCCCGGCATCTGATTCCGGCCTCTGATTCCCGGCCTCTGATTCCCTGCTTCTGATTCTGATTCCCTGCCTTTCATTCCCCATCTCTGATTCCGCACATCTGATTCCCTGCCTCTGATTCCCCATCTCTGATTCCCCATATCTGATTCCCCGCCTCTGATTCCCCGCCTCTGTTTCCCCAGCTCTGATTCCCCGCCTCTGATTCCCCGCATCTGATTCCCTGCATCTGATTCCAAGCCTCTGATTCCCTGCCTCTGATTCCCAACCTCTGATTCCCCACCTCTGATTCCCCATATCTGATTCCCAGCCTCTGTTTCCCCGCCTCTGATTCCCCGCCTCTGTTTCCCCATATCTGATTCCCGGCCTCTGATTCCCCGCCTCAGATTCCCCGCCTCTGATTCCCTGCCTCTGATTCCCCATCTCCGATTCCGCACATCTGATTCCCTGCCTCTGATTCCCCGCCTCTGATTCCCCTCCTCTGATTCCCTGCCTCTGATTCCCAACCTCTGATTCCCCACCTCTGATTCCCCGTGTTTGATTCCCCGCTTCTGTTTCCCCGCCTCTGATTCCCCGCCTCTGATTCCCCAACTCTAATCCCCCGCCTCTGATTCCCCATATCTGATTCCCCGCCTCTGTTTCCCCGCCTCTGATTCCCCGCCCCTGTTTCCCCATATCTGATTCCCTGCCTCTGATTCCCCAACTTTGATTCCCAGCCTCTGATTCCCCAGCTCTGATTCCCCGCCTCTGATTCCCCGTGTTTGATTCCCTGCCTCTGATTCCCCTCCTCTGATTCCCCATCTCTGATTCACCACCTTTGATTCGCCACCTCTGATTCCCCATATCTGATTCCCCACCTCTGTTTTCCCGCCTCTGATTCCCCGCCTCTGATTCTCCATATCTCATTCCCCGCCTCTGAATCCCCATCTCTGATTCCCGGACTCTGATTCCCCACCTCTGATTCCCGGCCTCTTATTCCCAGCATCTGATTCCCGGCCTCTGATTCCCGGCCTCTGACTCCCCGCTTCTGATTCTGATTCCCTGCCTCTGATTCCCCATCTCTGATTCCGCACATCTGATTACCTGCCTCTGATTCCCCACCTCTGATTCCCCATATCTGATTCCCCGCCTCTGATTCCCCGCATCCGATTCCCCATATCTGATTCCCCGCCTCTGTTTCCCCGCCCCTGATTCCCCGCCTCTGTTTCCCCATATCTGATTCCCCGCCTCTGATTCCCAACTATGATTCCCCGCCTCTGATTCCCCAGCTCTGATTCCCTGCCTCTGATTCCCTGCGTTCTATTCCCTGCCTCTGATTCCCCGCCTCTGATTCCCCATCTCTGATAAACCACCTCTGATTCCCCACCATTGATTCCCCATATCTAATTCCCCGCCTCTGTTTGCCCGCCTCTGATTCCCCGCCTCTGTTTCCCCATATCTGATTCCCCGCCTCTGAATCCCCAACTCTGATTCCCTGCCTCTGATTCCCCAGCTTCATTCCCCGCGTTGATTCCCCCCGTCTGATTCCCAGCCTCTGAATCCCCGCGTCTGATAACCTGCCTCTGATTCCCCGCCTCTGATTCCCCATCTCAGATTCACCGCCTCTGATTCCCCACCTCTGATTCCCCATCTCTGATTCCGCACATCCGACTCCCTGCCTCTGATTCCCCGACTCTGATTCCCCACCTCTGATTCCCAGGCTCTGATTCCCCGCCTCTGATTCCCCAACTCTGATTCCCCGCCTCTGATTCCACAGCTCTGATTCCCCGCCTCTGATTCCCCGTGTTTGATCCCCTGCCTCTGATTCCCCGCCTCTGATTCCCCATCTCTGATTCACCGCCTTTGATTCGCCACCTCTGATTCCCCATATCTGATTCCTCACCACTGTTTCCCCGCCTCTGATTCCCCGCCTCTGATTCCCCATATCTCATTCCCCGCCTCTGATTCGCCAGCTATGATTCCCCGCCTCTGATTCCCCGCGTCTGATTCCCTGCCTCTGATTCCCCGCCTCTGATTCTACATCTCTGATTCACCACCTCTGATTCCACGCGTCTGATTCCCCGCCTCTGATTCCCCATCTCTGATTCCCCATCTCTGATTCCCCAATTCTGATTCCCCGCCTCTGATTCCCCAGCTCTGATTCCTCGCCTCTGATTCCCTTCCTCTGATTCCCAACCTCTGATTCCCCAACTCTGATTTCCCATATTGATTCCCTGCGTCTGATTCCCCACCTCTGATTTCCCATATTGATTCCCTGCGTCTGATTCCCCGCCTCTGATTCCCCAACTCTGATTCCCCGCCTCTGATTCCCCAGCTCTGATTCCCCGCATCTGATTCCCCGTGTTTGATTCCCTGCCTCTGATTCCCGGCCTCTGATTCCCCATCTCTGATGCACCGCCTTTGATTCGCAACCTCTGATTCCCCATATCTGATTCCCCGCCTCTGTTTCCCCGCCTCTGATTCCCCGCCTCTGATTCCCCATATCTCATTCCCCGTCTCTAAATCCCCATCTCTGATTCCCGGACTCTGATTCCCCACCTCTGATTCCCGGCCTCTTATTCCCGGCATCTGATTCCGGCCTCTGATTCCCGGCCTCTGATTCCCTGCGTCTGATTCTGATTCCCTGCCTCTGATTCCCCATCTCTGATTCCGCACATCTGATTCCCTGCCTCTGATTCCCCACCTCAGATTCCCCATATCTGATTCCCCGCCTCTGTTTCCCCACCTTTGATTCCCCGCCTCTGTTTCCCAATATCTAAGTCCCCGCCTCTGATTCCCCAACTCTGATTCCCCACCTCTGATTCCCCAGCTCTGATTCCCCGCCTCTGATTCCCCGCATCTGATTCCCTGCAACTGATTCCAAGCCTCTGATTCCCTGCCTCTGATTCCCAACCTCTGATTCCCAACCTCTGATTCCACACCTCTGATTCCCCATATCTGATTCCCCGCCTCTGTTTCCCCGCCTCTGATTCCCCGCCTCTGATTCCCCATATCCCATTCCCCGCCTCCAATTCCGCATCTCTGATTCCCAACCTCTGATTCCCCACCTCTGATTCCCCACCTCTGATTCCCCATATCTGATTCCCCGCCTCTGTTTCCCCGCCTCTGATTCCCCGCCTCTGTTTCCCCATATCTGATCCCCGCCTCTATTTGCCCGCCTCTGATTCCCCGCCTCTGTTTCCCCATATCTGATTCCCCGCCTCTGAATCCCCAACTCTGATTCCCTGCCTCTAATTTCCCATGTCTGATTCCCCGCCTCTGATTCCCCGCGTCTGATTACCCACCTCTGATTCCCCGCCTCTGATTCCCCATCTCTGATTCACAACCTCTGATTCCCCACCTCTGATTCCCCATATCTGATTCCCCGCCTCTGTTTCCCCGCCTCTGATTCCCCACCTCTGATTCCCAATATCTGATTCCCCGCCTCTGATTCCCCACCTCTGATTCCCCGCCTCTGATTCGCCAGCTATGATTCCCCAACTCTGATTCCCCAGCTCTGATTCCCCGCCTCTGATTCCCCAACTCTGATTCCCCGCCTCTGATTCCACAGCTCTGATTCCCCGCCTCTGATTCCCCGTGTTTGATCCCCTGCCTCTGATTCCCCGCCTCTTATTCCCCATCTCTGATTCACCGCCTTTGATTCGCCACCTCTGATTCCCCATATCTGATTCCTCGCCACTGTTTCCCCGCCTCTGATTCCCCGCCTCTTTCCCCATATCTCATTCCCCGCCTCTGATTCGCCAGCTATGATTCCCCGCCTCTGATTCCCCGCGTCTGATTCCCTGCCTCTGATTCCCCGCCTCTGATTCCACATCTCTGATTCACCACCTCTGATTCCACGCGTCTGATTCCCCGCCTCTGATTCCCCATCTCTGATTCCCCATCTCTGATTCCCCAATTCTGATTCCCCGCCTCTGATTCCCCAGCTCTGATTCCTCGCCTCTGATTCCCTTCCTCTGATTCCCAACCTCTGATTCCCCAACTCTGATTTCCCATATTGATTCCCTGCGTCTGATTCCCCACCTCTGATTTCCCATATTGATTCCCTTCGTCTGATTCCCCGCCTCTGATTCCCCAACTCTGATTCCCCGCCTCTGATTCCCCAGCTCTGATTCCCCGCATCTGATTCCCCGTGTTTGATTCCCTGCCTCTGATTCCCGGCCTCTGATTCCCCATCTCTGATTCCCTGCCTCTGATTCCCCACCTCTGATTCCCCATATCTGATTCCCCGCCTCTGTTTCCCCGCCTCTGATTCCCCGCCTCTGATTCCCCATATCTCATTCCCCCCCTCTAAATCCCCATCTCTGATTCCCGGACTCTGATTCCCCACCTCTGATACCCGGCCTCTTATTCCCGGCATCTGATTCCGGCCTCTGATTCCCGGCCTCTGATTCCCTGCGTCTGATTCTGATTCCCTGCCTCTGATTCCCCATCTCTGATTCCGCACATCTGATTCCCTGCCTCTGATTCCCCACCTCTGATTCCCCATATCTGATTCCCCGCCTCTGTTTCCCCACCTTTGATTCCCCGCCTCTGTTTCCCAATATCTAAGTCCCCGCCTCTGATTCCCCAACTCTGATTCCCCACCTCTGATTCCCCAGCTCTGATTCCCCGCCTCTGATTCCCCGCATCTGATTCCCTGCAACTGATTCCAAGCCTCTGATTCCCTGCCTCTGATTCCCAACCTCTGATTCCCCACCTCTGATTCCCCATATCTGATTCCCCGCCTCTGTTTCCCCATATCTGATTCCCGGCCTCAGATTCCCCGCCTCTGATTCCCCGCCTCTGATTCCCTGCCTCTGATTCCCCATCTCCGATTCCGCACATCTGATTCCCTGCCTCTGATTCCCCTACTCTGATTCCCCGCCTCTGATTCCCTGCCTCTGATTCCCAACCTCTGATTCCCCACCTCTGATTCCCCATATCTGATTCCCCGCCTCTGTTTCCCCGCCTCTGATTCCCCTCCTCTGATTCCCCAACTCTAATTCCCCGCCTCTGATTCCCCAGCTCTGATTCCCCGTGTTTGATTCCCTGCCTCTGATTCCCTGCCCTGATTCCCCATCTCTGTTTCACCGCCTTCGATTCGCCACCTCTGATTCCCCATATCTGATTCCCCGCCTCTGTTTCCCCGCCTCTGATTCCCTGCCTCTGATTCCCAACCTCTGATTCCACACCTCTGATTCCCCATATCTGATTCCCCGCCTCTGTTTCCCCGCCTCTGATTCCCCGCCCCTGTTTCCCCATTTCTGATTCCCCGGCTCTGATTCCCCATATCTAAGTCCCCGCCTCTGATTCCCCACCTCTGATTCCCCAGCTCTGATTCCCCGCCTCTGATTCCCCGCATCTGATTCCCTGCATCTGATTCCCAGCCCTGATTCCCCGCCTGTGATTCCCCATATCTAAGTCATCACCTCTGATTCCCCACCTCTGATTCCCCATATCTGATTCCCCGCCTCTGATTCCCCGCATCTGATTCCCTGCATCTGATTCCCAGCCCTGATTCCCCGCCTGTGATTCCCCATCTCTGATTCCCAACCTCTGTTTCCCCGCCTCTGATTCCCCGCCTCTGATTCCCCATATCTCATTCCCCGCCTCTAAATCCCCATCTCTGATTCCCGGACTCTGATTCCCCACCTCTGATTCCCGGCCTCTTATTCCCGGCATCTGATTCCGGCCTCTGATTCCCGGCCTCTGATTCCCTGCGTCTGATTCTGATTCCCTGCCTCTGATTCCCCATCTCTGATTCCGCACATCTGATTCCCTGCCTCTGATTCCCCACCTCAGATTCCCCATATCTGATTCCCCGCCTCTGTTTCCCCACCTTTGATTCCCCGCCTCTGTTTCCCAATATCTAAGTCCCCGCCTCTGATTCCCCAACTCTGATTCCCCACCTCTGATTCCCCAGCACTGATTCCCCGCCTCTGATTCCCCGCATCTGATTCCCTGCAACTGATTCCAAGCCTCTGATTCCCTGCCTCTGATTCCCAACCTCTGATTCCCAACCTCTGATTCCACACCTCTGATTCCCCATATCTGATTCCCCGCCTCTGTTTCCCCGCCTCTGATTCCCCGCCTCTGATTCCCCATATCCCATTCCCCGCCTCCAATTCCGCATCTCTGATTCCCAACCTCTGATTCCCCACCTCTGATTCCCCACCTCTGATTCCCCATATCTGATTCCCCGCCTCTGTTTCCCCGCCTCTGATTCCCCGCCTCTGTTTCCCCATATCTGATCCCCGCCTCTATTTGCCCGCCTCTGATTCCCCGCCTCTGTTTCCCCATATCTGATTCCCCGCCTCTGAATCCCCAACTCTGATTCCCTGCCTCTAATTTCCCATGTCTGATTCCCCGCCTCTGATTCCCCGCGTCTGATTACCCACCTCTGATTCCCCGCCTCTGATTCCCCATCTCTGATTCACAACCTCTGATTCCCCACCTCTGATTCCCCATATCTGATTCCCCGCCTCTGTTTCCCCGCCTCTGATTCCCCACCTCTGATTCCCAATATCTGATTCCCCGCCTCTGATTCCCCACCTCTGATTCCCCGCCTCTGATTCGCCAGCTATGATTCCCCACCTCTGATTCCCCAGCTCTGATTCCCCGCCTCTGATTCCCCAACTCTGATTCCCCGCCTCTGATTCCACAGCTCTGATTCCCCGCCTCTTATTCCCCGCGTCTGATTCCCTGCCTCTGATTCTCCGCCTCTGATTCCACATCTCTGATTCACCACCTCTGATTCCCCACGTCTGATTCCCTGCCTCTGATTCCCCATCTCTGATTCCCCATCTCTGATTCCCCAATTCTGATTCCCCTCCTCTGATTCCCCGTGTTTGATTCCCTGCCTCTGATTCCCGGCCTCTGATTCCCCATCTCTGATTCACCGCCTTTGATTCGCCACCTCTGATTCGCCATATCTGATTCCCCGCCTCTGTTTCCCCGCCTCTGATTCCCCGCCTCTGATTCCCCATATCTCATTCCCCGCCTCTGAATCCCCATCTCTGATTCCCGGACTCTGATTCCCCACCTCTGATTTCTTGCCTCTTATTCCCGGCGTCTGATTCCGGCCTCTGATTCCCGGCCTCTGATTCCCTGCTTCTGATTCTGATTCCCTGCCTTTCATTCCCCATCTCTGATTCCGCACATCTGATTCCCTGCCTCTGATTCCCCATCTCTGATTCCCCATATCTGATTCCCCGCCTCTGATTCCCCGCCTCTGTTTCCCCAGCTCTGATTCCCCGCCTCTGATTCCCCGCATCTGATTCCCTGCATCTGATTCCAAGCCTCTGATTCCCTGCCTCTGATTCCCAACCTCTGATTCCCCACCTCTGATTCCCCATATCTGATTCCCAGCCTCTGTTTCCCCGCCTCTGATTCCCCGCCTCTGTTTCCCCATATCTGATTCCCGGCCTCTGATTCCCCGCCTCTGATTCCCCGCCTCTGATTCCCTGCCTCTGATTCCCCATCTCCGATTCCGCACATCTGATTCCCTGCCTCTGATTCCCCGCCTCTGATTCCCCTCCTCTGATTCCCTGCCTCTGATTCCCAACCTCTGATTCCCCACCTCTGATTCCCCGTGTTTGATTCCCCGCTTCTGTTTCCCCGCCTCTGATTCCCCGCCTCTGATTCCCCAACTCTAATTCCCCGCCTCTGATTCCCCATATCTGATTCCCCGCCTCTGTTTCCCCGCCTCTGATTCCCCGCCCCTGTTTCCCCATATCTGATTCCCTGCCTCTGATTCCCCAACTTTGATTCCCAGCCTCTGATTCCCCAGCTCTGATTCCCCGCCTCTGATTCCCCGTGTTTGATTCCCTGCCTCTGATTCCCCTCCTCTGATTCCCCATCTCTGATTCACCACCTTTGATTCGCCACCTCTGATTCCCCATATCTGATTCCCCACCTCTGTTTTCCCGCCTCTGATTCCCCGCCTCTGATTCTCCATATCTCATTCCCCGCCTCTGAATCCCCATCTCTGATTCCCGGACTCTGATTCCCCACCTCTGATTCCCGGCCTCTTATTCCCAGCATCTGATTCCCGGCCTCTGATTCCCGGCCTCTGACTCCCCGCTTCTGATTCTGATTCCCTGCCTCTGATTCCCCATCTCTGATTCCGCACATCTGATTACCTGCCTCTGATTCCCCACCTCTGATTCCCCATATCTGATTCCCCGCCTCTGATTCCCCGCATCCGATTCCCCATATCTGATTCCCCGCCTCTGTTTCCCCGCCCCTGATTCCCCGCCTCTGTTTCCCCATATCTGATTCCCCGCCTCTGATTCCCAACTATGATTCCCCGCCTCTGATTCCCCAGCTCTGATTCCCTGCCTCTGATTCCCTGCGTTCTATTCCCTGCCTCTGATTCCCCGCCTCTGATTCCCCATCTCTGATAAACCACCTCTGATTCCCCACCATTGATTCCCCATATCTAATTCCCCGCCTCTGTTTGCCCGCCTCTGATTCCCCGCCTCTGTTTCCCCATATCTGATTCCCCGCCTCTGAATCCCCAACTCTGATTCCCTGCCTCTGATTCCCCAGCTTCATTCCCCGCCTTTGATTCCCCCCGTCTGATTCCCAGCCTCTGAATCCCCGCGTCTGATAACCTGCCTCTGATTCCCCGCCTCTGATTCCCCATCTCAGATTCACCGCCTCTGATTCCCCACCTCTGATTCCCCATCTCTGATTCCGCACATCCGACTCCCTGCCTCTGATTCCCCGACTCTGATTCCCCACCTCTGATTCCCAGGCTCTGATTCCCCGCCTCTGATTCCCCAACTCTGATTCCCCGCCTCTGATTCCACAGCTCTGATTCCCCGCCTCTGATTCCCCGTGTTTGATCCCCTGCCTCTGATTCCCCGCCTCTGATTCCCCATCTCTGATTCACCGCCTTTGATCCGCCACCTCTGATTCCCCATATCTGATTCCTCGCCACTGTTTCCCCGCCTCTGATTCCCCGCCTCTGATTCCCCATATCTCATTCCCCGCCTCTGATTCGCCAGCTATGATTCCCCGCCTCTGATTCCCCGCGTCTGATTCCCTGCCTCTGATTCCCCGCCTCTGATTCCACATCTCTGATTCACCACCTCTGATTCCACGCGTCTGATTCCCCGCCTCTGATTCCCCATCTCTGATTCCCCATCTCTGATTCCCCAATTCTGATTCCCCGCCTCTGATTCCCCAGCTCTGATTCCTCGCCTCTGATTCCCTTCCTCTGATTCCCAACCTCTGATTCCCCAACTCTGATTTCCCATATTGATTCCCTGCGTCTGATTCCCCACCTCTGATTTCTCATATTGATTCCCTGCGTCTGATTCCCCGCCTCTGATTCCCCAACTCTGATTCCCCGCCTCTGATTCCCCAGCTCTGATTCCCCGCATCTGATTCCCCGTGTTTGATTCCCTGCCTCTGATTCCCCGCCTCTGATTCCCCATCTCTGATGCACCGCCTTTGATTCGCAACCTCTGATTCCCCATATCTGATTCCCCGCCTCTGTTTCCCCGCCTCTGATTCCCCGCCTCTGATTCCCCATATCTCATTCCCCGCCTCTAAATCCCCATCTCTGATTCCCGGACTCTGATTCCCCACCTCTGATTCCCGGCCTCTTATTCCCGGCATCTGATTCCGGCCTCTGATTCCCGGCCTCTGATTCCCTGCGTCTGATTCTGATTCCCTGCCTCTGATTCCCCATCTCTGATTCCGCACATCTGATTCCCTGCCTCTGATTCCCCACCTCAGATTCCCCATATCTGATTCCCCGCCTCTGTTTCCCCACCTTTGATTCCCCGCCTCTGTTTCCCAATATCTAAGTCCCCGCCTCTGATTCCCCAACTCTGATTCCCCACCTCTGATTCCCCAGCTCTGATTCCCCGCCTCTGATTCCCCGCATCTGATTCCCTGCAACTGATTCCAAGCCTCTGATTCCCTGCCTCTGATTCCCAACCTCTGATTCCCAACCTCTGATTCCACACCTCTGATTCCCCATATCTGATTCCCCGCCTCTGTTTCCCCGCCTCTGATTCCCCGCCTCTGATTCCCCATATCCCATTCCCCGCCTCCAATTCCGCATCTCTGATTCCCAACCTCTGATTCCCCACCTCTGATTCCCCACCTCTGATTCCCCATATCTGATTCCCCGCCTCTGTTTCCCCGCCTCTGATTCCCCGCCTCTGTTTCCCCATATCTGATCCCCGCCTCTATTTGCCCGCCTCTGATTCCCCGCCTCTGTTTCCCCATATCTGATTCCCCGCCTCTGAATCCCCAACTCTGATTCCCTGCCTCTAATTTCCCATGTCTGATTCCCCGCCTCTGATTCCCCGCGTCTGATTACCCACCTCTGATTCCCCGCCTCTGATTCCCCATCTCTGATTCACAACCTCTGATTCCCCACCTCTGATTCCCCATATCTGATTCCCCGCCTCTGTTTCCCCGCCTCTGATTCCCCACCTCTGATTCCCAATATCTGATTCCCCGCCTCTGATTCCCCACCTCTGATTCCCCGACTCTGATTCGCCAGCTATGATTCCCCACCTCTGATTCCACAGCTCTGATTCCCCGCCTCTGATTCCCCGTGTTTGATCCCCTGCCTCTGATTCCCCGCCTCTGATTCCCCATCTCTGATTCACCGCCTTTGATTCGCCACCTCTGATTCCCCATATCTGATTCCTCGCCACTGTTTCCCCGCCTCTGATTCCCCGCCTCTGATTCCCCATATCTCATTCCCCGCCTCTGATTCGCCAGCTATGATTCCCCGCCTCTGATTCCCCGCGTCTGATTCCCTGCCTCTGATTCCCCGCCTCTGATTCCACATCTCTGATTCACCACCTCTGATTCCACGCGTCTGATTCCCCGCCTCTGATTCCCCATCTCTGATTCCCCATCTCTGATTCCCCAATTCTGATTCCCCGCCTCTGATTCCCCAGCTCTGATTCCTCGCCTCTGATTCCCTTCCTCTGATTCCCAACCTCTGATTCCCCAACTCTGATTTCCCATATTGATTCCCTGCGTCTGATTCCCCACCTCTGATTTCCCATATTGATTCCCTGCGTCTGATTCCCCGCCTCTGATTCCCCAACTCTGATTCCCCGCCTCTGATTCCCCAGCTCTGATTCCCCGCATCTGATTCCCCGTGTTTGATTCCCTGCCTCTGATTCCCGGCCTCTGATTCCCCATCTCTGATTCCCTGCCTCTGATTCCCCACCTCTGATTCGCCATATCTGATTCCCCGCCTCTGTTTCCCCGCCTCTGATTCCCCGCCTCTGATTCCCCATATCTCATTCCCCCCCTCTAAATCCCCATCTCTGATTCCCGGACTCTGATTCCCCACCTCTGATACCCGGCCTCTTATTCCCGGCATCTGATTCCGGCCTCTGATTCCCGGCCTCTGATTCCCTGCGTCTGATTCTGATTCCCTGCCTCTGATTCCCCATCTCTGATTCCGCACATCTGATTCCCTGCCTCTGATTCCCCACCTCTGATTCCCCATATCTGATTCCCCGCCTCTGTTTCCCCACCTTTGATTCCCCGCCTCTGTTTCCCAATATCTAAGTCCCCGCCTCTGATTCCCCAACTCTGATTCCCCACCTCTGATTCCCCAGCTCTGATTCCCCGCCTCTGATTCCCCGCATCTGATTCCCTGCATCTGATTCCCAGCCCTGATTCCCCGCCTGTGATTCCCCATATCTAAGTCACCACCTCTGATTCCCCACCTCTGATTCCCCATATCTGATTCCCCGCCTCTGATTCCCCGCATCTGATTCCCTGCATCTGATTCCCAGCCCTGATTCCCCGCCTGTGATTCCCCATCTCTGATTCCCAACCTCTGATTCCCAACCTCTGATTCCCTGCCTCTGATTCCCTGCGTTCTATTCCCTGCCTCTGATTCCCCGCCTCTGATTCCCCATCTCTGATAAACCACCTCTGATTCCCCACCATTGATTCCCCATATCTAATTCCCCGCCTCTGTTTGCCCGCCTCTGATTCCCCGCCTCTGTTTCCCCATATCTGATTCCCCGCCTCTGAATCCCCAACTCTGATTCCCTGCCTCTGATTCCCCAGCTTCATTCCCCGCCTTTGATTCCCCCCGTCTGATTCCCAGCCTCTGAATCCCCGCGTCTGATAACCTGCCTCTGATTCCCCGCCTCTGATTCCCCATCTCAGATTCACCGCCTCTGATTCCCCACCTCTGATTCCCCATCTCTGATTCCGCACATCCGACTCCCTGCCTCTGATTCCCCGACTCTGATTCCCCACCTCTGATTCCCAGGCTCTGATTCCCCGCCTCTGATTCCCCAACTCTGATTCCCCGCCTCTGATTCCACAGCTCTGATTCCCCGCCTCTGATTCCCCGTGTTTGATCCCCTGCCTCTGATTCCCCGCCTCTGATTCCCCATCTCTGATTCACCGCCTTTGATTCGCCACCTCTGATTCCCCATATCTGATTCCTCGCCACTGTTTCCCCGCCTCTGATTCCCCGCCTCTGATTCCCCATATCTCATTCCCCGCCTCTGATTCGCCAGCTATGATTCCCCGCCTCTGATTCCCCGCGTCTGATTCCCTGCCTCTGATTCCCCGCCTCTGATTCCACATCTCTGATTCACCACCTCTGATTCCACGCGTCTGATTCCCCGCCTCTGATTCCCCATCTCTGATTCCCCATCTCTGATTCCCCAATTCTGATTCCCCGCCTCTGATTCCCCAGCTCTGATTCCTCGCCTCTGATTCCCTTCCTCTGATTCCCAACCTCTGATTCCCCAACTCTGATTTCCCATATTGATTCCCTGCGTCTGATTCCCCACCTCTGATTTCTCATATTGATTCCCTGCGTCTGATTCCCCGCCTCTGATTCCCCAACTCTGATTCCCCGCCTCTGATTCCCCAGCTCTGATTCCCCGCATCTGATTCCCCGTGTTTGATTCCCTGCCTCTGATTCCCCGCCTCTGATTCCCCATCTCTGATGCACCGCCTTTGATTCGCAACCTCTGATTCCCCATATCTGATTCCCCGCCTCTGTTTCCCCGCCTCTGATTCCCCGCCTCTGATTCCCCATATCTCATTCCCCGCCTCTAAATCCCCATCTCTGATTCCCGGACTCTGATTCCCCACCTCTGATTCCCGGCCTCTTATTCCCGGCATCTGATTCCGGCCTCTGATTCCCGGCCTCTGATTCCCTGCGTCTGATTCTGATTCCCTGCCTCTGATTCCCCATCTCTGATTCCGCACATCTGATTCCCTGCCTCTGATTCCCCACCTCAGATTCCCCATATCTGATTCCCCGCCTCTGTTTCCCCACCTTTGATTCCCCGCCTCTGTTTCCCAATATCTAAGTCCCCGCCTCTGATTCCCCAACTCTGATTCCCCACCTCTGATTCCCCAGCTCTGATTCCCCGCCTCTGATTCCCCGCATCTGATTCCCTGCAACTGATTCCAAGCCTCTGATTCCCTGCCTCTGATTCCCAACCTCTGATTCCCAACCTCTGATTCCACACCTCTGATTCCCCATATCTGATTCCCCGCCTCTGTTTCCCCGCCTCTGATTCCCCGCCTCTGATTCCCCATATCCCATTCCCCGCCTCCAATTCCGCATCTCTGATTCCCAACCTCTGATTCCCCACCTCTGATTCCCCACCTCTGATTCCCCATATCTGATTCCCCGCCTCTGTTTCCCCGCCTCTGATTCCCCGCCTCTGTTTCCCCATATCTGATCCCCGCCTCTATTTGCCCGCCTCTGATTCCCCGCCTCTGTTTCCCCATATCTGATTCCCCGCCTCTGAATCCCCAACTCTGATTCCCTGCCTCTAATTTCCCATGTCTGATTCCCCGCCTCTGATTCCCCGCGTCTGATTACCCACCTCTGATTCCCCGCCTCTGATTCCCCATCTCTGATTCACAACCTCTGATTCCCCACCTCTGATTCCCCATATCTGATTCCCCGCCTCTGTTTCCCCGCCTCTGATTCCCCACCTCTGATTCCCAATATCTGATTCCCCGCCTCTGATTCCCCACCTCTGATTCCCCGACTCTGATTCGCCAGCTATGATTCCCCACCTCTGATTCCACAGCTCTGATTCCCCGCCTCTGATTCCCCGTGTTTGATCCCCTGCCTCTGATTCCCCGCCTCTGATTCCCCATCTCTGATTCACCGCCTTTGATTCGCCACCTCTGATTCCCCATATCTGATTCCTCGCCACTGTTTCCCCGCCTCTGATTCCCCGCCTCTGATTCCCCATATCTCATTCCCCGCCTCTGATTCGCCAGCTATGATTCCCCGCCTCTGATTCCCCGCGTCTGATTCCCTGCCTCTGATTCCCCGCCTCTGATTCCACATCTCTGATTCACCACCTCTGATTCCACGCGTCTGATTCCCCGCCTCTGATTCCCCATCTCTGATTCCCCATCTCTGATTCCCCAATTCTGATTCCCCGCCTCTGATTCCCCAGCTCTGATTCCTCGCCTCTGATTCCCTTCCTCTGATTCCCAACCTCTGATTCCCCAACTCTGATTTCCCATATTGATTCCCTGCGTCTGATTCCCCACCTCTGATTTCCCATATTGATTCCCTGCGTCTGATTCCCCGCCTCTGATTCCCCAACTCTGATTCCCCGCCTCTGATTCCCCAGCTCTGATTCCCCGCATCTGATTCCCCGTGTTTGATTCCCTGCCTCTGATTCCCGGCCTCTGATTCCCCATCTCTGATTCCCTGCCTCTGATTCCCCACCTCTGATTCCCCATATCTGATTCCCCGCCTCTGTTTCCCCGCCTCTGATTCCCCGCCTCTGATTCCCCATATCTCATTCCCCCCCTCTAAATCCCCATCTCTCATTCCCGGACTCTGATTCCCCACCTCTGATACCCGGCCTCTTATTCCCGGCATCTGATTCCGGCCTCTGATTCCCGGCCTCTGATTCCCTGCGTCTGATTCTGATTCCCTGCCTCTGATTCCCCATCTCTGATTCAGCACATCTGATTCCCTGCCTCTGATTCCCCACCTCTGATTCCCCATATCTGATTCCCCGCCTCTGTTTCCCCACCTTTGATTCCCCGCCTCTGTTTCCCAATATCTAAGTCCCCGCCTCTGATTCCCCAACTCTGATTCCCCACCTCTGATTCCCCAGCTCTGATTCCCCGCCTCTGATTCCCCGCATCTGATTCCCTGCAACTGATTCCAAGCCTCTGATTCCCTGCCTCTGATTCCCAACCTCTGATTCCCCACCTCTGATTCCCCATATCTGATTCCCCGCCTCTGTTTCCACGCCTCTTATTCCCCGCCTCTGTTACCCCATATATGATTCCCGGCCTCAGATTCCCCGCCTCTGATTCCCCGCCTCTGATTCCCTGCCTCTGATTCCCCATCTCTGATTCCGCACATCTGATTCCCTGCCTCTGATTCCCCTACTCTGATTCCCCGCCTCTGATTCCCTGCCTCTGATTCCCAACCTCTGATTCCCCACCTCTGATTCCCCATATCTGATTCCCCGCCTCTGTTTCCCCGCCTCTGATTCCCCTCCTCTGATTCCCCAACTCTAATTCCCCGCCTCTGATTCCCCAGCTCTGATTCACCGTGTTTGATTCCCTGCCTCTGATTCCCTGCCCTGATTCCCCATCTCTGTTTCACCGCCTTTGATTCGCCACCTCTGATTCCCCATATCTGATTCCCCGCCTCTGTTTCCCCGCCTCTGATTCCCTGCCTCTGATTCCCAACCTCTTATTCCACACCTCTGATTCCCCATATCTGATTCCCCGCCTCTGTTTCCCCGCCTCTGATTCCCCGCCCCTGTTTCCCCATTTCTGATTCCCCGCCTCTGATTCCCCATATCTAAGTCCCCGCCTCTGATTCCCCACCTCTGATTCCCCAGCTCTGATTCCCCGCCTCTGATTCCCCGCATCTGATTCCCTGCATCTGATTCCCAGCCCTGATTCCCCGCCTGTGATTCCCCATATCTAAGTCACCACCTCTGATTCCCCACCTCTGATTCCCCATATCTGATTCCCCGCCTCTGATTCCCCGCATCTGATTCCCTGCATCTGATTCCCAGCCCTGATTCCCCGCCTGTGATTCCCCATCTCTGATTCCCAACCTCTGATTCCCAACCTCTGATTCCACACCTCTGATTCCCCATATCTGATTCCCCGCCTCTATTTCCCCGCCTCTGATTCCCCGCCTCTGATTCCCCATATCCCATTCCCCGCCTCCAATTCCGCATCTCTGATTCCCAACCTCTGATTCCACACCTCTGATTCCCCATATCTGATTCCCCATATCTCATTCCCCGCCTCTAAATCCCCATCTCTGATTCCCGGACTCTGATTCCCCACCTCTGATTCCCGGCCTCTTATTCCCGGCATCTGATTCCGGCCTCTGATTCCCGGCCTCTGATTCCCTGCGTCTGATTCTGATTCCCTGCCTCTGATTCCCCATCTCTGATTCCGCACATCTGATTCCCTGCCTCTGATTCCCCACCTCAGATTCCCCATATCTGATTCCCCGCCTCTGTTTCCCCACCTTTGATTCCCCGCCTCTGTTTCCCAATATCTAAGTCCCCGCCTCTGATTCCCCAACTCTGATTCCCCACCTCTGATTCCCCAGCTCTGATTCCCCGCCTCTGATTCCCCGCATCTGATTCCCTGCAACTGATTCCAAGCCTCTGATTCCCTGCCTCTGATTCCCAACCTCTGATTCCCAACCTCTGATTCCACACCTCTGATTCCCCATATCTGATTCCCCGCCTCTGTTTCCCCGCCTCTGATTCCCCGCCTCTGATTCCCCATATCCCATTCCCCGCCTCCAATTCCGCATCTCTGATTCCCAACCTCTGATTCCCCACCTCTGATTCCCCACCTCTGATTCCCCATATCTGATTCCCCGCCTCTGTTTCCCCGCCTCTGATTCCCCGCATCTGATTCCCTGCAACTGATTCCAAGCCTCTGATTCCCTGCCTCTGATTCCCAACCTCTGATTCCCAACCTCTGATTCCACACCTCTGATTCCCCATATCTGATTCCCCGCCTCTGTTTCCCCGCCTCTGATTCCCCGCCTCTGATTCCCCATATCCCATTCCCCGCCTCCAATTCCGCATCTCTGATTCCCAACCTCTGATTCCCCGCCTCTGTTTCCCCACCTCTGATTCCCCACCTCTGATTCCCCATATCTGATTCCCCGCCTCTGTTTCCCCGCCTCTGATTCCCCGCCTCTGTTTCCCCATATCTGATCCCCGCCTCTATTTGCCCGCCTCTGATTCCCCGCCTCTGTTTCCCCATATCTGATTCCCCGCCTCTGAATCCCCAACTCTGATTCCCTGCCTCTAATTTCCCATGTCTGATTCCCCGCCTCTGATTCCCCGCGTCTGATTACCCACCTCTGATTCCCCGCCTCTGATTCCCCATCTCTGATTCACAACCTCTGATTCCCCACCTCTGATTCCCCATATCTGATTCCCCGCCTCTGTTTCCCCGCCTCTGATTCCCCACCTCTGATTCCCAATATCTGATTCCCCGCCTCTGATTCCCCACCTCTGATTCCCCGACTCTGATTCGCCAGCTATGATTCCCCACCTCTGATTCCACAGCTCTGATTCCCCGCCTCTGATTCCCCGTGTTTGATCCCCTGCCTCTGATTCCCCGCCTCTGATTCCCCATCTCTGATTCACCGCCTTTGATTCGCCACCTCTGATTCCCCATATCTGATTCCTCGCCACTGTTTCCCCGCCTCTGATTCCCCGCCTCTGATTCCCCATATCTCATTCCCCGCCTCTGATTCGCCAGCTATGATTCCCCGCCTCTGATTCCCCGCGTCTGATTCCCTGCCTCTGATTCCCCGCCTCTGATTCCACATCTCTGATTCACCACCTCTGATTCCACGCGTCTGATTCCCCGCCTCTGATTCCCCATCTCTGATTCCCCATCTCTGATTCCCCAATTCTGATTCCCCGCCTCTGATTCCCCAGCTCTGATTCCTCGCCTCTGATTCCCTTCCTCTGATTCCCAACCTCTGATTCCCCAACTCTGATTTCCCATATTGATTCCCTGCGTCTGATTCCCCACCTCTGATTTCCCATATTGATTCCCTGCGTCTGATTCCCCGCCTCTGATTCCCCAACTCTGATTCCCCGCCTCTGATTCCCCAGCTCTGATTCCCCGCATCTGATTCCCCGTGTTTGATTCCCTGCCTCTGATTCCCGGCCTCTGATTCCCCATCTCTGATTCCCTGCCTCTGATTCCCCACCTCTGATTCCCCATATCTGATTCCCCGCCTCTGTTTCCCCGCCTCTGATTCCCCGCCTCTGATTCCCCATATCTCATTCCCCCCCTCTAAATCCCCATCTCTGATTCCCGGACTCTGATTCCCCACCTCTGATACCCGGCCTCTTATTCCCGGCATCTGATTCCGGCCTCTGATTCCCGGCCTCTGATTCCCTGCGTCTGATTCTGATTCCCTGCCTCTGATTCCCCATCTCTGATTCCGCACATCTGATTCCCTGCCTCTGATTCCCCACCTCTGATTCCCCATATCTGATTCCCCGCCTCTGTTTCCCCACCTTTGATTCCCCGCCTCTGTTTCCCAATATCTAAGTCCCCGCCTCTGATTCCCCAACTCTGATTCCCCACCTCTGATTCCCCAGCTCTGATTCCCCGCCTCTGATTCCCCGCATCTGATTCCCTGCAACTGATTCCAAGCCTCTGATTCCCTGCCTCTGATTCCCAACCTCTGATTCCCCACCTCTGATTCCCCATATCTGATTCCCCGCCTCTGTTTCCCCGCCTCTTATTCCCCGCCTCTGTTACCCCATATATGATTCCCGGCCTCAGATTCCCCGCCTCTGATTCCCCGCCTCTGATTCCCTGCCTCTGATTCCCCATCTCTGATTCCGCACATCTGATTCCCTGCCTCTGATTCCCCTACTCTGATTCCCCGCCTCTGATTCCCTGCCTCTGATTCCCAACCTCTGATTCCCCACCTCTGATTCCCCATATCTGATTCCCCGCCTCTGTTTCCCCGCCTCTGATTCCCCTCCTCTGATTCCCCAACTCTAATTCCCCGCCTCTGATTCCCCAGCTCTTATTCACCGTGTTTGATTCCCTGCCTCTGATTCCCTGCCCTGATTCCCCATCTCTGTTTCACCGCCTTTGATTCGCCACCTCTGATTCCCCATATCTGATTCCCCGCCTCTGTTTCCCCGCCTCTGATTCCCTGCCTCTGATTCCCAACCTCTTATTCCACACCTCTGATTCCCCATATCTGATTCCCCGCCTCTGTTTCCCCGCCTCTGATTCCCCGCCCCTGTTTCCCCATTTCTGATTCCCCGCCTCTGATTCCCCATATCTAAGTCCCCGCCTCTGATTCCCCACCTCTGATTCCCCAGCTCTGATTCCCCGCCTCTGATTCCCCGCATCTGATTCCCTGCATCTGATTCCCAGCCCTGATTCCCCGCCTGTGATTCCCCATATCTAAGTCACCACCTCTGATTCCCCACCTCTGATTCCCCATATCTGATTCCCCGCCTCTGATTCCCCGCATCTGATTCCCTGCATCTGATTCCCAGCCCTGATTCCCCGCCTGTGATTCCCCATCTCTGATTCCCAACCTCTGATTCCCAACCTCTGATTCCACACCTCTGATTCCCCATATCTGATTCCCCGCCTCTATTTCCCCGCCTCTGATTCGCCGCCTCTGATTCCCCATATCCCATTCCCCGCCTCCAATTCCGCATCTCTGATTCCCAACCTCTGATTCCACACCTCTGATTCCCCATATCTGATTCCCCGCCTCTGTTTCCCCGCCTCTGATTCCCCGCCTCTGTTTCCCCGCCTCTGATTCCCCACCTCTGATTCGCCAGCTATGATTCCCCGCCTCTTATTCCCCGCGTCTGATTCCCTGCCTCTGATTCCCCGCCTCTGATTCCACATCTCTGATTCACCACCTCTGATTCCCCGCGTCTGATTCCCCGCCTCTGATTCCCCACCTCTGATTCCCCGCCTCTGATTCGCCAGCTATGATTCCCCGCCTCTTATTCCCCGCGTCTGATTCCCTGCCTCTGATTCCCCGCCTCTGATTCCACATCTCTGATTCACCACCTCTGATTCCCCGCGTCTGATTCCCTGCCTCTGATTCCCCATCTCTGATTCCCCATCTCTGATTCCCCAATTCTGATTCCCCTCCTCTGATTCCCCGTGTTTGATTCCCTGCCTCTGATTCCCGGCATCTGATTCCCCATCTCTGATTCACCGCCTTTGATTCGCCACCTCTGATTCGCCATATCTGATTCCCCGCCTCTGTTTCCCCGCCTCTGATTCCCCGCCTCTGATACCCCATATCTCATTCCCCGCCTCTGAATCCCCATCTCTGATTCCCGGACTCTGATTCCCCACCTCTGATTTCCGGCCTCTTATTCCCGGCATCTGATTCCGGCCTCTGATTCCCGGCCTCTGATTCCCTGCTTCTGATTCTGATTCCCTGCCTTTGATTCCCCATCTCTGATTCCGCACATCTGATTCCCTGCCTCTGATTCCCCATCTCTGATTCCCCATATCTGATTCCCCGCCTCTGATTCCCTGCCTCTGTTTCCCAATATCTAAGTCCCCGCCTCTGATTCCCCAACTCTGATTCCCCACCTCTGATTCCCCAGCTCTGATTCCCCGCCTCTGATTCCCCGCATCTGATTCCCTGCATCTGATTCCAAGCCTCTGATTCCCTGCCTCTGATTCCCAACCTCTGATTCCCCACCTCTGATTCCCCATATCTGATTCCCAGCCTCTGTTTCCCCGCCTCTGATTCCCCGCCTCTGTTTCCCCATATCTGATTCCCGGCCTCTGATTCCCCGCCTCTGATTCCCCGCCTCTGATTCCCTGCCTCTGATTTCCCATCTCCGATTCCGCACTCTGATTCCCTGCCTCTGATTCCCCGCCTCTGATTCCCCGCCTCTGATTCCCTGCCTCTGATTCCCAACCTCTGATTCCCCACCTCTGATTCCCCGTGTTTGATTCCCCGCTTCTGTTTCCCCTCCTCTGATTCCCCACCTCTGATTTCCGGCCTCTTATTCCCGGCATCTGATTCCGGCCTCTGATTCCCGGCCTCTGATTCCCTGCTTCTGATTCTGATTCCCTGCCTTTGATTCCCCATCTCTGATTCCGCACATCTGATTCCCTGCCTCTGATTCCCCATCTCTGATTCCCCATATCTGATTCCCCGCCTCTGATTCCCTGCCTCTGTTTCCCAATATCTAAGTCCCCGCCTCTGATTCCCCAACTCTGATTCCCCACCTCTGATTCCCCAGCTCTGATTCCCCGCCTCTGATTCCCCGCATCTGATTCCCTGCATCTGATTCCAAGCCTCTGATTCCCTGCCTCTGATTCCCAACCTCTGATTCCCCACCTCTGATTCCCCATATCTGATTCCCAGCCTCTGTTTCCCCGCCTCTGATTCCCCGCCTCTGTTTCCCCATATCTGATTCCCGGCCTCTGATTCCCCGCCTCTGATTCCCCGCCTCTGATTCCCTGCCTCTGATTTCCCATCTCCGATTCCGCACTCTGATTCCCTGCCTCTGATTCCCCGCCTCTGATTCCCCGCCTCTGATTCCCTGCCTCTGATTCCCAACCTCTGATTCCCCACCTCTGATTCCCCGTGTTTGATTCCCCGCTTCTGTTTCCCCTCCTCTGATTCCCCGCCTCTGATTCCCCAACTCTAATTCCCCGCCTCTGATTACCCATATCTGATTCCCCGCCTCTGTTTCCCCGCCTCTGATTCCCCGCCCCTGTTTCCCCATATCTGATTCCCTGCCTCTGATTCCCCAACTTTGATTCCCAGCCTCTGATTCCCCAGCTCTGATTCCCCGCCTCTGATTCCACGTGTTTGATTCCCTGCCTCTGATTCCCCTCCTCTGATTCCCCATCTCTGATTCACCACCTTTGATTCGCCACCTCTGATTCCCCATATCTGATTCCCCACCTCTGTTTTCCCGCCTCTGATTCCCCGCCTCTGATTCTCCATATCTCATTCCCCGCCTCTGAATCCCCATCTCTGATTCCCGGACTCTGATTCCCCACCTCTGATTCCCGGCCTCTTATTCCCAGCATCTGATTCCAGGCCTCTGATTCCCGGCCTCTGACTCCCCGCTTCTGATTCTGATTCCCTGCCTCTGATTCCCCATCTCTGATTCCGCACATCTGATTACCTGCCTCTGATTCCCCACCTCTGATTCCCCATATCTGATTCCCCGCCTCTGATTCCCCGCATCCGATTCCCCATATCTGAATCCCCGCCTCTGTTTCCCCGCCCCTGATTCCCCGCCTCTGTTTCCCCATATCTGATTTCCCGCCTCTGATTCCCAACTATGATTCCCCGCCTCTGATTCCCCAGCTCTGATTCCCTGCCTCTGATTCCCCGCGTTCTATTCCCTGCCTCTGATTCCCCGCCTGTGATTCCCCATCTCTGATAAACCACCTCTGATTCCCCACCACTGATTCCCCATATCTAATTCCCCGCCTCTGTTTGCCCGCCTCTGATTCCCCGCCTCTGTTTCCCCATATCTGATTCCCCGCCTCTGAATCCCCAACTCTGATTCCCTGCCTCTGATTCCCCAGCTTCATTCCCCGCCTTTGATTCCCCCCGTCTGATTCCCAGCCTCTGAATCCCCGTGTCTGATAACCTGCCTCTGATTCCCTGCCTCTGCTTCCCCATCTCAGATTCACCACCTCTGATTCCCCACCTCTGATTCCCCATCTCTGATTCCGCACATCCGACTCCCTGCCTCTGATTCCCCGACTCTGATTCCCCACCTCTGATTCCCAAGCTCTGATTCCCCGCCTCTGATTCCCCAACTCTGATTCCCCGCCTCTGATTCCACAGCTCTGATTCCCCGCCTCTGATTCCCCGTGTTTGATCCCCTGCCTCTGATTCCCCGCCTCTGATTCCCCATCTCTGATTCACCGTCTTTGATTCGCCACCTCTGATTCCCCATATCTGATTCCTCGCCACTGTTTCCCCGCCTCTGATTCCCCGCCTCTGATTACCCATATCTCATTCCCCGCCTCTGATTCGCCAGCTATGATTCCCCGCCTCTGATTCCCCGCATCTGATTCCCTGCCTCTGATTCCCCGCCTCTGATTCCACATCTCTGATACACCACCTCTGATTCCACGCGTCTGATTCCCCGCCTCTGATTCCCCATCTCTGATTCCCCATCTCTGATTCCCCAATTCTGATTCACCGCCTCTGATTCCCCAGCTCTGATTCCTCGCCTCTGATCCCCTGCCTCTGATTCCCCGCCTCTGATTCCCCATCTCTGATTCACCGCCTTTGATTCGCCACCTCTGATTCCCCATATCTGATTCCTCGCCACTGTTTCCCCGCCTCTGATTCCCCGCCTCTGATTTCCCATATCTCATTCCCCGCCTCTGATTCGCCAGCTATGATTCCCCGCCTCTGATTCCCCGCGTCCGATTTCCTGCCTCTGATAACCCGCCTCTGATTCCACATCTCTGATTCACCACCTCTGATTCCACGCGTCTGATTCCCCGCCTCTGATTCCCCATCTCTGATTCCCCATCTCTGATTCCCCAATTCTGATTACCCGTCTCTGATTCCCCAGCTCTGATTCCTCGCCTCTGATTCCATTCCTCTCATTCCCAACCTCTGATTCCCCAACTCTGATTTCCCATATTGATTCCCTGCGTCTGATTCCCCACTTCTGATTTCCCATATTGATTCCCTGCGTCTGATTCCCCGCCTCTGATTCCCCAACTCTGATTCCCCGCCTCTGATTCCCCAGCTCTGATTCCCCGCATCTGATTCCCCGTGTTTGATTCCCTGCCTCTGATTCCCGGCCTCTGATTCCCCATCTCTGATTCCCTGCCTCTGATTCCCCACCTCTGATTCCCCATATCTGATTCCCCGCCTCTGTTTCCCCGCCTCTGATTCCCCGCCTCTGATTCCCCAGCTCTGATTCCTCGCCTCTGATTCCCTTCCTCTGATTCCCAACCTCTGATTCCCCAACTCTGATTTCCCATATTGATTCCCTGCGTCTGATTCCCCACCTCTGATTTCCCATATTGATTCCCTGCGTCTGATTCCCCGCCTCTGATTCCCCAACTCTGATTCCCCGCCTCTGATTCCCCAGCTCTGATTCCCCGCATCTGATTCCCCGTGTTTGATTCCCTGCCTCTGATTCCCGGCCTCTGATTCCCCATCTCTGATTCCCTGCCTCTGATTCCCCACCTCTGATTCCCCATATCTGATTCCCCGCCTCTGTTTCCCCGCCTCTGATTCCCCGCCTCTGATTCCCCATATCTCATTCCCCCCCTCTAAATCCCCATCTCTGATTCCCGGACTCTGATTCCCCACCTCTGATACCCGGCCTCTTATTCCCGGCATCTGATTCCGGCCTCTGATTCCCGGCCTCTGATTCCCTGCGTCTGATTCTGATTCCCTGCCTCTGATTCCCCATCTCTGATTCCGCACATCTGATTCCCTGCCTCTGATTCCCCACCTCTGATTCCCCATATCTGATTCCCCGCCTCTGTTTCCCCACCTTTGATTCCCCGCCTCTGTTTCCCAATATCTAAGTCCCCGCCTCTGATTCCCCAACTCTGATTCCCCACCTCTGATTCCCCAGCTCTGATTCCCCGCCTCTGATTCCCCGCATCTGATTCCCTGCAACTGATTCCAAGCCTCTGATTCCCTGCCTCTGATTCCCAACCTCTGATTCCCCACCTCTGATTCCCCATATCTGATTCCCCGCCTCTGTTTCCCCGCCTCTTATTCCCCGCCTCTGTTACCCCATATATGATTCCCGGCCTCAGATTCCCCGCCTCTGATTCCCCGCCTCTGATTCCCTGCCTCTGATTCCCCATCTCTGATTCCGCACATCTGATTCCCTGCCTCTGATTCCCCTACTCTGATTCCCCGCCTCTGATTCCCTGCCTCTGATTCCCAACCTCTGATTCCCCACCTCTGATTCCCCATATCTGATTCCCCGCCTCTGTTTCCCCGCCTCTGATTCCCCTCCTCTGATTCCCCAACTCTAATTCCCCGCCTCTGATTCCCCAGCTCTTATTCACCGTGTTTGATTCCCTGCCTCTGATTCCCTGCCCTGATTCCCCATCTCTGTTTCACCGCCTTTGATTCGCCACCTCTGATTCCCCATATCTGATTCCCCGCCTCTGTTTCCCCGCCTCTGATTCCCTGCCTCTGATTCCCAACCTCTTATTCCACACCTCTGATTCCCCATATCTGATTCCCCGCCTCTGTTTCCCCGCCTCTGATTCCCCGCCCCTGTTTCCCCATTTCTGATTCCCCGCCTCTGATTCCCCATATCTAAGTCCCCGCCTCTGATTCCCCACCTCTGATTCCCCAGCTCTGATTCCCCGCCTCTGATTCCCCGCATCTGATTCCCTGCATCTGATTCCCAGCCCTGATTCCCCGCCTGTGATTCCCCATATCTAAGTCACCACCTCTGATTCCCCACCTCTGATTCCCCATATCTGATTCCCCGCCTCTGATTCCCCGCATCTGATTCCCTGCATCTGATTCCCAGCCCTGATTCCCCGCCTGTGATTCCCCATCTCTGATTCCCAACCTCTGATTCCCAACCTCTGATTCCACACCTCTGATTCCCCATATCTGATTCCCCGCCTCTATTTCCCCGCCTCTGATTCGCCGCCTCTGATTCCCCATATCCCATTCCCCGCCTCCAATTCCGCATCTCTGATTCCCAACCTCTGATTCCACACCTCTGATTCCCCATATCTGATTCCCCGCCTCTGTTTCCCCGCCTCTGATTCCCCGCCTCTGTTTCCCCGCCTCTGATTCCCCACCTCTGATTCGCCAGCTATGATTCCCCGCCTCTTATTCCCCGCGTCTGATTCCCTGCCTCTGATTCCCCGCCTCTGATTCCACATCTCTGATTCACCACCTCTGATTCCCCGCGTCTGATTCCCCGCCTCTGATTCCCCACCTCTGATTCCCCGCCTCTGATTCGCCAGCTATGATTCCCCGCCTCTTATTCCCCGCGTCTGATTCCCTGCCTCTGATTCCCCGCCTCTGATTCCACATCTCTGATTCACCACCTCTGATTCCCCGCGTCTGATTCCCTGCCTCTGATTCCCCATCTCTGATTCCCCATCTCTGATTCCCCAATTCTGATTCCCCTCCTCTGATTCCCCGTGTTTGATTCCCTGCCTCTGATTCCCGGCATCTGATTCCCCATCTCTGATTCACCGCCTTTGATTCGCCACCTCTGATTCGCCATATCTGATTCCCCGCCTCTGTTTCCCCGCCTCTGATTCCCCGCCTCTGATACCCCATATCTCATTCCCCGCCTCTGAATCCCCATCTCTGATTCCCGGACTCTGATTCCCCACCTCTGATTTCCGGCCTCTTATTCCCGGCATCTGATTCCGGCCTCTGATTCCCGGCCTCTGATTCCCTGCTTCTGATTCTGATTCCCTGCCTTTGATTCCCCATCTCTGATTCCGCACATCTGATTCCCTGCCTCTGATTCCCCATCTCTGATTCCCCATATCTGATTCCCCGCCTCTGATTCCCTGCCTCTGTTTCCCAATATCTAAGTCCCCGCCTCTGATTCCCCAACTCTGATTCCCCACCTCTGATTCCCCAGCTCTGATTCCCCGCCTCTGATTCCCCGCATCTGATTCCCTGCATCTGATTCCAAGCCTCTGATTCCCTGCCTCTGATTCCCAACCTCTGATTCCCCACCTCTGATTCCCCATATCTGATTCCCAGCCTCTGTTTCCCCGCCTCTGATTCCCCGCCTCTGTTTCCCCATATCTGATTCCCGGCCTCTGATTCCCCGCCTCTGATTCCCCGCCTCTGATTCCCTGCCTCTGATTTCCCATCTCCGATTCCGCACTCTGATTCCCTGCCTCTGATTCCCCGCCTCTGATTCCCCGCCTCTGATTCCCTGCCTCTGATTCCCAACCTCTGATTCCCCACCTCTGATTCCCCGTGTTTGATTCCCCGCTTCTGTTTCCCCTCCTCTGATTCCCCGCCTCTGATTCCCCAACTCTAATTCCCCGCCTCTGATTACCCATATCTGATTCCCCGCCTCTGTTTCCCCGCCTCTGATTCCCCGCCCCTGTTTCCCCATATCTGATTCCCTGCCTCTGATTCCCCAACTTTGATTCCCAGCCTCTGATTCCCCAGCTCTGATTCCCCGCCTCTGATTCCACGTGTTTGATTCCCTGCCTCTGATTCCCCTCCTCTGATTCCCCATCTCTGATTCACCACCTTTGATTCGCCACCTCTGATTCCCCATATCTGATTCCCCACCTCTGTTTTCCCGCCTCTGATTCCCCGCCTCTGATTCTCCATATCTCATTCCCCGCCTCTGAATCCCCATCTCTGATTCCCGGACTCTGATTCCCCACCTCTGATTCCCGGCCTCTTATTCCCAGCATCTGATTCCAGGCCTCTGATTCCCGGCCTCTGACTCCCCGCTTCTGATTCTGATTCCCTGCCTCTGATTCCCCATCTCTGATTCCGCACATCTGATTACCTGCCTCTGATTCCCCACCTCTGATTCCCCATATCTGATTCCCCGCCTCTGATTCCCCGCATCCGATTCCCCATATCTGAATCCCCGCCTCTGTTTCCCCGCCCCTGATTCCCCGCCTCTGTTTCCCCATATCTGATTTCCCGCCTCTGATTCCCAACTATGATTCCCCGCCTCTGATTCCCCAGCTCTGATTCCCTGCCTCTGATTCCCCGCGTTCTATTCCCTGCCTCTGATTCCCCGCCTGTGATTCCCCATCTCTGATAAACCACCTCTGATTCCCCACCACTGATTCCCCATATCTAATTCCCCGCCTCTGTTTGCCCGCCTCTGATTCCCCGCCTCTGTTTCCCCATATCTGATTCCCCGCCTCTGAATCCCCAACTCTGATTCCCTGCCTCTGATTCCCCAGCTTCATTCCCCGCCTTTGATTCCCCCCGTCTGATTCCCAGCCTCTGAATCCCCGTGTCTGATAACCTGCCTCTGATTCCCTGCCTCTGCTTCCCCATCTCAGATTCACCACCTCTGATTCCCCACCTCTGATTCCCCATCTCTGATTCCGCACATCCGACTCCCTGCCTCTGATTCCCCGACTCTGATTCCCCACCTCTGATTCCCAAGCTCTGATTCCCCGCCTCTGATTCCCCAACTCTGATTCCCCGCCTCTGATTCCACAGCTCTGATTCCCCGCCTCTGATTCCCCGTGTTTGATCCCCTGCCTCTGATTCCCCGCCTCTGATTCCCCATCTCTGATTCACCGTCTTTGATTCGCCACCTCTGATTCCCCATATCTGATTCCTCGCCACTGTTTCCCCGCCTCTGATTCCCCGCCTCTGATTACCCATATCTCATTCCCCGCCTCTGATTCGCCAGCTATGATTCCCCGCCTCTGATTCCCCGCATCTGATTCCCTGCCTCTGATTCCCCGCCTCTGATTCCACATCTCTGATACACCACCTCTGATTCCACGCGTCTGATTCCCCGCCTCTGATTCCCCATCTCTGATTCCCCATCTCTGATTCCCCAATTCTGATTCACCGCCTCTGATTCCCCAGCTCTGATTCCTCGCCTCTGATCCCCTGCCTCTGATTCCCCGCCTCTGATTCCCCATCTCTGATTCACCGCCTTTGATTCGCCACCTCTGATTCCCCATATCTGATTCCTCGCCACTGTTTCCCCGCCTCTGATTCCCCGCCTCTGATTTCCCATATCTCATTCCCCGCCTCTGATTCGCCAGCTATGATTCCCCGCCTCTGATTCCCCGCGTCCGATTTCCTGCCTCTGATAACCCGCCTCTGATTCCACATCTCTGATTCACCACCTATGATTCCACGCGTCTGATTCCCCGCCTCTGATTCCCCATCTCTGATTCCCCATCTCTGATTCCCCAATTCTGATTACCCGTCTCTGATTCCCCAGCTCTGATTCCTCGCCTCTGATTCCATTCCTCTCATTCCCAACCTCTGATTCCCCAACTCTGATTTCCCATATTGATTCCCTGCGTCTGATTCCCCACTTCTGATTTCCCATATTGATTCCCTGCGTCTGATTCCCCGCCTCTGATTCCCCAACTCTGATTCCCCGCCTCTGATTCCCCAGCTCTGATTCCCCGCATCTGATTCCCCGTGTTTGATTCCCTGCCTCTGATTCCCGGCCTCTGATTCCCCATCTCTGATTCCCTGCCTCTGATTCCCCACCTCTGATTCCCCATATCTGATTCCCCGCCTCTGTTTCCCCGCCTCTGATTCCCCGCCTCTGATTCCCCATATCTCATTCCCCGCCTCTAAATCCCCATCTCTGATTCCCGGACTCTGATTCCCCACCTCTGATTCCCGGCCTCTTATTCCCGGCATCTGATTCCGGCCTCTGATTCCCGGCCTCTGATTCCCTGCGTCTGATTCTGATTCCCTGCCTCTGATTCCCCATCTCTGATTCCGCACATCTGATTCCCTGCCTCTGATTCCCCACCTCTGATTCCCCATATCTGATTCCCCGCCTCTGTTTCCCCACCTTTGATTCCCCGCCTCTGTTTCCCAATATCTAAGTCCCCGCCTCTGATTCCCCAACTCTGATTCCCCACCTCTGATTCCCCAGCTCTGATTCCCCGCCTCTGATTCCCCGCATCTGATTCCCTGCAACTGATTCCAAGCCTCTGATTCCCTGCCTCTGATTCCCAACCTCTGATTCCCAACCTCTGATTCCCCACCTCTGATTCCCCAGCTCTGATTCCCCGCCTCTGATTCCCCGCATCTGATTCCCTGCAACTGATTCCAAGCCTCTGATTCCCTGCCTCTGATTCCCAACCTCTGATTCCCAACCTCTGATTCCACACCTCTGATTCCCCATATCTGATTTCCCGCCTCTGATTCCCAACTATGATTCCCCGCCTCTGATTCCCCAGCTCTGATTCCCTGCCTCTGATTCCCCGCGTTCTATTCCCTGCCTCTGATTCCCCGCCTGTGATTCCCCATCTCTGATAAACCACCTCTGATTCCCCACCACTGATTCCCCATATCTAATTCCCCGCCTCTGTTTGCCCGCCTCTGATTCCCCGCCTCTGTTTCCCCATATCTGATTCCCCGCCTCTGAATCCCCAACTCTGATTCCCTGCCTCTGATTCCCCAGCTTCATTCCCCGCCTTTGATTCCCCCCGTCTGATTCCCAGCCTCTGAATCCCCGTGTCTGATAACCTGCCTCTGATTCCCTGCCTCTGCTTTCCCATCTCAGATTCACCACCTCTGATTCCCCACCTCTGATTCCCCATCTCTGATTCCGCACATCCGACTCCCTGCCTCTGATTCCCCGACTCTGATTCCCCACCTCTGATTCCCAAGCTCTGATTCCCCGCCTCTGATACCCCAACTCTGATTCCCCGCCTCTGATTCCACAGCTCTGATTCCCCGCCTCTGATTCCCCGTGTTTGATCCCCTGCCTCTGATTCCCCGCCTCTGATTCCCCATCTCTGATTCACCGTCTTTGATTCGCCACCTCTGATTCCCCATATCTGATTCCTCGCCACTGTTTCCCCGCCTCTGATTCCCCGCCTCTGATTACCCATATCTCATTCCCCGCCTCTGATTCGCCAGCTATGATTCCCCGCCTCTGATTCCGCGCGTCTGATTCCCTGCCTCTGATTCCCCGCCTCTGATTCCACATCTCTGATACACCACCTCTGATTCCACGCATCTGATTCCCCGCCTCTGATTCCCCATCTCTGATTCCCCATCTCTGATTCCCCAATTCTGATTCACCGCCTCTGATTCCCCAGCTCTGATTCCTCGCCTCTGATCCCCTGCCTCTGATTCCCCGCCTCTGATTCCCCATCTCTGATTCACCGCCTTTGATTCGCCACCTCTGATTCCCCATATCTGATTCCTCGCCACTGTTTCCCCGCCTCTGATTCCCCGCCTCTGATTTCCCATATCTCATTCCCCGCCTCTGATTCGCCAGCTATGATTCCCCGCCTCTGATTCCCCGCGTCCGATTTCCTGCCTCTGATAACCCGCCTCTGATTCCACATCTCTGATTCACCACCTCTGATTCCACGCGTCTGATTCCCCGCCTCTGATTCCCCATCTCTGATTCCCCATCTCTGATTCCCCAATTCTGATTACCCGTCTCTGATTCCCCAGCTCTGATTCCTCGCCTCTGATTCCATTCCTCTGATTCACAACCTCTGATTCCCCAACTCTGATTTCCCATATTGATTCCCTGCGTCTGATTCCCCACTTCTGATTTCCCATATTGATTCCCTGCGTCTGATTCCCCGCCTCTGATTCCCCAACTCTGATTCCCCGCCTCTGATTCCCCAGCTCTGATTCCCCGCATCTGATTCCCCGTGTTTGATTCCCTGCCTCTGATTCCCGGACTCTGATTCCCCATCTCTGATTCCCTGCCTCTGATTCCCCACCTCTGATTCCCCATATCTGATTCCCCGCCTCTGTTTCCCCGCCTCTGATTCCCCGCCTCTGATTCCCCATATCTCATTCCCCGCCTCTAAATCCCCATCTCTGATTCCCGGACTCTGATTCCCCACCTCTGATTCCCGGCCTCTTATTCCCGGCATCTGATTCCGGCCTCTGATTCTCGGCCTCTGATTCCCTGCGTCTGATTCTGATTCCCTGCCTCTGATTCCCCATCTCTGATTCCGCACATCTGATTCCCTGCCTCTGATTCCCCACCTCTGATTCCCCATATCTGATTCCCCGCCTCTGTTTCCCCACCTTTGATTCCCCGCCTCTGTTTCCCAATATCTAAGTCCCCGCCTCTGATTCCCCAACTCTGATTCCCCACCTCTGATTCCCCAGCTCTGATTCCCCGCCTCTGATTCCCCGCATCTGATTCCCTGCAACTGATTCCAAGCCTCTGATTCCCTGCCTCTGATTCCCAACCTCTGATTCCCAACCTCTGATTCCACACCTCTGATTCCCCATATCTGATTCCCCGCCTCTGTTTCCCCGCCTCTGATTCCCCGCCTCTGATTCCCCATATCCCATTCCCCGCCTCCAATTCCGCATCTCTGATTCCCAACCTCTGATTCCACACCTCTGATTCCCCATATCTGATTCCCCGCCTCTGTTTCCCCGCCTCTGATTCCCCGCCTCTGTTTCCCCGCATCTGATTCCCCACCTCTGATTCCCAATATCTGATTCCCCGCCTCTGATTCCCCACCTCTGATTCCCCGCCTCTGATTCGCCAGCTATGATTCCCCGCCTCTTATTCCCCGCGTCTGATTCCCTGCCTCTGATTCCCCGCCTCTGATTCCACATCTCTGATTCACCACCTCTGATTCCCCGCGTCTGATTCCCTGCCTCTGATTCCCCATCTCTGATTCCCCATCTCTGATTCCCCAATTCTGATTCCCCTCCTCTGATTCCCCGTGTTTGATTCCCTGCCTCTGATTCCCGGCCTCTGATTCCCCATCTCTGATTCACCGCCTTTGATTCGCCACCTCTGATTCGCCATATCTGATTCCCCGCCTCTGTTTCCCCGCCTCTGATTCCCCGCCTGATTCCCCAAATCTCATTCCCCGCCTCTGAATCCCCATCTCTGATTCCCGGACTCTGATTCCCCACCTCTGATTTCCGGCCTCTTATTCCCGGCATGTGATTCCCCACCTCTGATTCCCGGCCTCTGATTCCCTGCTTCTGATTCTGATTCCCTGCCTTTGATTCCCCATCTCTGATTCCGCACATCTGATTCCCTGCCTCTGATTCCCCATCTCTGATTCCCCATATCTGATTCCCCGCCTCTGATTCCCTGCCTCTGTTTCCCAATATCTAAGTCCCCGCCTCTGATTCCCCAACTCTGATTCCCCACTTCTGATTCCCCAGCTCTGATTCCCCGCCTCTGATTCCCCGCATCTGATTCCCTGCATCTGATTCCAAGCCTCTGATTCCCTGCCTCTGATTCCCAACCTCTGATTCCCCACCTCTGATTCCCCATATCTGATTCCCAGCCTCTGTTTCCCCGCCTCTGATTCCCCGCCTCTGTTTCCCCTTATCTGATTCCCGGCCTCTGATTCCCGGCCTCTGATTCCCCGCCTCTGATTCCCTGCCTCTGATTCCCCATCTCCGATTCCGCACATCTGATTCCCTGCCTCTGATTCCCCGCCTCTGATTCCCCGCCTCTGATTCCCTGCCTCTGATTCCCAACCTCTGATTCCCCACCTCTGATTCCCCGTGTTTGATTCCCCGCTTCTGTTTCCCCGCCTCTGATTCCCCGCCTCTGATTCCCCAACTCTAATTCCCCGCCTCTGATTCCCCATATCTGATTCCCCGCCTCTGTTTCCCCGCCTCTGATTCCCCGCCCCTGTTTCCCCATATCTGATTCCCTGCCTCTGATTCCCCAACTTTGATTCCCAGCCTCTGATTCCCCAACTCTGATTCCCCGCCTCTGATTCCCCGTGTTTGATTCCCTGCCTCTGATTCCCCTCCTCTGATTCCCCATCTCTGATTCACCACATTTGATTCGCCACCTCTGATTCCCCATATCTGATTCCCCACCTCTGTTTTCCCGCCTCTGATTCCCCGCCTCTGATTCTCCATATCTCATTCCCCGCCTCTGAATCCCCATCTCTGATTCCCGGACTCTGATTCCCCACCTCTGATTCCCGGCCTCTTATTCCCAGCATCTGATTCCAGGCCTCTGATTCCCGGCCTCTGACTCCCCGCTTCTGATTCTGATTCCCTGCCTCTGATTCCCCATCTCTGATTCCGCACATCTGATTACCTGCCTCTGATTCCCCACCTCTGATTCCCCATATCTGATTCCCCGCCTCTGATTCCCCGCATCCGATTCCCCATATCTGATTCCCCGCCTCTGTTTCCCCGCCCCTGATTCCCCGCCTCTGTTTCCCCATATCTGATTCCCCGCCTCTGATTCCCAACTATGATTCCCCGCCTCTGATTCCCCAGCTCTGATTCCCTGCCTCTGATTCCCCGCGTTCTATTCCCTGCCTCTGATTCCCCGCCTGTGATTCCCCATCTCTGATAAACCACCTCTGATTCCCCACCACTGATTCCCCATATCTAATTCCCCGCCTCTGTTTGCCCGCCTCTGATTCCCCGCCTCTGTTTCCCCATATCTGATTCCCCGCCTCTGAATCCCCAACTCTGATTCCCTGCCTCTGATTCCCCAGCTTCATTCCCCGCCTTTGATTCCCCCCGTCTGATTCCCAGCCTCTGAATCCCCGTGTCTGATAACCTGCCTCTGATTCCCCGCCTCTGATTCCCCATCTCAGATTCACCGCCTCTGATTCCCCACCTCTGATTCCCCATCTCTGATTCCGCACATCCGACTCCCTGCCTCTGATTCCCCGACTCTGATTCCCCACCTCTGATTCCCCAGCTCTGATTCCCCGCCTGATTCCACAACTCTGATTCCCCGCCTCTGATTCCACAGCTCTGATTCCCCGCCTCTGATTCCCCGTGTTTGATCCCCTGCCTCTGATTCCCCGCCTCTGATTCCCCATCTCTGATTCACCGCCTTTGATTCGCCACCTCTGATTCCCCATATCTGATTCCTCGCCACTGTTTCCCCGCCTCTGATTCCCCGCCTCTGATTCCCCATATCTCATTCCCCGCCTCTGATTCGCCAGCTATGATTCCCCGCCTCTGATTCCCCGCGTCTGATTCCCTGCCTCTGATTCCCCGCCTCTGATTCCACATCTCTGATTCACCACCTCTGATTCCACGCGTCTGATTCCCCGCCTCTGATTCCCCATCTCTGATTCCCCATCTCTGATTCCCCAATTCTGATTCCCCGCCTCTGATTCCCCAGCTCTGATTCCTCGCCTCTGATTCCCTTCCTCTGATTCCCAACCTCTGATTCCCCAACTCTGATTTCCCATATTGATTCCCTGCGTCTGATTCCCCACCTCTGATTTCCCATATTGATTCCCTGCGTCTGATTCCCGGCCTCTGATTCCCCATCTCTGATTCACCGCCTCTGTTTCTCCGCCTCTGATTCCCCGCCTCTGATTCCCCATATCTCATTCCCCGCCTCTAAATCCCCATCTCTGATTCCCGGACTCTGATTCCCCACCTCTGATTCCCGGCCTCTTATTCCCGGCATCTGATTCCGGCCTCTGATTCCCGGCCTCTGATTCCCTGCGTCTGATTCTGATTCCCTGCCTCTGATTCCCCATCTCTGATTCCGCACATCTGATTCCCTGCCTCTGATTCCCCACCTCTGATTCCCCATATCTGATTCCCCGCCTCTGTTTCCCCACCTTTGATTCCCCGCCTCTGTTTCCCAATATCTAAGTCCCCGCCTCTGATTCCCCAACTCTGAATCCCCACCTCTGATTCCCCAGCTCTGATTCCCCGCCTCTGATTCACCGCATCTGATTCCCTGCAACTGATTCCAAGCCTCTGATTCCCTGCCTCTGATTCCCAACCTCTGATTCCACACCTCTGATTCCCCATATCTGATTCCCCGCCTCTGTTTCCCCGCCTCTGATTCCCCGCCTCTGATTCCCCATATCCCATTCCCCGCCTCCAATTCCGCATCTCTGATACCCAACCTCTGATTCCCCACCTCTGATTCCCCATATCTGATTCCCCGCCTCTGTTTCCCCACCTTTGATTCCCCGCCTCTGTTTCCCAATATCTAAGTCCCCGCCTCTGATTCCCCAACTCTGATTCCCCACCTCTGATTCCCCAGCTCTGATTCCCCGCCTCTGATTCACCGCATCTGATTCCCTGCAACTGATTCCAAGCCTCTGATTCCCTGCCTCTGATTCCCAACCTCTGATTCCACACCTCTGATTCCCCATATCTGATTCCCATCCTCTGTTTCCCCGCCTCTGATTCCCCGCCTCTGGTTCCCCATATCCCATTCCCCGCCTCCAATTCCGCATCTCTGATTCCCAACCTCTGATTCCCCACCTCTGATTCCCCATATCTGATTCCCCGCCTCTGTTTCCCTGCCTCTGATTCCCCGCCTCTGTTTCCCCATATCTGATCCCCGCCTCTATTTGCCCGCCTCTGATTCCCCGCCTCTGTTTCCCCATATCTGATTCCCCGCCTCTGAATCCCCAACTCTGATTCCCTGCCTCTAATTTCCCATGTCTGATTCCCCGCCTCAGATTCCCCGCGTCTGATTACCGGCCTCTGATTCCCCGCCTCTGATTCCCCATCTCTGATTCACAACCTCTGATTCCACACCTCTGATTCCCCATATCTGATTCCCCGCCTCTGTTTCCCCGCCTCTGATTCCCCACCTCTGATTCCCAATATCTGATTCCCAGCCTCTGATTCCCCACCTCTGATTCCCCGCCTCTGATTCGCCAGCTATGATTCCCCGCCTCTGATTCCCCGCGTCTGATTCCCTGCCTCTGATTCCCCGCCTCTGATTCCACATCTCTGATTCACCACCGCTGATTCCCCGCGTCTGATTCCCCGCCTCTGATTCCCCATCTCTGATTCCCCATCTCTGATTCCCCAATTCTGATTCCCCGCCTCTGATTCCCCAGCTCTGATTCCTCGCCTCTGATTCCCTTCCTCTGATTCCCAACCTCTGATTCCCCACCTCTGATTTCTCATAATGATTCCCTGCGTCTGATTCCCCACCTCTGATTCCCCATATCTGATTCCCCGCCTCTGTTTCCCCGCTTCTGATTCCCCGCCTCTGTTTCCCCTTATCTGATCCCCGCCTCTATTTGCCCGCCTCTGATTCCCCGCCTCTGTTTCCCCATATCTGATTCCCCGCCTCTGAATCCCCAACTCTGATTCCCTGTCTCTAATTTCCCATGTCTGATTCCCCGCCTCTGATTCCCCGCGTCTGATTACCGGCCTCTGATTCCCCGCCTCTGATTCCCCATCTCTGATTCACAACCTCTGATTCACCACCTCTGATTCCCCATATCTGATTCCCCGCCTCTGTTTCCCCGCCTCTGATTCCCCACCTCTGATTCCCAATATCTGATTCCCCGCCTCTGATTCCCCACCTCTGATTCCCCACCTCTGATTCGCCAGCTATGATTCCCCGCCTCTGATTCCCCGCGTCTGATTCCCTGCCTCTGATTCCCCGCCTCTGATTCCACATCTCTGATTCACCACCGCTGATTCCCCGCGTCTGATTCCCCGCCTCTGATTCCCCATCTCTGATTCCCCAATTCTGATTCCCCGCCTGTGATTCCCCAGCTCTGATTCCTCGCCTCTGATTCCCTTCCTCTGATTCCCAACCTCTGATTCCCCAACTCTGATTCCCCGCCTCTGATTCCCCAGCTCTGATTCCCCGCCTCTGATTCCCCGTGTTTGATTCCCTGCCTCTGATTCCCGGCCTCTGATTCCCCATCTCTGATTCACCGCCTTTGATTCGCCACCTCTGATTCCCCAAATCTGATTCCCCGCCTCTGTTTCCCCGCCTCTGATTCCCCGCCTCTGATTCCCCATATCTCATTCCCCGCCTCTGAATCCCCATCTCTGATTCCCGGACTCTGATTCCCCACCTCTGATTCCCGGCCTCTTATTCCCGGCATCTGATTCCGGCCTCTGATTCCCGGCCTCTGATTCCCTGCTTCTGATTCTGATTCCCTGCCTCTGATTCCCCATCTCTGATTCCGCACATCTGATTCCCTGCCTCTGATTACCCCCCTCTGTTTCCCCGCCTCTGATTCCCCACCTCTGTTTCCCAATATCTAAGTCCCCGCCTCTGATTCCCCAACTCTGATTCCCCACCTCTGATTCCCCAGCTCTGATTCCCCGCCTATGATTCCCCGCATCTGATTCCCTGCATCTGATTCCAAGCCTCTGATTCCCTGCCTCTGATTCCCAACCTCTGATTCCCCACCTCTGATTCCCCATATCTGATTCCCCGCCTTTGTTTCCCCGCCTCTGATTCCCCACCTCTGTTTCCCAATATCTGATTCCCGGCCTCTGATTCCCCGCTTCTGATTCCCCGCCTCTGATTCCCTGCCTCTGATTCCCCATCTCCGATTCCGCACATCTGATTCCCTGCCTCTGATTCCCCGCCTCTGATTCCCCGCCTCTGATTCCCTGCCTCTGATTCCCAACCTCTGATTCCCCACCTCTGATTCCCCATATCTGATTCCCCGCCTCTGTTTCCCCGCCTCTGATTCCCCTCCTCTGATTCCCCAACTCTAATTTCCCGCCTCTGATTCCCCAGCTCTGATTCCCCGTGTTTGATTCCCTGCCTCTGATTCCCTGCCCTGATTCCCCATCTCTGTTTCACCACCTTTGATTCGCCACCTCTGATTCCCCATATCTGATTCCCCGCCTCTGTTTCCCCGCCTCTGATTCCCTGCCTCTGATTCCAAACCTCTGATTCCCCATATCTGATTCCCCGCCTCTGTTTCCCCGCCTCTGATTCCCTGCCCCTGTTTCCCCATATCTGATTCCCTGCCTCTGATTCCCCAACTCAGATTCCCCGCCTCTGATTCCCCAGCTCTGATTCCCCGCCTCTGATTTCCCGTGTTTGATTCCCTGCCTCTGATTCCCCGCCTCTGATTCCCCATCTCTGATTCACCGCCTTTGATTCGCCACCTCTGATTCCACATATCTGATTCCCCACCTCTGTTTCCCCGCCTCTGATTCCCCGCCTCTGATTCTCCATATCTCATTCCCCGCCTCTGAATCCCCATCTCTGATTCCCGGACTCTGATTCCCCACCTCTGATTCCCGGCCTCTCATTCCCAGCATCTTATTCCCGGCCTCTGATTCCCGGCCTCTGATTCCCCGCTTCTGATTCTGATTCCCTGCCTCTGATTCCCCATCTCTGATTCCGCACATCTGATTCCCTGCCTCTGATTCCCCACCTCTGATTACCCATATCTGACTTCCCGCCTCTGTTTCCCCGCCTCTGATTCCCCGCCTCTGTTTCCCCATATCTAATTCCCAACCTCTGATGCCCCAACTCTGATTCCCTGCCTCTGATTCCCCGCGTTCTATTCCCTGCCTCTGATTCCCCGCCTGTGATTCCCCATCTCTGATTCACCACCTCTGATTCCCCACCTCTGATTCCCCATATCTAATTCCCCGCTTCTGTTTGCCCGCCTCTGATTCCCCGCCTCTGTTTCCCCATATCTGATTCCCCGCCTCTGAATCCCCAACTCTGATTCCCTGCCTCTGATTCCCCAGCTCTGATTCCCCGCCTTTGATTCCCCCCGTCTGATTCCCAGCCTCTGAATCCCCGTGTCTGATTTCCTGCCTCTGATTCCCCACCTCTGATTCCCCATCTCTGATTCACAGCCTCTGATTCCCCACCTCTGATTCCCCATCTCTGATGCCGCACATCTGATTCCCTGCCTCTGATTCCCCGCCTCTGTTTCCCCATATCTAATTCCCAACCTCTGATGCCCCAACTCTGATTCCCTGCCTCTGATTCCCCGCGTTCTATTCCCTGCCTCTGATTCCCCGCCTGTGATTCCCCATCTCTGATTCACCACCTCTGATTCCCCACCTCTGATTCCCCATATCTAATTCCCTGCCTCTGAATCCCCAACTCTGATTCCCTGCCTCTGATTCCCCAGCTCAGATTCCCCGCCTTTGATTCCCCCCGTCTGATTCCAAGCCTCTGAATCCCCGTGTCTGATTTCCTGCCTCTGATTCCCCACCTCTGATTCCCCATCTCTGATTCACAGCCTCTGATTCCCCACCTCTGATTCCCCATCTCTGATTCCGCACATCTGATTCCCTGCCTCTGATTTCCCGACTCTGATCCCCACCTCTGATTCCCAACCTCTGATTCCCCACCTCTGAATCCCCATATCTGATTCCCTGCCTCTGTTTCCCCGCCTCTGATTCCCCGCCTCTGTTTCCCCATATCTGATTCCCCACCTCTGATTCCCCATATCTGATTCCCCGCCTCTCTTTCCGCGCCTCTGATTCCCCGCCTCTGATTCCCCATATCTGATTCCCCATATCTGATTCCCCGCCTCTGATTCCCCGCCTCTGTTTCCCCATATCTGATTCCCCACCTCTGATTCCCCATATCTGATTCCCCGCCTCTCTTTCCGCGCCTCTGATTCCCCGCCTCTGATTCCCCATATCTGATTCCCCGCCTCTGTTTCCCCATATCTAATTCCCCGCCTCTGATTCCCAAACTCTGATTCCCCAGCTCTGATTCCCCGCCTCTGATTCCCCGCATCTGATTCCCTGCATCTGATTCCAAGCCTCTGATTCCCTGCCTCTGATTCCCAACCTCTGATTCCCCACCTCTGATTCCCCATATCTGATTCCCAGCCTCTGTTTCCCCGCCTCTGATTCCCCGCCTCTGTTTCCCCATATCTGATTCCCGGCCTCTGATTCCCCGCCTCTGATTCCCCGCCTCTGATTCCCTGCCTCTGATTCCCCATCTCCGATTCCGCACATCTGATTCCCTGCCTCTGATTCCCCTCCTCTGATTCCCCGCCTCTGATTCCCTGCCTCTGATTCCCAACCTCTGATTCCCCACCTCTGATTCCCCGTGTTTGATTCCCCGCTTCTGTTTCCCCGCCTCTGATTCCCCGCCTCTGATTCCCCAACTCTAATTCCCCGCCTCTGATTCCCCATATCTGATTCCCCGCCTCTGTTTCCCCGCCTCTGATTCCCCGCCCCTGTTTCCCCATATCTGATTCCCTGCCTCTGATTCCCCAACTTTGATTCCCAGCCTCTGATTCCCCAGCTCTGATTCCCCGCCTCTGATTCCCCGTGTTTGATTCCCTGCCTCTGATTCCCCTCCTCTGATTCCCCATCTCTGATTCACCACCTTTGATTCGCCACCTCTGATTCCCCATATCTGATTCCCCACCTCTGTTTTCCCGCCTCTGATTCCCCGCCTCTGATTCTCCATATCTCATTCCCCGCCTCTGAATCCCCATCTCTGATTCCCGGACTCTGATTCCCCACCTCTGATTCCCGGCCTCTTATTCCCAGCATCTGATTCCAGGCCTCTGATTCCCGGCCTCTGACTCCCCGCTTCTGATTCTGATTCCCTGCCTCTGATTCCCCATCTCTGATTCCGCACATCTGATTACCTGCATCTGATTCCCCACCTCTGATTCCCCATATCTGATTCCCCGCCTCTGATTCCCCGCATCCGATTCCCCATATCTGATTCCCCGCCTCTGTTTCCCCGCCCCTGATTCCCCGCCTCCGTTTCCCCATATCTGATTCCCCGCCTCTGATTCCCAACTATGATTCCCCGCCTCTGATTCCCCAGCTCTGATTCCCTGCCTCTGATTCCCCGTTTCTATTCCCTGCTTCTGATTCCCCGCCTGTGATTCCCCATCTCTGATAAACCACCTCTGATTCCCCACCACTGATTCCCCATATCTAATTCCCCGCCTCTGTTTGCCCGCCTCTGATTCCCCGCCTCTGTTTCCCCATATCTGATTCCCCGCCTCTGAATCCCCAACTCTGATTCCCTGCCTCTGATTCCCCAGCTTCATTCCCCGCCTTTGATTCCCCCCGTCTGATTCCCAGCCTCTGAATCCCCGTGTCTGATAACCTGCCTCTGATTCCCCGCCTCTGATTCCCCATCTCAGATTCACCGCCTCTGATTCCCCACCTCTGATTCCCCATCTCTGATTCCGCACATCCGACTCCCTGCCTCTGATTCCCCGACTCTGATTCCCCACCTCTGATTCCCCAGCTGTGATTCCCCGCCTCTGATTCCCCAACTTTGATTCCCCGCCTCTGATTCCACAGCTCTGATTCCCCGCCTCTGATTCCCCGTGTTTGATCCCCTGCCTCTGATTCCCCGCCTCTGATTCCCCATCTCTGATTCACCGCCTTTGATTCGCCACCTCTGATTCCCCATATCTGATTCCTCGCCACTGTTTCCCCGCCTCTGATTCCCCGCCTCTGATTCCCCATATCTCATTCCCCGCCTCTGATTCGCCAGCTATGATTCCCCGCCTCTGATTCCCCGCGTCTGATTCCCTGCCTCTGATACCCCGCCTCTGATTCCACATCTCTGATTCACCACCTCTGATTCCACGCATCTGATTCCCCGCCTCTGATTCCCCATCTCTGATTCCCCATCTCTGATTCCCCAATTCTGATTCCCCGCCTCTGATTCCCCAGCTCTGATTCCTCGCCTCTGATTCGCTTCCTCTGATTCCCAACATCTGATTCCGCAACTCTGATTTCCCATATTGATTCCCTGCGTCTGATTCCCCACCTCTGATTTCCCATATTGATTCCCTGCGTCTGATTCCCCGCCTCTGATTCCCCAACTCTGATTCCCCGCCTCTGATTCCCCAGCTCTGATTCCCCACATCTGATTCCCCGTGTTTGATTCCCTGCCTCTGATTCCCGGCCTCTGATTCCCCATCTCTGATTCACCGCCTTTGATTCGCAACCTCTGATTCCCCGCCTCTGATTCCCCATATCTCATTCCCCGCCACTAAATCCCCATCTCTGATTCCCGGACTCTGATTCCCCACCTCTGATTCCCGGCCTCTTATTCCCGGCATCTGATTCCGGCCTCTGATTCCCGGCCTCTGATTCCCTGCGTCTGATTCTGATTCCCTGCCTCTGATTCCCCATCTCTGATTCCGCACATCTGATTCCCTGCCTCTGATTCCCCACCTCTGATTCCCCATATCTGATTCCCCGCCTCTGTTTCCCCACCTTTGATTCCCCGCCTCTGTTTCCCAATATCTAAGTCCCCGCCTCTGATTCCCCAACTCTGATTCCCCACCTCTGATTCCCCAGCTCTGATTCCCCGCCTCTGATTCCCCGCATCTGATTCCCTGCAACTGATTCCAAGCCTCTGATTCCCTGCCTCTGATTCCCAACCTCTGATTCCCAACCTCTGATTCCACACCTCTGATTCCCCATATCTGATTCCCCGCCTCTGTTTCCCCGCCTCTGATTCCCCGCCTCTGATTCCCCATATCCCATTCCCCGCCTCCAATTCCGCATCTCTGATTCCCTACCTCTGATTCCCCACCTCTGATTCCCCATATCTGATTCCCCGCCTCTGTTTCCCCGCCTCTGATTCCCCGCCTCTGTTTCCCCATATCTGATCCCCGCCTCTATTTGCCCGCCTCTGATTCCCCGCCTCTGATTCCCCATATCTGATTCCCCGCCTCTGTTTCCCCGCCTCTGATTCCCCGCCTCTGATTCCCCATATCCCATTCCCCGCCTCCAATTCCGCATCTCTGATTCCCAACCTCTGATTCCCCACATCTGATTCCCCATATCTGATTCCCCGCCTCTGTTTCCCCGCCTCTGATTCCCCGCCTCTGTTTCCCCATATCTGATACCCGCCTCTATTTTCCCGCCTCTGATTCCCCGCCTCTGTTTCCCCATATCTGATTCCCCGCCTCTGATTCCCCGCCTCTGATTCCCCATCTCTGATTCACAACCTCTGATTCCCCACCTCTGATTCCCCATATCTGATTCCCCGCCTCTGTTTCCCCGCCTCTGATTCCCCACCTCTGATTCCACATCTCTGATTCACCACCTCTGATTCCACGCATCTGATTCCCCGCCTCTGATTCCCCACCTCTGATTCCCCGCCTCTGATTCGCCAGCTATGATTCCCCGCCTCTGATTCCCCGCGTCTGATTCCCTGCCTCTGATTCCCCGCCTCTGATTCCACATCTCTGATTCACCACCGCTGATTCCCCGCGTCTGATTCCCCGCCTCTGATTCCGCATCTCTGATTCCCCATCTCTGATTCCCCAATTCTGATTCCCCGCCTCTGATTCCCCAGCTCTGATTCCTCGCCTCTGATTCCCTTCCTCTGATTCCCAACCTCTGATTCCCCACCTCTGATTTCCCACAATGATTCCCTGCGTCTGATTCCCCACCTCTGATTCCCCATATCTGATTCCCCGCCTCTGTTTCCCCGCCTCTGATTCCCCGCCTCTGTTTCCCCGTATCTGATCCCCGCCTCTATTTGCCCTCCTCTGATTCCCCGCCTCTGTTTCACCATATCTGATTCCCCGCCTCTGAATCCCCAACTCTGATTCCCTGTCTCTAATTTCCCATGTCTGATTCCCCGCCTCTGATTCCCCGCGTCTGATTACCGGCCTCTGATTCCCCGCCTCTGATTCCCCATCTCTGATTCACAACCTCTGATTCCCCACCTCTGATTCCCCATATCTGATTCCCCGCCTCTGTTTCCCCGCCTCTGATTCCCCACCTCTGATTCCCAATATCTGATTCCCCACCTCTGATTCCCCACCTCTGATTCCCCGCCTCTGATTCGCCAGCTATGATTCCCCGCCTCTGATTCCCTGCGTTGATTCCCTGCCTCTGATTCCCCGCCTCTGATTCCACATCTCTGATTCACCACCGCTGATTCCCCGCGTCTGATTCCCCGCCTCTGATTCCCCATCTCTGATTCCCCATCTCTGATTCCCCAATTCTGATTCCCCGCCTCTGATTCCCCAGCTCTGATTCCTCGCCTCTGATTCCCTTCCTCTGATTCCCAACCTCTGATTCCCCACCTCTGATTTCCCATATTGATTCCCTGCGTCTGATTCCCCGCCTCTGATTCCCCAACTCTGATTCCCCGCCTCTGATTCCCCAGCTCTGATTCCCCGCCTCTGATTCCCCGTGTTTGATTCCCTGCCTCTGATTCCCGGCCTCTGATTCCCCATCTCTGATTCACCGCCTTTGATTCGCCACCTCTGATTCCCCAAATCTGATTCCCCGCCTCTGTTTCCCCGCCTCTGATTCCCCGCCTCTGATTCTCCATATCTCATTCCCCGCCTCTGAATCCCCATCTCTGATTCCCGGACTCTGATTCCCCACCTCTGATTCCCGGCCTCTTATTCCCAGCATCTGATTCCAGGCCTCTGATTCCCGGCCTCTGACTCCCCGCTTCTGATTCTGATTCCCTGCCTCTGATTCCCCATCTCTGATTCCGCACATCTGATTACCTGCCTCTGATTCCCCACCTCTGATTCCCCATATCTGATTCCCCGCCTCTGATTCCCCGCATCCGATTCCCCATATCTGATTCCCCGCCTCTGTTTCCCCGCCCCTGATTCCCCGCCTCTGTTTCCCATTATCTGATTCCCCGCCTCTGATTCCCAACTATGATTCCCCGCCTCTGATTCCCCAGCTCTGATTCCCTGCCTCTGATTCCCCGCGTTCTATTCCCTGCCTCTGATTCCCCGCCTGTGATTCCCCATCTCTGATAAAGCACCTCTGATTCCCCACCACTGATTCCCCATATCTAATTCCCCGCCTCTGTTTGCCCGCCTCTGATTCCCCGCCTCTGTTTCCCCATATCTGATTCCCCGCCTCTGAATCCCCAACTCTGATTCCCTGCCTCTGATTCCCCAGCTTCATTCCCCGCCTTTGATTCCCCCCGTCTGATTCCCGGCCTCTGAATCCCCGTGTCTGATAACCTGCCTCTGATTCCCCGCCTCTGATTCCCCATCTCAGATTCACCGCCTCTGATTCCCCACCTCTGATTCCCCATCTCTGATTCCGCACATCCGACTCCCTGCCTCTGATTCCCCGACTCTGATTCCCCACCTCTGATTCCCCAGCTCTGATTCCCCGCCTCTGATTCCCCAACTCTGATTCCCCGCCTCTGATTCCACAGCTCTGATTCCCCGCCTCTGATTCCCCGTGTTTGATCCCCTGCCTCTGATTCCCCGCCTCTGATTCCCCATCTCTGATTCACCGCCTTTGATTCGCCACCTCTGATTCCCCATATCTGATTCCTCGCCACTGTTTCCCCGCCTCTGATTCCCCGCCTCTGATTCCCCATATCTCATTCCCCGCCTCTGATTCGCCAGCTATGATTCCCCGCCTCTGATTCCCCGCGTCTGATTCCCTGCCTCTGATTCCCCGCCTCTGATTCCACATCTCTGATTCACCACCTCTGATTCCACGCGTCTGATTCCCCGCCTCTGATTCCCCATCTCTGATTCCCCATCTCTGATTCCCCAATTCTGATTCCCCGCCTCTGATTCCCCAGCTCTGATTCCTCGCCTCTGATTCCCTTCCTCTGATTCCCAACCTCTGATTCCCCAACTCTGATTTCCCATATTAATTCCCTGCGTCTGATTCCCCACCTCTGATTTCCCATATTGATTCCCTGCGTCTGATTCCCCGCCTCTGATTCCCCAACTCTGATTCCCCGCCTCTTATTCCCCAGCTCTGATTCCCCGCATCTGATTCCCCGTGTTTGATTCCCTGCCTCTGATTCCCGGCCTCTGATTCCCCATCTCTGATTCACCGCCTTTGATTCGCAACCTCTGATTCCCCATATCTGATTCCCCGCCTCTGTTTCCCCGCCTCTGATTCCCCGCCTCTGATTCCCCATATCTCATTCCCCGCCTCTAAATCCCCATCTCTGATTCCCGGACTCTGATTCCCCACCTCTGATTCCCGGCCTCTTATTCCCGGCATCTGATTCCGGCCTCTGATTCCCGGCCTCTGATTCCCTGCGTCTGATTCTGATTCCCTGCCTCTGATTCCCCATCTCTGATTCCGCACATCTGATTCCCTGCCTCTGATTCCCCACCTCTGATTCCCCATATCTGATTCCCCGCCTCTGTTTCCCCAACTTTGATTCCCCGCCTCTGTTTCCCAATATCTAAGTCCCCGCCTCTGATTCCCCAACTCTGATTCCCCACCTCTGATTCCCCAGCTCTGATTCCCCGCCTCTGATTCCCCGCATCTGATTCCCTGCAACTGATTCCAAGCCTCTGATTCCCTGCCTCTGATTCCCAACCTCTGATTCCCAACCTCTGATTCCACACCTCTGATTCCCCATATCTGATTCCCCGCCTCTGTTTCCCCGCCTCTGATTCCCCGCCTCTGATTCCCCATATCCCATTCCCCGCCTCCAATTCCGCATCTCTGATTCCCAACCTCTGATTCCCCACCTCTGATTCCCCATATCTGATTCCCCGCCTCTGTTTCCCCGCCTCTGATTCCCCGCCTCTGTTTCCCCATATCTGATACCCGCCTCTATTTGCCCGCCTCTGATTCCCCGCCTCTGTTTCCCCATATCTGATTCCCCGCCTCTGAATCCCCAACTCTGATTCCCTGCCTCTAATTTCCCATGTCTGATTCCCCGCCTCTGATACCCCGTGTCTGATTACCGGCCTCTGATTCCCCGCCTCTGATTCCCCATCTCTGATTCACAACCTCTGATTCCCCACCTCTGATTCCCCATATCTGATTCCCCGCCTCTGTTTCCCCGCCTCTGATTCGCCAGCTATGATTCCCCGCCTCTGATTCCCCGCGTCTGATTCCCCGCCTCTGATTCCCCATATCTCATTCCCCGCCTCTAAATCCCCATCTCTGATTCCCGGACTCTGATTCCCCACCTCTGATTCCCGGCCTCTTATTCCCGGCATCTGATTCCGGCCTCTGATTCCCGGCCTCTGATTCCCTGCGTCTGATTCTGATTCCCTGCCTCTGATTCCCCATCTCTGATTCCGCACATCTGATTCCCTGCCTCTGATTCCCCACCTCTGATTCCCCATATCTGATTCCCCGCCTCTGTTTCCCCACCTTTGATTCCCCGCCTCTGTTTCCCAATATCTAAGTCCCCGCCTCTGATTCCCCAACTCTGAATCCCCACCTCTGATTCCCCAGCTCTGATTCCCCGCCTCTGATTCACCGCATCTGATTCCCTGCAACTGATTCCAAGCCTCTGATTCCCTGCCTCTGATTCCCAACCTCTGATTCCACACCTCTGATTCCCCATATCTGATTCCCCGCCTCTGTTTCCCCGCCTCTGATTCCCCGCCTCTGATTCCCCATATCCCATTCCCCGCCTCCAATTCCGCATCTCTGATACCCAACCTCTGATTCCCCACCTCTGATTCCCCATATCTGATTCCCCGCCTCTGTTTCCCCACCTTTGATTCCCCGCCTCTGTTTCCCAATATCTAAGTCCCCGCCTCTGATTCCCCAACTCTGATTCCCCACCTCTGATTCCCCAGCTCTGATTCCCCGCCTCTGATTCACCGCATCTGATTCCCTGCAACTGATTCCAAGCCTCTGATTCCCTGCCTCTGATTCCCAACCTCTGATTCCACACCTCTGATTCCCCATATCTGATTCCCATCCTCTGTTTCCCCGCCTCTGATTCCCCGCCTCTGGTTCCCCATATCCCATTCCCCGCCTCCAATTCCGCATCTCTGATTCCCAACCTCTGATTCCCCACCTCTGATTCCCCATATCTGATTCCCCGCCTCTGTTTCCCTGCCTCTGATTCCCCGCCTCTGTTTCCCCATATCTGATCCCCGCCTCTATTTGCCCGCCTCTGATTCCCCGCCTCTGTTTCCCCATATCTGATTCCCCGCCTCTGAATCCCCAACTCTGATTCCCTGCCTCTAATTTCCCATGTCTGATTCCCCGCCTCAGATTCCCCGCGTCTGATTACCGGCCTCTGATTCCCCGCCTCTGATTCCCCATCTCTGATTCACAACCTCTGATTCCACACCTCTGATTCCCCATATCTGATTCCCCGCCTCTGTTTCCCCGCCTCTGATTCCCCACCTCTGATTCCCAATATCTGATTCCCAGCCTCTGATTCCCCACCTCTGATTCCCCGCCTCTGATTCGCCAGCTATGATTCCCCGCCTCTGATTCCCCGCGTCTGATTCCCTGCCTCTGATTCCCCGCCTCTGATTCCACATCTCTGATTCACCACCGCTGATTCCCCGCGTCTGATTCCCCGCCTCTGATTCCCCATCTCTGATTCCCCATCTCTGATTCCCCAATTCTGATTCCCCGCCTCTGATTCCCCAGCTCTGATTCCTCGCCTCTGATTCCCTTCCTCTGATTCCCAACCTCTGATTCCCCACCTCTGATTTCTCATAATGATTCCCTGCGTCTGATTCCCCACCTCTGATTCCCCATATCTGATTCCCCGCCTCTGTTTCCCCGCTTCTGATTCCCCGCCTCTGTTTCCCCTTATCTGATCCCCGCCTCTATTTGCCCGCCTCTGATTCCCCGCCTCTGTTTCCCCATATCTGATTCCCCGCCTCTGAATCCCCAACTCTGATTCCCTGTCTCTAATTTCCCATGTCTGATTCCCCGCCTCTGATTCCCCGCGTCTGATTACCGGCCTCTGATTCCCCGCCTCTGATTCCCCATCTCTGATTCACAACCTCTGATTCACCACCTCTGATTCCCCATATCTGATTCCCCGCCTCTGTTTCCCCGCCTCTGATACCCCACCTCTGATTCCCAATATCTGATTCCCCGCCTCTGATTCCCCACCTCTGATTCCCCACCTCTGATTCGCCAGCTATGATTCCCCGCCTCTGATTCCCCGCGTCTGATTCCCTGCCTCTGATTCCCCGCCTCTGATTCCACATCTCTGATTCACCACCGCTGATTCCCCGCGTCTGATTCCCCGCCTCTGATTCCCCATCTCTGATTCCCCAATTCTGATTCCCCGCCTGTGATTCCCCAGCTCTGATTCCTCGCCTCTGATTCCCTTCCTCTGATTCCCAACCTCTGATTCCCCAACTCTGATTCCCCGCCTCTGATTCCCCAGCTCTGATTCCCCGCCTCTGATTCCCCGTGTTTGATTCCCTGCCTCTGATTCCCGGCCTCTGATTCCCCATCTCTGATTCACCGCCTTTGATTCGCCACCTCTGATTCCCCAAATCTGATTCCCCGCCTCTGTTTCCCCGCCTCTGATTCCCCGCCTCTGATTCCCCATATCTCATTCCCCGCCTCTGAATCCCCATCTCTGATTCCCGGACTCTGATTCCCCACCTCTGATTCCCGGCCTCTTATTCCCGGCATCTGATTCCGGCCTCTGATTCCCGGCCTCTGATTCCCTGCTTCTGATTCTGATTCCCTGCCTCTGATTCCCCATCTCTGATTCCGCACATCTGATTCCCTGCCTCTGATTACCCCCCTCTGTTTCCCCGCCTCTGATTCCCCACCTCTGTTTCCCAATATCTAAGTCCCCGCCTCTGATTCCCCAACTCTGATTCCCCACCTCTGATTCCCCAGCTCTGATTCCCCGCCTATGATTCCCCGCATCTGATTCCCTGCATCTGATTCCAAGCCTCTGATTCCCTGCCTCTGATTCCCAACCTCTGATTCCCCACCTCTGATTCCCCATATCTGATTCCCCGCCTTTGTTTCCCCGCCTCTGATTCCCCACCTCTGTTTCCCAATATCTGATTCCCGGCCTCTGATTCCCCGCTTCTGATTCCCCGCCTCTGATTCCCTGCCTCTGATTCCCCATCTCCGATTCCGCACATCTGATTCCCTGCCTCTGATTCCCCGCCTCTGATTCCCCGCCTCTGATTCCCTGCCTCTGATTCCCAACCTCTGATTCCCCACCTCTGATTCCCCATATCTGATTCCCCGCCTCTGTTTCCCCGCCTCTGATTCCCCTCCTCTGATTCCCCAACTCTAATTTCCCGCCTCTGATTCCCCAGCTCTGATTCCCCGTGTTTGATTCCCTGCCTCTGATTCCCTGCCCTGATTCCCCATCTCTGTTTCACCACCTTTGATTCGCCACCTCTGATTCCCCATATCTGATTCCCCGCCTCTGTTTCCCCGCCTCTGATTCCCTGCCTCTGATTCCAAACCTCTGATTCCCCATATCTGATTCCCCGCCTCTGTTTCCCCGCCTCTGATTCCCTGCCCCTGTTTCCCCATATCTGATTCCCTGCCTCTGATTCCCCAACTCAGATTCCCCGCCTCTGATTCCCCAGCTCTGATTCCCCGCCTCTGATTTCCCGTGTTTGATTCCCTGCCTCTGATTCCCCGCCTCTGATTCCCCATCTCTGATTCACCGCCTTTGATTCGCCACCTCTGATTCCACATATCTGATTCCCCACCTCTGTTTCCCCGCCTCTGATTCCCCGCCTCTGATTCTCCATATCTCATTCCCCGCCTCTGAATCCCCATCTCTGATTCCCGGACTCTGATTCCCCACCTCTGATTCCCGGCCTCTCATTCCCAGCATCTTATTCCCGGCCTCTGATTCCCGGCCTCTGATTCCCCGCTTCTGATTCTGATTCCCTGCCTCTGATTCCCCATCTCTGATTCCGCACATCTGATTCCCTGCCTCTGATTCCCCACCTCTGATTACCCATATCTGACTTCCCGCCTCTGTTTCCCCGCCTCTGATTCCCCGCCTCTGTTTCCCCATATCTAATTCCCAACCTCTGATGCCCCAACTCTGATTCCCTGCCTCTGATTCCCCGCGTTCTATTCCCTGCCTCTGATTCCCCGCCTGTGATTCCCCATCTCTGATTCACCACCTCTGATTCCCCACCTCTGATTCCCCATATCTAATTCCCCGCTTCTGTTTGCCCGCCTCTGATTCCCCGCCTCTGTTTCCCCATATCTGATTCCCCGCCTCTGAATCCCCAACTCTGATTCCCTGCCTCTGATTCCCCAGCTCTGATTCCCCGCCTTTGATTCCCCCCGTCTGATTCCCAGCCTCTGAATCCCCGTGTCTGATTTCCTGCCTCTGATTCCCCACCTCTGATTCCCCATCTCTGATTCACAGCCTCTGATTCCCCACCTCTGATTCCCCATCTCTGATGCCGCACATCTGATTCCCTGCCTCTGATTCCCCGCCTCTGTTTCCCCATATCTAATTCCCAACCTCTGATGCCCCAACTCTGATTCCCTGCCTCTGATTCCCCGCGTTCTATTCCCTGCCTCTGATTCCCCGCCTGTGATTCCCCATCTCTGATTCACCACCTCTGATTCCCCACCTCTGATTCCCCATATCTAATTCCCTGCCTCTGAATCCCCAACTCTGATTCCCTGCCTCTGATTCCCCAGCTCAGATTCCCCGCCTTTGATTCCCCCCGTCTGATTCCAAGCCTCTGAATCCCCGTGTCTGATTTCCTGCCTCTGATTCCCCACCTCTGATTCCCCATCTCTGATTCACAGCCTCTGATTCCCCACCTCTGATTCCCCATCTCTGATTCCGCACATCTGATTCCCTGCCTCTGATTTCCCGACTCTGATCCCCACCTCTGATTCCCAACCTCTGATTCCCCACCTCTGAATCCCCATATCTGATTCCCTGCCTCTGTTTCCCCGCCTCTGATTCCCCGCCTCTGTTTCCCCATATCTGATTCCCCACCTCTGATTCCCCATATCTGATTCCCCGCCTCTCTTTCCGCGCCTCTGATTCCCCGCCTCTGATTCCCCATATCTGATTCCCCATATCTGATTCCCCGCCTCTGATTCCCCGCCTCTGTTTCCCCATATCTGATTCCCCACCTCTGATTCCCCATATCTGATTCCCCGCCTCTCTTTCCGCGCCTCTGATTCCCCGCCTCTGATTCCCCATATCTGATTCCCCGCCTCTGTTTCCCCATATCTAATTCCCCGCCTCTGATTCCCAAACTCTGATTCCCCAGCTCTGATTCCCCGCCTCTGATTCCCCGCATCTGATTCCCTGCATCTGATTCCAAGCCTCTGATTCCCTGCCTCTGATTCCCAACCTCTGATTCCCCACCTCTGATTCCCCATATCTGATTCCCAGCCTCTGTTTCCCCGCCTCTGATTCCCCGCCTCTGTTTCCCCATATCTGATTCCCGGCCTCTGATTCCCCGCCTCTGATTCCCCGCCTCTGATTCCCTGCCTCTGATTCCCCATCTCCGATTCCGCACATCTGATTCCCTGCCTCTGATTCCCCTCCTCTGATTCCCCGCCTCTGATTCCCTGCCTCTGATTCCCAACCTCTGATTCCCCACCTCTGATTCCCCGTGTTTGATTCCCCGCTTCTGTTTCCCCGCCTCTGATTCCCCGCCTCTGATTCCCCAACTCTAATTCCCCGCCTCTGATTCCCCATATCTGATTCCCCGCCTCTGTTTCCCCGCCTCTGATTCCCCGCCCCTGTTTCCCCATATCTGATTCCCTGCCTCTGATTCCCCAACTTTGATTCCCAGCCTCTGATTCCCCAGCTCTGATTCCCCGCCTCTGATTCCCCGTGTTTGATTCCCTGCCTCTGATTCCCCTCCTCTGATTCCCCATCTCTGATTCACCACCTTTGATTCGCCACCTCTGATTCCCCATATCTGATTCCCCACCTCTGTTTTCCCGCCTCTGATTCCCCGCCTCTGATTCTCCATATCTCATTCCCCGCCTCTGAATCCCCATCTCTGATTCCCGGACTCTGATTCCCCACCTCTGATTCCCGGCCTCTTATTCCCAGCATCTGATTCCAGGCCTCTGATTCCCGGCCTCTGACTCCCCGCTTCTGATTCTGATTCCCTGCCTCTGATTCCCCATCTCTGATTCCGCACATCTGATTACCTGCATCTGATTCCCCACCTCTGATTCCCCATATCTGATTCCCCGCCTCTGATTCCCCGCATCCGATTCCCCATATCTGATTCCCCGCCTCTGTTTCCCCGCCCCTGATTCCCCGCCTCCGTTTCCCCATATCTGATTCCCCGCCTCTGATTCCCAACTATGATTCCCCGCCTCTGATTCCCCAGCTCTGATTCCCTGCCTCTGATTCCCCGTTTCTATTCCCTGCTTCTGATTCCCCGCCTGTGATTCCCCATCTCTGATAAACCACCTCTGATTCCCCACCACTGATTCCCCATATCTAATTCCCCGCCTCTGTTTGCCCGCCTCTGATTCCCCGCCTCTGTTTCCCCATATCTGATTCCCCGCCTCTGAATCCCCAACTCTGATTCCCTGCCTCTGATTCCCCAGCTTCATTCCCCGCCTTTGATTCCCCCCGTCTGATTCCCAGCCTCTGAATCCCCGTGTCTGATAACCTGCCTCTGATTCCCCGCCTCTGATTCCCCATCTCAGATTCACCGCCTCTGATTCCCCACCTCTGATTCCCCATCTCTGATTCCGCACATCCGACTCCCTGCCTCTGATTCCCCGACTCTGATTCCCCACCTCTGATTCCCCAGCTGTGATTCCCCGCCTCTGATTCCCCAACTTTGATTCCCCGCCTCTGATTCCACAGCTCTGATTCCCCGCCTCTGATTCCCCGTGTTTGATCCCCTGCCTCTGATTCCCCGCCTCTGATTCCCCATCTCTGATTCACCGCCTTTGATTCGCCACCTCTGATTCCCCATATCTGATTCCTCGCCACTGTTTCCCCGCCTCTGATTCCCCGCCTCTGATTCCCCATATCTCATTCCCCGCCTCTGATTCGCCAGCTATGATTCCCCGCCTCTGATTCCCCGCGTCTGATTCCCTGCCTCTGATACCCCGCCTCTGATTCCACATCTCTGATTCACCACCTCTGATTCCACGCATCTGATTCCCCGCCTCTGATTCCCCATCTCTGATTCCCCATCTCTGATTCCCCAATTCTGATTCCCCGCCTCTGATTCCCCAGCTCTGATTCCTCGCCTCTGATTCGCTTCCTCTGATTCCCAACATCTGATTCCGCAACTCTGATTTCCCATATTGATTCCCTGCGTCTGATTCCCCACCTCTGATTTCCCATATTGATTCCCTGCGTCTGATTCCCCGCCTCTGATTCCCCAACTCTGATTCCCCGCCTCTGATTCCCCAGCTCTGATTCCCCACATCTGATTCCCCGTGTTTGATTCCCTGCCTCTGATTCCCGGCCTCTGATTCCCCATCTCTGATTCACCGCCTTTGATTCGCAACCTCTGATTCCCCGCCTCTGATTCCCCATATCTCATTCCCCGCCACTAAATCCCCATCTCTGATTCCCGGACTCTGATTCCCCACCTCTGATTCCCGGCCTCTTATTCCCGGCATCTGATTCCGGCCTCTGATTCCCGGCCTCTGATTCCCTGCGTCTGATTCTGATTCCCTGCCTCTGATTCCCCATCTCTGATTCCGCACATCTGATTCCCTGCCTCTGATTCCCCACCTCTGATTCCCCATATCTGATTCCCCGCCTCTGTTTCCCCACCTTTGATTCCCCGCCTCTGTTTCCCAATATCTAAGTCCCCGCCTCTGATTCCCCAACTCTGATTCCCCACCTCTGATTCCCCAGCTCTGATTCCCCGCCTCTGATTCCCCGCATCTGATTCCCTGCAACTGATTCCAAGCCTCTGATTCCCTGCCTCTGATTCCCAACCTCTGATTCCCAACCTCTGATTCCACACCTCTGATTCCCCATATCTGATTCCCCGCCTCTGTTTCCCCGCCTCTGATTCCCCGCCTCTGATTCCCCATATCCCATTCCCCGCCTCCAATTCCGCATCTCTGATTCCCTACCTCTGATTCCCCACCTCTGATTCCCCATATCTGATTCCCCGCCTCTGTTTCCCCGCCTCTGATTCCCCGCCTCTGTTTCCCCATATCTGATCCCCGCCTCTATTTGCCCGCCTCTGATTCCCCGCCTCTGATTCCCCATATCTGATTCCCCGCCTCTGTTTCCCCGCCTCTGATTCCCCGCCTCTGATTCCCCATATCCCATTCCCCGCCTCCAATTCCGCATCTCTGATTCCCAACCTCTGATTCCCCACATCTGATTCCCCATATCTGATTCCCCGCCTCTGTTTCCCCGCCTCTGATTCCCCGCCTCTGTTTCCCCATATCTGATACCCGCCTCTATTTTCCCGCCTCTGATTCCCCGCCTCTGTTTCCCCATATCTGATTCCCCGCCTCTGATTCCCCGCCTCTGATTCCCCATCTCTGATTCACAACCTCTGATTCCCCACCTCTGATTCCCCATATCTGATTCCCCGCCTCTGTTTCCCCGCCTCTGATTCCCCACCTCTGATTCCACATCTCTGATTCACCACCTCTGATTCCACGCATCTGATTCCCCGCCTCTGATTCCCCACCTCTGATTCCCCGCCTCTGATTCGCCAGCTATGATTCCCCGCCTCTGATTCCCCGCGTCTGATTCCCTGCCTCTGATTCCCCGCCTCTGATTCCACATCTCTGATTCACCACCGCTGATTCCCCGCGTCTGATTCCCCGCCTCTGATTCCGCATCTCTGATTCCCCATCTCTGATTCCCCAATTCTGATTCCCCGCCTCTGATTCCCCAGCTCTGATTCCTCGCCTCTGATTCCCTTCCTCTGATTCCCAACCTCTGATTCCCCACCTCTGATTTCCCACAATGATTCCCTGCGTCTGATTCCCCACCTCTGATTCCCCATATCTGATTCCCCGCCTCTGTTTCCCCGCCTCTGATTCCCCGCCTCTGTTTCCCCGTATCTGATCCCCGCCTCTATTTGCCCTCCTCTGATTCCCCGCCTCTGTTTCACCATATCTGATTCCCCGCCTCTGAATCCCCAACTCTGATTCCCTGTCTCTAATTTCCCATGTCTGATTCCCCGCCTCTGATTCCCCGCGTCTGATTACCGGCCTCTGATTCCCCGCCTCTGATTCCCCATCTCTGATTCACAACCTCTGATTCCCCACCTCTGATTCCCCATATCTGATTCCCCGCCTCTGTTTCCCCGCCTCTGATTCCCCACCTCTGATTCCCAATATCTGATTCCCCACCTCTGATTCCCCACCTCTGATTCCCCGCCTCTGATTCGCCAGCTATGATTCCCCGCCTCTGATTCCCTGCGTTGATTCCCTGCCTCTGATTCCCCGCCTCTGATTCCACATCTCTGATTCACCACCGCTGATTCCCCGCGTCTGATTCCCCGCCTCTGATTCCCCATCTCTGATTCCCCATCTCTGATTCCCCAATTCTGATTCCCCGCCTCTGATTCCCCAGCTCTGATTCCTCGCCTCTGATTCCCTTCCTCTGATTCCCAACCTCTGATTCCCCACCTCTGATTTCCCATATTGATTCCCTGCGTCTGATTCCCCGCCTCTGATTCCCCAACTCTGATTCCCCGCCTCTGATTCCCCAGCTCTGATTCCCCGCCTCTGATTCCCCGTGTTTGATTCCCTGCCTCTGATTCCCGGCCTCTGATTCCCCATCTCTGATTCACCGCCTTTGATTCGCCACCTCTGATTCCCCAAATCTGATTCCCCGCCTCTGTTTCCCCGCCTCTGATTCCCCGCCTCTGATTCTCCATATCTCATTCCCCGCCTCTGAATCCCCATCTCTGATTCCCGGACTCTGATTCCCCACCTCTGATTCCCGGCCTCTTATTCCCAGCATCTGATTCCAGGCCTCTGATTCCCGGCCTCTGACTCCCCGCTTCTGATTCTGATTCCCTGCCTCTGATTCCCCATCTCTGATTCCGCACATCTGATTACCTGCCTCTGATTCCCCACCTCTGATTCCCCATATCTGATTCCCCGCCTCTGATTCCCCGCATCCGATTCCCCATATCTGATTCCCCGCCTCTGTTTCCCCGCCCCTGATTCCCCGCCTCTGTTTCCCATTATCTGATTCCCCGCCTCTGATTCCCAACTATGATTCCCCGCCTCTGATTCCCCAGCTCTGATTCCCTGCCTCTGATTCCCCGCGTTCTATTCCCTGCCTCTGATTCCCCGCCTGTGATTCCCCATCTCTGATAAAGCACCTCTGATTCCCCACCACTGATTCCCCATATCTAATTCCCCGCCTCTGTTTGCCCGCCTGTGATTCCCCGCCTCTGTTTCCCCATATCTGATTCCCCGCCTCTGAATCCCCAACTCTGATTCCCTGCCTCTGATTCCCCAGCTTCATTCCCCGCCTTTGATTCCCCCCGTCTGATTCCCGGCCTCTGAATCCCCGTGTCTGATAACCTGCCTCTGATTCCCCGCCTCTGATTCCCCATCTCAGATTCACCGCCTCTGATTCCCCACCTCTGATTCCCCATCTCTGATTCCGCACATCCGACTCCCTGCCTCTGATTCCCCGACTCTGATTCCCCACCTCTGATTCCCCAGCTCTGATTCCCCGCCTCTGATTCCCCAACTCTGATTCCCCGCCTCTGATTCCACAGCTCTGATTCCCCGCCTCTGATTCCCCGTGTTTGATCCCCTGCCTCTGATTCCCCGCCTCTGATTCCCCATCTCTGATTCACCGCCTTTGATTCGCCACCTCTGATTCCCCATATCTGATTCCTCGCCACTGTTTCCCCGCCTCTGATTCCCCGCCTCTGATTCCCCATATCTCATTCCCCGCCTCTGATTCGCCAGCTATGATTCCCCGCCTCTGATTCCCCGCGTCTGATTCCCTGCCTCTGATTCCCCGCCTCTGATTCCACATCTCTGATTCACCACCTCTGATTCCACGCGTCTGATTCCCCGCCTCTGATTCCCCATCTCTGATTCCCCATCTCTGATTCCCCAATTCTGATTCCCCGCCTCTGATTCCCCAGCTCTGATTCCTCGCCTCTGATTCCCTTCCTCTGATTCCCAACCTCTGATTCCCCAACTCTGATTTCCCATATTAATTCCCTGCGTCTGATTCCCCACCTCTGATTTCCCATATTGATTCCCTGCGTCTGATTCCCCGCCTCTGATTCCCCAACTCTGATTCCCCGCCTCTTATTCCCCAGCTCTGATTCCCCGCATCTGATTCCCCGTGTTTGATTCCCTGCCTCTGATTCCCGGCCTCTGATTCCCCATCTCTGATTCACCGCCTTTGATTCGCAACCTCTGATTCCCCATATCTGATTCCCCGCCTCTGTTTCCCCGCCTCTGATTCCCCGCCTCTGATTCCCCATATCTCATTCCCCGCCTCTAAATCCCCATCTCTGATTCCCGGACTCTGATTCCCCACCTCTGATTCCCGGCCTCTTATTCCCGGCATCTGATTCCGGCCTCTGATTCCCGGCCTCTGATTCCCTGCGTCTGATTCTGATTCCCTGCCTCTGATTCCCCATCTCTGATTCCGCACATCTGATTCCCTGCCTCTGATTCCCCACCTCTGATTCCCCATATCTGATTCCCCGCCTCTGTTTCCCCAACTTTGATTCCCCGCCTCTGTTTCCCAATATCTAAGTCCCCGCCTCTGATTCCCCAACTCTGATTCCCCACCTCTGATTCCCCAGCTCTGATTCCCCGCCTCTGATTCCCCGCATCTGATTCCCTGCAACTGATTCCAAGCCTCTGATTCCCTGCCTCTGATTCCCAACCTCTGATTCCCAACCTCTGATTCCACACCTCTGATTCCCCATATCTGATTCCCCGCCTCTGTTTCCCCGCCTCTGATTCCCCGCCTCTGATTCCCCATATCCCATTCCCCGCCTCCAATTCCGCATCTCTGATTCCCAACCTCTGATTCCCCACCTCTGATTCCCCATATCTGATTCCCCGCCTCTGTTTCCCCGCCTCTGATTCCCCGCCTCTGTTTCCCCATATCTGATACCCGCCTCTATTTGCCCGCCTCTGATTCCCCGCCTCTGTTTCCCCATATCTGATTCCCCGCCTCTGAATCCCCAACTCTGATTCCCTGCCTCTAATTTCCCATGTCTGATTCCCCGCCTCTGATACCCCGTGTCTGATTACCGGCCTCTGATTCCCCGCCTCTGATTCCCCATCTCTGATTCACAACCTCTGATTCCCCACCTCTGATTCCCCATATCTGATTCCCCGCCTCTGTTTCCCCGCCTCTGATTCCCCACCTCTGATTCCCAATATCTGATTCCCCGGCTCTGATTCCCCACCTCTGATTCCCCACCTCTGATTCGCCAGCTATGATTCCCCGCCTCAGATTCCCCGCGTCTGATTCCCTGCCTCTGATTCCCCGCCTCTGATTCCACATCTCTGATTCACCACCGCTGATTCCCCGCGTCTGATTCCCTGCCTCTGTTTCCCCGCCTCTGATTCCCCACATCTGATTCCCAATATCTGATTCCCCGCCTCTGATTCCCCACCTCTGATTCCCCGCCTCTGATTCGCCAGCTATGATTCCCCGCCTCTTATTCCCCGCGTCTGATTCCCTGCCTCTGATTCCCCGCCTCTGATTCCACATCTCTGATTCACCACCTCTGATTCCCCGCGTCTGATTCCCTGCCTCTGATTCCCCATCTCTGATTCCCCATCTCTGATTCCCCAATTCTGATTCCCCTCCTCTGATTCCCCGTGTTTGATTCCCTGCCTCTGATTCCCGGCCTCTGATTCCCCATCTCTGATTCACCGCCTTTGATTCGCCACCTCTGATTCGCCATATCTGATTCCCCGCCTCTGTTTCCCCGCCTCTGATTCCCCGCCTGATTCCCCATATCTCATTCCCCGCCTCTGAATCCCCATCTCTGATTCCCGGACTCTGATTCCCCACCTCTGATTTCCGGCCTCTTATTCCCGGCATCTGATTCCGGCCTCTGATTCCCGGCCTCTGATTCCCTGCTTCTGATTCTGATTCCCTGCCTTTGATTCCCCATCTCTGATTCCGCACATCTGATTCCCTGCCTCTGATTCCCCATCTCTGATTCCCCATATCTGATTCCCCGCCTCTGATTCCCTGCCTCTGTTTCCCAATATCTAAGTCCCCGCCTCTGATTCCCCAACTCTGATTCCCCACTTCTGATTCCCCAGCTCTGATTCCCCGCCTCTGATTCCCCGCATCTGATTCCCTGCATCTGATTCCAAGCCTCTGATTCCCTGCCTCTGATTCCCAACCTCTGATTCCCCACCTCTGATTCCCCATATCTGATTCCCAGCCTCTGTTTCCCCGCCTCTGATTCCCCGCCTCTGTTTCCCCATATCTGATTCCCGGCCTCTGATTCCCCGCCTCTGATTCCCCGCCTCTGATTCCCTGCCTCTGATTCCCCATCTCCGATTCCGCACATCTGATTCCCTGCCTCTGATTCCCCGCCTCTGATTCCCCGCCACTGATTCCCTGCCTCTGATTCCCAACCTCTGATTCCCCACCTCTGATTCCCCGTGTTTGATTCCCCGCTTCTGTTTCCCCGCCTCTGATTCCCCGCCTCTGATTCCCCAACTCTAATTCCCCGCCTCTGATTCCCCATATCTGATTCCCCGCCTCTGTTTCCCCGCCTCTGATTCCCCGCCCCTGTTTCCCCATATCTGATTCCCTGACTCTGATTCCCCAACTTTGATTCCCAGCCTCTGATTCCCCAGCTCTGATTCCCCGCCTCTGATTCCCCGTGTTTGATTCCCTGCCTCTGATTCCCCTCCTCTGATTCCCCATCTCTGATTCACCACCTTTGATTCGCCACCTCTGATTCCCCATATCTGATTCCCCACCTCTGTTTTCCCGCCTCTGATTCCCCGCCTCTGATTCTCCATATCTCATTCCCCGCCTCTGAATCCCCATCTCTGATTCCCGGACTCTGATTCCCCACCTCTGATTCCCGGCCTCTTATTCCCAGCATCTGATTCCAGGCCTCTGATTCCCGGCCTCTGACTCCCCGCTTCTGATTCTGATTCCCTGCCTCTGATTCCCCATCTCTGATTCCGCACATCTGATTACCTGCCTCTGATTCCCCACCTCTGATTCCACATATCTGATTCCCCGCCTCTGATTCCCCGCATCCGATTCCCTGCCTCTGATTCCCCATCTCCGATTCCGCACATCTGATTCCCTGCCTCTGATTCCCCGCCTCTGATTCCCCGCCACTGATTCCCTGCCTCTGATTCCCAACCTCTGATTCCCCACCTCTGATTCCCCGTGTTTGATTCCCCGCTTCTGTTTCCCCGCCTCTGATTCCCCGCCTCTGATTCCCCAACTCTAATTCCCCGCCTCTGATTCCCCATATCTGATTCCCCGCCTCTGTTTCCCCGCCTCTGATTCCCCGCCCCTGTTTCCCCATATCTGATTCCCTGACTCTGATTCCCCAACTTTGATTCCCAGCCTCTGATTCCCCAGCTCTGATTCCCCGCCTCTGATTCCCCGTGTTTGATTCCCTGCCTCTGATTCCCCTCCTCTGATTCCCCATCTCTGATTCACCACCTTTGATTCGCCACCTCTGATTCCCCATATCTGATTCCCCACCTCTGTTTTCCCGCCTCTGATTCCCCGCCTCTGATTCTCCATATCTCATTCCCCGCCTCTGAATCCCCATCTCTGATTCCCGGACTCTGATTCCCCACCTCTGATTCCCGGCCTCTTATTCCCAGCATCTGATTCCAGGCCTCTGATTCCCGGCCTCTGACTCCCCGCTTCTGATTCTGATTCCCTGCCTCTGATTCCCCATCTCTGATTCCGCACATCTGATTACCTGCCTCTGATTCCCCACCTCTGATTCCACATATCTGATTCCCCGCCTCTGATTCCCCGCATCCGATTCCCCATATCTGATTCCCCGCCTCTGTTTCCCCGCCCCTGATTCCCCGCCTCTGTTTCCCCATATCTGATTCCCCGCCTCTGATTCCCAACTATGATTAACCGCCTCTGATTCCCCAGCTCTAATTCCCTGCCTCTGATTCCCCGCGTTCTATTCCCTGCCTCTGATTCCCCGCCTGTGATTCCCCATCTCTGATAAACCACCTCTGATTCCCCACCACTGATTCCCCATATCTAATTCCCCGCCTCTGTTTGCCCGCCTCTGATTCCCCGCCTCTGTTTCCCCATATCTGATTCCCCGCCTCTGAATCCCCAACTCTGATTCCCTGCCTCTGATTCCCCAGCTTCATTCCCCGCCTTTGATTCCCCCCGTCTGATTCCCAGCCTCTGATTCCCCGCATCCGATTCCCCATATCTGATTCCCCGCCTCTGTTTCCCCGCCCCTGATTCCCCGCCTCTGTTTCCCCATATCTGATTCCCCGCCTCTGATTCCCAACTATGATTAACCGCCTCTGATTCCCCAGCTCTAATTCCCTGCCTCTGATTCCCCGCGTTCTATTCCCTGCCTCTGATTCCCCGCCTGTGATTCCCCATCTCTGATAAACCACCTCTGATTCCCCGCCTCTGATTCCCCATCTCAGATTCACCGCCTCTGATTCCCCACCTCTGATTCCCCATCTCTGATTCCGCACATCCGACTCCCTGCCTCTGATTCCCCGACTCTGATTCCCCACCTCTGATTCCCCAGCTCTGATTCCCCGCCTGATTCCACAACTCTGATTCCCCGCCTCTGATTCCACAGCTCTGATTCCCCGCCTCTGATTCCCCGTGTTTGATCCCCTGCCTCTGATTCCCCGCCTCTGATTCCCCATCTCTGATTCACCGCCTTTGATTCGCCACCTCTGATTCCCCATATCTGATTCCTCGCCACTGTTTCCCCGCCTCTGATTCCCCGCCTCTGATTCCCCATATCTCATTCCCCGCCTCTGATTCGCCAGCTATGATTCCCCGCCTCTGATTCCCCGCGTCTGATTCCCTGCCTCTGATTCCCCGCCTCTGATTCCACATCTCTGATTCACCACCTCTGATTCCACGCGTCTGATTCCCCGCCTCTGATTCCCCATCTCTGATTCCCCATCTCTGATTCCCCAATTCTGATTCCCCGCCTCTGATTCCCCAGCTCTGATTCCTCGCCTCTGATTCCCTTCCTCTGATTCCCAACCTCTGAATCCCCAACTCTGATTTCCCATATTGTTTCCCTGCGTCTGATTCCCCACCTCTGATTTCCCATATTGATTCCCTGCGTCTGATTCCCCGCCTCTGATTCCCCAACTCTGATTCCCCGCCTCTGATTCCCCAGCTCTGATTCCCCGCATCTGATTCCCCGTGTTTGATTCCCTGCCTCTGATTCCCGGCCTCTGATTCCCCATCTCTGATTCACCGCCTCTGTTTCTCCGCCTCTGATTCCCCGCCTCTGATTCCCCATATCTCATTCCCCGCCTCTAAATCCCCATCTCTGATTCCCGGACTCTGATTCCCCACCTCTGATTCCCGGCCTCTTATTCCCGGCATCTGATTCCGGCCTCTGATTCCCGGCCTCTGATTCCCTGCGTCTGATTCTGATTCCCTGCCTCTGATTCCCCATCTCTGATTCCGCACATCTGATTCCCTGCCTCTGATTCCCAACCTCTGATTCCCCATATCTGATTCCCCGCCTCTGTTTCCCCACCTTTGATTCCCCGCCTCTGTTTCCCAATATCTAAGTCCCCGCCTCTGATTCCCCAACTCTGATTCCCCACCTCTGATTCCCCAGCTCTGATTCCCCGCCTCTGATTCACCGCATCTGATTCCCTGCAACTGATTCCAAGCCTCTGATTCCCTGCCTCTGATTCCCAACCTCTGATTCCACACCTCTGATTCCCCATATCTGATTCCCCGCCTCTGTTTCCCCGCCTCTGATTCCCCGCCTCTGATTCCCCATATCCCATTCCCCGCCTCCAATTCCGCATCTCTGATTCCCAACCTCTGATTCCCCACCTCTGATTCCCCATATCTGATTCCCCGCCTCTGTTTCCCCACCTTTGATTCCCCGCCTCTGTTTCCCAATATCTAAGTCCCCGCCTCTGATTCCCCAACTCTGATTCCCCACCTCTGATTCCCCAGCTCTGATTCCCCGCCTCTGATTCACCGCATCTGATTCCCTGCAACTGATTCCAAGCCTCTGATTCCCTGCCTCTGATTCCCAACCTCTGATTCCACACCTCTGATTCCCCATATCTGATTCCCCGCCTCTGTTTCCCCGCCTCTGATTCCCCACCTCTGATTCCCCATATCCCATTCCCCGCCTCCAATTCCGCATCTCTGATTCCCAACCTCTGATTCCCCACCTCTGATTCCCCATATCTGATTCCCCGCCTCTGTTTCCCCGCCTCTGATTCCCCGCCTCTGTTTCCCCATATCTGATCCCCGCCTCTATTTGCCCGCCTCTGATTCCCCGCCTCTGTTTCCCCATATCTGATTCCCCGCCTCTGAATCCCCAACTCTGATTCCCTGCCTCTAATTTCCCATGTCTGATTCACCGCCTCTGATTCCCCGCGTCTGATTACCGGCCTCTGATTCCCCGCCTCTGATTCCCCATCTCTGATTCACAACCTCTGATTCCACACCTCTGATTCCCCATATCTGATTCCCCGCCTCTGTTTCCCCGCCTCTGATTCCCCACCTCTGATTCCCAATATCTGATTCCCCACCACTGATTCCCCATATCTAATTCCCCGCCTCTGTTTGCCCGCCTCTGATTCCCCGCCTCTGTTTCCCCATATCTGATTCCCCGCCTCTGAATCCCCAACTCTGATTCCCTGCCTCTGATTCCCCAGCTTCATTCCCCGCCTTTGATTCCCCCCGTCTGATTCCCAGCCTCTGAATCCCCGTGTCTGATAACCTGCCTCTGATTCCCCGCCTCTGATTCCCCATCTCAGATTCACCGCCTCTGATTCCCCACCTCTGATTCCCCATCTCTGATTCCGCACATCCGACTCCCTGCCTCTGATTCCCCGACTCTGATTCCCCACCTCTGATTCCCCAGCTCTGATTCCCCGCCTGATTCCACAACTCTGATTCCCCGCCTCTGATTCCACAGCTCTGATTCCCCGCCTCTGATTCCCCGTGTTTGATCCCCTGCCTCTGATTCCCCGCCTCTGATTCCCCATCTCTGATTCACCGCCTTTGATTCGCCACCTCTGATTCCCCATATCTGATTCCTCGCCACTGTTTCCCCGCCTCTGATTCCCCGCCTCTGATTCCCCATATCTCATTCCCCGCCTCTGATTCGCCAGCTATGATTCCCCGCCTCTGATTCCCCGCGTCTGATTCCCTGCCTCTGATTCCCCGCCTCTGATTCCACATCTCTGATTCACCACCTCTGATTCCACGCGTCTGATTCCCCGCCTCTGATTCCCCATCTCTGATTCCCCATCTCTGATTCCCCAATTCTGATTCCCCGCCTCTGATTCCCCAGCTCTGATTCCTCGCCTCTGATTCCCTTCCTCTGATTCCCAACCTCTGAATCCCCAACTCTGATTTCCCATATTGTTTCCCTGCGTCTGATTCCCCACCTCTGATTTCCCATATTGATTCCCTGCGTCTGATTCCCCGCCTCTGATTCCCCAACTCTGATTCCCCGCCTCTGATTCCCCAGCTCTGATTCCCCGCATCTGATTCCCCGTGTTTGATTCCCTGCCTCTGATTCCCGGCCTCTGATTCCCCATCTCTGATTCACCGCCTCTGTTTCTCCGCCTCTGATTCCCCGCCTCTGATTCCCCATATCTCATTCCCCGCCTCTAAATCCCCATCTCTGATTCCCGGACTCTGATTCCCCACCTCTGATTCCCGGCCTCTTATTCCCGGCATCTGATTCCGGCCTCTGATTCCCGGCCTCTGATTCCCTGCGTCTGATTCTGATTCCCTGCCTCTGATTCCCCATCTCTGATTCCGCACATCTGATTCCCTGCCTCTGATTCCCAACCTCTGATTCCCCATATCTGATTCCCCGCCTCTGTTTCCCCACCTTTGATTCCCCGCCTCTGTTTCCCAATATCTAAGTCCCCGCCTCTGATTCCCCAACTCTGATTCCCCACCTCTGATTCCCCAGCTCTGATTCCCCGCCTCTGATTCACCGCATCTGATTCCCTGCAACTGATTCCAAGCCTCTGATTCCCTGCCTCTGATTCCCAACCTCTGATTCCACACCTCTGATTCCCCATATCTGATTCCCCGCCTCTGTTTCCCCGCCTCTGATTCCCCGCCTCTGATTCCCCATATCCCATTCCCCGCCTCCAATTCCGCATCTCTGATTCCCAACCTCTGATTCCCCACCTCTGATTCCCCATATCTGATTCCCCGCCTCTGTTTCCCCGCCTCTGATTCCCCGCCTCTGTTTCCCCATATCTGATCCCCGCCTCTATTTGCCCGCCTCTGATTCCCCGCCTCTGTTTCCCCATATCTGATTCCCCGCCTCTGAATCCCCAACTCTGATTCCCTGCCTCTAATTTCCCATGTCTGATTCACCGCCTCTGATTCCCCGCGTCTGATTACCGGCCTCTGATTCCCCGCCTCTGATTCCCCATCTCTGATTCACAACCTCTGATTCCACACCTCTGATTCCCCATATCTGATTCCCCGCCTCTGTTTCCCCGCCTCTGATTCCCCACCTCTGATTCCCAATATCTGATTCCCCACCACTGATTCCCCATATCTAATTCCCCGCCTCTGTTTGCCCGCCTCTGATTCCCCGCCTCTGTTTCCCCATATCTGATTCCCCGCCTCTGAATCCCCAACTCTGATTCCCTGCCTCTGATTCCCCAGCTTCATTCCCCGCCTTTGATTCCCCCCGTCTGATTCCCAGCCTCTGAATCCCCGTGTCTGATAACCTGCCTCTGATTCCCCGCCTCTGATTCCCCATCTCAGATTCACCGCCTCTGATTCCCCACCTCTGATTCCCCATCTCTGATTCCGCACATCCGACTCCCTGCCTCTGATTCCCCGACTCTGATTCCCCACCTCTGATTCCCCAGCTCTGATTCCCCGCCTGATTCCACAACTCTGATTCCCCGCCTCTGATTCCACAGCTCTGATTCCCCGCCTCTGATTCCCCGTGTTTGATCCCCTGCCTCTGATTCCCCGCCTCTGATTCCCCATCTCTGATTCACCGCCTTTGATTCGCCACCTCTGATTCCCCATATCTGATTCCTCGCCACTGTTTCCCCGCCTCTGATTCCCCGCCTCTGATTCCCCATATCTCATTCCCCGCCTCTGATTCGCCAGCTATGATTCCCCGCCTCTGATTCCCCGCGTCTGATTCCCTGCCTCTGATTCCCCGCCTCTGATTCCACATCTCTGATTCACCACCTCTGATTCCACGCGTCTGATTCCCCGCCTCTGATTCCCCATCTCTGATTCCCCATCTCTGATTCCCCAATTCTGATTCCCCGCCTCTGATTCCCCAGCTCTGATTCCTCGCCTCTGATTCCCTTCCTCTGATTCCCAACCTCTGAATCCCCAACTCTGATTTCCCATATTGTTTCCCTGCGTCTGATTCCCCACCTCTGATTTCCCATATTGATTCCCTGCGTCTGATTCCCCGCCTCTGATTCCCCAACTCTGATTCCCCGCCTCTGATTCCCCAGCTCTGATTCCCCGCATCTGATTCCCCGTGTTTGATTCCCTGCCTCTGATTCCCGGCCTCTGATTCCCCATCTCTGATTCACCGCCTCTGTTTCTCCGCCTCTGATTCCCCTCCTCTGATTCCCCATATCTCATTCCCCGCCTCTAAATCCCCATCTCTGATTCCCGGACTCTGATTCCCCACCTCTGATTCCCGGCCTCTTATTCCCGGCATCTGATTCCGGCCTCTGATTCCCGGCCTCTGATTCCCTGCGTCTGATTCTGATTCCCTGCCTCTGATTCCCCATCTCTGATTCCGCACATCTGATTCCCTGCCTCTGATTCCCAACCTCTGATTCCCCATATCTGATTCCCCGCCTCTGTTTCCCCACCTTTGATTCCCCGCCTCTGTTTCCCAATATCTAAGTCCCCGCCTCTGATTCCCCAACTCTGATTCCCCACCTCTGATTCCCCAGCTCTGATTCCCCGCCTCTGATTCACCGCATCTGATTCCCTGCAACTGATTCCAAGCCTCTGATTCCCTGCCTCTGATTCCCAACCTCTGATTCCACACCTCTGATTCCCCATATCTGATTCCCCGCCTCTGTTTCCCCGCCTCTGATTCCCCGCCTCTGATTCCCCATATCCCATTCCCCGCCTCCAATTCCGCATCTCTGATTCCCAACCTCTGATTCCCCAACTCTGATTCCCCATATCTGATTCCCCGCCTCTGTTTCCCCACCTTTGATTCCCCGCCTCTGTTTCCCAATATCTAAGTCCCCGCCTCTGATTCCCCAACTCTGATTCCCCACCTCTGATTCCCCAGCTCTGATTCCCCGCCTCTGATTCACCGCATCTGATTCCCTGCAACTGATTCCAAGCCTCTGATTCCCTGCCTCTGATTCCCAACCTCTGATTCCACACCTCTGATTCCCCATATCTGATTCCCCGCCTCTGTTTCCCCGCCTCTGATTCCCCACCTCTGATTCCCCATATCCCATTCCCCGCCTCCAATTCCGCATCTCTGATTCCCAACCTCTGATTCCCCACCTCTGATTCCCCATATCTGATTCCCCGCCTCTGTTTCCCCGCCTCTGATTCCCCGCCTCTGTTTCCCCATATCTGATCCCCGCCTCTATTTGCCCGCCTCTGATTCCCCGCCTCTGTTTCCCCATATCTGATTCCCCGCCTCTGAATCCCCAACTCTGATTCCCTGCCTCTAATTTCCCATGTCTGATTCACCGCCTCTGATTCCCCGCGTCTGATTACCGGCCTCTGATTCCCCGCCTCTGATTCCCCATCTCTGATTCACAACCTCTGATTCCACACCTCTGATTCCCCATATCTGATTCCCCGCCTCTGTTTCCCCGCCTCTGATTCCCCACCTCTGATTCCCAATATCTGATTCCCCACCTCTGATTCCCCACCTCTGATTCCCCGCCTCTGATTCGCCAGCTATGATTCCCCGCCTCTGATTCCCCGCGTCTGATTCCCTGCCTCTGATTCCCCGCCTCTGATTCCACATCTCTGATTCACCACCGCTGATTCCCCGCGTCTGATTCCCCGCCTCTGATTCCCCATCTCTGATTCCCCATCTCTGATTCCCCAATTCTGATTCCCCGCCTCTGATTCCCCAGCTCTGATTCCTCGCCTCTGATTCCCTTCCTCTGATTCCCAACCTCTGATTCCCCACCTCTGATTTCCCATAATGATTCCCTGCGTCTGATTCCCCACCTCTGATTCCCCATATCTGATTCCCCGCCTCTGTTTCCCCGCTTCTGATTCCCCGCCTCTGTTTCCCCGTATCTGATCCCCGCCTCTATTTGCCCGCCTCTGATTCCCCGCCTCTGTTTCCCCATATCTGATTCCCCGCCTCTGAATCCCCAACTCTGATTCCCTGTCTCTAATTTCCCATGTCTGATTCCCCGCCTCTGATTCCCCGCGTCTGATTACCGGCCTCTGATTCCCCGCCTCTGATTCCCCATCTCTGATTCACAACCTCTGATTCCCCACCTCTGATTCCCCATATCTGATTCCCCGCCTCTGTTTCCCCGCCTCTGATTCCCCACCTCTGATTCCCAATATCTGATTCCCCGCCTCTGATTCCCCACCTCTGATTCCCCGCCTCTGATTCGCCAGCTATGATTCCCCGCCTCTGATTCCCCGCGTCTGATTCCCTGCCTCTGATTCCCCGCCTCTGATTCCACATCTCTGATTCACCACCGCTGATTCCCCGCGTATGATTCCCCGCCTCTGATTCCCCATCTCTGATTCCCCAATTCTGATTCCCCGCCTGTGATTCCCCAGCTCTGATTCCTCGCCTCTGATTCCCTTCCTCTGATTCCCAACCTCTGATTCCCCAACTCTGATTCCCCGCCTCTGATTCCCCAGCTCTGATTCCCCGCCTCTGATTCCCCGTGTTTGATTCCCTGCCTCTGATTCCCGGCCTCTGATTCCCCATCTCTGATTCACCGCCTTTGATTCGCCACCTCTGATTCCCCAAATCTGATTCCCCGCCTCTGTTTCCCCGCCTCTGATTCCCCGCCTCTGATTCCCCATATCTCATTCCCCGCCTCTAAATCCCCATCTCTGATTCCCGGACTCTGATTCCCCACCTCTGATTCCCGGCCTCTTATTCCCGGCATCTGATTCCGGCCTCTGATTCCCGGCCTCTGATTCCCTGCGTCTGATTCTGATTCCCTGCCTCTGATTCCCCATCTCTGATTCCGCACATCTGATTCCCTGCCTCTGATTCCCAACCTCTGATTCCCCATATCTGATTCCCCGCCTCTGTTTCCCCACCTTTGATTCCCCGCCTCTGTTTCCCAATATCTAAGTCCCCGCCTCTGATTCCCCAACTCTGATTCCCCACCTCTGATTCCCCAGCTCTGATTCCCCGCCTCTGATTCACCGCATCTGATTCCCTGCAACTGATTCCAAGCCTCTGATTCCCTGCCTCTGATTCCCAACCTCTGATTCCACACCTCTGATTCCCCATATCTGATTCCCCGCCTCTGTTTCCCCGCCTCTGATTCCCCGCCTCTGATTCCCCATATCCCATTCCCCGCCTCCAATTCCGCATCTCTGATTCCCAACCTCTGATTCCCCACCTCTGATTCCCCATATCTGATTCCCCGCCTCTGTTTCCCCACCTTTGATTCCCCGCCTCTGTTTCCCAATATCTAAGTCCCCGCCTCTGATTCCCCAACTCTGATTCCCCACCTCTGATTCCCCAGCTCTGATTCCCCGCCTCTGATTCACCGCATCTGATTCCCTGCAACTGATTCCAAGCCTCTGATTCCCTGCCTCTGATTCCCAACCTCTGATTCCACACCTCTGATTCCCCATATCTGATTCCCCGCCTCTGTTTCCCCGCCTCTGATTCCCCACCTCTGATTCCCCATATCCCATTCCCCGCCTCCAATTCCGCATCTCTGATTCCCAACCTCTGATTCCCCACCTCTGATTCCCCATATCTGATTCCCCGCCTCTGTTTCCCCGCCTCTGATTCCCCGCCTCTGTTTCCCCATATCTGATCCCCGCCTCTATTTGCCCGCCTCTGATTCCCCGCCTCTGTTTCCCCATATCTGATTCCCCGCCTCTGAATCCCCAACTCTGATTCCCTGCCTCTAATTTCCCATGTCTGATTCACCGCCTCTGATTCCCCGCGTCTGATTACCGGCCTCTGATTCCCCGCCTCTGATTCCCCATCTCTGATTCACAACCTCTGATTCCACACCTCTGATTCCCCATATCTGATTCCCCGCCTCTGTTTCCCCGCCTCTGATTCCCCACCTCTGATTCCCAATATCTGATTCCCCACCACTGATTCCCCATATCTAATTCCCCGCCTCTGTTTGCCCGCCTCTGATTCCCCGCCTCTGTTTCCCCATATCTGATTCCCCGCCTCTGAATCCCCAACTCTGATTCCCTGCCTCTGATTCCCCAGCTTCATTCCCCGCCTTTGATTCCCCCCGTCTGATTCCCAGCCTCTGAATCCCCGTGTCTGATAACCTGCCTCTGATTCCCCGCCTCTGATTCCCCATCTCAGATTCACCGCCTCTGATTCCCCACCTCTGATTCCCCATCTCTGATTCCGCACATCCGACTCCCTGCCTCTGATTCCCCGACTCTGATTCCCCACCTCTGATTCCCCAGCTCTGATTCCCCGCCTGATTCCACAACTCTGATTCCCCGCCTCTGATTCCACAGCTCTGATTCCCCGCCTCTGATTCCCCGTGTTTGATCCCCTGCCTCTGATTCCCCGCCTCTGATTCCCCATCTCTGATTCACCGCCTTTGATTCGCCACCTCTGATTCCCCATATCTGATTCCTCGCCACTGTTTCCCCGCCTCTGATTCCCCGCCTCTGATTCCCCATATCTCATTCCCCGCCTCTGATTCGCCAGCTATGATTCCCCGCCTCTGATTCCCCGCGTCTGATTCCCTGCCTCTGATTCCCCGCCTCTGATTCCACATCTCTGATTCACCACCTCTGATTCCACGCGTCTGATTCCCCGCCTCTGATTCCCCATCTCTGATTCCCCATCTCTGATTCCCCAATTCTGATTCCCCGCCTCTGATTCCCCAGCTCTGATTCCTCGCCTCTGATTCCCTTCCTCTGATTCCCAACCTCTGAATCCCCAACTCTGATTTCCCATATTGTTTCCCTGCGTCTGATTCCCCACCTCTGATTTCCCATATTGATTCCCTGCGTCTGATTCCCCGCCTCTGATTCCCCAACTCTGATTCCCCGCCTCTGATTCCCCAGCTCTGATTCCCCGCATCTGATTCCCCGTGTTTGATTCCCTGCCTCTGATTCCCGGCCTCTGATTCCCCATCTCTGATTCACCGCCTCTGTTTCTCCGCCTCTGATTCCCCGCCTCTGATTCCCCATATCTCATTCCCCGCCTCTAAATCCCCATCTCTGATTCCCGGACTCTGATTCCCCACCTCTGATTCCCGGCCTCTTATTCCCGGCATCTGATTCCGGCCTCTGATTCCCGGCCTCTGATTCCCTGCGTCTGATTCTGATTCCCTGCCTCTGATTCCCCATCTCTGATTCCGCACATCTGATTCCCTGCCTCTGATTCCCAACCTCTGATTCCCCATATCTGATTCCCCGCCTCTGTTTCCCCACCTTTGATTCCCCGCCTCTGTTTCCCAATATCTAAGTCCCCGCCTCTGATTCCCCAACTCTGATTCCCCACCTCTGATTCCCCAGCTCTGATTCCCCGCCTCTGATTCACCGCATCTGATTCCCTGCAACTGATTCCAAGCCTCTGATTCCCTGCCTCTGATTCCCAACCTCTGATTCCACACCTCTGATTCCCCATATCTGATTCCCCGCCTCTGTTTCCCCGCCTCTGATTCCCCGCCTCTGATTCCCCATATCCCATTCCCCGCCTCCAATTCCGCATCTCTGATTCCCAACCTCTGATTCCCCACCTCTGATTCCCCATATCTGATTCCCCGCCTCTGTTTCCCCGCCTCTGATTCCCCGCCTCTGTTTCCCCATATCTGATCCCCGCCTCTATTTGCCCGCCTCTGATTCCCCGCCTCTGTTTCCCCATATCTGATTCCCCGCCTCTGAATCCCCAACTCTGATTCCCTGCCTCTAATTTCCCATGTCTGATTCACCGCCTCTGATTCCCCGCGTCTGATTACCGGCCTCTGATTCCCCGCCTCTGATTCCCCATCTCTGATTCACAACCTCTGATTCCACACCTCTGATTCCCCATATCTGATTCCCCGCCTCTGTTTCCCCGCCTCTGATTCCCCACCTCTGATTCCCAATATCTGATTCCCCACCACTGATTCCCCATATCTAATTCCCCGCCTCTGTTTGCCCGCCTCTGATTCCCCGCCTCTGTTTCCCCATATCTGATTCCCCGCCTCTGAATCCCCAACTCTGATTCCCTGCCTCTGATTCCCCAGCTTCATTCCCCGCCTTTGATTCCCCCCGTCTGATTCCCAGCCTCTGAATCCCCGTGTCTGATAACCTGCCTCTGATTCCCCGCCTCTGATTCCCCATCTCAGATTCACCGCCTCTGATTCCCCACCTCTGATTCCCCATCTCTGATTCCGCACATCCGACTCCCTGCCTCTGATTCCCCGACTCTGATTCCCCACCTCTGATTCCCCAGCTCTGATTCCCCGCCTGATTCCACAACTCTGATTCCCCGCCTCTGATTCCACAGCTCTGATTCCCCGCCTCTGATTCCCCGTGTTTGATCCCCTGCCTCTGATTCCCCGCCTCTGATTCCCCATCTCTGATTCACCGCCTTTGATTCGCCACCTCTGATTCCCCATATCTGATTCCTCGCCACTGTTTCCCCGCCTCTGATTCCCCGCCTCTGATTCCCCATATCTCATTCCCCGCCTCTGATTCGCCAGCTATGATTCCCCGCCTCTGATTCCCCGCGTCTGATTCCCTGCCTCTGATTCCCCGCCTCTGATTCCACATCTCTGATTCACCACCTCTGATTCCACGCGTCTGATTCCCCGCCTCTGATTCCCCATCTCTGATTCCCCATCTCTGATTCCCCAATTCTGATTCCCCGCCTCTGATTCCCCAGCTCTGATTCCTCGCCTCTGATTCCCTTCCTCTGATTCCCAACCTCTGAATCCCCAACTCTGATTTCCCATATTGTTTCCCTGCGTCTGATTCCCCACCTCTGATTTCCCATATTGATTCCCTGCGTCTGATTCCCCGCCTCTGATTCCCCAACTCTGATTCCCCGCCTCTGATTCCCCAGCTCTGATTCCCCGCATCTGATTCCCCGTGTTTGATTCCCTGCCTCTGATTCCCGGCCTCTGATTCCCCATCTCTGATTCACCGCCTCTGTTTCTCCGCCTCTGATTCCCCTCCTCTGATTCCCCATATCTCATTCCCCGCCTCTAAATCCCCATCTCTGATTCCCGGACTCTGATTCCCCACCTCTGATTCCCGGCCTCTTATTCCCGGCATCTGATTCCGGCCTCTGATTCCCGGCCTCTGATTCCCTGCGTCTGATTCTGATTCCCTGCCTCTGATTCCCCATCTCTGATTCCGCACATCTGATTCCCTGCCTCTGATTCCCAACCTCTGATTCCCCATATCTGATTCCCCGCCTCTGTTTCCCCACCTTTGATTCCCCGCCTCTGTTTCCCAATATCTAAGTCCCCGCCTCTGATTCCCCAACTCTGATTCCCCACCTCTGATTCCCCAGCTCTGATTCCCCGCCTCTGATTCACCGCATCTGATTCCCTGCAACTGATTCCAAGCCTCTGATTCCCTGCCTCTGATTCCCAACCTCTGATTCCACACCTCTGATTCCCCATATCTGATTCCCCGCCTCTGTTTCCCCGCCTCTGATTCCCCGCCTCTGATTCCCCATATCCCATTCCCCGCCTCCAATTCCGCATCTCTGATTCCCAACCTCTGATTCCCCAACTCTGATTCCCCATATCTGATTCCCCGCCTCTGTTTCCCCACCTTTGATTCCCCGCCTCTGTTTCCCAATATCTAAGTCCCCGCCTCTGATTCCCCAACTCTGATTCCCCACCTCTGATTCCCCAGCTCTGATTCCCCGCCTCTGATTCACCGCATCTGATTCCCTGCAACTGATTCCAAGCCTCTGATTCCCTGCCTCTGATTCCCAACCTCTGATTCCACACCTCTGATTCCCCATATCTGATTCCCCGCCTCTGTTTCCCCGCCTCTGATTCCCCACCTCTGATTCCCCATATCCCATTCCCCGCCTCCAATTCCGCATCTCTGATTCCCAACCTCTGATTCCCCACCTCTGATTCCCCATATCTGATTCCCCGCCTCTGTTTCCCCGCCTCTGATTCCCCGCCTCTGTTTCCCCATATCTGATCCCCGCCTCTATTTGCCCGCCTCTGATTCCCCGCCTCTGTTTCCCCATATCTGATTCCCCGCCTCTGAATCCCCAACTCTGATTCCCTGCCTCTAATTTCCCATGTCTGATTCACCGCCTCTGATTCCCCGCGTCTGATTACCGGCCTCTGATTCCCCGCCTCTGATTCCCCATCTCTGATTCACAACCTCTGATTCCACACCTCTGATTCCCCATATCTGATTCCCCGCCTCTGTTTCCCCGCCTCTGATTCCCCACCTCTGATTCCCAATATCTGATTCCCCACCACTGATTCCCCATATCTAATTCCCCGCCTCTGTTTGCCCGCCTCTGATTCCCCGCCTCTGTTTCCCCATATCTGATTCCCCGCCTCTGAATCCCCAACTCTGATTCCCTGCCTCTGATTCCCCAGCTTCATTCCCCGCCTTTGATTCCCCCCGTCTGATTCCCAGCCTCTGAATCCCCGTGTCTGATAACCTGCCTCTGATTCCCCGCCTCTGATTCCCCATCTCAGATTCACCGCCTCTGATTCCCCACCTCTGATTCCCCATCTCTGATTCCGCACATCCGACTCCCTGCCTCTGATTCCCCGACTCTGATTCCCCACCTCTGATTCCCCAGCTCTGATTCCCCGCCTGATTCCACAACTCTGATTCCCCGCCTCTGATTCCACAGCTCTGATTCCCCGCCTCTGATTCCCCGTGTTTGATCCCCTGCCTCTGATTCCCCGCCTCTGATTCCCCATCTCTGATTCACCGCCTTTGATTCGCCACCTCTGATTCCCCATATCTGATTCCTCGCCACTGTTTCCCCGCCTCTGATTCCCCGCCTCTGATTCCCCATATCTCATTCCCCGCCTCTGATTCGCCAGCTATGATTCCCCGCCTCTGATTCCCCGCGTCTGATTCCCTGCCTCTGATTCCCCGCCTCTGATTCCACATCTCTGATTCACCACCTCTGATTCCACGCGTCTGATTCCCCGCCTCTGATTCCCCATCTCTGATTCCCCATCTCTGATTCCCCAATTCTGATTCCCCGCCTCTGATTCCCCAGCTCTGATTCCTCGCCTCTGATTCCCTTCCTCTGATTCCCAACCTCTGAATCCCCAACTCTGATTTCCCATATTGTTTCCCTGCGTCTGATTCCCCACCTCTGATTTCCCATATTGATTCCCTGCGTCTGATTCCCCGCCTCTGATTCCCCAACTCTGATTCCCCGCCTCTGATTCCCCAGCTCTGATTCCCCGCATCTGATTCCCCGTGTTTGATTCCCTGCCTCTGATTCCCGGCCTCTGATTCCCCATCTCTGATTCACCGCCTCTGTTTCTCCGCCTCTGATTCCCCGCCTCTGATTCCCCATATCTCATTCCCCGCCTCTAAATCCCCATCTCTGATTCCCGGACTCTGATTCCCCACCTCTGATTCCCGGCCTCTTATTCCCGGCATCTGATTCCGGCCTCTGATTCCCGGCCTCTGATTCCCTGCGTCTGATTCTGATTCCCTGCCTCTGATTCCCCATCTCTGATTCCGCACATCTGATTCCCTGCCTCTGATTCCCAACCTCTGATTCCCCATATCTGATTCCCCGCCTCTGTTTCCCCACCTTTGATTCCCCGCCTCTGTTTCCCAATATCTAAGTCCCCGCCTCTGATTCCCCAACTCTGATTCCCCACCTCTGATTCCCCAGCTCTGATTCCCCGCCTCTGATTCACCGCATCTGATTCCCTGCAACTGATTCCAAGCCTCTGATTCCCTGCCTCTGATTCCCAACCTCTGATTCCACACCTCTGATTCCCCATATCTGATTCCCCGCCTCTGTTTCCCCGCCTCTGATTCCCCGCCTCTGATTCCCCATATCCCATTCCCCGCCTCCAATTCCGCATCTCTGATTCCCAACCTCTGATTCCCCACCTCTGATTCCCCATATCTGATTCCCCGCCTCTGTTTCCCCGCCTCTGATTCCCCGCCTCTGTTTCCCCATATCTGATCCCCGCCTCTATTTGCCCGCCTCTGATTCCCCGCCTCTGTTTCCCCATATCTGATTCCCCGCCTCTGAATCCCCAACTCTGATTCCCTGCCTCTAATTTCCCATGTCTGATTCACCGCCTCTGATTCCCCGCGTCTGATTACCGGCCTCTGATTCCCCGCCTCTGATTCCCCATCTCTGATTCACAACCTCTGATTCCACACCTCTGATTCCCCATATCTGATTCCCCGCCTCTGTTTCCCCGCCTCTGATTCCCCACCTCTGATTCCCAATATCTGATTCCCCACCACTGATTCCCCATATCTAATTCCCCGCCTCTGTTTGCCCGCCTCTGATTCCCCGCCTCTGTTTCCCCATATCTGATTCCCCGCCTCTGAATCCCCAACTCTGATTCCCTGCCTCTGATTCCCCAGCTTCATTCCCCGCCTTTGATTCCCCCCGTCTGATTCCCAGCCTCTGAATCCCCGTGTCTGATAACCTGCCTCTGATTCCCCGCCTCTGATTCCCCATCTCAGATTCACCGCCTCTGATTCCCCACCTCTGATTCCCCATCTCTGATTCCGCACATCCGACTCCCTGCCTCTGATTCCCCGACTCTGATTCCCCACCTCTGATTCCCCAGCTCTGATTCCCCGCCTGATTCCACAACTCTGATTCCCCGCCTCTGATTCCACAGCTCTGATTCCCCGCCTCTGATTCCCCGTGTTTGATCCCCTGCCTCTGATTCCCCGCCTCTGATTCCCCATCTCTGATTCACCGCCTTTGATTCGCCACCTCTGATTCCCCATATCTGATTCCTCGCCACTGTTTCCCCGCCTCTGATTCCCCGCCTCTGATTCCCCATATCTCATTCCCCGCCTCTGATTCGCCAGCTATGATTCCCCGCCTCTGATTCCCCGCGTCTGATTCCCTGCCTCTGATTCCCCGCCTCTGATTCCACATCTCTGATTCACCACCTCTGATTCCACGCGTCTGATTCCCCGCCTCTGATTCCCCATCTCTGATTCCCCATCTCTGATTCCCCAATTCTGATTCCCCGCCTCTGATTCCCCAGCTCTGATTCCTCGCCTCTGATTCCCTTCCTCTGATTCCCAACCTCTGAATCCCCAACTCTGATTTCCCATATTGTTTCCCTGCGTCTGATTCCCCACCTCTGATTTCCCATATTGATTCCCTGCGTCTGATTCCCCGCCTCTGATTCCCCAACTCTGATTCCCCGCCTCTGATTCCCCAGCTCTGATTCCCCGCATCTGATTCCCCGTGTTTGATTCCCTGCCTCTGATTCCCGGCCTCTGATTCCCCATCTCTGATTCACCGCCTCTGTTTCTCCGCCTCTGATTCCCCTCCTCTGATTCCCCATATCTCATTCCCCGCCTCTAAATCCCCATCTCTGATTCCCGGACTCTGATTCCCCACCTCTGATTCCCGGCCTCTTATTCCCGGCATCTGATTCCGGCCTCTGATTCCCGGCCTCTGATTCCCTGCGTCTGATTCTGATTCCCTGCCTCTGATTCCCCATCTCTGATTCCGCACATCTGATTCCCTGCCTCTGATTCCCAACCTCTGATTCCCCATATCTGATTCCCCGCCTCTGTTTCCCCACCTTTGATTCCCCGCCTCTGTTTCCCAATATCTAAGTCCCCGCCTCTGATTCCCCAACTCTGATTCCCCACCTCTGATTCCCCAGCTCTGATTCCCCGCCTCTGATTCACCGCATCTGATTCCCTGCAACTGATTCCAAGCCTCTGATTCCCTGCCTCTGATTCCCAACCTCTGATTCCACACCTCTGATTCCCCATATCTGATTCCCCGCCTCTGTTTCCCCGCCTCTGATTCCCCGCCTCTGATTCCCCATATCCCATTCCCCGCCTCCAATTCCGCATCTCTGATTCCCAACCTCTGATTCCCCAACTCTGATTCCCCATATCTGATTCCCCGCCTCTGTTTCCCCACCTTTGATTCCCCGCCTCTGTTTCCCAATATCTAAGTCCCCGCCTCTGATTCCCCAACTCTGATTCCCCACCTCTGATTCCCCAGCTCTGATTCCCCGCCTCTGATTCACCGCATCTGATTCCCTGCAACTGATTCCAAGCCTCTGATTCCCTGCCTCTGATTCCCAACCTCTGATTCCACACCTCTGATTCCCCATATCTGATTCCCCGCCTCTGTTTCCCCGCCTCTGATTCCCCACCTCTGATTCCCCATATCCCATTCCCCGCCTCCAATTCCGCATCTCTGATTCCCAACCTCTGATTCCCCACCTCTGATTCCCCATATCTGATTCCCCGCCTCTGTTTCCCCGCCTCTGATTCCCCGCCTCTGTTTCCCCATATCTGATCCCCGCCTCTATTTGCCCGCCTCTGATTCCCCGCCTCTGTTTCCCCATATCTGATTCCCCGCCTCTGAATCCCCAACTCTGATTCCCTGCCTCTAATTTCCCATGTCTGATTCACCGCCTCTGATTCCCCGCGTCTGATTACCGGCCTCTGATTCCCCGCCTCTGATTCCCCATCTCTGATTCACAACCTCTGATTCCACACCTCTGATTCCCCATATCTGATTCCCCGCCTCTGTTTCCCCGCCTCTGATTCCCCACCTCTGATTCCCAATATCTGATTCCCCACCTCTGATTCCCCACCTCTGATTCCCCGCCTCTGATTCGCCAGCTATGATTCCCCGCCTCTGATTCCCCGCGTCTGATTCCCTGCCTCTGATTCCCCGCCTCTGATTCCACATCTCTGATTCACCACCGCTGATTCCCCGCGTCTGATTCCCCGCCTCTGATTCCCCATCTCTGATTCCCCATCTCTGATTCCCCAATTCTGATTCCCCGCCTCTGATTCCCCAGCTCTGATTCCTCGCCTCTGATTCCCTTCCTCTGATTCCCAACCTCTGATTCCCCACCTCTGATTTCCCATAATGATTCCCTGCGTCTGATTCCCCACCTCTGATTCCCCATATCTGATTCCCCGCCTCTGTTTCCCCGCTTCTGATTCCCCGCCTCTGTTTCCCCGTATCTGATCCCCGCCTCTATTTGCCCGCCTCTGATTCCCCGCCTCTGTTTCCCCATATCTGATTCCCCGCCTCTGAATCCCCAACTCTGATTCCCTGTCTCTAATTTCCCATGTCTGATTCCCCGCCTCTGATTCCCCGCGTCTGATTACCGGCCTCTGATTCCCCGCCTCTGATTCCCCATCTCTGATTCACAACCTCTGATTCCCCACCTCTGATTCCCCATATCTGATTCCCCGCCTCTGTTTCCCCGCCTCTGATTCCCCACCTCTGATTCCCAATATCTGATTCCCCGCCTCTGATTCCCCACCTCTGATTCCCCGCCTCTGATTCGCCAGCTATGATTCCCCGCCTCTGATTCCCCGCGTCTGATTCCCTGCCTCTGATTCCCCGCCTCTGATTCCACATCTCTGATTCACCACCGCTGATTCCCCGCGTATGATTCCCCGCCTCTGATTCCCCATCTCTGATTCCCCAATTCTGATTCCCCGCCTGTGATTCCCCAGCTCTGATTCCTCGCCTCTGATTCCCTTCCTCTGATTCCCAACCTCTGATTCCCCAACTCTGATTCCCCGCCTCTGATTCCCCAGCTCTGATTCCCCGCCTCTGATTCCCCGTGTTTGATTCCCTGCCTCTGATTCCCGGCCTCTGATTCCCCATCTCTGATTCACCGCCTTTGATTCGCCACCTCTGATTCCCCAAATCTGATTCCCCGCCTCTGTTTCCCCGCCTCTGATTCCCCGCCTCTGATTCCCCATATCTCATTCCCCGCCTCTGAATCCTCATCTCTGATTCCCGGACTCTGATTCCCCACCTCTGATTCCCGGCCTCTTATTCCCGGCATCTGATTCCGGCCTCTGATTCCCGGCCTCTGATTCCCTGCTTCTGATTCTGATTCCCTGCCTCTGATTCCCCATCTCTGATTCCGCACATCTGATTCCCTGCCTCTGATTACCCCCCTCTGTTTCCCCGCCTCTGATTCCCCGCCTCTGTTTCCCAATATCTAAGTCCCCGCCTCTGATTCCCCAACTCTGATTCCCCACCTCTGATTCCCCAGCTCTGATTCCCCGCCTATGATTCCCCGCATCTGATTCCCTGCATCTGATTCCAAGCCTCTGATTCCCTGCCTCTGATTCCCAACCTCTGATTCCCCACCTCTGATTCCCCATATCTGATTCCCCGCCTCTGTTTCCCCGCCTCTGATTCCCCACCTCTGTTTCCCAATATCTGATTCCCGGCCTCTGATTCCCCGCTTCTGATTCCCCGCCTCTGATTCCCTGCCTCTGATTCCCCATCTCCGATTCCGCACATCTGATTCCCTGCCTCTGATTCCCCGCCTCTGATTCCCCGCCTCTGATTCCCTGCCTCTGATTCCCAACCTCTGATTCCCCACCTCTGATTCCCCATATCTGATTCCCCGCCTCTGTTTCCCCGCCTCTGATTCCCCTCCTCTGATTCCCCAACTCTAATTTCCCGCCTCTGATTCCCCAGCTCTGATTCCCCGTGTTTGATTCCCTGCCTCTGATTCCCTGCCCTGATTCCCCATCTCTGTTTCACCACCTTTGATTCGCCACCTCTGATTCCCCATATCTGATTCCCCGCCTCTGTTTCCCCGCCTCTGATTCCCTGCCTCTGATTCCAAACCTCTGATTCCCCATATCTGATTCCCCGCCTCTGTTTCCCCGCCTCTTATTCCCTGCCCCTGTTTCCCCATATCTGATTCCCTGCCTCTGATTCCCCAACTCAGATTCCCCGCCTCTGATTCCCCATCTCTGATTCCCCGCCTCTGATTTCCCGTGTTTGATTCCCTGCCTCTGATTCCCCGCCTCTGATTCCCCATCTCTGATTCACCGCCTTTGATTCGCCACCTCTGATTCCACATATCTGATTCCCCACCTCTGTTTCCCCGCCTCTGATTCCCCGCCTCTGATTCTCCATATCTCATTCCCCGCCTCTGAATCCCCATCTCTGATTCCCGGACTCTGATTCCCCACCTCTGATTCCCGGCCTCTCATTCCCAGCATCTTATTCCCGGCCTCTGATTCCCGGCCTCTGATTCCCCGCTTCTGATCCTGATTCCCTGCCTCTGATTCCCCATCTCTGATTCCGCACATCTGATTCCCTGCCTCTGATTCCCCACCTCTGATTACCCATATCTGACTTCCCGCCTCTGTTTCCCCGCCTCTGATTCCCCGCCTCTGTTTCCCCATATCTAATTCCCAACCTCTGATGCCCCAACTCTGATTCCCTGCCTCTGATTCCCCGCGTTCTATTCCCTGCCTCTGATTCCCCGCCTGTGATTCCCCATCTCTGATTCACCACCTCTGATTCCCCACCTCTGATTCCCCATATCTAATTCCCCGCTTCTGTTTGCCCGCCTCTGATTCCCCGCCTCTGTTTCCCCATATCTGATTCCCCGCCTCTGAATCCCCAACTCTGATTCCCTGCCTCTGATTCCCCAGCTCTGATTCCCCGCCTTTGATTCCCCCCGTCTGATTCCCAGCCTCTGAATCCCCGTGTCTGATTTCCTGCCTCTGATTCCCCACCTCTGATTCCCCATCTCTGATTCACAGCCTCTGATTCCCCACCTCTGATTCCCCATCTCTGATTCCGCACATCTGATTCCCTGCCTCTGATTCCCCGCCTCTGTTTCCCCATATCTAATTCCCAACCTCTGATGCCCCAACTCTGATTCCCTGCCTCTGATTCCCCGCGTTCTATTCCCTGCCTCTGATTCCCCGCCTGTGATTCCCCATCTCTGATTCACCACCTCTGATTCCCCACCTCTGATTCCCCATATCTAATTCCCTGCCTCTGAATCCCCAACTCTGATTCCCTGCCTCTGATTCCCCAGCTCAGATTCCCCGCCTTTGATTCCCCCCGTCTGATTCCCAGCCTCTGAATCCCCGTGTCTGATTTCCTGCCTCTGATTCCCCACCTCTGATTCCCCATCTCTGATTCACAGCCTCAGATTCCCCACCTCTGATTCCCCATCTCTGATTCCGCACATCTGATTCCCTGCCTCTGATTTCCCGACTCTGATCCCCACCTCTGATTCCCAACCTCTGATTCCCCACCTCTGAATCCCCATATCTGATTCCCTGCCTCTGTTTCCCCGCCTCTGATTCCCCGCCTCTGTTTCCCCATATCTGATTCCCCACCTCTGATTCCCCATATCTGATTCCCCGCCTCTCTTTCCGCGCCTCTGATTCCCCGCCTCTGATTCCCCATATCTGATTCCCCATATCTGATTCCCCGCCTCTGATTCCCCGCCTCTGTTTCCCCATATCTGATTCCCCAACTCTGATTCCCCATATCTGATTCCCCGCCTCTCTTTCCGCGCCTCTGATTCCCCGCCTCTGATTCCCCATATCTGATTCCCCGCCTCTGTTTCCCCATATCTAATTCCCCGCCTCTGATTCCCAAACTCTGATTCCCCAGCTCTGATTCCCCGCCTCTGATTCCCCGCATCTGATTCCCTGCATCTGATTCCAAGCCTCTGATTCCCTGCCTCTGATTCCCAACCTCTGATTCCCCACCTCTGATTCCCCATATCTGATTCCCAGCCTCTGTTTCCCCGCCTCTGATTCCCTGCCTCTGTTTCCCCATATCTGATTCCCGGCCTCTGATTCCCCGCCTCTGATTCCCCGCCTCTGATTCCCTGCCTCTGATTCCCCATCTCCGATTCCGCACATCTGATTCCCTGCCTCTGTTTCCCCTCCTCTGATTCCCCGCCTCTGATTCCCTGCCTCTGATTCCCAACCTCTGATTCCCCACCTCTGATTCCCCGTGTTTGATTCCCCGCTCCTGTTTCCCCGCCTCTGATTCCCCGCCTCTGATTCCCCAACTCTAATTCCCCGCCTCTGATTCCCCATATCTGATTCCCCGCCTCTGTTTCCCCGCCTCTGATTCCCCGCCCCTGTTTCCCCATATCTGATTCCCTGCCTCTGATTCCCCAACTTTGATTCCCAGCCTCTGATTCCCCAGCTCTGATTCCCCGCCTCTGATTCCCCGTGTTTGATTCCCTGCCTCTGATTCCCCTCCTCTGATTCCCCATCTCTGATTCACCACCTTTGATTCGCCACCTCTGATTCCCTATATCTGATTCCCCACCTCTGTTTTCCCGCCTCTGATTCCCCGCCTCTGATTCTCCATATCTCATTCCCCGCCTCTGAATCCCCATCTCTGATTCCCGGACTCTGATTCCCCACCTCTGATTCCCGGCCTCTTATTCCCAGCATCTGATTCCAGGCCTCTGATTCCCGGCCTCTGACTCCCCGCTTCTGATTCTGATTCCCTGCCTCTGATTCCCCATCTCTGATTCCGCACATCTGATTACCTGCCTCTGATTCCCCACCTCTGATACCCCATATCTGATTCCCCGCCTCTGATTCCCCGCATCCGATTCCCCATATCTGATTCCCCGCCTCTGTTTCCCCGCCCCTGATTCCCCGCCTCCGTTTCCCCATATCTGATTCCCCGCCTCTGATTCCCAACTATGATTCCCCGCCTCTGATTCCCCAGCTCTGATACCCTGCCTCTGATTCCCCGCGTTCTATTCCCTGCTTCTGATTCCCCGCCTGTGATTCCCCATCTCTGATAAACCACCTCTGATTCCCCGCCTCTGATTCCCCAGCTCTGATTCCCCGCCTCTGATTCCCCGTGTTTGATTCCCTGCCTCTGATTCCCGGCCTCTGATTCCCCATCTCTGATTCACCGCCTTTGATTCGCCACCTCTGATTCCCCAAATCTGATTCCCCGCCTCTGTTTCCCCGCCTCTGATTCCCCGCCTCTGATTCCCCATATCTCATTCCCCGCCTCTGAATCCTCATCTCTGATTCCCGGACTCTGATTCCCCACCTCTGATTCCCGGCCTCTTATTCCCGGCATCTGATTCCGGCCTCTGATTCCCGGCCTCTGATTCCCTGCTTCTGATTCTGATTCCCTGCCTCTGATTCCCCATCTCTGATTCCGCACATCTGATTCCCTGCCTCTGATTACCCCCCTCTGTTTCCCCGCCTCTGATTCCCCGCCTCTGTTTCCCAATATCTAAGTCCCCGCCTCTGATTCCCCAACTCTGATTCCCCACCTCTGATTCCCCAGCTCTGATTCCCCGCCTATGATTCCCCGCATCTGATTCCCTGCATCTGATTCCAAGCCTCTGATTCCCTGCCTCTGATTCCCAACCTCTGATTCCCCACCTCTGATTCCCCATATCTGATTCCCCGCCTCTGTTTCCCCGCCTCTGATTCCCCACCTCTGTTTCCCAATATCTGATTCCCGGCCTCTGATTCCCCGCTTCTGATTCCCCGCCTCTGATTCCCTGCCTCTGATTCCCCATCTCCGATTCCGCACATCTGATTCCCTGCCTCTGATTCCCCGCCTCTGATTCCCCGCCTCTGATTCCCTGCCTCTGATTCCCAACCTCTGATTCCCCACCTCTGATTCCCCATATCTGATTCCCCGCCTCTGTTTCCCCGCCTCTGATTCCCCTCCTCTGATTCCCCAACTCTAATTTCCCGCCTCTGATTCCCCAGCTCTGATTCCCCGTGTTTGATTCCCTGCCTCTGATTCCCTGCCCTGATTCCCCATCTCTGTTTCACCACCTTTGATTCGCCACCTCTGATTCCCCATATCTGATTCCCCGCCTCTGTTTCCCCGCCTCTGATTCCCTGCCTCTGATTCCAAACCTCTGATTCCCCATATCTGATTCCCCGCCTCTGTTTCCCCGCCTCTGATTCCCTGCCCCTGTTTCCCCATATCTGATTCCCTGCCTCTGATTCCCCAACTCAGATTCCCCGCCTCTGATTCCCCATCTCTGATTCCCCGCCTCTGATTTCCCGTGTTTGATTCCCTGCCTCTGATTCCCCGCCTCTGATTCCCCATCTCTGATTCACCGCCTTTGATTCGCCACCTCTGATTCCACATATCTGATTCCCCACCTCTGTTTCCCCGCCTCTGATTCCCCGCCTCTGATTCTCCATATCTCATTCCCCGCCTCTGAATCCCCATCTCTGATTCCCGGACTCTGATTCCCCACCTCTGATTCCCGGCCTCTCATTCCCAGCATCTTATTCCCGGCCTCTGATTCCCGGCCTCTGATTCCCCGCTTCTGATCCTGATTCCCTGCCTCTGATTCCCCATCTCTGATTCCGCACATCTGATTCCCTGCCTCTGATTCCCCACCTCTGATTACCCATATCTGACTTCCCGCCTCTGTTTCCCCACCTCTGATTCCCCGCCTCTGTTTCCCCATATCTAATTCCCAACCTCTGATGCCCCAACTCTGATTCCCTGCCTCTGATTCCCCGCGTTCTATTCCCTGCCTCTGATTCCCCGCCTGTGATTCCCCATCTCTGATTCACCACCTCTGATTCCCCACCTCTGATTCCCCATATCTAATTCCCCGCTTCTGTTTGCCCGCCTCTGATTCCCCGCCTCTGTTTCCCCATATCTGATTCCCCGCCTCTGAATCCCCAACTCTGATTCCCTGCCTCTGATTCCCCAGCTCTGATTCCCCGCCTTTGATTCCCCCCGTCTGATTCCCAGCCTTTGAATCCCCGTGTCTGATTTCCTGCCTCTGATTCCCCACCTCTGATTCCCCATCTCTGATTCACAGCCTCTGATTCCCCACCTCTGATTCCCCATCTCTGATTCCGCACATCTGATTCCCTGCCTCTGATTCCCCGCCTCTGTTTCCCCATATCTAATTCCTAACCTCTGATGCCCCAACTCTGATTCCCTGCCTCTGATTCCCCGCGTTCTATTCCCTGCCTCTGATTCCCCGCCTGTGATTCCCCATCTCTGATTCACCACCTCTGATTCCCCACCTCTGATTCCCCATATCTAATTCCCTGCCTCTGAATCCCCAACTCTGATTCCCTGCCTCTGATTCCCCAGCTCAGATTCCCCGCCTTTGATTCCCCCCGTCTGATTCCCAGCCTCTGAATCCCCGTGTCTGATTTCCTGCCTCTGATTCCCCACCTCTGATTCCCCATCTCTGATTCACAGCCTCAGATTCCCCACCTCTGATTCCCCATCTCTGATTCCGCACATCTGATTCCCTGCCTCTGATTTCCCGACTCTGATCCCCACCTCTGATTCCCAACCTCTGATTCCCCACCTCTGAATCCCCATATCTGATTCCCTGCCTCTGTTTCCCCGCCTCTGATTCCCCGCCTCTGTTTCCCCATATCTGATTCCCCACCTCTGATTCCCCATATCTGATTCCCCGCCTCTCTTTCCGCGCCTCTGATTCCCCGCCTCTGATTCCCCATATCTGATTCCCCATATCTGATTCCCCGCCTCTGATTCCCCGCCTCTGTTTCCCCATATCTGATTCCCCAACTCTGATTCCCCATATCTGATTCCCCGCCTCTCTTTCCGCGCCTCTGATTCCCCGCCTCTGATTCCCCATATCTGATTCCCCGCCTCTGTTTCCCCATATCTAATTCCCCGCCTCTGATTCCCAAACTCTGATTCCCCAGCTCTGATTCCCCGCCTCTGATTCCCCGCATCTGATTCCCTGCATCTGATTCCAAGCCTCTGATTCCCTGCCTCTGATTCCCAACCTCTGATTCCCCACCTCTGATTCCCCATATCTGATTCCCAGCCTCTGTTTCCCCGCCTCTGATTCCCTGCCTCTGTTTCCCCATATCTGATTCCCGGCCTCTGATTCCCCGCCTCTGATTCCCCGCCTCTGATTCCCTGCCTCTGATTCCCCATCTCCGATTCCGCACATCTGATTCCCTGCCTCTGTTTCCCCTCCTCTGATTCCCCGCCTCTGATTCCCTGCCTCTGATTCCCAACCTCTGATTCCCCACCTCTGATTCCCCGTGTTTGATTCCCCGCTCCTGTTTCCCCGCCCCTGATTCCCCGCCTCTGATTCCCCAACTCTAATTCCCCGCCTCTGATTCCCCATATCTGATTCCCCGCCTCTGTTTCCCCGCCTCTGATTCCCCGCCCCTGTTTCCCCATATCTGATTCCCTGCCTCTGATTCCCCAACTTTGATTCCCAGCCTCTGATTCCCCAGCTCTGATTCCCCGCCTCTGATTCCCCGTGTTTGATTCCCTGCCTCTGATTCCCCTCCTCTGATTCCCCATCTCTGATTCACCACCTTTGATTCGCCACCTCTGATTCCCTATATCTGATTCCCCACCTCTGTTTTCCCGCCTCTGATTCCCCGCCTCTGATTCTCCATATCTCATTCCCCGCCTCTGAATCCCCATCTCTGATTCCCGGACTCTGATTCCCCACCTCTGATTCCCGGCCTCTTATTCCCAGCATCTGATTCCAGGCCTCTGATTCCCGGCCTCTGACTCCCCGCTTCTGATTCTGATTCCCTGCCTCTGATTCCCCATCTCTGATTCCGCACATCTGATTACCTGCCTCTGATTCCCCACCTCTGATACCCCATATCTGATTCCCCGCCTCTGATTCCCCGCATCCGATTCCCCATATCTGATTCCCCGCCTCTGTTTCCCCGCCCCTGATTCCCCGCCTCCGTTTCCCCATATCTGATTCCCCGCCTCTGATTCCCAACTATGATTCCCCGCCTCTGATTCCCCAGCTCTGATACCCTGCCTCTGATTCCCCGCGTTCTATTCCCTGCTTCTGATTCCCCGCCTGTGATTCCCCATCTCTGATAAACCACCTCTGATTCCCCGCCTCTGATTCCCCAGCTCTGATTCCCCGCCTCTGATTCCCCGTGTTTGATTCCCTGCCTCTGATTCCCGGCCTCTGATTCCCCATCTCTGATTCACCGCCTTTGATTCGCCACCTCTGATTCCCCAAATCTGATTCCCCGCCTCTGTTTCCCCGCCTCTGATTCCCCGCCTCTGATTCCCCATATCTCATTCCCCGCCTCTGAATCCTCATCTCTGATTCCCGGACTCTGATTCCCCACCTCTGATTCCCGGCCTCTTATTCCCGGCATCTGATTCCGGCCTCTGATTCCCGGCCTCTGATTCCCTGCTTCTGATTCTGATTCCCTGCCTCTGATTCCCCATCTCTGATTCCGCACATCTGATTCCCTGCCTCTGATTACCCCCCTCTGTTTCCCCGCCTCTGATTCCCCGCCTCTGTTTCCCAATATCTAAGTCCCCGCCTCTGATTCCCCAACTCTGATTCCCCACCTCTGATTCCCCAGCTCTGATTCCCCGCCTATGATTCCCCGCATCTGATTCCCTGCATCTGATTCCAAGTCTCTGATTCCCTGCCTCTGATTCCCAACCTCTGATTCCCCACCTCTGATTCCCCATATCTGATTCCCCGCCTCTGTTTCCCCGCCTCTGATTCCCCACCTCTGTTTCCCAATATCTGATTCCCGGCCTCTGATTCCCCGCTTCTGATTCCCCGCCTCTGATTCCCTGCCTCTGATTCCCCATCTCCGATTCCGCACATCTGATTCCCTGCCTCTGATTCCCCGCCTCTGATTCCCCGCCTCTGATTCCCTGCCTCTGATTCCCAACCTCTGATTCCCCACCTCTGATTCCCCATATCTGATTCCCCGCCTCTGTTTCCCCGCCTCTGATTCCCCTCCTCTGATTCCCCAACTCTAATTTCCCGCCTCTGATTCCCCAGCTCTGATTCCCCGTGTTTGATTCCCTGCCTCTGATTCCCTGCCCTGATTCCCCATCTCTGTTTCACCACCTTTGATTCGCCACCTCTGATTCCCCATATCTGATTCCCCGCCTCTGTTTCCCCGCCTCTGATTCCCTGCCTCTGATTCCAAACCTCTGATTCCCCATATCTGATTCCCCGCCTCTGTTTCCCCGCCTCTGATTCCCTGCCCCTGTTTCCCCATATCTGATTCCCTGCCTCTGATTCCCCAACTCAGATTCCCCGCCTCTGATTCCCCATCTCTGATTCCCCGCCTCTGATTTCCCGTGTTTGATTCCCTGCCTCTGATTCCCCGCCTCTGATTCCCCATCTCTGATTCACCGCCTTTGATTCGCCACCTCTGATTCCACATATCTGATTCCCCACCTCTGTTTCCCCGCCTCTGATTCCCCGCCTCTGATTCTCCATATCTCATTCCCCGCCTCTGAATCCCCATCTCTGATTCCCGGACTCTGATTCCCCACCTCTGATTCCCCATCTCCGATTCCGCACATCTGATTACCTGCCTCTGATTCCCCACCTCTGATTCCCCATATCTGATTCCCCGCCTCTGATTCCCCGCATCCGATTCCCCATATCTGATTCCCCGCCTCTGTTTCCCCGCCCCTGATTCCCCGCCTCCGTTTCACCATATCTGATTCCCCGCCTCTGATTCCCAACTATGATTCCCCTCCTCTGATTCCCCAGCTCTGATACCCTGCCTCTGATTCCCCGCGTTCTATTCCCTGCTTCTGATTCCCCGCCTGTGATTCCCCATCTCTGATAAACCACCTCTGATTCCCCACCACTGATTCCCCATATCTAATTCCCCGCCTCTGTTTGCCCGCCTCTGATTCCCCGCCTCTGTTTCCCCATATCTGATTCCCCGCCTCTGAATCCCCAACTCTGATTCCCTGCCTCTGATTCCCCAGCTTCATTCCCCGCCTTTGATTCCCCCCGTCTGATTCCCAGCCTCTGAATCCCCGTGTCTGATAACCTGCCTCTGATTCCCCGCCTCTGATTCCCCATCTCAGATTCACCGCCTCTGATTCCCCACCTCTGATTCCCCATCTCTGATTCCGCACATCCGACTCCCTGCCTCTGATTCCCCGACTCTGATTCCCCACCTCTGATTCCCCCGCTCTGATTCCCCGCCTCTGATTCCCCAACTCTGATTCCCCGCCTCTGATTCCACAGCTCTGATTCCCCGCCTCTGATTCCCCGTGTTTGATCCCCTGCCTCTGATTCCCCGCCTCTGATTCCCCATCTCTGATTCACCGCCTTTGATTCGCCACCTCTGATTCCCCATATCTGATTCCTCGCCACTGTTTCCCCGCCTCTGATTCCCCGCCTCTGATTCCCCATATCTCATTCCCCGCCTCTGATTCGCCAGCTATGATTCCCCGCCTCTGATTCCCCGCGTCTGATTCCCTGCCTCTGATTCCCCGCCTCTGATTCCACATCTCTGATTCACCACCTCTGATTCCGCGCATCTGATTCCCCGCCTCTGATTCCCCATCTCTGATTCCCCATCTCTAAATCCCCAATTCTGATTCCCCGCCTCTGATTCCCCAGCTCTGATTCCTCGCCTCTGATTCCCTTCCTCTGATTCCCAACATCTGATTCCCCAACTCTGATTTCCCATATTGATTCCCTGCGTCTGATTCCCCAACTCTGATTTCCCATATTGATTCCCTGCGTCTGATTCCCCGCCTCTGATTCCCCAACTCTGATTCCCCGCCTCTGATTCCCCAGCTCTGATTCCCCGCATCTGATTCCCCGTGTTTGATTCCCTGCCTCTGATTCCCGGCCTCTGATTCCCCATCTCTGATTCACCGCCTTTGATTCGCAACCTCTGATTCCCCATATCTGATTCCCCGCCTCTGATTACCCGACTCTGATCCCCACCTCTGATTCCCAACCTCTGATTCCCCACCTCTGAATCCCCATATCTGATTCCCTGCCTCTGTTTCCCCGCCTCTGATTCCCCGCCTCTGTTTCCCCATATCTGATTCCCCACCTCTGATTCCCCATATCTGATTCCCCGCCTCTCTTTCCGCGCCTCTGATTCCCCGCCTCTGATTCCCCATATCTGATTCCCCATATCTGATTCCCCGCCTCTGATTCCCCGCCTCTGTTTCCCCATATCTGATTCCCCAACTCTGATTCCCCATATCTGATTCCCCGCCTCTCTTTCCGCGCCTCTGATTCCCCGCCTCTGATTCCCCATATCTGATTCCCCGCCTCTGTTTCCCCATATCTAATTCCCCGCCTCTGATTCCCAAACTCTGATTCCCCAGCTCTGATTCCCCGCCTCTGATTCCCCGCATCTGATTCCCTGCATCTGATTCCAAGCCTCTGATTCCCTGCCTCTGATTCCCAACCTCTGATTCCCCACCTCTGATTCCCCATATCTGATTCCCAGCCTCTGTTTCCCCGCCTCTGATTCCCTGCCTCTGTTTCCCCATATCTGATTCCCGGCCTCTGATTCCCTGCCTCTGATTCCCAACCTCTGATTCCCCACCTCTGATTCCCCGTGTTTGATTCCCCGCTCCTGTTTCCCCGCCTCTGATTCCCCGCCTCTGATTCCCCAACTCTAATTCCCCGCCTCTGATTCCCCATATCTGATTCCCCGCCTCTGTTTCCCCGCCTCTGATTCCCCGCCCCTGTTTCCCCATATCTGATTCCCTGCCTCTGATTCCCCAACTTTGATTCCCAGCCTCTGATTCCCCAGCTCTGATTCCCCGCCTCTGATTCCCCGTGTTTGATTCCCTGCCTCTGATTCCCCTCCTCTGATTCCCCATCTCTGATTCACCACCTTTGATTCGCCACCTCTGATTCCCCATATCTGATTCCCCACCTCTGTTTTCCCGCCTCTGATTCCCCGCCTCTGATTCTCCATATCTCATTCCCCGCCTCTGAATCCCCATCTCTGATTCCCGGACTCTGATTCCCCACCTCTGATTCCCGGCCTCTTATTCCCAGCATCTGATTCCAGGCCTCTGATTCCCTGCCTCTGATTCCCCATCTCCGATTCCGCACATCTGATTACCTGCCTCTGATTCCCCACCTCTGATTCCCCATATCTGATTCCCCGCCTCTGATTCCCCGCATCCGATTCCCCATATCTGATTCCCCGCCTCTGTTTCCCCGCCCCTGATTCCCCGCCTCCGTTTCACCATATCTGATTCCCCGCCTCTGATTCCCAACTATGATTCCCCTCCTCTGATTCCCCAGCTCTGATACCCTGCCTCTGATTCCCCGCGTTCTATTCCCTGCTTCTGATTCCCCGCCTGTGATTCCCCATCTCTGATAAACCACCTCTGATTCCCCACCACTGATTCCCCATATCTAATTCCCCGCCTCTGTTTGCCCGCCTCTGATTCCCCGCCTCTGTTTCCCCATATCTGATTCCCCGCCTCTGAATCCCCAACTCTGATTCCCTGCCTCTGATTCCCCAGCTTCATTCCCCGCCTTTGATTCCCCCCGTCTGATTCCCAGCCTCTGAATCCCCGTGTCTGATAACCTGCCTCTGATTCCCCGCCTCTGATTCCCCATCTCAGATTCACCGCCTCTGATTCCCCACCTCTGATTCCCCATCTCTGATTCCGCACATCCGACTCCCTGCCTCTGATTCCCCGACTCTGATTCCCCACCTCTGATTCCCCCGCTCTGATTCCCCGCCTCTGATTCCCCAACTCTGATTCCCCGCCTCTGATTCCACAGCTCTGATTCCCCGCCTCTGATTCCCCGTGTTTGATCCCCTGCCTCTGATTCCCCGCCTCTGATTCCCCATCTCTGATTCACCGCCTTTGATTCGCCACCTCTGATTCCCCATATCTGATTCCTCGCCACTGTTTCCCCGCCTCTGATTCCCCGCCTCTGATTCCCCATATCTCATTCCCCGCCTCTGATTCGCCAGCTATGATTCCCCGCCTCTGATTCCCCGCGTCTGATTCCCTGCCTCTGATTCCCCGCCTCTGATTCCACATCTCTGATTCACCACCTCTGATTCCGCGCATCTGATTCCCCGCCTCTGATTCCCCATCTCTGATTCCCCATCTCTAAATCCCCAATTCTGATTCCCCGCCTCTGATTCCCCAGCTCTGATTCCTCGCCTCTGATTCCCTTCCTCTGATTCCCAACATCTGATTCCCCAACTCTGATTTCCCATATTGATTCCCTGCGTCTGATTCCCCAACTCTGATTTCCCATATTGATTCCCTGCGTCTGATTCCCCGCCTCTGATTCCCCAACTCTGATTCCCCGCCTCTGATTCCCCAGCTCTGATTCCCCGCATCTGATTCCCCGTGTTTGATTCCCTGCCTCTGATTCCCGGCCTCTGATTCCCCATCTCTGATTCACCGCCTTTGATTCCCCATCTCTGATTCCGCACATCTGATTCCCTGCCTCTGATTACCCGACTCTGATCCCCACCTCTGATTCCCAACCTCTGATTCCCCACCTCTGAATCCCCATATCTGATTCCCTGCCTCTGTTTCCCCGCCTCTGATTCCCCGCCTCTGTTTCCCCATATCTGATTCCCCACCTCTGATTCCCCATATCTGATTCCCCGCCTCTCTTTCCGCGCCTCTGATTCCCCGCCTCTGATTCCCCATATCTGATTCCCCATATCTGATTCCCCGCCTCTGATTCCCCGCCTCTGTTTCCCCATATCTGATTCCCCAACTCTGATTCCCCATATCTGATTCCCCGCCTCTCTTTCCGCGCCTCTGATTCCCCGCCTCTGATTCCCCATATCTGATTCCCCGCCTCTGTTTCCCCATATCTAATTCCCCGCCTCTGATTCCCAAACTCTGATTCCCCAGCTCTGATTCCCCGCCTCTGATTCCCCGCATCTGATTCCCTGCATCTGATTCCAAGCCTCTGATTCCCTGCCTCTGATTCCCAACCTCTGATTCCCCACCTCTGATTCCCCATATCTGATTCCCAGCCTCTGTTTCCCCGCCTCTGATTCCCTGCCTCTGTTTCCCCATATCTGATTCCCGGCCTCTGATTCCCTGCCTCTGATTCCCAACCTCTGATTCCCCACCTCTGATTCCCCGTGTTTGATTCCCCGCTCCTGTTTCCCCGCCTCTGATTCCCCGCCTCTGATTCCCCAACTCTAATTCCCCGCCTCTGATTCCCCATATCTGATTCCCCGCCTCTGTTTCCCCGCCTCTGATTCCCCGCCCCTGTTTCCCCATATCTGATTCCCTGCCTCTGATTCCCCAACTTTGATTCCCAGCCTCTGATTCCCCAGCTCTGATTCCCCGCCTCTGATTCCCCGTGTTTGATTCCCTGCCTCTGATTCCCCTCCTCTGATTCCCCATCTCTGATTCACCACCTTTGATTCGCCACCTCTGATTCCCCATATCTGATTCCCCACCTCTGTTTTCCCGCCTCTGATTCCCCGCCTCTGATTCTCCATATCTCATTCCCCGCCTCTGAATCCCCATCTCTGATTCCCGGACTCTGATTCCCCACCTCTGATTCCCGGCCTCTTATTCCCAGCATCTGATTCCAGGCCTCTGATTCCCTGCCTCTGATTCCCCATCTCCGATTCCGCACATCTGATTCCCTGCCTCTGTTTCCCCTCCTCTGATTCCCCGCCTCTGATTCCCTGCCTCTGATTCCCAACCTCTGATTCCCCACCTCTGATTCCCCGTGTTTGATTCCCCGCTCCTGTTTCCCCGCCTCTGATTCCCCGACTCTGATTCCCCAACTCTAATTCCCCGCCTCTGATTCCCCATATCTGATTCCCCGCCTCTGTTTCCCCGCCTCTGATTCCCCGCCCCTGTTTCCCCATATCTGATTCCCTGCCTCTGATTCCCCAACTTTGATTCCCAGCCTCTGATTCCCCAGCTCTGATTCCCCGCCTCTGATTCCCCGTGTTTGATTCCCTGCCTCTGATTCCCCTCCTCTGATTCCCCATCTCTGATTCACCACCTTTGATTCGCCACCTCTGATTCCCTATATCTGATTCCCCACCTCTGTTTTCCCGCCTCTGATTCCCCGCCTCTGATTCTCCATATCTCATTCCCCGCCTCTGAATTCCCATCTCTGATTCCCGGACTCTGATTCCCCACCTCTGATTCCCGGCCTCTTATTCCCAGCATCTGATTCCAGGCCTCTGATTCCCGGCCTCTGACTCCCCGCTTCTGATTCTGATTCCCTGCCTCTGATTCCCCATCTCTGATTCCGCACATCTGATTACCTGCCTCTGATTCCCCACCTCTGATTCCCCATATCTGATTCCCCGCCTCTGATTCCCCGCATCCGATTCCCCATATCTGATTCCCCGCCTCTGTTTCCCCGCCCCTGATTCCCCGCCTCCGTTTCACCATATCTGATTCCCCGCCTCTGATTCCCAACTATGATTCCCCTCCTCTGATTCCCCAGCTCTGATACCCTGCCTCTGATTCCCCGCGTTCTATTCCCTGCTTCTGATTCCCCGCCTGTGATTCCCCATCTCTGATAAACCACCTCTGATTCCCCACCACTGATTCCCCATATCTAATTCCCCGCCTCTGTTTGCCCGCCTCTGATTCCCCGCCTCTGTTTCCCCATATCTGATTCCCCGCCTCTGAATCCCCAACTCTGATTCCCTGCCTCTGATTCCCCAGCTTCATTCCCCGCCTTTGATTCCCCCCGTCTGATTCCCAGCCTCTGAATCCCCGTGTCTGATAACCTGCCTCTGATTCCCCGCCTCTGATTCCCCATCTCAGATTCACCGCCTCTGATTCCCCACCTCTGATTCCCCATCTCTGATTCCGCACATCCGACTCCCTGCCTCTGATTCCCCGACTCTGATTCCCCACCTCTGATTCCCCCGCTCTGATTCCCCGCCTCTGATTCCCCAACTCTGATTCCCCGCCTCTGATTCCACAGCTCTGATTCCCCGCCTCTGATTCCCCGTGTTTGATCCCCTGCCTCTGATTCCCCGCCTCTGATTCCCCATCTCTGATTCACCGCCTTTGATTCGCCACCTCTGATTCCCCATATCTGATTCCTCGCCACTGTTTCCCCGCCTCTGATTCCCCGCCTCTGATTCCCCATATCTCATTCCCCGCCTCTGATTCGCCAGCTATGATTCCCCGCCTCTGATTCCCCGCGTCTGATTCCCTGCCTCTGATTCCCCGCCTCTGATTCCACATCTCTGATTCACCACCTCTGATTCCGCGCATCTGATTCCCCGCCTCTGATTCCCCATCTCTGATTCCCCATCTCTAAATCCCCAATTCTGATTCCCCGCCTCTGATTCCCCAGCTCTGATTCCTCGCCTCTGATTCCCTTCCTCTGATTCCCAACATCTGATTCCCCAACTCTGATTTCCCATATTGATTCCCTGCGTCTGATTCCCCAACTCTGATTTCCCATATTGATTCCCTGCGTCTGATTCCCCGCCTCTGATTCCCCAACTCTGATTCCCCGCCTCTGATTCCCCAGCTCTGATTCCCCGCATCTGATTCCCCGTGTTTGATTCCCTGCCTCTGATTCCCGGCCTCTGATTCCCCATCTCTGATTCACCGCCTTTGATTCGCAACCTCTGATTCCCCATATCTGATTCCCCGCCTCTGATTCAACTCTGATTCCCCATCTCTGATTCCGCACATCTGATTCCCTGCCTCTGATTACCCGACTCTGATCCCCACCTCTGATTCCCAACCTCTGATTCCCCACCTCTGAATCCCCATATCTGATTCCCTGCCTCTGTTTCCCCGCCTCTGATTCCCCGCCTCTGTTTCCCCATATCTGATTCCCCACCTCTGATTCCCCATATCTGATTCCCCGCCTCTCTTTCCGCGCCTCTGATTCCCCGCCTCTGATTCCCCATATCTGATTCCCCATATCTGATTCCCCGCCTCTGATTCCCCGCCTCTGTTTCCCCATATCTGATTCCCCAACTCTGATTCCCCATATCTGATTCCCCGCCTCTCTTTCCGCGCCTCTGATTCCCCGCCTCTGATTCCCCATATCTGATTCCCCGCCTCTGTTTCCCCATATCTAATTCCCCGCCTCTGATTCCCAAACTCTGATTCCCCAGCTCTGATTCCCCGCCTCTGATTCCCCGCATCTGATTCCCTGCATCTGATTCCAAGCCTCTGATTCCCTGCCTCTGATTCCCAACCTCTGATTCCCCACCTCTGATTCCCCATATCTGATTCCCAGCCTCTGTTTCCCCGCCTCTGATTCCCTGCCTCTGTTTCCCCATATCTGATTCCCGGCCTCTGATTCCCTGCCTCTGATTCCCAACCTCTGATTCCCCACCTCTGATTCCCCGTGTTTGATTCCCCGCTCCTGTTTCCCCGCCTCTGATTCCCCGCCTCTGATTCCCCAACTCTAATTCCCCGCCTCTGATTCCCCATATCTGATTCCCCGCCTCTGTTTCCCCGCCTCTGATTCCCCGCCCCTGTTTCCCCATATCTGATTCCCTGCCTCTGATTCCCCAACTTTGATTCCCAGCCTCTGATTCCCCAGCTCTGATTCCCCGCCTCTGATTCCCCGTGTTTGATTCCCTGCCTCTGATTCCCCTCCTCTGATTCCCCATCTCTGATTCACCGCCTTTGATTCGCCACCTCTGATTCCCCATATCTGATTCCCCACCTCTGTTTTCCCGCCTCTGATTCCCCGCCTCTGATTCTCCATATCTCATTCCCCGCCTCTGAATCCCCATCTCTGATTCCCGGACTCTGATTCCCCACCTCTGATTCCCGGCCTCTTATTCCCAGCATCTGATTCCAGGCCTCTGATTCCCGGCCTCTGACTCCCCGCTTCTGATTCTGATTCCCTGCCTCTGATTCCCCATCTCTGATTCCGCACATCTGATTACCTGCCTCTGATTCCCCACCTCTGATTCCCCATATCTGATTCCCCGCCTCTGATTCCCCGCATCCGATTCCCCATATCTGATTCCCCGCCTCTGTTTCCCCGCCCCTGATTCCCCGCCTCCGTTTCCCCATATCTGATTCCCCGCCTCTGATTCCCAACTATGATTCCCCGCCTCTGATTCCCCAGCTCTGATACCCTGCCTCTGATTCCCCGCGTTCTATTCCCTGCTTCTGATTCCCCGCCTGTGATTCCCCATCTCTGATAAACCACCTCTGATTCCCCACCACTGATTCCCCATATCTAATTCCCCGCCTCTGTTTGCCCGCCTCTGATTCCCCGCCTCTGTTTCCCCATATCTGATTCCCCGCCTCTGAATCCCCAACTCTGATTCCCTGCCTCTGATTCCCCAGCTTCATTCCCCGCCTTTGATTCCCCCCGTCTGATTCCCAGCCTCTGAATCCCCGTGTCTGATAACCTGCCTCTGATTCCCCGCCTCTGATTCCCCATCTCAGATTCACCGCCTCTGATTCCCCACCTCTGATTCCCCATCTCTGATTCCGCACATCCGACTCCCTGCCTCTGATTCCCCGACTCTGATTCCCCATTTCTGATTCCCCCGCTCTGATTCCCCGCCTCTGATTCCCCAACTCTGATTCCCCGCCTCTGATTCCACAGCTCTGATTCCCCGCCTCTGATTCCCCGTGTTTGATCCCCTGCCTCTGATTCCCCGCCTCTGATTCCCCATCTCTGATTCACCGCCTTTGATTCGCCACCTCTGATTCCCCATATCTGATTCCTCGCCACTGTTTCCCCGCCTCTGATTCCCCGCCTCTGATTCCCCATATCTCATTCCCCGCCTCTGATTCGCCAGCTATGATTCCCCGCCTCTGATTCCCCGCGTCTGATTCCCTGCCTCTGATTCCCCGCCTCTGATTCCACATCTCTGATTCACCACCTCTGATTCGGCGCATCTGATTCCCCGCCTCTGATTCCCCATCTCTGATTCCCCATCTCTAAATCCCCAATTCTGATTCCCCGCCTCTGATTCCCCAGCTCTGATTCCTCGCCTCTGATTCCCTTCCTCTGATTCCCAACATCTGATTCCCCAACTCTGATTTCCCATATTGATTCCCTGCGTCTGATTCCCCAACTCTGATTTCCCATATTGATTCCCTGCGTCTGATTCCCCGCCTCTGATTCCCCAACTCTGATTCCCCGCCTCTGATTCCCCAGCTCTGATTCCCCGCATCTGATTCCCCGTGTTTGATTCCCTGCCTCTGATTCCCGGCCTCTGATTCCCCATCTCTGATTCACCGCCTTTGATTCGCAACCTCTGATTCCCCATATCTGATTCCCCGCCTCTGTTTCCCCGCCTCTGATTCCCCGCCTCTGATTCCCCATATCTCATTCCCCGCCTCTAAATCCCCATCTCTGATTCCCGGACTCTGATTCCCCACCTCTGATTCCCGGCCTCTTATTCCCGGCATCTGATTCCGGCCTCTGATTCCCGGCCTCTGATTCCCTGCGTCTGATTCTGATTCCCTGCCTCTGATTCCCCATCTCTGATTCCGCACATCTGATTCCCTGCCTCTGATTCCCCACCTCTGATTCCCCATATCTGATTCCCCGCCTCTGTTTCCCAACCTTTGATTCCCCGCCTCTGTTTCCCAATATCTAAGTCCCCGCCTCTGATTCCCCAACTCTGATTCCCCACCTCTGATTCCCCAGCTCTGATTCCCCGCCTCTGATTCCCCGCATCTGATTCCCTGCAACTGATTCCAAGCCTCTGATTCCCTGCCTCTGATTCCCAACCTCTGATTCCCAATCTCTGATTCCACACCTCTGATTCCCCATATCTGATTCCCCGCCTCTGTTTCCCAGCCTCTGATTCCCCGCCTCTGATTCCCCATATCCCATTCCCCGCCTCCAATTCCGCATCTCTGATTCCCAACCTCTGATTCCTCACCTCTGATTCCCCATATCTGATTCCCCGCCTCTGTTTCCCCGCCTCTGATTCCCCGCCTCTGTTTCCCCATATCTGATCCCCGCCTCTATTTGCCCGCCTCTGATTCCCCGCCTCTGATTCCCCATATCTGATTCCCCGCCTCTGTTTCCCCGCCTCTGATTCCCCGCCTCTGATTCCCCATATCCCATTCCCCGCCTCCAATTCCGCATCTCTGATTCCCAACCTCTGATTCCCCACCTCTGATTCCCCATATCTGATTCCCCGCCTCTGTTTCCCCGCCTCTGATTCGCCACCTCTGATTCCCCATATCTGATTCCCCACCTCTGTTTTCCCGCCTCTGATTCCCCGCCTCTGATTCTCCATATCTCATTCCCCGCCTCTGAATCCCCATCTCTGATTCCCGGACTCTGATTCCCCACCTCTGATTCCCGGCCTCTTATTCCCAGCATCTGATTCCAGGCCTCTGATTCCCGGCCTCTGACTCCCCGCTTCTGATTCTGATTCCCTGCCTCTGATTCCCCATCTCTGATTCCGCACATCTGATTACCTGCCTCTGATTCCCCACCTCTGATTCCCCATATCTGATTCCCCGCCTCTGATTCCCCGCATCCGATTCCCCATATCTGATTCCCCGCCTCTGTTTCCCCGCCCCTGATTCCCCGCCTCCGTTTCCCCATATCTGATTCCCCGCCTCTGATTCCCAACTATGATTCCCCGCCTCTGATTCCCCAGCTCTGATACCCTGCCTCTGATTCCCCGCGTTCTATTCCCTGCTTCTGATTCCCCGCCTGTGATTCCCCATCTCTGATAAACCACCTCTGATTCCCCACCACTGATTCCCCATATCTAATTCCCCGCCTCTGTTTGCCCGCCTCTGATTCCCCGCCTCTGTTTCCCCATATCTGATTCCCCGCCTCTGAATCCCCAACTCTGATTCCCTGCCTCTGATTCCCCAGCTTCATTCCCCGCCTTTGATTCCCCCCGTCTGATTCCCAGCCTCTGAATCCCCGTGTCTGATAACCTGCCTCTGATTCCCCGCCTCTGATTCCCCATCTCAGATTCACCGCCTCTGATTCCCCACCTCTGATTCCCCATCTCTGATTCCGCACATCCGACTCCCTGCCTCTGATTCCCCGACTCTGATTCCCCACCTCTGATTCCCCAGCTCTGATTCCCCGCCTCTGATTCCCCAACTCTGATTCCCCGCCTCTGATTCCACAGCTCTGATTCCCCGCCTCTGATTCCCCGTGTTTGATCCCCTGCCTCTGATTCCCCGCCTCTGATTCCCCATCTCTGATTCACCGCCTTTGATTCGCCACCTCTGATTCCCCATATCTGATTCCTCGCCACTGTTTCCCCGCCTCTGATTCCCCGCCTCTGATTCCCCATATCTCATTCCCCGCCTCTGATTCGCCAGCTATGATTCCCCGCCTCTGATTCCCCGCGTCTGATTCCCTGCCTCTGATTCCCCGCCTCTAAATCCCCATCTCTGATTCCCGGACTCTGATTCCCCACCTCTGATTCCCGGCCTCTTATTCCCGGCATCTGATTCCGGCCTCTGATTCCCGGCCTCTGATTCCCTGCGTCTGATTCTGATTCCCTGCCTCTGATTCCCCATCTCTGATTCCGCACATCTGATTCCCTGCCTCTGATTCCCCACCTCTGATTCCCCATATCTGATTCCCCGCCTCTGTTTCCCAACCTTTGATTCCCCGCCTCTGTTTCCCAATATCTAAGTCCCCGCCTCTGATTCCCCAACTCTGATTCCCCACCTCTGATTCCCCAGCTCTGATTCCCCGCCTCTGATTCCCCGCATCTGATTCCCTGCAACTGATTCCAAGCCTCTGATTCCCTGCCTCTGATTCCCAACCTCTGATTCCCAATCTCTGATTCCACACCTCTGATTCCCCATATCTGATTCCCCGCCTCTGTTTCCCAGCCTCTGATTCCCCGCCTCTGATTCCCCATATCCCATTCCCCGCCTCCAATTCCGCATCTCTGATTCCCAACCTCTGATTCCTCACCTCTGATTCCCCATATCTGATTCCCCGCCTCTGTTTCCCCGCCTCTGATTCCCCGCCTCTGTTTCCCCATATCTGATCCCCGCCTCTATTTGCCCGCCTCTGATTCCCCGCCTCTGATTCCCCATATCTGATTCCCCGCCTCTGTTTCCCCGCCTCTGATTCACCGCCTCTGATTCCCCATATCCCATTCCCCGCCTCCAATTCCGCATCTCTGATTCCCAACCTCTGATTCCCCACCTCTGATTCCCCATATCTGATTCCCCGCCTCTGTTTCCCCGCCTCTGATTCCCCGCCTCTGTTTCCCCATATCTGATCCCCGCCTCTATTTTCCCGCCTCTGATTCCCCGCCTCTGTTTCCCCATATCTGATTCCCCGCCTCTGATTCCCCGCCTCTGATTCCCCATCTCTGATTCACAACCTCTGATTCCCCACCTCTGATTCCCCATATCTGATTCCCCGCCTCTGTTTCCCCGCCTCTGATTCCCCACCTCTGATTCCACATCTCTGATTCACCACCTCTGATTCCACGCATCTGATTCCCCGCCTCTGATTCCCCACCTCTGATTCCCCGCCTCTGATTCGCCAGCTATGATTCCCCGCCTCTGATTCCCCGTGTCTGATTCCCTGCCTCTGATTCCCCGCCTCTGATTCCACATCTCTGATTCACCACCACTGATTCCCCGCGTCTGATTCCCCGCCTCTGATTCCCCATCTCTGATTCCCCATCTCTGATTCCCCAATTCTGATTCCCCGCCTCTGATTCCCCAGCTCTGATTCCTCGCCTCTGATTCCCTTCCTCTGATTCCCAACCTCTGATTCCCCACCTCTGATTTCCCATAATGATTCCCTGCGTCTGATTCCCCACCTCTGATTCCCCATATCTGATTCCCCGCCTCTGTTTCCCCGCCTCTGATTCCCCGCCTCTGTTTCCCCGTATCTGATCCCCGCCTGTATTTGCCCTCCTCTGATTCCCCGCCTCTGTTTCACCATATCTGATTCCCCGCCTCTGAATCCCCAACTCTGATTCCCTGTCTCTAATTTCCCATGTCTGATTCCCCGCCTCTGATTCCCCGCGTCTGATTACCGGCCTCTGATTCCCCGCCTCTGATTCCCCATCTCTGATTCACAACCTCTGATTCCCCACCTCTGATTCCCCATATCTGATTCCCCGCCTCTGTTTCCCCGCCTCTGATTCCCCACCTCTGATTCCCAATATCTGATTCCCCGCCTCTGATTCCCCACCTCTGATTCCCCGCCTCTGATTCGCCAGCTATGATTCCCCGCCTCTGATTCCCTGCGTCTGATTCCCTGCCTCTGATTCCCCGCCTCTGATTCCACATCTCTGATTCACCACCGCTGATTCCCCGCGTCTGATTCCCCGCCTCTGATTCCCCATCTCTGATTCCCCATCTCTGATTCCCCAATTCTGATTCCCCGCCTCTGATTCCCCAGCTCTTATTCCTCGCCTCTGATTCCCTTCCTCTGATTCCCAACCTCTGATTCCCCACCTCTGATTTCCCATATTGATTCCCTGCGTCTGATTCCCCGCCTCTGATTCCCCAACTCTGATTCCCCGCCTCTGATTCCCCAGCTCTGATTCCCCGCCTCTGATTCCCCGTGTTTGATTCCCTGCCTCTGATTCCCGGCCTCTGATTCCCCATCTCTGATTCACCGCCTTTGATTCGCCACCTCTGATTCCCCAAATCTGATTCCCCGCCTCTGTTTCCCCGCCTCTGATTCCCCGCCTCTGATTCTCCATATCTCATTCCCCGCCTCTGAATCCCCATCTCTGATTCCCGGACTCTGATTCCCCACCTCTGATTCCCGGCCTCTTATTCCCAGCATCTGATTCCAGGCCTCTGATTCCCGGCCTCTGACTCCCCGCTTCTGATTCTGATTCCCTGCCTCTGATTCCCCATCTCTGATTCCGCACATCTGATTACCTGCCTCTTATTCCCCACCTCTGATTCCCCATATCTGATTCCCCGCCTCTGATTCCCCGCATCCGATTCCCCATATCTGATTCCCCGCCTCTGTTTCCCCGCCCCTGATTCCCCGCCTCTGTTTCCCATTATCTGATTCCCCGCCTCTGATTCCCAACTATGATTCCCCGCCTCTGATTCCCCAGCTCTGATTCCCTGCCTCTGATTCCCCGCGTTCTATTCCCTGCCTCTGATTCCCCGCCTGTGATTCCCCATCTCTGATAAACCACCTCTGATTCCCCACCACTGATTCCCCATATCTAATTCCCCGCCTCTGTTTGCCCGCCTCTGATTCCCCGCCTCTGTTTCCCCATATCTGATTCCCCGCCTCTGAATCCCCAACTCTGATTCCCTGCCTCTGATTCCCCAGCTTCATTCCCCGCCTTTGATTCCCCCCGTCTGATTCCCGGCCTCTGAATCCCCGTGTCTGATAACCTGCCTCTGATTCCCCGCCTCTGATTCCCCATCTCAGATTCACCGCCTCTGATTCCCCACCTCTGATTCCCCATCTCTGATTCCGCACATCCGACTCCCTGCCTCTGATTCCCCGACTCTGATTCCCCACCTCTGATTCCCCAGCTCTGATTCCCCGCCTCTGATTCCCCAACTCTGATTCCCCGCCTCTGATTCCACAGCTCTGATTCCCCGCCTCTGATACCCCGTGTTTGATCCCCTGCCTCTGATTCCCCGCCTCTGATTCCCCATCTCTGATTCACCGCCTTTGATTCGCCACCTCTGATTCCCCATATCTGATTCCTCGCCACTGTTTCCCCGCCTCTGATTCCCCGCCTCTGATTCCCCATATCTCATTCTCCGCCTGTGATTCGCCAGCTATGATTCCCCGCCTCTGATTCCCCGCGTCTGATTCCCTGCCTCTGATTCCCCGCCTCTGATTCCACATCTCTGATTCACCACCTCTGATTCCACGCGTCTGATTCCCCGCCTCTGATTCCCCATCTCTGATTCCCCATCTCTGATTCCCCAATTCTGATTCCCCGCCTCTGATTCCCCAGCTCTGATTCCTCGCCTCTGATTCCCTTCCTCTGATTCCCAACCTCTGATTCCCCAACTCTGATTTCCCATATTAATTCCCTGCGTCTGATTCCCCACCTCTGATTTCCCATATTGATTCCCTGCGTCTGATTCCCCGCCTCTGATTCCCCAACTCTGATTCCCCGCCTCTGATTCCCCAGCTCTGATTCCCCGCATCTGATTCCCCGTGTTTGATTCCCTGCCTCTGATTCCCGGCCTCTGATTCCCCATCTCTGATTCACCGCCTTTGATTCGCAACCTCTGATTCCCCATATCTGATTCCCCGCCTCTGTTTCCCCGCCTCTGATTCCCCGCCTCTGATTCCCCATATCTCATTCCCCGCCTCTAAATCCCCATCTCTGATTCCCGGACTCTGATTCCCCACCTCTGATTCCCGGCCTCTTATTCCCGGCATCTGATTCCGGCCTCTGATTCCCGGCCTCTGATTCCCTGCGTCTGATTCTGATTCCCTGCCTCTGATTCCCCATCTCTGATTCCGCACATCTGATTCCCTGCCTCTGATTCCCCACCTCTGATTCCCCATATCTAATTCCCCGCCTCTGTTTCCCCAACTTTGATTCCCCGCCTCTGTTTCCCAATATCTAAGTCCCCGCCTCTGATTCCCCAACTCTGATTCCCCACCTCTGATTCCCCAGCTCTGATTCCCTGCCTCTGATTCCCCGCATCTGATTCCCTGCAACTGATTCCAAGCCTCTGATTCCCTGCCTCTGATTCCCAACCTCTGATTCCCAACCTCTGATTCCACACCTCTGATTCCCCATATGTGATTCCCCGCCTCTGTTTCCCCGCCTCTGATTCCCCGCCTCTGATTCCCCATATCCCATTCCCCGCCTCCAATTCCGCATCTCTGATTCCCAACCTCTGATTCCCCACCTCTGATTCCCCATATCTGATTCCCCGCCTCTGTTTCCCCGCCTCTGATTCCCTGCCTCTGTTTCCCCATATCTGATCCCCGCCTCTATTTGCCCGCCTCTGATTCCCCGCTTCTGTTTCCCCATATCTGATTCCCCGCCTCTGAATCCCCAACTCTGATTCCCCATCTCTGATTCACAACCTCTGATTCCCCACCTCTGATTCCCCATATCTGATTCCCCGCCTCTGTTTCCCCGCCTCTGATTCCCCACCTCTGATTCCCAATATCTGATTCCCCGCCTCTGATTCCCCACCTCTGATTCCCCACCTCTGATTCGCCAGCTATGATTCCCCGCCTCTGATTCCCCGCGTCTGATTCCCTGCCTCTGATTCCCCGCCTCTGATTCCACATCTCTGATTCACCACCGCTGATTCCCCGCGTCTGATTCCCCGCCTCTGATTCCCCATCTCTGATTCCCCATCTCTGATTCCCCAATTCTGATTCCCCGCCTCTGATTCCCCAGCTCTGATTCCTCGCCTCTGATTCCCTTCCTCTGATTCCCAACCTCTGATTCCCCACCTCTGATTTCCCATAATGATTCCCTGCGTCTGATTCCCCACCTCTGATTCCCCATATCTGATTCCCCGCCTCTGTTTCCCCGCCTCTGATTCCCCGCCTCTGTTTCCCCGTATCTGATCCCCGCCTCTATTTGCCCGCCTCTGATTCCCCGCCTCTGTTTCCCCATATCTGATTCCCCGCCTCTGAATCCCCAACTCATATTCCCTGTCTCTAATTTCCCATGTCTGATTCCCCGCCTCTGATTCCCCGCGTCTGATTACCGGCCTCTGATTCCCCGCCTCTGATTCCCCATCTCTGATTCACAACCTCTGATTCCCCATCTCTGATTCACCGCCTTTGATTCGCCACCTCTGATTCCCCAAATCTGATTCCCCGCCTCTGTTTCCCCGCCTCTGATTCCCCGCCTCTGATTCCCCATATCTCATTCCCCGCCTCTGAATCCCCATCTCTGATTCCCGGACTCTGATTCCCCACCTCTGATTCCCGGCCTCTTATTCCCGGCATCTGATTCCGGCCTCTGATTCCCGGCCTCTGATTCCCTGCCTCTGATTCCCCACGTCTTATTCCCTGCTTCTGATTCTGATTCCCTGCCTCTGATTCCCCATCTCTGATTCCACACATATGATTCCCTGCCTCTGATTCCACACCTCTGATTCACAATATCTGATTCCCCGCCTCTGTTTCCCGCCTCTGATTCCCCGCCTCTGTTTCCCCATATCTAAGTCCCCGCCTCTGATTCCCCAACTCTGATTCCCCACCTCTGATTCCCCAGCTCTGATTCCCCGCCTCTGATCCCCGCATCTGATTCCCTGCATCTGATTCCCAGCCTCTGATTCCCTGCCTCTGATTCCCAACCTCTGATTCCCCACCTCTGATTCCCCATATCTGATTCCCCGCCTCTGTTTCCACGCCTCTGATTCCCCGCCTCTGTTTCCCCATATCGGATTCCCCGCCTCTATTTGCCTACCTCTGGTTCCCCACCTCTATTTCCCCATATCTGATTCCCCGCCTCTGAATCCCCAACTCTGATTCCCTGCATCTAATTCCCCAGCTCTAATTCCCCGCCTCTGATTCCCCGTGTCTGATTTCCTGCCTCTGATTCCCCGCCTCTGATTACCCATGTCTGATTCACCGCCTCTGATTCCCCACCTCTGATTCCCCATCTCTGATTCCGCACATCCGATTCCCTGCCTCTGATTCCCCGCCTCTGATTCACCGCCTCTGTTTCCCGGCCTCTGATATCCCGCCTCTGATTCCCTGCCACTGATACCCCGCCCCTGATTCCCCACCTCTGATTCCCCATATCTGATTCCCCGCCTCTGTTTCCCCGCCTCTGATTCCCCGCCTCTGATTCCCCATATCTCATTCCCCGCCTCTGAATCCCCATCTCTGATTCCCGGACTCTGATTCCCCACCTCTGATTCCCGGCCTCTTATTCCTGGCATCTGATTCCGGCCTCTGATTCCCGGCCTCTGATTCCCTGCTTCTGATTTTTATTCCCTGCCTTTGATTCCCCATCTCTGATTCCGCACATCTGATTCCCTGCCTCTGATTCCCAACCTCTGATTCCCCATTTCTGATTCCCCGCCTCTGTTTCCCAATATCTAAGTCCCCGCCTCTGATTCCCCAACTCTGATTCCCCACCTCTGATTCCACAGGTCTGATTCCCCGCCTCTGATTCCCCGCATCTGATTCCCTGCATCTGATTCCAAGCCTCTGATTCCCTGCCTCTGATTCCCCACCTCTGAATCCCCATATCTGATTCCCCGCCTCTGTTTCCCCGCCTCTGATTCCCCGCCTCTGTTTCACCATATCTGATTCCCGGCATCTGATTCCCCGCCTCTGATTCCCCACCTCTGATTTCTTGCCTCTGATTCCCCATCTCCGATTCCGCACATCTGATTCCCTGCCTCTGATTCCCCGCCTCTGATTCCGCGCCTCTGATTCCCTGGCTCTGATGCCCAACCTCTGATTCCCCACCTCTGATTCCCCGTGTTTGATTCCCCGCCTCTGTTTCCCCGCCTCTGATTCCCCGCCTCTGATTCCCCAACTCTACTTCCCCGCCACTGTATCCCCAGATCTGATTCCCTGCCTCTGTTTCCCCGCCTCTGATTCCATGCCTCTGATTCCCAACCTCTGATTCCACACCTCTGATTCCCCATATCTGATTCCCCGCCTCTGTTTCCCCATATCTGATTCCCCGCCTCTGATTCCCCAACTCTGATTCCCCGCCTCTGATTCCCCAGCTCTGATTCCCCGCCTCTGATTCCCCGCCTCTGATTCCCCATCTCTGATTCACCGCCTTTGATTCGCCACCTCTGATTCCCCATATATGATTCCCCACCTCTGTTTCGCCGCCTCTGATTCCCCGCCTCTGATTCCCCGCATCTGATTCCCTGCAACTGATTCCAAGCCTCTGATTCCCTGCCTCTGATTCCCAACCTCTGATTCCCAATCTCTGATTCCACACCTCTGATTCCCCATATCTGATTCCCCGCCTCTGTTTCCCAGCCTCTGATTCCCCGCCTCTGATTCCCCATATCCCATTCCCCGCCTCCAATTCCGCATCTCTGATTCCCAACCTCTGATTCCCCACCTCTGATTCCCCATATCTGATTCCCCGCCTCTGTTTCCCCGCCTCTGATTCCCCGCCTCTGTTTCCCCATATCTGATCCCCGCCTCTATTTGCCCGCCTCTGATTCCCCGCCTCTGATTCCCCATATCTGATTCCCCGCCTCTGTTTCCCCGCCTCTGATTCCCCGCCTCTGATTCCCCATATCCCATTCCCCGCCTCCAATTCCGCATCTCTGATTCCCAACCTCTGATTCCCCACCTCTGATTCCCCATATCTGATTCCCCGCCTCTGTTTCCCCGCCTCTGATTCCCCGCCTCTGTTTCCCCATATCTGATCCCCGCCTCTATTTTCCCGCCTCTGATTCCCCGCCTCTGTTTCCCCATATCTGATTCCCCGCCTCTTATTCCCCGCCTCTGATTCCCCATCTCTGATTCACAACCTCTGATTCCCCACCTCTGATTCCCCATATCTGATTCCCCGCCTCTGTTTCCCCGCCTCTGATTCCCCACCTCTGATTCCACATCTCTGATTCACCACCTCTGATTCCACGCATCTGATTCCCCGCCTCTGATTCCCCACCTCTGATTCCCCGCCTCTGATTCGCCAGCTATGATTCCCCGCCTCTGATTCCCCGCGTCTGATTCCCTGCCTCTGATTCCCCGCCTCTGATTCCACATCTCTGATTCACCACCGCTGATTCCCCGCGTCTGATTCCCCGCCTCTGATTCCCCATCTCTGATTCCCCATCTCTGATTCCCCAATTCTGATTCCCCGCCTCTGATTCCCCAGCTCTGATTCCTCGCCTCTGATTCCCTTCCTCTGATTCCCAACCTCTGATTCCCCACCTCTGATTTCCCATAATGATTCCCTGCGTCTGATTCCCCACCTCTGATTCCCCATATCTGATTCCCCGCCTCTGTTTCCCCGCCTCTGATTCCCCGCCTCTGTTTCCCCGTATCTGATCCCCGCCTCTATTTGCCCTCCTCTGATTCCCCGCCTCTGTTTCACCATATCTGATTCCCCGCCTCTGAATCCCCAACTCTGATTCCCTGTCTCTAATTTCCCATGTCTGATTCCCCGCCTCTGATTCCCCGCGTCTGATTACCGGCCTCTGATTCCCCGCCTCTGATTCCCCATCTCTGATTCACAACCTCTGATTCCCCACCTCTGATTCCCCATATCTGATTCCCCGCCTCTGTTTCCCCGCCTCTGATTCCCCACCTCTGATTCCCAATATCTGATTCCCCGCCTCTGATTCCCCACCTCTGATTCCCCGCCTCTGATTCGCCAGCTATGATTCCCCGCCTCTGATTCCCTGCGTCTGATTCCCTGCCTCTGATTCCCCGCCTCTGATTCCACATCTCTGATTCACCACCGCTGATTCCCCGCGTCTGATTCCCCGCCTCTGATTCCCCATCTCTGATTCCCCATCTCTGATTCCCCAATTCTGATTCCCCGCCTCTGATTCCCCAGCTCTGATTCCTCGCCTCTGATTCCCTTCCTCTGATTCCCAACCTCTGATTCCCCACCTCTGATTTCCCATATTGATTCCCTGCGTCTGATTCCCCGCCTCTGATTCCCCAACTCTGATTCCCCGCCTCTGATTCCCCAGCTCTGATTCCCCGCCTCTGATTCCCCGTGTTTGATTCCCTGCCTCTGATTCCCGGCCTCTGATTCCCCATCTCTGATTCACCGCCTTTGATTCGCCACCTCTGATTCCCCAAATCTGATTCCCCGCCTCTGTTTCCCCGCCTCTGATTCCCCGCCTCTGATTCTCCATATCTCATTCCCCGCCTCTGAATCCCCATCTCTGATTCCCGGACTCTGATTCCCCACCTCTGATTCCCGGCCTCTTATTCCCAGCATCTGATTCCAGGCCTCTGATTCCCGGCCTCTGACTCCCCGCTTCTGTTTCTGATTCCCTGCCTCTGATTCCCCATCTCTGATTCCGCACATCTGATTACCTGCCTCTGATTCCCCACCTCTGATTCCCCATATCTGATTCCCCGCCTCTGATTCCCCGCATCCGATTCCCCATATCTGATTCCCCGCCTCTGTTTCCCCGCCCCTGATTCCCCGCCTCTGTTTCCCATTATCTGATTCCCCGCCTCTGATTCCCAACTATGATTCCCCGCCTCTGATTCCCCTGCTCTGATTCCCTGCCTCTGATTCCCCGCGTTCTATTCCCTGCCTCTGATTCCCCGCCTGTGATTCCCCATCTCTGATAAACCACCTCTGATTCCCCACCACTGATTCCCCATATCTAATTCCCCGCCTCTGTTTGCCCGCCTCTGATTCCCCGCCTCTGTTTCCCCATATCTGATTCCCCGCCTCTGAATCCCCAACTCTGATTCCCTGCCTCTGATTCCCCAGCTTCATTCCCCGCCTTTGATTCCCCCCGTCTGATTCCCGGCCTCTGAATCCCCGTGTCTGATAACCTGCCTCTGATTCCCCGCCTCTGATTCCCCATCTCAGATTCACCGCCTCTGATTCCCCACCTCTGATTCCCCATCTCTGATTCCGCACATCCGACTCCCTGCCTCTGATTCCCCGACTCTGATTCCCCACCTCTGATTCCCCAGCTCTGATTCCCCGCCTCTGATTCCCCAACTCTGATTCCCCGCCTCTGATTCCACAGCTCTGATTCCCCGCCTCTGATTCCCCGTGTTTGATCCCCTGCCTCTGATTCCCCGCCTCTGATTCCCCATCTCTGATTCACCGCCTTTGATTCGCCACCTCTGATTCCCCATATCTGATTCCTCGCCACTGTTTCCCCGCCTCTGATTCCCCGCCTCTGATTCCCCATATCTCATTCCCCGCCTCTGATTCGCCAGCTATGATTCCCCGCCTCTGATTCCCCGCGTCTGATTCCCTGCCTCTGATTCCCCGCCTCTGATTCCACATCTCTGATTCACCACCTCTGATTCCACGCGTCTGATTCCCCGCCTCTGATTCCCCATCTCTGATTCCCCATCTCTGATTCCCCAATTCTGATTCCCCGCCTCTGATTCCCCAGCTCTGATTCCTCGCCTCTGATTCCCTTCCTCTGATTCCCAACCTCTGATTCCCCAACTCTGATTTCCCATATTAATTCCCTGCGTCTGATTCCCCACCTCTGATTTCCCATATTGATTCCCTGCGTCTGATTCCCCGCCTCTGATTCCCCAACTCTGATTCCCCGCCTCTGATTCCCCAGCTCTGATTCCCCGCATCTGATTCCCCGTGTTTGATTCCCTGCCTCTGATTCCCGGCCTCTGATTCCCCATCTCTGATTCACCGCCTTTGATTCGCAACCTCTGATTCCCCATATCTGATTCCCCGCCTCTGTTTCCCCGCCTCTGATTCCCCGCCTCTGATTCCCCATATCTCATTCCCCGCCTCTATATCCCCATCTCTGATTCCCGGACTCTGATTCCCCACCTCTGATTCCCGGCCTCTTATTCCCGGCATCTGATTCCGGCCTCTGATTCCCGGCCTCTGATTCCCTGCGTCTGATTCTGATTCCCTGCCTCTGATTCCCCATCTCTGATTCCGCACATCTGATTCCCTGCCTCTGATTCCCCACCTCTGATTCCCCATATCTGATTCCCCGCCTCTGTTTCCCCAACTTTGATTCCCCGCCTCTGTTTCCCAATATCTAAGTCCCCGCCTCTGATTCCCCAACTCTGATTCCCCACCTCTGATTCCCCAGCTCTGATTCCCCGCCTCTGATTCCCCGCATCTGATTCCCTGCAACTGATTCCAAGCCTCTGATTCCCTGCCTCTGATTCCCAACCTCTGATTCCCAACCTCTGATTCCACACCTCTGATTCCCCATATCTGATTCCCCGCCTCTGTTTCCCCGCCTCTGATTCCCCGCCTCTGATTCCCCATATCCCATTCCCCGCCTCCAATTCCGCATCTCTGATTCCCAACCTCTGATTCCCCACCTCTGATTCCCCATATCTGATTCCCCGCCTCTGTTTCCCCGCCTCTGATTCCCTGCCTCTGTTTCCCCATATCTGATCCCCGCCTCTATTTGCCCGCCTCTGATTCCCCGCCTCTGTTTCCCCATATCTGATTCCCCGCCTCTGAATCCCCAACTCTGATTCCCCATCTCTGACTCACAACCTCTGATTCCCCACCTCTGATTCCCCATATCTGATTCCCCGCCTCTGTTTCCCCGCCTCTGATTCCCCACCTCTGATTCCCAATATCTGATTCCCCGCCTCTGATTCCCCACCTCTGATTCCCCACCTCTGATTCGCCAGCTATGATTCCCCGCCTCTGATTCCCCGCGTCTGATTCCCTGCCTCTGATTCCCCGCCTCTGATTCCACATCTCTGATTCACCACCGCTGATTCCCCGCGTCTGATTCCCCGCCTCTGATTCCCCATCTCTGATTCCCCATCTCTGATTCCCCAATTCTGATTCCCCGCCTCTGATTCCCCAGCTCTGATTCCTCGCCTCTGATTCCCTTCCTCTGATTCCCAACCTCTGATTCCCCACCTCTGATTTCCCATAATGATTCCCTGCGTCTGATTCCCCACCTCTGATTCCCCATATCTGATTCCCCGCCTCTGTTTCCCCGCCTCTGATTCCCCGCCTCTGTTTCCCCGTATCTGATCCCCGCCTCTATTTGCCCGCCTCTGATTCCCCGCCTCTGTTTCCCCATATCTGATTCCCCGCCTCTGAATCCCCAACTCTGATTCCCTGTCTCTAATTTCCCATGTCTGATTCCCCGCCTCTGATTCCCCGCGTCTGATTACCGGCCTCTGATTCCCCGCCTCTGATTCCCCATCTCTGATTCACAACCTCTGATTCCCCATCTCTGATTCACCGCCTTTGATTCGCCACTTCTGATTCCCCAAATCTGATTCCCCGCCTCTGTTTCCCCGCCTCTGATTCCACGCCTCTGATTCCCCATATCTCATTCCCCGCCTCTGAATCCCCATCTCTGATTCCCGGACTCTGATTCCCCACCTCTGATTCCCGGCCTCTTATTCCCGGCATCTGATTCCAGCCTCTGATTCCCGGCCTCTGATTCCCTGCCTCTGATTCCCCACGTCTTATTCCCTGCTTCTGATTCTGATTCCCTGCCTCTGATTCCCCATCTCTGATTCCACACATCTGATTCCCTGCCTCTGATTCCACACCTCTGATTCACAATATCTGATTCCCCGCCTCTGTTTCCCGCCTCTGATTCCCCGCCTCTGTTTCCCCATATCTAAGTCCCCGCCTCTGATTCCCCAACTCTGATTCCCCACCTCTGATTCCCCAGCTCTGATTCCCCGCCTCTGATCCCCGCATCTGATTCCCTGCATCTGATTCCCAGCCTCTGATTCCCTGCCTCTGATTCCCAACCTCTGATTCCCCACCTCTGATTCCCCATATCTGATTCCCCGCCTCTGTTTCCACGCCTCTGATTCCCCGCCTCTGTTTCCCCATATCGGATTCCCCGCCTCTATTTGCCCACCTCTGGTTCCCCACCTCTATTTCCCCATATCTGATTCCCCGCCTCTGAATCCCCAACTCTGATTCCCTGCATCTAATTCCCCAGCTCTAATTCCCCGCCTCTGATTCCCCGTGTCTGATTTCCTGCCTCTGATTCCCCGCCTCTGATTACCCATGTCTGATTCACCGCCTCTGATTCCCCACCTCTGATTCACCATCTCTGATTCCGCACATCCGATTCCCTGCCTCTGATTCCCCGCCTCTGATTCACCGCCTCTGTTTCCCGGCCTCTGATATCCCGCCTCTGATTCCCTGCCACTGATACCCCGCCCCTGATTCCCCACCTCTGATTCCCCATATCTGATTCCCCGCCTCTGTTTCCCCGCCTCTGATTCCCCGCCTCTGATTCCCCATATCTCATTCCCCGCCTCTGAATCCCCATCTCTGATTCCCGGACTCTGATTCCCCACCTCTGATTCCCGGCCTCTTATTCCTGGCATCTGATTCCGGCCTCTGATTCCCGGCCTCTGATTCCCTGCTTCTGATTTTGATTCCCTGCCTTTGATTCCCCATCTCTGATTCCGCACATCTGATTCCCTGCCTCTGATTCCCAACCTCTGATTCCCCATTTCTGATTCCCCGCCTCTGTTTCCCAATATCTAAGTCCCCGCCTCTGATTCCCCAACTCTGATTCCCCACCTCTGATTCCACAGGTCTGATTCCCCGCCTCTGATTCCCCGCATCTGATTCCCTGCATCTGATTCCAAGCCTCTGATTCCCTGCCTCTGATTCCCCACCTCTGAATCCCCATATCTGATTCCCCGCCTCTGTTTCCCCGCCTCTGATTCCCCGCCTCTGTTTCACCATATCTGATTCCCGGCATCTGATTCCCCGCCTCTGATTCCCCACCTCTGATTTCTTGCCTCTGATTCCCCATCTCCGATTCCGCACATCTGATTCCCTGCCTCTGATTCCCCGCCTCTGATTCCGCGCCTCTGATTCCCTGGCTCTGATTCCCAACCTCTGATTCCCCACCTCTGATTCCCCGTGTTTGATTCCCCGCCTCTGTTTCCCCGCCTCTGATTCCCCGCCTCTGATTCCCCAACTCTACTTCCCCGCCACTGATTCCCCAGATCTGATTCCCTGCCTCTGTTTCCCCGCCTCTGATTCCATGCCTCTGATTACCAACCTCTGATTCCACACCTCTGATTCCCCATATCTGATTCCCCGCCTCTGTTTCCCCATATCTGATTCCCCGCCTCTGATTCCCCAACTCTGATTCCCCGCCTCTGATTCCCCAGCTCTGATTCCCCGCCTCTGATTCCCCGCCTCTGATTCCCCATCTCTGATTCACCGCCTTTGATTCGCCACCTCTGATTCCCCATATATGATTCCCCACCTCTGTTTCGCCGCCTCTGATTCCCCGCCTCTGAATCTCCATATCTCATTCCCCGCCTTTGAATCCCAATCTCTGATTCCCGGACTCTGATTCCCCACCTCTGATTCCCGGCCTCTTATTCCCAGCATCTGATTCCAGGCCTCTGATTCCCCGCTTCTGATTCTGATTCCCTGCCTCTGATTCCCCATCTCTGATTCCGCACATCTGATTCCCTGCCTCTGATTCCCCACCTCTGATTCCCCATATCTGATTCCCCGCCTCTGTTTCCCCGCCTCTGATTCCCCGCCTCTGTTTCCCCATATCTAATTCCCCACCTCTGATGCACCAACTCTGATTCCCCGCCTCTGATTCCCCAGCTCTGATTCCCCGCCTCTGATTCCCCGCATCCGATTCCCCATATCTGATTCCCCGCCTCTGTTTCCCCGCCTCTGATTCCCCGCCTCTGTTTCCCCATATCTGATTCCCCGCCTCTGATTCCCAACTATGATTCCCCGCCTCTGATTCCCCAGCTCTGATTCCCTGCCTCTGATTCCCCACGTTCTATTCCCTGCCTCTGATTCCCCGCCTGTGATTCCCCATCTCTGATTCACCACCTCTGATTCCCCACCTCTGATTCCCCATATCTAATTCCCCGCCTCTGTTTGCCCGCCTCTGATTCCCCGCCTCTGTTTCCCCATATCTGATTCCCCGCCTCTGAATCCCCAACTCTGATTCCCTGCCTCTGATTCCGCACATCCGATTCCCTGCCTCTGATTCCCCGACTCTGATTCCCCACCACTGATTCCCCGGCTCTGATTCCCCGCCTCTGATTCCGCAACTCTGATTCCCCGCCTCTGATAACCCAGCTCTGATTCCCCGCCTCTGATTCCCCGTGTTTGATTCCCTGCCTCTCATTCCCCGCCTCTGATTCCCCATCTCTGATTCACCGCCTTTGATTCGCCACCTCTGATTCCCCATATCTGATTCCTCGCCTCTGTTTCCCCGCATGTGATTCCCCGCCTCTGATTCCCCATATCTCACTCCCCGCCTCTGATTCCCCATCTCTGATTCCCGGACTCTGATTCCCGGACTCTGATTCCCGGCCTCTTATTCCCGGCATCTGATTCCGGCCTCTGATTCCCGGCCTCTGATTCCCTGCTTCTGATTCTGATTCCCTGCCTCTGATTCCCCATTTCTGATTCCGCACATCTAATTCCCTGCCTCTGATTCCCCACCTCTGATTCCCCATATCTGATTCCCTGCCTCTGTTTCCCCGCCTCTGATTCCCCACCTCTGTTTCCCCATATCTAAGTCCCCGCCTGTGATTCCCCAACTTTGATTCCCCACCTCTGATTCCCCAGCTCTGATTCCCCACCTCTGATTCCCCGCATCTGATTCCCTGCATCTGATTCCCAGACTCTGATTCCCTGCCTCTGATTCCCCGCATCTGATTCCCTGCATCTGATTCCAAGCCTCTGATTCCCTGCCTCTTATTCCCAAACTCTGATTCCCCACCTCTGATTCCCCATATCTGATTCCCGGCATCTGATTCCCCGCCTCTGATTCCCCGCCTCTGATTTCTTGCCTCTGATTCCCCATCTCCGATTCCGCACATCTGATTCCCTGCCTCTGATTCCCCGCCTCTGATTCCCCGCCTCTGATTCCCTGCCTCTGATTCCCAACCTCTGATTCCCCACCTCTGATTCCCCGTGTTTGATTCCCCGCCTCTGTTTCCCCGCCTCTGATTCCCCACCTCTGATTCCCCAACTCTACTTCCCCGCCACTGATTCCCCAGATCTGATTCCCTGCCTCTGTTTCCCCGCCTCTGATTCCATGCCTCTGATTCCCAACCTCTGATTCCACACCTCTGATTCCCCATATCTGATTCCCCGCCTCTGTTTCCCCATATCTGATTCCCCGCCTCTGATTCCCCAACTCTGATTCCCCGCCTCTGATTCCCCAGCTCTGATTCCCCGCCTCTGATTCCCCGTGTTTGATTCCCTGCCTCTGATTCCCCGCCTCTGATTCCCCATCTCTGATTCACCGCCTTTGATTCGCCACCTCTGATTCCCCATATATGATTCCCCACCTCTGTTTCCCCGCCTCTGATTCCCCGCCTCTGAATCTCCATATCTCATTCCACGCCTTTGAATCCCAATCTCTGATTCCCGGACTCTGATTCCCCACCTCTGATTCCCGGCCTCTTATTCCCAGCATCTGATTCCAGGCCTCTGATTCCCCGCTTCTGATTCTGATTCCCTGCCTCTGATTCCCCATCTCTGATTCCGCACATCTGATTCCCTGCCTCTGATTCCCCACCTCTGATTCCCCATATCTGATTCCCCGCCTCTGTTTCCCCGCCTCTGAATCCCCGCCTCTGTTTCCCCATATCTTATTCCCCACCTCTGATGCACCAACTCTGATTCCCCGCCTCTGATTCCCCAGCTCTGATTCCCCGCCTCTGATTCCCCGCATCCGATTCCCCATATCTGATTCCCCGCCTCTGTTTCCCCGCCTCTGATTCCCCGCCTCTGTTTCCCCATATCTGATTCCCCGCCTCTGATTCCCAACTATGATTCCCCGCCTCTGATTCCCCAACTCTGATTCCCTGCCTCTGATTCCCCGCGTTCTATTCCCTGCCTTTGATTCCCCGCCTGTGATTCCCCATCTCTGATTCACCACCTCTGATTCCCCAACTCTGATTCCCCATATCTAATTCCCCGCCTCTGTTTGCCCGCCTCTGATTCCCCGCCTCTGTTTCCCCATATCTGATTCCCCGCCTCTGAATCCCCAACTCTGATTCCCTGCCTCTGATTCCCCAGCTCTGATTCCCCGCCTTTGATTCCCCCCGTCTGATTCCCATCCTCTGAATCCCCGTGTCTGATATCCTGCCTCTGATTCCCCGCCTCTGATTCCCCATCTCAGATTCACCGCCTCTGATTCCCCACCTCTGATTCCCCATCTCTGATTCCGCACATCCGATTCCCTGCCTCTGATTCCCCGACTCTGATTCCCCACCTCTGATTCCCCGGCTCTGATTCCCCGCCTCTGATTCCCCAACTCTGATTCCCCGCCTCTGATAACCCAGCTCTGATTCCCCGCCTCTGATTCCCCGTGTTTGATTCCCTGCCTCTCATTCCCCGCCTCTGATTCCCCATCTCTGATTCACCGCCTTTGATTCGCCACCTCTGATTCCCCATATCTGATTCCTCGCCTCTGTTTCCCCGCATGTGATTCCCCGCCTCTGATTCCCCATATCTCACTCCCCGCCTCTGATTCCCCATCTCTGATTCCCGGACTCTGATTCCCGGCCTCTGATTCCCTGCTTCTGATTCTGATTCCCTGCCTCTGATTCCCCATTTCTGATTCCGCACATCTAATTCCCTGCCTCTGATTCCCCACCTCTGATTCCCCATATCTGATTCCCTGCCTCTGTTTCCCCGCCTCTAATTCCCCACCTCTGTTTCCCCATATCTAAGTCCCCGCCTCTGATTCCCCAACTTTGATTCCCCACCTCTGATTCCCCAGCTCTGATTCCCCGCCTCTGATTCCCCGCATCTGATTCCCTGCATCTGATTCCCAGCCTCTGATTCCCTGCCTCTGATTCCCAACCTCTGATTCCCCACCTCTGATTCCCCATATCTGATTCCCCGCCTCTGTTTCCCCGCCTCTGATTCCCCGCCTCTGTTTCCCCATATCTGATTCCCCGCCTCTATTTGCCCGCCTCTGATTCCCCGCCTCTGTTTCCCCATATCTGATTCCCCGCCTCTGAATCCCCAACTCTGATTCCCTGCCTTTAATTTCTCAGCTCTGATTCCCCGCCTCTGATTCCCCGTGTCTGATTTCCTGCCTCTGATTCCCCGCCTCTGATTACCCATGTCTGATTCCCCGCCTCTGTTTCCCCGCCTGATTCCCCGCCTCTGTTTCCCAATATCTAAGTCCCCGCCTCTGATTCCCCAACTTTGATTCCCCACCTCTGATTCCCCAGCTCTGATTCCCCGCCTCTGATTCCACGCATCTGATTCCCTGCATCTGATTCCCAGCCTCTGATTCCCTGCCTCTGATTCCCAACCTCTGATTCCCCACCTCTGATTCCTCATATCTGATTCCCGGCCTCTGTTTCCCCGCCTCTGATTCCCCGCCTCTGTTTCCCCATATCAGATTCCCCGCCTCTATTTGCCCGCCTCTATTTCCCCGCCTCTGTTTCCCCATATCTGATTCCCCGCCTCTGAATCCCCAACTCTGATTCCCTGCCTCTAATTTCCCAGCTCTGATTCCACGCCTCTGATTCCCCGTGTCTGAATTCCTGCCTCTGATTCCCCTCCTCTGATTACCCATGTCTGATTCACCGCCTCTGGTTCCCCACCACTGATTCCCCATCTCTGTTTCCGCACATCCGATTCCCTGCCTCTGATTCCCCGCCTCGGATTCACTGCCTCTGCTTCCCCAGCTCTGATTCCCCGCCTCTGATTCCCCGCGTCTTATTCCCTGCTTCTGATTCTGATTCCCTGCCTCTGATTGCCCATCTCTGATTCCGCACATCTGATTCCCTGCCTCTGATTCCCCACCTCTGATTCCCCATATCTGATTCCCCGCCTCTGTTTCCCCGCCTCTGATTCCCCGCCTCTGTTTCCCCATATCTAAGTCCCCGCCACTGATTCCCCAACTCTGATTCCCCACCTCTGATTCCCCAGCTCTGATTCCCCGCCTCTGATCCCCGCATCTGATTCCCTGCATCTGATTCCCAGCCTCTGATTCCCTGCCTCTGATTCCCAACCTCTGATTCCCCACCTCTGATTCCCCATATCTGATTCCCCACCTCTGTTTCCACGCCTCTGATTCCCCGCCTCTGTTTCCCCATATCTGATTCCCCGCCCCTATTTGCCCACCTCTGATTCCCCACCTCTGTTTCCCCATATCTTATTCCCAACCTCTGATTCCCCACCTCTGATTCCCCGTGTTTGATTCCCCGCCTCTGTTTCCCCGCCTCTGATTCCCCGCCTCTGATTCCCCAACTCTAATTCCACGCCTCTGATTCCCCATATCTGATTCGCCGCCCCTGTTTCCCCGCCTCTGATTCCCCACCCCTGTTTCCCCATATCTGATTCCCTGCCTCTGATTCCCCAACTTTGATTCCCAGCATCTGATTCCCCAGCTCTGATTCCCCGCCTCTGATTCCACGCATCTGATTCCCTGCATCTGATTCCAAGCCTCTGAATCCCTGCCTCTGATTCCCAACCTCTGATTCCCCACTCTGATTCCCCATATCTGATTCCCTGCCTCTGTTTCCCCGCCTCTGTTTCCCCATATCTGATTCCCGGCCTCTGATTCCCCGCCTCTGATTCCCCGCCTCTGATTCCCTGCCTCTGATTCCCCATCTCCGATTCCGCACATCTGATTCCCTGCCTCTGATTCCCCGCCTCTGATTCCCCACCTCTGATTCCCCGTGTTTGATTCCCCGCCTCTGTTTCCCCGCCTCTGATTCCCCGCCTCTGATTCCCCATATCTGATTCCCTGCCTCTGTTTCCCCGCCTCTGATTCCCCGCCCCTGTTTCCCCATATCTGATTCCCTGCCTCTGATTCCCCAACTTTGATTCCCAGCCTCTGATTCCCCAGCTCTGATTCCCCGCCTCTGATTCCCCGTGTTTGATTTCCTGCCTCTGATTCCCCGCCTCTGATTCCCCATCTCTGATTCACCGCCTTTGATTCGCCACCTCTGATTCCCCATATCTGATTCCCCACCTCTGTTTCCCCGCCTCTGATTCCCCGCCTCTGATTCTCCATATCTCATTCCCCGCCTCTGACTCCCCATCTCTGATTCCCGGACTCTGATTCCCCACCTCTGATTCCCGGCCTCTTATTCCCAGCATCTTATTCCAGGCCTCTGATTCCCGTCCTCTGACTCCCCGCATCTGATTCTGATTCCCTGCCTCTGATTCCCCATCTCTGATTCCGCACATCTGATTACCTGCCTCTGATTCCCCACCTCTGATTCCCCATATCTGATTCCCCGCCTCTGTTTCCACGCATCTGATTCCCCGCCTCTGTTTCCCCATATCTAATTCCCCACCTCTGATGCCCCAACTCTGATTCCCCGCCTCTGATTCCACAGCTCTTATTCCCCGCCTCTGATTCCCCACATCCGATTCCCCATATCTGATTTCCCGCCTCTGTTTCCCCGCCCCTGATTCCCCGCCTCTGTTTCCCCATATCTGATTCCCCGCCTCTGATTCCCAACTATGATTCCCCGCCTCTTATTCCCCAGCTCTGATTCCCTGCCTCTGATTCCCCGCGTTCTATTCCCTGCCTCTGATTCCCCGCCTGTGATTCCCCATCTCTGATTCACCACCTCTGATTCCCCACCACTGATTCCCCATATCTAATTCCCCGCCTCTGTTTGCCCGCCTCTGATTCCCCGCCTCTGTTTCCCCATATCTGATTCCCCGCCTCTGAATCCCCAACTCTGATTCCCTGCCTCTGATTCCCCAGCTTCATTCCCCGCCTTTGATTCCCCCCGTCTGATTCCCAGCCTCTGAATCCCCGTGTCTGATAACCTGCCTCTGATTCCCCGCCTCTGATTCCCCATCTCAGATTCACCGCCTCTGATTCCCCACCTCTGATTCCCCATCTCTGATTCCGCACATCCGATTCCCTGCCTCTGATTCCCCGACTCTGATTCCCCAACTCTGATTCCCCAGCTCTGATTCCCCGCCTCTGATTCCCCAACTCTGATTCCCCGCCTCTGATTCCCCAGCTCTGATTCCCCGCCTCTGATTCCCCGTGTTTGATCCCCTGCCTCTGATTCCCCAGCTCTGATTCCCCATCTCTGATTCACCGCCTTTGATTCGCCACCTCTGATTCCCCATATCTGATTCCTCGCCACTGTTTCCCCGCCTCTGATTCCCCGCCTCTGATTCCCCATATCTCATTCCCCGCCTCTGAATCCCCATCTCTGATTCCCGGACTCTGATTCCCCACCTCTGATTCCCGGCCTCTTATTCCTGGCATCTGATTCCGGCCTCTGATTCCCGGCCTCTGATTCCCTGCTTCTGATTTTGATTCCCTGCCTTTGATTCCCCATCTCTGATTCCGCACATCTGATTCCCTGCCTCTGATTCCCAACCTCTGATTCCCCATTTCTGATTCCCCGCCTCTGTTTCCCAATATCTAAGTCCCCGCCTCTGATTCCCCAACTCTGATTCCCCACCTCTGATTCCACAGGTCTGATTCCCCGCCTCTGATTCCCCGCATCTGATTCCCTGCATCTGATTCCAAGCCTCTGATTCCCTGCCTCTGATTCCCCACCTCTGAATCCCCATATCTGATTCCCCGCCTCTGTTTCCCCGCCTCTGATTCCCCGCCTCTGTTTCACCATATCTGATTCCCGGCATCTGATTCCCCGCCTCTGATTCCCCACCTCTGATTTCTTGCCTCTGATTCCCCATCTCCGATTCCGCACATCTGATTCCCTGCCTCTGATTCCCCGCCTCTGATTCCGCGCCTCTGATTCCCTGGCTCTGATTCCCAACCTCTGATTCCCCACCTCTGATTCCCCGTGTTTGATTCCCCGCCTCTGTTTCCCCGCCTCTGATTCCCCGCCTCTGATTCCCCAACTCTACTTCCCCGCCACTGATTCCCCAGATCTGATTCCCTGCCTCTGTTTCCCCGCCTCTGATTCCATGCCTCTGATTCCCAACCTCTGATTCCACACCTCTGATTCCCCATATCTGATTCCCCGCCTCTGTTTCCCCATATCTGATTCCCCGCCTCTGATTCCCCAACTCTGATTCCCCGCCTCTGATTCCCCAGCTCTGATTCCCCGCCTCTGATTCCCCGCCTCTGATTCCCCATCTCTGATTCACCGCCTTTGATTCGCCACCTCTGATTCCCCATATATGATTCCCCACCTCTGTTTCGCCGCCTCTGATTCCCCGCCTCTGAATCTCCATATCTCATTCCCCGCCTTTGAATCCCAATCTCTGATTCCCGGACTCTGATTCCCCACCTCTGATTCCCGGCCTCTTATTCCCAGCATCTGATTCCAGGCATCTGATTCCCCGCTTCTGATTCTGATTCCCTGCCTCTGATTCCCCATCTCTGATTCCGCACATCTGATTCCCTGCCTCTGATTCCCCACCTCTGATTCCCCATATCTGATTCCCCGCCTCTGTTTCCCCGCCTCTGATTCCCCGCCTCTGTTTCCCCATATCTAATTCCCCACCTCTGATGCACCAACTCTGATTCCCCGCCTCGGATTCCCCAGCTCTGATTCCCCGCCTCTGATTCCCCGCATCCGATTCCCCATATCTGATTCCCCGCCTCTGTTTCCCCGCCTCTGATTCCCCGCCTCTGTTTCCCCATATCTGATTCCCCGCCTCTGATTCCCAACTATGATTCCCAGCCTCTGATTCCCCAGCTCTGATTCCCTGCCTCTGATTCCCCACGTTCTATTCCCTGCCTCTGATTCCCCGCCTGTGATTCCCCATCTCTGATTCACCACCTCTGATTCCCCACCTCTGATTCCCCATATCTAATTCCCCGCCTCTGTTTGCCCGCCTCTGATTCCCCGCCTCTGTTTCCCCATATCTGATTCCCCGCCTCTGAATCCCCAACTCTGATTCCCTGCCTCTGATTCCGCACATCCGATTCCCTGCCTCTGATTCCCCGACTCTGATTCCCCACCACTGATTCCCCGGCTCTGATTCCCCGCCTCTGATTCCGCAACTCTGATTCCCCGCCTCTGATAACCCAGCTCTGATTCCCCGCCTCTGATTCCCCGTGTTTGATTCCCTGCCTCTCATTCCCCGCCTCTGATTCCCCATCTCTTATTCACCGCCTTTGATTCGCCACCTCTGATTCCCCATATCTGATTCCTCGCCTCTGTTTCCCCGCATGTGATTCCCCGCCTCTGATTCCCCATATCTCACTCCCCGCCTCTGATTCCCCATCTCTGATTCCCGGACTCTGATTCCCGGACTCTGATTCCCGGCCTCTTATTCCCGGCATCTGATTCCGGCCTCTGATTCCCGGCCTCTGATTCCCTGCTTCTGATTCTGATTCCCTGCCTCTGATTCCCCATTTCTGATTCCGCACATCTAATTCCCTGCCTCTGATTCCCCACCTCTGATTCCCCATATCTGATTCCCTGCCTCTGTTTCCCCGCCTCTGATTCCCCACCTCTGTTTCCCCATATCTAAGTCCCCGCCTGTGATTCCCCAACTTTGATTCCCCACCTCTGATTCCCCAGCTCTGATTCCCCACCTCTGATTCCCCGCATCTGATTCCCTGCATCTGATTCCCAGCCTCTGATTCCCTGCCTCTGATTCCCCGCATCTGATTCCCTGCATCTGATTCCAAGCCTCTGATTCCCTGCCTCTTATTCCCAAACTCTGATTCCCCACCTCTGATTCCCCATATCTGATTCCCGGCATCTGATTCCCCGCCTCTGATTCCCCGCCTCTGATTTCTTGCCTCTGATTCCCCATCTCCGATTCCGCACATCTGATTCCCTGCCTCTGATTCCCCGCCTCTGATTCCCCGCCTCTGATTCCCTGCCTCTGATTCCCAACCTCTGATTCCCCACCTCTGATTCCCCGTGTTTGATTCCCCGCCTCTGTTTCCCCGCCTCTGATTCCCCACCTCTGATTCCCCAACTCTACTTCCCCGCCACTGATTCCCCAGATCTGATTCCCTGCCTCTGTTTCCCCGCCTCTGATTCCATGCCTCTGATTCCCAACCTCTGATTCCACACCTCTGATTCCCCATATCTGATTCCCCGCCTCTGTTTCCCCATATCTGATTCCCCGCCTCTGATTCCCCAACTCTGATTCCCCGCCTCTGATTCCCCAGCTCTGATTCCCCGCCTTTGATTCCCCGTGTTTGATTCCCTGCCTCTGATTCCCCGCCTCTGATTCCCCATCTCTGATTCACCGCCTTTGATTCGCCACCTCTGATTCCCCATATATGATTCCCCACCTCTGTTTCCCCGCCTCTGATTCCCCGCCTCTGAATCTCCATATCTCATTCCACGCCTTTGAATCCCAATCTCTGATTCCCGGACTCTGATTCCCCACCTCTGATTCCCGGCCTCTTATTCCCAGCATCTGATTCCAGGCCTCTGATTCCCCGCTTCTGATTCTGATTCCCTGCCTCTGATTCCCCATCTCTGATTCCGCACATCTGATTCCCTGCCTCTGATTCCCCACCTCTGATTCCCCATATCTGATTCCCCGCCTCTGTTTCCCCGCCTCTGATTCCCCGCCTCTGTTTCCCCATATCTTATTCCCCACCTCTGATGCACCAACTCTGATTCCCCGCCTCTGATTCCCCAGCTCTGATTCCCCGCCTCTGATTCCCCGCATCCGATTCCCCATATCTGATTCCCCGCCTCTGTTTCCCCGCCTCTGATTCCCCGCCTCTGTTTCCCCATATCTGATTCCCCGCCTCTGATTCCCAACTATGATTCCCCGCCTCTGATTCCCCAACTCTGATTCCCTGCCTCTGATTCCCCGCGTTCTATTCCCTGCCTCTGATTCCCCGCCTGTGATTCCCCATCTCTGATTCACCACCTCTGATTCCCCAACTCTGATTCCCCATATCTAATTCCCCGCCTCTGTTTGCCCGCCTCTGATTCCCCGCCTCTGTTTCCCCATATCTGATTCCCCGCCTCTGAATCCCCAACTCTGATTCCCTGCCTCTGATTCCCCAGCTCTGATTCCCCGCCTTTGATTCCCCCCGTCTGATTCCCAGCCTCTGAATCCCCGTGTCTGATATCCTGCCTCTGATTCCCCGCCTCTGATTCCCCATCTCAGATTCACCGCCTCTGATTCCCCACCTCTGATTCCCCATCTCTGATTCCGCACATCCGATTCCCTGCCTCTGATTCCCCGACTCTGATTCCCCACCTCTGATTCCCCGGCTCTGATTCCCCGCCTCTGATTCCCCAACTCTGATTCCCCGCCTCTGATAACCCAGCTCTGATTCCCCGCCTCTGATTCCCCGTGTTTGATTCCCTGCCTCTCATTCCCCGCCTCTGATTCCCCATCTCTGATTCACCGCCTTTGATTCGCCACCTCTGATTCCCCATATCTGATTCCTCGCCTCTGTTTCCCCGCATGTGATTCCCCGCCTCTGATTCCCCATATCTCACTCCCCGCCTCTGATTCCCCATCTCTGATTCCCGGACTCTGATTCCCGGCCTCTGATTCCCTGCTTCTGATTCTGATTCCCTGCCTCTGATTCCCCATTTCTGATTCCGCACATCTAATTCCCTGCCTCTGATTCCCCACCTCTGATTCCCCATATCTGATTCCCTGCCTCTGTTTCCCCGCCTCTAATTCCCCACCTCTGTTTCCCCATATCTAAGTCCCCGCCTCTGATTCCCCAACTTTGATTCCCCACCTCTGATTCCCCAGCTCTGATTCCCCGCCTCTGATTCCCCGCATCTGATTCCCTGCATCTGATTCCCAGCCTCTGATTCCCTGCCTCTGATTCCCAACCTCTGATTCCCCACCTCTGATTCCCCATATCTGATTCCCCGCCTCTGTTTCCCCGCCTCTGATTCCCCGCCTCTGTTTCCCCATATCTGATTCCCCGCTTCTATTTGCCCGCCTCTGATTCCCCGCCTCTGTTTCCCCATATCTGATTCCCCGCCTCTGAATCCCCAACTCTGATTCCCTGCCTTTAATTTCTCAGCTCTGATTCCCCGCCTCTGATTCCCCGTGTCTGATTTCCTGCCTCTGATTCCCCGCCTCTGATTACCCATGTCTGATTCCCCGCCTCTGTTTCCCCGCCTGATTCCCCGCCTCTGTTTCCCAATATCTAAGTCCCCGCCTCTGATTCCCCAACTTTGATTCCCCACCTCTGATTCCCCAGCTCTGATTCCCCGCCTCTGATTCCACGCATCTGATTCCCTGCATCTGATTCCCAGCCTCTGATTCCCTGCCTCTGATTCCCAACCTCTGATTCCCCACCTCTGATTCCCCATATCTGATTCCCGGCCTCTGTTTCCCCGCCTCTGATTCCCCGCCTCTGTTTCCCCATATCAGATTCCCCGCCTCTATTTGCCCGCCTCTATTTCCCCGCCTCTGTTTCCCCATATCTGATTCCCCGCCTCTGAATCCCCAACTCTGATTCCCTGCCTCTAATTTCCCAGCTCTGATTCCACGCCTCTGATTCCCCATGTCTGAATTCCTGCCTCTGATTCCCCTCCTCTGATTACCCATGTCTGATTCACCGCCTCTGGTTCCCCACCACTGATTCCCCATCTCTGTTTCCGCACATCCGATTCCCTGCCTCTGATTCCCCGCCTCGGATTCACTGCCTCTGCTTCCCCAGCTCTGATTCCCCGCCTCTGATTCCCCGCGTCTTATTCCCTGCTTCTGATTCTGATTCCCTGCCTCTGATTGCCCATCTCTGATTCCGCACATCTGATTCCCTGCCTCTGATTCCCCACCTCTGATTCCCCATATCTGATTCCCCGCCTCTGTTTCCCCGCCTCTGATTCCCCGCCTCTGTTTCCCCATATCTAAGTCCCCGCCACTGATTCCCCAACTCTGATTCCCCACCTCTGATTCCCCAGCTCTGATTCCCCGCCTCTGATCCCCGCATCTGATTCCCTGCATCTGATTCCCAGCCTCTGATTCCCTGCCTCTGATTCCCAACCTCTGATTCCCCACCTCTGATTCCCCATATCTGATTCCCCACCTCTGTTTCCACGCCTCTGATTCCCCGCCTCTGTTTCCCCATATCTGATTCCCCGCCCCTATTTGCCCACCTCTGATTCCCCACCTCTGTTTCCCCATATCTTATTCCCAACCTCTGATTCCCCACCTCTGATTCCCCGTGTTTGATTCCCCGCCTCTGTTTCCCCGCCTCTGATTCCCCGCCTCTGATTCCCCAACTCTAATTCCACGCCTCTGATTCCCCATATCTGATTCGCCGCCCCTGTTTCCCCGCCTCTGATTCCCCACCCCTGTTTCCCCATATCTGATTCCCTGCCTCTGATTCCCCAACTTTGATTCCCAGCATCTGATTCCCCAGCTCTGATTCCCCGCCTCTGATTCCACGCATCTGATTCCCTGCATCTGATTCCAAGCCTCTGATTCCCTGCCTCTGATTCCCAACCTCTGATTCCCCACTCTGATTCCCCATATCTGATTCCCTGCCTCTGTTTCCCCGCCTCTGTTTCCCCATATCTGATTCCCGGCCTCTGATTCCCCGCCTCTGATTCCCCGCCTCTGATTCCCTGCCTCTGATTCCCCATCTCCGATTCCGCACATCTGATTCCCTGCCTCTGATTCCCCGCCTCTGATTCCCCACCTCTGATTCCCCGTGTTTGATTCCCCGCCTCTGTTTCCCCGCCTCTGATTCCCCGCCCCTGTTTCCCCATATCTGATTCCCTGCCTCTGATTCCCCAACTTTGATTCCCAGCCTCTGATTCCCCAGCTCTGATTCCCCGTGTTTGATTTCCTGCCTCTGATTCCCCGCCTCTGATTCCCCATCTCTGATTCACCGCCTTTGATTCGCCACCTCTGATTCCCCATATCTGATTCCCCACCTCTGTTTCCCCGCCTCTGATTCCCCGCCTCTGATTCTCCATATCTCATTCCCCGCCTCTGACTCCCCATCTCTGATTCCCGGACTCTGATTCCCCACCTCTGATTCCCGGCCTCTTATTCCCAGCATCTTATTCCAGGCCTCTGATTCCCGTCCTCTGACTCCCCGCATCTGATTCTGATTCCCTGCCTCTGATTCCCCATCTCTGATTCCGCACATCTGATTACCTGCCTCTGATTCCCCACCTCTGATTCCCCATATCTGATTCCCCGCCTCTGTTTCCACACATCTGATTCCCCGCCTCTGTTTCCCCATATCTAATTCCCCACCTCTGATGCCCCAACACTGATTCCCCGCCTCTGATTCCACAGCTCTTATTCCCCGCCTCTGATTCCCCACATCCGATTCCCCATATCTGATTTCCCGCCTCTGTTTCCCCGCCCCTGATTCCCCGCCTCTGTTTCCCCATATCTGATTCCCCGCCTCTGATTCCCAACTATGATTCCCCGCCTCTTATTCCCCAGCTCTGATTCCCTGCCTCTGATTCCCCGCGTTCTATTCCCTGCCTCTGATTCCCCGCCTGTGATTCCCCATCTCTGATTCACCACCTCTGATTCCCCACCACTGATTCCCCATATCTAATTCCCCGCCTCTGTTTGCCCGCCTCTGATTCCCCGCCTCTGTTTCCCCATATCTGATTCCCCGCCTCTGAATCCCCAACTCTGATTCCCTGCCTCTGATTCCCCAGCTTCATTCCCCGCCTTTGATTCCCCCCGTCTGATTCCCAGCCTCTGAATCCCCGTGTCTGATAACCTGCCTCTGATTCCCCGCCTCTGATTCCCCATCTCAGATTCACCGCCTCTGATTCCCCACCTCTGATTCCCCATCTCTGATTCCGCACATCCGATTCCCTGCCTCTGATTCCCCGACTCTGATTCCCCACCTCTGATTCCCCAGCTCTGATTCCCCGCCTCTGATTCCCCAACTCTGATTCCCCGCCTCTGATTCCCCAGCTCTGAATCCCCGCCTCTGATTCCCCGTGTTTGATCCCCTGCCTCTGATTCCCCAGCTCTGATTCCCCATCTCTGATTCACCGCCTTTGATTCGCCACCTCTGATTCCCCATATCTGATTCCTCGCCACTGTTTCCCCGCCTCTGATTCCCCGCCTCTGATTCCCCATATCTCATTCCCCGCCTCTGATTCCCCATCTCTGATTCCCGGAGTCTGATTCCCCACCTCTGATTCCCGACCTCTTATTCCCGGCATCTGATTCCGGCCTCTGATTCCCGGCCTCTGATTCCCTGCTTCTGATTCTGATTCCCTGCCTCTGATTCCCCATTTCTGATTCCGCACATCTAATTCCCTGCCTCTGATTCCCCACCTCTGACTCCCCATATCTGAATCCCCGCCTCTGTTTCCCCGTCTCTGATTCCCCGCCTCTGTTTCCCCATATCTAAGTCCCCGCCTCTGATTCCCCAACTTTGATTCCCCACCTCTGATTCCCCAGCTCTGATTCCCCGCCTCTGATTCCCCACCTCTGATTCCCCAAATCTGACTCCCAGCCTCTGTTTCCCCGCCTCTGATTCCCCGCACCTGTTTCCCCATATCTGATTCCCTGCCTCTGATTCCCCAACTTTGATTCCCAGCCTCTGATTCCCCAGCTCTGATTCCCCGCCTCTGATTCCCCGTGTTTGATTCCCTGCCTCTGATTCCCCGCCTCTGATTCCCCATCTCTGATTCACCGCCTTTGATTCGCCTCCTCTGATTCCCCATATCTGATTCCCCACCTCTGTTTCCCCGCCTCTGATTCCCCGCCTCTGATTCTCCATATCACATTCCCCGCCTCTGACTCCCCATCTCTGATTCCCGGACTCTGATTCCCCACCTCTGATTCCCGGCCTCTTATTCCCAGCATCTGATTCCAGGCCTCAGATTCCCGGCCTCTGACTCCCCGCATCTGATTCTGATTCCCTGCCTCTGATTCCCCATCTCTGATTCCGCACATCTGATTACCTGCCTCTGATTCCCCACCTCTGATTCCCCATATCTTATTCCCCGCCTCTGTTTCCACGCCTCTGATTCCCCGCCTCTGTTTCCCCATATCTAATTCCCCACCTCTGATGCCCCAACTCTGATTCCCCGCCTCTGATTCCACAGCTCTGATTCCCCGCCTCTGATTCCCCACATCCGATTCCCCATATCTGATTCCCCGCCTCTGTTTCCCCGCCCCTGATTCCCCGCCTCTGTTTCCCCATATCTGATTCCCCGCCTCTGAATCCCCAACTCTGATTCCCTGCCTCTAATTTCCCAGCTCTGATTCCCCGCCTCTGATTCCCCATGTCTGATTTCCTGCCTCTGATTCCCCGCCTCTGATTACCCATCTCTGATTCCGCACATCTGATTCCCCGCCTCTGATTCCCCACCTCTGATTCACAATATCTGATTCCCCGCCTCTGTTTCCCGCCTCTGATTCCCCGCCTCTGTTTCCCCATATCTAAGTCCCCGCCTCTGATTCCCCAACTCTGATTCCCCACCTCTGATTCCCCAGCTCTGATTCCCCGCCTCTGATCCCCGCATCTGATTCCCTGCATCTGATTCCCAGCCTCTGATTCCCTGCCTCTGATTCCCAACCTCTGATTCCCCACCTCTGATTCCCCATATCTGATTCCCCGCCTCTGTTTCCACGCCTCTGATTCCCCGCCTCTGTTTCCCCATATCGGATTCCCCGCCTCTATTTGCCCACCTCTGGTTCCCCACCTCTATTTCCCCATATCTGATTCCCCGCCTCTGAATCCCCAACTCTGATTCCCTGCATCTAATTCCCCAGCTCTAATTCCCCGCCTCTGATTCCCCGTGTCTGATTTCCTGCCTCTGATTCCCCGCCTCTGATTACCCATGTCTGATTCACCGCCTCTGATTCCCCATCTCTGATTCTGCACATCCGATTCCCTGCCTCTGATTCCCCGCCTCTGATTCACCGCCTCTGATTCCCCGCCTCTGTTTCCCAATATCTAAGTCCCCGCCTCTGATTCCCCAACTCTGATTCCCCACCTCTGATTCCCCAGCTTTGATTCCCCGCCTCTGATTCCCCGCATCTGATTCCCTGCATCTGATTCCAAGCCTCTGATTCCCTGCCTCTGATTCACAAACTCTGATTCCCCACCTCTGATTCCCCATATCTGATTCCCCGCCTCTGTTTCCCTGCCTCTGATTCCACGCCTCTGTTTCCCCATATCTGATTCCCGGCCTCTGATTCCCCACCTCTGATTCCCCGCCTCTGATTCCCTGCCTCTGATTCCCCATCTCCGATTCCGCACATCTGATTCCCTGCCTCTGATTCCCTGCCTCTGATTCCCCGCCTCTGATTCCCTGCCTCTGATTCCCAACCTCTGAATCCCCACCTCTGATTCCCCATATCTGATTCCCCGCCTCTGTTTCCCCGCCTCTGATTCCCCTCCTCTGATTCCCCAACTCTAATTCCCCGCCTCTGATTCCCCAGCTCTGATTCCCCGTGTTTGATTCCCTGCCTCTGATTCCCTGCCCTGATTCCCCATCTCTGTTTCACCGCCTTTGATTCGCCACCTCTGATTACCCATATCTGATTCCCCGTGTTTGATTCCCTGCCTCTGATTCCCTGCCCTGATTCCCCATCTCTGTTTCCCCGCCTCTGATTCCCCGCCTCTGATTTCTTGCCTCTGATTCCCCATCTCCGATTCCGCACATCTGATTCCCTGCCTCTGATTCCCCGCCTCTGATTCCCCGCCTCTGATTCCCTGCCTCTGATTCCCAACCTCTGATACCCCACCTCTGATTCCCCGTGTTTGATTCCCCGCCTCTGTTTCCCCGCCTCTGATTCCCCGCCTCTGATTCCCCAACTCTACTTCCCCGCCACTGATTCCCCAGATCTGATTCCCTGCCTCTGTTTCCCCGCCTCTGATTCCATGCCTCTGATTCCCAACCTCTGATTCCACACCTCTGATTCCCCATATCTGATTCCCCGCCTCTGTTTCCCCATATCTGATTCCCCGCCTCTGATTCCCCAACTCTGATTCCCCGCCACTGATTCCCCAGCTCTGATTCCCCGCCTCTGATTCCCCGCCTCTGATTCCCCATCTCTGATTCACCGCCTTTGATTCGCCACCTCTGATTCCCCATATATGATTCCCCACCTCTGTTTCCCCGCCTCTGATTCCCCGCCTCTGAATCTCCATATCTCATTCCCCGCCTTTGAATCCCAATCTCTGATTCCCGGACTCTGATTCCCCACCTCTGATTCCCGGCCTCTTATTCCCAGCATCTGATTCCAGGCCTCTGATTCCCCGCTTCTGATTCTGATTCCCTGCCTCTGATTCCCCATCTCTGATTCCGCACATCTGATTCCCTGCCTCTGATTCCCCACCTCTGATTCCCCATATCTGATTCCCCGCCTCTGTTTCCCCGCCTCTGATTCCCCGCCTCTGTTTCCCCATACCTAATTCCCCACCTGTGATGCACCAACTCTGATTCCCCGCCTCTGATTCCCCAGCTCTGATTCCCCGCCTCTGATTCCCCGCATCCGATTCCCCATATCTGATTCCCCGCCTCTGTTTCCCCACCTCTGGTTCCCCACCTCTATTTCCCCATATCTGATTCCCCGCCTCTGAATCCCCAACTCTGATTCCCTGCATCTAATTCCCCAGCTCTAATTCCCCGCCTCTGATTCCCCGTGTCTGATTTCCTGCCTCTGATTCCCCGCCTCTGATTACCCATGTCTGATTCACCGCCTCTGATTCCCCATCTCTGATTCTGCACATCCGATTCCCTGCCTCTGATTCCCCGCCTCTGATTCACCGCCTCTGATTCCCCGCCTCTGTTTCCCAATATCTAAGTCCCCGCCTCTGATTCCCCAACTCTGATTCCCCACCTCTGATTCCCCAGCTTTGATTCCACGCCTCTGATTCCCCGCATCTGATTCCCTGCATCTGATTCCAAGCCTCTGATTCCCTGCCTCTGATTCACAAACTCTGATTCCCCACCTCTGATTCCCCATATCTGATTCCCCGCCTCTGTTTCCCTGCCTCTGATTCCACGCCTCTGTTTCCCCATATCTGATTCCCGGCCTCTGATTCCCCACCTCTGATTCCCCGCCTCTGATTCCCTGCCTCTGATTCCCCATCTCCGATTCCGCACATCTGATTCCCTGCCTCTGATTCCCTGCCTCTGATTCCCCGCCTCTGATTCCCTGCCTCTGATTCCCAACCTCTGAATCCCCACCTCTGATTCCCCATATCTGATTCCCCGCCTCTGTTTCCCCGCCTCTGATTCCCCTCCTCTGATTCCCCAACTCTAATTCCCCGCCTCTGATTCCCCAGCTCTGATTCCCCGTGTTTGATTCCCTGCCTCTGATTCCCTGCCCTGATTCCCCATCTCTGTTTCACCGCCTTTGATTCGCCACCTCTGATTACCCATATCTGATTCCCCGTGTTTGATTCCCTGCCTCTGATTCCCTGCCCTGATTCCCCATCTCTGTTTCCCCGCCTCTGATTCCCCGCCTCTGATTTCTTGCCTCTGATTCCCCATCTCCGATTCCGCACATCTGATTCCCTGCCTCTGATTCCCCGCCTCTGATTCCCCGCCTCTGATTCCCTGCCTCTGATTCCCAACCTCTGATACCCCACCTCTGATTCCCCGTGTTTGATTCCCCGCCTCTGTTTCCCCGCCTCTGATTCCCCGCCTCTGATTCCCCAACTCTACTTCCCCGCCACTGATTCCCCAGATCTGATTCCCTGCCTCTGTTTCCCCGCCTCTGATTCCATGCCTCTGATTCCCAACCTCTGATTCCACACCTCTGATTCCCCATATCTGATTCCCCGCCTCTGTTTCCCCATATCTGATTCCCCGCCTCTGATTCCCCAACTCTGATTCCCCGCCACTGATTCCCCAGCTCTGATTCCCCGCCTCTGATTCCCCGCCTCTGATTCCCCATCTCTGATTCACCGCCTTTGATTCGCCACCTCTGATTCCCCATATATGATTCCCCACCTCTGTTTCCCCGCCTCTGATTCCCCGCCTCTGAATCTCCATATCTCATTCCCCGCCTTTGAATCCCAATCTCTGATTCCCGGACTCTGATTCCCCACCTCTGATTCCCGGCCTCTTATTCCCAGCATCTGATTCCAGGCCTCTGATTCCCCGCTTCTGATTCTGATTCCCTGCCTCTGATTCCCCATCTCTGATTCCGCACATCTGATTCCCTGCCTCTGATTCCCCACCTCTGATTCCCCATATCTGATTCCCCGCCTCTGTTTCCCCGCCTCTGATACCCCGCCTCTGTTTCCCCATATCTAATTCCCCACCTGTGATGCACCAACTCTGATTCCCCGCCTCTGATTCCCCAGCTCTGATTCCCCGCCTCTGATTCCCCGCATCCGATTCCCCATATCTGATTCCCCGCCTCTGTTTCCCCGCCTCTGATTCCCCGCCTCTGTTTCCCCATATCTGATTCCCCACCTCTGATTCCCAACTATGATTCCCCGCCTCTGATTCCCCACCTCTGATTCCCCATATCTGGTTCCCCGCCTCTGTTTCCCCGCCTCTGATTCCCCGCCTCTGTTTCCCCATATCTAATTCCCCACCTCTGATGCACCAACTCTGATTCCCCGCCTCTGATTCCCCAGCTCTGATTCCCCGCCTCTGATTCCCCGCATCCGATTCCCCATATCTGATTCCCCGCCTCTGTTTCCCCGCCTCTGATTCCCCGCCTCTGATTCCCCAGCTCTGATTCCCTGCCTCTGATTCCCCGCGTTCTATTCCCTGCCTCTGATTCCCCGCCTGTGATTCCTCATCTCTGATTCACCAGCTCTGATTCCCCACCTCTGATTCCCCATATCTAATTCCCCGCCTCTGTTTGCCCGCCTCTGATTCCCCGCCTCTGTTTCCCCATATCTGATTCCCCGCCTCTGAATCCCCAACTCTGATTCCCTGTCTCTGATTCCCCAGCTCTAATTCCCCGCCTTTGATTCCCCCCGTCTGATTCCCAGCCTCTGAATCCCCGTGTCTGATATCCTGCCTCTGATTCCCCGACTCTGATTCCCCACCTCTGATTCCCCGGCTCTGATTCCCCGCCTCTGATTCCCCAACTCTGATTCCCCGCCTCTGATAACCCAGCTCTGATTCCCCGCCTCTGATTCCCCGTGTTTGATTCCCTGCCTCTCATTCCCCGCCTCTGATTCCCCATCTCTGTTTCACCGCCTTTGATTCGCCACCTCTGATTCCCCATATCTGATTCCTCGCCTCTGTTTCCCCGCATGTGATTCCCCGCCTCTGATTCCCCATATCTCACTCCCCGCCTCTGATTCCCCATCTCTGATTCCCGGACTCTGATTCCCGGACTCTGATTCCCGGCCTCTTATTCCCGGCATCTGATTCCAGCCTCTGATTCCCGGCCTCTGATTCCCTGCTTCTGATTCTGATTCCCTGCCTCTGATTCCCCATTTCTGATTCCGCACATCTAATTCCCTGCCTCTGATTCCCCACCTCTGATTCCCCATATCTGATTCCCTGCCTCTGTTTCCCCGCCTCTGATTCCCCACCTCTGTTTCCCCATATCTAAGTCCCCGCCTCTGATTCCCCAACTTTGATTCCCCACCTCTGATTCCCCAGCTCTGATTCCCCACCTCTGATTCCCCGCATCTGATTCCCTGCATCTGATTCCCAGCCTCTGATTCCCTGCCTCTGATTCCCCGCATCTGATTCCCTGCATCTGATTCCAAGCCTCTGATTCCCTGCCTCTTATTCCCAAATTCTGATTCCCCACCTCTGATTCCCCATATCTGATTCCCCGCCTCTGTTTCCCCGCCTCTGATTCCCCGCCTCTGTTTCACCATATCTGATTCCCGGCATCTGATTCCCCGCCTCTGATTCCCCGCCTCTGATTTCTTGCCTCTGATTCCCCATCTCCGATTCCGCACATCTGATTCCCTGCCTCTGATTGCCCGCCTCTGATTCCCCGCCTCTGATTCCCTGCCTCTGATTCCCAACCTCTGATTCCCCACCTCTGATTCCCCGTGTTTGATTCCCCGCCTCTGTTTCCCCGCCTCTGATTCCCCACCTCTGATTCCCCAACTCTACTTCCCCGCCACTGATTCCCCAGATCTGATTCCCTGCCTCTGTTTCCCCGCCTCTGATTCCATGCCTCTGATTCCCAACCTCTGATTCCACACCTCTGATTCCCCATATCTCATTCCCCGCCTCTGTTTCCCCATATCTGATTCCCCGCCTCTGATTCCCCAACTCTGATTCCCCGCCTCTGATTCTCCATATCTCATTCCCCGCCTCTGACTCCCCATCTCTGATTCCCGGACTCTGATTCCCCACCTCTGATTCCCGGCCTCTTATTCCCAGCATCTTATTCCAGGCCTCTGATTCCCGTCCTCTGACTCCCCGCATCTGATTCTGATTCCCTGCCTCTGATTCCCCATCTCTGATTCCGCACATCTGATTACCTGCCTCTGATTCCCCACCTCTGATTCCCCATATCTGATTCCCCGCCTCTGTTTCCACGCATCTGATTCCCCGCCTCTGTTTCCCCATATCTAATTCCCCACCTCTGATGACCCAACTCTGATTCCCCGCCTCTGATTCCACAGCTCTTATTCCCCGCCTCTGATTCCCCACATCCGATTCCCCATATCTGATTCCCCGCCTCTGTTTCCCCGCCCCTGATTCCCCGCCTCTGTTTCCCCATATCTGATTCCCCGCCTCTGATTCCCAACTATGATTCCCCGCCTCTTATTCCCCAGCTCTGATTCCCTGCCTCTGATTCCCCGCGTTCTATTCCCTGCCTCTGATTCCCCGCCTGTGATTCCCCATCTCTGATTCACCACCTCTGATTCCCCACCACTGATTCCCCATATCTAATTCCCCGCCTCTGTTTGCCCGCCTCTGATTCCCCGCCTCTGTTTCCCCATATCTGATTCCCCGCCTCTGAATCCACAACTCTGATTCCCTGCCTCTAATTCCCCAGCTTCATTCCCCGCCTTTGATTCCCCCCGTCTGATTCCCAGCCTCTGAATCCCCGTGTCTGATAACCTGCCTCTGATTCCCCGCCTCTGATTCCCCATCTCAGATTCACCGCCTCTGATTCCCCACCTCTGATTCCCCATCTCTGATTCCGCACATCCGATTCCCTGCCTCTGATTCCCCGACTCTGATTCCCCACCTCTGATTCCCCAGCTCTGATTCCCCGCCTCTGATTCCCCAACTCTGATTCCCCGCCTCTGATTCCCCAGCTCTGATTCCCCGCCTCTGATTCCCCGTGTTTGATCCCCTGCCTCTGATTCCCCAGCTCTGATTCCCCATCTCTGATTCACCGCCTTTGATTCGCCACCTCTGATTCCCCATATCTGATTCCTCGCCACTGTTTCCCCGCCTCTGATTCCCCGCCTCTGATTCCCCATATCTCATTCCCCGCCTCTGATTCCCCATCTCTGATTCCCGGAGTCTGATTCCCCACCTCTGATTCCCGACCTCTTATTCCCGGCATCTGTTTCCGGCCTCTGATTCCCGGCCTCTGATTCCCTGCTTCTGATTCTGATTCCCTGCCTCTGATTCCCCATTTCTGATTCCGCACATCTAATTCCCTGCCTCTGATTCCCCACCTCTGACTCCCCATATCTGAATCCCCGCCTCTGTTTCCCCGTCTCTGATTCCCCGCCTCTGTTTCCCGATATCTAAGTCCCCGCCTCTGATTCCCCAACTTTGATTCCCCACCTCTGATTCCCCAGCTCTGATTCCCCGCCTCTGATTCCCCACCTCTGATTCCCCAAATCTGACTCCCAGCCTCTGTTTCCCCGCCTCTGATTCCCCGCACCTGTTTCCCCATATCTGATTCCCTGCCTCTGATTCCCCAACTTTGATTCCCAGCCTCTGATTCCCCAGCTCTGATTCCCCGCCTCTGATTCCCCGTGTTTGATTCCCTGCCTCTGATTCCCCGCCTCTGATTCCCCATCTCTGATTCACCGCCTTTGATTCGCCACCTCTGATTCCCCATATCTGATTCCCCACCTCTGTTTCCCCGCCTCTGATTCCCTGCCTCTGATTCTCCATATCACATTCCCCGCCTCTGACTCCCCATCTCTGATTCCCGGACTCTGATTCCCCACCTCTGATTCCCGGCCTCTTATTCCCAGCATCTGATTCCAGGCCTCTGATTCCCGGCCTCTGACTCCCCGCATCTGATTCTGATTCCCTGCCTCTAATTCCCCATCTCTGATTCCGCACATCTGATTACCTGCCTCTGATTCCCCACCTCTGATTCCCCATATCTTATTCCCCGCCTCTGTTTCCACGCCTCTGATTCCCCGCCTCTGTTTCCCCATATCTAATTCCCCACCTCTGATGCCCCAACTCTGATTCCCCGCCTCTGATTCCACAGCTCTGATTCCCCGCCTCTGATTCCCCACATCCGATTCCCCATATCTGATTCCCCGCCTCTGTTTCCCCGCCCCTGATTCCCCGCCTCTGTTTCCCCATATCTGATTCCCCGCCTCTGAATCCCCAACTCTGATTCCCTGCCTCTAATTTCCCAGCTCTGATTCCCCGCCTCTGATTCCCCATGTCTGATTTCCTGCCTCTGATTCCCCGCCTCTGATTACCCATCTCTGATTCCGCACATCTGATTCCCCGCCTCTGATTCCCCACCTCTGATTCACAATATCTGATTCCCCGCCTCTGTTTCCCGCCTCTGATTCCCCGCCTCTGTTTCCCCATATCTAAGTCCCCGCCTCTGATTCCCCAACTCTGATTCCCCACCTCTGATTCCCCAGCTCTGATTCCCCGCCTCTGATCCCCGCATCTGATTCCCTGCATCTGATTCCCAGCCTCTGATTCCCTGCCTCTGATTCCCAACCTCTGATTCCCCACCTCTGATTCCCCATATCTGATTCCCCGCCTCTGTTTCCACGCCTCTGATTCCCCGCCTCTGTTTCCCCATATCGGATTCCCCGCCTCTATTTGCCCACCTCTGGTTCCCCACCTCTATTTCCCCATATCTGATTCCCCGCCTCTGAATCCCCAACTCTGATTCCCTGCATCTAATTCCCCAGCTCTAATTCCCCGCCTCTGATTCCCCGTGTCTGATTTCCTGCCTCTGATTCCCCGCCTCTGATTACCCATGTCTGATTCACCGCCTCTGATTCCCCATCTTTGATTCTGCACATCCGATTCCCTGCCTCTGATTCCCCATCTCTGATTCCGCACATCTGATTACCTGCCTCTGATTCCCCACCTCTGATTCCCCATCTCTGATTCCCCGACTCTGATTCCCCACCTCTGATTCCCGACCTCTTATTCCCGGCATCTGATTCCGGCCTCTGATTCCCGGCCTCTGATTCCCTGCTTCTGATTCTGATTCCCTGCCTCTGATTCCCCATTTCTGATTCCGCACATCTAATTCCCTGCCTCTGATTCCCCACCTCTGACTCCCCATATCTGAATCCCCGCCTCTGTTTCCCCGTCTCTGATTCCCCGCCTCTGTTTCCCGATATCTAAGTCCCCGCCTCTGATTCCCCAACTTTGATTCCCCACCTCTGATTCCCCAGCTCTGATTCCCCGCCTCTGATTCCCCACCTCTGATTCCCCAAATCTGACTCCCAGCCTCTGTTTCCCCGCCTCTGATTCCCCGCACCTGTTTCCCCATATCTGATTCCCTGCCTCTGATTCCCCAACTTTGATTCCCAGCCTCTGATTCCCCAGCTCTGATTCCCCGCCTCTGATTCCCCGTGTTTGATTCCCTGCCTCTGATTCCCCGCCTCTGATTCCCCATCTCTGATTCACCGCCTTTGATTCGCCACCTCTGATTCCCCATATCTGATTCCCCACCTCTGTTTCCCCGCCTCTGATTCCCCGCCTCTGATTCTCCATATCACATTCCCCGCCTCTGACTCCCCATCTCTGATTCCCGGACTCTGATTCCCCACCTCTGATTCCCGGCCTCTTATTCCCAGCATCTGATTCCAGGCCTCTGATTCCCGGCCTCTGACTCCCCGCATCTGATTCTGATTCCCTGCCTCTAATTCCCCATCTCTGATTCCGCACATCTGATTACCTGCCTCTGATTCCCCACCTCTGATTCCCCATATCTTATTCCCCGCCTCTGTTTCCACGCCTCTGATTCCCCGCCTCTGTTTGCCCATATCTAATTCCCCACCTCTGATGCCCCAACTCTGATTCCCCGCCTCTGATTCCACAGCTATGATTCCCCGCCTCTGATTCCCCACATCCGATTCCCCATATCTGATTCCCCGCCTCTGTTTCCCCGCCCCTGATTCCCCGCCTCTGTTTCCCCATATCTGATTCCCCGCCTCTGAATCCCCAACTCTGATTCCCTGCCTCTAATTTCCCAGCTCTGATTCCCCGCCTCTGATTCCCCATGTCTGATTTCCTGCCTCTGATTCCCCGCCTCTGATTACCCATCTCTGATTCCGCACATCTGATTCCCCGCCTCTGATTCCCCACCTCTGATTCACAATATCTGATTCCCCGCCTCTGTTTCCCGCCTCTGATTCCCCGCCTCTGTTTCCCCATATCTAAGTCCCCGCCTCTGATTCCCCAACTCTGATTCCCCACCTCTGATTCCCCAGCTCTGATTCCCCGCCTCTGATCCCCGCATCTGATTCCCTGCATCTGATTCCCAGCCTCTGATTCCCTGCCTCTGATTCCCAACCTCTGATTCCCCACCTCTGATTCCCCATATCTGATTCCCCGCCTCTGTTTCCACGCCTCTGATTCCCTGCCTCTGTTTCCCCATATCGGATTCCCCGCCTCTATTTGCCCACCTCTGGTTCCCCACCTCTATTTCCCCATATCTGATTCCCCGCCTCTGAATCCCCAACTCTGATTCCCTGCATCTAATTCCCCAGCTCTAATTCCCCGCCTCTGATTCCCCGTGTCTGATTTCCTGCCTCTGATTCCCCGCCTCTGATTACCCATGTCTGATTCACCGCCTCTGATTCCCCATCTCTGATTCTGCACATCCGATTCCCTGCCTCTGATTCCCCGCCTCTGATTCACCGCCTCTGATTCCCTGCCTCTGTTTCCCAATATCTAAGTCCCCGCCTCTGATTCCCCAACTCTGATTCCCCACCTCTGATTCCCCAGCTTTGATTCCCCGCCTCTGATTCCCCGCATCTGATTCCCTGCATCTGATTCCAAGCCTCTGATTCCCTGCCTCTGATTCACAAACTCTGATTCCCCACCTCTGATTCCCCATATCTGATTCCCCGCCTCTGTTTCCCTGCCTCTGATTCCACGCCTCTGTTTCCCCATATCTGATTCCCGGCCTCTGATTCCCCACCTCTGATTCCCCGCCTCTGATTCCCTGCCTCTGATTCCCCATCTCCGATTCCGCACATCTGATTCCCTGCCTCTGATTCCCTGCCTCTGATTCCCCGCCTCTGATTCCCTGCCTCTGATTCCCAACCTCTGAATCCCCACCTCTGATTCCCCATATCTGATTCCCCGCCTCTGTTTCCCCGCCTCTGATTCCCCTCCTCTGATTCCCCAACTCTAATTCCCCGCCTCTGATTCCCCAGCTCTGATTCCCCGTGTTTGATTCCCTGCCTCTGATTCCCTGCCCTGATTCCCCATCTCTGTTTCACCGCCTTTGATTCGCCACCTCTGATTACCCATATCTGATTCCCCGTGTTTGATTCCCTGCCTCTGATTCCCTGCCCTGATTCCCCATCTCTGTTTCCCCGCCTCTGATTCCCCGCCTCTGATTTCTTGCCTCTGATTCCCCATCTCCGATTCCGCACATCTGATTCCCTGCCTCTGATTCCCCGCCTCTGATTCCCCGCCTCTGATTCCCTGCCTCTGATTCCCAACCTCTGATACCCCACCTCTGATTCCCCGTGTTTGATTCCCCGCCTCTGTTTCCCCGCCTCTGATTCCCCGCCTCTGATTCCCCAACTCTACTTCCCCGCCACTGATTCCCCAGATCTGATTCCCTGCCTCTGTTTCCCCGCCTCTGATTCCATGCCTCTGATTCCCAACCTCTGATTCCACACCTCTGATTCCCCATATCTGATTCCCCGCCTCTGTTTCCCCATATCTGATTCCCCGCCTCTGATTCCCCAACTCTGATTCCCCGCCTCTGATTCCCCAGCTCTGATTCCCCGCCTCTGATTCCCCGCCTCTGATTCCCCATCTCTGATTCACCGCCTTTGATTCGCCACCTCTGATTCCCCATATATGATTCCCCACCTCTGTATCCCCGCCTCTGATTCCCCGCCTCTGAATCTCCATATCTCATTCCCCGCCTTTGAATCCCAATCTCTGATTCCCGGACTCTGATTCCCCACCTCTGATTCCCGGCCTCTTATTCCCAGCATCTGATTCCAGGCCTCTGATTCCCCGCTTCTGATTCTGATTCCCTGCCTCTGATTCCCCATCTCTGATTCCGCACATCTGATTCCCTGCCTCTGATTCCCCACCTCTGATTCCCCATATCTGATTCCCCGCCTCTGTTTCCCCGCCTCTGATTCCCCGCCTCTGTTTCCCCATATCTAATTCCCCACCTGTGATGCACCAACTCTGATTCCCCGCCTCTGATTCCCCAGCTCTGATTCCCCGCCTCTGATTCCCCGCATCCGATTCCCCATATCTGATTCCCCGCCTCTGTTTCCCCGCCTCTGATTCCCCGCCTCTGTTTCCCCATATCTGATTCCCCACCTCTGATTCCCAACTATGATTCCCCGCCTCTGATTCCCCACCTCTGATTCCCCATATCTGGTTCCCCGCCTCTGTTTCCCCGCCTCTGATTCCCCGCCTCTGTTTCCCCATATCTAATTCCCCACCTCTGATGCACCAACTCTGATTCCCCGCCTCTGATTCCCCAGCTCTGATTCCCCGCCTCTGATTCCCCGCATCCGATTCCCCATATCTGATTCCCCGCCTCTGTTTCCCCGCCTCTGATTCCCCGCCTCTGATTCCCCAGCTCTGATTCCCTGCCTCTGATTCCCCGCGTTCTATTCCCTGCCGCTGATTCCCCGCCTGTGATTCCCCATCTCTGATTCACCAGCTCTGATTCCCCACCTCTGATTCCCCATATCTAATTCCCCGCCTCTGTTTGCCCGCCTCTGATTCCCCGCCTCTGTTTCCCCATATCTGATTCCCCGCCTCTGAATCCCCAACTCTGATTCCCTGCCTCTGATTCCCCAGCTCTAATTCCCCGCCTTTGATTCCCCCCGTCTGATTCCCAGCCTCTGAATCCCCGTGTCTGATATCCTGCCTCTGATTCCCCGACTCTGATTCCCCACCTCTGATTCCCCGGCTCTGATTCCCCGCCTCTGATTCCCCAACTCTGATTCCCCGCCTCTGATAACCCAGCTCTGATTCCCCGCCTCTGATTCCCCGTGTTTGATTCCCTGCCTCTCATTCCCCGCCTCTGATTCCCCATCTCTGATTCACCGCCTCTGATTCCCCAACTCTACTTCCCCGCCACTGATTCCCCAGATCTGATTCCCTGCCTCTGTTTCCCCGCCTCTGATTCCATGCCTCTGATTCCCAACCTCTGATTCCACACCTCTGATTCCCCATATCTGATTCCCCGCCTCTGTTTCCCCATATCTGATTCCCCGCCTCTGATTCCCCAACTCTGATTCCCCGCCTCTGATTCCCCAGCTCTGATTCCCCGCCTCTGATTCCCCGCCTCTGATTCCCCATCTCTGATTCACCGCCTTTGATTCGCCACCTCTGATTCCCCATATATGATTCCTCGCCTCTGTTTCCCCGCATGTGATTCCCCGCCTCTGATTCCCCATATCTCACTCCCCGCCTCTGATTCCCCATCTCTGATTCCCGGACTCTGATTCCCGGACTCTGATTCCCGGCCTCTTATTCCCGGCATCTGATTCCAGCCTCTGATTCCCGGCCTCTGATTCCCTGCTTCTGATTCTGATTCCCTGCCTCTGATTCCCCATTTCTGATTCCGCACATCTAATTCCCTGCCTCTGATTCCCCACCTCTGATTCCCCATATCTGATTCCCTGCCTCTGTTTCCCCGCCTCTGATTCCCCACCTCTGTTTCCCCATATCTAAGTCCCCGCCTCTGATTCCCCAACTTTGATTCCCCACCTCTGATTCCCCAGCTCTGATTCCCCACCTCTGATTCCCCGCATCTGATTCCCTGCATCTGATTCCAAGCCTCTGATTCCCTGCCTCTTATTCCCAAACTCTGATTCCCCACCTCTGATTCCCCATATCTGATTCCCCGCCTCTGTTTCCCCGCCTCTGATTCCCCGCCTCTGTTTCCCCATATCTAATTCCCCACCTGTGATGCACCAACTCTGATTCCCCGCCTCTGATTTCTTGCCTCTGATTCCCCATCTCCGATTCCGCACATCTGATTCCCTGCCTCTGATTCCCCGCCTCTGATTCCCCGCCTCTGATTCCCTGCCTCTGATTCCCAACCTCTGATTCCCCACCTCTGATTCCCCGTGTTTGATTCCCCGCCTCTGTTTCCCCGCCTCTGATTCCCCACCTCTGATTCCCCAACTCTACTTCCCCGCCACTGATTCCCCAGATCTGATTCCCTGCCTCTGTTTCCCCGCCTCTGATTTAATGCCTCTGATTCCCAACCTCTGATTCCACACCTCTGATTCCCCATATCTCATTCCCCGCCTCTGTTTCCCCATATCTGATTCCCCGCCTCTGATTCCCCAACTCTGATTCCCCGCCTCTGATTCCCCAGCTCTGATTCCCCGCCTCTGATTCCTCGTGTTTGATTCCCTGCCTCTGATTCCCCGCCTCTGATTCCCCATCTCTGATTCACCGCCTTTGATTCGCCACCTCTGATTCCCCATATATGATTCCCCACCTCTGTTTCCCCGGCTCTGATTCCCCGCCTCTGAATCTCCATATCTCATTCCCCGCCTTTGAATCCCAATCTCTGATTCCCGGCCTCTTATTCGCAGCATCTGATTCCAGGCCTCTGATTCCCCGCTTCTGATTCTGATTCCCTGCCTCTAATTCCCCATCTCTGATTCCGCACATCTGATTCCCTGCCTCTGATTCCCCACCTCTGATTCCCCATATCTGATTCCCCGCCTCTGTTTCCCCGCCTCTGATTCCCCGCCTCTGTTTCCCCATATCTAATTCCCCACCTCTGATGCACCAACTCTGATTCCCCGCCTCTGATTCCCCAGTTCTGATTCCCCGCCTCTGATTCCCCGCATCCGATTCCCCATATCTGATTCCCCGCCTCTGTTTCCCCACCTCTGATTCCCCGCCTCTGTTTCCCCATATCTGATTCCCCGCCTCTGATTCCCAACTATGATTCCCCGCCTCTGATTACCCAGCTCTGATTCCCTGCCTCTGATTCCCCGCGTTCTATTCCCTGCCTCTGATTCCCCGCCTGTGATTCCCCATCTCTGATTCACCACCTCTGATTCCCCACCTCTGATTCCCCATATCTAATTCCCCGACTCTGTTTGCCCGCCTCTGATTCCCCGCCTCTGTTTCCCCATATCTGATTCCCCGCCTCTGAATCCCCAACTCTGATTCCCTGCCTCTGATTCCCCAGCTCTGATTCCCCGCCTTTGATTCCCCCCATCTGATTCCCAGCCTCTGAATCCCCGTGTCTGATATCCTGCCTCTGATTCCCCGCCTCTGATTCCCCATCTCAGATTCACCGCCTCTGATTCCCCACCTCTGATTCCCCATCTCTGATTCCGCACATCCGATTCCCTGCCTCTGATTCCCCGACTCTGATTCCCCACCTCTGATTCCCCGGCTCTGATTCCCCGCCTCTGATTCCCCAACTCTGATTCCCCGCCTCTGATAACCCAGCTCTGATTCCCCGCCTCTGATTCCCCGTGTTTGATTCCCTGCCTCTCATTCCCCGCCTCTGATTCCCCATCTCTGATTCACCGCCTTTGATTCGCCACCTCTGATTCCCCATATCTGATTCCTCGCCTCTGTTTCCCCGCATGTGATTCCCCGCCTCTGATTCCCCATATCTCACTCCCCACCTCTGATTCCCCATCTCGGATTCCTGGACTCTGATTCCCGGACTCTGATTCCCGGCCTCTTATTCCCGGCATCTGATTCCGGCCTCTGATTCCCGGCCTCTGATTCCCTGCTTCTGATTCTGATTCCCTGCCTCTGATTCCCCATTTCTGATTCCGCACATCTAATTCCCTGCCTCTGATTCCCCACCTCTGATTCCCCATATCTGATTCCCTGCCTCTGTTTCCCCGCCTCTGATTCCCCACCTCTGTTTCCCCATATCTAAGTCCCCGCCTCTGATTCCCCAACTTTGATTCCCCACCTCTGATTGCCCAGCTCTGATTCGCCACCTCTGATTCCCCGCATCTGATTCCCTGCATCTGATTCCCAGCCTCTGATTCCCTGCCTCTGATTCCCAACCTCTGATTCCCCACCTCTGATTCCCCATATCTGATTCCCCGCCTCTGTTTCCCCGCCTCTGATTCCCCGCCTCTGTTTCCCCATATCTGATTCCCCGCCTCTATTTGCCCGCCAATGATTCCCCGCCTCTGAATCCCCAACTCTGATTCCCTCCCTTTAATTTCCCAGCTCTGATTCCCCGCCTCTGATTCCCCGTGTCTGATTTCCTGCCTCTGATTCACCGCCTCTGATTACCCATGTCTGATTCCCCGCCTCTGTTTCCCCGCCTGATTCCCCGCCTCTGTTTCCCAATATCTAAGTCCCCGCCTCTGATTCCCCAACTTTGATTCCCCACCTCTGATTCCCCAGCTCTGATTCCCCGCCTCTGATTCCACGCATCTGATTCCCTGCATCTGATTCCCAGCCTCTGATTCCCTGCCTCTGATTCCCAACCTCTGATTCCCCACCTCTGATTCCCCATATCTGATTCCCCGCCTCTGTTTCCCCGCCTCTGATTCCCCGCCTCTGTTTCCCCATATCTGATTCCCCGCCTCTATTTGCCCGCCTCTATTTCCCCGCCTCTGTTTCCCCATATCTGATTCCCCGCCTCTGAATCCCCAACTCTGATTCCCTGCCTCTAATTTCCCAGCTCTGATTCCACGCCTCTGATTCCCCGTGTCTGAATTCCAGCCTCTGATTCCCCGCCTCTGATTACCCATGTCTGATTCACCGCCTCTGGTTCCCCACCTCTGATTCCCCATCTCTGTTTCCGCACATCCGATTCCCTGCCTCTGATTCCCCGCCTCGGATTCACTGCCTCTGCTTCCCCAGCTCTGATTCCCCGCCTCTGATTCCCCGCGTCTTATTCCCTGCTTCTGATTCTGATTCCCTGCCTCTGATTGCCCATCTCTGATTCCGCACATCTGATTCCCTGCCTCTGATTCCCCACCTCTGATTCCCCATATCTGATTCCCCGCCTCTGTTTCCCCGCCTCTGATTCCCCGCCTCTGTTTCCCCATATCTAAGTCCCCGCCACTGATTCCCCAACTCTGATTCCCCACCTCTGATTCCCCAGCTCTGATTCCCCGCCTCTGATCCCCGCATCTGATTCCCTGCATCTGATTCCCAGCCTCTGATTCCCTGCCTCTGATTCCCAACCTCTGATTCCCCACCTCTGATTCCCCATATCTGATTCCCCGCCTCTGTTTCCACGCCTCTGATTCCCCGCCTCTGTTTCCCCATATCTGATTCCCCGCCTCTATTTGCCCACCTCTGATTCCCCACCTCTGTTTCCCCATATCTTATTCCCAACCTCTGATTCCCCACCTCTGATTCCCCGTGTTTGATTCCCCGCCTCTGTTTCCCCGCCTCTGATTCCCCGCCTCTGATTCCCCAACTCTAATTCCCCGCCTCTGATTCCCCATATCTGATTCCCCACCCCTGTTTCCCCGCCTCTGATTCCCCACCCCTGTTTCCCCATATCTGATTCCCTGCCTCTGATTCCCCAACTTTGATTCCCAGCATCTGATTCCCCAGCTCTGATTCCCCGCCTCTGATTCCCCGCATCTGATTCCCTGCATCTGATTCCAAGCCTCTGATTCCCTGCCTCTGATTCCCAACCTCTGATTCCCCACTCTGATTCCCCATATCTGATTCCCTGCCTCTGTTTCCCCGCCTCTGTTTCCCCATATCTGATTCCCGGCCTCTGATTCCCCGCCTCTGATTCCCCGCCTCTGATTCTCTGCCTCTGATTCCCCATCTCCGATTCCGCACATCTGATTCCCTGCCTCTGTTTCCCCGCCTCTGATTCCCCGCCTCTGATTCCCCATATCTGATTCCCTGCCTCTGTTTCCCCGCCTCTGATTCCCCGCCCCTGTTTCCCCATATCTGATTCCCTGCCTCTGATTCCCCAACTTTGATTCCCAGCCTCTGATTCCCCAGCTCTGATTCCCCGCCTCTGATTCCCCGTGTTTGATTCCCTGCCTCTGATTCCCCGCCTCTGATTCCCCATCTCTGATTCGCCGCCTTTGATTCGCCACCTCTGATTCCCCATATCTGATTCCCCACCTCTGTTTCCCCGCCTCTGATTCCCCGCCTCTGATTCTCCATATCTCATTCCCCGCCTCTGACTCCCCATCTCTGATTCCCGGACTCTGATTCCCCACCTCTGATTCCCGGCCTCTTATTCCCAGCATCTTATTCCAGGCCTCTGATTCCCGTCCTCTGACTCCCCGCTTCCGATTCTGATTCCCTGCCTCTGATTCCCCATCTCTGATTCCGCACATCTGATTACCTGCCTCTGATTCCCCACCTCTGATTCCCCATATCTGATTCCCCGCCTCTGTTTCCACGCCTCTGATTCCCCGCCTCTGTTTCCCCATATCTAATTCCCCACCTCTTTTGCTCCAACTCTGATTCCCCGCCTCTGATTCCACAGCTCTGATTCCCCGCCTCTGATTCCCCACATCCGATTCCCCATATCTGATTCCCCACCTCTGTTTCCCCGCCCCTGATTCCCCGCCTCTGTTTCCCCATATCTGATTCCCCGCCTCTGATTCCCAACTATGATTCCCCGCCTCTTATTCCCCAGCTCTGATTCCCTGCCTCTGATTCCCCGCGTTCTATTCCCTGCCTCTGATTCCCCGCCTGTTATTCCCCATCTCTGATTCACCACCTCTGATTCCCCACCACTGATTCCCCATATCTAATTCCCCGCCTCTGTTTGCCCGCCTCTGATTCCCCGCCTCTGTTTCCCCATATCTGACTCCCCGCCTCTGAATCCCCAACTCTGATTCCCTGCCTCTGATTCCCCAGCTTCATTCCCCGCCTTTGATTCCCCCCGTCTGATTCCCAGCCTCTGAATCCCCTTGTCTGATAACCTGCCTCTGATTCCCCGCCTCTGATTCCCCATCTCAGATTCACCGCCTCTGATTCCCCACCTCTGATTCCCCATCTCTTATTCCGCACATCCGATTCCCTGCCTCTGATTCCCCGACTCTGATTCCCCACCTCTGATTCCCCAGCTCTGATTCCCCGCCTCTGATTCCCCAACTGTGATTCCCCGCTTCTGATTCCCCAGCTCTGATTCCCCGCCTCTGATTCCCCGTGTTTGATCCCCTGCCTCTGATTCCCCAGCTCTCATTCCCCATCTCTGATTCACCGCCTTTGATTCGCCACCTCTGATTCCCCATATCTGATTCCTCGCCACTGTTTCCCCGCCTCTGATTCCCCGCCTCTGATTCCCCATATCTCATTCCCCGCCTCTGATTCCCCATCTCTGATTCCCGGACTCTGATTCCCGTCCTCTGACTCCCCGCTTCCGATTCTGATTCCCTGCCTCTGATTCCCCATCTCTGATTCCGCACATCTGATTACCTGCCTCTGATTCCCCACCTCTGATTCCCCATATCTGTTTCCCCGCCTCTGTTTCCACGCCTCTGATTCCCCGCCTCTGTTTCCCCATATCTAATTCCCCACCTCTGATGCTCCAACTCTGATTCCCCGCCTCTGATTCCACAGCTCTGATTCCCCGCCTCTGATTCCCCACATCCGATTCCCCATATCTGATTCCCCACCTCTGTTTCCCCGCCCCTGATTCCCCGCCTCTGTTTCCCCATATCTGATTCCCCGCCTCTGATTCCCAATTATGATTCCCCGCCTCTTATTCCCCAGCTCTGATTCCCTGCCTCTGATTCCCCGCGTTCTATTCCCTGCCTCTGATTCCCCGCCTGTTATTCCCCATCTCTGATTCACCACCTCTGATTCCCCACCACTGATTCCCCATATCTAATTCCCCGCCTCTGTTTGCCCGCCTCTGATTCCCCGCCTCTGTTTCCCCATATCTGACTCCCCGCCTCTGAATCCCCAACTCTGATTCCCTGCCTCTGATTCCCCAGCTTCATTCCCCGCCTTTGATTCCCCCCGTCTGATTCCCAGCCTCTGAATCCCCGTGTCTGATAACCTGCCTCTGATTCCCCGCCTCTGATTCCCCATCTCAGATTCACCGCCTCTGATTCCCCACCTCTGATTCCCCATCTCTTATTCCGCACATCCGATTCCCTGCCTCTGATTCCCCGACTCTGATTCCCCACCTCTGATTCCCCAGCTCTGATTCCCCGCCTCTGATTCCCCAACTGTGATTCCCCGCTTCTGATTCCCCAGCTCTGATTCCCCGCCTCTGATTCCCCGTGTTTGATCCCCTGCCTCTGATTCCCCAGCTCTCATTCCCCATCTCTGATTCACCGCCTTTGATTCGCCACCTCTGATTCCCCATATCTGATTCCTCGCCACTGTTTCCCCGCCTCTGATTCCCCGCCTCTGATTCCCCATATCTCATTCCCCGCCTCTGATTCCCCATCTCTGATTCCCGGACTCTGATTCCCCACCTCTGATTCCCGACCTCTTATTACCGGCATCTGATTCCGGCCTCTGATTCCCGGCCTCTGATTCCCTGCTTCTGATTCTGATTCCCTGCCTCTGATTCCCCATTTCTGATTCCGCACATCTAATTCCCTGCCTCTGAATCCCCACCTCTGACTCCCCATATCTGAATCCCCGCCTCTGTTTCCCCGTCTCTGATTCCCCGCCTCTGTTTCCCCATATCTAAGTCCCCGCCTCTGATTCCCCAACTTTGATTCCCCACCTCTGATTCCCCAGCTCTGATTCCCCGCCTCTGATTCCCCACCTCTGATTCCCCAAATCTGATTCCCAGCCTCTGTTTCCCCGCCTCTGATTCCCCGCACCTGTTTCCCCACATCTGATTCCCTGCCTCTGATTCCCCAACTTTGTTTCCCAGCCTCTGATTCCCCAGCTCTGATTCCCCGCCTCTGATTCCCCGTGTTTGATTCCCTGCCTCTGATTCCCCGCCTCTGATTCCCCATCTCTGATTCACCGCCTTTGATTCGCCACCTCTGATTCCCCATATCTGATTCCCCACCTCTGTTTCCCCGCTTTGATTCCCCGCCTCTGATTCTCCATATCACATTCCCCGCCTCTGACTCCCCATCTCTGATTCCCGGACTCTGATTCCCCACCTCTGATTCCTGGCCTCTTATTCCCAGCATCTGATTCCAGGCCTCTGATTCCCGGCCTCTGACTCCCCGCTTCTGATTCTGATTCCCTGCCTCTGATTCCCCATCTCTGATTCCGCACATCTGATTACCTGCCTCTGATTCCCCACCTCTGATTCCCCATATCTGATTCCCCGCCTCTGTTTCCACGCCTCTGATTCCCCGCCTCTGTTTCCCCATATCTAATTCCCCACCTCTGATGCCCCAACTCTGATTCCCCGCCTCTGATTCCACAGCTCTGATTCCCCGCCTCTGATTCCCCACATCCGATTCCCCATATCTGATTCCCCGCCTCTTTTTCCCCGCCCCTGATTCCCCGCCTCTGTTTCCCCATATCTGATTCCCTGCCTCTGATTCCCCGCATTCTATTCCCTGCCTCTGATTCCCCGCCTGTGATTCCCCATCTCTGATTCACCACCTCTGATTCCCCACCACTGATTCCCCATATCTAATTCCCCGCCTCTGTTTGCCCGCCTCTGATTCCCCGCCTCTGTTTCCCCATATCTGATTCCCCGCCTCTGAATCCCCAACTCTGATTCCCTGCCTCTGATTCCCCAGCTTCATTCCCCGCCTTTGATTCCCCTCGTCTGATTCCCAGCCTCTGAATCCCCGTGTCTGATAACCTGCCTCTGATTCCCCGCCTCTGATTCCCCATCTCAGATTCACCGCCTCTGATTCCCCACCTCTGATTCCCCATCTCTGATTCCGCACATCCGATTCCCTGCCTCTGATTCCCCGACTCTGATTCCCCACCTCTGATTCCCCAGCTCTGATTCCCCGCCTCTGATTCCCCAACTCTGATTCCCCGCCTCTGATTCCCCAGCTCTGATTCCCCGCCTCTGATTCCCCGTGTTTGATCCCCTGCCTCTGATTCCCCAGCTCTGATTCCCCATCTCTGATTCACTGCCTTTGATTCCCCTCGTCTGATTCCCTGCCTCTGATTCCCCATTTCTGATTCCGCACATCTAATTCCCTGCCTCTGATTCCCCACCTCTGATTCCCCATATCTGAATACCCGACTCTGTTTCCCCGTCTGATTCCCCGCCTCTGTTTCCCCATATCTAAGTCCCCGCCTCTGATTCCCCAACTTTGATTCCCCACCTCTGATTCCCCAGCTCTGATTCCCCGCCTCTGATTCCCCACCTCTGATTCCCCATATCTGATTCCCAGCCTCTGTTTCCCCGCCTCTGATTCCCCGCCTCTGTTTCCCCATATCTGATTCCCGGCCTCTGATTCCCCGCCTCTGATTCCCCGCCTCTGATTCCCTGCCTCTGATTCACCATCTCCGATTCCGCACATCTGATTCCCTGCCTCTCATTCCCCGCCTCTGATTCCCCACCTCTGATTCCCGGCCTCTTATTCCCGGCATCTGATTCCGGCCTCTGATTCCCGGCCTCTGATTCCCTGCTTCTGATTCCCCATCTCTGATTCCGCAAATCTAATTCCCTGCCTCTGATTCCCCACCTCTGATTCCCCATATCTGATTCCCCGCCTCTGTTTCCCGGCCTCTGATTCCCCGCTTCTGATTCTGATTCCCTGCCTCTGATTCCCCATCTCTGATTCCGCACATCTGATTCCCAGCCTCTGATTCCCCACCACTGATTCCCCATATCTGATTTCCCGCCTCTGTTTCCCCGCCTCTGATTCCCCGCCTCTGTTTCCCCATATCTAATTCCCAACCTCTGATGCCCCAACTCTGATTCCCTGCCTCTGATTCCCCGCGTTCTATTCCCTGCCTCTGATTCCCCGACTGTGATTCCCCATCTCTGATTCACCACCTCTGATTCCCCACCTCTGATTCCCCATATCTAATTCACCGCCTCTGTTTGCCCGACTCTGATTCCCCGCCTCTGTTTCCCCATATCTGATTCCCCGCCTCTGAATCCCCAACTCTGATTCCCTGCCTCTGATTCCCCAGCTCTGATTCCCCGCCTTTGATTCACCCGTCTGATTCCCAGCCTCTGAAACCCCGTGTCTTATTTCTTGCCTCTGATTCCCCGCCTCTGTTTCCCCATATCGGATTCCCCGCCTCTATTTGCCCACCTCTGGTTCCCCACCTCTATTTCCCCATATCTGATTCCCCGCCTCTGAATCCCCAACTCTGATTCCCTGCATCTAATTCCCCAGCTCTAATTCCCCGCCTCTGATTCCCCGTGTCTGATTTCCTGCCTCTGATTCCCCGCCTCTGATTACCCATGTCTGATTCACCGCCTCTGATTCCCCATCTCTGATTCTGCACATCCGATTCCCTGCCTCTGATTCCCCGCCTCTGATTCACCGCCTCTGATTCCCCGCCTCTGTTTCCCAATATCTAAGTCCCCGCCTCTGATTCCCCAACTCTGATTCCCCACCTCTGATTCCCCAGCTTTGATTCCCCGCCTCTGATTCCCCGCATCTGATTCCCTGCATCTGATTCCAAGCCTCTGATTCCCTGCCTCTGATTCACAAACTCTGATTCCCCACCTCTGATTCCCCATATCTGATTCCCCGCCTCTGTTTCCCTGCCTCTGATTCCACGCCTCTGTTTCCCCATATCTGATTCCCGGCCTCTGATTCCCCACCTCTGATTCCCCGCCTCTGATTCCCTGCCTCTGATTCCCCATCTCCGATTCCGCACATCTGATTCCCTGCCTCTGATTCCCTGCCTCTGATTCCCCGCCTCTGATTCCCTGCCTCTGATTCCCAACCTCTGAATCCCCACCTCTGATTCCCCATATCTGATTCCCCGCCTCTGTTTCCCCGCCTCTGATTCCCCTCCTCTGATTCCCCAACTCTAATTCCCCGCCTCTGATTCCCCAGCTCTGATTCCCCGTGTTTGATTCCCTGCCTCTGATTCCCTGCCCTGATTCCCCATCTCTGTTTCACCGCCTTTGATTCGCCACCTCTGATTACCCATATCTGATTCCCCGTGTTTGATTCCCTGCCTCTGATTCCCTGCCCTGATTCCCCATCTCTGTTTCCCCGCCTCTGATTCCCCGCCTCTGATTTCTTGCCTCTGATTCCCCATCTCCGATTCCGCACATCTGATTCCCTGCCTCTGATTCCCCGCCTCTGATTCCCCGCCTCTGATTCCCTGCCTCTGATTCCCAACCTCTGATACCCCACCTCTGATTCCCCGTGTTTGATTCCCCGCCTCTGTTTCCCCGCCTCTGATTCCCCGCCTCTGATTCCCCAACTCTACTTCCCCGCCACTGATTCCCCAGATCTGATTCCCTGCCTCTGTTTCCCCGCCTCTGATTCCATGCCTCTGATTCCCAACCTCTGATTCCACACCTCTGATTCCCCATATCTGATTCCCCGCCTCTGTTTCCCCATATCTGATTCCCCGCCTCTGATTCCCCAACTCTGATTCCCCGCCTCTGATTCCCCAGCTCTGAATCCCCGCCTCTGATTCCCCGCCTCTGATTCCCCATCTCTGATTCACCGCCTTTGATTCGCCACCTCTGATTCCCCATATATGATTCCCCACCTCTGTATCCCCGCCTCTGATACCCCGCCTCTGAATCTCCATATCTCATTCCCCGCCTTTGAATCCCAATCTCTGATTCCCGGACTCTGATTCCCCACCTCTGATTCCCGGCCTCTTATTCCCAGCATCTGATTCCAGGCCTCTGATTCCCCGCTTCTGATTCTGATTCCCTGCCTCTGATTCCCCATCTCTGATTCCGCACATCTGATTCCCTGCCTCTGATTCCCCACCTCTGATTCCCCATATCTGATTCCCCGCCTCTGTTTCCCCGCCTCTGATTCCCCGCCTCTGTTTCCCCATATCTAATTCCCCACCTGTGATGCACCAACTCTGATTCCCCGCCTCTGATTCCCCAGCTCTGATTCCCCGCCTCTGATTCCCCGCATCCGATTCCCCATATCTGATTCCCCGCCTCTGTTTCCCCGCCTCTGATTCCCCGCCTCTGTTTCCCCATATCTGATTCCCCACCTCTGATTCCCAACTATGATTCCCCGCCTCTGATTCCCCACCTCTGATTCCCCATATCTGGTTCCCCGCCTCTGTTTCCCCGCCTCTGATTCCCCGCCTCTGTTTCCCCATATCTAATTCCCCACCTCTGATGCACCAACTCTGATTCCCCGCCTCTGATTCCCCAGCTCTGATTCCCCGCCTCTGATTCCCCGCATCCGATTCCCCATATCTGATTCCCCGCCTCTGTTTCCCCGCCTCTGATTCCCCGCCTCTGATTCCCCAGCTCTGATTCCCTGCCTCTGATTCCCCGCGTTCTATTCCCTGCCTCTGATTCCCCGCCTGTGATTCCCCATCTCTGATTCACCAGCTCTGATTCCCCACCTCTGATTCCCCATATCTAATTCCCCGCCTCTGTTTGCCCGCCTCTGATTCCCCGCCTCTGTTTCCCCATATCTGATTCCCCGCCTCTGAATCCCCAACTCTGATTCCCTGCCTCTGATTCCCCAGCTCTAATTCCCCGCCTTTGATTCCCCCCGTCTGATTCCCAGCCTCTGAATCCCCGTGTCTGATATCCTGCCTCTGATTCCCCGACTCTGATTCCCCACCTCTGATTCCCCGGCTCTGATTCCCCGCCTCTGATTCCCCAACTCTGATTCCCCGCCTCTGATAACCCAGCTCTGATTCCCCGCCTCTGATTCCCCGTGTTTGATTCCCTGCCTCTCATTCCCCGCCTCTGATTCCCCATCTCTGATTCACCGCCTTTGATTCGCCACCTCTGATTCCCCATATCTGATTCCTCGCCTCTGTTTCCCCGCATGTGATTCCCCGCCTCTGATTCCCCATATCTCACTCCCCGCCTCTGATTCCCCATCTCTGATTCCCGGACTCTGATTCCCGGACTCTGATTCCCGGCCTCTTATTCCCGGCATCTGATTCCAGCCTCTGATTCCCGGCCTCTGATTCCCTGCTTCTGATTCTGATTCCCTGCCTCTGATTCCCCATTTCTGATTCCGCACATCTAATTCCCTGCCTCTGATTCCCCACCTCTGATTCCCCATATCTGATTCCCTGCCTCTGTTTCCCCGCCTCTGATTCCCCACCTCTGTTTCCCCATATCTAAGTCCCCGCCTCTGATTCCCCAACTTTGATTCCCCACCTCTGATTCCCCAGCTCTGATTCCCCACCTCTGATTCCCCGCATCTGATTCCCTGCATCTGATTCCAAGCCTCTGATTCCCTGCCTCTTATTCCCAAACTCTGATTCCCCACCTCTGATTCCCCATATCTGATTCCCCGCCTCTGTTTCCCCGCCTCTGATTCCCCGCCTCTGTTTCCCCATATCTAATTCCCCACCTGTGATGCACCAACTCTGATTCCCCGCCTCTGATTTCTTGCCTCTGATTCCCCATCTCCGATTCCGCACATCTGATTCCCTGCCTCTGATTCCCCGCCTCTGATTCCCCGCCTCTGATTCCCTGCCTCTGATTCCCAACCTCTGATTCCCCACCTCTGATTCCCCGTGTTTGATTCCCCGCCTCTGTTTCCCCGCCTCTGATTCCCCACCTCTGATTCCCCAACTCTACTTCCCCGCCACTGATTCCCCAGATCTGATTCCCTGCCTCTGTTTCCCCGCCTCTGATTCCATGCCTCTGATTCCCAACCTCTGATTCCACACCTCTGATTCCCCATATCTCATTCCCCGCCTCTGTTTCCCCATATCTGATTCCCCGCCTCTGATTCCCCAACTCTGATTCCCCGCCTCTGATTCCCCAGCTCTGATTCCCCGCCTCTGATTCCTCGTGTTTGATTCCCTGCCTCTGATTCCCCGCCTCTGATTCCCCATCTCTGATTCACCGCCTTTGATTCGCCACCTCTGATTCACCATATATGATTCCCCACCTCTGTTTCCCCGGCTCTGATTCCCCGCCTCTGAATCTCCATATCTCATTCCCCGCCTTTGAATCCCAATCTCTGATTCCCGGCCTCTTATTCGCAGCATCTGATTCCAGGCCTCTGATTCCCCGCTTCTGATTCTGATTCCCTGCCTCTAATTCCCCATCTCTGATTCCGCACATCTGATTCCCTGCCTCTGATTCCCCACCTCTGATTCCCCATATCTGATTCCCCGCCTCTGTTTCCCCGCCTCTGATTCCCCGCCTCTGTTTCCCCATATCTAATTCCCCACCTCTGATGCACCAACTCTGATTCCCCGCCTCTGATTCCCCAGTTCTGATTCCCCGCCTCTGATTCCCCGCATCCGATTCCCCATATCTGATTCCCCGCCTCTGTTTCCCCACCTCTGATTCCCCGCCTCTGTTTCCCCATATCTGATTCCCCGCCTCTGATTCCCAACTATGATTCCCCGCCTCTGATTACCCAGCTCTGATTCCCTGCCTCTGATTCCCCGCGTTCTATTCCCTGCCTCTGATTCCCCGCCTGTGATTCCCCATCTCTGATTCACCACCTCTGATTCCCCACCTCTGATTCCCCATATCTAATTCCCCGACTCTGTTTGCCCGCCTCTGATTCCCCGCCTCTGTTTCCCCATATCTGATTCCCCGCCTCTGAATCCCCAACTCTGATTCCCTGCCTCTGATTCCCCAGCTCTGATTCCCCGCCTTTGATTCCCCCCATCTGATTCCCAGCCTCTGAATCCCCGTGTCTGATATCCTGCCTCTGATTCCCCGCCTCTGATTCCCCATCTCAGATTCACCGCCTCTGATTCCCCACCTCTGATTCCCCATCTCTGATTCTGCACATCCGATTCCCTGCCTCTGATTCCCCGACTCTGATTCCCCACCTCTGATTCCCCGGCTCTGATTCCCCGCCTCTGATTCCCCAACTCTGATTCCCCGCCTCTGATAACCCAGCTCTGATTCCCCGCCTCTGATTCCCCGTGTTTGATTCCCTGCCTCTCATTCCCCGCCTCTGATTCCCCATCTCTGATTCACCGCCTTTGATTCGCCACTTCTGATTCCCCATATCTGATTCCAAGCCTCTGTTTCCCCGCATGTGATTCCCCGCCTCTGATTCCCCATATCTCACTCCCCACCTCTGATTCCCCATCTCGGATTCCTGGACTCTGATTCCCGGACTCTGATTCCCGGCCTCTTATTCCCGGCATCTGATTCCGGCCTCTGATTCCCGGCCTCTGATTCCCTGCTTCTGATTCTGATTCCCTGCCTCTGATTCCCCATTTCTGATTCCGCACATCTAATTCCCTGCCTCTGATTCCCCACCTCTGATTCCCCATATCTGATTCCCTGCCTCTGTTTCCCCGCCTCTGATTCCCCACCTCTGTTTCCCCATATCTAAGTCCCCGCCTCTGATTCCCCAACTTTGATTCCCCACCTCTGATTGCCCAGCTCTGATTCGCCACCTCTGATTCCCCGCATCTGATTCCGTGCATCTGATTCCCAGCCTCTGATTCCCTGCCTCTGATTCCCAACCTCTGATTCCCCACCTCTGATTCCCCATATCTGATTCCCCGCCTCTGTTTCCCCGCCTCTGATTCCCCGCCTCTGTTTCCCCATATCTGATTCCCCGCCTCTATTTGCCCGCCAATGATTCCCCGCCTCTGAATCCCCAACTCTGATTCCCTCCCTTTAATTTCCCAGCTCTGATTCCCCGCCTCTGATTCCCCGTGTCTGATTTCCTGCCTCTGATTCACCGCCTCTGATTACCCATGTCTGATTCCCCGCCTCTGTTTCCCCGCCTGATTCCCCGCCTCTGTTTCCCAATATCTAAGTCCCCGCCTCTGATTCCCCAACTTTGATTCCCCACCTCTGATTCCCCAGCTCTGATTCCCCGCCTCTGATTCCACGCATCTGATTCCCTGCATCTGATTCCCAGCCTCTGATTCCCTGCCTCTGATTCCCAACCTCTGATTCCCCACCTCTGATTCCCCATATCTGATTCCCCGCCTCTGTTTCCCCGCCTCTGATTCCCCGCCTCTGTTTCCCCATATCTGATTCCCCGCCTCTATTTGCCCGCCTCTATTTCCCCGCCTCTGTTTCCCCATATCTGATTCCCCGCCTCTGAATCCCCAACTCTGATTCCCTGCCTCTAATTTCCCAGCTCTGATTCCACGCCTCTGATTCCCCGTGTCTGAATTCCTGCCTCTGATTCCCCGCCTCTGATTACCCATGTCTGATTCACCGCCTCTGGTTCCCCACCTCTGATTCCCCATCTCTGTTTCCGCACATCCGATTCCCTGCCTCTGATTCCCCGCCTCGGATTCACTGCCTCTGCTTCCCCAGCTCTGATTCCCCGCCTCTGATTCCCCGCGTCTTATTCCCTGCTTCTGATTCTGATTCCCTGCCTCTGATTGCCCATCTCTGATTCCGCACATCTGATTCCCTGCCTCTGATTCCCCACCTCTGATTCCCCATATCTGATTCCCCGCCTCTGTTTCCCCGCCTCTGATTCCCCGCCTCTGTTTCCCCATATCTAAGTCCCCGCCACTGATTCCCCAACTCTGATTCCCCACCTCTGATTCCCCAGCTCTGATTCCCCGCCTCTGATCCCCGCATCTGATTCCCTGCATCTGATTCCCAGCCTCTGATTCCCTGCCTCTGATTCCCAACCTCTGATTCCCCACCTCTGATTCCCCATATCTGATTCCCCGCCTCTGTTTCCACGCCTCTGATTCCCCGCCTCTGTTTCCCCATATCTGATTCCCCGCCTCTATTTGCCCACCTCTGATTCCCCACCTCTGTTTCCCCATATCTTATTCCCAACCTCTGATTCCCCACCTCTGATTCCCCGTGTTTGATTCCCCGCCTCTGTTTCCCCGCCTCTGATTCCCCGCCTCTGATTCCCCAACTCTAATTCCCCGCCACTGATTCCCCATATCTGATTCCCCACCCCTGTTTCCCCGCCTCTGATTCCCCACCCCTGTTTCCCCATATCTGATTCCCTGCCTCTGATTCCCCAACTTTGATTCCCAGCATCTGATTCCCCAGCTCTGATTCCCCGCCTCTGATTCCCCGCATCTGATTCCCTGCATCTGATTCCAAGCCTCTGATTCCCTGCCTCTGATTCCCAACCTCTGATTCCCCACTCTGATTCCCCATATCTGATTCCCTGCCTCTGTTTCCCCGCCTCTGTTTCCCCATATCTGATTCCCGGCCTCTGATTCCCCGCCTCTGATTCCCCGCCTCTGATTCTCTGCCTCTGATTCCCCATCTCCGATTCCGCACATCTGATTCCCTGCCTCTGATTCCCCGCCTCTGATTCCCCGCCTCTGATTCCCTGCATCTGATTCCCAACCTCTGATTCCCCACCTCTGATTCCCCGTGTTTGATTCCCCGCCTCTGTTTCCCCGCCTCTGATTCCCCGCCTCTGATTCCCCATATCTGATTCCCTGCCTCTGTTTCCCCGCCTCTGATTCCCCGCCCCTGTTTCCCCATATCTGATTCCCTGCCTCTGATTCCCCAACTTTGATTCCCAGCCTCTGATTCCCCAGCTCTGATTCCCCGCCTCTGATTCCCCGTGTTTGATTCCCTGCCTCTGATTCCCCGCCTCTGATTCCCCATCTCTGATTCACCGCCTTTGATTCGCCACCTCTGATTCCCCATATCTGATTCCCCACCTCTGTTTCCCCGCCTCTGATTCCCCGCCTCTGATTCTCCATATCTCATTCCCCGCCTCTGACTCCCCATCTCTGATTCCCGGACTCTGATTCCCCACCTCTGATTCCCGGCCTCTTATTCCCAGCATCTTATTCCAGGCCTCTGATTCCCGTCCTCTGACTCCCCGCTTCCGATTCTGATTCCCTGCCTCTGATTCCCCATCTCTGATTCCGCACATCTGATTACCTGCCTCTGATTCCCCACCTCTGATTCCCCATATCTGATTCCCCGCCTCTGTTTCCACGCCTCTGATTCCCCGCCTCTGTTTCCCCATATCTAATTCCCCACCTCTTTTGCTCCAACTCTGATTCCCCGCCTCTGATTCCACAGCTCTGATTCCCCGCCTCTGATTCCCCACATCCGATTCCCCATATCTGATTCCCCACCTCTGTTTCCCCGCCCCTGATTCCCCGCCTCTGTTTCCCCATATCTGATTCCCCGCCTCTGATTCCCAACTATGATTCCCCGCCTCTTATTCCCCAGCTCTGATTCCCTGCCTCTGATTCCCCGCGTTCTATTCCCTGCCTCTGATTCCCCGCCTGTTATTCCCCATCTCTGATTCACCACCTCTGATTCCCCACCACTGATTCCCCATATCTAATTCCCCGCCTCTGTTTGCCCGCCTCTGATTCCCCGCCTCTGTTTCCCCATATCTGACTCCCCGCCTCTGAATCCCCAACTCTGATTCCCTGCCTCTGATTCCCCAGCTTCATTCCCCGCCTTTGATTCCCCCCGTCTGATTCCCAGCCTCTGAATCCCCGTGTCTGATAACCTGCCTCTGATTCCCCGCCTCTGATTCCCCATCTCAGATTCACCGCCTCTGATTCCCCACCTCTGATTCCCCATCTCTTATTCCGCACATCCGATTCCCTGCCTCTGATTCCCCGACTCTGATTCCCCACCTCTGATTCCCCAGCTCTGATTCCCCGCCTCTGATTCCCCAACTGTGATTCCCCGCTTCTGATTCCCCAGCTCTGATTCCCCGCCTCTGATTCCCCGTGTTTGATCCCCTGCCTCTGATTCCCCAGCTCTCATTCCCCATCTCTGATTCACCGCCTTTGATTCGCCACCTCTGATTCCCCATATCTGATTCCTCGCCACTGTTTCCCCGCCTCTGATTCCCCGCCTCTGATTCCCCATATCTCATTCCACGCCTCTGATTCCCCATCTCTGATTCCCGGACTCTGATTCCCGTCCTCTGACTCCCCGCTTCCGATTCTGATTCCCTGCCTCTGATTCCCCATCTCTGATTCCGCACATCTGATTACCTGCCTCTGATTCCCCACCTCTGATTCCCCATATCTGATTCCCCGCCTCTGTTTCCACGCCTCTGATTCCCCGCCTCTGTTTCCCCATATCTAATTCCCCACCTCTGATGCTCCAACTCTGATTCCCCGCCTCTAATTCCACAGCTCTGATTCCCCGCCTCTGATTCCCCACATCCGATTCCCCATATCTGATTCCCCACCTCTGTTTCCCCGCCCCTGATTCCCCGCCTCTGTTTCCCCATATATGATTCCCCGCCTCTGATTCCCAACTATGATTCCCCGCCTCTTATTCCCCAGCTCTGATTCCCTGCCTCTGATTTCCCGCGTTCTATTCCCTGCCTCTGATTCCCCGCCTGTTATTCCCCATCTCTGATTCACCACCTCTGATTCCCCACCACTGATTCCCCATATCTAATTCCCCGCCTCTGTTTGCCCGCCTCTGATTCCCCGCCTCTGTTTCCCCATATCTGACTCCCCGCCTCTGAATCCCCAACTCTGATTCCCTGCCTCTGATTCCCCAGCTTCATTCCCCGCCTTTGATTCCCCCCGTCTGATTCCCAGCCTCTGAATCCCCGTGTCTGATAACCTGCCTCTGATTCCCCGCCTCTGATTCCCCATCTCAGATTCACCGCCTCTGATTCCCCACCTCTGATTCCCCATCTCTTATTCCGCACATCCGATTCCCTGCCTCTGATTCCCCGACTCTGATTCCCCACCTCTGATTCCCCAGCTCTGATTCCCCGCCTCTGATTCCCCAACTGTGATTCCCCGCTTCTGATTCCCCAGCTCTGATTCCCCGCCTCTGATTCCCCGTGTTTGATCCCCTGCCTCTGATTCCCCAGCTCTCATTCCCCATCTCTGATTCACCGCCTTTGATTCGCCACCTCTGATTCCCCATATCTGATTCCTCGCCACTGTTTCCCCGCCTCTGATTCCCCGCCTCTGATTCCCCATATCTCATTCCCCGCCTCTGATTCCCCATCTCTGATTCCCGGACTCTGATTCCCCACCTCTGATTCCCGACCTCTTATTCCCGGCATCTGATTCCGGCCTCTGATTCCCGGCCTCTGATTCCCTGCTTCTGATTCTGATTCCCTGCCTCTGATTCCCCATTTCTGATTCCGCACATCTAATTCCCTGCCTCTGAATCCCCACCTCTGACTCCCCATATCTGAATCCCCGCCTCTGTTTCCCCGTCTCTGATTCCCCGCCTCTGTTTCCCCATATCTAAGTCCCCGCCTCTGATTCCCCAACTTTGATTCCCCACCTCTGATTCCCCAGCTCTGATTCCCCGCCTCTGATTCCCCACCTCTGATTCCCCAAATCTGATTCCCAGCCTCTGTTTCCCCGCCTCTGATTCCCCGCACCTGTTTCCCCACATCTGATTCCCTGCCTCTGATTCCCCAACTTTGTTTCCCAGCCTCTGATTCCCCAGCTCTGATTCCCCGCCTCTGATTCCCCGTGTTTGATTCCCTGCCTCTGATTCCCCGCCTCTGATTCCCCATCTCTGATTCACCGCCTTTGATTCGCCACCTCTGATTCCCCATATCTGATTCCCCACCTCTGTTTCCCCGCTTTGATTCCCCGCCTTTGATTCTCCATATCACATTCCCCGCCTCTGACTCCCCATCTCTGATTCCCGGACTCTGATTCCCCACCTCTGATTCCTGGCCTCTTATTCCCAGCATCTGATTCCAGGCCTCTGATTCCCGGCCTCTGACTCCCCGCTTCTGATTCTGATTCCCTGCCTCTGATTCCCCATCTCTGATTCCGCACATCTGATTACCTGCCTCTGATTCCCCACCTCTGATTCCCCACATCTGATTCCCCGCCTCTGTTTCCACGCCTCTGATTCCCCGCCTCTGTTTCCCCATATCTAATTCCCCACCTCTGATGCCCCAACTCTGATTCCCCGCCTCTGATTCCACAGCTCTGATTCCCCGCCTCTGATTCCCCACATCCGATTCCCCATATCTGATTCCCCGCCTCTTTTTCCCCGCCCCTGATTCCCCGCCTCTGTTTCCCCATATCTGATTCCCTGCCTCTGATTCCCCGCATTCTATTCCCTGCCTCTGATTCCCCGCCTGTGATTCCCCATCTCTGATTCACCACCTCTGATTCCCCACCACTGATTCCCCATATCTAATTCCCCGCCTCTGTTTGCCCGCCTCTGATTCCCCGCCTCTGTTTCCCCATATCTGATTCCCCGCCTCTGAATCCCCAACTCTGATTCCCTGCCTCTGATTCCCCAGCTTCATTCCCCGCCTTTGATTCCCCTCGTCTGATTCCCAGCCTCTGAATCCCCGTGTCTGATAACCTGCCTCTGATTCCCCGCCTCTGATTCCCCATCTCAGATTCACCGCCTCTGATTCCCCACCTCTGATTCCCCATCTCTGATTCCGCACATCCGATTCCCTGCCTCTGATTCCCCGACTCTGATTCCCCACCTCTGATTCCCCAGCTCTGATTCCCCGCCTCTGATTCCCCAACTCTGATTCCCCGCCTCTGATTCCCCAGCTCTGATTCCCCGCCTCTGATTCCCCGTGTTTGATCCCCTGCCTCTGATTCCCCAGCTCTGATTCCCCATCTCTGATTCACTGCCTTTGATTCCCCTCGTCTGATTCCCTGCCTCTGATTCCCCATTTCTGATTCCGCACATCTAATTCCCTGCCTCTGATTCCCCACCTCTGATTCCCCATATCTGAATACCCGACTCTGTTTCCCCGTCTGATTCCCCGCCTCTGTTTCCCCATATCTAAGTCCCCGCCTCTGATTCCCCAACTTTGATTCCCCACCTCTGATTCCCCAGCTCTGATTCCCCGCCTCTGATTCCCCACCTCTGATTCCCCATATCTGATTCCCAGCCTCTGTTTCCCCGCCTCTGATTCCCCGCCTCTGTTTCCCCATATCTGATTCCCGGCCTCTGATTCCCCGCCTCTGATTCCCCGCCTCTGATTCCCTGCCTCTGATTCACCATCTCCGATTCCGCACATCTGATTCCCTGCCTCTCATTCCCCGCCTCTGATTCCCCACCTCTGATTCCCGGCCTCTTATTCCCGGCATCTGATTCTGGCCTCTGATTCCCGGCCTCTGATTCCCTGCTTCTGATTCCCCATCTCTGATTCCGCAAATCTAATTCCCTGCCTCTGATTCCCCACCTCTGATTCCCCATATCTGATTCCCCGCCTCTGTTTCCCGGCCTCTGATTCCCCGCTTCTGATTCTGATTCCCTGCCTCTGATTCCCCATCTCTGATTCCGCACATCTGATTCCCAGCCTCTGATTCCCCACCACTGATTCCCCATATCTGATTTCCCGCCTCTGTTTCCCCGCCTCTGATTCCCCGCCTCTGTTTCCCCATATCTAATTCCCAACCTCTGATGCCCCAACTCTGATTCCCTGCCTCTGATTCCCCGCGTTCTATTCACTGCCTCTGATTCCCCGACTGTGATTCCCCATCTCTGATTCACCACCTCTGATTCCCCACCTCTGATTCCCCATATCTAATTCACCGCCTCTGTTTGCCCGACTCTGATTCCCCGCCTCTGTTTCCCCATATCTGATTCCCCGCCTCTGAATCCCCAACTCTGATTCCCTGCCTCTGATTCCCCAGCTCTGATTCCCCGCCTTTGATTCACCCGTCTGATTCCCAGCCTCTGAAACCCCGTGTCTTATTTCTTGCCTCTGATTCCCCGCCTCTGATTCCCCATCTCAGATTCACAGCCTCTGATTCCCCACCTCTGATTCCCCATCTCTGATTCCGCACATCTGATTCCCTGCCTCTGATTCCCCGACTCTGATCCCCACCTCTGATTCCCCAGCTCTGATTCCCCACCTCTGATTCCCCAACTCTGATTCCCCGCCTCTGATTCCCCAGCTCTGATTCCCCGCCTCTGATTCCCCGTGTTTGATTCCCTGCCTCTGATTCCCCGCCTCTGATTCCCCATCTCTGATTCACCGCCTTTGATTCGCCACCTCTGATTCCCCATATCTGATTCCTCGCCTCTGTTTCCCCGGCTCTGATTCCCCGCCTTTGATTCCCCATATCTCATTCCCCGCCTCTGATTCCCCATCTCTGATTCCCGGACTCTGATTCCCCACCTCTGATTCCCGGCCTCTTATTCCCGGCATCTGATTCCGGCCTCTGATTCCCGGCCTCTGATTCCCTGCTTCTGATTCCCCATCTCTGATTCCGCAAATCTAATTCCCTGCCTCTGATTCCCCACCTCTGATTCCCCATATCTGATTCCCCGCCTCTGTTTCCCCGCCTCTGATTCCCCGCCTCTGATTCCCCATATCTAAGTCCCCGCCTCTGATTCCCCAACTTTGATTCCCCACCTCTGATTCCCCAGCTCTGATTCCCCGCCTCTGATTCCCCGCATCTGATTCCATGCATCTGATTCCCAGCCTCTGATTCCCAGCCTCTGATTCCCAACCTCTGATTCCCCACCTCTGATTCCCCATATCTGATTCCCCGCCTCTGTTTCCCCGCCTCTGATTCCCCGCCTCTGTTTCCCCATATCTGATCCCCGCCTCTATTTGCCCGCATCTGATTCCCCGCCTCTGTTTCCCCATATCTGATTCCCCGCCTCTGAATCCCCAACTCTGATTCCCTGCCTCTAATTTCCCAGCTCTGATTCCCCGCCTCTGATTCCCCGCGTCTGTTTCCCCGCCTCTGATTCCCCGCCCCTGTTTCCCCATATCTGATTCCCTGCCTCTGATTCCCCAACTTTGATTCCCAGCCTCTGATTCCCCAGCTCTGATTCCCCGCCTCTGATTCCCCGCATCTGATTCCCTGCATCTGATTCCAAGACTCTGATTCCCTGCCTCTGATTCCCAACCTCTGATTCCCCACCTCTGATTCCCCATATCTGATTCCCAGCCTCTGTTTCCCCGCCTCTGATTCCCCGCCTCTGTTTCCCCATATCTGATTCCCGGCCTCTGATTCCCCGCCTCTGATTCCCCGCCTCTGATTCCCTGCCTCTGATTCCCCATCTCCGATTCCGCACATCTGATTCCCTGCCTCTGATTCCCCGCCTCTGATTCCCCGCCTCTGATTCCCTGCCTCTGATTTCCAACCTCTGATTCCCCACCTCTGATTCACCGTGTTTGATTCCCCGCCTATGTTTCCCCGCCTCTGCTTCCCCGCCTCTGTTTCCCAATATCTAAGTCCCCGCCTCTGATTCCCCAACTCTAATTCCCCACCTCTGATTCCCCAGCTCTGATTCCCCGCCTCTGATTCCCTGCATCTGATTCCCTGCATCTGATTCCAAGCCTCTGATTCCCTGCCTCTGATTCCCAACCTGTGAGTCCCCACCTCTGATTCCCCATATCTGATTCCCAGCATCTGTTTCCCCGCCTCTGATTCCCCGCCTCTGTTTCCCCATATCTGATTCCCGGCCTCTGGTTCCCCGCCTCTGATTCCCCGCCTCTGATTCCCTGCCTCTGATTCCCCATCTCCGATTCCGCACATCTGATTCACTGCCTCTGATTCCCCGCCTCTGATTCCCCGCCTCTGATTCCCTGCCTCTGATTCCCAACCTCTGATTCCCCACCTCTGATTCCCCGTGTTTGATTCCCCGCCTCTGTATCCCCGCCTCTGATTCCCCGCCTCTGATTCCCCAACTCTAATTCACCGCCTCTGATTCCCCATATCTGATTCCCCGCCTCTGTTTCCCCGCCTCTGATTCCCCGCCCCTGTTTCCCCATATCTGATTCCCTGCCTCAGATTCCCCAACTTTGATTCCCAGCCTCTGATTCCCCAGCTCTGATTCCCCGCCTCTGATTCCCCGCATCTGATTCCCTGCATCTGATTCCAAGCCTCTGATTCCCTGCCTCTGATTCCCAACCTCTGATTCCCAACCTCTGATTCCCCATATCTGATTCCCAGCCTCTGTTTCCCCGCCTCTCATTCCCCGCCTCTGTTTCCCCAAATCTGATTCCCGGCCTCTGATTCCCCGCATCTGATTCCCCGCCTCTGATTCCCTGCCTCTGATTCCTCATCGCCGATTCCGCACATCTGATTCCCTGCCTCTGATTCCCCGCCTCTGATTCCCCGCCTCTGATTCCCTGCCTCTGATTCCCAACCTCTGATTCCCCACCTCTGATTCCCCGTGTTTGATTCCCTGCCTCTGTTTCCCCGCCTCTGATTCCCCGCCTCTAATTCCCCAACTCTAATTCCCCGCCTCTGATTCCCCATATCTGATTCCCTGCCTATGTTTCCCCGCCTCTGATTCACCGCCCCTGTTTCCCCATATCTGATTCCCTGCCTCTGATTCCCCAACTTTGATTCCCAGCCTCTGATTCCCCAGCTCTGATTCCCCGCCTCTGATTCCCCGTGTTTGATTCCCTGCCTCTGATTCCCCGCCTCTGATTCCCCATCTCTGATTCACCGCATTTTTATTCGCCACCTCTGATTCCCCATATCTGATTCCCCACCTCTGTTTCCCCGCCTCTGATTCCCCGCCTCTGATTCTCCATATCTCATTCCCCGCCTCTGACTCCCCATCTCTGATTCCCGTACTCTGATTCCCCACCTCTGATTCCCGGCCTCTTATTCCCAGCATCTGATTCCAGGCCTCTGATTCCTGGCCTCTGACTCCCCGCTTCTGATTCTGATTCCCTGCCTCTGATTCCCCGCCTCTGATTCCGCACATCTGATTCCCAGACTCTGTTTCCCCATATCTAATTCCCCACCTCTGATGCCCCAACTCTGATTCCCCGCCTCTGATTCCCCAGCTCTGATTCCCCGCCTCTGATTCTCCACATCCGATTCCCAATATCTGATTCCCCGCCTCTGAATCCCCAACTCTGATTCCCTGCCTCTGATTCCCCAGCTTCATTCCCCGCCTTTGATTCCCCTCGTCTGATTCCCAGCCTCTGAATCCCCGTGTCTGATAACCTGCCTCTGATTCCCCGCCTCTGATTCCCCATCTCAGATTCACCGCCTCTGATTCCCCACCTCTGATTCCCCATCTCTGATTCCGCACATCCGATTCCCTGCCTCTGATTCCCCGACTCTGATTCCCCACCTCTGATTCCCCAGCTCTGATTCCCCGCCTCTGATTCCCCAACTCTGATTCCCCGCCTCTGATTCCCCAGCTCTGATTCCCCGCCTCTGATTCCCCGTGTTTGATCCCCTGCCTCTGATTCCCCAGCTCTGATTCCCCATCTCTGATTCACCGCCTTTGATTCCCCTCGTCTGATTCCCTGCCTCTGATTCCCCATTTCTGATTCCGCACATCTAATTCCCTGCCTCTGATTCCCCACCTCTGATTCCCCATATCTGAATACCCGACTCAGTTTCCCCGTCTGATTCCCCGCCTCTGTTTCCCCATATCTAAGTCCCCGCCTCTGATTCCCCAACTTTGATTCCCCACCTCTGATTCCCCAGCTCTGATTCCCCGCCTCTGATTCCCCACCTCTGATTCCCCATATCTGATTCCCAGCCTCTGTTTCCCCGCCTCTGATTCCCCGCCTCTGTTTCCCCATATCTGATTCCCGGCCTCTGATTCCCCGCCTCTGATTCCCCGCCTCTGATTCCCTGCCTCTGATTCACCATCTCCGATTCCGCACATCTGATTCCCTGCCTCTCATTCCCCGCCTCTGATTCCCCACCTCTGATTCCCGGCCTCTTATTCCCGGCATCTGATTCCGGCCTCTGATTCCCGGCCTCTGATTCCCTGCTTCTGATTCCCCATCTCTGATTCCGCAAATCTAATTCCCTGCCTCTGATTCCCCACCTCTGATTCCCCATATCTGATTCCCCGCCTCTGTTTCCCGGCCTCTGATTCCCCGCTTCTGATTCTGATTCCCTGCCTCTGATTCCCCATCTCTGATTCCGCACATCTGATTCCCAGCCTCTGATTCCCCACCACTAATTCCCCATATCTGATTTCCCGCCTCTGTTTCCCCGCCTCTGATTCCCCGCCTGTGTTTCCCCATATCTAATTCCCAACCTCTGATGCCCCAACTCTGATTCCCTGCCTCTGATTCCCCGCGTTCTATTCCCTGCCTCTGATACCCCGACTGTGATTCCCCATCTCTGATTCACCACCTCTGATTCCGCACCTCTGATTCCCCATATCTAATTCACCGCCTCTGTTTGCCCGACTCTGATTCCCCGCCTCTGTTTCCCCATATCTGATTCCCCGCCTCTGAATCCCCAACTCTGATTCCCTGCCTCTGATTCCCCAGCTCTGATTCCCCGCCTTTGATTCACCCGTCTGATTCCCAGCCTCGGAAACCCCGTGTCTTATTTCTTGCCTCTGATTCCCCGCCTCTGATTCCCCATCTCAGATTCACAGCCTCTGATTCCCTACCTCTGATTCCCCATCTCTGATTCCGCACATCTGATTCCCTGCCTCTGATTCCCCGACTCTGATCCCCACCTCTGATTCCCCAGCTCTGATTCCCCACCTCTGATTCCCCATCTCTGATTCACCACCTTTGATTCGCCACCTCTGATTCCCCATATCTGATTCCTCGCCTCTGTTTCCCCGCCTCTGATTCCCCGCCTCTGATTCCCCATATCTCATTCCCCGCCTCTGATTCCCCATCTCTGATTCCCGGACTCTGATTCCCCACCTCTGATTCCCGGCCTCTTATTCCCGGCATCTGATTCCGGCCTCTGATTCCCTGCCTCTGATTCCCAACCTCTGATTCCCCACCTCTGATTCCCCGTGTTTGATTCCCCGCCTCTGTTTCCCCGCCTCTGATTCCCCGCCTCTAATTCCCCAACTCTAATTCCCCGCCTCTGATTCCCCATATCTGATTCCCTGCCTATGTTTCCCCGCCTCTGATTCCCCGCCCCTGTTTCCCCATATCTGATTCCCTGCCTCTGATTCCCCAACTTTGATTCCCAGCCTCTGATTCCCCAGCTCTGATTCCCCGCCTCTGATTCCCCGTGTTTGATTCCCTGCCTCTGATTCCCCGCCTCTGATTCCCCATCTCTGATTCACCGCATTTTTATTCGCCACCTCTGATTCCCCATATCTGATTCCCCACCTCTGTTTCCCCGCCTCTGATTCCCCGCCTCTGATTCTCCATATCTCATTCCCCGCCTCTGACTCCCCATCTCTGATTCCCGTACTCTGATTCCCCACCTCTGATTCCCGGCCTCTTATTCCCAGCATCTGATTCCAGGCCTCTGATTCCTGGCCTCTGACTCCCCGCTTCTGATTCTGATTCCCTGCCTCTGATTCCCCGCCTCTGATTCCGCACATCTGATGCCCAGACTCTGTTTCCCCATATCTAATTCCCCACCTCTGATGCCCCAACTCTGATTCCCCGCCTCTGATTCCCCAGCTCTGATTCCCCGCCTCTGATTCTCCACATCCGATTCCCAATATCTGAATCCCCGCCTCTGAATCCCCAACTCTGATTCCCTGCCTCTGATTCCCCAGCTTCATTCCCCGCCTTTGATTCCCCTCGTCTGATTCCCAGCCTCTGAATCCCCGTGTCTGATAACCTGCCTCTGATTCCCCGCCTCTGATTCCCCATCTCAGATTCACCGCCTCTGATTCCCCACCTCTGATTCCCCATCTCTGATTCCGCACATCCGATTCCCTGCCTCTGATTCCCCGACTCTGATTCCCCACCTCTGATTCCCCAGCTCTGATTCCCCGCCTCTGATTCCCCAACTCTGATTCCCCGCCTCTGATTCCCCAGCTCTGATTCCCCGCCTCTGATTCCCCGTGTTTGATCCCCTGCCTCTGATTCCCCAGCTCTGATTCCCCATCTCTGATTCACCGCCTTTGATTCCCCTCGTCTGATTCCCTGCCTCTGATTCCCCATTTCTGATTCCGCACATCTAATTCCCTGCCTCTGATTCCCCACCTCTGATTCCCCATATCTGAATACCCGACTCAGTTTCCCCGTCTGATTCCCCGCCTCTGTTTCCCCATATCTAAGTCCCCGCCTCTGATTCCCCAACTTTGATTCCCCACCTGGGATTCCCCAGCTCTGATTCCCCGCCTCTGATTCCCCACCTCTGATTCCCCATATCTGATTCCCAGCCTCTGTTTCCCCGCCTCTGATTCCCCGCCTCTGTTTCCCCATATCTGATTCCCGGCCTCTGATTCCCCGCCTCTGATTCCCCGCCTCTGATTCCCTGCCTCTGATTCACCATCTCCGATTCCGCACATCTGATTCCCTGCCTCTCATTCCCCGCCTCTGATTCCCCACCTCTGATTCCCGGCCTCTTATTCCCGGCATCTGATTCCGGCCTCTGATTCCCGGCCTCTGATTCCCTGCTTCTGATTCCCCATCTCTGATTCCGCAAATCTAATTCCCTGCCTCTGATTCCCCACCTCTGATTCCCCATATCTGATTCCCCGCCTCTGTTTCCCGGCCTCTGATTCCCCGCTTCTGATTCTGATTCCCTGCCTCTGATTCCCCATCTCTGATTCCGCACATCTGATTCCCAGCCTCTGATTCCCCACCACTGATTCCCCATATCTGATTTCACGCCTCTGTTTCCCCGCCTCTGATTCCCCGCCACTGTTTCCCCATATCTAATTCCCAACCTCTGATGCCCCAACTCTGATTCCCTGCCTCTGATTCCCCGCGTTCTATTCCCTGCCTCTGATTCCCCGACTGTGATTTCCCATCTCTGATTCACCACCTCTGATTCCCCACCTCTGATTCCCCATATCTAATTCACCGCCTCTGTTTGCCCGACTCTGATTCCCCGCCTCTGTTTCCCCATATCTGATTCCCCGCCTCTGAATCCCCAACTCTGATTCCCTGCCTCTGATTCCCCAGCTCTGATTCCCCGCCTTTGATTCACCCGTCTGATTCCCAGCCTCTGAAACCCCGTGTCTTATTTCTTGCCTCTGATTCCCCGCCTCTGATTCCCCATCTCAGATTCACAGCCTCTGATTCCCCACCTCTGATTCCCCATCTCTGATTCCGCACATCTGATTCCCTGCCTCTGATTCCCCGACTCTGATCCCCACCTCTGATTCCCCAGCTCTGATTCCCCACCTCTGATTCCCCAACTCTGATTCCCCGCCTCTGATTCCCCAGCTCTGATTCCCCGCCTCTGATTCCCCGTGTTTGATTCCCTGCCTCTGATTCCCCGCCTCTGATTCCCAATCTCTGATTCACCGCCTTTGATTCGCCACCTCTGATTCCCCATATCTGATTCCTCGCCTCTGTTTCCCCGCCTCTGATTCCCCGCCTCTGATTCCCCATATCTCATTCCCCGCCTCTGATTCCCCATCTCTGATTCCCGGACTCTGATTCCCCACCTCTGATTCCCGGCCTCTTATTCCCGGCATCTGATTCCGGCCTCTGATTCCCGCCCTCTGATTCCCTGCTTCTGATTCCCCATCTCTGATTCCGCAAATCTAATTCCCTGCCTCTGATTCCCCACCACTGATTCCCCATATCTGATTCCCCGCCTCTCTTTCCCCGCCTCTGATTCCCCGCCTCTGTTTCCCCATATCTAAGTCCCCGCCTCTGATTCCCCAACTTTGATTCCCAGCCTCTGATTCCCAGCCTCTGATTCCCAACCTCTGATTCCCCACCTCTGATTCCCCATATCTGATTCCCCGCCTCTGTTTCCCCGCCTCTGATTCCCCGCCTCTGTTTCCCCATATCTGATCCCCGCCTCTATTTGCCCGCATCCTATTCCCCGCCTCTGTTTCCCCATATCTGATTCCCCGCCTCTGAATCCCCAACTCTGATTCCCTGCCTCTAATTTCCCAGCTCTGATTCCCCGCCTCTGATTCCCCGCGTCTGTTTCCCCGCCTCTGTTTCCCCGCCCCTGTTTCCCCATATCTGATTCCCTGCCTCTGATTCCCCAACTTTGATTCCCAGCCTCTGATTCCCCAGCTCTGATTCCCCGCCTCTGATTCCCCGCATCTGATTCCCTGCATCTGATTCCAAGCCTCTGATTCCCTGCCTCTGATTCCCAACCTCTGATTCCCCACCTCTGATTCCCCATATCTGATTCCCAGCCTCTGTTTCCCCGCCTCTGATTCCCCGCCTCTGTTTCCCCATATCTGATTCCCGGCCTCTGATTCCCCGCCTCTGATTCCCCGCCTCTGATTCCCTGCCTCTGATTCCCCATCTCCGATTCCGCACATCTGATTCCCTGCCTCTGATTCCCCGCCTCTGATTCCCCGCCTCTGATTCCCTGCCTCTGATTTCCAACCTCTGATTCCCCACCTCTGATTCACCGTGTTTGATTCCCCGCCTATGTTTCCCCGCCTCTGCTTCCCCGCCTCTGTTTCCCAATATCTAAGTCCCCGCCTCTGATTCCCCAACTCTAATTCCCCACCTCTGATTCCCCAGCTCTGATTCCCCGCCTCTGATTCCCTGCATCTGATTCCCTGCATCTGATTCCAAGCCTCTGATTCCCTGCCTCTGATTCCCAACCTCTGAGTCCCCACCTCTGATTCCCCATATCTGATTCCCAGCATCTGTTTCCCCGCCTCTGATTCCCCGCCTCTGTTTCCCCATATCTGATTCCCGGCCTCTGGTTCCCCGCCTCTGATTCCCCGCCTCTGATTCCCTGCCTCTGATTCCCCATCTCCGATTCCGCACATCTGATTCGCTGCCTCTGATTCCCCGCCTCTGATTCCCCGCCTCTGATTCCCTGCCTCTGATTCCCTACCTCTGATTCCCCACCTCTGATTCCCCGTGTTTGATTCCCCGCCTCTGTATCCCCGCCTCTGATTCCCCGCCTCTGATTCCCCAACTCTAATTCACCGCCTCTGATTCCCCATATCTGATTTCCCGCCTCTGTTTCCCCGCCTCTGATTCCCCGCCCCTGTTTCCCCATATCTGATTCCCTGCCTCAGATTCCCCAACTTTGATTCCCAGCCTCTGATTCCCCAGCTCTGATTCCCCGCCTCTGATTCCCCGCATCTGATTCCCTGCATCTGATTCCAAGCCTCTGATTCCCTGCCTCTGATTCCCAACCTCTGATTCCCAACCTCTGATTCCCCATATCTGATTCCCAGCCTCTGTTTCCCCGCCTCTGATTCCCCGCCTCTGTTTCCCCATATCTGATTCCCGGCCTCTGATTCCCCGCATCTGATTCCCCGCCTCTGATTCCCTGCCTCTGATTCTTCATCGCCGATTCCGCACATCTGATTCCCTGCCTCTGATTCCCCGCCTCTGATTCCCCGCCTCTGATTCCCTGCCTCTGATTCCCAACCTCTGATTCCCCACCTCTGATTCCCCGTGTTTGATTCCCCGCCTCTGTTTCCCCGCCTCTGATTCCCCGCCTCCAATTCCCCAACTCTAATTCCCCGCCTCTCATTCCCCATATCTGATTCCCTGCCTATGTTTCCCCGCCTCTGATTCCCCGCCCCTGTTTCCCCATATCTGATTCCCTGCCTCTGATTCCCCAACTTTGATTCCCAGCCTCTGATTCCCCAGCTCTGATTCCCCGCCTCTGATTCCCCGTGTTTGATTCCCTGCCTCTGATTCCCCGCCTCTGATTCCCCATCTCTGATTCACCGCATTTTTATTCGCCACCTCTGATTCCCCATATCTGATTCCCCACCTCTGTTTCCCCGCCTCTGATTCCCCGCCTCTGATTCTCCATATCTCATTCCCCGCCTCTGACTCCCCATCTCTGATTCCCGTACTCTGATTCCCCACCTCTGATTCCCGGCCTCTTATTCCCAGCATCTGATTCCAGGCCTCTGATTCCTGGCCTCTGACTCCCCGCTTCTGATTCTGATTCCCTGCCTCTGATTCCCCGCCTCTGATTCCGCACATCTGATTCCCAGACTCTGTTTCCCCATATCTAATTCCCCACCTCTGATGCCCCAACTCTGATTCCCCGCCTCTGATTCCCCAGCTCTGATTCCCCGCCTCTGATTCTCCACATCCGATTCCCAATATCTGATTCCCCGCCTCTGTTTCCCCGCCCCTGATTCCCCGCCTCTGTTTCCCCATATCAGATTCCCCGCCTCTGATTCCCAACTATGATTCCCCGCCTCTTATTCCCCAGCTCTGATTCCCTGCCTCTGATTCCCCGCCTGTGATTCCCCATCTCTGATTCACCACCTCTGATTCCCCACCACTGATTCCACATATCTAATTCCCCGCCTCTGTTTGCCCGCCTCTGATTCCCCGCCTCTGTTTCCCCATATCTGATTCCCCGCCTCTGAATCCCCAACTCTGATTCCCTGCCTCTGATTCCCCACCTCTGATTCCCCATCTCTGATTCTGCACATCCGATTCCCTGCCTCTGATTCCCCGACTCTGATTCCCCACCTCTGATTCCCCAGCTCTGATTCCCCGCCTCTGATTCCCCAACTCTGATTCCCCGCCTCTGATTCCCCAGCTCTGATTCCCCGCCTCTGATTCCCCGTGTTTGATCCCCTGCCTCTGATTCCCCAGCTCTGATCCCCATCTCTGATTCACCGCCTTTGATTCGCCACCTCTGATTCCCAGCCTCTGAATCCCCGTGTCTGATAACCTGCCTCTGATTCCCCGCCTCTGATTCCCCATCTCAGATTCACCACCTCTGATTCCCCACCTCTGATTCCCCATCTCTGATTCCGCACATCCGATTCCCTGCCTCTGATTCCCCGCCTCTGATTCCCCGCCTCTGATTCCCTGCATCTGATTCCCAACCTCTGATTCCCCACCTCTGATTCCCCGTGTTTGATTCCCCGCCTCTGTTTCCCCGCCTCTGATTCCCCGCCTCTGATTCCCCATATCTGATTCCCTGCCTCTGTTTCCCCGCCTCTGATTCCCCGCCCCTGTTTCCCCATATCTGATTCCCTGCCTCTGATTCCCCAACTTTGATTCCCAGCCTCTGATTCCCCAGCTCTGATTCCCCGCCTCTGATTCCCCGTGTTTGATTCCCTTCCTCTGATTCCCCGCCTCTGATTCCCCATCTCTGATTCACCGCCTTTGATTCGCCACCTCTGATTCCCCATATCTGATTCCCCACCTCTGTTTCCCCGCCTCTGATTCCCCGCCTCTGATTCTCCATATCTCATTCCCCGCCTCTGACTCCCCATCTCTGATTCCCGGACTCTGATTCCCCACCTCTGATTCCGGCCTCTTATTCCCAGCATCTTATTCCAGGCCTCTGATTCCCGTCCTCTGACTCCCCGCTTCTGATTCTGATTCCCTGCCTCTGATTCCCCATCTCTGATTCCGCACATCTGATTACCTGCCTCTGATTCCCCACCTCTGATTCCCCATATCTGATTCCCCGCCTCTGTTTCCACGCCTCTGATTCCCCGCCTCTGTTTCCCCATATCTAATTCCCCACCTCTGATGCTCCAACTCTGATTCCCCGCCTCTGATTCCACAGCTCTGATTCCCCGCCTCTGATTCCCCACATCCGATTCCCCATATCTGATTCCCCACCTCTGTTTCCCCGCCCCTGATTCCCCGCCTCTGTTTCCCCATATCTGATTCCCCGCCTCTGATTCCCAACTATGATTCAGCGCCTCTTATTCCCCAGCTCTGATTCCCTGCCTCTGATTCCCCGCGTTCTATTACCTGCCTCTGATTCCCCGCCTGTTATTCCCCATCTCTGATTCACCACCTCTGATTCCCCACCACTGATTCCCCATATCTAATTCCCCGCCTCTGTTTGCCCGCCTCTGATTCCCCGCCTCTGTTTCCCCAAATCTGACTCCCCGCCTCTGAATCCCCAACTCTGATTACCTGCCTCTGATTCCCCAGCTTCATTCCCCGCCTTTGATTCCCCCCGTCTGATTCCCAGCCTCTGAATCCCCGTGTCTGATAACCTGCCTCTGATTCCCCGCCTCTGATCCCCCATCTCAGATTCACCGCCTCTGATTCCCCACCTCTGATTCCCCATCTCTTATTCCGCACATCCGATTCCCTGCCTCTGATTCCCCGACTCTGATTCCCCACCTCTGATTCCCCAGCTCTGATTCCCCGCCTCTGATTCCCCAACTCTGATTCCCCGCTTCTGATTCCCCAGCTCTGATTCCCCGCCTCTGATTCCCCGTGTTTGATCCCCTGCCTCTGATTCCCCAGCTCTCATTCCCCATCTCTGATTCACCGCCTTTGATTCGCCACCTCTGATTCCCCATATCTGATTCCTCGCCACTGTTTCCCCGCCTCTGATTCCCCGCCTCTGATTCCCCATATCTCATTCCCCGCCTCTGATTCCCCATCTCTGATTCCCGGACTCTGATTCCCCACCTCTGATTCCCGACCTCTTATTCCCGGCATCTGATTCCGGCCTCTGATTCCCGGCCTCTGATTCCCTGCTTCTGATTCTGATTCCCTGCCTCTGATTCCCCATTTCTGATTCCGCACATCTAATTCCCTGCCTCTGATTCCCCACCTCTGACTCCCCATATCTGAATCCCCGCCTCTGTTTCCCCGTCTCTGATTCCCCGCCTCTGTTTCCCCATATCTAAGTCCCCACCTCTGATTCCCCAACTTTGATTCCCCACCTCTGATTCCCCAGCTCTGATTCCCCGCCTCTGATTCCCCACCTCTGATTCCCCAAATCTGATTCCCAGCCTCTGTTTCCCCGCCTCTGATTCCCCGCACCTGTTTCCCCATATCTGATTCCCTGCCTCTGATTCCCCAACTTTGATTCCCAGCCTCTGATTCCCCAGCTCTGATTCCCCGCCTCTGATTCCCCGTGTTTGATTCCCTGCCTCTGATTCCCCGCCTCTGATTCCCCATCTCTGATTCACCGCCTTTGATTCGCCACCTCTGATTCCCCATATCTGATTCCCCACCTCTGTTTCCCCGCTTTGATTCCCCGCCTCTGATTCTCCATATCACATTCCCCGCCTCTGACTCCCCATCTCTGATTCCCGGACTCTGATTCCCCACCTCTGATTCCCGGCCTCTTATTCCCAGCATCTGATTCCAGGCCTCTGATTCCCGGCCTCTGACTCCCCGCTTCTGATTCTGATTCCCTGCCTCTGATTCCCCATCTCTGATTCCGCACATCTGATTACCTGCCTCTGATTCCCCACCTCTGATTCCCCATATCTGATTCCCCGCCTCTGTTTCCACGCCTCTGATTCCCCGCCTCTGTTTCCCCATATCTAATTCCCCACCTCTGATGCCCCAACTCTGATTCCCCGCCTCTGATTCCACAGCTCTGATTCCCCGCCTCTGATTCCCCACATCCGATTCCCCATATCTGATTCCCCGCCTCTTTTTCCCCGCCCCTGATTCCCCGCCTCTGTTTCCCCATATCTGATTCCCTGCCTCTGATTCCCCGCATTCTATTCCCTGCCTCTGATTCCCCGCCTGTGAATCCCCATCTCTGATTCACCACCTCTGATTCCCCACCACTGATTCCCCATATCTAATTCCCCGCCTCTGTTTGCCCGCCTCTGATTCCCCGCCTCTGTTTCCCCATATCTGATTCCCCGCCTCTGAATCCCCAACTCTGATTCCCTGCCTCTGATTCCCCAGCTTCATTCCCCGCCTTTGATTCCCCTCGTCTGATTCCCAGCCTCTGAATCCCCGTGTCTGATAACCTGCCTCTGATTCCCCGCCTCTGATTCCCCATCTCAGATTCACCGCCTCTGATTCCCCACCTCTGATTCCCCATCTCTGATTCCGTACATCCGATTCCCTGCATCTGATTCCCCGACTCTGATTCCCCACCTCTGATTCCCCAGCTCTGATTCCCCGCCTCTGATTCCCCAACTCTGATTCCCCGCCTCTGATTCCCCAGCTCTGATTCCCCGCCTCTGATTCCCCGTGTTTGATCCCCTGCCTCTGATTCCCCAGCTCTGATTCCCCATCTCTGATTCCCCGCATCTGATTCCATGCATCTGATTCCCAGCCTCTGATTCCCAGCCTCTGATTCCCAACCTCTGATTCCCCACCTCTGATTCCCCATATCTGATTCCCCGCCTCTGTTTCCCCGCCTCTGATTCCCCGCCTCTGTTTCCCCATATCTGATCCCCGCCTCTATTTGCCCGCATCTGATTCCCCGCCTCTGTTTCCCCATATCTGATTCCCCGCCTCTGAATCCCCAACTCTGATTCCCTGCCTCTAATTTCCCAGCTCTGATTCCCCGCCTCTGATTCCCCGCGTCTGTTTCCCCGCCTCTGATTCCCCGCCCCTGTTTCCCCATATCTGATTCCCTGCCTCTGATTCCCCAACTTTGATTCCCAGCCTCTGATTCCCCAGCTCTGATTCCCCGCCTCTGATTCCCCGCATCTGATTCCCTGCATCTGATTCCAAGCCTCTGATTCCCTGCCTCTGATTCCCAACCTCTGATTCCCCACCTCTGATTCCCCATATCTGATTCCCAGCCTCTGTTTCCCCGCCTCTGATTCCCCGCCTCTGTTTCCCCATATCTGATTCCCGCCCTCTGATTCCCCGCCTCTGATTCCCCGCCTCTGATTCCCTGCCTCTGTTTCCCCATCTCCGATTCCGCACATCTGATTCCCTGCCTCTGATTCCCCGCCTCTGATTCCCCGCCTCTGATTCCCTGCCTCTGATTTCCAACCTCTGATTCCCCACCTCTGATTCACCGTGTTTGATTCCCCGCCTATGTTTCCCCGCCTCTGCTTCCCCGCCTCTGTTTCCCAATATCTAAGTCCCCGCCTCTGATTCCCCAACTCTAATTCCCCACCTCTGATTCCCCAGCTCTGATTCCCCGCCTCTGATTCCCTGCATCTGATTCCCTGCATCTGATTCCAAGCCTCTGATTCCCTGCCTCTGATTCCCAACCTCTGAGTCCCCACCTCTGATTCCCCATATCTGATTCCCAGCATCTGTTTCCCCGCCTCTGATTCCCCACCTCTGTTTCCCCATATCTGATTCCCGGCCTCTGGTTCCCCGCCTCTGATTCCCCGCCTCTGATTCCCTGCCTCTGATTCCCCATCTCCGATTCCGCACATCTGATTCGCTGCCTCTGATTCCCCGCCTCTGATTCCCCGCCTCTTATTCCCTGCCTCTGATTCCCAACCTCTGATTCCCCACCTCTGATTCCCCGTGTTTGATTCCCCGCCTCTGTATCCCCGCCTCTGATTCCCCGCCTCTGATTCCCCAACTCTAATTCACCGCCTCTGATTCCCCATATCTGATTCCCCGCCTCTGTTTCCCCGCCTCTGATTCCCCGCCCCTGTTTCCCCATATCTGATTCCCTGCCTCAGATTCCCCAACTTTGATTCCCAGCCTCTGATTCCCCAGCTCTGATTCCCCGCCTCTGATTCCCCGCATCTGATTCCCTGCATCTGATTCCAAGCCTCTGATTCCCTGCCTCTGATTCCCAACCTCTGATTCCAAACCTCTGATTCCCCATATCTGATTCCCAGCCTCTGTTTCCCCGCCTCTGATTCCCCGCCTCTGTTTCCCCATATCTGATTCCCGGCCTCTGATTCCCCGCATCTGATTCCCCGCCTCTGATTCCCTGCCTCTGATTCCTCATCGCCGATTCCGCACATCTGATTCCCTGCCTCTGATTCCCCGCCTCTGATTCCCCGCCTCTGATTCCCTGCCTCTGATTCCCAACCTCTGATTCCCCACCTCTGATTCCCCGTGTTTGATTCCCCGCCTCTGATTCCCCGCCTCTAATTCCCCAACTCTAATTCCCCGCCTCTGATTCCCCATATCTGATTCCCTGCCTATGTTTCCCCGCCTCTGATTCCCCGCCCCTGTTTCCCCATATCTGATTCCCTGCCTCTGATTCCCCAACTTTGATTCCCAGCCTCTGATTCCCCAGCTCTGATTCCCCGCCTCTGATTCCCCGTGTTTGATTCCCTGCCTCTGATTCCCCGCCTCTGATTCCCCATCTCTGATTCACCGCATTTTTATTCGCCACCTCTGATTTCCCATATCTGATTCCCCACCTCTGTTTCCCCGCCTCTGATTCCCCGCCTCTGATTCTCCATATCTCATTCCCCGCCTCTGACTCCCCATCTCTGATTCCCATACTCTGATTCCCCACCTCTGATTCCCGGCCTCTTATTCCCAGCATCTGATTCCAGGCCTCTGATTCCTGGCCTCTGACTCCCCGCTTCTGATTCTGATTCCCTGCCTCTGATTCCCCGCCTCTGATTCCGCACATCTGATTCCCAGACTCTGTTTCCCCATATCTAATTCCCCACCTCTGATGCCCCAACTCTGATTCCCCGCCTCTGATTCCCCAGCTCTGATTCCCCGCCTCTGATTCTCCACATCCGATTCCCAATATCTGATTCCCCGCCTCTGAATCCCCAACTCTGATTCCCTGCCTCTGATTCCCCAGCTTCATTCCCCGCCTTTGATTCCCCTCGTCTGATTCCCAGCCTCTGAATCCCCGTGTCTGATAACCTGCCTCTGATTCCCCGCCTCTGATTCCCCATCTCAGATTCACCGCCTCTGATTCCCCACCTCTGATTCCCCATCTCTGATTCCGCACATCCGATTCCCTGCCTCTGATTCCCCAGCTCTGATTCCCCGCCTCTGATTCCCCAACTCTGATTCCCCGCCTCTGATTCCCCAGCTCTGATTCCCCGCCTCTGATTCCCCGTGTTTGATCCCCTGCCTCTGATTCCCCAGCTCTGATTCCCCATCTCTGATTCACCGCCTTTGATTCCACTCGTCTGATTCCCTGCCTCTGATTCCCCATTTCTGATTCCGCACATCTAATTCCCTGCCTCTGATTCCCCACCTCTGATTCCCCATATCTGAATACCCGACTCAGTTTCCCCGTCTGATTCCCCGCCTCTGTTTCCCCATATCTAAGTCCCCGCCTCTGATTCCCCAACTTTGATTCCCACCTCTGATTCCCCAGCTCTGATTCCCCGCCTCTGATTCCCCACCTCTGATTCCCCATATCTGATTCCCAGCCTCTGTTTCCCCGCCTCTGATTCCCCGCCTCTGTTTCCCCATATCTGATTCCCGGCCTCTGATTCCCCGCCTCTGATTCCCCGCCTCTGATTCCCTGCCTCTGATTCACCATCTCCGATTCCGCACATCTGATTCCCTGCCTCTCATTCCCCGCCTCTGATTCCCCACCTCTGATTCCCGGCCTCTTATTCCCGGCATCTGATTCCGGCCTCTGATTCCCGGCCTCTGATTCCCTGCTTCTGATTCCCCATCTCTGATTCCGCAAATCTAATTCCCTGCCTCTGATTCCCCACCTCTGATTCCCCATATCTGATTCCCCGCCTCTGTTTCCCGGCCTCTGATTCCCCGCTTCTGATTCAGATTCCCTGCCTCTGATTCCCCATCTCTGATTCCGCACATCTGATTCCCAGCCTCTGATTCCCCACCACTGATTCCCCATATCTGATTTCCCGCCTCTGTTTCCCCGCCTCTGATTCCCCGCCTCTGTTTCCCCATATCTAATTCCCAACCTCTGATGCCCCAACTCTGATTCCCTGCCTCTGATTCCCCGCGTTCTATTCCCTGCCTCTGATTCCCCGACTGTGATTCCCCATCTCTGATTCACCACCTCTGATTCCCCACCTCTGATTCCCCATATCTAATTCACCGCCTCTGTTTGCCCGACTCTGATTCCCCGCCTCTGTTTCCCCATATCTGATTCCCCGCCTCTGAATCCCCAACTCTGATTCCCTGCCTCTGATTCCCCAGCTCTGATTCCCCGCCTTTGATTCACCCGTCTGATTCCCAGCCTCTGAAACCCCGTGTCTTATTTCTTGCCTCTGATTCCCCGCCTCTGATTCCCCATCTCAGATTCACAGCCTCTGATTCCCCACCTCTGATTCCCCATCTCTGATTCCGCACATCTGATTCCCTGCCTCTGATTCCCCGACTCTGATCCCCACCTCTGATTCCCCAGCTCTGATTCCCCACCTCTGATTCCCCAACTCTGATTCCCCGCCTCTGATTCCCCAGCTCTGATTCCCCGCCTCTGATTCCCCGTGTTTGATTCCCTGCCTCTGATTCCCCGCCTCTGATTCCCCATCTCTGATTCACCGCCTTTGATTCGCCACCTCTGATTCCCCATATCTGATTCCTCGCCTCTGTTTCCCCGCCTCTGATTCCCCGCCTCTGATTCCCCATATCTCATTCCCCGCCTCTGATTCCCCATCTCTGATTCCCGGACTCTGATTCCCCACCTCTGATTCCCGGCCTCTTATTCCCGGCATCTGATTCCGGCCTCTGATTCCCGGCCTCTGATTCCCTGCTTCTGATTCCCCATCTCTGATTCCGCAAATCTAATTCCCTGCCTCTGATTCCCCACCACTGATTCCCCATATCTGATTCCCCGCCTCTGTTTCCCCGCCTCTGATTCCCCGCCTCTGTTTCCCCATATCTAAGTCCCCGCCTCTGATTCCCCAACTTTGATTCCCAGCCTCTGATTCCCAGCCTCTGATTCCCAACCTCTGATTCCCCACCTCTGATTCCCCATATCTGATTCCCCGCCTCTGTTTCCCCGCCTCTGATTCCCCGCCTCTGTTTCCCCATATCTGATCCCCGCCTCTATTTGCCCGCATCTGATTCCCCGCCTCTGTTTCCCCATATCTGATTCCCCGCCTCTGAATCCCCAACTCTGATTCCCTGCCTCTAATTTCCCAGCTCTGATTCCCCGCCTCTGATTCCCCGCGTCTGTTTCCCCGCCTCTGATTCCCCGCCCCTGTTTCCCCATATCTGATTCCCTGCCTCTGATTCCCCAACTTTGATTCCCAGCCTCTGATTCCCCAGCTCTGATTCCCCGCCTCTGATTCCCCGCATCTGATTCCCTGCATCTGATTCCAAGCCTCTGATTCCCTGCCTCTGATTCCCAACCTCTGATTCCCCACCTCTGATTCCCCATATCTGATTCCCAGCCTCTGTTTCCCCGCCTCTGATTCCCCGCCTCTGTTTCCCCATATCTGATTCCCGGCCTCTGATTCCCCGCCTCTGATTCCCCGCCTCTGATTCCCTGCCTCTGATTCCCCATCTCCGATTCCGCACATCTGATTCCCTGCCTCTGATTCCCCGCCTCTGATTCCCCGCCTCTGATTCCCTGCCTCTGATTTCCAACCTCTGATTCCCCACCTCTGATTCACCGTGTTTGATTCCCCGCCTATGTTTCCCCGCCTCTGCTTCCCCGCCTCTGTTTCCCAATATCTAAGTCCCCGCCTCTGATTCCCCAACTCTAATTCCCCACCTCTGATTCCCCAGCTCTGATTCCCCGCCTCTGATTCCCTGCATCTGATTCCCTGCATCTGATTCCAAGCCTGTGATTCCCTGCCTCTGATTCCCAACCTCTGAGTCCCCACCTCTGATTCCCCATATCTGATTCCCAGCATCTGTTTCCCCGCCTCTGATTCCCCGCCTCTGTTTCCCCATATCTGATTCCCGGCCTCTGGTTCCCCGCCTCTGATTCCCCGCCTCTGATGCCCTGCCTCTGATTCCCCATCTCCGATTCCGCACATCTGATTCCCTGCCTCTGATTCCCCGCCTCTGATTCCCCGCCTCTGATTCCCTTCCTCTGATTCCCTACCTCTGATTCCCCACCTCTGATTCCCCGTGTTTGATTCCCCGCCTCTGTATCCCCGCCTCTGATTCCCCGCCTCTGATTCCCCAACTCTAATTCACCGCCTCTGATTCCCCATATCTGATTCCCCGCCTCTGTTTCCCCGCCTCTGATTCCCCGCCCCTGTTTCCCCATATCTGATTCCCTGCCTCAGATTCCCCAACTTTGATTCCCAGCCTCTGATTCCCCAGCTCTGATTCCCCGCCTCTGATTCCCCGCATCTGATTCCCTGCATCTGATTCCAAGCCTCTGATTCCCTGCCTCTGATTCCCAACCTCTGATTCCCAACCTCTGATTCCCCATATCTGATTCCCAGCCTCTGTTTCCCCGCCTCTGATTCCCCGCCTCTGTTTCCCCATATCTGATTCCCGGCCTCTGATTCCCCGCATCTGATTCCCCGCCTCTGATTCCCTGCCTCTGATTCCTCATCGCCGATTCCGCACATCTGATTCCCTGCCTCTGATTCCCCGCCTCTGATTCCCCGCCTCTGATTCCCTGCCTCTGATTCCCAACCTCTGATTCCCCACCTCTGATTCCCCGTGTTTGATTCCCCGCCTCTGTTTCCCCGCCTCTGATTCCCCGCCTCTAATTCCCCAACTCTAATTCCCCGCCTCTGATTCCCCATATCTGATTCCCTGCCTATGTTTCCCCGCCTCTGATTCCCCGCCCCTGTTTCCCCATATCTGATTCCCTGCCTCTGATTCCCCAACTTTGATTCCCAGCCTCTGATTCCCCAGCTCTGATTCCCCGCCTCTGATTCCCCGTGTTTGATTCCCTGCCTCTGATTCCCCGCCTCTGATTCTCCATCACTGATTCACCGCATTTTTATTCGCCACCTCTGATTCCCCATATCTGATTCCCCACCTCTGTTTCCCCGCCTCTGATTCCCCGCCTCTGATTCTCCATATCTCATTCCCCGCCTCTGACTCCCCATCTCTGATTCCCGTACTCTGATTCCCCACCTCTGATTCCCGGCCTCTTATTCCCAGCATCTGATTCCAGGCCTCTGATTCCTGGCCTCTGACTCCCCGCTTCTGATTCTGATTCCCTGCCTCTGATTCCCCGCCTCTGATTCCGCACATCTGATTCCCAGACTCTGTTTCCCCATATCTAATTCCCCACCTCTGATGCCCCAACTCTGATTCCCCGCCTCTGATTCCCCAGCTCTGATTCCCCGCCTCTGATTCTCCACATCCGATTCCCAATATCTGATTCCCCGCCTCTGAATCCCCAACTCTGATTCCCTGCCTCTGATTCCCCAGCTTCATTCCCCGCCTTTGATTCCCCTCGTCTGATTCCCAGCCTCTGAATCCCCGTGTCTGATAACCTGCCTCTGATTCCCCGCCTCTGATTCCCCATCTCTGATTCCGCACATCCGATTCCCTGCCTCTGATTCCCCGACTCTGATTCCCCACCTCTGATTCCCCAGCTCTGATTCCCCGCCTCTGATTCCCCAACTCTGATTCCCCGCCTCTGATTCCCCAGCTCTGATTCCCCGCCTCTGATTCCCCGTGTTTGATCCCCTGCCTCTGATTCCCCAGCTCTGATTCCCCATCTCTGATTCACCGCCTTTGATTCCCCTCGTCTGATTCCCTGCCTCTGATTCCCCATTTCTGATTCCGCACATCTAATTCCCTGCCTCTTATTCCCCACCTCTGATTCCCCATATCTGAATACCCGACTCAGTTTCCCCGTCTGATTCCCCGCCTCTGTTTCCCCATATCTAAGTCCCCGCCTCTGATTCCCCAACTTTGATTCCCCACCTCTGATTCCCCAGCTCTGATTCCCCGCCTCTGATTCCCCACCTCTGATTCCCCATATCTGATTCCCAGCCTCTGTTTCCCCGCCTCTGATTCCCCGCCTCTGTTTCCCCATATCTGATTCCCGGCCTCTGATTCCCCGCCTCTGATTCTCCGCCTCTGATTCCCTGCCTCTGATTCACCATCTCCGATTCCGCACATCTGATTCCCTGCCTCTCATTCCCCGCCTCTGATTCCCCACCTCTGATTCCCGGCCTCTTATTCCCGGCATCTGATTCCGGCCTCTGATTCCCGGCCTCTGATTCCCTGCTTCTGATTCCCCATCTCTGATTCCGCAAATCTAATTCCCTGCCTCTGATTCCCCACCTCTGATTCCCCATATCTGATTCCCCGCCTCTGTTTCCCGGCCTCTGATTCCCCGCTTCTGATTCAGATTCCCTGCCTCTGATTCCCCATCTCTGGTTCCGCACATCTGATTCCCAGCCTCTGATTCCCCACCACTGATTCCCCATATCTGATTTCCCGCCTCTGTTTCCCCGCCTCTGATTCCCCGCCTCTGTTTCCCCATATCTAATTCCCAACCTCTGATGCCCCAACTCTGATTCCCTGCCTCTGATTCCCCGCGTTCTATTCCCTGCCTCTGATTCCCCGACTGTGATTCCCCATCTCTGATTCACCACCTCTGATTCCCCACCTCTGATTCCCCATATCTAATTCACCGCCTCTGTTTGCCCGACTCTGATTCCCCGCCTCTGTTTCCCCATATCTGATTCCCGCCTCTGAATCCCCAACTCTGATTCCCTGCCTCTGATTCCCCAGCTCTGATTCCCCGCCTTTGATTCACCCGTCTGATTCCCAGCCTCTGAAACCCCGTGTCTTATTTCTTGCCTCTGATTCCCCGCCTCTGATTCCCCATCTCAGATTCACAGCCTCTGATTCCCCACCTCTGATTCCCCATCTCTGATTCCGCACATCTGATTCCCTGCCTCTGATTCCCCGACTCTGATCCCCACCTCTGATTCCCCAGCTCTGATTCCCCACCTCTGATTCCCCAACTCTGATTCCCCGCCTCTGATTCCCCAGCTCTGATTCCCCGCCTCTGATTCCCCGTGTTTGATTCCCTGCCTCTGATTCCCCGCCTCTGATTCCCCATCTCTGATTCACCGCCTTTGATTCGCCACCTCTGATTCCCCATATCTGATTCCTCGCCTCTGTTTCCCCGCCTCTGATTCCCCGCCTCTGATTCCCCATATCTCATTCCCCGCCTCTGATTCCCCATCTCTGATTCCCGGACTCTGATTCCCCACCTCTGATTCCCGGCCTCTTATTCCCGGCATCTGATTCCGGCCTCTGATTCCCGGCCTCTGATTCCCTGCTTCTGATTCCCCATCTCTGATTCCGCAAATCTAATTCCCTGCCTCTGATTCCCCACCACTGATTCCCCATATCTGATTCCCCGCCTCTGTTTCCCCGCCTCTGATTCCCCGCCTCTGTTTCCCCATATCTAAGTCCCCGCCTCTGATTCCCCAACTTTGATTCCCAGCCTCTGATTCCCAGCCTCTGATTCCCAACCTCTGATTCTCCACCTCTGATTCCCCATATCTGATTCCCCGCCTCTGTTTCCCCGCCTCTGATTCCCCGCCTCTGTTTCCCCATATCTGATCCCCGCCTCTATTTGCCCGCATCTGATTCCCCGCCTCTGTTTCCCCATATCTGATTCCCCGCCTCTGAATCCCCAACTCTGATTCCCTGCCTCTAATTTCCCAGCTCTGATTCCCCGCCTCTGATTCCCCGCGTCTGTTTCCCCGCCTCTGATTCCCCGCCCCTGTTTCCCCATATCTGATTCCCTGCCTCTGATTCCCCAACTTTGATTCCCAGCCTCTGATTCCCCAGCTCTGATTCCCCGCCTCTGATTCCCCGCATCTGATTCCCTGCATCTGATTCCAAGCCTCTGATTCCCTGCCTCTGATTCCCAACCTCTGATTCCCCACCTCTGATTCCCCATATCTGATTCCCAGCCTCTGTTTCCCCGCCTCTGATTCCCCGCCTCTGTTTCCCCATATCTGATTCCCGGCCTCTGATTCCCCGCCTCTGATTCCCCGCCTCTGATTCCCTGCCTCTGATTCCCCATCTCCGATTCCGCACATCTGATTCCCTGCCTCTGATTCCCCATCTCTGATTCCGCAAATCTAATTCCCTGCCTCTGATTCCCCACCTCTGATTCCCCATATCTGATTCCCCGCCTCTGTTTCCCGGACTCTGATTCCCCGCTTCTGATTCAGATTCCCTGCCTCTGATTCCCCATCTCTGATTCCGCACATCTGATTCCCAGCCTCTGATTCCCCACCACTGATTCCCCATATCTGATTTCCCGCCTCTGTTTCCCCGCCTCTGATTCCCCGCCTCTGTTTCCCCATATCTAATTCCCAACCTCTGATGCCCCAACTCTGATTCCCTGCCTCTGATTCCCCGCGTTCTATTCCCTGCCTCTGATTCCCCGACTGTGATTCCCCATCTCTGATTCACCACCTCTGATTCCCCACCTCTGATTCCCCATATCTAATTCACCGCCTCTGTTTGCCCGACTCTGATTCCCCGCCTCTGTTTCCCCATATCTGATTCCCGCCTCTGAATCCCCAACTCTGATTCCCTGCCTCTGATTCCCCAGCTCTGATTCCCCGCCTTTGATTCACCCGTCTGATTCCCAGCCTCTGAAACCCCGTGTCTTATTTCTTGCCTCTGATTCCCCGCCTCTGATTCCCCATCTCAGATTCACAGCCTCTGATTCCCCACCTCTGATTCCCCATCTCTGATTCCGCACATCTGATTCCCTGCCTCTGATTCCCCGACTCTGATCCCCACCTCTGATTCCCCAGCTCTGATTCCCCACCTCTGATTCCCCAACTCTGATTCCCCGCCTCTGATTCCCCAGCTCTGATTCCCCGCCTCTGATTCCCCGTGTTTGATTCCCTGCCTCTGATTCCCCGCCTCTGATTCCCCATCTCTGATTCACCGCCTTTGATTCGCCACCTCTGATTCCCCATATCTGATTCCTCGCCTCTGTTTCCCCGCCTCTGATTCCCCGCCTCTGATTCCCCATATCTCATTCCCCGCCTCTGATTCCCCATCTCTGATTCCCGGACTCTGATTCCCCACCTCTGATTCCCGGCCTCTTATTCCCGGCATCTGATTCCGGCCTCTGATTCCCGGCCTCTGATTCCCTGCTTCTGATTCCCCATCTCTGATTCCGCAAATCTAATTCCCTGCCTCTGATTCCCCACCACTGATTCCCCATATCTGATTCCCCGCCTCTGTTTCCCCGCCTCTGATTCCCCGCCTCTGTTTCCCCATATCTAAGTCCCCGCCTCTGATTCCCCAACTTTGATTCCCAGCCTCTGATTCCCAGCCTCTGATTCCCAACCTCTGATTCTCCACCTCTGATTCCCCATATCTGATTCCCCGCCTCTGTTTCCCCGCCTCTGATTCCCCGCCTCTGTTTCCCCATATCTGATCCCCGCCTCTATTTGCCCGCATCTGATTCCCCGCCTCTGTTTCCCCATATCTGATTCCCCGCCTCTGAATCCCCAACTCTGATTCCCTGCCTCTAATTTCCCAGCTCTGATTCCCCGCCTCTGATTCCCCGCGTCTGTTTCCCCGCCTCTGATTCCCCGCCCCTGTTTCCCCATATCTGATTCCCTGCCTCTGATTCCCCAACTTTGATTCCCAGCCTCTGATTCCCCAGCTCTGATTCCCCGCCTCTGATTCCCCGCATCTGATTCCCTGCATCTGATTCCAAGCCTCTGATTCCCTGCCTCTGATTCCCAACCTCTGATTCCCCACCTCTGATTCCCCATATCTGATTCCCAGCCTCTGTTTCCCCGCCTCTGATTCCCCGCCTCTGTTTCCCCATATCTGATTCCCGGCCTCTGATTCCCCGCCTCTGATTCCCCGCCTCTGATTCCCTGCCTCTGATTCCCCATCTCCGATTCCGCACATCTGATTCCCTGCCTCTGATTCCCCGCCTCTGATTCCCCGCCTCTGATTCCCTGCCTCTGATTTCCAACCTCTGATTCCCCACCTCTGATTCACCGTGTTTGATTCCCCGCCTATGTTTCCCCGCCTCTGCTTCCCCGCCTCTGTTTCCCAATATCTAAGTCCCCGCCTCTGATTCCCCAACTCTAATTCCCCACCTCTGATTCCCCAGCTCTGATTCCCCGCCTCTGATTCCCTGCATCTGATTCCCTGCATCTGATTCCAAGCCTGTGATTCCCTGCCTCTGATTCCCAACCTCTGAGTCCCCACCTCTGATTCCCCATATCTGATTCCCAGCATCTGTTTCCCCGCCTCTGATTCCCCGCCTCTGTTTCCCCATATCTGATTCCCGGCCTCTGGTTCCCCGCCTCTGATTCCCCGCCTCTGATTCCCTGCCTCTGATTCCCCATCTCCGATTCCGCACATCTGATTCGCTGCCTCTGATTCCCCGCCTCTGATTCCCCGCCTCTGATTCCCTGCCTCTGATTGCCTACCTCTGATTCCCCACCTCTGATTCCCCGTGTTTGATTCCCCGCCTCTGTATCCCCGCCTCTGATTCCCCGCCTCTGATTCCCCAACTCTAATTCACCGCCTCTGATTCCCCATATCTGATTCCACGCCTCTGTTTCCCCGCCTCTGATTCCCCGCCCCTGTTTCCCCATATCTGATTCCCTGCCTCAGATTCCCCAACTTTGATTCCCAGCCTCTGATTCCCCAGCTCTGATTCCCCGCCTCTGATTCCCCGCATCTGATTCCCTGCATCTGATTCCAAGCCTCTGATTCCCTGCCTCTGATTCCCAACCTCTGATTCCCAACCTCTGATTCCCCATATCTGATTCAAAGCCTCTGTTTCCCCGCCTCTGATTCCCCGCCTCTGTTTCCCCATATCTGATTCCCGGCCTCTGATTCCCCGCATCTGATTCCCCGCCTCTGATTCCCTGCCTCTGATTCCTCATCGCCGATTCCGCACATCTGATTCCCTGCCTCTGATTCCCCGCCTCTGATTCCCCGCCTCTGATTCCCTGCCTCTGATTCCCAACCTCTGATTCCCCACCTCTGATTCCCCGTGTTTGATTCCCCGCCTCTGTTTCCCCGCCTCTGATTCCCCGCCTCTAATTCCCCAACTCTAATTCCCCGCCTCTCATTCCCCATATCTGATTCCCTGCCTATGTTTCCCCGCCTCTGATTCCCCGCCCCTGTTTCCCCATATCTGATTCCCTGCCTCTGATTCCCCAACTTTGATTCCCAGCCTCTGATTCCCCAGCTCTGATTCCCCGCCTCTGATTTCCCGTGTTTGATTCCCTGCCTCTGATTCCCCGCCTCTGATTCCCCATCTCTGATTCACCGCATTTTTATTCGCCACCTCTGATTCCCCATATCTGATTCCCCACCTCTGTTTCCCCGCCTCTGATTCCCCGCCTCTGATTCTCCATATCTCATTCCCCGCCTCTGACTCCCCATCTCTGATTCCCGTACTCTGATTCCCCACCTCTGATTCCCGGCCTCTTATTCCCAGCATCTGATTCCAGGCCTCTGATTCCTGGCCTCTGACTCCCCGCTTCTGATTCTGATTCCCTGCCTCTGATTCCCCGCCTCTGATTCCGCACATCTGATTCCCAGACTCTGTTTCCCCATATCTAATTCCCCACCTCTGATGCCCCAACTCTGATTCCCCGCCTCTGATTCCCCAGCTCTGATTCCCCGCCTCTGATTCTCCACATCCGATTCCCAATATCTGATTCCCCGCCTCTGTTTCCCCGCCCCTGATTCCCCGCCTCTGTTTCCCCATATCAGATTCCCCGCCTCTGATTCCCAACTATGATTCCCCGCCTCTTATTCCCCAGCTCTGATTCCCTGCCTCTGATTCCCCGCGTTCTATTCCCTGCCTCTGATTCCCCGCCTGTGATTCCCCATCTCTGATTCACCACCTCTGATTCCCCACCACTGATTCCACATATCTAATTCCCCGCCTCTGTTTGCCCGCCTCTGATTCCCCGCCTCTGTTTCCCCATATCTGATTCCCCGCCTCTGAATCCCCAACTCTGATTCCCTGCCTCTGATTCCCCACCTCTGATTCCCCATCTCTGATTCTGCACATCCGATTCCCTGCCTCTGATTCCCCGACTCTGATTCCCCACCTCTGATTCCCCAGCTCTGATTCCCCGCCTCTGATTCCCCAACTCTGATTCCCCGCCTCTGATTCCCCAGCTCTGATTCCCCGCCTCTGATTCCCCGTGTTTGATCCCCTGCCTCTGATTCCCCAGCTCTGATCCCCATCTCTGATTCACCGCCTTTGATTCGCCACCTCTGATTCCCAGCCTCTGAATCCCCGTGTCTGATAACCTGCCTCTGATTCCCCGCCTCTGATTCCCCATCTCAGATTCACCACCTCTGATTCCCCACCTCTGATTCCCCATCTCTGATTCCGCACATCCGATTCCCTGGCTCTGATTCCCCGCCTCTGATTCCCCGCCTCTGATTCCCTGCATCTGATTCCCAACCTCTGATTCCCCACCTCTGATTCCCCGTGTTTGATTCCCCGCCTCTGTTTCCCCGCCTCTGATTCCCCGCCTCTGATTCCCCATATCTGATTCCCTGCCTCTGTTTCCCCGCCTCTGATTCCCCGCCCCTGTTTCCCCATATCTGATTCCCTGCCTCTGATTCCCCAACTTTGATTCCCAGCCTCTGATTCCCCAGCTCTGATTCCCCGCCTCTGATTCCCCGTGTTTGATTCCCTGCCTCTGATTCCCCGCCTCTGATTCCCCATCTCTGATTCACCGCCTTTGATTCGCCACCTCTGATTCCCCATATCTGATTCCCCACCTCTGTTTCCCCGCCTCTGATTCCCCGCCTCTGATTCTCCATATCTCATTCCCCGCCTCTGACTCCCCATCTCTGATTCCCGGACTCTGATTCCCCACCTCTGATTCCCGGCCTCTTATTCCCAGCATCTTATTCCAGGCCTCTGATTCCCGTCCTCTGACTCCCCGCTTCCGATTCTGATTCCCTGCCTCTGATTCCCCATCTCTGATTCCGCACATCTGATTACCTGCCTCTGATTCCCCACCTCTGATTCCCCATATCTGATTCCCCGCCTCTGTTTCCACGCCTCTGATTCCCCGCCTCTGTTTCCCCATATCTAATTCCCCACCTCTGATGCTCCAACTCTGATTCCCCGCCTCTGATTCCACAGCTCTGATTCCCCGCCTCTGATTCTCCACATCCGATTCCCCATATCTGATTCCCCACCTCTGTTTCCCCGCCCCTGATTCCCCGCCTCTGTTTCCCCATATCTGATTCCCCGCCTCTGATTCCCAACTATGATTCACCGCCTCTTATTCCCCAGCTCTGATTCCCTGCCTCTGATTCCCCGCGTTCTATTACCTGCCTCTGATTCCCCGCCTGTTATTCCCCATCTCTGATTCACCACCTCTGATTCCCCACCACTGATTCCCCATATCTAATTCCCCGCCTCTGTTTGCCCGCCTCTGATTCCCCGCCTCTGTTTCCCCAAATCTGACTCCCCGCCTCTGAATCCCCAACTCTGATTCCCTGCCTCTGATTCCCCAGCTTCATTCCCCGCCTTTGATTCCCCCCGTCTGATTCCCAGCCTCTGAATCCCCGTGTCTGATAACCTGCCTCTGATTCCCCGCCTCTGAATCCCCATCTCAGATTCACCGCCTCTGATTCCCCACCTCTGATTCCCCATCTCTTATTCCGCACATCCGATTCCCTGCCTCTGATTCCCCGACTCTGATTCCCCACCTCTGATTCCCCAGCTCTGATTCCCCGCCTCTGATTCCCCAACTCTGATTCCCCGCTTCTGATTCCCCAGCTCTGATTCCCCGCCTCTGATTCCCCGTGTTTGATCCCCTGCCTCTCATTCCCCAGCTCTCATTCCCCATCTCTGATTCACCGCCTTTGATTCGCCACCTCTGATTCCCCATATCTGATTCCTCGCCACTGTTTCCCCGCCTCTGATTCCCCGCCTCTGATTCCCCATATCTCATTCCCCGCCTCTGATTCCCCATCTCTGATTCCCGGACTCTGATTCCCCACCTCTGATTCCCGACCTCTTATTCCCGGCATCTGATTCCGGCCTCTGATTCCCGGCCTCTGATTCCCTGCTTCTGATTCTGATTCCCTGCCTCTGATTCCCCATTTCTGATTCCGCACATCTAATTCCCTGCCTCTGATTCCCCACCTCTGACTCCCCATATCTGAATCCCCGCCTCTGTTTCCCCGTCTCTGATTCCCCGCCTCTGTTTCCCCATATCTAAGTCCCCGCCTCTGATTCCCCAACTTTGATTCCCCACCTCTGATTCCCCAGCTCTGATTCCCCGCCTCTGATTCCCCACCTCTGATTCCCCAAATCTGATTCCCAGCCTCTGTTTCCCCGCCTCTGATTCCCCGCACCTGTTTCCCCATATCTGATTCCCTGCCTCTGATTCCCCAACTTTGATTCCCAGCCTCTGATTCCCCAGCTCTGATTCCCCGCCTCTGATTCCCCGTGTTTGATTCCCTGCCTCTGATTCCCCGCCTCTGATTCCCCATCTCTGATTCACCGCCTTTGATTCGCCACCTCTGATTCCCCATATCTGATTCCCCACCTCTGTTTCCCCGCTTTGATTCCCCGCCTCTGATTCTCCATATCACATTCCCCGCCTCTGACTCCCCATCTCTGATTCCCGGACTCTGATTCCCCACCTCTGATTCCCGGCCTCTTATTCCCAGCATCTGATTCCAGGCCTCTGATTCCCGGCCTCTGACTCCCCGCTTCTGATTCTGATTCCCTGCCTCTGATTCCCCATCTCTGATTCCGCACATCTGATTACCTGCCTCTGATTCCCCACCTCTGATTCCCCATATCTGATTCCCCGCCTCTGTTTCCACGCCTCTGATTCCCCGCCTCTGTTTCCCCATATCTAATTCCCCACCTCTGATGCCCCAACTCTGATTCCCCGCCTCTGATTCCACAGCTCTGATTCCCCGCCTCTGATTCCCCACATCCGATTCCCCATATCTGATTCCCCGCCTCTTTTTCCCCGCCCCTGATTCCCCGCCTCTGTTTCCCCATATCTGATTCCCTGCCTCTGATTCCCCGCATTCTATTCCCTGCCTCTGATTCCCCGCCTGTGATTCCCCATCTCTGATTCACCACCTCTGATTCCCCACCACTGATTCCCCATATCTAATTCCCCGCCTCTGTTTGCCCGCCTCTGATTCCCCGCCTCTGTTTCCCCATATCTGATTCCCCGCCTCTGAATCCCCAACTCTGATTCCCTGCCTCTGATTCCCCAGCTTCATTCACCGCCTTTGATTCCCCTCGTCTGATTCCCAGCCTCTGAATCCCCGTGTCTGATAACCTGCCTCTGATTCCCCGCCTCTGATTCCCCATCTCAGATTCACCGCCTCTGATTCCCCACCTCTGATTCCCCATCTCTGATTCCGCACATCCGATTCCCTGCCTCTGATTCCCCGACTCTGATTCCCCACCTCTGATTCCCCAGCTCTGATTCCCCGCCTCTGATTCCCCAACTCTGATTCCCCGCCACTGATTCCCCAGCTCTGATTCCCCGCCTCTGATTCCCCGTGTTTGATCCCCTGCCTCTGATTCCCCAGCTCTGATTCCCCATCTCTGATTCACCGCCTTTGATTCGCCACATCTGATTCCCCATATCTGATTCCTCGCCACTGTTTCCCCGCCTCTGATTCCCCGCCTCTGATTCCCCATATCTCATTCCCCGCCTCTGATTCCCCATCTCTGATTCCCGGACTCTGATTCCCCACCTCTGATTCCCGACCTCTTATTCCCGGCATCTGATTCCGGCCTCTGATTCCCGGCCTCTGATTCCCTGCTTCTGATTCTGATTCCCTGCCTCTGATTCCCCATTTCTGATTCCGCACATCTAATTCCCTGCCTCTGATTCCCCACCTCTGATTCCCCATATCTGAATACCCGACTCTGTTTCCCCGTCTGATTCCCCGCCTCTGTTTCCCCATATCTAAGTCCCCGCCTCTGATTCCCCAACTTTGATTCCCCACCTCTGATTCCCCAGCTCTGATTCCCCGCCTCTGATTCCCCACCACTGATTCCCCATATCTGATTCCCAGCCTCTGTTTCCCCGCCTCTGATTCCCCGCCTCTGTTTCCCCATATCTGATTCCCGGCCTCTGATTCCCCGCCTCTGATTCCCCGCCTCTGATTCCCTGCCTCTGATTCACCATCTCCGATTCCGCACATCTGATTCCCTGCCTCTCATTCCCCGCCTCTGATTCCCCACCTCTGATTCCCGGCCTCTTATTCCCGGCATCTGATTCCGGCCTCTGATTCCCGGCCTCTGATTCCCTGCTTCTGATTCCCCATCTCTGATTCCGCAAATCTAATTCCCTGCCTCTGATTCCCCACCTCTGATTCCCCATATCTGATTCCCCGCCTCTGTTTCCCGGCCTCTGATTCCCCGCTTCTGATTCTGATTCCCTGCCTCTGATTCCCCATCTCTGATTCCGCACATCTGATTCCCAGCCTCTGATTCCCCACCACTGATTCCCCATATCTGATTTCCCGCCTCTGTTTCCCCGCCTCTGATTCCCCGCCTCTGTTTCCCCATATCTAATTCCCAACCTCTGATGCCCCAACTCTGATTCCCTGCCTCTGATTCCTAGCGTTCTATTCCCTGCCTCTGATTCCCCGACTGTGATTCCCCATCTCTGATTCACCACCTCTGATTCCCCACCTCTGATTCCCCATATCTAATTCACCGCCTCTGTTTGCCCGACTCTGATTCCCCGCCTCTGTTTCCCCATATCTGATTCCCCGCCTCTGAATCCCCAACTCTGATTCCCTGCCTCTGATTCCCCAGCTCTGATTCCCCGCCTTTGATTCACCCGTCTGATTCCCAGCCTCTGAAACCCCGTGTCTGATTTCTTGCCTCTGATTCCCCGCCTCTGATTCCCCATCTCAGATTCACAGCCTCTGATTCCCCACCTCTGATTCCCCATCTCTGATTCCGCACATCTGATTCCCTGCCTCTGATTCCCCGACTCTGATCCCCACCTCTGATTCCCCAGCTCTGATTCCCCACCTCTGATTCCCCAACTCTGATTCCCCGCCTCTGATTCCCCAGCTCTGATTCCCCGCCTCTGATTCCCCGTGTTTGATTCCCTGCCTCTGATTCCCCGCCTCTGATTCCCCATCTCTGATTCACCGCCTTTGATTCGCCACCTCTGATTCCCCATATATGATTCCTCGCCTCTGTTTCCCCGCCTCTGATTCCCCGCCTATGATTCCCCATATCTCATTCCTCGCCTCTGATTCCCCATCTCTGATTCCCGGACTCTGATTCCCCACCTCTGATTCCCGGCCTCTTATTCCCGGCATCTGATTCCGGCCTCTGATTCCCGGCCTCTGATTCCCTGCTTCTGATTCCCCATCTCTGATTCCGCAAATCTAATTCCCTGCCTCTGATTCCCCACCTCTGATTCCCCATATCTGATTCCCCGCCTCTGTTTCCCCGCCTCTGATTCCCCGCCTCTGTTTCCCCATATCTAAGTCCCCGCCTCTGATTCCCCAACTTTGATTCCCCACCTCTGATTCCCCAGCTATGATTCCCCGCCTCTGATTCCCCGCATCTGATTCCATGCATCTGATTCCCAGCCTCTGATTCCCAGCCTCTGATTCCCAACCTCTGATTCCCCACATCTGATTCCCCATATCTGATTCCCCGCCTCTGTTTCCCCGCCTCTGATTCCCCGCCTCTGTTTCCCCATATCTGATCCCCGCCTCTATTTGCCCGCATCTGATTCCCCGCCTCTGTTTCCCCATATCTGATTCCCCGCCTCTGAATCCCCAACTCTGATTCCCTGCCTCTAATTTCCCAGCTCTGATTCCCCGCCTCTGATTCCCCGCGTCTGTTTCCCCGCCTCTGATTCCCCGCCCCTGTTTCCCCATATCTGATTCCCTGCCTCTGATTCCCCAACTTTGATTCCCAGCCTCTGATTCCCCAGCTCTGATTCCCCGCCTCTGATTCCCCGCATCTGATTCCCTGCATCTGATTCCAAGCCTCTGATTCCCTGCCTCTGATTCCCAACCTCTGATTCCCCACCTCTGATTCCCCATATCTGATTCCCAGCCTCTGTTTCCCCGCCTCTGATTCCCCGCCTCTGTTTCACCATATCTGATTCCCGGCCTCTGATTCCCCGCCTCTGATTCCCCGCCTCTGATTCCCTGCCTCTGATTCCCCATCTCCGATTCCGCACATCTGATTCCCTGCCTCTGATTCCCCAACTTTGATTCCCAGCCTCTGATTCCCCAGCTCTGATTCCCCGCCTCTGATTCCCCGCATCTGATTCCCTGCATCTGATTCCAAGCCTCTGATTCCCTGCCTCTGATTCCCAACCTCTGATTCCCCACCTCTGATTCCCCATATCTGATTCCCAGCCTCTGTTTCCCCGCCTCTGATTCCCCGCCTCTGTTTCACCATATCTGATTCCCGGCCTCTGATTCCCCGCCTCTGATTCCCCGCCTCTGATTCCCTGCCTCTGATTCCCCATCTCCGATTCCGCACATCTGATTCCCTGCCTCTGATTCCCCGCCTCTGATTCCCCGCCTCTGATTCCCTGCCTCTGATTTCCAACCTCTGATACCCCACCTCTGATTCACCGTGTTTGATTCCCCGCCTATGTTTCCCCGCCTCTGATTCCCCTCCTCTGTTTCCCAATATCTAAGTCCCCGCCTCTGATTCCCCAACTCTAATTCCCCACCTCTGATTCCCCAGCTCTGATTCCCCACCTCTGATTCCCTGCATCTGATTCCCTGCATCTGATTCCAAGCCTCTGATTCCCTGCCTCTGATTCCCAACCTCTGAGTCCCCACCTCTGATTCCCCATATCTGATTCCCAGCATCTGTTTCCCCGCCTCTGATTCCCAGCCTCTGTTTCCCCATATCTGATTCCCGGCCTCTGGTTCCCCGCCTCTGATTCCCCGCCTCTGATTCCCTGCCTCTGATTCCCCATCTCCGATTCCGCACATCTGATTCGCTGCCTCTGATTCCCCGCCTCTGATTCCCCGCCTCTGATTCCCTGCCTCTGATTCCCAACCTCTGATTCCCCACCTCTGATTCCCCGTGTTTGATTCCCCGCCTCTGTATCCCCGCCTCTGATTCCCCGCCTCTGATTCCCCAACTCAAATTCACCGCCTCTGATTCCCCATATCTGATTCCCCGCCTCTGTTTCCCCGCCTCTGATTCCCCGCCCCTGTTTCCCCATATCTGATTCCCTGCCTCAGATTCCCCAACTTTGATTCCCAGCCTCTGATTCCCCAGCTCTGATTCCCCGCCTCTGATTCCCCGCATCTGATTCCCTGCATCTGATTCCAAGCCTCTGATTCCCTGCCTCTGATTCCCAACCTCTGATTCCCAACCTCTGATTCCCCATATCTGATTCCCAGCCTCTGTTTCCCCGCCTCTGATTCCCCGCCTCTGTTCCCCATATCTGATTCCCGGCCTCTGATTCCCCGCATCTGATTCCCCGCCTCTGATTCCCTGCCTCTGATTCCTCATCGCCGATTCCGCACATCTGATTCCCTGCCTCTGATTCCCCGCCTCTGATTCCCCGCCTCTGATTCCCTGCCTCTGATTCCCAACCTCTGATTCCCCACCTCTGATTCCCCGTGTTTGATTCCCCGCCTCTGTTTCCCCGCCTCTGATTCCCCGCCTCTAATTCCCCAACTCTAATTCCCCGCCTCTCATTCCCCATATCTGATTCCCTGCCTATGTTTCCCCGCCTCTGATTCCCCGCCCCTGTTTCCCCATATCTGATTCCCTGCCTCTGATTCCCCAACTTTGATTCCCAGCCTCTGATTCCCCAGCTCTGATTCCCCGCCTCTGATTTCCCGTGTTTGATTCCCTGCCTCTGATTCCCCGCCTCTGATTCCCCATCTCTGATTCACCGCATTTTTATTCGCCACCTCTGATTCCCCATATCTGATTCCCCACCTCTGTTTCCCCGCCTCTGATTCCCCGCCTCTGATTCTCCATATCTCATTCCCCGCCTCTGACTCCCCATCTCTGATTCCCGTACTCTGATTCCCCACCTCTGATTCCCGGCCTCTTATTCCCAGCATCTGATTCCAGTCCTCTGATTCCTGGCCTCTGACTCCCCGCTTCTGATTCTGATTCCCTGCCTCTGATTCCCCGCCTCTGATTCCGCACATCTGATTCCCAGACTCTGTTTCCCCATATCTAATTCCCCACCTCTGATGCCCCAACTCTGATTCCCCGCCTCTGATTCACCAGCTCTGATTCCCCGCCTCTGATTCTCCACATCCGATTCCCAATATCTGATTCCCCGCCTCTGTTTCCCCGCCCCTGATTCCCCGCCTCTGTTTCCCCATATCAGATTCCCCGCCTCTGATTCCCAACTATGATTCCCCGCCTCTTATTCCCCAGCTCTGATTCCCTGCCTCTGATTCCCCGCGTTCTATTCCCTGCCTCTGATTCCCCGCCTGTGATTCCCCATCTCTGATTCACCACCTCTGATTCCCCACCACTGATTCCACATATCTAATTCCCCGCCTCTGTTTGCCCGCCTCTGATTCCCCGCCTCTGTTTCCCCATATCTGATTCCCCGCCTCTGAATCCCCAACTCTGATTCCCTGCCTCTGATTCCCCACCTCTGATTCCCCATCTCTGATTCTGCACATCCGATTCCCTGCCTCTGATTCCCCGACTCTGATTCCCCACCTCTGATTCCCCAGCTCTGATTCCCCGCCTCTGATTCCCCAACTCTGATTCCCCGCCTCTGATTCCCCAGCTCTGATTCCCCGCCTCTGATTCCCCGTGTTTGATCCCCTGCCTCTGATTCCCCAGCTCTGATCCCCATCTCTGATTCACCGCCTTTGATTCGCCACCTCTGATTCCCAGCCTCTGAATCCCCGTGTCTGATAACCTGCCTCTGATTCCCCGCCTCTGATTCCCCATCTCAGATTCACCACCTCTGATTCCCCACCTCTGATTCCCCATCTCTGATTCCGCACATCCGATTCCCTGGCTCTGATTCACCGCCTCTGATTCCCCGCCTCTGATTCCCTGCATCTGATTCCCAACCTCTGATTCCCCACCTCTGATTCCCCGTGTTTGATTCCCCGCCTCTGTTTCCCCGCCTCTGATTCCCCGCCTCTGATTCCCCATATCTGATTCCCTGCCTCTGTTTCCCCGCCTCTGATTCCCCGCCCCTGTTTCCCCATATCTGATTCCCTGCCTCTGATTCCCCAACTTTGATTCCCAGCCTCTGATTCCCCAGCTCTGATTCCCCGCCTCTGATTCCCCGTGTTTGATTCCCTGCCTCTGATTCCCCGCCTCTGATTCCCCATCTCTGATTCACAGCCTTTGATTCGCCACCTCTGATTCCCCATATCTGATTCCCCACCTCTGTTTCCCCGCCTCTGATTCCCCGCCTCTGATTCTCCATATCTCATTCCCCGCCTCTGACTCCCCATCTCTGATTCCCGGACTCTGATTCCCCACCTCTGATTCCCGGCCTCTTATTCCCAGCATCTTATTCCAGGCCTCTGATTCCCGTCCTCTGACTCCCCGCTTCCGATTCTGATTCCCTGCCTCTGATTCCCCATCTCTGATTCCGCACATCTGATTACCTGCCTCTGATTCTCCACCTCTGTTTCCCCAAATCTGACTCCCCGCCTCTGAATCCCCAACTCTGATTCCCTGCCTCTGATTCCCCAGCTTCATTCCCCGCCTTTGATTCCCCCCGTCTGATTCCCAGCCTCTGAATCCCCGTGTCTGATAACCTGCCTCTGATTCCCCGCCTCTGATTCCCCATCTCAGATTCACCGCCTCTGATTCCCCACCTCTGATTCCCCATCTCTTATTCCGCACATCCGATTCCCTGCCTCTGATTCCCCGACTCTGATTCCCCACCTCTGATTCCCCAGCTCTGATTCCCCGCCTCTGATTCCCCAACTCTGATTCCCCGCTTCTGATTCCCCAGCTCTGATTCCCCGCCTCTGATTCCCCGTGTTTGATCCCCTGCCTCTCATTCCCCAGCTCTCATTCCCCATCTCTGATTCACCGCCTTTGATTCGCCACCTCTGATTCCCCATATCTGATTCCTCGCCACTGTTTCCCCGCCTCTGATTCCCCGCCTCTGATTCCCCATATCTCATTCCCCGCCTCTGATTCCCCATCTCTGATTCCCGGACTCTGATTCCCCACCTCTGATTCCCGACCTCTTATTCCCGGCATCTGATTCCGGCCTCTGATTCCCGGCCTCTGATTCCCTGCTTCTGATTCTGATTCCCTGCCTCTGATTCCCCATTTCTGATTCCACACATCTAATTCCCTGCCTCTGATTCCCCACCTCTGACTCCCCATATCTGAATCCCCGCCTCTGTTTCCCCGTCTCTGATTCCCCGCCTCTGTTTCCCCATATCTAAGTCCCCGCCTCTGATTCCCCAACTTTGATTCCCCACCTCTGATTCCCCAGCTCTGATTCCCCGCCTCTGATTCCCCACCTCTGATTCCCCAAATCTGATTCCCAGCCACTGTTTCCCCGCCTCTGATTCCCCGCACCTGTTTCCCCATATCTGATTCCCTGCCTCTGATTCCCCAACTTTGATTCCCAGCCTCTGATTCCCCAGCTCTGATTCCCCGCCTCTGATTCCCCGTGTTTGATTCCCTGCCTCTGATTCCCCGCCTCTGATTCCCCCTCTCTGATTCACAGCCTTTGATTCGCCACCTCTGATTCCCCATATCTGATTCCCCACCTTTGTTTCCCCGCTTTGATTCCCCGCCTCTGATTCTCCATATCACATTCCCCGCCTCTGACTCCCCATCTCTGATTCCCGGACTCTGATTCCCCACCTCTGATTCCCGGCCTCTTATTCCCAGCATCTGATTCCAGGCCTCTGATTCCCGGCCTCTGACTCCCCGCTTCTGATTCTGATTCCCTGCCTCTGATTCCCCATCTCTGATTCCGCACATCTGATTACCTGCCTCTGATTCCCCACCTCTGATTCCCCATATCTGATTCCCCGCCTCTGTTTCCACGCCTCTGATTCCCCGCCTCTGTTTCCCCATATCTAATTCCCCACCTCTGATGCCCCAACTCTGATTCCCCGCCTCTGATTCCACAGCTCTGATTCCCCGCCTCTGATTCCACACATCCGATTCCCCATATCTGATTCCCCGCCTCTTTTTCCCCGCCCCTGATTCCCCGCCTCTGTTTCCCCATATCTGATTCCCTGCCTCTGATTCCCCGCATTCTATTCCCTGCCTCTGATTCCCCGCCTGTGATTCCCCATCTCTGATTCACCACCTCTGATTCCCCACCACTGATTCCCCATATCTAATTCCCCGCCTCTGTTTGCCCGCCTCTGATTCCCCGCCTCTGTTTCCCCATATCTGATTCCCCGCCTCTGAATCCCCAACTCTGATTCCCTGCCTCTGATTCCCCAGCTTCATTCACCGCCTTTGATTCCCCTCGTCTGATTCCCAGCCTCTGAATCCCCGTGTCTGATAACCTGCCTCTGATTCCCCGCCTCTGATTCCCCATCTCAGATTCACCGCCTCTGATTCCCCACCTCTTATTCCCCATCTCTGATTCCGCACATCCGATTCCCTGCCTCTGATTCCCCGACTCTGATTCCCCACCTCTGATTCCCCAGCTCTGATTCCCCGCCTCTGATTCCCCAACTCTGATTCCCCGCCACTGATTCCCCAGCTCTGATTCCCCGCCTCTGATTCCCCGTGTTTGATCCCCTGCCTCTGATTCCCCAGCTCTGATTCCCCATCTCTGATTCACCGCCTTTGATTCGCCACCTCTGATTCCCCATATCTGATTCCTCGCCACTGTTTCCCCGCCTCTGATTCCCCATCTCTGATTCCCGGACTCTGATTCCCCACCTCTGATTCCCGACCTCTTATTCCCGGCATCTGATTCCGGCCTCTGATTCCCGGCCTCTGATTCCCTGCTTCTGATTCTGATTCCCTGCCTCTGATTCCCCATTTCTGATTCCGCACATCTAATTCCCTGCCTCTGATTCCCCACCTCTGATTCCCCATATCTGAATACCCGACTCTGTTTCCCCGTCTGATTCCCCGCCTCTGTTTCCCCATATCTAAGTCCCCGCCTCTGATTCCCCAACTTTGATTCCCCACCTCTGATTCCCCAGCTCTGATTCCCCGCCTCTGATTCCCCACCACTGATTCCCCATATCTGATTCCCAGCCTCTGTTTCCCCGCCTCTGATTCCCCGCCTCTGTTTCCCCATATCTGATTCCCGGCCTCTGATTCCCCGCCTCTGATTCCCCGCCTCTGATTCCCTGCCTCTGATTCACCATCTCCGATTCCGCACATCTGATTCCCTGCCTCTCATTCCCCGCCTCTGATTCCCCACCTCTGATTCCCGGCCTCTTATTCCCGGCATCTGATTCCGGCCTCTGATTCCCGGCCTCTGATTCCCTGCTTCTGATTCCCCATCTCTGATTCCGCAAATCTAATTCCCTGCCTCTGATTCCCCACCTCTGATTCCCCATATCTGATTCCCCGCCTCTGTTTCCCGGCCTCTGATTCCCCGCTTCTGATTCTGATTCCCTGCCTCTGATTCCCCATCTCTGATTCCGCACATCTGATTCCCAGCCTCTGATTCCCCGCCTCTGTTTCCCCATATCTAATTCCCAACCTCTGATGCCCCAACTCTGATTCCCTGCCTCTGATTCCTAGCGTTCTATTCCCTGCCTCTGATTCCCCGACTGTGATTCCCCATCTCTGATTCACCACCTCTGATTCCCCACCTCTGATTCCCCATATCTAATTCACCGCCTCTGTTTGCCCGACTCTGATTCCCCGCCTCTGTTTCCCCATATCTGATTCCCCGCCTCTGAATCCCCAACTCTGATTCCCTGCCTCTGATTCCCCAGCTCTGATTCCCCGCCTTTGATTCACCCGTCTGATTCCCAGCCTCTGAAACCCCGTGTCTGATTTCTTGCCTCTGATTCCCCGCCTCTGATTCCCCATCTCAGATTCACAGCCTCTGATTCCCCACCTCTGATTCCCCATCTCTGATTCCGCACATCTGATTCCCTGCCTCTGATTCCCCGACTCTGATCCCCACCTCTGATTCCCCAGCTCTGATTCCCCACCTCTGATTCCCCAACTCTGATTCCCCGCCTCTGATTCCCCAGCTCTGATTCCCCGCCTCTGATTCCCCGTGTTTGATTCCCTGCCTCTGATTCCCCGCCTCTGATTCCCCATCTCTGATTCACCGCCTTTGATTCGCCACCTCTGATTCCCCATATATGATTCCTCGCCTCTGTTTCCCCGCCTCTGATTCCCCGCCTCTGATTCCCCATATCTCATTCCTCGCCTCTGATTCCCCATCTCTGATTCCCGGACTCTGATTCCCCACCTCTGATTCCCGGCCTCTTATTCCCGGCATCTGATTCCGGCCTCTGATTCCCGGCCTCTGATTCCCTGCTTCTGATTCCCCATCTCTGATTCCGCAAATCTAATTCCCTGCCTCTGATTCCCCACCTCTGATTCCCCATATCTGATTCCCCGCCTCTGTTTCCCCGCCTCTGATTCCCCGCCTCTGTTTCCCCATATCTAAGTCCCCGCCTCTGATTCCCCAACTTTGATTCCCCACCTCTGATTCCCCAGCTATGATTCCCCGCCTCTGATTCCCCGCATCTGATTCCATGCATCTGATTCCCAGCCTCTGATTCCCAGCCTCTGATTCCCAACCTCTGATTCCCCACCTCTGATTCCCCATATCTGATTCCCCGCCTCTGTTTCCCCGCCTCTGATTCCCCGCCTCTGTTTCCCCATATCTGATCCCCGCCTCTATTTGCCCGCATCTGATTCCCCGCCTCTGTTTCCCCATATCTGATTCCCCGCCTCTGAATCCCCAACTCTGATTCCCTGCCTCTAATTTCCCAGCTCTGATTCCCCGCCTCTGATTCCCCGCGTCTGTTTCCCCGCCTCTGATTCCCCGCCCCTGTTTCCCCATATCTGATTCCCTGCCTCTGATTCCCCAACTTTGATTCCCAGCCTCTGATTCCCCAGCTCTGATTCCCCGCCTCTGATTCCCCGCATCTGATTCCCTGCATCTGATTCCAAGCCTCTGATTCCTTGCCTCTGATTCCCAACCTCTGATTCCCCACCTCTGATTCCCCATATCTGATTCCCAGCCTCTGTTTCCCCGCCTCTGATTCCCCGCCTCTGTTTCACCATATCTGATTCCCGGCCTCTGATTCCCCGCCTCTGATTCCCCGCCTCTGATTCCTGCCTCTGATTCCCCATCTCCGATTCCGCACATCTGATTCCCTGCCTCTGATTCCCCGCCTCTGATTCCCCGCCTCTGATTCCCTGCCTCTGATTTCCAACCTCTGATTCCCCACCTCTGATTCACCGTGTTTGATTCCCCGCCTATGTTTCCCCGCCTCTGATTCCCCGCCTCTGTTTCCCAATATCTAAGTCCCCGCCTCTGATTCCCCAACTCTAATTCCCCACCTCTGATTCCCCAGCTCTGATTCCCCACCTCTGATTCCCTGCATCTGATTCCCTGCATCTGATTCCAAGCCTCTGATTCCCTGCCTCTGATTCCCAACCTCTGAGTCCCCACCTCTGATTCCCCATATCTGATTCCCAGCATCTGTTTCCCCGCCTCTGATTCCCAGCCTCTGTTTCCCCATATCTGATTCCCGGCCTCTGGTTCCCCGCCTCTGATTCCCCGCCTCTGATTCCCTGCCTCTGATTCCCCATCTCCGATTCCGCACATCTGATTCGCTGCCTCTGATTCCCCGCCTCTGATTCCCCGCCTCTGATTCCCTGCCTCTGATTCCCAACCTCTGATTCCCCACCTCTGATTCCCCGTGTTTGATTCCCCGCCTCTGTATCCCCGCCTCTGATTCCCCGCCTCTGATTCCCCAACTCAAATTCACCGCCTCTGATTCCCCATATCTGATTCCCCGCCTCTGTTTCCCCGCCTCTGATTCCCCGCCCCTGTTTCCCCATATCTGATTCCCTGCCTCAGATTCCCCAACTTTGATTCCCAGCCTCTGATTCCCCAGCTCTGATTCCCCGCCTCTGATTCCCCGCATCTGATTCCCTGCATCTGATTCCAAGCCTCTGATTCCCTGCCTCTGATTCCCAACCTCTGATTCCCAACCTCTGATTCCCCATATCTGATTCCCAGCCTCTGTTTCCCCGCCTCTGATTCCCCGCCTCTGTTTCCCCATATCTGATTCCCGGCCTCTGATTCCCCGCATCTGATTCCCCGCCTCTGATTCCCTGCCTCTGATTCCTCATCGCCGATTCCGCACATCTGATTCCCTGCCTCTGATTCCCCGCCTCTGATTCCCCGCCTCTGATTCCCTGCCTCTGATTCCCAACCTCTGATTCCCCACCTCTGATTCCCCGTGTTTGATTCCCCACCTCTGATTTCCCGTGTTTGATTCCCCGCCTCTGTTTCCCCGCCTCTGATTCCCCGCCTCTAATTCCCCAACTCTAATTCCCCGCCTCTGATTCCCCATATCTGATTCCCTGCCTATGTTTCCCCGCCTCAAATTCCCCGCCCCTGTTTCCCCATATCTGATTCCCTGCCTCTGATTCCCCAACTTTGATTCCCAGCCTCTGATTCCCCAGCTCTGATTCCCCGCCTCTGATTCCCCGTGTTTGATTCCCTGCCTCTGATTCCCCGCCTCTGATTCCCCATCTCTGATTCACCGCATTTTTATTCGCCACCTCTGATTCCCCATATCTGATTCCCCACCTCTGTTTCCCCGCCTCTGATTCCCCGCCTCTGATTCTCCATATCTCATTCCCCGCCTCTGACTCCCCATCTCTGATTCCCGTACTCTGATTCCCCACCTCTGATTCCCGGCCTCTTATTCCCAGCATCTGATTCCAGGCCTCTGATTCCTGGCCTCTGACTCCCCGCTTCTGATTCTGATTCCCTGCCTCTATTTCCCCGCCTCTGATTCCGCACATCTGATTCCCAGACTCTGTTTCCCCATATCTAATTCCCCACCTCTGATGCCCCAACTCTGATTCCCCGCCTCTGATTCCCCAGCTCTGATTCCCCGCCTCTGATTCTCCACATCCGATTCCCAATATCTGATTCCCCGCCTCTGTTTCCCCGCCCCTGATTCCCCGCCTCTGTTTCCCCATATCAGATTCCCCGCCTCTGATTCCCAACTATGATTCCCCGCCTCTTATTCCCCAGCTCTGATTCCCTGCCTCTGATTCCCCGCGTTCTATTCCCTGCCTCTGATTCCCCGCCTGTGATTCCCCATCTCTGATTCACCACCTCTGATTCCCCACCACTGATTCCCCATATCTAATTCCCCGCCTCTGTTTGCCCGCCTCTGATTCCCCGCCTCTGTTTCCCCATATCTGATTCCCCGCCTCTGAATCCCCAACTCTGATTCCCTGCCTCTGATTCCCCACCTCTGATTCCCTATCTCTGATTCCGCACATCCGATTCCCTGCCTCTGATTCCCTGACTCTGATTCCCCACCTCTGATTCCCCAGCTCTGATTCCCCGCCTCTGATTCCCCAACTCTGATTCCCCGCCTCTGATTCCCCAGCTCTGATTCCCCGCCTCTGATTCCCCGTGTTTGATCCCCTGCCTCTGATTCCCCAGCTCTGATTCCCCATCTCTGATTCACCGCCTTTGATTCGCCACCTCTGATTCCCAGCCTCTGAATCCCCGTGTCTGATAACCTGCCTCTGATTCCCCGCCTCTGATTCCCCATCTCAGATTCACCGCCTCTGATTCCCCACCTCTGATTCCCCATCTCTGATTCCGCACATCCGATTCACTGCCTCTGATTCCCCGACTCTGATTCCCCACCTCTGATTCCCCAGCTCTGATTCCCCGCCTCTGATTCCCCAACTCTGATTCCCCGCCTCTGATTCCCCAGCTCTGATTCCCCGCCTCTGATTCCCCGTGTTTGATCCCCTGCCTCTGATTCCCCAGCTCTGATTCCCATCTCTGATTCACCGCCTTTGATTCGCCACCTCTGATACCCCATATCTGATTCCTCGCCACTGTTTCCCCGCCTCTGATTCCGCGCCTCTGATTCCCCATATCTCATTCCCCGCCTCTGATTCCCCATCTCTGATTCCCGGACTCTGATTCCCCACCTCTGATTCCCGACCTCTTATTCCCGGCATCTGATTCCGGCCTCTGATTCCCGGCCTCTGATTCCCTGCTTCTGATTCTCATTCCCTGCCTCTGATTCCCCATTTCTGATTCCGCACATCTAATTCCCTGCCTCTGATTCCCCACCTCTGATTCCCCATATCTGAATCCCCGCCTCTGTTTCCCCGTCTCTGATTCCCCGCCTCTCTTTCCCCATATCTAAGTCCCCGCCTCTGATTCCCCAACTTTGATTCCCCACCTCTGATTCCCCAGCTCTGATTCCCCGCCTCTGATTCCCCACCTCTGATTCCCCATACCTGATTCCCAGCCTCTGTTTCCCCGCCTCTGATTCCCCGCTTCTGTTTCCCCATATCTGATTCCCGGCCTCTGATTCCCTGCCTCTGATTCCACGCCTCTGATTCCCTGCCTCTGATTCCCCATCTCCGATTCCGCACATCTGATTCCCTGCCTCTCATTCCCCGCCTCTGATTCCCCGCCTCTGATTCCCTGCCTCTGATTCCCAACCTCTGATTCCCCACCTCTGATTCCCCGTGTTTGATTTCCCGCCTCTGTTTCCCCGCCTCTGATTCCCCGCCTCTGATTCCCCAGCTCTGATTCCCCGCCTCTGATTCCCCGTGTTTGATCCCCTGCCTCTGATTCCCCAGCTCTGATTCCCCATCTCTGATTCACCGCCTTTGATTCGCCACCTCTGATTCCCCATATCTGATTCCTCGCAACTGTTTCCCCGCCTCTGATTCCGCGCCTCTGATTCCCCATATCTCATTCCCCGCCTCTGATTCCCCATCTCTGATTCCCGGACTCTGATTCCCCACCTCTGATTCCCGACCTCTTATTCCCGGCATCTGATTCCGGCCTCTGATTCCCGGCCTCTGATTCCCTGCTTCTGATTCTGATTCCCTGCCTCTGATTCCCCATTTCTGATTCCGCACATCTAATTCCCTGCCTCTGATTCCCCACCTCTGATTCCCCATATCTGAATCCCCGCCTCTGTTTCCCCGTCTCTGATTCCCCGCCTCTGTTTCCCCATATCTAAGTCCCCGCCTCTGATTCCCCAACTTTGATTCCCCACCTCTGATTCCCCAGCTCTGATTCCCCGCCTCTGATTCCCCACCTCTGATTCCCCATACCTGATTCCCAGCCTCTGTTTCCCCGCCTCTGATTCCCCGCTTCTGTTTCCCCATATCTGATTCCCGGCCTCTGATTCCCTGCCTCTGATTCCCCGCCTCTGATTCCCTGCCTCTGATTCCCCATCTCAGATTCCGCACATCTGATTCCCTGCCTCTCATTCCCCGCCTCTGATTCCCCGCCTCTGATTCCCTGCCTCTGATTCCCAACCTCTGATTCCCCACCTCTGATTCCCCGTGTTTGATTCCCGGCCTCTGTTTCCCCGCCTCTGATTCCCCGCCTCTGATTCCCCAACTCTAATTCCCCGCCTCTGATTCCCCATATCTGATTCCCCGCCTCTGTTTCCCCGCCTCTGATTCCCCACCCCTGTTTCCCTATATCTGATTCCCTGCCTCTGATTCCCCAACTTTGATTCCCAGACTCTGATTCCCCAGCTCTGATTCCCCGCCTCTGATTCCCCGCATCTGATTCCCTGCATCTGATTCCAAGCCTCTGATTCCCTGCCTCTGATTCCCAACCTCTGATTCCCCACCTCTGATTCCCCATATCTGATTCCCAGCCTCTGTTTCCCCGCCTCTGATTCCCCGCCTCTGTTTCCCCATATCTGATTCCCGGCCTCTGATTCCCCGCCTCTGATTCTCCGCCTCTGATTCCCTGCCTCTGATTCCCCATCTCCGATTCCGCACATCTGATTCCCTGCCTCTGATTCCCCGCCTCTGATTCCCCGCCGCTGATTCCCTGCCTCTGATTTCCAACCTCTGTTTCCCCACCTCTGATTCCCCGTGTTTGATTCCCCGCCTCTGTTTCCCCGCCACTGATTCCCCGCCTCTGATTCCCCAACTCTAATTCCCCGCCTCTGATTCCCCATATCTGATTCCCTGACTCTGATTCCCCAACTTTGATTCCCAGCCTCTGATTCCCCAGCTCTGATTCCCCGCCTCTGATTCCCCGTGTTTGATTCCCTGCCTCTGATTCCCCGCCTCTGATTCCCCATCTCTGATTCACCGCCTTTGCTTCACCACCTCTGATTCCCCATATCTGATTCCCCACCTCTGTTTCCCCGCCTCTGATTCCCCGCCTCTGATTCTCCATAACTCATTCCCCGCCTCTGACTCCCCATCTCTGATTCCCGGACTCTGATTCCCCACCTCTGATTCCCGGCCTCTTATTCCCAGCATCTGATTCCAGGCCTCTGATTCCCGGCCTCTGACTCCCCGCTTCTGATTCTGATTCCCTGCCTCTGATTCCCCATCTCTGATTCCGCACATCTGATTACCTGCCTCTGATTCCCCACCTCTGATTCCCCATATCTGATTCCCCGCCTCTGTTTCCACGCCTCTGATTCCCCGCCTCTGTTTCCCCATATCTAATTCCCCACCTCTGATGCCCCAACTCTGATTCCCCGCCTCTGATTCCCCAGCTCTGATTCCCCGCCTCTGATTCCCTGCATCCGATTCCCCATATCTGATTCCCCGCCTCTCTTTCCCCGCCCCTGATTCCCCGCCTCTGTTTCCCCATATCTGATTATCTGCCTCTGATTCCCAACTATGATTCCCCGCCTCTGAATCCCCGCGTCTGATTCCCTGCCTCTGCTTCCCCGCCTCTGATTCCCCAACTCTGATTCCCCGCCTCTGATTCCCCAGCTCTGATTCCCCGCCTCTGATTCCCCGTGTTTGATTCCCTGCCTCTGATTCCCGGCCTCTGATTCCCCATCTCTGATTCACCGCCTTTGATTCGCCACCTCTGATTCCCCATATCTGCTTCCCCGCATCTGTTTCCCCGCCTCTGATTCCCCGCCTCTGATTCCCCATATCTCATTCCCCGCCTCTGAATCCCCATCTCTGATTCCCGGACTCTGATTCCCCACCTCTGATTCCCGGCCTCTTATTCCCGGCATCTGATTCCGGCCTCTGATTCCCGGCCTCTGATTCCCTGCTTCTGATTCTGATTCCCTGCCTCTGATTCCCCATCTCTGATTCCGCACATCTGATTCCCTGCCTCTGATTCCCCACCTCTGATTCCCCATATCTGACTCCCCGCCTCTGTTTCCCCGCCTCTGATTCCCCGCCTTTGTTTCCCAATATCTAAGTCCCCACCTCTGTTTCCCCAACTCTGATTCCCCACCTCTGATTCCCCAGCTCTGATTCCCCGCCTCTGATTCCCCGCATCTGATTCCCTGCATCTGATTCCAAGCCTCTGATTCCATGCCTCTGATTCCCAACCTCTGATTCCCCACCTCTGATTCCCCATATCTGATTCCCCGCCTCTGTTTCCCCGCCTCTGATTCCCCACCTCTGTTTCCCCATATCTGATTCCCGGCCTCTTCTTCCCCGCCTCTGATTCCCCACCTCTGATTCCCTACCTCTGATTACCCATCTCCGATTCCGCACATCTGATTCCCTGCCTCTTATTCCCCGCCTCTGATTCCCTGCCTCTGATTCCCAACCTCTGATTCCCCACCTCTGATTCCCCATATCTGATTCCCCGCCTCTGTTTCCCCGCCTCTGATTCCCCTCCTCTGATTCCCCAACTCTAATTCCCCGCCTCTGATTCCCCAGCTCTGATTCCCCGTGTTTGATTCCCTGCCTCTGATTCCCTGCCCTGATTCCCCATCTCTGTTTCACCGCCTTTGATTCGCCACCTCTGATTCCCCATATCTGATTCCCCGCCTCTGTTTCGCCGCCTCTGATTCCCTGCCTCTGATTCCCAACCTCTGATTCCACACCTCTGATTCCCCATATCTGATTCCCCGCCTCTGTTTCCCCGCCTCTGATTCCCTGCCCTTGTTTCCCCATATCTGATTCCCTGCCTCTGATTCCCCAACTCTGATTCCCCGCCTCTGATTCCCCAGCTCTGATTCCCCGCCTCTGATTTCCCGTGTTTGATTCCCTGCCTCTGATTCCCCGCCTCTGATTCCCCATCTCTGATTCACCGCCTTTGATTCGCCAACTCTGATTCCACATATCTGATTCCCCACCTCTGTTTCCCCGCCTCTGATTCCCCGCCTCTGATTCTCCATATCTCATTCCCCGCCTCTGAATCCCCATCTCTGATTCCCGGACTCTGATTCCTCACCTCTGATTCCCGGCCTCTTATTCCCAGCATCTGATTCCCGGCCTCTGATTCCCGGCCTATGATTCCCCGCTTCTGATTCTGATTCGCTGCCTCTGATTCCCCATCTCTGATTCCGCACATCTGATTCCCTGCCTCTGATTCCCCACCTCTGATTCCCCATATCTGATTTCCCGCCTCTGTTTCCCCGCCTCTGATTCCCCGCCTCTGTTTCCCCATATCTAATTCCCAACCTCTGATGCCCCAACTCTTATTCCCTGCCTCTGATTCCCCGCGTTCTATTCCCTGCCTCTGATTCCCCGCCTGTGATTCCCCATCTCTGATTCACCACCTCTGATTCCCCATATCTAATTCCCCACCTCTGTTTGCCCGCCTCTGATTCCCCGCCTCTGTTTCCCCATATCTGATTCCCCGCCTCTGAATCCCCAACTCTGATTCCCTGCCTCTGATTCCCCAGCTCTGATTCCCCGCCTTTGATTCCCCCCGTCTGATTCCCAGCCTCTGAATCGCCGTGTCTGATTTCCTGCCTCTGATTCCCCGCCTCTGATTCCCCATCTCTGATTCACAGCCTCTGATTCCCCACCTCTGATTCCCCATCTCGGATTCCGCACATCTGATTCCCTGCCTCTGATTCCCCGACTCTGATCCCCACCTCTGATTCCCAAGCTCTGATTCCCCGCCTCTGATTCCCCAACTTTGATTCCCCGCCTCCGATTCCCCAGCTCTGATTCCCCGCCTCTGATTCCCCGTGTTTGATTCCCTGCCTCTGATTCCCCGCCTCTGATTCCCCATCTCTGATTCACCGCCTTTGATTCGCCACCTCTGATTCCCCATATCTTATTCCTCGCCTCTGTTTCCCCGCCTCTGATTCCCCGCCTCTGATTCCCCAGCTCTGATTCCCCGCCTCTGATTTTCCGTGTTTGATTCCCTGCCTCTGATTCCCGGCCTCTGATTCCCCATCTCTGATTCACCGCCTTTTATTCGCCACCTCTGATTCCCCATATCTGATTCCCCGCCTCTGTTTCCCCGCCTCTGATTCCCCGCCTCTGATTCCCCATATCTCATTCCCCGCCTCTGAATCCCCATCTCTGATTCCCGGACTCTGATTCCCCACCTCTGATTCCCGGCCTCTTATTCCCGGCATCTGATTCCGGCCTCTGATTCCCGGCCTCTGATTCCCTGCTTCTGATTCTGATTCCCTGCCTCTGATTCCCCATCTCTGATTCCGCACATCTGATTCCCTGCCTCTGATTCCCCGCCTCTGATTCCCCGCCTCTGTTTCCCAATATCTAAGTCCCCGCCTCTGATTCCCCAACTCTGATTCCCCACCTCTGACTCCCCAGCTCTGATTCCCCGCCTCTGATTCCCCGCATCTGATTCCCTGCATCTGATTCCAAGCCTCTGATTCCCTGCCTCTGATTCCCAACCTCTGATTCCCCACCTCTGATTCCGCACATCTGATTCCCTGCCTCTGATTCCCCGACTCTGATCCCCACCTCTGATTCCCCAGCTCTGATTCCCCGCCTCTGATTCCCCGTGTTTGATTCCCTGCCTCTGATTCCCCGCCTCTGATTCCCCATCTCTGATTCATCGCCTTTGATTCCCGGCCTCTTATTCCCGGCATCTGATTCCGGCCTCTGATTCCAGACCTCTGATTCCCTGCCTCTGATTCCCCAACTTTGATTCCCAGCCTCTGATTCCCCAGCTCTGATTCCTCGCCTCTGATTCCCCGTGTTTGATTCCCTGCCTCTGATTCCCCGCCTCTGGTTCCCCATCTCTGATTCACCGCATTTGATTCGCCACCTCTGATTCCCCATATCTGATTCCCCACCTCTGTTTCCCCACCTCTGATTCCCCGCCTCTGATTCTCCATCTCTCATTCCCCGCCTCTGATTCCCCGCCTCTGATTCCCTGCCTCTGATTCCCAACCTCTGATTCCCCACCTCTGATTCCCCGTGTTTGATTCCCGGCCTCTGTTTCCCCGCCTCTGATTCCCCGCCTCTGATTCCCCAACCCTAATTCCCCGCCTCTGATTCCCCATATCTGATTCCCCGCCTCTGTTTCCCCGCCTCTGATTCCCCGCCCCTGTTTCCCTATATCTGATTCCCTGCCTCTGATTCCCCAACTTTGATTCCCAGACTCTGATTCCCCAGCTCTGATTCCCCGCCTCTGAATCCCCGCATCTGATTCCCTGCATCTGATTCCAAGCCTCTGATTCCCTGCCTCTGATTCCCAACCTCTGATTCCCCACCTCTGATTCCCCATATCTGATTCCCAGCCTCTGTTTCCCCGCCTCTGATTCCCCGCCTCTGTTTCCCCATATCTGATTCCCGGCCTCTGATTCCCCGCCTCTGATTCTCCGCCTCTGATTCCCTGCCTCTGATTCCCCATCTCCGATTCCGCACATCTGATTCCCTGCCTCTGATTCCCCGCCTCTGATTCCCCGCCGCTGATTCCCTGCCTCTGATTTCCAACCTCTGTTTCCCCACCTCTGATTCCCCGTGTTTGATTCCCCGCCTCTGTTTCCCCGCCACTGATTCCCCGCCTCTGATTCCCCAACTCTAATTCCCCGCCTCTGATTCCCCATATCTGATTCGCTGACTCTGATTCCCCAACTTTGATTCCCAGCCTCTGATTCCCCAGCTCTGATTCCCCGCCTCTGATTCCCCGTGTTTGATTCCCTGCCTCTGATTCCCCGCCTCTGATTCCCCATCTCTGATTCACCGCCTTTGCTTCACCACCTCTGATTCCCCATATCTGATTCCCCACCTCTGTTTCCCCGCCTCTGATTCCCCGCCTCTGATTCTCCATAACTCATTCCCCGCCTCTGACTCCCCATCTCTGATTCCCGGACTCTGATTCCCCACCTCTGATTCCCGGCCTCTTATTCCCAGCATCTGATTCCAGGCCTCTGATTCCCGGCCTCTGACTCCCCGCTTCTGATTCTGATTCCCTGCCTCTGATTCCCCATCTCTGATTCCGCACATCTGATTACCTGCCTCTGATTCCCCACCTCTGATTCCCCATATCTGATTCCCCGCCTCTGTTTCCACGCCTCTGATTCCCCGCCTCTGTTTCCCCATATCTAATTCCCCACCTCTGATGCCCCAACTCTGATTCCCCGCCTCTGATTCCCCAGCTCTGATTCCCCGCCTCTGATTCCCTGCATCCGATTCCCCATATCTGATTCCCCGCCTCTCTTTCCCCGCCCCTGATTCCCCGCCTCTGTTTCCCCATATCTGATTATCTGCCTCTGATTCCCAACTATGATTCCCCGCCTCTGAATCCCCGCGTCTGATTCCCTGCCTCTGCTTCCCCGCCTCTGATTCCCCAACTCTGATTCCCCGCCTCTGATTCCCCAGCTCTGATTCCCCGCCTCTGATTCCCCGTGTTTGATTCCCTGCCTCTGATTCCCGGCCTCTGATTCCCCATCTCTGATTCACCGCCTTTGATTCGCCACCTCTGATTCCCCATATCTGATTCCCCGCATCTGTTTCCCCGCCTCTGATTCCCCGCCTCTGATTCCCCATATCTCATTCCCCGCCTCTGAATCCCCATCTCTGATTCCCGGACTCTGATTCCCCACCTCTGATTCCCGGCCTCTTATTCCCGGCATCTGATTCCGGCCTCTGATTCCCGGCCTCTGATTCCCTGCTTCTGATTCTGATTCCCTGCCTCTGATTCCCCATCTCTGATTCCGAACATCTGATTCCCTGCCTCTGATTCCCCACCTCTGATTCCCCATATCTGACTCCCCGCCTCTGTTTCCCCGCCTCTGATTCCCCGCCTTTGTTTCCCAATATCTAAGTCCCCACCTCTGATTCCCCAACTCTGATTCCCCACCTCTGATTCCCCAGCTCTGATTCCCCGCCTCTGATTCCCCGCATCTGATTCCCTGCATCTGATTCCAAGCCTCTGATTCCATGCCTCTGATTCCCAACCTCTGATTCCCCACCTCTGATTCCCCATATCTGATTCCCCGCCTCTGTTTCCCCGCCTCTGATTCCCCACCTCTGTTTCCCCATATCTGATTCCCGGCCTCTTCTTCCCCGCCTCTGATTCCCCACCTCTGATTCCCTACCTCTGATTACCCATCTCCGATTCCGCACATCTGATTCCCTGCCTCTTATTCCCCGCCTCTGATTCCCTGCCTCTGATTCCCAACCTCTGATTCCCCACCTCTGATTCCCCATATCTGATTCCCCGCCTCTGTTTCCCCGCCTCTGATTCCCCTCCTCTGATTCCCCAACTCTAATTCCCCGCCTCTGATTCCCCAGCTCTGATTCCCCGTGTTTGATTCCCTGCCTCTGATTCCCTGCCCTGATTCCCCATCTCTGTTTCACCGCCTTTGATTCGCCACCTCTGATTCCCCATATCTGATTCCCCGCCTCTGTTTCGCCGCCTCTGATTCCCTGCCTCTGATTCCCAACCTCTGATTCCACACCTCTGATTCCCCATATCTGATTCCCCGCCTCTGTTTCCCCGCCTCTGATTCCCTGCCCTTGTTTCCCCATATCTGATTCCCTGCCTCTGATTCCCCAACTCTGATTCCCCGCCTCTGATTCCCCAGCTCTGATTCCCCGCCTCTGATTTCCCGTGTTTGATTCCCTGCCTCTGATTCCCCGCCTCTGATTCCCCATCTCTGATTCACCGCCTTTGATTCGCCACCTCTGATTCCACATATCTGATTCCCCACCTCTGTTTCCCCGCCTCTGATTCCCCGCCTCTGATTCTCCATATCTCATTCCCCGCCTCTGAATCCCCATCTCTGATTCCCGGACTCTGATTCCTCACCTCTGATTTCCGGCCTCTTATTCCCAGCATCTGATTCCCGGCCTCTGATTCCCGGCCTCTGATTCCCCGCTTCTGATTCTGATTCGCTGCCTCTGATTCCCCATCTCTGATTCCGCACATCTGATTCCCTGCCTCTGATTCCCCACCTCTGATTCCCCATATCTGATTTCCCGCCTCTGTTTCCCCGCCTCTGATTCCCCGCCTCTGTTTCCCCATATCTAATTCCCAACCTCTGATGCCCCAACTCTGATTCCCTGCCTCTGATTCCCCGCGTTTGATTCCCTGCCTCTGATTCCCCGCCTGTGATTCCCCATCTCTGATTCACCACCTCTGATTCCCCATATCTAATTCCCCACCTCTGTTTGCCCGCCTCTGATTCCCCGCCTCTGTTTCCCCATATCTGATTCCCCGCCTCTGAATCCCCAACTCTGATTCCCTGCCTCTGATTCCCCAGCTCTGATTCCCCGCCTTTGATTCCCCCCGTCTGATTCCCAGCCTCTGAATCGCCGTGTCTGATTTCCTGCCTCTGATTCCCCGCCTCTGATTCCCCATCTCTGATTCCCCACCTCTGATTCCCCACCTCTGATTCCCCATCTCGGATTCCGCACATCTGATTCCCTACCTCTGATTCCCCGACTCTGATCCCCACCTCTGATTCCCAAGCTCTGATTCCCCGCCTCTGATTCCCCAACTTTGATTCCCCGCCTCTGATTCCCCAGCTCTGATTCCCCGCCTCTGATTCCCCGTGTTTGATTCCCTGCCTCTGATTCCCCGCCTCTGATTCCCCATCTCTGATTCACCGCCTTTGATTCGCCACCTCTGATTCCCCATATCTTATTCCTCGCCTCTGTTTCCCCGCCTCTGATTCCCCGCCTCTGATTCCCCAGCTCTGATTCCCCGCCTCTGATTTTCCGTGTTTGATTCCCTGCCTCTGATTCCCGGCCTCTGATTCCCCATCTCTGATTCACCGCCTTTTATTCGCCACCTCTGATTCCCCATATCTGATTCCCCGCCTCTGTTTCCCCGCCTCTGATTCCCCGCCTCTGATTCCCCATATCTCATTCCCCGCCTCTGAATCCCCATCTCTGATTCCCGGACTCTGATTCCCCACCTCTGATTCCCGGCCTCTTATTCCCGGCATCTGATTCCGGCCTCTGATTCCCGGCCTCTGATTCCCTGCTTCTGATTCTGATTCCCTGCCTCTGATTCCCCATCTCTGATTCCGCACATCTGATTCCCTGCCTCTGATTCCCCGCCTCTGATTCCCCGCCTCTGTTTCCCAATATCTAAGTTCCCGCCTCTGATTCCCCAACTCTGATTCCCCACCTCTGACTCCCCAGCTCTGATTCCCCGCCTCTGATTCCCCGCATCTGATTCCCTGCATCTGATTCCAAGCTTCTGATTCCCTGCCTCTGATTCCCAACCTCTGATTCCCCACCTCTGATTCCGCACATCTGATTCCCTGCCTCTGATTCCCCGACTCTGATCCCCACCTCTGATTCCCCAGCTCTGATTCCCCGCCTCTGATTCCCCGTGTTTGATTCCCTGCCTCTGATTCCCCGCCTCTGATTCCCCATCTCTGATTCATCGCCTTTGATTCCCGGCCTCTTATTCCCGGCATCTGATTCCGGCCTCTGATTCCCGACCTCTGATTCCCTGCCTCTGATTCCCCAACTTTGATTCCCAGCCTCTGATTCCCCAGCTCTGATTCCTCGCCTCTGATTCCCCGTGTTTGATTCCCTGCCTCTGATTCCCCGCCTCTGATTCCCCATCTCTGATTCACCGCATTTGATTCGCCACCTCTGATTCCCCATATCTGATTCCCCACCTCTGTTTCCCCACCTCTGATTCCCCGCCTCTGATTCTCCATATCTCATTCCCCGCCTCTGATTCCCCATCTCTGATTCCCGTACTCTGATTCCCCACCTCTGATTCCCGGCCTCTTATTCCCAGCATCTGATTCCAGGCCTCTGATTCCCGGCCTCTGACTCCCCGCTTCTGATTCTGATTCCCTGCCTCTGATTCCCCGCCTCTGATTCCGCACATCTGATTCCTCGCCTCTGTTTCCCCATGTCTAATTCCCCACCTCTGATGCCCCAACTCTGATTCCCCGCCTCTGATTACCCAGCTCTAAATCCCCGCCTCTGATTCTCCACACCCGAATCCCAATATCTGATTCCTCGCCTCTGTTTCCCCGCCCCTGATTCCCCGCCTCTGTTTCCCCATATCTGATTCCCCGCCTCTGAATCCCCAACTCTGATTCCCTGCCTCTGATTCCCCAGCTCTGATTCCCCGCCTTTGATTCCCCCCGTCTGATTCCCAGCCTCTGAATCGCCGTGTCTGATTTCCTGCCTCTGATTCCCCGCCTCTGATTCCCCATCTCTGATTCACAGCCTCTGATTCCCCACCTCTGATTCCCCATCTCGGATTCCGCACATCTGATTCCCTGCCTCTGATTCCCCGACTCTGATCCCCACCTCTGATTCCCAAGCTCTGATTCCCCGCCTCTGATTCCCCAACTTTGATTCCCCGCCTCCGATTCCCCAGCTCTGATTCCCCGCCTCTGATTCCCCGTGTTTGATTCCCTGCCTCTGATTCCCCGCCTCTGATTCCCCATCTCTGATTCACCGCCTTTGATTCGCCACCTCTGATTCCCCATATCTTATTCCTCGCCTCTGTTTCCCCGCCTCTGATTCCCCGCCTCTGATTCCCCAGCTCTGATTCCCCGCCTCTGATTTTCCGTGTTTGATTCCCTGCCTCTGATTCCCGGCCTCTGATTCCCCATCTCTGATTCACCGCCTTTTATTCGCCACCTCTGATTCCCCATATCTGATTCCCCGCCTCTGTTTCCCCGCCTCTGATTCCCCGTCTCTGATTCCCCATATCTCATTCCCCGCCTCTGAATCCCCATCTCTGATTCCCGGACTCTGATTCCCCACCTCTGATTCCCGGCCTCTTATTCCCGGCATCTGATTCCGGCCTCTGATTCCCGGCCTCTGATTCCCTGCTTCTGATTCTGATTCCCTGCCTCTGATTCCCCATCTCTGATTCCGCACATCTGATTCCCTGCCTCTGATTCCCCGCCTCTGATTCCCCGCCTCTGTTTCCCAATATCTAAGTCCCCGCCTCTGATTCCCCAACTCTGATTCCCCACCTCTGACTCCCCAGCTCTGATTCCCCGCCTCTGATTCCCCGCATCTGATTCCCTGCATCTGATTCCAAGCCTCTGATTCCCTGCCTCTGATTCCCAACCTCTGATTCCCCACCTCTGATTCCGCACATCTGATTCCCTGCCTCTGATTCCCCGACTCTGATCCCCACCTCTGATTCCCCAGCTCTGATTCCCCGCCTCTGATTCCCCGTGTTTGATTCCCTGCCTCTGATTCCCCGCCTCTGATTCCCCATCTCTGATTCATCGCCTTTGATTCCCGGCCTCTTATTCCCGGCATCTGATTCCGGCCTCTGATTCCCGACCTCTGATTCCCTGCCTCTGATTCCCCAACTTTGATTCCCAGCCTCTGATTCCCCAGCTCTGATTCCTCGCCTCTGATTCCCCGTGTTTGATTCCCTGCCTCTGATTCCCCGCCTCTGGTTCCCCATCTCTGATTCACCGCATTTGATTCGCCACCTCTGATTCCCCATATCTGATTCCCCACCTCTGTTTCCCCACCTCTGATTCCCCGCCTCTGATTCTCCATCTCTCATTCCCCGCCTCTGATTCCCCGCCTCTGATTCCCTGCCTCTGATTCCCAACCTCTGATTCCCCACCTCTGATTCCCCGTGTTTGATTCCCGGCCTCTGTTTCCCCGCCTCTGATTCCCCGCCTCTGATTCCCCAACTCTAATTCCCCGCCTCTGATTCCCCATATCTGATTCCCCGCCTCTGTTTCCCCGCCTCTGATTCCCCGCCCCTGTTTCCCTATATCTGATTCCCTGCCTCTGATTCCCCAACTTTGATTCCCAGACTCTGATTCCCCAGCTCTGATTCCCCGCCTCTGAATCCCCGCATCTGATTCCCTGCATCTGATTCCAAGCCTCTGATTCCCTGCCTCTGATTCCCAACCTCTGATTCCCCACCTCTGATTCCCCATATCTGATTCCCAGCCTCTGTTTCCCCGCCTCTGATTCCCCGCCTCTGTTTCCCCATATTTGATTCCCGGCCTCTGATTCCCCGCCTCTGATTCTCCGCCTCTGATTCCCTGCCTCTGATTCCCCATCTCCGATTCCGCACATCTGATTCCCTGCCTCTGATTCCCCGCCTCTGATTCCCCGCCGCTGATTCCCTGCCTCTGATTTCCAACCTCTGTTTCCCCACCTCTGATTCCCCGTGTTTGATTCCCCGCCTCTGTTTCCCCGCCACTGATTCCCCGCCTCTGATTCCCCAACTCTAATTCCCCGCCTCTGATTCCCCATATCTGATTCGCTGACTCTGATTCCCCAACTTTGATTCCCAGCCTCTGATTCCCCAGCTCTGATTCCCCGCCTCTGATTCCCCGTGTTTGATTCCCTGCCTCTGATTCCCCGCCTCTGATTCCCCATCTCTGATTCACCGCCTTTGCTTCACCACCTCTGATTCCCCATATCTGATTCCCCACCTCTGTTTCCCCGCCTCTGATTCCCCGCCTCTGATTCTCCATAACTCATTCCCCGCCTCTGACTCCCCATCTCTGATTCCCGGACTCTGATTCCCCACCTCTGATTCCCGGCCTCTTATTCCCAGCATCTGATTCCAGGCCTCTGATTCCCGGCCTCTGACTCCCCGCTTCTGATTCTGATTCCCTGCCTCTGATTCCCCATCTCTGATTCCGCACATCTGATTACCTGCCTCTGATTCCCCACCTCTGATTCCCCATATCTGATTCCCCGCCTCTGTTTCCACGCCTCTGATTCCCCGCCTCTGTTTCCCCATATCTAATTCCCCACCTCTGATGCCCCAACTCTGATTCCCCGCCTCTGATTCCCCAGCTCTGATTCCCCGCCTCTGATTCCCTGCATCCGATTCCCCATATCTGATTCCCCGCCTCTCTTTCCCCGCCCCTGATTCCCCGCCTCTGTTTCCCCATATCTGATTATCTGCCTCTGATTCCCAACTATGATTCCCCGCCTCTGAATCCCCGCGTCTGATTCCCTGCCTCTGCTTCCCCGCCTCTGATTCCCCAACTCTGATTCCCCGCCTCTGATTCCCCAGCTCTGATTCCCCGCCTCTGATTCCCCGTGTTTGATTCCCTGCCTCTGATTCCCGGCCTCTGATTCCCCATCTCTGATTCATCGCCTTTGATTCGCCACCTCTGATTCCCCATATCTGATTCCCCGCATCTGTTTCCCCGCCTCTGATTCCCCGCCTCTGATTCCCCATATCTCATTCCCCGCCTCTGAATCCCCATCTCTGATTCCCGGACTCTGATTCCCCACCTCTGATTCCCGGCCTCTTATTCCCGGCATCTGATTCCGGCCTCTGATTCCCGGCCTCTGATTCCCTGCTTCTGATTCTGATTCCCTGCCTCTGATTCCCCATCTCTGATTCCGCACATCTGATTCCCTGCCTCTGATTCCCCACCTCTGATTCCCCATATCTGACTCCCCGCCTCTGTTTCCCCGCCTCTGATTCCCCGCCTTTGTTTCCCAATATCTAAGTCCCCACCTCTGATTCCCCAACTCTGATTCCCCACCTCTGATTCCCCAGCTCTGATTCCCCGCCTCTGATTCCCCGCATCTGATTCCCTGCATCTGATTCCAAGCCTCTGATTCCATGCCTCTGATTCCCAACCTCTGATTCCCCACCTCTGATTCCCCATATCTGATTCCCCGCCTCTGTTTCCCCGCCTCTGATTCCCCACCTCTGTTTCCCCATATCTGATTCCCGGCCTCTTCTTCCCCGCCTCTGATTCCCCACCTCTGATTCCCTACCTCTGATTACCCATCTCCGATTCCGCACATCTGATTCCCTGCCTCTTATTCCCCGCCTCTGATTCCCTGCCTCTGATTCCCAACCTCTGATTCCCCACCTCTGATTCCCCATATCTGATTCCCCGCCTCTGTTTCCCCGCCTCTGATTCCCCTCCTCTGATTCCCCAACTCTAATTCCCCGCCTCTGATTCCCCAGCTCTGATTCCCCGTGTTTGATTCCCTGCCTCTGATTCCCTGCCCTGATTCCCCATCTCTGTTTCACCGCCTTTGATTCGCCACCTCTGATTCCCCATATCTGATTCCCCGCCTCTGTTTCGCCGCCTCTGATTCCCTGCCTCTGATTCCCAACCTCTGATTCCACACCTCTGATTCCCCATATCTGATTCCCCGCCTCTGTTTCCCCGCCTCTGATTCCCTGCCCTTGTTTCCCCATATCTGATTCCCTGCCTCTGATTCCCCAACTCTGATTCCCCGCCTCTGATTCCCCAGCTCTGATTCCCCGCCTCTGATTTCCCGTGTTTGATTCCCTGCCTCTGATTCCCCGCCTCTGATTCCCCATCTCTGATTCACCGCCTTTGATTCGCCACCTCTGATTCCACATATCTGATTCCCCACCTCTGTTTCCCCGCCTCTGATTCCCCGCCTCTGATTCTCCATATCTCATTCCCCGCCTCTGAATCCCCATCTCTGATTCCCGGACTCTGATTCCTCACCTCTGATTTCCGGCCTCTTATTCCCAGCATCTGATTCCCGGCCTCTGATTCCCGGCCTCTGATTCCCCGCTTCTGATTCTGATTCGCTGCCTCTGATTCCCCATCTCTGATTCCGCACATCTGATTCCCTGCCTCTGATTCCCCACCTCTGATTCCCCATATCTGATTTCCCGCCTCTGTTTCCCCGCCTCTGATTCCCCGCCTCTGTTTCCCCATATCTAATTCCCAACCTCTGATGCCCCAACTCTGATTCCCTGCCTCTGATTCCCCGCGTTTGATTCCCTGCCTCTGATTCCCCGCCTGTGATTCCCCATCTCTGATTCACCACCTCTGATTCCCCATATCTAATTCCCCACCTCTGTTTGCCCGCCTCTGATTCCCCGCCTCTGTTTCCCCATATCTGATTCCCCGCCTCTGAATCCCCAACTCTGATTCCCTGCCTCTGATTCCCCAGCTCTGATTCCCCGCCTTTGATTCCCCCCGTCTGATTCCCAGCCTCTGAATCGCCGTGTCTGATTTCCTGCCTCTGATTCCCCGCCTCTGATTCCCCATCTCTGATTCCCCACCTCTGATTCCCCACCTCTGATTCCCCATCTCGGATTCCGCACATCTGATTCCCTACCTCTGATTCCCCGACTCTGATCCCCACCTCTGATTCCCAAGCTCTGATTCCCCGCCTCTGATTCCCCAACTTTGATTCCCCGCCTCTGATTCCCCAGCTCTGATTCCCCACCTCTGATTCCCCATATCTGATTCCCAGCCTCTGTTTCCCCGCCTCTGATTCCCCGCCTCTGTTTCCCCATATTTGATTCCCGGCCTCTGATTCCCCGCCTCTGATTCTCCGCCTCTGATTCCCTGCCTCTGATTCCCCATCTCCGATTCCGCACATCTGATTCCCTGCCTCTGATTCCCCGCCTCTGATTCCCCGCCGCTGATTCCCTGCCTCTGATTTCCAACCTCTGTTTCCCCACCTCTGATTCCCCGTGTTTGATTCCCCGCCTCTGTTTCCCCGCCACTGATTCCCCGCCTCTGATTCCCCAACTCTAATTCCCCGCCTCTGATTCCCCATATCTGATTCGCTGACTCTGATTCCCCAACTTTGATTCCCAGCCTCTGATTCCCCAGCTCTGATTCCCCGCCTCTGATTCCCCGTGTTTGATTCCCTGCCTCTGATTCCCCGCCTCTGATTCCCCATCTCTGATTCACCGCCTTTGCTTCACCACCTCTGATTCCCCATATCTGATTCCCCACCTCTGTTTCCCCGCCTCTGATTCCCCGCCTCTGATTCTCCATAACTCATTCCCCGCCTCTGACTCCCCATCTCTGATTCCCGGACTCTGATTCCCCACCTCTGATTCCCGGCCTCTTATTCCCAGCATCTGATTCCAGGCCTCTGATTCCCGGCCTCTGACTCCCCGCTTCTGATTCTGATTCCCTGCCTCTGATTCCCCATCTCTGATTCCGCACATCTGATTACCTGCCTCTGATTCCCCACCTCTGATTCCCCATATCTGATTCCCCGCCTCTGTTTCCACGCCTCTGATTCCCCGCCTCTGTTTCCCCATATCTAATTCCCCACCTCTGATGCCCCAACTCTGATTCCCCGCCTCTGATTCCCCAGCTCTGATTCCCCGCCTCTGATTCCCTGCATCCGATTCCCCATATCTGATTCCCCGCCTCTCTTTCCCCGCCCCTGATTCCCCGCCTCTGTTTCCCCATATCTGATTATCTGCCTCTGATTCCCAACTATGATTCCCCGCCTCTGAATCCCCGCGTCTGATTCCCTGCCTCTGCTTCCCCGCCTCTGATTCCCCAACTCTGATTCCCCGCCTCTGATTCCCCAGCTCTGATTCCCCGCCTCTGATTCCCCGTGTTTGATTCCCTGCCTCTGATTCCCGGCCTCTGATTCCCCATCTCTGATTCATCGCCTTTGATTCGCCACCTCTGATTCCCCATATCTGATTCCCCGCATCTGTTTCCCCGCCTCTGATTCCCCGCCTCTGATTCCCCATATCTCATTCCCCGCCTCTGAATCCCCATCTCTGATTCCCGGACTCTGATTCCCCACCTCTGATTCCCGGCCTCTTATTCCCGGCATCTGATTCCGGCCTCTGATTCCCGGCCTCTGATTCCCTGCTTCTGATTCTGATTCCCTGCCTCTGATTCCCCATCTCTGATTCCGCACATCTGATTCCCTGCCTCTGATTCCCCACCTCTGATTCCCCATATCTGACTCCCCGCCTCTGTTTCCCCGCCTCTGATTCCCCGCCTTTGTTTCCCAATATCTAAGTCCCCACCTCTGATTCCCCAACTCTGATTCCCCACCTCTGATTCCCCAGCTCTGATTCCCCGCCTCTGATTCCCCGCATCTGATTCCCTGCATCTGATTCCAAGCCTCTGATTCCATGCCTCTGATTCCCAACCTCTGATTCCCCACCTCTGATTCCCCATATCTGATTCCCCGCCTCTGTTTCCCCGCCTCTGATTCCCCACCTCTGTTTCCCCATATCTGATTCCCGGCCTCTTCTTCCCCGCCTCTGATTCCCCACCTCTGATTCCCTACCTCTGATTACCCATCTCCGATTCCGCACATCTGATTCCCTGCCTCTTATTCCCCGCCTCTGATTCCCTGCCTCTGATTCCCAACCTCTGATTCCCCACCTCTGATTCCCCATATCTGATTCCCCGCCTCTGTTTCCCCGCCTCTGATTCCCCTCCTCTGATTCCCCAACTCTAATTCCCCGCCTCTGATTCCCCAGCTCTGATTCCCCGTGTTTGATTCCCTGCCTCTGATTCCCTGCCCTGATTCCCCATCTCTGTTTCACCGCCTTTGATTCGCCACCTCTGATTCCCCATATCTGATTCCCCGCCTCTGTTTCGCCGCCTCTGATTCCCTGCCTCTGATTCCCAACCTCTGATTCCACACCTCTGATTCCCCATATCTGATTCCCCGCCTCTGTTTCCCCGCCTCTGATTCCCTGCCCTTGTTTCCCCATATCTGATTCCCTGCCTCTGATTCCCCAACTCTGATTCCCCGCCTCTGATTCCCCAGCTCTGATTCCCCGCCTCTGATTTCCCGTGTTTGATTCCCTGCCTCTGATTCCCCGCCTCTGATTCCCCATCTCTGATTCACCGCCTTTGATTCGCCACCTCTGATTCCACATATCTGATTCCCCACCTCTGTTTCCCCGCCTCTGATTCCCCGCCTCTGATTCTCCATATCTCATTCCCCGCCTCTGAATCCCCATCTCTGATTCCCGGACTCTGATTCCTCACCTCTGATTTCCGGCCTCTTATTCCCAGCATCTGATTCCCGGCCTCTGATTCCCGGCCTCTGATTCCCCGCTTCTGATTCTGATTCGCTGCCTCTGATTCCCCATCTCTGATTCCGCACATCTGATTCCCTGCCTCTGATTCCCCACCTCTGATTCCCCATATCTGATTTCCCGCCTCTGTTTCCCCGCCTCTGATTCCCCGCCTCTGTTTCCCCATATCTAATTCCCAACCTCTGATGCCCCAACTCTGATTCCCTGCCTCTGATTCCCCGCGTTTGATTCCCTGCCTCTGATTCCCCGCCTGTGATTCCCCATCTCTGATTCACCACCTCTGATTCCCCATATCTAATTCCCCACCTCTGTTTGCCCGCCTCTGATTCCCCGCCTCTGTTTCCCCATATCTGATTCCCCGCCTCTGAATCCCCAACTCTGATTCCCTGCCTCTGATTCCCCAGCTCTGATTCCCCGCCTTTGATTCCCCCCGTCTGATTCCCAGCCTCTGAATCGCCGTGTCTGATTTCCTGCCTCTGATTCCCCGCCGCTGATTCCCCATCTCTGATTCCCCACCTCTGATTCCCCACCTCTGATTCCCCATCTCGGATTCCGCACATCTGATTCCCTACCTCTGATTCCCCGACTCTGATCCCCACCTCTGATTCCCAAGCTCTGATTCCCCGCCTCTGATTCCCCAACTTTGATTCCCCGCCTCTGATTCCCCAGCTCTGATTCCCCGCCTCTGATTCCCCGTGTTTGATTCCCTGCCTCTGATTCCCCGCCTCTGATTCCCCATCTCTGATTCACCGCCTTTGATTCGCCACCTCTGATTCCCCATATCTTATTCCTCGCCTCTGTTTCCCCGCCTCTGATTCCCCGCCTCTGATTCCCCAGCTCTGATTCCCCGCCTCTGATTTTCCGTGTTTGATTCCCTGCCTCTGATTCCCGGCCTCTGATTCCCCATCTCTGATTCACCGCCTTTTATTCGCCACCTCTGATTCCCCATATCTGATTCCCCGCCTCTGTTTCCCCGCCTCTGATTCCCCGCCTCTGATTCCCCATATCTCATTCCCCGCCTCTGAATCCCCATCTCTGATTCCCGGACTCTGATTCCCCACCTCTGATTCCCGGCCTCTTATTCCCGGCATCTGATTCCGGCCTCTGATTCCCGGCCTCTGATTCCCTGCTTCTGATTCTGATTCCCTGCCTCTGATTCCCCATCTCTGATTCCGCACATCTGATTCCCTGCCTCTGATTCCCCGCCTCTGATTCCCCGCCTCTGTTTCCCAATATCTAAGTTCCCGCCTCTGATTCCCCAACTCTGATTCCCCACCTCTGACTCCCCAGCTCTGATTCCCCGCCTCTGATTCCCCGCATCTGATTCCCTGCATCTGATTCCAAGCCTCTGATTCCCTGCCTCTGATTCCCAACCTCTGATTCCCCACCTCTGATTCCGCACATCTGATTCCCTGCCTCTGATTCCCCGACTCTGATCCCCACCTCTGATTCCCCAGCTCTGATTCCCCGCCTCTGATTCCCCGTGTTTGATTCCCTGCCTCTGATTCCCCGCCTCTGATTCCCCATCTCTGATTCATCGCCTTTGATTCCCGGCCTCTTATTCCCGGCATCTGATTCCGGCCTCTGATTCCCGACCTCTGATTCCCTGCCTCTGATTCCCCAACTTTGATTCCCAGCCTCTGATTCCCCAGCTCTGATTCCTCGCCTCTGATTCCCCGTGTTTGATTCCCTGCCTCTGATTCCCCGCCTCTGATTCCCCATCTCTGATTCACCGCATTTGATTCGCCACCTCTGATTCCCCATATCTGATTCCCCACCTCTGTTTCCCCACCTCTGATTCCCCGCCTCTGATTCTCCATATCTCATTCCCCGCCTCTGATTCCCCATCTCTGATTCCCGTACTCTGATTCCCCACCTCTGATTCCCGGCCTCTTATTCCCAGCATCTGATTCCAGGCCTCTGATTCCCGGCCTCTGACTCCCCGCTTCTGATTCTGATTCCCTGCCTCTGATTCCCCGCCTCTGATTCCGCACATCTGATTCCTCGCCTCTGTTTCCCCATGTCTAATTCCCCACCTCTGATGCCCCAACTCTGATTCCCCGCCTCTGATTCCCCAGCTCTAAATCCCCGCCTCTGATTCTCCACACCCGAATCCCAATATCTGATTCCTCGCCTCTGTTTCCCCGCCCCTGATTCCCCGCCTCTGTTTCCCCATATCTGATTCCCCGCCTCTGATTCCCAACTATGATTCCCCGCCTCTTATTCCCCAGCTCTGATTCCCTGCCTCTGATTTCCCGCGTTCTATTCCCTGCCTCTGATTCCCCGCCTGTGATTCCCCATCTCTGATTCACCACCTCTGATTCCCCACCACTGATTCCCCATATCTAATTCCCCGCCTCTGTTTGCCCGCCTCTGATTCCCCGCCTCTGTTTCCCCATATCTGATTCCCCGCCTCTGAATCCCCAACTCTGATTCCCTGCCTCTGATTCCCCAGCTTCATTCCCCGCCTTTGATTCCCCCCGTCTGATTCCCAGCCTCTGAATCCCCGTGTCTGATAACCTGCCTCTGATTCCCCGCCTCTGATTCCCCATCTCAGATTCACCGCCTCTGATTCCCCACCTCTGATTCCCCATCTCTGATTCCGCACATCCGATTCCCTGCCTCTGATTCCCCGACTCTAATTCCCCACCTCTGATTCCCCAGCTCTGATTCCCCGCCTCTGATTCCCCAACTCTGATTCCCCGCCTCTGATTCCCCAGCTCTGATTCCCCGCCTCTGATTCCCCGTGTTTGATCCCCTGCCTCTGATTCCCCAGCTCTGATTCCCCATCTCTGATTCACCGCCTTTAATTCGCCACTTCTGATTCCCCATATCTGATTCCTCGCCACTGTTTCCCCGCCTCTGATTCCGAGCCTCTGATTCCCCATATCTCATTCCCCGCCTCTGATTCCCCATCTCTGATTCCCGGACTCTGATTCCCCACCTCTGATTCCCGACCTCTTATTCCCGGCATCTGATTCCGGCCTCTGATTCCCGGCCTCTGATTCCCTGCTTCTGATTCTGATTCCCTGCCTCTGATTCCCCATTTCTGATTCCGCACATCTAATTCCCTGCCTCTGATTCCCCACCTCTGATTCCCCATATCTGAATCCCCGCCTCTGTTTCCCCGTCTCTGATTCCCCGCCTCTGTTTCCCCATATCTAAGTCCCAGCCTCTGATTCCCCAACTTTGATTCCCCACCTCTGATTCCCCAGCTCTGATTCCCCACCTCTGTTTCCCCACCTCTGATTCCCCGCCTCTGATTCTCCATCTCTCATTCCCCGCCTCTGATTCCCCGCCTCTGATTCCCTGCCTCTGATTCCCAACCTCTGATTCCCCACCTCTGATTCCCCGTGTTTGATTCCCGGCCTCTGTTTCCCCGCCTCTGATTCCCCGCCTCTGATTCCCCAACTCTAATTCCCCGCCTCTGATTCCCCATATCTGATTCCCCGCCTCTGTTTCCCCGCCTCTGATTCCCCGCCCCTGTTTCCCTATATCTGATTCCCTGCCTCTGATTCCCCAACTTTGATTCCCAGACTCTGATTCCCCAGCTCTGATTCCCCGCCTCTGATTCCCCGCATCTGATTCCCTGCATCTGATTCCAAGCCTCTGATTCCCTGCCTCTGATTCCCAACCTCTGATTCCCCACCTCTGATTCCCCATATCTGATTCCCAGCCTCTGTTTCCCCGCCTCTGATTCCCCGCCTCTGTTTCCCCATATCTGATTCCCGGCCTCTGATTCCCCGCCTCTGATTCTCCGCCTCTGATTCCCTGCCTCTGATTCCCCATCTCCGATTCCGCACATCTGATTCCCTGCCTCTGATTCCCCGCCTCTGATTCCCCGCCGCTGATTCCCTGCCTCTGATTTCCAACCTCTGTTTCCCCACCTCTGATTCCCCGTGTTTGATTCCCCGCCTCTGTTTCCCCGCCACTGATTCCCCGCCTCTGATTCCCCAACTCTAATTCCCCGCCTCTGATTCCCCATATCTGATTCGCTGACTCTGATTCCCCAACTTTGATTCCCAGCCTCTGATTCCCCAGCTCTGATTCCCCGCCTCTGATTCCCCGTGTTTGATTCCCTGCCTCTGATTCCCCGCCTCTGATTCCCCATCTCTGATTCACCGCCTTTGCTTCACCACCTCTGATTCCCCATATCTGATTCCCCACCTCTGTTTCCCCGCCTCTGATTCCCCGCCTCTGATTCTCCATAACTCATTCCCCGCCTCTGACTCCCACTCTCTGATTCCCGGACTCTGATTCCCCACCTCTGATTCCCGGCCTCTTATTCCCAGCATCTGATTCCAGGCCTCTGATTCCCGGCCTCTGACTCCCCGCTTCTGATTCTTATTCCCTGCCTCTGATTCCCCATCTCTGATTCCGCACATCTGATTACCTGCCTCTGATTCCCCACCTCTGATTCCCCATATCTGATTCCCCGCCTCTGTTTCCACGCCTCTGATTCCCCGCCTCTGTTTCCCCATATCTAATTCCCCACCTCTGATGCCCCAACTCTGATTCCCCGCCTCTGATTCCCCAGCTCTGATTCCCCGCCTCTGATTCCCTGCATCCGATTCCCCATATCTGATTCCCCGCCTCTCTTTCCCCGCCCCTGATTCCCCGCCTCTGTTTCCCCATATCTGATTATCTGCCTCTGATTCCCAACTATGATTCCCCGCCTCTGAATCCCCGCGTCTGATTCCCTGCCTCTGCTTCCCCGCCTCTGATTCCCCAACTCTGATTCCCCGCCTCTGATTCCCCAGCTCTGATTCCCCGCCTCTGATTCCCCGTGTTTGATTCCCTGCCTCCTATTCCCGGCCTCTGATTCCCCATCTCTGATTCACCGCCTTTGATTCGCCACCTCTGATTCCCCATATCTGATTCCCCGCATCTGTTTCCCCGCCTCTGATTCCCCGCCTCTGAATCCCTATATCTCATTCCCCGCCTCTGAATCCCCATCTCTGATTCCCGGACTCTGATTCCCCACCTCTGATTCCCGGACTCTTATTCCCGGCATCTGATTCCGGCCTCTGATTCCCGGCCTCTGATTCCCTGCTTCTGATTCTGATTCCCTGCCTCTGATTCCCCATCTCTGATTCCGCACATCTGATTCCCTGCCTCTGATTCCCCACCTCTGATTCCCCATATCTGACTCCCCGCCTCTGTTTCCCCGCCTCTGATTCCCCGCCTTTGTTTCCCAATATCTAAGTCCCCACCTCTGATTCCCCAACTCTGATTCCCCACCTCTGATTCCCCAGCTCTGATTCCCCGCCTCTGATTCCCCGCATCTGATTCCCTGCATCTGATTCCAAGCCTCTGATTCCATGCCTCTGATTCCCAACCTCTGATTCCCCACCTCTGATTCCCCATATCTGATTCCCCGCCTCTGTTTCCCCGCCTCTGATTCCCCACCTCTGTTTCCCCATATCTGATTCCCGGCCTCTTCTTCCCCGCCTCTGATTCCCCACCTCTGATTCCCTACCTCTGATTACCCATCTCCGATTCCGCACATCAGATTCCCTGCCTCTTATTCCCCGCCTCTGATTCCCTGCCTCTGATTCCCAACCTCTGATTCCCCACCTCTGATTCCCCATATCTGATTCCCCGCCTCTGTTTCCCCGCCTCTGATTCCCCTCCTCTGATTCCCCAACTCTAATTCCCCGCCTCTGATTCCCCAGCTCTGATTCCCCGTGTTTGATTCCCTGCCTCTGATTCCCTGCCCTGATTCCCCATCTCTGTTTCACCGCCTTTGATTCGCCACCTCTGATTCCCCATATCTGATTCCCCGCCTCTGTTTCGCCGCCTCTGATTCCCTGCCTCTGATTCCCAACCTCTGATTCCACACCTCTGATTCCCCATATCTGATTCCCCGCCTCTGTTTCCCCGCCTCTGATTCCCTGCCCTTGTTTCCCCATATCTGATTCGCTGCCTCTGATTCCCCAACTCTGATTCCCCGCCTCTGATTCCCCAGCTCTGATTCCCCGCCTCTGATTTCCCGTGTTTGATTCCCTGCCTCTGATTCCCCGCCTCTGATTCCCCATCTCTGATTCACCGCCTTTGATTCGCCACCTCTGATTCCACATATCTGATTCCCCACCTCAGTTTCCCCGCCTCTGATTCCCCGCCTCTGATTCTCCATATCTCATTCCCCGCCTCTGAATCCCCATCTCTGATTCCCGGACTCTGATTCCTCACCTCTGATTTCCGGCCTCTTATTCCCAGCATCTGATTCCCGGCCTCTGATTCCCGGCCTCTGATTCCCCGCTTCTGATTCTGATTCGCTGCCTCTGATTCCCCATCTCTGATTCCGCACATCTGATTCCCTGCCTCTGATTCCCCATATCTGATTTCCCGCCTCTGTTTCCCCGCCTCTGATTCCCCGCCTCTGTTTCCCCATATTTAATTCCCAACCTCTGATGCCCCAACTCTGATTCCCTGCCTCTGATTCCCCGCGTTTGATTCCCTGCCTCTGATTCCCCGCCTGTGATTCCCCATCTCTGATTCACCACCTCTGATTCCCCATATCTAATTCCCCACCTCTGTTTGCCCGCCTCTGATTCCCCGCCTCTGTTTCCCCATATCTGATTCCCCGCCTCTGAATCCCCAACTCTGATTCCCTGCCTCTGATTCCCCAGCTCTGATTCCCCGCCTTTGATTCCCCCCGTCTGATTCCCAGCCTCTGAATCGCCGTGTCTGATTTCCTGCCTCTGATTCCCCGCCTCTGATTCCCCATCTCTGATTCACAGCCTCTGATTCCCCACCTCTGATTCCCAATCTCGGATTCCGCACATCTGATTCCCTACCTCTGATTCCCCGACTCTGATCCCCACCTCTGATTCCCAAGCTCTGATTCCCCGCCTCTGATTCCCCAACTTTGATTCCCCGCCTCTGATTCCCCAGCTCTGATTCCCCGCCTCTGATTCCCCGTGTTTGATTCCCTGCCTCTGATTCCCCGCCTCTGATTCCCCATCTCTGATTCACCGCCTTTGATTCGCCACCTCTGATTCCCCATATCTTATTCCTCGCCTCTGTTTCCCCGCCTCTGATTCCCCGCCTCTGATTCCCCAGCTCTGATTCCCCGCCTCTGATTTTCCGTGTTTGATTCCCTGCCTCTGATTCCCGGCCTCTGATTCCCCATCTCTGATTCACCGCCTTTTATTCGCCACCTCTGATTCCCCATATCTGATTCCCCGCCTCTGTTTCCCCGCCTCTGATTCCCCGCCTCTGATTCCCCATATCTCATTCCCCGCCTCTGAATCCCCATCTCTGATTCCCGGACTCTGATTCCCCACCTCTGATTCCCGGCCTCTTATTCCCGGCATCTGATTCCGGCCTCTGATTCCCGGCCTCTGATTCCCTGCTTCTGATTCTGATTCCCTGCCTCTGATTCCCCATCTCTGATTCCGCACATCTGATTCCCTGCCTCTGATTCCCCGCCTCTGATTCCCCGCCTCTGTTTCCCAATATCTAAGTTCCCGCCTCTGATTCCCCAACTCTGATTCCCCACCTCTGACTCCCCAGCTCTGATTCCCCGCCTCTGATTCCCCGCATCTGATTCCCTGCATCTGATTCCAAGCCTCTGATTCCCTGCCTCTGATTCCCAACCTCTGATTCCCCACCTCTGATTCCGCACATCTGATTCCCTGCCTCTGATTCCCCGACTCTGATCCCCACCTCTGATTCCCCAGCTCTGATTCCCCGCCTCTGATTCCCCGTGTTTGATTCCCTGCCTCTGATTCCCCGCCTCTGATTCCCCATCTCTGATTCATCGCCTTTGATTCCCGGCCTCTTATTCCCGGCATCTGATTCCGGCCTCTGATTCCCGACCTCTGATTCCCTGCCTCTGATTCCCCAACTTTGATTCCCAGCCTCTGATTCCCCAGCTCTGATTCCTCGCCTCTGATTCCCCGTGTTTGATTCCCTGCCTCTGATTCCCCGCCTCTGATTCCCCATCTCTGATTCACCGCATTTGATTCGCCACCTCTGATTCCCCATATCTGATTCCCCACCTCTGTTTCCCCACCTCTGATTCCCCGCCTCTGATTCTCCATATCTCATTCCCCGCCTCTGATTCCCCATCTCTGATTCCCGTACTCTGATTCCCCACCTCTGATTCCCGGCCTCTTATTCCCAGCATCTGATTCCAGGCCTCTGATTCCCGGCCTCTGACTCCCCGCTTCTGATTCTGATTCCCTGCCTCTGATTCCCCGCCTCAGATTCCGCACATCTGATTCCTCGCCTCTGTTTCCCCATGTCTAATTCCCCACCTCTGATGCCCCAACTCTGATTCCCCGCCTCTGATTCCCCAGCTCTAAATCCCCGCCTCTGATTCTCCACACCCGAATCCCAATATCTGATTCCTCGCCTCTGTTTCCCCGCCCCTGATTCCCCGCCTCTGTTTCCCCATATCTGATTCCCCGCCTCTGATTCCCAACTATGATTCCCCGCCTCTTATTCCCCAGCTCTGATTCCCTGCCTCTGATTCCCCGCGTTCTATTCCCTGCCTCTGATTCCCCGCCTGTGATTCCCCATCTCTGATTCACCACCTCTGATTCCCCACCACTGATTCCCCATATCTAATTCCCCGCCTCTGTTTGCCCGCCTCTGATTCCCCGCCTCTGTTTCCCCATATCTGATTCCCCGCCTCTGAATCCCCAACTCTGATTCCCTGCCTCTGATTCCCCAGCTTCATTCCCCGCCTTTGATTCCCCCCGTCTGATTCCCAGCCTCTGAATCCCCGTGTCTGATAACCTGCCTCTGATTCCCCGCCTCTGATTCCCCATCTCAGATTCACCGCCTCTGATTCCCCACCTCTGATTCCCCATCTCTGATTCCGCACATCCGATTCCCTGCCTCTGATTCCCCGACTCTGATTCCCCACCTCTGATTCCCCAGCTCTGATTCCCCGCCTCTGATTCCCCAACTCTGATTCCCCGCCTCTGATTCCCCAGCTCTGATTCCCCGCCTCTGATTCCCCGTGTTTGATCCCCTGCCTCTGATTCCCCAGCTCTGATTCCCCATCTCTGATTCACCGCCTTTAATTCGCCACTTCTGATTCCCCATATCTGATTCCTCGCCACTGTTTCCCCGCCTCTGATTCCGAGCCTCTGATTCCCCATATCTCATTCCCCGCCTCTGATTCCCCATCTCTGATTCCCGGACTCTGATTCCCCACCTCTGATTCCCGACCTCTTATTCCCGGCATCTGATTCCGGCCTCTGATTCCCGGCCTCTGATTCCCTGCTTCTGATTCTGATTCCCTGCCTCTGATTCCCCATTTCTGATTCCGCACATCTAATTCCCTGCCTCTGATTCCCTGCCTCTGATTCCCAACCTCTGATTCCCCACCTCTGATTCCCCATATCTGATTCCCCGCCTCTGTTTCCCCGCCTCTGATTCCCCTCCTCTGATTCCCCAACTCTAATTCCCCGCCTCTGATTCCCCAGCTCTGATTCCCCGTGTTTGATTCCCTGCCTCTGATTCCCTGCCCTGATTCCCCATCTCTGTTTCACCGCCTTTGATTCGCCACCTCTGATTCCCCATATCTGATTCCCCGCCTCTGTTTCGCCGCCTCTGATTCCCTGCCTCTGATTCCCAACCTCTGATTCCACACCTCTGATTCCCCATATCTGATTCCCCGCCTCTGTTTCCCCGCCTCTGATTCCCTGCCCTTGTTTCCCCATATCTGATTCCCTGCCTCTGATTCCCCAACTCTGATTCCCCGCCTCTGATTCCCCAGCTCTGATTCCCCGCCTCTGATTTCCCGTGTTTGATTCCCTGCCTCTGATTCCCCGCCTCTGATTCCCCATCTCTGATTCACCGCCTTTGATTCGCCACCTCTGATTCCACATATCTGATTCCCCACCTCTGTTTCCCCGCCTCTGATTCCCCGCCTCTGATTCTCCATATCTCATTCCCCGCCTCTGAATCCCCATCTCTGATTCCCGGACTCTGATTCCTCACCTCTGATTTCCGGCCTCTTATTCCCAGCATCTGATTCCCGGCCTCTGATTCCCGGCCTCTGATTCCCCGCTTCTGATTCTGATTCGCTGCCTCTGATTCCCCATCTCTGATTCCGCACATCTGATTCCCTGCCTCTGATTCCCCATATCTGATTTCCCGCCTCTGTTTCCCCGCCTCTGATTCCCCGCCTCTGTTTCCCCATATCTAATTCCCAACCTCTGATGCCCCAACTCTGATTCCCTGCCTCTGATTCCCCGCGTTTGATTCCCATCCTCTGATTCCCCGCCTGTGATTCCCCATCTCTGATTCACCACCTCTGATTCCCCATATCTAATTCCCCACCTCTGTTTGCCCGCCTCTGATTCCCCGCCTCTGTTTCCCCATATCTGATTCCCCGCCTCTGAATCCCCAACTCTGATTCCCTGCCTCTGATTCCCCAGCTCTGATTCCCCGCCTTTGATTCCCCCCGTCTGATTCCCAGCCTCTGAATCGCCGTGTCTGATTTCCTGCCTCTGATTCCCCGCCTCTGATTCCCCATCTCTGATTCACAGCCTCTGATTCCCCACCTCTGATTCCCAATCTCGGATTCCGCACATCTGATTCCCTACCTCTGATTCCCCGACTCTGATCCCCACCTCTGATTCCCAAGCTCTGATTCCCCGCCTCTGATTCCCCAACTTTGATTCCCCGCCTCTGATTCCCCAGCTCTGATTCCCCGCCTCTGATTCCCCGTGTTTGATTCCCTGCCTCTGATTCCCCGCCTCTGATTCCCCATCTCTGATTCACCGCCTTTGATTCGCCACCTCTGATTCCCCATATCTTATTCCTCGCCTCTGTTTCCCCGCCTCTGATTCCCCGCCTCTGATTCCCCAGCTCTGATTCCCCGCCTCTGATTTTCCGTGTTTGATTCCCTGCCTCTGATTCCCGGCCTCTGATTCCCCATCTCTGATTCACCGCCTTTTATTCGCCACCTCTGATTCCCCATATCTGATTCCCCGCCTCTGTTTCCCCGCCTCTGATTCCCCGCCTCTGATTCCCCATATCTCATTCCCCGCCTCTGAATCCCCATCTCTGATTCCCGGACTCTGATTCCCCACCTCTGATTCCCGGCCTCTTATTCCCGGCATCTGATTCCGGCCTCTGATTCCCGGCCTCTGATTCCCTGCTTCTGATTCTGATTCCCTGCCTCTGATTCCCCATCTCTGATTCCGCACATCTGATTCCCTGCCTCTGATTCCCCGCCTCTGATTCCCCGCCTCTGTTTCCCAATATCTAAGTTCCCGCCTCTGATTCCCCAACTCTGATTCCCCACCTCTGACTCCCCAGCTCTGATTCCCCGCCTCTGATTCCCCGCATCTGATTCCCTGCATCTGATTCCAAGCCTCTGATTCCCTGCCTCTGATTCCCAACCTCTGATTCCCCACCTCTGATTCCGCACATCTGATTCCCTGCCTCTGATTCCCCGACTCTGATCCCCACCTCTGATTCCCCAGCTCTGATTCCCCGCCTCTGATTCCCCGTGTTTGATTCCCTGCCTCTGATTCCCCGCCTCTGATTCCCCATCTCTGATTCATCGCCTTTGATTCCCGGCCTCTTATTCCCGGCATCTGATTCCGGCCTCTGATTCCCGACCTCTGATTCCCTGCCTCTGATTCCCCAACTTTGATTCCCAGCCTCTGATTCCCCAGCTCTGATTCCTCGCCTCTGATTCCCCGTGTTTGATTCCCTGCCTCTGATTCCCCGCCTCTGATTCCCCATCTCTGATTCACCGCATTTGATTCGCCACCTCTGATTCCCCATATCTGATTCCCCACCTCTGTTTCCCCACCTCTGATTCCCCGCCTCTGATTCTCCATATCTCATTCCCCGCCTCTGATTCCCCATCTCTGATTCCCGTACTCTGATTCCCCACCTCTGATTCCCGGCCTCTTATTCCCAGCATCTGATTCCAGGCCTCTGATTCCCGGCCTCTGACTCCCCGCTTCTGATTCTGATTCCCTGCCTCTGATTCCCCGCCTCAGATTCCGCACATCTGATTCCTCGCCTCTGTTTCCCCATGTCTAATTCCCCACCTCTGATGCCCCAACTCTGATTCCCCGCCTCTGATTCCCCAGCTCTAAATCCCCGCCTCTGATTCTCCACACCCGAATCCCAATATCTGATTCCTCGCCTCTGTTTCCCCGCCCCTGATTCCCCGCCTCTGTTTCCCCATATCTGATTCCCCGCCTCTGATTCCCAACTATGATTCCCCGCCTCTTATTCCCCAGCTCTGATTCCCTGCCTCTGATTCCCCGCGTTCTATTCCCTGCCTCTGATTCCCCGCCTGTGATTCCCCATCTCTGATTCACCACCTCTGATTCCCCACCACTGATTCCCCATATCTAATTCCCCGCCTCTGTTTGCCCGCCTCTGATTCCCCGCCTCTGTTTCCCCATATCTGATTCCCCGCCTCTGAATCCCCAACTCTGATTCCCTGCCTCTGATTCCCCAGCTTCATTCCCCGCCTTTGATTCCCCCCGTCTGATTCCCAGCCTCTGAATCCCCGTGTCTGATAACCTGCCTCTGATTCCCCGCCTCTGATTCCCCATCTCAGATTCACCGCCTCTGATTCCCCACCTCTGATTCCCCATCTCTGATTCCGCACATCCGATTCCCTGCCTCTGATTCCCCGACTCTGATTCCCCACCTCTGATTCCCCAGCTCTGATTCCCCGCCTCTGATTCCCCAACTCTGATTCCCCGCCTCTGATTCCCCAGCTCTGATTCCCCGCCTCTGATTCCCCGTGTTTGATCCCCTGCCTCTGATTCCCCAGCTCTGATTCCCCATCTCTGATTCACCGCCTTTAATTCGCCACTTCTGATTCCCCATATCTGATTCCTCGCCACTGTTTCCCCGCCTCTGATTCCGAGCCTCTGATTCCCCATATCTCATTCCCCGCCTCTGATTCCCCATCTCTGATTCCCGGACTCTGATTCCCCACCTCTGATTCCCGACCTCTTATTCCCGGCATCTGATTCCGGCCTCTGATTCCCGGCCTCTGATTCCCTGCTTCTGATTCTGATTCCCTGCCTCTGATTCCCCATTTCTGATTCCGCACATCTAATTCCCTGCCTCTGATTCCCTGCCTCTGATTCCCAACCTCTGATTCCCCACCTCTGATTCCCCATATCTGATTCCCCGCCTCTGTTTCCCCGCCTCTGATTCCCCTCCTCTGATTCCCCAACTCTAATTCCCCGCCTCTGATTCCCCAGCTCTGATTCCCCGTGTTTGATTCCCTGCCTCTGATTCCCTGCCCTGATTCCCCATCTCTGTTTCACCGCCTTTGATTCGCCACCTCTGATTCCCCATATCTGATTCCCCGCCTCTGTTTCGCCGCCTCTGATTCCCTGCCTCTGATTCCCAACCTCTGATTCCACACCTCTGATTCCCCATATCTGATTCCCCGCCTCTGTTTCCCCGCCTCTGATTCCCTGCCCTTGTTTCCCCATATCTGATTCCCTGCCTCTGATTCCCCAACTCTGATTCCCCGCCTCTGATTCCCCAGCTCTGATTCCCCGCCTCTGATTTCCCGTGTTTGATTCCCTGCCTCTGATTCCCCGCCTCTGATTCCCCATCTCTGATTCACCGCCTTTGATTCGCCACCTCTGATTCCACATATCTGATTCCCCACCTCTGTTTCCCCGCCTCTGATTCCCCGCCTCTGATTCTCCATATCTCATTCCCCGCCTCTGAATCCCCATCTCTGATTCCCGGACTCTGATTCCTCACCTCTGATTTCCGGCCTCTTATTCCCAGCATCTGATTCCCGGCCTCTGATTCCCGGCCTCTGATTCCCCGCTTCTGATTCTGATTCGCTGCCTCTGATTCCCCATCTCTGATTCCGCACATCTGATTCCCTGCCTCTGATTCCCCATATCTGATTTCCCGCCTCTGTTTCCCCGCCTCTGATTCCCCGCCTCTGTTTCCCCATATCTAATTCCCAACCTCTGATGCCCCAACTCTGATTCCCTGCCTCTGATTCCCCGCGTTTGATTCCCATCCTCTGATTCCCCGCCTGTGATTCCCCATCTCTGATTCACCACCTCTGATTCCCCATATCTAATTCCCCACCTCTGTTTGCCCGCCTCTGATTCCCCGCCTCTGTTTCCCCATATCTGATTCCCCGCCTCTGAATCCCCAACTCTGATTCCCTGCCTCTGATTCCCCAGCTCTGATTCCCCGCCTTTGATTCCCCCCGTCTGATTCCCAGCCTCTGAATCGCCGTGTCTGATTTCCTGCCTCTGATTCCCCGCCTCTGATTCCCCATCTCTGATTCACAGCCTCTGATTCCCCACCTCTGATTCCCAATCTCGGATTCCGCACATCTGATTCCCTACCTCTGATTCCCCGACTCTGATCCCCACCTCTGATTCCCAAGCTCTGATTCCCCGCCTCTGATTCCCCAACTTTGATTCCCTGCCTCTGATTCCCCAGCTCTGATTCCCCGCCTCTGATTCCCCGTGTTTGATTCCCTGCCTCTGATTCCCCGCCTCTGATTCCCCATCTCTGATTCACCGCCTTTGATTCGCCACCTCTGATTCCCCATATCTTATTCCTCGCCTCTGTTTCCCCGCCTCTGATTCCCCGCCTCTGATTCCCCAGCTCTGATTCCCCGCCTCTGATTTTCCGTGTTTGATTCCCTGCCTCTGATTCCCGGCCTCTGATTCCCCATCTCTGATTCACCGCCTTTTATTCGCCACCTCTGATTCCCCATATCTGATTCCCCGCCTCTGTTTCCCCGCCTCTGATTCCCCGCCTCTGATTCCCCATATCTCATTCCCCGCCTCTGAATCCCCATCTCTGATTCCCGGACTCTGATTCCCCACCTCTGATTCCCGGCCTCTTATTCCCGGCATCTGATTCCGGCCTCTGATTCCCGGCCTCTGATTCCCTGCTTCTGATTCTGATTCCCTGCCTCTGATTCCCCATCTCTGATTCCGCACATCTGATTCCCTGCCTCTGATTCCCCGCCTCTGATTCCCCGCCTCTGTTTCCCAATATCTAAGTTCCCGCCTCTGATTCCCCAACTCTGATTCCCCACCTCTGACTCCCCAGCTCTGATTCCCCGCCTCTGATTCCCCGCATCTGATTCCCTGCATCTGATTCCAAGCCTCTGATTCCCTGCCTCTGATTCCCAACCTCTGATTCCCCACCTCTGATTCCGCACATCTGATTCCCTGCCTCTGATTCCCCGACTCTGATCCCCACCTCTGATTCCCCAGCTCTGATTCCCCGCCTCTGATTCCCCGTGTTTGATTCCCTGCCTCTGATTCCCCGCCTCTGATTCCCCATCTCTGATTCATCGCCTTTGATTCCCGGCCTCTTATTCCCGGCATCTGATTCCGGCCTCTGATTCCCGACCTCTGATTCCCTGCCTCTGATTCCCCAACTTTGATTCCCAGCCTCTGATTCCCCAGCTCTGATTCCTCGCCTCTGATTCCCCGTGTTTGATTCCCTGCCTCTGATTCCCCGCCTCTGATTCCCCATCTCTGATTCACCGCATTTGATTCGCCACCTCTGATTCCCCATATCTGATTCCCCACCTCTGTTTCCCCACCTCTGATTCCCCGCCTCTGATTCTCCATATCTCATTCCCCGCCTCTGATTCCCCATCTCTGATTCCCGTACTCTGATTCCCCACCTCTGATTCCCGGCCTCTTATTCCCAGCATCTGATTCCAGGCCTCTGATTCCCGGCCTCTGACTCCCCGCTTCTGATTCTGATTCCCTGCCTCTGATTCCCCGCCTCTGATTCCGCACATCTGATTCCTCGCCTCTGTTTCCCCATGTCTAATTCCCCACCTCTGATGGCCCAACTCTGATTCCCCGCCTCTGATTCCCCAGCTCTAAATCCCCGCCTCTGATTCTCCACACCCGAATCCCAATATCTGATTCCTCGCCTCTGTTTCCCCGCCCCTGATTCCCCGCCTCTGTTTCCCCATATCTGATTCCCCGCCTCTGATTCCCAACTATGATTCCCCGCCTCTTATTCCCCAGCTCTGATTCCCTGCCTCTGATTTCCCGCGTTCTATTCCCTGCCTCTGATTCCCCGCCTGTGATTCCCCATCTCTGATTCACCACCTCTGATTCCCCACCACTGATTCCCCATATCTAATTCCCCGCCTCTGTTTGCCCGCCTCTGATTCCCCGCCTCTGTTTCCCCATATCTGATTCCCCGCCTCTGAATCCCCAACTCTGATTCCCTGCCTCTGATTCCCCAGCTTCATTCCCCGCCTTTGATTCCCCCCGTCTGATTCCCAGCCTCTGAATCCCCGTCTCAGATTCACCGCCTCTGATTCCCCACCTCTGATTCCCCATCTCAGATTCACCGCCTCTGATTCCCCACCTCTGATTCCCCATCTCTGATTCCGCACATCCGATTCCCTGCCTCTGATTCCCCGACTCTGATTCCCCACCTCTGATTCCCCAGCTCTGATTCCCCGCCTCTGATTCCCCAACTCTGATTCCCCGCCTCTGATTCCCCAGCTCTGATTCCCCGCCTCTGATTCCCCGTGTTTGATCCCCTGCCTCTGATTCCCCAGCTCTGATTCCCCATCTCTGATTCACCGCCTTTAATTCGCCACTTCTGATTCCCCATATCTGATTCCTCGCCACTGTTTCCCCGCCTCTGATTCCGAGCCTCTGATTCCCCATATCTCATTCCCCGCCTCTGATTCCCCATCTCTGATTCCCGGACTCTGATTCCCCACCTCTGATTCCCGACCTCTTATTCCCGGCATCTGATTCCGGCCTCTGATTCCCGGCCTCTGATTCCCTGCTTCTGATTCTGATTCCCTGCCTCTGATTCCCCATTTCTGATTCCGCACATCTAATTCCCTGCCTCTGATTCCCCACCTCTGATTCCCCATATCTGAATCCCCGCCTCTGTTTCCCCGTCTCTGATTCCCCGCCTCTGTTTCCCCATATCTAAGTCCCAGCCTCTGATTCCCCAACTTTGATTCCCCACCTCTGATTCCCCAGCTCTGATTCCCCGCCTCTGATTCCCCACCTCTGATTCCCCATACCTGATTCCCAGCCTCTGTTTCCCCGCCTCTGATTCCCCGCTTCTGTTTCCCCATATCTGATTCCCGGCCTCTGATTCCCTGCCTCTGATTCCCCGCCTCGTATTCCCTGCCTCTGATTCCCCATCTCCGATTCCGCACATCTGATTCCCTGCCTCTCATTCCCCGCCTCTGATTCCCCGCCTCTGATTCCCTGCCTCTGATTCCCAACCTCTGATTCCCCACCTCTGATTCCCCGTGTTTGATTCCCCGCCTCTGTTTCCCCGCCTCTGATTCCCCGCCTCTGATTCCACATCTCTGATTCACCACCTCTGATTCCCCGCGTCTGATTCCCCGCCTCTGATTCCCCATCTCTGATTCCCCATCTCTGATTCCCCAATTCTGATTCCCCGCCTCTGATTCCCCAGCTCTGATTCCTCGCCTCTGATTCCCTTCCTCTGATTCCCAACCTCTGATTCCCCACCTCTGATTTCCCATATTGATTCCCTGCGTCTGATTCCCCGCCTCTGATTCCCCAACTCTGATTCCCCGCCTCTGATTCCCCAGCTCTGATTCCCCGCCTCTGATTCCCCGTGTTTGATTCCCTGCCTCTGATTCCCGGCCTCTGATTCCCCATCTCTGATTCACCGCCTTTGATTCGCCAACTCTGATTCCCCATATCTGATTACCCGCCTCTGTTTCCCCGCCTCTGATTCCCCGCCTCTGATTCCCCATATCTCATTCCCCGCCTCTGAATCCCCATCTCTGATTCCCGGACTCTGATTCCCCACCTCTGATTCCCGGCCTCTTATTCCCGGCATCTGATTCCGGCCTCTGATCCCCGGCCTCTGATTCCCTGCTTCTGATTCTGATTCCCTGCCTCTGATTCCCCATCTCTGATTCCGCACATCTGATTCCCTGCCTCTGATTCCCCGCCTCTGATTCCCCGCCTCTGTTTCCCAATATCTAAGTCCCCGCCTCTGATTCCCCAACTCTGATTCCCCACCTCTGATTCCCCAGCTCTGATTCCCCGCCTCTGATTCCCCGCATCTGATTCCCTGCATCTGATTCCAAGACTCTGATTCCCTGCCTCTGATTCCCCATATCTGATTCCCGGCCTCTGATTCCCCGCCTCTGATTCCCCGCCTCTGATTCCCTGCCTCTGATTCCCCATCCCCGATTCCGCACATCTGATTCCCTGCCTCTGATTCCCCGCCTCTGATTCCCCGCCTCTGATTCCCTGCCTCTGATTCCCAACCTCTGATTCCCCACCTCTGATTCCCCATATCTGATTCCCCGCCTCTGTTTCCCCGCCTCTGATTCCCCTCCTCTGATTCCCCAACTCTAATTCCCCGCCTCTGATTCCCCAGCTCTGATTCCCCGTGTTTGATTCCCCGCCTCTGATTCCCTGCCTCTGATTCCCAAGCTCTGATTCCCCTCCTCTGATTCCCCAACTCTAATTCCCCGCCTCTGATTCCCCAGCTCTGATTCCCCAGCTCTGATTCCCCGCCTCTGATTTCCCGTGTTTGATTCCCTGCCTCTTCTTCCCCGCCTCTGATTCCCCATCTCTGATTCACCGCCTTTGATTCGCCACCTCTGATTCCACATATCTGATTCCCCACCTCTGTTTCCCCGCCTCTGATTCCCCGCATCTGATTCTCCATATCTCATTCCCCGCCTCTGATTCCCCACCTCTGATTCCCGGCCTCTTATTCCCAGCATCTGATTCCCGGCCTCTGATTCCCCGCTTCTGATTCTGATTCCCTGCCTCTGATTCCCCATCTCTGATTCCGCACATCTGATTCCCTGCCTCTGATTCCCCACCTCTGATTCCCCATATCTGATTTCCCGCCTCTGTTTCCCCGCCTCTGATTCCCCGCCTCTGTTTCCCCATATCTAATTCCCAACCTCTGATGCCCCAACTCTGATTCCCTGCCTCTGATTCCCCGCGTTCTATTCCCTGCCTCTGATTCCCCGCCTGTGATTCCCCATCTCTGATTCACCACCTCTGATTCCCCACCTCTGATTCCCCATATCTAATTCCCCGCCTCTGTTTGCCCGCCTCTGATTCCCCGCCTCTGTTTCCCCATATCTGATTCCCCGCCTCTGAATCCCCAACTCTGATTCCCTGCCTCTGATTCCCCAGCTCTGATTCCCCGCCTTTGATTCCCCCGTCTGATTCCCAGCCTCTGAAACCCCGTGTCTGATTTCTTGCCTCTGATTCCCCGCCTCTGATTCCCCATCTCTGATTCACAGCCTCTGATTCCCCACCTCTGATTCCCCATCTCTGATTCCGCACATCTGATTCCCTCCCTCTGATTCCCCGACTCTGATCCCCACCTCTGATTCCCCAGCTCTGATTCCCCGCCTCTGATTCCCCAACTCTGATTCCCCGCCTCTGATTCCCGGCCTCTTATTCCCAGCATCTGATTCCAGGCCTCTGATTCCCGGCCTCTGACTCCCCGCTTCTGATTCTGATTCCCTGCCTCTGATTCCCCATCTCTGATTCCGCACATCTGATTACCTGCCTCTGATTCCCCACCTCTGATTCCCCATATCTGATTCCCCGCCTCTGTTTCCACGCCTCTGATTCCCCGCCTCTGTTTCCGCTTATCTAATTCCCCACCTCTGATGCCCCAACTCTGATTCCCCGCCTCTGATTCCCCAGCTCTGATTCCCCGCCTCTGATTCCCTGCATCCGATTCCCCATATCTGATTCCCCGCCTCTCTTTCCCCGCCCCTGATTCCCCGCCTCTGTTTCCCCATATCTGATTATCCGCCTCTGATTCCCAACTATGATTCCCCGCCTCTGAATCCCCGCATCTGATTCCCTGCCTCTGCTTCCCCGCCTCTGATTCCCCAACTCTGATTACCCGCCTCTGATTCCCCAGCTCTGATTCCCCGCCTCTGATTCCCCGTGTTTGATTCCCTGCCTCTGATTCCCGGCCTCTGATTCCCCATCTCTGATTCACCGCCTTTGATTCGCCACCTCTGATACCCCATATCTGATTCCCCGCATCTGTTTCCCCGCCTCTGATTCCCCGCCTCTGATTCCCCATATCTCATTCCCCGCCTCTGAATCCCCATCTCTGATTCCCGGACTCTGATTCCCCACCTCTGATTCCCGGCCTCTTATTCCCGGCATCTGATTCCGGCCTCTGATTCCCGGCCTCTGATTCCCTGTTTCTGATTCTGATTCCCTGCCTCTGATTCCCCATCTCTGATTCCGCACATCTGATTCCCTGCCTCTGATTCCCCACCTCTGATTCCCCATATCTGACTCCCCGCCTCTGTTTCCCCGCCTCTGATTCCCCGCCTTTGTTTCCCAATATCTAAGTCCCCACCTCTGATTCCCCAACTCTGATTCCCCACCTCTGATTCCCCAGCTCTGATTCCCCGCCTCTGATTCCCCGCATCTGATTCCCTGCATCTGATTCCAAGCCTCTGATTCCATGCCCCTGATTCCCAACCTCTGATTCCCCACCTCTGATTCCCCATATCTGATTCCCCGCCTCTGTTTCCCCGCCTCTGATTCCCAACCTCTGTTTCCCCATATCTGATTCCCGGCCTCTTCTTCCCCGCCTCTGATTCCCCACCTCTGATTCCCTACCTCTGATTACCCATCTCCGATTCCGCACATCTGATTCCCTGCCTCTTATTCCCCGCCTCTGATTCCCTGCCTCTGATTCCCAACCTCTGATTCCCCACCTCTGATTCCCCATATCTGATTCCCCGCCTCTGTTTCCCCGCCTCTGATTCCCCTCCTCTGATTCCCCAACTCTAATTCCCCGCCTCTGATTCCCCAGCTCTGATTCCCCGTGTTTGATTCCCTGCCTCTGATTCCCTGCCCTGATTCCCCATCTCTGTTTCACCGCCTTTGATTCGCCACCTCTGATTCCCCATATCTGATTCCCCGCCTCTGTTTCGCCGCCTCTGATTCCCTGCCTCTGATTCCCAACCTCTGATTCCACACCTCTGATTCCCCATATCTGATTCCCCGCCTCTGATTCCCTGCCCTTGTTTCCCCATATCTGATTCCCTGCCTCTGATTCCCCAACTCTGATTCCCCGCCTCTGATTCCCCAGCTCTGATTCCCCGCCTCTGATTTCCCGTGTTTGATTCCCTGCCTCTGATTCCCCGCCTCTGATTCCCCATCTCTGATTCACCGCCTTTGATTCGCCACCTCTGATTCCACATATCTGATTCCCCACCTCTGTTTCCCCGCCTCTGATTCCCCGCCTCTGATTCTCCATATCTCATTCCCCGCCTCTGAATCCCCATCTCTGATTCCCGGACTCTGATTCCTCACCTCTTATTCCCGGCCTCTTATTCCCAGCATCTGATTCCCGGCCTCTGATTCCCGGCCTCTGATTCCCCGCTTCTGATTCTGATTCGCTGCCTCTGATTCCCCATCTCTGATTCCGCACATCTGATTCCCTGCCTCTGATTCCCCACCTCTGATTCCCCATATCTGATTTCCCGCCTCTGTTTCCCCGCCTCTGATTCCCCGCCTCTGTTTCCCCATACCTAATTCCCAACCTCTGATGCCCCAACTCTGATTCCCTGCCTCTGATTCCCCGCCTGTGATTCCCCATCTCTGATTCACCACCTCTGATTCCCCATATCTAATTCCCCACCTCTGTTTGCCCGCCTCTGATTCCCCGCCTCTGTTTCCCCATATCTGATTCCCCGCCTCTGAATCCCCAACTCTGATTCCCTGCCTCTGATTCCCCAGCTCTGATTCCCCGCCTTTGATTCCCCCCGTCTGATTCCCAGCCTCTGAATCCCCGTGTCTGATTTCCTGCCTCTGATTCCCCGCCTCTGATTCCCCATCTCTGATTCACAGCCTCTGATTCCCCACCTCTGATTCCCCATCTCGGATTCCGCACATCTGATTCCCTGCCTCTGATTCCCCGACTCTGATCCCCACCTCTGATTCCCAAGCTCTGATTCCCCGCCTCTGATTCCCCAACTCTGATTCCCCGCCTCTGATTCCCCAGCTCTGATTCCCCGCCTCTGATTCCCCGTGTTTGATTCCCTGCCTCTGATTCCCCGCCTCTGATTCCCCATTTCTGATTCACCGCCTTTGATTCGCCACCTCTGATTCCCCATATCTGATACCTCGCCTCTGTTTCCCCGCCTCTGATTCCCCGCCTCTGATTCCCCAGCTCTGATTCCCCGCCTCTGATTTTCCGTGTTTGATTCCCTGCCTCTGATTCCCGGCCTCTGATTCCCCATTTCTGATTCACCGCCTTTGATTCGCCACCTCTGATTCCCCATATCTGATTCCCCGCCTCTGTTTCCCCGCCTCTGATTCCCCGCCTCTGATTCCCCATATCTCATTCCCCGCCTCTGAATCCCCATCTCTGATTCCCGGACTCTGATTCCCCACCTCTGATTCCCGGCCTCTTATTCCCGGCATCTGATTCCGGCCTCTGATTCCCTGTCTCTGATTCCCTGCTTCTGATTCTGATTCCCTGCCTCTGATTCCCCATCTCTGATTCCGCACATCTGATTCCCTGCCTCTGATTCCCCGCCTCTGATTCCCCGCCTCTGTTTCCCAATATCTAAGTCCCCGCCTCTGATTCCCCAACTCTGATTCCCCACCTCTGATTCCCCAGCTCTGATTCCCCGCCTCTGATTCCCCGCATCTGATTCCCTGCATCTGATTCCAAGCCTCTGATTCCCTGCCTCTGATTCCCAACCTCTGATTCCCCACCTCTGATTCCGCACATCTGATTCCCTGCCTCTGATTCCCCGACTCTGATCCCCACCTCTGATTCCCCAGCACTGATTCCCCGCCTCTGATTCCCCGTGTTTGATTCCCTGCCTCTGATTCCCCGCCTCTGATTCCCCATCTCTGATTCATCGCCTTTGATTCCTGGCCTCTTATTCCCGGCATCTGATTCCGGCCTCTGATTCCCGACCTCTGATTCCCTGCCTCTGATTCCCCAACTTTGATTCCCAGCCTCTGATTCCCCAGCTCTGATTCCCCGCCTCTGATTCCCCGTGTTTGATTCCCTGCCTCTGATTCCCCGCCTCTGATTCCCCATCTCTGATTCACCGCATTTGATTCGCCACCTCTGATTCCCCATATCTGATTCCCCACCTCTGTTTCCCCACCTCTGATTCCCCGCCTCTGATTCTCCATATCTCATTCCCCGCCTCTGACTCCCCATCTCTGATTCCCGTACTCTGATTCCCCACCTCTGATTCCCGGCCTCTTATTCCCAGCATCTGATTCCAGGCCTCTGATTCCCGGCCTCTGACTCCCCGCTTCTGATTCTGATTCCCTGCCTCTGATTCCCCGCCTCTGATTCCGCACATCTGATTCCCCGCCTCTGTTTCCCCATATCTAATTCCCCACCTCTGATGCCCCAACTCTGATTCCCCGCCTCTGATTCCCCAGCTCAGATTCTCCGCCTCTGATTCTCCACATCCGATTCCCAATATCTGATTCCCCGCCTCTGTTTCCCCGCCCCTGATTCCCCGCCTCTGTTTCCCCATATCTGATTCCCCGCCTCTGATTCCCAACTATGATTCCCCTCCTCTTATTCCCCAGCTCTGATTCCCTGCCTCTGATTCCCCGCGTTCTATTCCCTGCCTCTGATTCCCCGCCTGTGATTCCCCATCTCTGATTCACCACCTCTGATTCCCCACCACTGATTCCCCATATCTAATTCCCCGCCTCTGTTTGCCCGCCTCTGATTCCCCGCCTCTGTTTCCCCATATCTGATTCCCCGCCTCTGATTCCCAACTATGATTCCCCTCCTCTTATTCCCCAGCTCTGATTCCCTGCCTCTGATTCCCCGCGTTCTATTCCCTGCCTCTGATTCCCCGCCTGTTATTCCCCATCTCTGATTCACCACCTCTGATTCCCCACCACTGATTCCCCATATCTAATTCCCCGCCTCTGTTTGCCCGCCTCTGATTCCCCGCCTCTGTTTCCCCATATCTGATTCCCCGCCTCTGAATCCCCAACTCTGATTCCCTGCCTCTGATTTCCCAGCTTCATTCCCCGCCTTTGATTCCCCCCGTCTGATTCCCAGCCTCTGAATCCCCGTGTCTGATAACCTGCCTCTGATTCCCCGCCTCTGATTCCCCATCTCAGATTCACCGCCTCTGATTCCCCACCTCTGATTCCCCATCTCTGATTCCGCACATCCGATTCCCTGCCTCTGATTCCCCGACTCTGATTCCCCACCTCTGATTCCCCAGCTCTGATTCCCCGCCTCTGATTCCCCAACTCTGATTCCCCGCCTCTGATTCCCCAGCTCTGATTCCCCGCCTCTGATTCCCCGTGTTTGATCCCCTGCCTCTGATTCCCCAGCTCTGATTCACCACCTCTGATTCCCCGCGTCTGATTCCCCGCCTCTGATTCCCCATCTCTGATTCCCCATCTCTGATTCCCCAATTCTGATTCCCCGCCTCTGATTCCCCAGCTCTGATTCCTCGCCTCTGATTCCCCATCTCTGATTCCCCAATTCTGATTCCCCGCTTCTGATTCCCCAACTCTGATTCCCCGCCTCTGATTCCCCAGCTCTGATTCCCCGCCTCTGATTCCCCGTGTTTGATTCCCTGCCTCTGATTCCCGGCCTCTGATTCCCCATCTCCGATTCACCGCCTTTGATTCGCCACCTCTGATTCCCCATATCTGATTACCCGCCTCTGTTTCCCCGCCTCTGATTCCCCGCCTCTGATTCCCCATATCTCATTCCCCGCCTCTGAATCCCCATCTCTGATTCCCGGACTCTGATTCCCCACCTCTGATTCCCGGCCTCTTATTCCCGGCATCTGATTCCGGCCTCTGATCCCCGGCCTCTTATTCCCTGCTTCTGATTCTGATTCCCTGCCTCTGATTCCCCATCTCTGATTCCGCACATCTGATTCCCTGCCTCTGATTCCCCGCCTCTGATTCCCCGCCTCTGTTTCCCAATATCTAAGTCCCCGCCTCTGATTCCCCAACTCTGATTCCCCACCTCTGATTCCCCAGCTCTGATTCCCCGCCTCTGATTCCCCGCATCTGATTCCCTGCATCTGATTCCAAGACTCTGATTCCCTGCCTCTGATTCCCAACCTCTGATTCCCCACCTCTGATTCCCCATATCTGAATCCCCGCCTCTGTTTCCCCGCCTCTGATTCCCCACCTCTGTTTCCCCATATCTGATTCCCGGCCTCTGATTCCCCGCCTCTGATTCCCCGCCTCTGATTCCCTGCCTCTGATTCCCCATCCCCAATTCCGCACATCTGATTCCCTGCCTCTGATATCCCGCCTCTGATTCCCCGCGTCTGATTCCCTGCCTCTGATTCCCAACCTCTGATTCCCCACCTCTGATTCCCCATATCTGATTCCCTGCCTCTGTTTCCCTGCCTCTGATTCCCCTCCTCTGATTCCCCAACTCTAATTCCCCGCCTCTGATTCCCCAGCTCTGATTCCCCGTGTTTGATTCCCCGCCTCTGATTCCCTGCCTCTGATTCCCAACCTCTGATTCCACACCTCTGATTCCCCATATCTGATTCCCCGCCTCTGTTTCCCCCCCTCTGATTCCCTGCACCTGTTTCCCCATATCTGATTCCCTGCCTCTGATTCCCCAACTCTGATTCCCCGCCTCTGATTCCCCAGCTCTGATTCCCCGCCTCTGATTTCCCGTGTTTGATTCCCTGCCTCTGATTCCCCGCCTCTGATTCCCCATCTCTGATTCACCGCCTTTGATTCGCCACCTCTGATTCCACATATCTGATTCCCCACCTCTGTTTCCCCGCCTCTGATTCCCCGCCTCTGATTCTCCATATCTCATTCCCCGCCTCTGATTCCCCACCTCTGATTCCCGGCCTCTTATTCCCAGCATCTGATTCCCGGCCTCTGATTACCCGCTTCTGATTCTGATTCCGTGCCTCTGATTCCCCATCTCTGATTCCGCACATCTGATTCCCTGCCTCTGATTCCCCACCTCTGATTCCCCATATCTGATTTCCCGCCTCTGTTTCCCCGCCTCTGATTCCCCGCCTGTTTCCCCATATCTAATTCCCAACCTCTGATGCCCCAACTCTGATTCCCTGCCTCTGATTCCCCGCGTTCTATTCCCTGCCTCTGATTCCCCGCCTGTGATTCCCCATCTCTGATTCACCACCTCTGATTCCCCACCTCTGATTCCCCATATCTAATTCCCCGCCTCTGTTTGCCCGCCTCTGATTCCCCGCCTCTGTTTCCCCATATCTGATTCCCCGCCTCTGAATCCCCAACTCTGATTCCCTGCCTCTGATTCCCCAGCTCTGATTCCCCGCCTTTGATTCCCCCGTCTGATTCCCAGCCTCTGAAACCCCGTGTGTGATTTCTTGCCTCTGATTCCCCGCCTCTGATTCCCCATCTCTGATTCACAGCCTCTGATTCCCCACCTCTGATTCCCCATCTCTGATTCCGCACATCTGATTCCCTGCCTCTGATTCCCCGACTCTGATCCCCACCTCTGATTCCCCAGCTCTGATTCCCCGCCTCTGATTCCCCAACTCTGATTCCCCACCTCTGATTCCCCAGCTCTGATTCCCCGCCTCTGATTCCCCGTGTTTGATTCCCTGCCTCTGATTCCACGCCTCTGATTCCCCATCTCTGATTCATCGCCTTTGATTCGCAACCTCTGATTCCCCATATCTGATTCCTCGCCTCTGTTTCCCCGCCTATGATTCCCCGCCTCTGATTCCCCATATCTCATTCCCCGCCTCTGATTCCCCATCTCTGATTCCCGGACTCTGATTCCCCACCTCTGATTCCCGGCCTCTTATTCCCGGCATCTGATTCCGGCCTCTTATTCACTGCCTCTGATTCCCTGCTTCTGATTCCCCATCTCTGATTCCGCAAATTTAATTCCCTGCCACTGATTCCCCACCTCTGATTCCCCATATCTGATTCCCCGCCTCTGTTTCCCGGCCTCTGATTCCCCGCTTCTGATTCTGATTCCCTGCCTCTGATTCCCCATCTCTGATTCCGCACATCTGATTCCCTGCCTCTGATTCCCCACCTCTGATTCCCCATATCTGATTTCCCGCCTCTGTTTCCCCGCCTCTGATTCCCCGCCTCTGTTTCCCCATATCTAATTCCCAACCTCTGATGCCCCAACTCTGATTCCCTGCCTCTGATTCCCCGGGTTCTATTCCCTGCCTCTGATTCCCCGCCTGTGATTCCCCATCTCTGATTCACCACCTCTGATTCCCCACCTCTGATTCCCCATATCTAATTCCCCGCCTCTGTTTGCCCGACTCTGATTCCCCGCCTCTGTTTCCCCATATCTGATTCCCCGCTTCTGAATCCCCAACTCTGATTCCCTGCCTCTGATTCCCCAGCTCTGATTCCCCGCCTTTGATTCCCCTGTCTGATTCCCAGCCTCTGAAACCCCGTGTCTGATTTCTTGCCTCTGATTCCCCGCCTCAGATTCCCCATCTATGATTCACAGCCTCTGATTCCCTACCTCTGATTCCCCATCTCTGATTCCGCACATCTGATTCCCTGCCTCTGATTCCCCGACTCTGATCCCCACCTCTGATTCCGCAGCTCTGATTCCCCGCCTCTGATTCCCCAACTCTGATTCCCCGCCTCTGATTCCCCAGCTCTGATTCCCCGCCTCTGATTCCCTGTGTTTGATTCCCTGCCTCTGATTCCCCGCCTCTGATTCCCCATCTCTGATTCACCGCCTTTGATTCGCCACCTCTGATTCCCCATATCTGATTCCTCGCCTCTGTTTCCCCGCCTCTGATTCCCCGCCTCTGATTCCCCATATCTCATTCCCTGCCTCTGATTCCCCATCTCTGATTCCCGGACTCTGATTCCCCACCTCTGATTCCCGGCCTCTTATTCCCGGCATCTGATTCCGGCCTCTGATTCCCGGCCTATGATTCCCTGCTTCTGATTCCCCATCTCTGATTCTGCAAATCTAATTCCCTGCCTCTGATTCCCCACCTCTGATTCCCCATATCTGATTCCCCGCCTCTGTTTCCCCGCCTCTGATTCCCCGCCTCTGTTTCCCCATATCTAAGTCCCCGCCTCTGATTCCCCAACTTTGATTCCACACCTCTGATTCCCCAGCTCTGATTCCCCGCCTCTGATTCCCCGCATCTGATTCCATGCATCTGATTCCCAGCGTCTGATTCCCAGCCTCTGATTCCCATCCTCTGATTCCTCACCTCTGATTCCCCATATCTGATTCCCCGCCTCTGTTTCCCCGCCTCTGATTCCCCGCCTCTGTTTCCCCATATCTGATCCCCGCCTCTATTTGCCCGCATCTGATTCCCCGCCTCTGTTTCCCCATATCTGATTCCCTGCCTCTGATTCCCGGCCTCTGATTCCCCATCTCTGATTCACCGCCTTTGATTCGCCACCTCTGATTCCCCATATCTGATTCCCCGCCTCTGTTTCCCCGCCTCTTATTCCCCGCCTCTGATTCCCCATATCTCATTCCCCGCCTCTGAATCCCCATCTCTGATTCCCGGACTCTGATTCCCCACCTCTGATTCCCGGCCTCTTATTCCCGGCATCTGATTCCGGCCTCTGATCCCCGGCCTCTTATTCCCTGCTTCTGATTCTGATTCCCTGCCTCTGATTCCCCATCTCTGATTCCGCACATCTGATTCCCTGCCTCTGATTCCCCGCCTCTGATTCCCCGCCTCTGTTTCCCAATATCTAAGTCCCCGCCTCTGATTCCCCAACTCTGATTCCCAACCTCTGATTCCCCACCTCTGATTCCCCATATCTGAATCCCCGCCTCTGTTTCCCCGCCTCTGATTCCCCACCTCTGTTTCCCCATATCTGATTCCCGGCCTCTGATTCCCCGCCTCTGATTCCCCGCCTCTGATTCCCTGCCTCTGATTCCCCATCCCCAATTCCGCACATCTGATTCCCTGCCTCTGATTCCCCGCCTCTGATTCCCCGCCTCTGATTCCCTGCCTCTGATTCCCAACCTCTGATTCCCCACCTCTGATTCCCCATATCTGATTCCCCGCCTCTGTTTCCCCGCCTCTGATTCCCCTCCTCTGATTCCCTAACTCTAATTCCCCGCCTCTGATTCCCCAGCTCTGATTCCCCATGTTTGATTCCCCGCCTCTGATTCCCTGCCTCTGATTCCCAACCTCTGATTCCACACCTCTGATTCCCCATATCTGATTCCCCGCCTCTGTTTCCCCCCCTCTGATTCCCTGCTCCTGTTTCCCCATATCTGATTCCCTGCCTCTGATTCCCCAACTCTGATTCCCCGCCTCTGATTCCCCAGCTCTGATTCCCCGCCTCTGATTTCCCGTGTTTGATTCCCTGCCTCTGATTCCCCGCCTCTGATTCCCCATCTCTGATTCACCGCCTTTGATTCGCCACCTCTGATTCCACATATCTGATTCTCCACCTCTGTTTCCCCGCCTCTGATTCCCCGCCTCTGATTCTCCATATCTCATTCCCCGCCTCTGATTCCCCACCTCTGATTTCCGGCCTCTTATTCCCAGCATCTGATTCCCGGCCTCTGATTCCCCGCTTCTGATTCTGATTCCGTGCCTCTGATTCCCCATCTCTGATTCCGCACATCTGATTCCCTGCCTCTGATTCCCCACCTCTGATTCCCCATATCTGATTTCCCGCCTCTGTTTCCCCGCGTCTGATTCCCCGCCTGTTTCCCCATATCTAATTCCCAACCTCTGATGCCCCAACTCTGATTCCCTGCCTCTGATTCCCCGCGTTCTATTCCCTGCCTCTGATTCCCCGCCTGTGATTCCCCATCTCTGATTCACCACCTCTGATTCCCCACCTCTGATTCCCCATATCTAATTCCCCGCCTCTGTTTGCCCGCCTCTGATTCCCCGCCTCTGTTTCCCCATATCTGATTCCCCACCTCTGATTCCCCAGCTCTGATTCCCCGCCTCTGATTCCCCGCATCTGATTCCCTGCATCTGATTCCAAGCCTCTGATTCCATGCCCCTGATTCCCAACCTCTGATTCCCCACCTCTGATTCCCCATATCTGATTCCCCGCCTCTGTTTCCCCGCCTCTGATTCCCAACCTCTGTTTCCCCATATCTGATTCCCGGCCTCTTCTTCCCCGCCTCTGATTCCCCACCTCTGATTCCCTACCTCTGATTACCCATCTCCGATTCCGCACATCTGATTCTCTGCCTCTTATTCCCCGCCTCTGATTCCCTGCCTCTGATTCCCAACCTCTGATTCCCCACCTCTGATTCCCCATATCTGATTCCCCGCCTCTGTTTCCCCGCCTCTGATTCCCCTCCTCTGATTCCCCAACTCTAATTCCCCGCCTCTGATTCCCCAGCTCTGATTCCCCGTGTTTGATTCCCTGCCTCTGATTCCCTGCCCTGATTCCCCATCTCTGTTTCACCGCCTTTGATTCGCCACCTCTGATTCCCCATATCTGATTCCCCGCCTCTGTTTCGCCGCCTCTGATTCCCTGCCTCTGATTCCCAACCTCTGATTCCACACCTCTGATTCCCCATATCTGATTCCCCGCCTCTGATTCCCTGCCCTTGTTTCCCCATATCTGATTCCCTGCCTCTGATTCCCCAACTCTGATTCCCCGCCTCTGATTCCCCAGCTCTGATTCCCCGCCTCTGATTTCCCGTGTTTGATTCCCTGCCTCTGATTCCCCGCCTCTGATTCCCCATCTCTGATTCACCGCCTTTGATTCGCCACCTCTGATTCCACATATCTGATTCCCCACCTCTGTTTCCCCGCCTCTGATTCCCCGCCTCTGATTCTCCATATCTCATTCCCCGCCTCTGAATCCCCATCTCTGATTCCCGGACTCTGATTCCTCACCTCTTATTCCCGGCCTCTTATTCCCAGCATCTGATTCCCGGCCTCTGATTCCCGGCCTCTGATTCCCCGCTTCTGATTCTGATTCGCTGCCTCTGATTCCCCATCTCTGATTCCGCACATCTGATTCCCTGCCTCTGATTCCCCACCTCTGATTCCCCATATCTGATTTCCCGCCTCTGTTTCCCCGCCTCTGATTCCCCGCCTCTGTTTCCCCATACCTAATTCCCAACCTCTGATGCCCCAACTCTGATTCCCTGCCTCTGATTCCCCGCCTGTGATTCCCCATCTCTGATTCACCACCTCTGATTCCCCATATCTAATTCCCCACCTCTGTTTGCCCGCCTCTGATTCCCCGCCTCTGTTTCCCCATATCTGATTCCCCGCCTCTGAATCCCCAACTCTGATTCCCTGCCTCTGATTCCCCAGCTCTGATTCCCCGCCTTTGATTCCCCCCGTCTGATTCCCAGCCTCTGAATCCCCGTGTCTGATTTCCTGCCTCTGATTCCCCGCCTCTGATTCCCCATCTCTGATTCACAGCCTCTGATTCCCCACATCTGATTCCCCATCTCGGATTCCGCACATCTGATTCCCTGCCTCTGATTCCCCGACTCTGATCCCCACCTCTGATTCCCAAGCTCTGATTCCCCGCCTCTGATTCCCCAACTCTGATTCCCCGCCTCTGATTCCCCAGCTCTGATTCCCCGCCTCTGATTCCCCGTGTTTGATTCCCTGCCTCTGATTCCCCGCCTCTGATTCCCCATTTCTGATTCACCGCCTTTGATTCGCCACCTCTGATTCCCCATATCTGATACCTCGCCTCTGTTTCCCCGCCTCTGATTCCCCGCCTCTGATTCCCCAGCTCTGATTCCCCGCCTCTGATTTTCCGTGTTTGATTCCCTGCCTCTGATTCCCGGCCTCTGATTCCCCATTTCTGATTCACCGCCTTTGATTCGCCACCTCTGATTCCCCATATCTGATTCCCCGCCTCTGTTTCCCCGCCTCTGATTCCCCGCCTCTGATTCCCCATATCTCATTCCCCGCCTCTGAATCCCCATCTCTGATTCCCGGACTCTGATTCCCCACCTCTGATTCCCGGCCTCTTATTCCCGGCATCTGATTCCGGCCTCTGATTCCCTGTCTCTGATTCCCTGCTTCTGATTCTGATTCCCTGCCTCTGATTCCCCATCTCTGATTCCGCACATCTGATTCCCTGCCTCTGATTCCCCGCCTCTGATTCCCCGCCTCTGTTTCCCAATATCTAAGTCCCCGCCTCTGATTCCCCAACTCTGATTCCCCACCTCTGATTCCCCAGCTCTGATTCCCCGCCTCTGATTCCCCGCATCTGATTCCCTGCATCTGATTCCAAGCCTCTGATTCCCTGCCTCTGATTCCCAACCTCTGATTCCCCACCTCTGATTCCGCACATCTGATTCCCTGCCTCTGATTCCCCGACTCTGATCCCCACCTCTGATTCCCCAGCACTGATTCCCCGCCTCTGATTCCCCGTGTTTGATTCCCTGCCTCTGATTCCCCGCCTCTGATTCCCCATCTCTGATTCATCGCCTTTGATTCCTGGCCTCTTATTCCCGGCATCTGATTCCGGCCTCTGATTCCCGACCTCTGATTCCCTGCCTCTGATTCCCCAACTTTGATTCCCAGCCTCTGATTCCCCAGCTCTGATTCCCCGCCTCTGATTCCCCGTGTTTGATTCCCTGCCTCTGATTCCCCGCCTCTGATTCCCCATCTCTGATTCACCGCATTTGATTCGCCACCTCTGATTCCCCATATCTGATTCCCCACCTCTGTTTCCCCACCTCTGATTCCCCGCCTCTGATTCTCCATATCTCATTCCCCGCCTCTGACTCCCCATCTCTGATTCCCGTACTCTGATTCCCCACCTCTGATTCCCGGCCTCTTATTCCCAGCATCTGATTCCAGGCCTCTGATTCCCGGCCTCTGACTCCCCGCTTCTGATTCTGATTCCCTGCCTCTGATTCCCCGCCTCTGATTCCGCACATCTGATTCCCCGCCTCTGTTTCCCCATATCTAATTCCCCACCTCTGATGCCCCAACTCTGATTCCCCGCCTCTGATTCCCCAGCTCAGATTCTCCGCCTCTGATTCTCCACATCCGATTCCCAATATCTGATTCCCCGCCTCTGTTTCCCCGCCCCTGATTCCCCGCCTCTGTTTCCCCATATCTGATTCCCCGCCTCTGATTCCCAACTATGATTCCCCTCCTCTTATTCCCCAGCTCTGATTCCCTGCCTCTGATTCCCCGCGTTCTATTCCCTGCCTCTGATTCCCCGCCTGTGATTCCCCATCTCTGATTCACCACCTCTGATTCCCCACCACTGATTCCCCATATCTAATTCCCCGCCTCTGTTTGCCCGCCTCTGATTCCCCGCCTCTGTTTCCCCATATCTGATTCGCCGCCTCTGATTCCCAACTATGATTCCCCTCCTCTTATTCCCCAGCTCTGATTCCCTGCCTCTGATTCCCCGCGTTCTATTCCCTGCCTCTGATTCCCCGCCTGTTATTCCCCATCTCTGATTCACCACCTCTGATTCCCCACCACTGATTCCCCATATCTAATTCCCCGCCTCTGATTCCCCGCCTCTGTTTCCCCATATCTGATTCCCCGCCTCTGAATCCCCAACTCTGATTCCCTGCCTCTGATTTCCCAGCTTCATTCCCCGCCTTTGATTCCCCCCGTCTGATTCCCAGACTCTGAATCCCCGTGTCTGATAACCTGCCTCTGATTCCCCGCCTCTGATTCCCCATCTCAGATTCACCGCCTCTGATTCCCCACCTCTGATTCCCCATCTCTGATTCCGCACATCCGATTCCCTGCCTCTGATTCCCCGACTCTGATTCCCCACCTCTGATTCCCCAGCTCTGATTCCCCGCCTCTGATTCCCCAACTCTGATTCCCCGCCTCTGATTCCCCAGCTCTGATTCCCCGCCTCTGATTCCCCGTGTTTGATCCCCTGCCTCTGATTCCCCAGCTCTGATTCCCCATCTCTGATTCACCGCCTTTGATTCGCAACCTCTGATTCCCCATATCTGATTCCTCGCCACTGTTTCCCCGCCTCTGATTCCGAGCCTCTGATTCCCCATATCTCATTCCCCGCCTCTGATTCCCCATCTCTGATTCCCGGACTCTGATTCCCCACCTCTGATTCCCGACCTCTTATTCCCGGCATCTGATTCCGGCCTCTGATTCCCGGCCTCTGATTCCCTGCTTCTGATTCTGATTCCCTGCCTCTGATTCCCCATTTCTGATTCCGCACATCTAATTCCCTGCCTCTGATTCCCCACCTCTGATTCCCCATATCTGAATCCCCGCCTCTGTTTCCCCGTCTCTGATTCCCCGCCTCTGTTTCCCCATATCTAAGTCCCAGCCTCTGATTCCCCAACTTTGATTCCCCACCTCTGATTCCCCAGCTCTGATTCCCCGCCTCTGATTCAACACCTCTGATTCACCATACCTGATTCCCAACCTCTGTTTCCCCGCCTCTGATTCCCCGCTTCTGTTTCCCCATATCTGATTCCCGGCCTCTGATTCCCTGCCTTTGATTCCCCGCCACTGATTCCCTGCCTCTGATTCCCCATCTCCGATTCCGCACATCTGATTCCCTGCCTCTCATTCCCCGCCTCTGATTCCCCGCCTCTGATTCCCTGCCTCTGATTCCCAACCTCTGATTCCCCACCTCTGATTCCCCGTGTTTGATTCCCCGCCTCTGTTTCCCCGCCTCTGATTCCCCGCCTCTGATTCCACATCTCTGATTCACCACCTCTGATTCCCCGCGTCTGATTCCCCGCCTCTGATTCCCCATCTCTGATTCCCCATCTCTGATTCCCCAATTCTGATTCCCCGCCTCTGATTCCCCAGCTCTGATTCCTCGCCTATGATTCCCTTCCTCTGATTCCCAACCTCTGATTCCCCATCTCTGATTCCCCAATTCTGATTCCCCGCTTCTGATTCCCCAACTCTGATTCCCCGCCTCTGATTCCCCAGCTCTGATTCCCCGCCTCTGATTCCCCGTGTTTGATTCCCTGCCTCTGATTCCCGGCCTCTGATTCCCCATCTCCGATTCACCACCTTTGATTCGCCACCTCTGATTCCCCATATCTGATTACCCGCCTCTGTTTCCCCGCCTCTGATTCCCCGCCTCTGATTCCCCATATCTCATTCCCCGCCTCTGAATCCCCATCTCTGATTCCCGGACTCTGATTCCCCACCTCTGATTCCCGGCCTCTTATTCCCGGCATCTGATTCCGGCCTCTGATCCCCGGCCTCTTATTCCCTGCTTCTGATTCTGATTCCCTGCCTCTGATTCCCCATCTCTGATTCCGCACATCTGATTCCCTGCCTCTGATTCCCCGCCTCTGATTCCCCGCCTCTGTTTCCCAATATCTAAGTCCCCGCCTCTGATTCCCCAACTCTGATTCCCCACCTCTGATTCCCCAGCTCTGATTCCCCGCCTCTGATTCCCCGCATCTGATTCCCTGCATCTGATTCCAAGACTCTGATTCCCTGCCTCTGATTCCCAACCTCTGATTCCCCACCTCTGATTCCCCATATCTGAATCCCCGCCTCTGTTTCCCCGCCTCTGATTCCCCACCTCTGTTTCCCCATATCTGATTCCCGGCCTCTGATTCCCCGCCTCTGATTCCCCGCCTCTGATTCCCTGCCTCTGATTCCCCATCCCCAATTCCGCACATCTGATTCCCTGCCTCTGATATCCCGCCTCTGATTCCCCGCGTCTGATTCCCTGCCTCTGATTCCCAACCTCTGATTCCCCACCTCTGATTCCCCATATCTGATTCCCTGCCTCTGTTTCCCCGCCTCTGATTCCCCTCCTCTGATTCCCCAACTCTAATTCCCCGCCTCTGATTCCCCAGCTCTGATTCCCCGTGTTTGATTCCCCGCCTCTGATTCCCTGCCTCTGATTCCCAACCTCTGATTCCACACCTCTGATTCCCCATATCTGATTCCCCGCCTCTGTTTCCCCCCCTCTGATTCCCTGCTCCTGTTTCCCCATATCTGATTCCCTGCCTCTGATTCCCCAACTCTGATTCCCCGCCTCTGATTCCCCAGCTCTGATTCCCCGCCTCTGATTTCCCGTGTTTGATTCCCTGCCTCTGATTCCCCGCCTCTGATTCCCCATCTCTGATTCACCGCCTTTGATTCGCCACCTCTGATTCCACATATCTGATTCCCCACCTCTGTTTCCCCGCCTCTGATTCCCCGCCTCTGATTCTCCATATCTCATTCCCCGCCTCTGATTCCCCACCTCTGATTCCCGGCCTCTTATTCCCAGCATCTGATTCCCGGCCTCTGATTACCCGCTTCTGATTCTGATTCCGTGCCTCTGATTCCCCATCTCTGATTCCGCACATCTGATTCCCTGCCTCTGATTCCCCACCTCTGATTCCCCATATCTGATTTCCCGCCTCTGTTTCCCCGCCTCTGATTCCCCGCCTGTTTCCCCATATCTAATTCCCAACCTCTGATGCCCCAACTCTGATTCCCTGCCTCTGATTCCCCGCGTTCTATTCCCTGCCTCTGATTCCCCGCCTGTGATTCCCCATCTCTGATTCACCACCTCTGATTCCCCACCTCTGATTCCCCATATCTAATTCCCCGCCTCTGTTGGCCCGCCTCTGATTCCCCGCCTCTGTTTCCCCATATCTGATTCCCCGCCTCTGAATCCCCAACTCTGATTCCCTGCCTCTGATTCCCCAGCTCTGATTCCCCGCCTTTGATTCCCCCGTCTGATTCCCAGCCTCTGAAACCCCGTGTGTGATTTCTTGCCTCTGATTCCCCGCCTCTGATTCCCCATCTCTGATTCACAGCCTCTGATTCCCCACCTCTGATTCCCCATCTCTGATTCCGCACATCTGATTCCCTGCCTCTGATTCCCCGACTCTGATCCCCACCTCTGATTCCCCAGCTCTGATTCCCCGCCTCTGATTCCCCAACTCTGATTCCCCACCTCTGATTCCCCAGCTCTGATTCCCCGCCTCTGATTCCCCGTGTTTGATTCCCTGCCTCTGATTCCACGCCTCTGATTCCCCATCTCTGATTCATCGCCTTTGATTCGCAACCTCTGATTCCCCATATCTGATTCCTCGCCTCTGTTTCCCCGCCTATGATTCCCCGCCTCTGATTCCCCATATCTCATTCCCCGCCTCTGATTCCCCATCTCTGATTCCCGGACTCTGATTCCCCACCTCTGATTCCCGGCCTCTTATTCCCGGCATCTGATTCCGGCCTCTTATTCACTGCCTCTGATTCCCTGCTTCTGATTCCCCATCTCTGATTCCGCAAATTTAATTCCCTGCCACTGATTCCCCACCTCTGATTCCCCATATCTGATTCCCCGCCTCTGTTTCCCGGCCTCTGATTCCCCGCTTCTGATTCTGATTCCCTGCCTCTGATTCCCCATCTCTGATTCCGCACATCTGATTCCCTGCCTCTGATTCCCCACCTCTGATTCCCCATATCTGATTTCCCGCCTCTGTTTCCCCGCCTCTGATTCCCCGCCTCTGTTTCCCCATATCTAATTCCCAACCTCTGATGCCCCAACTCTGATTCCCTGCCTCTGATTCCCCGGGTTCTATTCCCTGCCTCTGATTCCCCGCCTGTGATTCCCCATCTCTGATTCACCACCTCTGATTCCCCACCTCTGATTCCCCATATCTAATTCCCCGCCTCTGTTTGCCCGACTCTGATTCCCCGCCTCTGTTTCCCCATATCTGATTCCCCGCTTCTGAATCCCCAACTCTGATTCCCTGCCTCTGATTCCCCAGCTCTGATTCCCCGCCTTTGATTCCCCTGTCTGATTCCCAGCCTCTGAAACCCCGTGTCTGATTTCTTGCCTCTGATTCCCCGCCTCAGATTCCCCATCTATGATTCACAGCCTCTGATTCCCTACCTCTGATTCCCCATCTCTGATTCCGCACATCTGATTCCCTGCCTCTGATTCCCCGACTCTGATCCCCACCTCTGATTCCGCAGCTCTGATTCCCCGCCTCTGATTCCCCAACTCTGATTCCCCGCCTCTGATTCCCCAGCTCTGATTCCCCGCCTCTGATTCCCTGTGTTTGATTCCCTGCCTCTGATTCCCCGCCTCTGATTCCCCATCTCTGATTCACCGCCTTTGATTCGCCACCTCTGATTCCCCATATCTGATTCCTCGCCTCTGTTTCCCCGCCTCTGATTCCCCGCCTCTGATTCCCCATATCTCATTCCCTGCCTCTGATTCCCCATCTCTGATTCCCGGACTCTGATTCCCCACCTCTGATTCCCGGCCTCTTATTCCCGGCATCTGATTCCGGCCTCTGATTCCCGGCCTATGATTCCCTGCTTCTGATTCCCCATCTCTGATTCTGCAAATCTAATTCCCTGCCTCTGATTCCCCACCTCTGATTCCCCATATCTGATTCCCCGCCTCTGTTTCCCCGCCTCTGATTCCCCGCCTCTGTTTCCCCATATCTAAGTCCCCGCCTCTGATTCCCCAACTTTGATTCCACACCTCTGATTCCCCAGCTCTGATTCCCCGCCTCTGATTCCCCGCATCTGATTCCATGCATCTGATTCCCAGCGTCTGATTCCCAGCCTCTGATTCCCATCCTCTGATTCCTCACCTCTGATTCCCCATATCTGATTCCCCGCCTCTGTTTCCCCGCCTCTGATTCCCCGCCTCTGTTTCCCCATATCTGATCCCCGCCTCTATTTGCCCGCATCTGATTCCCCGCCTCTGTTTCCCCATATCTGATTCCCTGCCTCTGATTCCCGGCCTCTGATTCCCCATCTCTGATTCACCGCCTTTGATTCGCCACCTCTGATTCCCCATATCTGATTCCCCGCCTCTGTTTCCCCGCCTCTTATTCCCCGCCTCTGATTCCCCATATCTCATTCCCCGCCTCTGAATCCCCATCTCTGATTCCCGGACTCTGATTCCCCACCTCTGATTCCCGGCCTCTTATTCCCGGCATCTGATTCCGGCCTCTGATCCCCGGCCTCTTATTCCCTGCTTCTGATTCTGATTCCCTGCCTCTGATTCCCCATCTCTGATTCCGCACATCTGATTCCCTGCCTCTGATTCCCCGCCTCTGATTCCCCGCCTCTGTTTCCCAATATCTAAGTCCCCGCCTCTGATTCCCCAACTCTGATTCCCCACCTCTGATTCCCCAGCTCTGATTCCCCGCCTCTGATTCCCCGCATCTGATTCCCTGCATCTGATTCCAAGACTCTGATTCCCTGCCTCTGATTCCCAACCTCTGATTCCCCACCTCTGATTCCCCATATCTGAATCCCCGCCTCTGTTTCCCCGCCTCTGATTCCCAACCTCTGTTTCCCCATATCTGATTCCCGGCCTCTGATTCCCCGCCTCTGATTCCCCGCCTCTGATTCCCTGCCTCTGATTCCCCATCCCCAATTCCGCACATCTGATTCCCTGCCTCTGATTCCCCGCCTCTGATTCCCCGCCTCTGATTCCCTGCCTCTGATTCCCAACCTCTGATTCCCCACCTCTGATTCCCCATATCTGATTCCCCGCCTCTGTTTCCCCGCCTCTGATTCCCCTCCTCTGATTCCCTAACTCTAATTCCCCGCCTCTGATTCCCCAGCTCTGATTCCCCATGTTTGATTCCCCGCCTCTGATTCCCTGCCTCTGATTCCCAACCTCTGATTCCACACCTCTGATTCCCCATATCTGATTCCCCGCCTCTGTTTCCCCCCCTCTGATTCCCTGCTCCTGTTTCCCCATATCTGATTCCCTGCCTCTGATTCCCCAACTCTGATTCCCCGCCTCTGATTCCCCAGCTCTGATTCCCCGCCTCTGATTTCCCGTGTTTGATTCCCTGCCTCTGATTCCCCGCCTCTGATTCCCCATCTCTGATTCACCGCCTTTGATTCGCCACCTCTGATTCCACATATCTGATTCTCCACCTCTGTTTCCCCGCCTCTGATTCCCCGCCTCTGATTCTCCATATCTCATTCCCCGCCTCTGATTCCCCACCTCTGATTTCCGGCCTCTTATTCCCAGCATCTGATTCCCGGCCTCTGATTCCCCGCTTCTGATTCTGATTCCGTGCCTCTGATTCCCCATCTCTGATTCCGCACATCTGATTCCCTGCCTCTGATTCCCCACCTCTGATTCCCCATATCTGATTTCCCGCCTCTGTTTCCCCGCCTCTGATTCCCCGCCTGTTTCCCCATATCTAATTCCCAACCTCTGATGCCCCAACTCTGATTCCCTGCCTCTGATTCCCCGCGTTCTATTCCCTGCCTCTGATTCCCCGCCTGTGATTCCCCATCTCTGATTCACCACCTCTGATTCCCCACCTCTGATTCCCCATATCTAATTCCCCGCCTCTGTTTGCCCGCCTCTGATTCCCCGCCTCTGTTTCCCCATATCTGATTCCCCGCCTCTGAATCCCCAACTCTGATTCCCTGCCTCTGATTCCCCAGCTCTGATTCCCCGCCTTTGATTCCCCCGTCTGATTCCCAGCCTCTGAAACCCCGTGTGTGATTTCTTGCCTCTGATTCCCCGCCTCTGATTCCCCATCTCTGATTCACAGCCTCTGATTCCCCACCTCTGATTCCCCATCTCTGATTCCGCACATCTGATTCCCTGCCTCTGATTCCCCGACTCTGATCCCCACCTCTGATTCCCCAGCTCTGATTCCCCGCCTCTGATTCCCCAACTCTGATTCCCCGCCTCTGATTCCCCAGCTCTGATTCCCCGCCTCTGATTCCCCGTGTTTGATTCCCTGCCTCTGATTCCACGCCTCTGATTCCCCATCTCTGATTCATCGCCTTTGATTCGCAACCTCTGATTCCCCATATCTGATTCCTCGCCTCTGTTTCCCCGCCTATGATTCCCCGCCTCTGATTCCCCATATCTCATTCCCCGCCTCTGATTCCCCATCTCTGATTCCCGGACTCTGATTCCCCACCTCTGATTCCCGGCCTCTTATTCCCGGCATCTGATTCCGGCCTCTTATTCACTGCCTCTGATTCCCTGCTTCTGATTCCCCATCTCTGATTCCGCAAATTTAATTCCCTGCCTCTGATTCCCCACCTCTGATTCCCCATATCTGATTCCCCGCCTCTGTTTCCCGGCCTCTGATTCCCCGCTTCTGATTCTGATTCCCTGCCTCTGATTCCCCATCTCTGATTCCGCACATCTGATTCCCTGCCTCTGATTCCCCACCTCTGATTCCCCATATCTGATTTCCCGCCTCTGTTTCCCCGCCTCTGATTCCCCGCCTCTGTTTCCCCATATCTAATTCCCAACCTCTGATGCCCCAACTCTGATTCCCTGCCTCTGATTCCCCGGGTTCTATTCCCTGCCTCTGATTCCCCGCCTGTGATTCCCCATCTCTGATTCACCACCTCTGATTCCCCACCTCTGATTCCCCATATCTAATTCCCCACCTCTGTTTGCCCGACTCTGATTCCCCGCCTCTGTTTCCCCATATCTGATTCCCCGCTTCTGAATCCCCAACTCTGATTCCCTGCCTCTGATTCCCCAGCTCTGATTCCCCGCCTTTGATTCCCCTGTCTGATTCCCAGCCTCTGAAACCCCGTGTCTGATTTCTTGCCTCTGATTCCCCGCCTCAGATTCCCCATCTATGATTCACAGCCTCTGATTCCCCACCTCTGATTCCCCATCTCTGATTCCGCACATCTGATTCCCTGCCTCTGATTCCCCGACTCTGATCCCCACCTCTGATTCCGCAGCTCTGATTCCCCGCCTCTGATTCCCCAACTCTGATTCCCCGCCTCTGATTCCCCAGCTCTGATTCCCCGCCTCTGATTCCCCGTGTTTGATTCCCTGCCTCTGATTCCCCGCCTCTGATTCCCCATCTCTGATTCACCGCCTTTGATTCGCCACCTCTGATTCCCCATATCTGATTCCTCGCCTCTGTTTCCCCGCCTCTGATTCCCCGCCTCTGATTCCCCATATCTCATTCCCTGCCTCTGATTCCCCATCTCTGATTCCCGGACTCTGATTCCCCACCTCTGATTCCCGGCCTCTTATTCCCGGCATCTGATTCCGGCCTCTGATTCCCGGCCTCTGATTCCCTGCTTCTGATTCCCCATCTCTGATTCCGCAAATCTAATTCCCTGCCTCTGATTCCCCACCTCTGATTCCCCATATCTGATTCCCCGCCTCTGTTTCCCCGCCTCTGTTTCCCCATATCTAAGTCCCCGCCTCTGATTCCCCAACTTTGATTCCACACCTCTGATTCCCCAGCTCTGATTCCCCGCCTCTGATTCCCCGCATCTGATTCCATGCATCTGATTCCCAGCGTCTGATTCCCATCCTCTGATTCCCATCCTCTGATTCCTCACCTCTGATTCCCCATATCTGATTCCCCGCCTCTGTTTCCCCGCCTCTGATTCCCTGCCTCTGTTTCCCCATATCTGATCCCCGCCTCTATTTGCCCGCATCTGATTCCCCGCCTCTGTTTCCCCATATCTGATTCCCTGCCTCTGATTTCCGGCCTCTGATTCCCCATCTCTGATTCACCGCCTTTGATTCGCCACCACTGATTCCCCATATCTGATTCCCCGCCTCTGTTTCCCCGCCTCTTATTCCCCGCCTCTGATTCCCCATATCTCATTCCCCGCCTCTGAATCCCCATCTCTGATTCCCGGACTCTGATTCCCCACCTCTGATTCCCGGCCACTTATTCCCGGCATCTGATTCCGGCCTCTGATTCCCGGCCTCTGATTCCCTGCTTCTGATTCTGATTCCCTGCCTCTGATTCCCCATCTCTGATTCCGCACATCTGATTCCCTGCCTCTGATTCCCCGCCTCTGATTCCCCGCCTCTGTTTCCCAATATCTAAGTCCCCGCCTCTGATTCCCCAACTCTGATTCCCCACCTCTGATTCCCCAGCTCTGATTCCCCGCCTCTGATTCCCCGCATCTGATTCCCTGCATCTGATTCCAAGCCTCTGATTCCCTGCCTCTGATTCCCAACCTCTGATTCCCCACCTCTGATTCCGCACATCTGATTCCCTGCCTCTGATTCCCCGACTCTGATCCCCACCTCTGATTCCCCAGCTCTGATTCCCCGCCTCTGATTCCCCGTGTTTGATTCCCTGCCTCTGATTCCCCGCCTCTGATTCCCCATCTCTGATTCATCGCCTTTGATTCCCGGCCTCTTATTCCCGGCATCTGATTCCGGCCTCTGATTCCCGACCTCTGATTCCCTGCCTCTGATTCCCCAACTTTGATTCCCAGCCTCTGATTTCCCAGCTCTGATTCCCCGCCTCTGATTCCCCGTGTTTGATTCCCTGCCTCTGATTCCCCGCCTCTGATTCCCCATCTCTGATTCACCGCATTTGATTCGCCACCTCTGATTCCCCATATCTGATTCCCCACCTCTGTTTCCCCACCTCTGATTCCCCGCCTCTGATTCTCCATATCTCATTCCCCGCCTCTGACTCCCCATCTCTGATTCCCGTACTCTGATTCCCCACCTCTGATTCCCGGCCTCTTATTCCCAGCATCTGATTCCAGGCCTCTGATTCCCGGCCTCTGACTCCCCGCTTCTGATTCTGATTCCCTGCCTCTGATTCCCCGCCTCTGATTCCGCACATCTGATTCCCCGCCTCTGTTTCCCCATATCTAATTCCCCACCTCTGATGCCCCAACTCTGATTCCCCGCCTCTGATTCCCCAGCTCTGATTCCCCGCCTCTGATTCTCCACATCCGATTCCCAATATCTGATTCCCCGCCTCTGTTTCCCCGCCCCTGATTCCCCGCCTCTGTTTCCCCATATCTGATTCCCCGCCTCTGATTCCCAACTATGATTCCCCGCCTCTTATTCCCCAGCTCTGATTCCCTGCCTCTGATTCCCCGCGTTCTATTCCCTGCCTCTGATTCCCCGCCTGTGATTCCCCATCTCTGATTCACCACCTCTGATTCCCCACCACTGATTCCCCATATCTAATTCCCCGCCTCTGTTTGCCCGCCTCTGATTCCCCGCCTCAGTTTCCCCATATCTGATTCCCCGCCTCTGAATCCCCAACTCTGATTCCCTGCCTCTGATTCCCCAGCTTCATTTCCCGCCTTTGATTCCCCCCGTCTGATTCCCAGCCTCTGATTCCCGTGTCTGATAACCTGCCTCTGATTCCCCGCCTCTGATTCCCCATCTCAGATTCACCGCCTCTGATTCCCCACCTCTGATTCCCCATCTCTGATTCCGCACATCCGATTCCCTGCCTCTGATACCCCGACTCTGATTCCCCGCCTCTGATTCCACATCTCTGATTCACCACCTCTGATTCCCCGCGTCTGATTCCCCGCCTCTGATTCCCCATCTCTGATTCCCCATCTCTGATTCCCCAATTCTGATTCCCCGCCTCTGATTCCCCAGCTCTGATTCCTCGCCTCTGATTCCCTTCCTCTGATTCCCAACCTCTGATTCCCCACCTCTGATTTCCCATATTGATTCCCTGCGTCTGATTCCCCGCCTCTGATTCCCCAACTCTGATTCCCCGCCTCTGATTCCCCAGCTCTGATTCCCCGCCTCTGATTCCCCGTGTTTGATTCCCTGCCTCTGATTCCCGGCCTCTGATTCCCCATCTCTGATTCACCGCCTTTGATTCGCCAACTCTGATTCCCCATATCTGATTACCCGCCTCTGTTTCCCCGCCTCTGATTCCCCGCCTCTGATTCCCCATATCTCATTCCCCGCCTCTGAATCCCCATCTCTGATTCCCGGACTCTGATTCCCCACCTCTGATTCCCGGCCTCTTATTCCCGGCATCTGATTCCGGCCTCTGATCCCCGGCCTCTGATTCCCTGCTTCTGATTCTGATTCCCTGCCTCTGATTCCCCATCTCTGATTCCGCACATCTGATTCCCTGCCTCTGATTCCCCGCCTCTGATTCCCCGCCTCTGTTTCCCAATATCTAAGTCCCCGCCTCTGATTCCCCAACTCTGATTCCCCACCTCTGATTCCCCAGCTCTGATTCCCCGCCTCTGATTCCCCGCATCTGATTCCCTGCATCTGATTCCAAGACTCTGATTCCCTGCCTCTGATTCCCCATATCTGATTCCCGGCCTCTGATTCCCCGCCTCTGATTCCCCGCCTCTGATTCCCTGCCTCTGATTCCCCATCCCCGATTCCGCACATCTGATTCCCTGCCTCTGATTCCCCGCCTCTGATTCCCCGCCTCTGATTCCCTGCCTCTGATTCCCAACCTCTGATTCCCCACCTCTGATTCCCCATATCTGATTCCCCGCCTCTGTTTCCCCGCCTCTGATTCCCCTCCTCTGATTCCCCAACTCTAATTCCCCGCCTCTGATTCCCCAGCTCTGATTCCCCGTGTTTGATTCCCCGCCTCTGATTCCCTGCCTCTGATTCCCAAGCTCTGATTCCCATCCTCTGATTCCCCAACTCTAATTCCCCGCCTCTGATTCCCCAGCTCTGATTCCCCAGCTCTGATTCCCCGCCTCTGATTTCCCGTGTTTGATTCCCTGCCTCTTCTTCCCCGCCTCTGATTCCCCATCTCTGATTCACCGCCTTTGATTCGCCACCTCTGATTCCACATATCTGATTCCCCACCTCTGTTTCCCCGCCTCTGATTCCCCGCATCTGATTCTCCATATCTCATTCCCCGCCTCTGATTCCCCACCTCTGATTCCCGGCCTCTTATTCCCAGCATCTGATTCCCGGCCTCTGATTCCCCGCTTCTGATTCTGATTCCCTGCCTCTGATTCCCCATCTCTGATTCCGCACATCTGATTCCCTGCCTCTGATTCCCCACCTCTGATTCCCCATATCTGATTTCCCGCCTCTGTTTCCCCGCCTCTGATTCCCCGCCTCTGTTTCCCCATATCTAATTCCCAACCTCTGATGCCCCAACTCTGATTCCCTGCCTCTGATTCCCCGCGTTCTATTCCCTGCCTCTGATTCCCCGCCTGTGATTCCCCATCTCTGATTCACCACCTCTGATTCCCCACCTCTGATTCCCCATATCTAATTCCCCGCCTCTGTTTGCCCGCCTCTGATTCCCCGCCTCTGTTTCCCCATATCTGATTCCCCGCCTCTGAATCCCCAACTCTGATTCCCTGCCTCTGATTCCCCAGCTCTGATTCCCCGCCTTTGATTCCCCCGTCTGATTCCCAGCCTCTGAAACCCCGTGTCTGATTTCTTGCCTCTGATTCCCCGCCTCTGATTCCCCATCTCTGATTCACAGCCTCTGATTCCCCACCTCTGATTCCCCATCTCTGATTCCGCACATCTGATTCCCTCCCTCTGATTCCCCGACTCTGATCCCCACCTCTGATTCCCCAGCTCTGATTCCCCGCCTCTGATTCCCCAACTCTGATTCCCCGCCTCTGATTCCCGGCCTCTTATTCCCAGCATCTGATTCCAGGCCTCTGATTCCCGGCCTCTGACTCCCCGCTTCTGATTCTGATTCCCTGCCTCTGATTCCCCATCTCTGATTCCGCACATCTGATTACCTGCCTCTGATTCCCCACCTCTGATTCCCCATATCTGATTCCCCGCCTCTGTTTCCACGCCTCTGATTCCCCGCCTCTGTTTCCGCTTATCTAATTCCCCACCTCTGATGCCCCAACTCTGATTCCCCGCCTCTGATTCCCCAGCTCTGATTCCCCGCCTCTGATTCCCTGCATCCGATTCCCCATATCTGATTCCCCGCCTCTCTTTCCCCGCCCCTGATTCCCCGCCTCTGTTTCCCCATATCTGATTATCCGCCTCTGATTCCCAACTATGATTCCCCGCCTCTGAATCCCCGCATCTGATTCCCTGCCTCTGCTTCCCCGCCTCTGATTCCCCAACTCTGATTACCCGCCTCTGATTCCCCAGCTCTGATTCCCCGCCTCTGATTCCCCGTGTTTGATTCCCTGCCTCTGATTCCCGGCCTCTGATTCCCCATCTCTGATTCACCGCCTTTGATTCGCCACCTCTGATACCCCATATCTGATTCCCCGCATCTGTTTCCCCGCCTCTGATTCCCCGCCTCTGATTCCCCATATCTCATTCCCCGCCTCTGAATCCCCATCTCTGATTCCCGGACTCTGATTCCCCACCTCTGATTCCCGGCCTCTTATTCCCGGCATCTGATTCCGGCCTCTGATTCCCGGCCTCTGATTCCCTGCTTCTGATTCTGATTCCCTGCCTCTGATTCCCCATCTCTGATTCCGCACATCTGATTCCCTGCCTCTGATTCCCCACCTCTGATTCCCCATATCTGACTCCCCGCCTCTGTTTCCCCGCCTCTGATTCCCCGCCTTTGTTTCCCAATATCTAAGTCCCCACCTCTGATTCCCCAACTCTGATTCCCCACCTCTGATTCCCCAGCTCTGATTCCCCGCCTCTGATTCCCCGCATCTGATTCCCTGCATCTGATTCCAAGCCTCTGATTCCATGCCCCTGATTCCCAACCTCTGATTCCCCACCTCTGATTCCCCATATCTGATTCCCCGCCTCTGTTTCCCCGCCTCTGATTCCCAACCTCTGTTTCCCCATATCTGATTCCCGGCCTCTTCTTCCCCGCCTCTGATTCCCCACCTCTGATTCCCTACCTCTGATTACCCATCTCCGATTCCGCACATCTGATTCCCTGCCTCTTATTCCCCGCCTCTGATTCCCTGCCTCTGATTCCCAACCTCTGATTCCCCACCTCTGATTCCCCATATCTGATTCCCCGCCTCTGTTTCCCCGCCTCTGATTCCCCTCCTCTGATTCCCCAACTCTAATTCCCCGCCTCTGATTCCCCAGCTCTGATTCCCCGTGTTTGATTCCCTGCCTCTGATTCCCTGCCCTGATTCCCCATCTCTGTTTCACCGCCTTTGATTCGCCACCTCTGATTCCCCATATCTGATTCCCCGCCTCTGTTTCGCCGCCTCTGATTCCCTGCCTCTGATTCCCAACCTCTGATTCCACACCTCTGATTCCCCATATCTGATTCCCCGCCTCTGATTCCCTGCCCTTGTTTCCCCATATCTGATTCCCTGCCTCTGATTCCCCAACTCTGATTCCCCGCCTCTGATTCCCCAGCTCTGATTCCCCGCCTCTGATTTCCCGTGTTTGATTCCCTGCCTCTGATTCCCCGCCTCTGATTCCCCATCTCTGATTCACCGCCTTTGATTCGCCACCTCTGATTCCACATATCTGATTCCCCACCTCTGTTTCCCCGCCTCTGATTCCCCGCCTCTGATTCTCCATATCTCATTCCCCGCCTCTGAATCCCCATCTCTGATTCCCGGACTCTGATTCCTCACCTCTTATTCCCGGCCTCTTATTCCCAGCATCTGATTCCCGGCCTCTGATTCCCGGCCTCTGATTCCCCGCTTCTGATTCTGATTCGCTGCCTCTGATTCCCCATCTCTGATTCCGCACATCTGATTCCCTGCCTCTGATTCCCCACCTCTGATTCCCCATATCTGATTTCCCGCCTCTGTTTCCCCGCCTCTGATTCCCCGCCTCTGTTTCCCCATACCTAATTCCCAACCTCTGATGCCCCAACTCTGATTCCCTGCCTCTGATTCCCCGCCTGTGATTCCCCATCTCTGATTCACCACCTCTGATTCCCCATATCTAATTCCCCACCTCTGTTTGCCCGCCTCTGATTCCCCGCCTCTGTTTCCCCATATCTGATTCCCCGCCTCTGAATCCCCAACTCTGATTCCCTGCCTCTGATTCCCCAGCTCTGATTCCCCGCCTTTGATTCCCCCCGTCTGATTCCCAGCCTCTGAATCCCCGTGTCTGATTTCCTGCCTCTGATTCCCCGCCTCTGATTCCCCATCTCTGATTCACAGCCTCTGATTCCCCACCTCTGATTCCCCATCTCGGATTCCGCACATCTGATTCCCTGCCTCTGATTCCCCGACTCTGATCCCCACCTCTGATTCCCAAGCTCTGATTCCCCGCCTCTGATTCCCCAACTCTGATTCCCCGCCTCTGATTCCCCAGCTCTGATTCCCCGCCTCTGATTCCCCGTGTTTGATTCCCTGCCTCTGATTCCCCGCCTCTGATTCCCCATTTCTGATTCACCGCCTTTGATTCGCCACCTCTGATTCCCCATATCTGATACCTCGCCTCTGTTTCCCCGCCTCTGATTCCCCGCCTCTGATTCCCCAGCTCTGATTCCCCGCCTCTGATTTTCCGTGTTTGATTCCCTGCCTCTGATTCCCGGCCTCTGATTCCCCATTTCTGATTCACCGCCTTTGATTCGCCACCTCTGATTCCCCATATCTGATTCCCCGCCTCTGTTTCCCCGCCTCTGATTCCCCGCCTCTGATTCCCCATATCTCATTCCCCGCCTCTGAATCCCCATCTCTGATTCCCGGACTCTGATTCCCCACCTCTGATTCCCGGCCTCTTATTCCCGGCATCTGATTCCGGCCTCTGATTCCCTGTCTCTGATTCCCTGCTTCTGATTCTGATTCCCTGCCTCTGATTCCCCATCTCTGATTCCGCACATCTGATTCCCTGCCTCTGATTCCCCGCCTCTGATTCCCCGCCTCTGTTTCCCAATATCTAAGTCCCCGCCTCTGATTCCCCAACTCTGATTCCCCACCTCTGATTCCCCAGCTCTGATTCCCCGCCTCTGATTCCCCGCATCTGATTCCCTGCATCTGATTCCAAGCCTCTGATTCCCTGCCTCTGATTCCCAACCTCTGATTCCCCACCTCTGATTCCGCACATCTGATTCCCTGCCTCTGATTCCCCGACTCTGATCCCCACCTCTGATTCCCCAGCACTGATTCCCCGCCTCTGATTCCCCGTGTTTGATTCCCTGCCTCTGATTCCCCGCCTCTGATTCCCCATCTCTGATTCATCGCCTTTGATTCCTGGCCTCTTATTCCCGGCATCTGATTCCGGCCTCTGATTCCCGACCTCTGATTCCCTGCCTCTGATTCCCCAACTTTGATTCCCAGCCTCTGATTCCCCAGCTCTGATTCCCCGCCTCTGATTCCCCGTGTTTGATTCCCTGCCTCTGATTCCCCGCCTCTGATTCCCCATCTCTGATTCACCGCATTTGATTCGCCACCTCTGATTCCCCATATCTGATTCCCCACCTCTGTTTCCCCACCTCTGATTCCCCGCCTCTGATTCTCCATATCTCATTCCCCGCCTCTGACTCCCCATCTCTGATTCCAGTACTCTGATTCCCCACCTCTGATTCCCGGCCTCTTATTCCCAGCATCTGATTCCAGGCCTCTGATTCCCGGCCTCTGACTCCCCGCTTCTGATTCTGATTCCCTGCCTCTGATTCCCCGCCTCTGATTCCGCACATCTGATTCCCCGCCTCTGTTTCCCCATATCTAATTCCCCACCTCTGATGCCCCAACTCTGATTCCCCGCCTCTGATTCCACAGCTCAGATTCTCCGCCTCTGATTCTCCACATCCGATTCCCAATATCTGATTCCCCGCCTCTGTTTCCCCGCCCCTGATTCCCCGCCTCTGTTTCCCCATATCTGATTCCCCGCCTCTGATTCCCAACTATGATTCCCCTCCTCTTATTCCCCAGCTCTGATTCCCTGCCTCTGATTCCCCGCGTTCTATTCCCTGCCTCTGATTCCCCGCCTGTGATTCCCCATCTCTGATTCACCACCTCTGATTCCCCACCACTGATTCCCCATATCTAATTCCCCGCCTCTGTTTGCCCGCCTCTGATTCCCCGCCTCTGTTTCCCCATATCTGATTCCCCGCCTCTGATTCCCAACTATGATTCCCCTCCTCTTATTCCCCAGCTCTGATTCCCTGCCTCTGATTCCCCGCGTTCTATTCCCTGCCTCTGATTCCCCGCCTGTTATTCCCCATCTCTGATTCACCACCTCTGATTCCCCACCACTGATTCCCCATATCTAATTCCCCGCCTCTGTTTGCCCGCCTCTGATTCCCCGCCTCTGTTTCCCCATATCTGATTCCCCGCCTCTGAATCCCCAACTCTGATTCCCTGCCTCTGATTTCCCAGCTTCATTCCCCGCCTTTGATTCCCCCCGTCTGATTCCCAGCCTCTGAATCCCCGTGTCTGATAACCTGCCTCTGATTCCCCGCCTCTGATTCCCCATCTCAGATTCACCGCCTCTGATTCCCCACCTCTGATTCCCCATCTCTGATTCCGCACATCCGATTCCCTGCCTCTGATTCCCCGACTCTGATTCCCCACCTCTGATTCCCCAGCTCTGATTCCCCGCCTCTGATTCCCCAACTCTGATTCCCCGCCTCTGATTCCCCAGCTCTGATTCCCCGCCTCTGATTCCCCGTGTTTGATCCCCTGCCTCTGATTCCCCAGCTCTGATTCCCCATCTCTGATTCACCGCCTTTGATTCGCCACCTCTGATTCCCCATATCTGATTCCTCGCCACTGTTTCCCCGCCTCTGATTCCGAGCCTCTGATTCCCCATATCTCATTCCCCGCCTCTGATTCCCCATCTCTGATTCCCGGACTCTGATTCCCCACCTCTGATTCCCGACCTCTTATTCCCGGCATCTGATTCCGGCCTCTGATTCCCGGCCTCTGATTCCCTGCTTCTGATTCTGATTCCCTGCCTCTGATTCCCCATTTCTGATTCCGCACATCTAATTCCCTGCCTCTGATTCCCCACCTCTGATTCCCCATATCTGAATCCCCGCCTCTGTTTCCCCGTCTCTGATTCCCCGCCTCTGTTTCCCCATATCTAAGTCCCAGCCTCTGATTCCCCAACTTTGATTCCCCACCTCTGATTCCCCAGCTCTGATTCCCCGCCTCTGATTCCACACCTCTGATTCCCCATACCTGATTCCCAACCTCTGTTTCCCCGCCTCTGATTCCCCGCTTCTGTTTCCCCATATCTGATTCCCGGCCTCTGATTCCCTGCCTTTGATTCCCCGCCACTGATTCCCTGCCTCTGATTCCCCATCTCCGATTCCGCACATCTGATTCCCTGCCTCTCATTCCCCGCCTCTGATTCCCCGCCTCTGATTCCCTGCCTCTGATTCCCAACCTCTGATTCCCCACCTCTGATTCCCCGTGTTTGATTCCCCGCCTCTGTTTCCCCGCCTCTGATTCCCCGCCTCTGATTCCACATCTCTGATTCACCACCTCTGATTCCCCGCGTCTGATTCCCCGCCTCTGATTCCCCATCTCTGATTCCCCATCTCTGATTCCCCAATTCTGATTCCCCACCTCTGATTCCCCAGCTCTGATTCCTCGCCTCTGATTCCCTTCCTCTGATTCCCAACCTCTGATTCCCCATCTCTGATTCCCCAATTCTGATTCCCCGCTTCTGATTCCCCAACTCTGATTCCCCGCCTCTGATTCCCCAGCTCTGATTCCCCGCCTCTGATTCCCCGTGTTTGATTCCCTGCCTCTGATTCCCGGCCTCTGATTCCCCATCTCCGATTCACCGCCTTTGATTCGCCACCTCTGATTCCCCATATCTGATTACCCGCCTCTGTTTCCCCGCCTCTGATTCCCCGCCTCTGATTCCCCATATCTCATTCCCCGCCTCTGAATCCCCATCTCTGATTCCCGGACTCTGATTCCCCACCTCTGATTCCCGGCCTCTTATTCCCGGCATCTGATTCCGGCCTCTGATCCCCGGCCTCTTATTCCCTGCTTCTGATTCTGATTCCCTGCCTCTGATTCCCCATCTCTGATTCCGCACATCTGATTCCCTGCCTCTGATTCCCCGCCTCTGATTCCCCGCCTCTGTTTCCCAATATCTAAGTCCCCGCCTCTGATTCCCCAACTCTGATTCCCCACCTCTGATTCCCCAGCTCTGATTCCCCGCCTCTGATTCCCCGCATCTGATTCCCTGCATCTGATTCCAAGACTCTGATTCCCTGCCTCTGATTCCCAACCTCTGATTCCCCACCTCTGATTCCCCATATCTGAATCCCCGCCTCTGTTTCCCCGCCTCTGATTCCCCACCTCTGTTTCCCCATATCTGATTCCCGGCCTCTGATTCCCCGCCTCTGATTCCCCGCCTCTGATTCCCTGCCTCTGATTCCCCATCCCCAATTCCGCACATCTGATTCCCTGCCTCTGATTCCCCGCCTCTGATTCCCCGCGTCTGATTCCCTGCCTCTGATTCCCAACCTCTGATTCCCCACCTCTGATTCCCCATATCTGATTCCCTGCCTCTGTTTCCCCGCCTCTGATTCCCCTCCTCTGATTCCCCAACTCTAATTCCCCGCCTCTGATTCCCCAGCTCTGATTCCCCGTGTTTGATTCCCCACCTCTGATTCCCTGCCTCTGATTCCCAACCTCTGATTCCACACCTCTGATTCCCCATATCTGATTCCCCGCCTCTGTTTCCCCCCCTCTGATTCCCTGCTCCTGTTTCCCCATATCTGATTCCCTGCCTCTGATTCCCCAACTCTGATTCCCCGCCTCTGATTCCCCAGCTCTGATTCCCCGCCTCTGATTTCCCGTGTTTGATTCCCTGCCTCTGATTCCCCGCCTCTGATTCCCCATCTCTGATTCACCGCCTTTGATTCGCCACCTCTGATTCCACATATCTGATTCCCCACCTCTGTTTCCCCGCCTCTGATTCCCCGCCTCTGATTCTCCATATCTCATTCCCCGCCTCTGATTCCCCACCTCTGATTCCCGGCCTCTTATTCCCAGCATCTGATTCCCGGCCTCTGATTACCCGCTTCTGATTCTGATTCCGTGCCTCTGATTCCCCATCTCTGATTCCGCACATCTGATTCCCTGCCTCTGATTCCCCACCTCTGATTCCCCATATCTGATTTCCCGCCTCTGTTTCCCCGCCTCTGATTCCCCGCCTGTTTCCCCATATCTAATTCCCAACCTCTGATGCCCCAACTCTGATTCCCTGCCTCTGATTCCCCGCGTTCTATTCCCTGCCTCTGATTCCCCGCCTGTGATTCCCCATCTCTGATTCACCACCTCTGATTCCCCACCTCTGATTCCCCATATCTAATTCCCCGCCTCTGTTTGCCCGCCTCTGATTCCCCGCCTCTGTTTCCCCATATCTGATTCCCCGCCTCTGAATCCCCAACTCTGATTCCCTGCCTCTGATTCCCCAGCTCTGATTCCCCGCCTTTGATTCCCCCGTCTGATTCCCAGCCTCTGAAACCCCGTGTGTGATTTCTTGCCTCTGATTCCCCGCCTCTGATTCCCCATCTCTGATTCACAGCCTCTGATTCCCCACCTCTGATTCCCCATCTCTGATTCCGCACATCTGATTCCCTGCCTCTGATTCCCCGACTCTGATCCCCACCTCTGATTCCCCAGCTCTGATTCCCCGCCTCTGATTCCCCAACTCTGATTCCCCACCTCTGATTCCCCAGCTCTGATTCCCCGCCTCTGATTCCCCGTGTTTGATTCCCTGCCTCTGATTCCACGCCTCTGATTCCCCATCTCTGATTCATCGCCTTTGATTCGCAACCTCTGATTCCCCATATCTGATTCCTCGCCTCTGTTTCCCCGCCTATGATTCCCCGCCTCTGATTCCCCATATCTCATTCCCCGCCTCTGATTCCCCATCTCTGATTCCCGGACTCTGATTCCCCACCTCTGATTCCCGGCCTCTTATTCCCGGCATCTGATTCCGGCCTCTTATTCACTGCCTCTGATTCCCTGCTTCTGATTCCCCATCTCTGATTCCGCAAATTTAATTCCCTGCCACTGATTCCCCACCTCTGATTCCCCATATCTGATTCCCCGCCTCTGTTTCCCGGCCTCTGATTCCCCGCTTCTGATTCTGATTCCCTGCCTCTGATTCCCCATCTCTGATTCCGCACATCTGATTCCCTGCCTCTGATTCCCCACCTCTGATTCCCCATATCTGATTTCCCGCCTCTGTTTCCCCGCCTCTGATTCCCCGCCTCTGTTTCCCCATATCTAATTCCCAACCTCTGATGCCCCAACTCTGATTCCCTGCCTCTGATTCCCCGGGTTCTATTCCCTGCCTCTGATTCCCCGCCTGTGATTCCCCATCTCTGATTCACCACCTCTGATTCCCCACCTCTGATTCCCCATATCTAATTCCCCGCCTCTGTTTGCCCGACTCTGATTCCCCGCCTCTGTTTCCCCATATCTGATTCCCCGCTTCTGAATCCCCAACTCTGATTCCCTGCCTCTGATTCCCCAGCTCTGATTCCCCGCCTTTGATTCCCCTGTCTGATTCCCAGCCTCTGAAACCCCGTGTCTGATTTCTTGCCTCTGATTCCCCGCCTCAGATTCCCCATCTATGATTCACAGCCTCTGATTCCCTACCTCTGATTCCCCATCTCTGATTCCGCACATCTGATTCCCTGCCTCTGATTCTCCGACTCTGATCCCCACCTCTGATTCCGCAGCTCTGATTCCCCGCCTCTGATTCCCCAACTCTGATTCCCCGCCTCTGATTCCCCAGCTCTGATTCCCCGCCTCTGATTCCCTGTGTTTGATTCCCTGCCTCTGATTCCCCGCCTCTGATTCCCCATCTCTGATTCACCGCCTTTGATTCGCCACCTCTGATTCCCCATATCTGATTCCTCGCCTCTGTTTCCCCGCCTCTGATTCCCCGCCTCTGATTCCCCATATCTCATTCCCTGCCTCTGATTCCCCATCTCTGATTCCCGGACTCTGATTCCCCACCTCTGATTCCCGGCCTCTTATTCCCGGCATCTGATTCCGGCCTCTGATTCCCGGCCTCTGATTCCCTGCTTCTGATTCCCCATCTCTGATTCCGCAAATCTAATTCCCTGCCTCTGATTCCCCACCTCTGATTCCCCATATCTGATTCCCCGCCTCTGTTTCCCCGCCTCTGATTCCCCGCCTCTGTTTCCCCATATCTAAGTCCCCGCCTCTGATTCCCCAACTTTGATTCCACACCTCTGATTCCCCAGCTCTGATTCCCCGCCTCTGATTCCCCGCATCTGATTCCATGCATCTGATTCCCAGCGTCTGATTCCCAGCCTCTGATTCCCATCCTCTGATTCCTCACCTCTGATTCCCCATATCTGATTCCCCGCCTCTGTTTCCCCGCCTCTGATTCCCCGCCTCTGTTTCCCCATATCTGATCCCCGCCTCTATTTGCCCGCATCTGATTCCCCGCCTCTGTTTCCCCATATCTGATTCCCTGCCTCTGATTCCCGGCCTCTGATTCCCCATCTCTGATTCACCGCCTTTGATTCGCCACCTCTGATTCCCCATATCTGATTCCCCGCCTCTGTTTCCCCGCCTCTTATTCCCCGCCTCTGATTCCCCATATCTCATTCCCCGCCTCTGAATCCCCATCTCTGATTCCCGGACTCTGATTCCCCACCTCTGATTCCCGGCCTCTTATTCCCGGCATCTGATTCCGGCCTCTGATCCCCGGCCTCTTATTCCCTGCTTCTGATTCTGATTCCCTGCCTCTGATTCCCCATCTCTGATTCCGCACATCTGATTCCCTGCCTCTGATTCCCCGCCTCTGATTCCCCGCCTCTGTTTCCCAATATCTAAGTCCCCGCCTCTGATTCCCCAACTCTGATTCCCCACCTCTGATTCCCCAGCTCTGATTCCCCGCCTCTGATTCCCCGCATCTGATTCCCTGCATCTGATTCCAAGACTCTGATTCCCTGCCTCTGATTCCCAACCTCTGATTCCCCACCTCTGATTCCCCATATCTGAATCCCCGCCTCTGTTTCCCCGCCTCTGATTCCCCACCTCTGTTTCCCCATATCTGATTCCCGGCCTCTGATTCCCCGCCTCTGATTCCCCGCCTCTGATTCCCTGCCTCTGATTCCCCATCCCCAATTCCGCACATCTGATTCCCTGCCTCTGATTCCCCGCCTCTGATTCCCCGCCTCTGATTCCCTGCCTCTGATTCCCAACCTCTGATTCCCCACCTCTGATTCCCCATATCTGATTCCCCGCCTCTGTTTCCCCGCCTCTGATTCCCCTCCTCTGATTCCCTAACTCTAATTCCCCGCCTCTGATTCCCCAGCTCTGATTCCCCATGTTTGATTCCCCGCCTCTGATTCCCTGCCTCTGATTCCCAACCTCTGATTCCACACCTCTGATTCCCCATATCTGATTCCCCGCCTCTGTTTCCCCCCCTCTGATTCCCTGCTCCTGTTTCCCCATATCTGATTCCCTGCCTCTGATTCCCCAACTCTGATTCCCCGCCTCTGATTCCCCAGCTCTGATTCCCCGCCTCTGATTTCCCGTGTTTGATTCCCTGCCTCTGATTCCCCGCCTCTGATTCCCCATCTCTGATTCACCGCCTTTGATTCGCCACCTCTGATTCCACATATCTGATTCTCCACCTCTGTTTCCCCGCCTCTGATTCCCCGCCTCTGATTCTCCATATCTCATTCCCCGCCTCTGATTCCCCACCTCTGATTTCCGGCCTCTTATTCCCAGCATCTGATTCCCGGCCTCTGATTCCCCGCTTCTGATTCTGATTCCGTGCCTCTGATTCCCCATCTCTGATTCCGCACATCTGATTCCCTACCTCTGATTCCCCACCTCTTATTCCCCATATCTGATTTCCCGCCTCTGTTTCCCCGCCTCTGATTCCCCGCCTGTTTCCCCATATCTAATTCCCAACCTCTGATGCCCCAACTCTGATTCCCTGCCTCTGATTCCCCGCGTTCTATTCCCTGCCTCTGATTCCCCGCCTGTGATTCCCCATCTCTGATTCACCACCTCTGATTCCCCACCTCTGATTCCCCATATCTAATTCCCCGCCTCTGTTTGCCCGCCTCTGATTCCCCGCCTCTGTTTCCCCATATCTGATTCCCCGCCTCTGAATCCCCAACTCTGATTCCCTGCCTCTGATTCCCCAGCTCTGATTCCCCGCCTTTGATTCCCCCGTCTGATTCCCAGCCTCTGAAACCCCGTGTGTGATTTCTTGCCTCTGATTCCCCGCCTCTGATTCCCCATCTCTGATTCACAGCCTCTGATTCCCCACCTCTGATTCCCCATCTCTGATTCCGCACATCTGATTCCCTGCCTCTGATTCCCCGACTCTGATCCCCACCTCTGATTCCCCAGCTCTGATTCCCCGCCTCTGATTCCCCAACTCTGATTCCCCGCCTCTGATTCCCCAGCTCTGATTCCCCGCCTCTGATTCCCCGTGTTTGATTCCCTGCCTCTGATTCCACGCCTCTGATTCCCCATCTCTGATTCATCGCCTTTGATTCGCAACCTCTGATTCCCCATATCTGATTCCTCGCCTCTGTTTCCCCGCCTATGATTCCCCGCCTCTGATTCCCCATATCTCATTCCCCGCCTCTGATTCCCCATCTCTGATTCCCGGACTCTGATTCCCCACCTCTGATTCCCGGCCTCTTATTCCCGGCATCTGATTCCGGCCTCTTATTCACTGCCTCTGATTCCCTGCTTCTGATTCCCCATCTCTGATTCCGCAAATTTAATTCCCTGCCTCTGATTCCCCACCTCTGATTCCCCATATCTGATTCCCCGCCTCTGTTTCCCGGCCTCTGATTCCCCGCTTCTGATTCTGATTCCCTGCCTCTGATTCCCCATCTCTGATTCCGCACATCTGATTCCCTGCCTCTGATTCCCCACCTCTGATTCCCCATATCTGATATCCCGCCTCTGTTTCCCCGCCTCTGATTCCCCGCCTCTGTTTCCCCATATCTAATTCCCAACCTCTGATGCCCCAACTCTGATTCCCTGCCTCTGATTCCCCGGGTTCTATTCCCTGCCTCTGATTCCCCGCCTGTGATTCCCCATCTCTGATTCACCACCTCTGATTCCCCACCTCTGATTCCCCATATCTAATTCCCCACCTCTGTTTGCCCGACTCTGATTCCCCGCCTCTGTTTCCCCATATCTGATTCCCCGCTTCTGAATCCCCAACTCTGATTCCCTGCCTCTGATTCCCCAGCTCTGATTCCCCGCCTTTGATTCCCCTGTCTGATTCCCAGCCTCTGAAACCCCGTGTCTGATTTCTTGCCTCTGATTCCCCGCCTCAGATTCCCCATCTATGATTCACAGCCTCTGATTCCCCACCTCTGATTCCCCATCTCTGATTCCGCACATCTGATTCCCTGCCTCTGATTCCCCGACTCTGATCCCCACCTCTGATTCCGCAGCTCTGATTCCCCGCCTCTGATTCCCCAACTCTGATTCCCCGCCTCTGATTCCCCAGCTCTGATTCCCCGCCTCTGATTCCCCGTGTTTGATTCCCTGCCTCTGATTCCCCGCCTCTGATTCCCCATCTCTGATTCACCGCCTTTGATTCGCCACCTCTGATTCCCCATATCTGATTCCTCGCCTCTGTTTCCCCGCCTCTGATTCCCCGCCTCTGATTCCCCATATCTCATTCCCTGCCTCTGATTCCCCATCTCTGATTCCCGGACTCTGATTCCCCACCTCTGATTCCCGGCCTCTTATTCCCGGCATCTGATTCCGGCCTCTGATTCCCGGCCTCTGATTCCCTGCTTCTGATTCCCCATCTCTGATTCCGCAAATCTAATTCCCTGCCTCTGATTCCCCACCTCTGATTCCCCATATCTGATTCCCCGCCTCTGTTTCCCCGCCTCTGTTTCCCCATATCTAAGTCCCCGCCTCTGATTCCCCAACTTTGATTCCACACCTCTGATTCCCCAGCTCTGATTCCCCGCCTCTGATTCCCCGCATCTGATTCCATGCATCTGATTCCCAGCGTCTGATTCCCAGCCTCTGATTCCCATCCTCTGATTCCTCACCTCTGATTCCCCATATCTGATTCCCCGCCTCTGTTTCCCCGCCTCTGATTCCCTGCCTCTGTTTCCCCATATCTGATCCCCGCCTCTATTTGCCCGCATCTGATTCCCCGCCTCTGTTTCCCCATATCTGATTCCCTGCCTCTGATTTCCGGCCTCTGATTCCCCATCTCTGATTCACCGCCTTTGATTCGCCACCACTGATTCCCCATATCTGATTCCCCGCCTCTGTTTCCCCGCCTCTTATTCCCCGCCTCTGATTCCCCATATCTCATTCCCCGCCTCTGAATCCCCATCTCTGATTCCCGGACTCTGATTCCCCACCTCTGATTCCCGGCCTCTTATTCCCGGCATCTGATTCCGGCCTCTGATTCCCGGCCTCTGATTCCCTGCTTCTGATTCTGATTCCCTGCCTCTGATTCCCCATCTCTGATTCCCCACCTCTGATTCCCCAGCTCTGATTCCCCGCCTCTGATTCCCCGCATCTGATTCCCTGCATCTGATTCCAAGCCTCTGATTCCCTGCCTCTGATTCCCAACCTCTGATTCCCCACCTCTGATTCCGCACATCTGATTCCCTGCCTCTGATTCCCCGACTCTGATCCCCACCTCTGATTCCCCAGCTCTGATTCCCCGCCTCTGATTCCCCGTGTTTGATTCCCTGCCTCTGATTCCCCGCCTCTGATTCCCCATCTCTGATTCATCGCCTTTGATTCCCGGCCTCTTATTCCCGGCATCTGATTCCGGCCTCTGATTCCCGACCTCTGATTCCCTGCCTCTGATTCCCCAACTTTGATTCCCAGCCTCTGATTTCCCAGCTCTGATTCCCCGCCTCTGATTCCCCGTGTTTGATTCCCTGCCTCTGATTCCCCGCCTCTGATTCCCCATCTCTGATTCACCGCATTTGATTCGCCACCTCTGATTCCCCATATCTGATTCCCCACCTCTGTTTCCCCACCTCTGATTCCCCGCCTCTGATTCTCCATATCTCATTCCCCGCCTCTGACTCCCCATCTCTGATTCCCGTACTCTGATTCCCCACCTCTGATTCCCGGCCTCTTATTCCCAGCATCTGATTCCAGGCCTCTGATTCCCGGCCTCTGACTCCCCGCTTCTGATTCTGATTCCCTGCCTCTGATTCCCCGCCTCTGATTCCGCACATCTGATTCCCCGCCTCTGTTTCCCCATATCTAATTCCCCACCTCTGATGCCCCAACTCTGATTCCCCGCCTCTGATTCCCCAGCTCTGATTCCCCGCCTCTGATTCTCCACATCCGATTCCCAATATCTGATTCCCCGCCTCTGTTTCCCCGCCCCTGATTCCCCGCCTCTGTTTCCCCATATCTGATTCCCCGCCTCTGATTCCCAACTATGATTCCCCGCCTCTTATTCCCCAGCTCTGATTCCCTGCCTCTGATTCCCCGCGTTCTATTCCCTGCCTCTGATTCCCCGCCTGTGATTCCCCATCTCTGATTCACCACCTCTGATTCCCCACCACTGATTCCCCATATCTAATTCCCCGCCTCTGTTTGCCCGCCTCTGATTCCCCGCCTCAGTTTCCCCATATCTGATTCCCCGCCTCTGAATCCCCAACTCTGATTCCCTGCCTCTGATTCCCCAGCTTCATTTCCCGCCTTTGATTCCCCCCGTCTGATTCCCAGCCTCTGATTCCCGTGTCTGATAACCTGCCTCTGATTCCCCGCCTCTGATTCCCCATCTCAGATTCACCGCCTCTGATTCCCCACCTCTGATTCCCCATCTCTGATTCCGCACATCCGATTCCCTGCCTCTGATACCCCGACTCTGATTCCCCACCTCTGATTCCCCAGCTCTGATTCCCCGCCTCTGATTCCCCAACTCTGATTCCCCGCCTCTGATTCCCCAGCTCTGATTCCCCGCCTCTGATTCCCCGTGTTTGATCCCCTGCCTCTGATTCCCCAGCTCTGATTCCCCATCTCTGATTCACCGCCTTTGATTCGCCACCTCTGATTCCCCATATCTGATTCCTCGCCACTGTTTCCCCGCCTCTGATTCCGAGCCTCTGATTCCCCATATCTCATTCCCCGCCTCTGATTCCCCATCTCTGATTCCCGGACTCTGATTACCCACCTTTGATTCCCGACCTCTTATTCCCGGCATCTGATTCCGGCCTCTGATTCCCGGCCTCTGACTCCCTGCTTCTGATTCTGATTCCCTGCCTCTGATTCCCCATTTCTGATTCCGCACATCTAATTCCCTGCCTCTGATTCCCCACCTCTGATTCCCCATATCTGAATCCCCGCCTCTGTTTCCACGTCTCTGATTCCCCGCCTCTGTTTCCCCATATCTAAGTCCCAGCCTCTGATTCCCCAACTTTGATTCCCCACCTCTGATTCCCCAGCTCTGATTCCCCGCCTCTGATTCCCCACCTCTGATTCCCCATACCTGATTCCCAGCCTCTGTTTCCCCGCCTCTGATTCCCCACTTCTGTTTCCCCATATCTGATTCCCGGCCTCTGATTCCCTGCCTCTGATTCCCCGCCACTGATTCCCTGCCTCTGATTCCCCATCTCCGATTCCGCACATCTGATTCCCTGCCTCTCATTCCCCGCCTCTGATTCCCCGCCTCTGATTCCCTGCCTCTGATTCCCAACCTCTGATTCCCCACCTCTGATTCCCCGTGTTTGATTCCCCGCCTCTGTTTCCCCACCTCTGATTCCCCGCCTCTGATTCCACATCTCTGATTCACCACCTCTGATTCCCAGCGTCTGATTCCCCGCCTCTGATTCCCCATCTCTGATTCCCCATCTCTGATTCCCCAATTCTGATTCCCCGCCTCTGATTCCCCAGCTCTGATTCCTCGCCTCTGATTCCCTTCCTCTGATTCCCAACCTCTGATTCCCCATCTCTGATTCCCCAATTCTGATTCCCCGCCTCTGATTCCCCAACTCTGATTCCCCGCCTCTGATTCCCCAGCTCTGATTCCCCGCCTCTGATTCCCCGTGTTTGATTCCCTGCCTCTGATTCCCGGCCTCTGATTCCCCATCTCCGATTCACCGCCTTTGATTCGCCACCTCTGATTCCCCATATCTGATTACCCGCCTCTGTTTCCCCGCCTCTGATTCCCCGCCTCTGATTCCCCATATCTCATTCCCCGCCTCTGAATCCCCATCTCTGATTCCCGGACTCTGATTCCCCACCTCTGATTCCCGGCCTCTTATTCCCGGCATCTGATTCCGGCCTCTGATCCCCGGCCTCTGATTCCCTGCTTCTGATTCTGATTCCCCGCCTCTGATTCCCCGCATCTGATTCCCTGCATCTGATTCCAAGACTCTGATTCCCTGCCTCTGATTCCCAACCTCTGATTCCCCACCTCTGATTCCCCATATCTGAATCCCCGCCTCTGTTTCCCCGCCTCTGATTCCCCACCTCTGTTTCCCCATATCTGATTCCCGGCCTCTGATTCCCCGCCTCTGATTCCCCGCCTCTGATTCCCTGCCTCTGATTCCCCATCCCCGATTCCGCACATCTGATTCCCTGCCTCTGATTCCCCGCCTCTGATTCCCCGCCTCTGATTCCCTGCCTCTGATTCCCAACCTCTGATTCCCCACCTCTGATTCCCCATATCTGATTCCCCGCCTCTGTTTCCCCGCCTCTGATTCCCCTCCTCTGATTCCCCAACTCTAATTCCCCGCCTCTGATTCCCCAGCTCTGATTCCCCGTGTTTGATTCCCCGCCTCTGATTCCCTGCCTCTGATTCCCAACCTCTGATTCCACACCTCTGATTCCCCATATCTGATTCCCCGCCTCTGTTTCCCCGCCTCTGATTCCCTGCCCCTGTTTCCCCATATCTGATTCCCTGCCTCTGATTCCCCAACTCTGATTCCCCGCATCTAATTCCCCAGCTCTGATTCCCCGCCTCTGATTTCCCGTGTTTGATTCCCTGCCTCTGATTCCCCGCCTCTGATTCCCCATCTCTGATTCACCGCCTTTGATTCGCCACCTCTGATTCCACATATCTGATTCCCCACCTCTGTTTCCCCGCCTCTGATTCCCCGCCTCTGATTCTCCATATCTCATTCCCCGCCTCTGATTCCCCACCTCTGATTCCCGGCCTCTTATTCCCAGCATCTGATTCCCGGCCTCTGATTCCCTGCTTCTGATTCTGATTCCCTGCCTCTGATTCCCCATCTCTGATTCCGCACATCTGATTCCCTGCCTCTGATTCCCCACCTCTGATTCCCCATATCTGATTTCCCGCCTCTGTTTCCCCGCCTCTGATTCCCCGCCTCTGTTTCCCCATATCTAATTCCCAACCTCTGATGCCCCAACTCTGATTCCCTGCCTCTGATTCCCCGCGTTCTATTCCCTGCCTCTGATTCCCCGCCTGTGATTCCCCAGCTTCATTTCCCGCCTTTGATTCCCCCCGTCTGATTCCCAGCCTCTGATTCCCGTGTCTGATAACCTGCCTCTGATTCCCCGCCTCTGATTCCCCATCTCAGATTCACCGCCTCTGATTCCCCACCTCTGATTCCCCATCTCTGATTCCGCACATCCGATTCCCTGCCTCTGATACCCCGACTCTGATTCCCCACCTCTGATTCCCCAGCTCTGATTCCCCGCCTCTGATTCCCCAACTCTGATTCCCCGCCTCTGATTCACCAGCTCTGATTCCCCGCCTCTGATTCCCCGTGATTGATCACCTGCCTCTGATTCCCCAGCTCTGATTCCCCATCTCTGATTCACCGCCTTTGATTCGCCACCTCTGATTCCCCATATCTGATTCCTCGCCACTGTTTCCCCGCCTCTGATTCCGAGCCTCTGATTCCCCATATCTCATTCCCCGCCTCTGATTCCCCATCTCTGATTCCCGGACTCTGATTCCCCACCTCTGATTCCCGACCTCTTATTCCCGGCATCTGATTCCGGCCTCTGATTCCCGTCCTCTGATTCCCTGCTTCTGATTCTGATTCCCTGCCTCTGATTCCCCATTTCTGATTCCGCACATCTAATTCCCTGCCTCTGATTCCCCACCTCTGATTCCCCATATCTGAATCCCCGCCTCTGTTTCCCCGTCTCTGATTCCCCGCCTCTGTTTCCCCATATCTAAGTCCCAGCCTCTGATTCCCCAACTTTGATTCCCCACCTCTGATTCCCCAGCTCTGATTCCCCGCCTCTGATTCCCCACCTCTGATTCCCCATACCTGATTCCCAGCCTCTGTTTCCCCGCCTCTGATTCCCCGCTTCTGTTTCCCCATATCTGATTCCCGGCCTCTGATTCCCTGCCTCTGATTCCCCGCCACTGATTCCCTGCCTCTCATTCCCCGCCTCTGATTCCCCGCCTCTGATTCCCTGCCTCTGATTCCCAACCTCTGATTCCCCACCTCTGATTCCCCGTGTTTGATTCCCCGCCTCTGTTTCCCCGCCTCTGATTCCCCGCCTCTGATTCCACATCTCTGATTCAACACCTCTGATTCCCCGCGTCTGATTCCCCGCCTCTGATTCCCCATCTCTGATTCCCCATCTCTGATTCCCCAATTCTGATTCCCCGCCTCTGATTCCCCAGCTCTGATTCCTCGCCTCTGATTCCCTTCCTCTGATTCCCAACCTCTGATTCCCCATCTCTGATTCCCCAATTCTGATTCCCCGCCTCTGATTCCCCAACTCTGATTCCCCGCCTCTGATTCCCCAGCTCTGATTCCCCGCCTCTGATTCCCCGTGTTTGATTCCCTGCCTCTGATTCCCGGCCTCTGATTCCCCATCTCCGATTCACCGCCTTTGATTCGCCACCTCTGATTCCCCATATCTGATTACCCGCCTCTGTTTCCCCGCCTCTGATTCCCCGCCTCTGATTCCCCATATCTCATTCCCCGCCTCTGAATCCCCATCTCTGATTCCCGGACTCTGATTCCCCACCTCTGATTCCCGGCCTCTTATTCCCGGCATCTGATTCCGGCCTCTGATCCCCGGCCTCTGATTCCCTGCTTCTGATTCTGATTCCCTGCCTCTGATTCCCCATCTCTGATTCCGCACATCTGATTCCTTGCCTCTGATTCCCCGCCTCTGATTCCCCGCCTCTGTTTCCCAATATCTAAGTCCCCGCCTCTGATTCCCCAACTCTGATTCCCCACCTCTGATTCCCCAGCTCTGATTCCCCGCCTCTGATTCCCCGCATCTGATTCCCTGCATCTGATTCCAAGACTCTGATTCCCTGCCTCTGATTCCCAACCTCTGATTCCCCACCTCTGATTCCCCATATCTGAATCCCCGCCTCTGTTTCCCCGCCTCTGATTCCCCACCTCTGTTTCCCCATATCTGATTCCCGGCCTCTGATTCCCCGCCTGTGATTCCCCGCCTCTGATTCCCTGCCTCTGATTCCCCATCCCCGATTCCGCACATCTGATTCCCTGCCTCTGATTCCCCGCCTCTGATTCCCCGCCTCTGATTCCCTGCCTCTGATTCCCAACCTCTGATTCCCCACCTCTGATTCCCCATATCTGATTCCCCGCCTCTGTTTCCCCGCCTCTGATTCCCCTCCTCTGATTCCCCAACTCTAATTCCCCGCCTCTGATTCCCCAGCTCTGATTCCCCGTGTTTGATTCCCCGCCTCTGATTCCCTGCCTCTGATTCCCAACCTCTGATTCCACACCTCTGATTCCCCATATCTGATTCCCCGCCTCTGTTTCCCCGCCTCTGATTCCCTGCCCCTGTTTCCCCATATCTGATTCCCTGCCTCTGATTCCCCAACTCTGATTCCCCGCATCTAATTCCCCAGCTCTGATTCCCCGCCTCTGATTTCCCGTGTTTGATTCCCTGCCTCTGATTCCCCGCCTCTGATTCCCCATCTCTGATTCACCGCCTTTGATTCGCCACCTCTGATTCCACATATCTGATTCCCCACCTCTGTTTCCCCGCCTCTGATTCCCCGCCTCTGATTCTCCATATCTCATTCCCCGCCTCTGATTCCCCACATCTGATTCCCGGCCTCTTATTCCCAGCATCTGATTCCCGGCCTCTGATTCCCTGCTTCTGATTCTGATTCCCTGCCTCTGATTCCCCATCTCTGATTCCGCACATCTGATTCCCTGCCTCTGATTCCCCACCTCTGATTCCCCATATCTGATTTCCCGCCTCTGTTTCCCCGCCTCTGATTCCCCGCCTCTGTTTCCCCATATCTAATTCCCAACCTCTGATGCCCCAACTCTGATTCCCTGCCTCTGATTCCCCGCGTTCTATTCCCTGCCTCTGATTCCCCGCCTGTGATTCCCCATCTCTGATTCACCACCTCTGATTCCCCACCTCTGATTCCCCATATCTAATTCCCCGCATCTGTTTGCCCGCCTCTGATTCCCCGCCTCTGTTTCCCCATATCTGATTCCCTGCCTCTGAATCCCCAACTCTGATTCCCTGCCTCTGATTCCCCAGCTCTGATTCCCCGCCTTTGATTCCCCCGTCTGATTCCCAGCCTCTGAAACCCCGTGTCTGATTTCTTGCCTCTGATTCCCCGCCTCTGATTCCCCATCTCTGATTCACAGCCTCTGATTCCCCACCTCTGATTCCCCATCTCTGATTCCGCACATCTGATTCCCTGCCTCTGATTCCCCGACTCTGATCCCCACCTCTGATTCCCCAGCTCTGATTCCCCGCCTCTGATTCCCCAACTCTGATTCCCCGCCTCTGATTCCCCAGCTCTGATTCCCCGCCTCTGATTCCCCGTGTTTGATTCCCTGCCTCTGATTCCACGCCTCTGATTCCCCATCTCTGATTCATCGCCTTTGATTCGCAACCTCTGATTCCCCATATCTGATTCCTCGCCTCTGTTTCCCCGCCTCTGATTCCCCGCCTCTGTTTCCCCATATCTAATTCCCAACCTCTGATGCCCCAACTCTGATTCCCTGCCTCTGATTCCCCGAGTTCTATTCCCTGCCTCTGATTCCCCGCCTGTGATTCCCCATCTCTGATTCACCACCTCTGATTCCCCACCTCTGATTCCCCATATCTAATTCCCCGCCTCTGTTTGCCCGACTCTGATTCCCCGCCTCTGTTTCCCCATATCTGATTCCCCGCTTCTGAATCCCCAACTCTGATTCCCTGCCTCTGATTCCCCAGCTCTGATTCCCCGCCTTTGATTCCCCTGTCTGATTCCCAGCCTCTGAAACCCCGTGTCTGATTTCTTGCCTCTGATTCCCCGCCTCAGATTCCCCATCTATGATTCACAGCCTCTGATTCCCCACCTCTGATTCCCCATCTCTGATTCCGCACATCTGATTCCCTGCCTGTGATTCCCCGACTCTGATCCCCACCTCTGATTCCGCAGCTCTGATTCCCCGCCTCTGATTCCCCAACTCTGATTCCCCGCCTCTGATTCCCCAGCTCTGATTCCCCGCCTCTGATTCCCCGTGTTTGATTCCCTGCCTCTGATTCCCCGCCTCTGATTCCCCATCTCTGATTCACCGCCTTTGATTCGCCACCTCTGATTCCCCATATCTGATTCCTCGCCTCTGTTTCCCCGACTCTGATTCCCCGCCTCTGATTCCCCATATCTGATTCCTCGCCTCTGATTCCTCGCCTCTGTTTCCCCGCCTCTGATTCCCTGCCTCTGATTCCCCATCTCTGATTCCGCACATCTGATTCCCTGCCTCTGATTCCCCACCTCTGATTCCCCATATCTGACTCCCCGCCTCTGTTTCCCCGCCTCTGATTCCCCGCCTTTGTTTCCCAATATCTAAGTCCCCACCTCTGATTCCCCAACTCTGATTCCCCACCTCTGATTCCCCAGCTCTGATTCCCCGCCTCTGATTCCCCGCATCTGATTCCCTGCATCTGATTCCAAGCCTCTGATTCCATGCCCCTGATTCCCAACCTCTGATTCCCCACCTCTGATTCCCCATATCTGATTCCCCGCCGCTGTTTCCCCGCCTCTGATTCCCCACCTCTGTTTCCCCATATCTGATTCCCGGCCTCTTCTTCCCCGCCTCTGATTCCCCACCTCTGATTCCCTACCTCTGATTACCCATCTCCGATTCCGCACATCTGATTCCCTGCCTCTTATTCCCCGCCTCTGATTCCCTGCCTCTGATTCCCAACCTCTGATTCCCCACCTCTGATTCCCCATATCTGATTCCCCGCCTCTGTTTCCCCGCCTCTGATTCCCCTCCTCTGATTCCCCAACTCTAATTCCCCGCCTCTGATTCCCCAGCTCTGATTCCCCGTGTTTGATTCCCTGCCTCTGATTCCCTGCCCTGATTCCCCATCTCTGTTTCACCGCCTTTGATTCGCCACCTCTGATTCCCCATATCTGATTCCCCGCCTCTGTTTCGCCGCCTCTGATTCCCTGCCTCTGATTCCCAACCTCTGATTCCACACCTCTGATTCCCCATATCTGATTCCCCGCCTCTGTTTCCCCGCCTCTGATTCCCTGCCCTTGTTTCCCCATATCTGATTCCCTGCCTCTGATTCCCCAACTCTGATTCCCCGCCTCTGATTCCCCAGCTCTGATTCCCCGCCTCTGATTTCCCGTGTTTGATTCCCTGCCTCTGATTCCCCGCCTCTGATTCCCCATCTCTGATTCACCGCCTTTGATTCGCCACCTCTGATTCCACATATCTGATTCCCCACCTCTGTTTCCCCGCCTCTGATTCCCCGCCTCTGATTCTCCATATCTCATTCCCCGCCTCTGAATCCCCATCTCTGATTCCCGGACTCTGATTCCTCACCTCTGATTCCCGGCCTCTTATTCCCAGCATCTGATTCCCGGCCTCTGATTCCCGGCCTCTGATTCCCCGCTTCTGATTCTGATTCGCTGCCTCTGATTCCCCATCTCTGATTCCGCACATCTGATTCCCTGCCTCTGATTCCCCACCTCTGATTCCCCATATCTGATTTCCCGCCTCTGTTTCCCCGCCTCTGATTCCCCGCCTCTGTTTCCCCATACCTAATTCCCAACCTCTGATGCCCCAACTCTGATTCCCTGCCTCTGATTCGCCGCCTGTGATTCCCCATCTCTGATTCACCACCTCTGATTCCCCATATCTAATTCCCCACCTCTGTTTGCCCGCCTCTGATTCCCCGCCTCTGTTTCCCCATATCTGATTCCCCGCCTCTGAATCCCCAACTCTGATTCCCTGCCTCTTATTCCCCAGCTCTGATTCCACGCCTTTGATTCCCCCCGTCTGATTCCCAGCCTCTGAATCCCCGTGTCTGATTTCCTGCCTCTGATTCCCCGCCTCTGATTCCCCATCTCTGATTCACAGCCTCTGATTCCCCACCTCTGATTCCCCATCTCGGATTCCGCACATCTGATTCCCTGCCTCTGATTCCCCGACTCTGATCCCCACCTCTGATTCCCAAGCTCTGATTCCCCGCCTCTGATTCCCAAACTCTGATTCCCCGCCTCTGATTCCCCAGCTCTGATTCCCCGCCTCTGATTCCCCGTGTTTGATTCCCTGCCTCTGATTCCCCGCCTCTGATTCCCCATCTCTGATTCACCGCCTTTGATTCGCCACCTCTGATTCCCCATATCTGATTCCTCGCCTCTGTTTCCACGCCTCTGATTCCCCGCCTCTGATTCCCCAGCTCTGATTCCCCGCCTCTGATTTTCCGTGTTTGATTCCCTGCCTCTGATTCCCGGCCTCTGATTCCCCATTTCTGATTCACCGCCTTTGATTCGCCACCTCTGATTCCCCATATCTGATTCCCCGCCTCTGTTTTCCCGCATCTGATTCCCCGCCTCTGATTCCCCATATCTCATTCCCCGCCTCTGAATCCCCATCTCTGATTCCCGGACTCTGATTCCCCACCTCTGATTCCCGGCCTCTTATTCCCGGCATCTGATTCCGGCCTCTGATTCCCGGCCTCTGATTCCCTGCTTCTGATTCTGATTCCCTGCCTCTGATTCCCCATCTCTGATTCCGCACATCTGATTCCCTGCCTCTGATTCCCCGCCTCTGATTCCCCGCCTCTGTTTCCCAATATCTAAGTCCCCGCCTCTGATTCCCCAACTCTGATTCCCCACCTCTGATTCCCCAGCTCTGATTCCCCGCCTCTGATTCCCCGCATCTGATTCCCTGCATCTGATTCCAAGCCTCTGATTCCCTGCCTCTGATTCCCAACCTCTGATTCCCCACCTCTGATTCCGCACATCTGATTCCCTGCCTCTGATTCCCCGACTCTGATCCCCACCTCTGATTCCCCAGCTCTGATTCCCCGCCTGTGATTCCCCGTGTTTGATTCCCCGCCTCTGATTCCCCGCCTCTGATTCCCCATCTCTGATTCATCGCCTTTGATTCCTGGCCTCTTATTCCCGGCATCTGATTCCGGCCTCTGATTCCCGACCTCTGATTCCCTGCCTCTGATTCCCCAACTTTGATTCCCAGCCTCTGATTCCCCAGCTCTGATTCCCCGCCTCTGATTCCCCGTGTTTGATTCCCTGCCTCTGATTCCCCGCCTCTGATTCCCCATCTCTGATTCACCGCATTTGATTCGCCACCTCTGATTCCCCATATCTGATTCCCCACCTCTGTTTCCCCACCTCTGATTCCCCGCCTCTGATTCTCCATATCTCATTCCCCGCCTCTGACTCCCCATCTCTGATTCCCGTACTCTGATTCCCCACCTCTGATTCCCGGCCTCTTATTCCCAGCATCTGATTCCAGGCCTCTGATTCCCGGCCTCTGACTCCCCGCTTCTGATTCTGATTCCCTGCCTCTGATTCCCCGCCTCTGATTCCGCACATCTGATTCCCCGCCTCTGTTTCCCCATATCTAATTCCCCACCTCTGATGCCCCAACTCTGATTCCCCGCCTCTGATTCCCCAGCTCTGATTCCCCGCCTCTGATTCTCCACATCCGATTCCCAATATCTGATTCCCCGCCTCTGTTTCCCCATATATGATTCCCCGCCTCTGATTCCCAACTATGATTCCCCGCCTCTTATTCCCCAGCTCTGATTCCCTGCCTCTGATTCCCCGCGTTCTATTCCCTGCCTCTGATTCCCCGCCTGTGATTCCCCATCTCTGATTCACCACCTCTGATTCCCCACCACTGATTCCCCATATCTAATTCCCCGCCTCTGTTTGCCCGCCTCTGATTCCCCGCCTCTGTTTCCCCATATCTGATTCCCCGCCTCTGAATCCCCAACTCTGATTCCCTGCCTCTGATTCCCCAGCTTCATTCCCCGCCTTTGATTCCCCCCGTCTGATTCCCAGCCTCTGAATCCCCGTGTCTGATAACCTGCCTCTGATTCCCCGCCTCTGATTCCCCATCTCAGATTCACCGCCTTTGATTCCCCACCTCTGATTCCCCATCTCTGATTCCGCACATCCGATTCCCTGCCTCTGATTCCCCGACTCTGATTCCCCACCTCTGATTCCCCAGCTCTGATTCCCCGCCTCTGATTCCCCAACTCTGATTCCCCGCCTCTGATTCCCCAGCTCTGATTCCCCGCCTCTGATTCCCCGTGTTTGATCCCCTGCCTCTGATTCCCCAGCTCTGATTCCCCATCTCTGATTCACAGCCTCTGATTCCCCACCTCTGATTCCCCATCTCGGATTCCGCACATCTGATTCCCTGCCTCTGATTCCCCGACTCTGATCCCCACCTCTGATTCCCAAGCTCTGATTCCCCGCCTCTGATTCCCAAACTCTGATTCCCCGCCTCTGATTCCCCAGCTCTGATTCCCCGCCTCTGATTCCCCGTGTTTGATTCCCTGCCTCTGATTCCCCGCCTCTGATTCCCCATCTCTGATTCACCGCCTTTGATTCGCCACCTCTGATTCCCCATATCTGATTCCTCGCCACTGTTTCCCCGCCTCTGATTCCGAGCCTCTGATTCCCCATATCTCATTCCCCGCCTCTGATTCCCCATCTCTGATTCCCGGACTCTGATTCCCCACCTCTGATTCCCGACCTCTTATTCCCGGCATCTGATTCCGGTCTCTGATTCCCGGCCTCTGATTCCCTGCTTCTGATTCTGATTCCCTGCCTCTGATTCCCCATTTCTGATTACGCACATCTAATTCCCTGCCTCTGATTCCCCACCTCTGATTCCCAATATCTGAATCCCCGCCTCTGTTTCCCCGTCTCTGATTCCCCGCCTCTGTTTCCCCATATCTAAGTCCCAGCCTCTGATTCCCCAACTTTGATTCCCCACCTCTGATTCCCCAGCTCTGATTCCCCGCCTCTGATTCCCCACCTCTGATTCCCCATACCTGATTCCCAGCCTCTGTTTCCCCGCCTCTGATTCCCCGCTTCTGTTTCCCCATATCTGATTCCCGGCCTCTGATTCCCTGCCTCTGATTCCCCGCCACTGATTCCCTGCCTCTGATTCCCCATCTCCGATTCCGCACATCTGATTCCCTGCCTCTCATTCCCCGCCTCTGATTCCCCGCCTCTGATTCCCTGCCTCTGATTCCCAACCTCTGATTCCCCACCTCTGATTCCCCGTGTTTGATTCCCCACCTCTGTTTCCCCGCCTCTGATTCCCCGCTTCTGATTCCACATCTCTGATTCACCACCTCTGATTCCCCGCGTCTGATTCCCTGCCTCTGATTCCCCATCTCTGATTCCGCATCTCTGATTCCCCAATTCTGATTCCCCGCCTCTGATTCCCCAGCTCTGATTCCTCGCCTCTGATTCCCTTCCTCTGATTCCCAACCTCTGATTCCCCATCTCTGACTCCCCAATTCTGATTCCCCGCCTCTGATTCCCCAACTCTGATTCCCCGCCTCTGATTCCCCAGCTCTGATTCCCCGCCTCTGATTCCCCGTGTTTGATTCCCTGCCTCTGATTCCCGGCCTCTGATTCCCCATCTCCGATTCACCGCCTTTGATTCGCCACCTCTGATTCCCCATATCTGATTACCCGCCTCTGTTTCCCCGCCTCTGATTCCCCGCCTCTGATTCCCCATATCTCATTCCCCGCCTCTGAATCCCCATCTCTGATTCCCGGACTCTGATTCCCCACCTCTGATTCCCGGCCTCTTATTCCCAGCATCTGATTCCCGGCCTCTGATTCCCTGCTTCTGATTCTGATTCCCTGCCTCTGATTCCCCATCTCTGATTCCGCACATCTGATTCCCTGCCTCTGATTCCCCACCTCTGATTCCCCATATCTGATTTCCCGCCTCTGTTTCCCCGCCTCTGATTCCCCGCCTCTGTTTCCCCATATCTAATTCCCAACCTCTGATGCCCCAACTCTGATTCCCTGCCTCTGATTCCCCGCGTTCTATTCCCTGCCTCTGATTCCCCGCCTGTGATTCCCCATCTCTGATTCACCACCTCTGATTCCCCACCTCTGATTCCCCATATCTAATTCCCCGCATCTGTTTGCCCGCCTCTGATTCCCCGCCTCTGTTTCCCCATATCTGATTCCCTGCCTCTGAATCCCCAACTCTGATTCCCTGCCTCTGATTCCCCAGCTCTGATTCCCCGCCTTTGATTCCCCCGTCTGATTCCCAGCCTCTGAAACCCCGTGTCTGATTTCTTGCCTCTGATTCCCCGCCTCTGATTCCCCATCTCTGATTCACAGCCTCTGATTCCCCACCTCTGATTCCCCATCTCTGATTCCGCACATCTGATTCCCTGCCTCTGATTCCCCGACTCTGATCCCCACCTCTGATTCCCCAGCTCTGATTCCCCGCCTCTGATTCCCCAACTCTGATTCCCCGCCTCTGATTCCCCAGCTCTGATTCCCCGCCTCTGATTCCCCGTGTTTGATTCCCTGCCTCTGATTCCACGCCTCTGATTCCCCATCTCTGATTCATCGCCTTTGATTCGCAACCTCTGATTCCCCATATCTGATTCCTCGCCTCTGTTTCCCCGCCTCTGATTCCCCGCCTCTGTTTCCCCATATCTAATTCCCAACCTCTGATGCCCCAACTCTGATTCCCTGCCTCTGATTCCCCGGGTTCTATTCCCTGCCTCTGATTCCCCGCCTGTGATTCCCCATCTCTGATTCACCACCTCTGATTCCCCACCTCTGATTCCCCATATCTAATTCCCCGCCTCTGTTTGCCCGACTCTGATTCCACGCCTCTGTTTCCCCATATCTGATTCCCCGCTTCTGAATCCCCAACTCTGATTCCCTGCCTCTGATTCCCCAGCTCTGATTCCCCGCCTTTGATTCCCCTGTCTGATTCCCAGCCTCTGAAACCCCGTGTCTGATTTCTTGCCTCTGATTCCCCGCCTCAGATTCCCCATCTATGATTCACAGCCTCTGATTCCCCACCTCTGATTCCCCATCTCTGATTCCGCACATCTGATTCCGCAGCTCTGATTCCCCGCCTCTGATTCCCCAACTCTGATTCCCCACCTCTGATTCCCCAGCTCTGATTCCCCGCCTCTGATTCCCCGTGTTTGATTCCCTGCCTCTGATTCCCCGCCTCTGATTCCCCATCTCTGATTCACCGCCTTTGATTCGCCACCTCTGATTCCCCATATCTGATTCCTCGCCTCTGTTTCCCCGCCTCTGATTCCCCGCCTCTGATTCCCCATATCTGATTCCTCGCCTCTGATTCCTCGCCTCTGTTTCCCCGCCTCTGATTCCCTGCCTCTGATTCCCCATCTCTGATTCCGCACATCTGATTCCCTGCCTCTGATTCCCCACCTCTGATTCCCCATATCTGACTCCCCGCCTCTGTTTCCCCGCCTCTGATTCCCCGCCTTTGTTTCCCAATATCTAAGTCCCCACCTCTGATTCCCCAACTCTGATTCCCCACCTCTGATTCCCCAGCTCTGATTCCCCGCCTCTGATTCCCCGCATCTGATTCCCTGCATCTGATTCCAAGCCTCTGATTCCATGCCCCTGATTCCCAACCTCAGATTCCCCACCTCTGATTCCCCATATCTGATTCCCGGCCTCTTCTTCCCCGCCTCTGATTCCCCACCTCTGATTCCCTACCTCTGATTACCCATCTCCGATTCCGCACATCTGATTCCCTGCCTCTTATTCCCCGCCTCTGATTCCCTGCCTCTGATTCCCAACCTCTGATTCCCCACCTCTGATTCCCCATATCTGATTCCCCGCCTCTGTTTCCCCGCCTCTGATTCCCCTCCTCTGATTCCCCAACTCTAATTCCCCGCCTCTGATTCCCCAGCTCTGATTCCCCGTGTTTGATTCCCTGCCTCTGATTCCCTGCCCTGATTCCCCATCTCTGTTTCACCGCCTTTGATTCGCCACCTCTGATTCCCCATATCTGATTCCCCGCCTCTGTTTCGCCGCCTCTGATTCCCTGCCTCTGATTCCCAACCTCTGATTCCACACCTCTGATTCCCCATATCTGATTCCCCGCCTCTGTTTCCCCGCCTCTGATTCCCTGCCCTTGTTTCCCCATATCTGATTCCCTGCCTCTGATTCCCCAACTCTGATTCCCCGCCTCTGATTCCCCAGCTCTGATTCCTCGCCTCTGATTTCCCGTGTTTGATTCCCTGCCTCTGATTCCCCGCCTCTGATTCCCCATCTCTGATTCACCGCCTTTGATTCGCCACCTCTGATTCCACATATCTGATTCCCCACCTCTGTTTCCCCGCCTCTGATTCCCCGCCTCTGATTCTCCATATCTCATTCCCCGCCTCTGAATCCCCATCTCTGATTCACCGCCTTTGATTCGCCACCTCTGATTCCACATATCTGATTCCCCACCTCTGTTTCCCAGCATCTGATTCCCGGCCTCTGATTCCCGGCCTCTGATTCCCCGCTTCTGATTCTGATTCGCTGCCTCTGATTCCCCATCTCTGATTCCGCACATCTGATTCCCTGCCTCTGATTCCCCACCTCTGATTCCCCATATCTGATTTCCCGCCTCTGTTTCCCCGCCTCTGATTCCCCGCCTCTGTTTCCCCATACCTAATTCCCAACCTCTGATGCCCCAACTCTGATTCCCTGCCTCTGATTCCCCGCCTGTGATTCCCCATCTCTGATTCACCACCTCTGATTCTCCATATCTAATTCCCCACCTCTGTTTGCCCGCCTCTGATTCCCCGCCTCTGTTTCCCCATATCTGATTCCCCGCCTCTGATTCCCCATCTCTGATTCATCGCCTTTGATTCCCGGCCTCTTATTCCCGGCATCTGATTCCGGACTCTGATTCCCGACCTCTGATTCCCTGCCTCTGATTCCCCAACTTTGATTCCCAGCCTCTGATTCCCCAGCTCTGATTCCCCGCCTCTGATTCCCCGTGTTTGATTCCCTGCCTCTGATTCCCCGCCTCTGATTCCCCATCTCTGATTCACCGCATTTGATTCGCCACCTCTGATTCCCCATATCTGATTCCCCACCTCTGTTTCCCCACCTCTGATTCCCCGCCTCTGATTCTCCATATCTCATTCCCCGCCTCTGACTCCCCATCTCTGATTCCCGTACTCTGATTCCCCACCTCTGATTCCCGGCCTCTTATTCCCAGCATCTGATTCCAGGCCTCTGATTCCCGGCCTCTGACTCCCCGCTTCTGATTCTGATTCCCTGCCTCTGATTCCCCGCCTCTGATTCCGCACATCTGATTCCCCGCCTCTGTTTCCCCATATCTAATTCCCCACCTCTGATGCCCCAACTCTGATTCCCCGCCTCTGATTCCCCAGCTCTGATTCCCCGCCTCTGATTCTCCACATCCGATTCCCAATATCTGATTCCCCGCCTCTGTTTCCCCGCCCCTGATTCCCCGCCTCTGTTTCCCCATATCTGATTCCCCGCCTCTGATTCCCAACTATGATTCCCCGCCTCTTATTCCCCGCGTTCTATTCCCTGCCTCTGATTCCCCGCCTGTGATTCCCCATCTCTGATTCACCACCTCTGATTCCCCACCACTGATTCCCCATATCTAATTCCCCGCCTCTGTTTGCCCGCCTCTGATTCCCCGCCTCAGTTTCCCCATATCTGATTCCCCGCCACTGAATCCCCAACTCTGATTCCCTGCCTCTGATTCCCCAGCTTCATTTCCCGCCTTTGATTCCCCCCGTCTGATTCCCAGCCTCTGATTCCCGTGTCTGATAACCTGCCTCTGATTCCCCGCCTCTGATTCCCCATCTCAGATTCACCGCCTCTGATTCCCCATCTCTGATTCACAGCCTCTGATTCCCCACCTCTGATTCCCCATCTCGGATTCCGCACATCTGATTCCCTGCCTCTGATTCCCCGACTCTGATCCCCACCTCTGATTCCCAAGCTCTGATTCCCCGCCTCTGATTCCCCAACTCTGATTCCCCGCCTCTGATTCCCCAGCTCTGATTCCCCGCCTCTGATTCCCCGTGTTTGATTCCCTGCCTCTGATTCCCCGCCTCTGATTCCCCATCTCTGATTCACCGCCTTTGATTCGCCACCTCTGATTCCCCATATCTGATTCCTCACCTCTGTTTCCACGCCTCTGATTCCCCGCCTCTGATTCCCCAGCTCTGATTCCCCGCCTCTGATTTTCCGTGTTTGATTCCCTGCCTCTGATTCCCGGCCTCTGATTCCCCATTTCTGATTCACCGCCTTTGATTCGCCACCTCTGATTCCCCATATCTGATTCCCCGCCTCTGTTTCCCCGCATCTGATTCCCCGCCTCTGATTCCCCATATCTCATTCCCCGCCTCTGAATCCCCATCTCTGATTCCCGGACTCTGATTCCCCACCTCTGATTCCCGGCCTCTTATTCCCGGCATCTGATTCCGGCCTCTGATTCCCGGCCTCTGATTCCCTGCTTCTGATTCTGATTCCCTGCCTCTGATTCCCCATCTCTGATTCCGCACATCTGATTCCCTGCCTCTGATTCCCCGCCTCTGATTCCCCGCCTCTGTTTCCCAATATCTAAGTCCCCGCCTCTGATTCCCCAACTCTGATTCCCCACCTCTGATTCCCCAGCTCTGATTCCCCGCCTCTGATTCCCCGCATCTGATTCCCTGCATCTGATTCCAAGCCTCTGATTCCCTGCCTCTGATTCCCAACCTCTGATTCCCCACCTCTGATTCCGCACATCTGATTCCCTGCCTCTGATTCCCCGACTCTGATCCCCACCTCTGATTCCCCAGCTCTGATTCCCCGCCTGTGATTCCCCGTGTTTGATTCCCTGCCTCTGATTCCCCGCCTCTGATTCCCCATCTCTGATTCATCGCCTTTGATTCCTGGCCTCTTATTCCCGGCATCTGATTCCGGCCTCTGATTCCCGACCTCTGATTCCCTGCCTCTGATTCCCCAACTTTGATTCCCAGCCTCTGATTCCCCAGCTCTGATTCCCCGCCTCTGATTCCCCGTGTTTGATTCCCAGCCTCTGATTCCCCGCCTCTGATTCCCCATCTCTGATTCACCGCATTTGATTCGCCACCTCTGATTCCCCATATCTGATTCCCCACCTCTGTTTCCCCACCACTGATTCCCCGCCTCTGATTCTCCATATCTCATTCCCCGCCTCTGACTCCCCATCTCTGATTCCCGTACTCTGATTCCCCACCTCTGATTCCCGGCCTCTTATTCCCAGCATCTGATTCCAGGCCTCTGATTCCCGGCCTCTGACTCCCCGCTTCTGATTCTGATTCCCTGCCTCTGATTCCCCGCCTCTGATTCCGCACATCTGATTCCCCGCCTCTGTTTCCCCATATCTAATTCCCCACCTCTGATGCCCCAACTCTGATTCCCCGCCTCTGATTCCCCAGCTCTGATTCCCCGCCTCTGATTCTCCACATCCGATTCCCAATATCTGATTCCCCGCCTCTGTTTCCCCGCCCCTGATTCCCCGCCTCTGTTTCCCCATATATGATTCCCCGCCTCTGATTCCCAACTATGATTCCCCGCCTCTTATTCCCCAGCTCTGATTCCCTGCCTCTGATTCCCCGCGTTCTATTCCCTGCCTCTGATTCCCCGCCTGTGATTCCCCATCTCTGATTCACCACCTCTGATTCCCCACCACTGATTCCCCATATCTAATTCCCCGCCTCTGTTTGCCCGCCTCTGATTCCCCGCCTCTGTTTCCCCATATCTGATTCCCCGCCTCTGAATCCCCAACTCTGATTCCCTGCCTCTGATTCCCCAGCTTCATTCCCCGCCTTTGATTCCCCCCGTCTGATTCCCAGCCTCTGAATCCCCGTGTCTGATAACCTGCCTCTGATTCCCCGCCTCTGATTCCCCATCTCAGATTCACCGCCTCTGATTCCCCACCTCTGATTCCCCATCTCTGATTCCGCACATCCGATTCCCTGCCTCTGATTCCCCGACTCTGATTCCCCACCTCTGATTCCCCAGCTCTGATTCCCCGCCTCTGATTCCCCAGCTCTGATTCCCCGCCTGTGATTCCCCGTGTTTGATTCCCTGCCTCTGATTCCCCGCCTCTGATTCCCCATCTCTGATTCACCGCCTTTGATTCGCCACCTCTGATTCCACATATCTGATTCCCCACCTCTGTTTCCCCGCCTCTGATTCCCCGCCTCTGATTCTCCATATCTCATTCCCCGCCTCTGAATCCCCATCTCTGATTCCCGGACTCTGATTCCTCACCTCTGATTCCCGGCCTCTTATTCCCAGCATCTGATTCCCGGCCTCTGATTCCCGGCCTCTGATTCCCCGCTTCTGATTCTGATTCGCTGCCTCTGATTCCCCATCTCTGATTCCGCACATCTGATTCCCTGCCTCTGATTCCCCACCTCTGATTCCCCATATCTGATTTCCCGCCTCTGTTTCCCCGCCTCTGATTCCCCGCCTCTGTTTCCCCATACCTAATTCCCAACCTCTGATGCCCCAACTCTGATTCCCTGCCTCTGATTCCCCGCCTGTGATTCCCCATCTCTGATTCACCACCTCTGATTCTCCATATCTAATTCCCCACCTCTGTTTGCCCGCCTCTGATTCCCCGCCTCTGTTTCCCCATATCTGATTCCCCGCCTCTGATTCCCCATCTCTGATTCATCGCCTTTGATTCCCGGCCTCTTATTCCCGGCATCTGATTCCGGACTCTGATTCCCGACCTCTGATTCCCTGCCTCTGATTCCCCAACTTTGATTCCCAGCCTCTGATTCCCCAGCTCTGATTCCCCGCCTCTGATTCCCCGTGTTTGATTCCCTGCCTCTGATTCCCCGCCTCTGATTCCCCATCTCTGATTCACCGCATTTGATTCGCCACCTCTGATTCCCCATATCTGATTCCCCACCTCTGTTTCCCCACCTCTGATTCCCCGCCTCTGATTCTCCATATCTCATTCCCCGCCTCTGACTCCCCATCTCTGATTCCCGTACTCTGATTCCCCACCTCTGATTCCCGGCCTCTTATTCCCAGCATCTGATTCCAGGCCTCTGATTCCCGGCCTCTGACTCCCCGCTTCTGATTCTGATTCCCTGCCTCTGATTCCCCGCCTCTGATTCCGCACATCTGATTCCCCGCCTCTGTTTCCCCATATCTAATTCCCCACCTCTGATGCCCCAACTCTGATTCCCCGCCTCTGATTCCCCAGCTCTGATTCCCCGCCTCTGATTCTCCACATCCGATTCCCAATATCTGATTCCCCGCCTCTGTTTCCCCGCCCCTGATTCCCCGCCTCTGTTTCCCCATATCTGATTCCCCGCCTCTGATTCCCAACTATGATTCCCCGCCTCTTATTCCCCGCGTTCTATTCCCTGCCTCTGATTCCCCGCCTGTGATTCCCCATCTCTGATTCACCACCTCTGATTCCCCACCACTGATTCCCCATATCTAATTCCCCGCCTCTGTTTGCCCGCCTCTGATTCCCCGCCTCAGTTTCCCCATATCTGATTCCCCGCCACTGAATCCCCAACTCTGATTCCCTGCCTCTGATTCCCCAGCTTCATTTCCCGCCTTTGATTCCCCCCGTCTGATTCCCAGCCTCTGATTCCCGTGTCTGATAACCTGCCTCTGATTCCCCGCCTCTGATTCCCCATCTCAGATTCACCGCCTCTGATTCCCCATCTCTGATTCACAGCCTCTGATTCCCCACCTCTGATTCCCCATCTCGGATTCCGCACATCTGATTCCCTGCCTCTGATTCCCCGACTCTGATCCCCACCTCTGATTCCCAAGCTCTGATTCCCCGCCTCTGATTCCCCAACTCTGATTCCCCGCCTCTGATTCCCCAGCTCTGATACCCCGCCTCTGATTCCCCGTGTTTGATTCCCTGCCTCTGATTCCCCGCCTCTGATTCCCCATCTCTGATTCACCGCCTTTGATTCGCCACCTCTGATTCCCCATATCTGATTCCTCACCTCTGTTTCCACGCCTCTGATTCCCCGCCTCTGATTCCCCAGCTCTGATTCCCCGCCTCTGATTTTCCGTGTTTGATTCCCTGCCTCTGATTCCCGGCCTCTGATTCCCCATTTCTGATTCACCGCCTTTGATTCGCCACCTCTGATTCCCCATATCTGATTCCCCGCCTCTGTTTCCCCGCATCTGATTCCCCGCCTCTGATTCCCCATATCTCATTCCCCGCCTCTGAATCCCCATCTCTGATTCCCGGACTCTGATTCCCCACCTCTGATTCCCGGCCTCTTATTCCCGGCATCTGATTCCGGCCTCTGATTCCCGGCCTCTGATTCCCTGCTTCTGATTCTGATTCCCTGCCTCTGATTCCCCATCTCTGATTCCGCACATCTGATTCCCTGCCTCTGATTCCCCGCCTCTGATTCCCCGCCTCTGTTTCCCAATATCTAAGTCCCCGCCTCTGATTCCCCAACTCTGATTCCCCACCTCTGATTCCCCAGCTCTGATTCCCCGCCTCTGATTCCCCGCATCTGATTCCCTGCATCTGATTCCAAGCCTCTGATTCCCTGCCTCTGATTCCCAACCTCTGATTCCCCACCTCTGATTCCGCACATCTGATTCCCTGCCTCTGATTCCCCGACTCTGATCCCCACCTCTGATTCCCCAGCTCTGATTCCCCGCCTGTGATTCCCCGTGTTTTATTCCCTGCCTCTGATTCCCCGCCTCTGATTCCCCATCTCTGATTCATCGCCTTTGATTCCTGGCCTCTTATTCCCGGCATCTGATTCCGGCCTCTGATTCCCGACCTCTGATTCCCTGCCTCTGATTCCCCAACTTTGATTCCCAGCCTCTGATTCCCCAGCTCTGATTCCCCGCCTCTGATTCCCCGTGTTTGATTCCCTGCCTCTGATTCCCCGCCTCTGATTCCCCATCTCTGATTCACCGCATTTGATTCGCCACCTCTGATTCCCCATATCTGATTCCCCACCTCTGTTTCCCCACCACTGATTCCCCGCCTCTGATTCTCCATATCTCATTCCCCGCCTCTGACTCCCCATCTCTGATTCCCGTACTCTGATTCCCCACCTCTGATTCCCGGCCTCTTATTCCCAGCATCTGATTCCAGGCCTCTGATTCCCGGCCTCTGACTCCCCGCTTCTGATTCTGATTCCCTGCCTCTGATTCCCCGCCTCTGATTCCGCACATCTGATTCCCCGCCTCTGTTTCCCCATATCTAATTCCCCACCTCTGATGCCCCAACTCTGATTCCCCGCCTCTGATTCCCCAGCTCTGATTCCCCGCCTCTGATTCTCCACATCCGATTCCCAATATCTGATTCCCCGCCTCTGTTTCCCCGCCCCTGATTCCCCGCCTCTGTTTCCCCATATATGATTCCCCGCCTCTGATTCCCAACTATGATTCCCCGCCTCTTATTCCCCAGCTCTGATTCCCTGCCTCTGATTCCCCGCGTTCTATTCCCTGCCTCTGATTCCCCGCCTGTGATTCCCCATCTCTGATTCACCACCTCTGATTCCCCACCACTGATTCCCCATATCTAATTCCCCGCCTCTGTTTGCCCGCCTCTGATTCCCCGCCTCTGTTTCCCCATATCTGATTCCCCGCCTCTGAATCCCCAACTCTGATTCCCTGCCTCTGATTCCCCAGCTTCATTCCCCGCCTTTGATTCCCCCCGTCTGATTCCCAGCCTCTGAATCCCCGTGTCTGATAACCTGCCTCTGATTCCCCGCCTCTGATTCCCCATCTCAGATTCACCGCCTCTGATTCCCCACCTCTGATTCCCCATCTCTGATTCCGCACATCCGATTCCCTGCCTCTGATTCCCCGACTCTGATTCCCCACCTCTGATTCCCCAGCTCTGATTCCCCGCCTCTGATTCCCCAACTCTGATTCCCCGCCTCTGATTCCCCAGCTCTGATTCCCCGCCTCTGATTCCCCGTGTTTGATCCCCTGCCTCTGATTCCCCAGCTCTGATTCCCCATCTCTGATTCACCGCCTTTGATTCGCCACCTCTGATTCCCCATATCTGATTCCTCGCCACTGTTTCCCCGCCTCTGATTCCCCGCCTCTGATTCTCCATATCTCATTCCCCGCCTCTGACTCCCCATCTCTGATTCCCGTACTCTGATTCCCCACCTCTGATTCCCGACCTCTTATTCCCGGCATCTGATTCCGGTCTCTGATTCCCGGCCTCTGATTCCCTGCTTCTGATTCTGATTCCCTGCCTCTGATTCCCCATTTCTGATTCCGCACATCTAATTCCCTGCCTCTGATTCCCCACCTCTGATTCCCCATATCTGAATCCCCGCCTCTGTTTCCCCGTCTCTGATTCCCCGCCTCTGTTTCCCCATATCTAAGTCCCAGCCTCTGATTCCCCAACTTTGATTCCCCACCTCTGATTCCCCAGCTCTGATTCCCCGCCTCTGATTCCCCACCTCTGATTCCCCATACCTGATTCCCAGCCTCTGTTTCCCCGCCTCTGATTCCCCGCTTCTGTTTCCCCATATCTGATTCCCGGCCTCTGATTCCCTGCCTCTGATTCCCCGCCACTGATTCCCTGCCTCTGATTCCCCATCTCCGATTCCGCACATCTGATTCCCTGCCTCTCATTCCCCGCCTCTGATTCCCCGCCTCTGATTCCCTGCCTCTGATTCCCAACCTCTGATTCCCCACCTCTGATTCCCCGTGTTTGATTCCCCACCTCTGTTTCCCCGCCTCTGATTCCCCGCCTCTGATTCCACATCTCTGATTCACCACCTCTGATTCCCCGCGTCTGATTCCCTGCCTCTGATTCCCCATCTCTGATTCCGCATCTCTGATTCCCCAATTCTGATTCCCCGCCTCTGATTCCCCAGCTCTGATTCCTCGCCTCTGATTCCCTTCCTCTGATTCCCAACCTCTGATTCCCCATCTCTGACTCCCCAATTCTGATTCCCCGCCTCTGATTCCCCAACTCTGATTCCCCGCCTCTGATTCCCCAGCTCTGATTCCCCGCCTCTGATTCCCCGTGTTTGATTCCCTGCCTCTGATTCCCGGCCTCTGATTCCCCATCTCCGATTCACCGCCTTTGATTCGCCACCTCTGATTCCCCATATCTGATTACCCGCCTCTGTTTCCCCGCCTCTGATTCCCCGCCTCTGATTCCCCATATCTCATTCCCCGCCTCTGAATCCCCATCTCTGATTCCCGGACTCTGATTCCCCACCTCTGATTCCCGGCCTCTTATTCCCAGCATCTGATTCCCGGCCTCTGATTCCCTGCTTCTGATTCTGATTCCCTGCCTCTGATTCCACATCTCTGATTCCGCACATCTGATTCCCTGCCTCTGATTCCCCACCTCTGATTCCCCATATCTGATTTCCCGCCTCTGTTTCCCCGCCTCTGATTCCCCGCCTCTGTTTCCCCATATCTAATTCCCAACCTCTGATGCCCCAACTCTGATTCCCTGCCTCTGATTCCCCGCGTTCTATTCCCTGCCTCTGATTCCCCGCCTGTGATTCCCCATCTCTGATTCACCACCTCTGATTCCCCACCTCTGATTCCCCATATCTAATTCCCCGCATCTGTTTGCCCGCCTCTGATTCCCCGCCTATGTTTCCCCATATCTGATTCCCTGCCTCTGAATCCCCAACTCTGATTCCCTGCCTCTGATTCCCCAGCTCTGATTCCCCGCCTTTGATTCCCCCGTCTGATTCCCAGCCTCTGAAACCCCGTGTCTGATTTCTTGCCTCTGATTCCCCGCCTCTGATTCCCCATCTCTGATTCACAGCCTCTGATTCCCCACCTCTGATTCCCCATCTCTGATTCCGCACATCTGATTCCCTGCCTCTGATTCCCCGACTCTGATCCCCACCTCTGATTCCCCAGCTCTGATTCCCTGCCTCTGATTCCCCAACTCTGATTCCCCGCCTCTGATTCCCCAGCTCTGATTCCCCGCCTCTGATTCCCCGTGTTTGATTCCCTGCCTCTGATTCCACGCCTCTGATTCCCCATCTCTGATTCATCGCCTTTGATTCGCAACCTCTGATTCCCCATATCTGATTCCTCGCCTCTGTTTCCCCGCCTCTGATTCCCCGCCTCTGTTTCCCCATATCTAATTCCCAACCTCTGATGCCCCAACTCTGATTCCCTGCCTCTGATTCCCCGGGTTCTATTCCCTGCCTCTGATTCCCCGCCTGTGATTCCCCATCTCTGATTCACCACCTCTGATTCCCCACCTCCGATTCCCCATATCTAATTCCCCGCCTCTGTTTGCCCGACTCTGATTCCCCGCCTCTGTTTCCCCATATCTGATTCCCCGCTTCTGAATCCCCAACTCTGATTCCCTGCCTCTGATTCCCCAGCTCTGATTCCCCGCCTTTGATTCCCCTGTCTGATTCCCAGCCTCTGAAACCCCGTGTCTGATTTCTTGCCTCTGATTCCCCGCCTCAGATTCCCCATCTATGATTCACAGCCTCTGATTCCCCACCTCTGATTCCCCATCTCTGATTCCGCACATCTGATTCCGCAGCTCTGATTCCCCGCCTCTGATTCCCCAACTCTGATTCCCCACCTCTGATTCCCCAGCTCTGATTCCCCGCCTCTGATTCCCCGTGTTTGATTCCCTGCCTCTGATTCCCCGCCTCTGATTCCCCATCTCTGATTCACCGCCTTTGATTCGCCACCTCTGATTCCCCATATCTGATTACTCGCCTCTGTTTCCCCGCCTCTGATTCCCCGCCTCTGATTCCCCATATCTGATTCCTCGCCTCTGATTCCTCGCCTCTGTTTCCCCGCCTCTGATTCCCTGCCTCTGATTCCCCATCTCTGATTCCGCACATCTGATTCCCTGCCTCTGATTCCCCACCTCTGATTCCCCATATCTGACTCCCCGCCTCTGTTTCCCCGCCTCTGATTCCCCGCCTTTGTTTCCCAATATCTAAGTCCCCACCTCTGATTCCCCAACTCTGATTCCCCACCTCTTATTCCCCAGCTCTGATTCCCCGCCTCTGATTCCCCGCATCTGATTCCCTGCATCTGATTCCAAGCCTCTGATTCCATGCCCCTGATTCCCAACCTCAGATTCCCCACCTCTGATTCCCCATATCTGATTCCCCGCCTCTGTTTCCCCGCCTCTGATTCCCCACCTCTGTTTCCCCATATCTGATTCCCGGCCTCTTCTTCCCCGCCTCTGATTCCCCACCTCTGATTCCCTACCTCTGATTACCCATCTCCGATTCCGCACATCTGATTCCCTGCCTCTTATTCCCCGCCTCTGATTCCCTGCCTCTGATTCCCAACCTCTGATTCCCCACCTCTGATTCCCCATATCTGATTCCCCGCCTCTGTTTCCCCGCCTCTGATTCCCCTCCTCTGATTCCCCAACTCTAATTCCCCGCCTCTGATTCCCCAGCTCTGATTCCCCGTGTTTGATTCCCTGCCTCTGATTCCCTGCCCTGATTCCCCATCTCTGTTTCACCGCCTTTGATTCGCCACCTCGGATTCCCCATATCTGATTCCCCGCCTCTGTTTCGCCGCCTCTGATTCCCTGCCTCTGATTCCCAACCTCTGATTCCACACCTCTGATTCCCCATATCTGATTCCCCGCCTCTGTTTCCCCGCCTCTGATTCCCTGCCCTTGTTTCCCCATATCTGATTCCCTGCCTCTGATTCCCCAACTCTGATTCCCCGCCTCTGATTCCCCAGCTCTGATTCCTCGCCTCTGATTTCCCGTGTTTGATTCCCTGCCTCTGATTCCCCGCCTCTGATTCCCCATCTCTGATTCACCGCCTTTGATTCGCCACCTCTGATTCCACATATCTGATTCCCCACCTCTGTTTCCCCGCCTCTGATTCCCCGCCTCTGATTCTCCATATCTCATTCCCCGCCTCTGAATCCCCATCTCTGATTCCCGGACTCTGATTCCTCACCTCTGATTCCCGGCCTCTTATTCCCAGCATCTGATTCCCGGCCTCTGATTCCCGGCCTCTGATTCCCCGCTTCTGATTCTGATTCGCTGCCTCTGATTCCCCATCTCTGATTCCGCACATCTGATTCCCTGCCTCTGATTCCCCACCTCTGATTCCCCATATCTGATTTCCCGCCTCTGTTTCCCCGCCTCTGATTCCCCGCCTCTGTTTCCCCATACCTAATTCCCAACCTCTGATGCCCCAACTCTGATTCCCTGCCTCTGATTCCCCGCCTGTGATTCCCCATCTCTGATTCACCACCTCTGATTCCCCATATCTAATTCCCCACCTCTGTTTGCCCGCCTCTGATTCCCCGCCTCTGTTTCCCCATATCTGATTCCCCGCCTCTGATTCCCCATCTCTGATTCATCGCCTTTGATTCCCGGCCTCTTATTCCCGGCATCTGATTCCGGACTCTGATTCCCGACCTCTGATTCCCTGCCTCTGATTCCCCAACTTTGATTCCCAGCCTCTGATTCCCCAGCTCTGATTCCCCGCCTCTGATTCCCCGTGTTTGATTCCCTGCCTCTGATTCCCCGCCTCTGATTCCCCATCTCTGATTCACCGCATTTGATTCGCCACCTCTGATTCCCCATATCTGATTCCCCACCTCTGTTTCCCCACCTCTGATTCCTCGCCTCTGATTCTCCATATCTCATTCCCCGCCTCTGACTCCCCATCTCTGATTCCCGTACTCTGATTCCCCACCTCTGATTCCCGGCCTCTTATTCCCAGCATCTGATTCCAGGCCTCTGATTCCCGGCCTCTGACTCCCCGCTTCTGATTCTGATTCCCTGCCTCTGATTCCCCGCCTCTGATTCCGCACATCTGATTCCCCGCCTCTGTTTCCCCATATCTAATTCCCCACCTCTGATGCCCCAACTCTGATTCCCCGCCTCTGATTCCCCAGCTCTGATTCCCCGCCTCTGATTCTCCACATCCGATTCCCAATATCTGATTCCCCGCCTCTGTTTCCCCGCCCCTGATTCCCCGCCTCTGTTTCCCCATATCTGATTCCCCGCCTCTGATTCCCAACTATGATTCCCCGCCTCTTATTCCCCAGCTCTGATTCCCTGCCTCTGATTCCCCGCGTTCTATTCCCTGCCTCTGATTCCCCGCCTGTGATTCCCCATCTCTGATTCACCACCTCTGATTCCCCACCACTGATTCCCCATATCTAATTCCCCGCCTCTGTTTGCCCGCCTCTGATTCCCCGCCTCAGTTTCCCCATATCTGATTCCCCGCCACTGAATCCCCAACTCTGATTCCCTGCCTCTGATTCCCCAGCTTCATTTCCCGCCTTTGATTCCCCCCGTCTGATTCCCAGCCTCTGATTCCCGTGTCTGATAACCTGCCTCTGATTCCCCGCCTCTGATTCCCCATCTCAGATTCACCGCCTCTGATTCCCCACCTCGGATTCCCCATCTCTGATTCCGCACATCCGATTCCCTGCCTCTGATACCCCGACTCTGATTCCCCACCTCTGATTCCCCAGCTCTGATTCCCCGCCTCTGATTCCCCAACTCTGATTCCCCGCCTCTGATTCCCCAGCTCTGATTCCCCGCCTCTGATTCCCCGTGTTTGATCCCCTGCCTCTGATTCCCCAGCTCTGATTCCCCATCTCTGATTCACCGCCTTTGATTCGCCACCTCTGATTCCCCATATCTGATTCCTCGCCACTGTTTCCCCGCCTCTGATTCCGAGCCTCTGATTCCCCATATCTCATTCCCCGCCTCTGATTCCCCATCTCTGATTCCCGGACTCTGATTCCCCACCTCTGATTCCCGACCTCTTATTCCCGGCATCTGATTCCGGCCTCTGATTCCCGGCCTCTGACTCCCTGCTTCTGATTCTGATTCCCTGCCTCTGATTCCCCAGTTCTGATTCCGCACATCTAATTCCCTGCCTCTGATTCCCCACCTCTGATTCCCCATATCTGAATCCCCGCCTCTGTTTCCACGTCTCTGATTCCCCGCCTCTGTTTCCCCATATCTAAGTCCCAGCCTCTGATTCCCCAACTTTGATTCCCCACCTCTGATTCCCCAGCTCTGATTCCCCGCCTCTGATTCCCCACCTCTGATTCCCCATACCTGATTCCCAGCCTCTGTTTCCCCGCCTCTGATTCCCCACTTCTGTTTCCCCATATCTGATTCCCGGCCTCTGATTCCCTGCCTCTGATTCCCCGCCACTGATTCCCTGCCTCTGATTCCCCATCTCCGATTCCGCACATCTGATTCCCTGCCTCTCATTCCCCGCCTCTGATTCCCCGCCTCTGATTCCCTGCCTCTGATTCCCAACCTCTGATTCCCCACCTCTGATTCCCCGTGTTTGATTCCCCGCCTCTGTTTCCCCACCTCTGATTCCCCGCCTCTGATTCCACATCTCTGATTCACCACCTCTGATTCCCCGCGTCTGATTCCCCGCCTCTGATTCCCCATCTCTGATTCCCCATCTCTGATTCCCCAATTCTGATTCCCCGCCTCTGATTCCCCAGCTCTGATTCCTCGCCTCTGATTCCCTTCCTCTGATTCCCAACCTCTGATTCCCCATCTCTGATTCCCCAATTCTGATTCCCCGCCTCTGATTCCCCAACTCTGATTCCCCGCCTCTGATTCCCCAGCTCTGATTCCCCGCCTCTGATTCCCCGTGTTTGATTCCCTGCCTCTGATTCCCGGCCTCTGATTCCCCATCTCCGATTCACCGCCTTTGATTTGCCACCTCTGATTCCCCATATCTGATTACCCGCCTCTGTTTCCCCGCCTCTGATTCCCCGCCTCTGATTCCCCATATCTCATTCCCCGCCTCTGAATCCCCATCTCTGATTCCCGGACTCTGATTCCCCACCTCTGATTCCCGGCCTCTTATTCCCGGCATCTGATTCCGGCCTCTGATCCCCGGCCTCTGATTCCCTGCTTCTGATTCTGATTCCCCGCCTCTGATTCCCCGCATCTGATTCCCTGCATCTGATTCCAAGACTCTGATTCCCTGCCTCTGATTCCCAACCTCTGATTCCCCACCTCTGATTCCCCATATCTGAATCCCCGCCTCTGTTTCCCCGCCTCTGATTCCCCACCTCTGTTTCCCCATATCTGATTCCCGGCCTCTGATTCCCCGCCTCTGATTCCCCGCCTCTGATTCCCTGCCTCTGATTCCCCATCCCCGATTCCGCACATCTGATTCCCTGCCTCTGATTCCCCGCCTCTGATTCCCCGCCTCTGATTCCCTGCCTCTGATTCCCAACCTCTGATTCCCCACCTCTGATTCCCCATATCTGATTCCCCGCCTCTGTTTCCCCGCCTCTGATTCCCCTCCTCTGATTCCCCAACTCTAATTCCCCGCCTCTGATTCCCCAGCTCTGATTCCCCGTGTTTGATTCCCCGCCTCTGATTCCCTGCCTCTGATTCCCAACCTCTGATTCCACACCTCTGATTCCCCATATCTGATTCCCCGCCTCTGTTTCCCCGCCTCTGATTCCCTGCCCCTGTTTCCCCATATCTGATTCCCTGCCTCTGATTCCCCAACTCTGATTCCCCGCATCTAATTCCCCAGCTCTGATTCCCCGCCTCTGATTTCCCGTGTTTGATTCCCTGCCTCTGATTCCCCGCCTCTGATTCCCCATCTCTGATTCACCGCCTTTGATTCGCCACCTCTGATTCCACATATCTGATTCCCCACCTCTGTTTCCCCGCCTCTGATTCCCCGCCTCTGATTCTCCATATCTCATTCCCCGCCTCTGATTCCCCACCTCTGATTCCCGGCCTCTTATTCCCAGCATCTGATTCCCGGCCTCTGATTCCCTGCTTCTGATTCTGATTCCCTGCCTCTGATTCCCCATCTCTGATTCCGCACATCTGATTCCCTGCCTCTGATTCCCCACCTCTGATTCCCCATATCTGATTTCCCGCCTCTGTTTCCCCGCCTCTGATTCCCCGCCTCTGTTTCCCCATATCTAATTCCCAACCTCTGATGCCCCAACTCTGATTCCCTGCCTCTGATTCCCCGCGTTCTATTCCCTGCCTCTGATTCCCCGCCTGTGATTCCCCAGCTTCATTTCCCGCCTTTGATTCCCCCCATCTGATTCCCAGCCTCTGATTCCCGTGTCTGATAACCTGCCTCTGATTCCCCGCCTCTGATTCCCCATCTCAGATTCACCGCCTCTGATTCCCCACCTCTGATTCCCCATCTCTGATTCCGCACATCCGATTCCCTGCCTCTGATACCCCGACTCTGATTCCCCACCTCTGATTCCCCAGCTCTGATTCCCCGCCTCTGATTCCCCAACTCTGATTCCCCGCCTCTGATTCCCCAGCTCTGATTCCCCGCCTCTGATTCCCCGTGTTTGATCCCCTGCCTCTGATTCCCCAGCTCTGATTCCCCATCTCTGATTCACCGCCTTTGATTCGCCACCTCTGATTCCCCATATCTGATTCCTCGCCACTGTTTCCCCGCCTCTGATTCCGAGCCTCTGATTCCCCATATCTCATTCCCCGCCTCTGATTCCCCATCTCTGATTCCCGGACTCTGATTCCCCACCTCTGATTCCCGACCTCTTATTCCCGGCATCTGATTCCGGCCTCTGATTCCCGGCCTCTGATTCCCTGCTTCTGATTCTGATTCCCTGCCTCTGATTCCCCATTTCTGATTCCGCACAACTAATTCCCTGCCTCTGATTCCCCACCTCTGATTCCCCATATCTGAATCCCCGCCTCTGTTTCCCCGTCTCTGATTCCCCGCCTCTGTTTCCCCATATCTAAGTCCCAGCCTCTGATTCCCCAACTTTGATTCCCCACCTCTGATTCCCCAGCTCTGATTCCCCGCCTCTGATTCCCCACCTCTGATTCCCCATACCTGATTCCCAGCCTCTGTTTCCCCGCCTCTGATTCCCCGCTTCTGTTTCCCCATATCTGATTCCCGGCCTCTGATTCCCTGCCTCTGATTCCCCGCCACTGATTCCCTGCCTCTGATTCCCCATCTCCGATTCCGCACATCTGATTCCCTGCCTCTCATTCCCCGCCTCTGATTCCCCGCCTCTGATTCCCTGCCTCTGATTCCCAACCTCTGATTCCCCACCTCTGATTCCCCGTGTTTGATTCCCCGCCTCTGTTTCCCCGCCTCTGATTCCCCGCCTCTGATTCCACATCTCTGATTCACCACCTCTGATTCCCCGCGTCTGGTTCCCCGCCTCTGATTCCCCATCTCTGATTCCCCATCTCTGATTCCCCAATTCTGATTCCCCGCCTCTGATTTCCCAGCTCTGATTCCTCGCCTCTGATTCCCTTCCTCTGATTCCCAACCTCTGATTCCCCATCTCTGATTCCCCAATTCTGATTCCCCGCCTCTGATTCCCCAACTCTGTTTCCCCGCCTCTGATTCCCCAGCTCTGATTCCCCGCCTCTGATTCCCCGTGTTTGATTCCCTGCCTCTGATTCCCGGCCTCTGATTCCCCATCTCCGATTCACCGCCTTTGATTCGCCACCTCTGATTCCCCATATCTGATTACCCGCCTCTGTTTCCCCGCCTCTGATTCCCCGCCTCTGATTCCCCATATCTCATTCCCCGCCTCTGAATCCCCAACTCTGATTCCCGGACTCTGATTCCCCACCTCTGATTCCCGGACTCTGATTCCTCACCTCTGATTCCCGGCCTCTTATTCCCAGCATCTGATTCCCGGCCTCTGATTCCCGGCCTCTGATTCCCCGCTTCTGATTCTGATTCGCTGCCTCTGATTCCCCATCTCTGATTCCGCACATCTGATTCCCTGCCTCTGATTCCCCACCTCTGATTCCCCATATCTGATTTCCCGCCTCTGTTTCCCCGCCTCTGATTCCCCGCCTCTGTTTCCCCATACCTAATTCCCAACCTCTGATGCCCCAACTCTGATTCCCTGCCTCTGATTCCCCGCCTGTGATTCCCCATCTCTGATTCACCACCTCTGATTCCCCATATCTAATTCCCCACCTCTGTTTGCCCGCCTCTGATTCCCCGCCTCTGTTTCCCCATATCTGATTCCCCGCCTCTGAATCCCCAACTCTGATTCCCTGCCTCTTATTCCCCAGCTCTGATTCCACGCCTTTGATTCCCCCCGTCTGATTCCCAGCCTCTGAATCCCCGTGTCTGATTTCCTGCCTCTGATTCCCCGCCTCTGATTCCCCATCTCTGATTCACAGCCTCTGATTCCCCACCTCTGATTCCCCATCTCGGATTCCGCACATCTGATTCCCTGCCTCTGATTCCCCGACTCTGATCCCCACCTCTGATTCCCAAGCTCTGATTCCCCGCCTCTGATTCCCCAACTCTGATTCCCCGCCTCTGATTCCCCAGCTCTGATTCCCCGCCTCTGATTCCCCGTGTTTGATTCCCTGCCTCTGATTCCCCGCCTCTGATTCCCCATCTCTGATTCACCGCCTTTGATTCGCCACCTCTGATTCCCCATATCTGATTCCTCGCCTCTGTTTCCACGCCTCTGATTCCCCGCCTCTGATTCCCCAGCTCTGATTCCCCGCCTCTGATTTTCCGTGTTTGATTCCCTGCCTCTGATTCCCGGCCTCTGATTCCCCATTTCTGATTCACCGCCTTTGATTCGCCACCTCTGATTCCCCATATCTGATTCCCCGCCTCTGTTTCCCCGCATCTGATTCCCCGCCTCTGATTCCCCATATCTCATTCCCCGCCTCTGAATCCCCATCTCTGATTCCCGGACTCTGATTCCCCACCTCTGATTCCCGGCCTCTTATTCCCGGCATCTGATTCCGGCCTCTGATTCCCGGCCTCTGATTCCCTGCTTCTGATTCTGATTCCCTGCCTCTGATTCCCCATCTCTGATTCCGCACATCTGATTCCCTGCCTCTGATTCCCCGCCTCTGATTCCCCGCCTCTGTTTCCCAATATCTAAGTCCCCGCCTCTGATTCCCCAACTCTGATTCCCCACCTCTGATTCCCCAGCTCTGATTCCCCGCCTCTGATTCCCCGCATCTGATTCCCTGCATCTGATTCCAAGCCTCTGATTCCCTGCCTCTGATTCCCAACCTCTGATTCCCCACCTCTGATTCCGCACATCTGATTCCCTGCCTCTGATTCCCCGACTCTGATCCCCACCTCTGATTCCCCAGCTCTGATTCCCCGCCTCTGATTCCCCGTGTTTGATTCCCTGCCTCTGATTCCCCGCCTCTGATTCCCCATCTCTGATTCATCGCCTTTGATTCCTGGCCTCTTATTCCCGGCATCTGATTCCGGCCTCTGATTCCCGACCTCTGATTCCCTGCCTCTGATTCCCCAACTTTGATTCCCAGCCTCTGATTCCCCAGCTCTGATTCCCCGCCTCTGATTCCCCGTGTTTGATTCCCTGCCTCTGATTCCCCGCCTCTGATTCCCCATCTCTGATTCACCGCATTTGATTCGCCACCTCTGATTCCCCATATCTGATTCCCCACCTCTGTTTCCCCACCTCTGATTCCCCGCCTCTGATTCTCCATATCTCTTTCCCCGCCTCTGACTCCCCATCTCTGATTCCCGTACTCTGATTCCCCACCTCTGATTCCCGGCCTCTTATTCCCAGCATCTGATTCCAGGCCTCTGATTCCCGGCCTCTGACTCCCCGCTTCTGATTCTGATTCCCTGCCTCTGATTCCCCGCCTCTGATTCCGCACATCTGATTCCCCGCCTCTGTTTCCCCATATCTAATTCCCCACCTCTGATGCCCCAACTCTGATTCCCCGCCTCTGATTCCCCAGCTCTGATTCCCCGCCTCTGATTCTCCACATCCGATTCCCAATATCTGATTCCCCGCCTCTGTTTCCCCGCCCCTGATTCCCCGCCTCTGTTTCCCCATATATGATTCCCCGCCTCTGATTCCCAACTATGATTCCCCGCCTCTTATTCCCCAGCTCTGATTCCCTGCCTCTGATTCCCCGCGTTCTATTCCCTGCCTCTGATTCCCCGCCTGTGATTCCCCATCTCTGATTCACCACCTCTGATTCCCCACCACTGATTCCCCATATCTAATTCCCCGCCTCTGTTTGCCCGCCTCTGATTCCCCGCCTCTGTTTCCCCATATCTGATTCCCCGCCTCTGAATCCCCAACTCTGATTCCCTGCCTCTGATTCCCCAGCTTCATTCCCCGCCTTTGATTCCCCCCGTCTGATTCCCAGCCTCTGAATCCCCGTGTCTGATAACCTGCCTCTGATTCCCCGCCTCTGATTCCCCATCTCAGATTCACCGCCTCTGATTCCCCACCTCTGATTCCCCATCTCTGATTCCGCACATCCGATTCCCTGCCTCTGATTCCCCGACTCTGATTCCCCACCTCTGATTCCCCAGCTCTGATTCCCCGCCTCTGATTCCCCAACTCAGATTCCCCGCCTCTGATTCCCCAGCTCTGATTCCCCGCCTCTGATTCCCCGTGTTTGATCCCCTGCCTCTGATTCCCCAGCTCTGATTCCCCATCTCTGATTCACCGCCTTTGATTCGCCACCTCTGATTCCCCATATCTGATTCCTCGCCACTGTTTCCCCGCCTCTGATTCCCCGCCTCTGATTCTCCATATCTCATTCCCCGCCTCTGACTCCCCATCTCTGATTCCCGTACTCTGATTCCCCACCTCTGATTCCCGGCCTCTTATTCCCAGCATCTGATTCCAGGCCTCTGATTCCCGGCCTCTGACTCCCCGCTTCTGATTCTGATTCCCTGCCTCTGATTCCCCGCCTCTGATTCCGCACATCTGATTCCCCGCCTCTGTTTCCCCATATCTAATTCCCCACCTCTGATGCCCCAACTCTGATTCCCCGCCTCTGATTCCCCAGCTCTGATTCCCCGCCTCTGATTCTCCACATCCGATTCCCAATATCTGATTCCCCGCCTCTGTTTCCCCGCCCCTGATTCCCCGCCTCTGTTTCCCCATATATGATTCCCCGCCTCTGATTCCCAACTATGATTCCCCGCCTCTTATTCCCCAGCTCTGATTCCCTGCCTCTGATTCCCCGCGTTCTATTCCCTGTCTCTGATTCCCTGCCTGTGATTCCCCATCTCTGATTCACCACCTCTGATTCCCCACCACTGATTCCCCAAATCTAATTCCCCGCCTCTGTTTGCCCGCCTCTGATTCCCCGCCTCTGTTTCCCCATATCTGATTCCCCGCCTCTGAATCCCCAACTCTGATTCCCTGCCTCTGATTCCCCAGCTTCATTCCCCGCCTTTGATTCCCCCCGTCTGATTCCCAGCCTCTGAATCCCCGTGTCTGATAACCTGCCTCTGATTCCCCGCCTCTGATTCCCCATCTCAGATTCACCGCCTTTGATTCCCCACCTCTGATTCCCCATCTCTGATTCCGCACATCCGATTCCCTGCCTCTGATTCCCCGACTCTGATTCCCCACCTCTGATTCCCCAGCTCTGATTCCCCGCCTCTGATTCCCCAACTCTGATTCCCCGCCTCTGATTCCCCAGCTCTGATTCCCCGCCTCTGATTCCCCGTGTTTGATCCCCTGCCTCTGATTCCCCAGCTCTGATTCCCCATCTCTGATTCACCGCCTTTGATTCGCCACCTCTGATTCCCCATATCTGATTCCTCGCCACTGTTTCCCCGCCTCTGATTCCGAGCCTCTGATTCCCCATATCTCATTCCCCGCCTCTGATTCCCCATCTCTGATTCCCGGACTCTGATTCCCCACCTCTGATTCCCGACCTCTTATTCCCGGCATCTGATTCCGGTCTCTGATTCCCGGCCTCTGATTCCCTGCTTCTGATTCTGATTCCCTGCCTCTGATTCCCCATTTCTGATTCCGCACATCTAATTCCCTGCCTCTGATTCCCCACCTCTGATTCCCCATATCTGAATCCCCGCCTCTGTTTCCCCGTCTCTGATTCCCCGCCTCTGTTTCCCCATATCTAAGTCCCAGCCTCTGATTCCCCAACTTTGATTCCCCACCTCTGATTCCCCAGCTCTGATTCCCCGCCTCTGATTCCCCACCTCTGATTCCCCATACCTGATTCCCAGCCTCTGTTTCCCCGCCTCTGATTCCCCGCTTCTGTTTCCCCATATCTGATTCCCGGCCTCTGATTCCCTGCCTCTGATTCCCCGCCACTGATTCCCTGCCTCTGATTCCCCATCTCCGATTCCGCACATCTGATTCCCTGCCTCTCATTCCCCGCCTCTGATTCCCCGCCTCTGATTCCCTGCCTCTGATTCCCAACCTCTGATTCCCCACCTCTGATTCCCCGTGTTTGATTCCCCGCCTCTGTTTCCCCGCCTCTGATTCCCCGCCTCTGATTCCACATCTCTGATTCACCACCTCTGATTCCCCGCGACTGATTCCCTGCCTCTGATTCCCCATCTCTGATTCCGCATCTCTGATTCCCCAATTCTGATTCCCCGCCTCTGATTCCCCAGCTCTGATTCCTCGCCTCTGATTCCCTTCCTCTGATTCCCAACCTCTGATTCCCCATCTCTGACTCCCCAATTCTGATTCCCCGCCTCTGATTCCCCAACTCTGATTCCCCGCCTCTGATTCCCCAGCTCTGATTCCCCGCCTCTGATTCCCCGTGTTTGATTCCCTGCCTCTGATTCCCGGCCTCTGATTCCCCATCTCCGATTCACCGCCTTTGATTTGCCACCTCTGATTCCCCATATCTGATTACCCGCCTCTGTTTCCCCGCCTCTGATTCCCCGCCTCTGATTCCCCATATCTCATTCCCCGCCTCTGAATCCCCATCTCTGATTCCCGGACTCTGATTCCCCACCTCTGATTCCCGGCCTCTTATTCCCAGCATCTGATTCCCGGCCTCTGATTCCCTGCTTCTGATTCTGATTCCCTGCCTCTGATTCCCCATCTCTGATTCCGCACATCTGATTCCCTGCCTCTGATTCCCCACCTCTGATTCCCCATATCTGATTTCCCGCCTCTGTTTCCCCGCCTCTGATTCCCCGCCTCTGTTTCCCCATATCTAATTCCCAACCTCTGATGCCCCAACTCTGATTCCCTGCCTCTGATTCCCCGCGTTCTATTCCCTGCCTCTGATTCCCCGCCTGTGATTCCCCATCTCTGATTCACCACCTCTGATTCCCCACCTCTGATTCCCCATATCTAATTCCCCGCATCTGTTTGCCCGCCTCTGATTCCCCGCCTCTGTTTCCCCATATCTGATTCCCTGCCTCTGAATCCCCAACTCTGATTCCCTGCCTCTGATTCCCCAGCTCTGATTCCCCGCCTTTGATTCCCCCGTCTGATTCCCAGCCTCTGAAACCCCGTGTCTGATTTCTTGCCTCTGATTCCCCGCCTCTGATTCCCCATCTCTGATTCACAGCCTCTGATTCCCCACCTCTGATTCCCCATCTCTGATTCCGCACATCTGATTCCCTGCCTCTGATTCCCCGACTCTGATCCCCACCTCTGATTCCCCAGCTCTGATTCCCCGCCTCTGATTCCCCAACTCTGATTCCCCGCCTCTGATTCCCCAGCTCTGATTCCCCGCCTCTGATTCCCCGTGTTTGATTCCCTGCCTCTGATTCCACGCCTCTGATTCCCCATCTCTGATTCATCGCCTTTGATTCGCAACCTCTGATTCCCCATATCTGATTCCTCGCCTCTGTTTCCCCGCCTCTGATTCCCCGCCTCTGTTTCCCCATATCTAATTCCCAACCTCTGATGCCCCAACTCTGATTCCCTGCCTCTGATTCCCCGGGTTCTATTCCCTGCCTCTGATTCCCCGCCTGTGATTCCCCATCTCTGATTCACCACCTCTGATTCCCCACCTCTGATTCCCCATATCTAATTGCCCGCCTCTGTTTGCCCGACTCTGATTCCCCGCCTCTGTTTCCCCATATCTGATTCCCCGCTTCTGAATCCCCAACTCTGATTCCCTGCCTCTGATTCCCCAGCTCTGATTCCCCGCCTTTGATTCCCCTGTCTGATTCCCAGCCTCTGAAACCCCGTGTCTGATTTCTTGCCTCTGATTCCCCGCCTCAGATTCCCCATCTATGATTCACAGCCTCTGATTCCCCACCTCTGATTCCCCATCTCTGATTCCGCACATCTGATTCCCTGCCTCTGATTCCCCGACTCTGATCCCCATCTCTGATTCCGCAGCTCTGATTCCCCGCCTCTGATTCCCCAACTCTGATTCCCCGCCTCTGATTCCCCAGCTCTGATTCCCCGCCTCTGATTCCCCGTGTTTGATTCCCTGCCTCTGATTCCCCGCCTCTGATTCCCCATCTCTGATTCACCGCCTTTGATTCGCCACCTCTGATTCCCCATATCTGATTCCTCGCCTCTGTTTCCCCGCCTCTGATTCCCCGCCTCTGATTCCCCATATCTGATTCCTCGCCTCTGATTCCTCGCCTCTGTTTCCCCGCCTCTGATTCCCTGCCTCTGATTCCCCATCTCTGATTCCGCACATCTGATTCCCTGCCTCTGATTCCCCACCTCTGATTCCCCATATCTGACTCCCCGCCTCTGTTTCCCCGCCTCTGATTCCCCGCCTTTGTTTCCCAATATCTAAGTCCCCACCTCTGATTCCCCAACTCTGATTCCCCACCTCTGATTCCCCAGCTCTGATTCCCCGCCTCTGATTCCCCGCATCTGATTCCCTGCATCTGATTCCAAGCCTCTGATTCCATGCCCCTGATTCCCAACCTCTGATTCCCCACCTCTGATTCCCCATATCTGATTCCCCGCCTCTGTTTCCCCGCCTCTGATTCCCCACCTCTGTTTCCCCATATCTGATTCCCGGCCTCTTCTTCCCCGCCTCTGATTCCCCACCTCTGATTCCCTACCTCTGATTTCCCATCTCCGATTCCGCACATCTGATTCCCTGCCTCTTATTCCCCGCCTCTGATTCCCTGCCTCTGATTCCCAACCTCTGATTCCCCACCTCTGATTCCCCATATCTGATTCCCCGCCTCTGTTTCCCCGCCTCTGATTCCCCTCCTCTGATTCCCCAACTCTAATTCCCCGCCTCTGATTCCCCAGCTCTGATTCCCCGTGTTTGATTCCCTGCCTCTGATTCCCTGCCCTGATTCCCCATCTCTGTTTCACCGCCTTTGATTCGCCACCTCTGATTCCCCATATCTGATTCCCCGCCTCTGTTTCGCCGCCTCTGATTCCCTGCCTCTGATTCCCAACCTCTGATTCCACACCTCTGATTCCCCATATCTGATTCCCCGCCTCTGTTTCCCCGCCTCTGATTCCCTGCCCTTGTTTCCCCATATCTGATTCCCTGCCTCTGATTCCCCAACTCTGATTCCCCGCCTCTGATTCCCCAGCTCTGATTCCTCGCCTCTGATTTCCCGTGTTTGATTCCCTGCCTCTGATTCCCCGCCTCTGATTCCCCATCTCTGATTCACCGCCTTTGATTCGCCACCTCTGATTCCACATATCTGATTCCCCACCTCTGTTTCCCCGCCTCTGATTCCCCGCCTCTGATTCCCCGCCTCTGATTCTCCATATCTCATTCCCCGCCTCTGAATCCCCATCTCTGATTCCCGGACTCTGATTCCTCACCTCTGATTCCCGGCCTCTTATTCCCAGCATCTGATTCCCGGCCTCTGATTCCCGGCCTCTGATTCCCCGCTTCTGATTCTGATTCGCTGCCTCTGATTCCCCATCTCTGATTCCGCACATCTGATTCCCTGCCTCTGATTCCCCACCTCTGATTCCCCATATCTGATTTCCCGCCTCTGTTTCCCCGCCTCTGATTCCCCGCCTCTGTTTCCCCATACCTAATTCCCAACCTCTGATGCCCCAACTCTGATTCCCTGCCTCTGATTCCCCGCCTGTGATTCCCCATCTCTGATTCACCACCTCTGATTCCCCATATCTAATTCCCCACCTCTGTTTGCCCGCCTCTGATTCCCCGCCTCTGTTTCCCCATACCTGATTCCCCGCCTCTGATTCCCCATCTCTGATTCATCGCCTTTGATTCCCGGCCTCTTATTCCCGGCATCTGATTCCGGCCTCTGATTCCCGACCTCTGATTCCCTGCCTCTGATTCCCCAACTTTGATTCCCAGCCTCTGATTCCCCAGCTCTGATTCCCCGCCTCTGATTCCCCGTGTTTGATTCCCTGCCTCTGATTCCCCGCCTCTGATTCCCCATCTCTGATTCACCGCATTTGATTCGCCACCTCTGATTCCCCATATCTGATTCCCCACCTCTGTTTCCCCACCTCTGATTCCCCGCCTCTGATTCTCCATATCTCATTCCCCGCCTCTGACTCCCCATCTCTGATTCCCGTACTCTGATTCCCCACCTCTGATTCCCGGCCTCTTATTCCCAGCATCTGATTCCAGGCCTCTGATTCCCGGCCTCTGACTTCCCGCTTCTGATTCTGATTCCCTGCCTCTGATTCCCCGCCTCTGATTCCGCACATCTGATTCCCCGCCTCTGTTTCCCCATATCTAATTCCCCACCTCTGATGCCCCAACTCTGATTCCCCGCCTCTGATTCCCCAGCTCTGATTCCCCGCCTCTGATTCTCCACATCCGATTCCCAATATCTGATTCCCCGCCTCTGTTTCCCCGCCCCTGATTCCCCGCCTCTGTTTCCCCATATCTGATTCCCCGCCTCTGATTCCCAACTATGATTCCCCGCCTCTTATTCCCCAGCTCTGATTCCCTGCCTCTGATTCCCCGCGTTCTATTCCCTGCCTCTGATTCCCCGCCTGTGATTCCCCATCTCTGATTCACCACCTCTGATTCCCCACCACTGATTCCCCATATCTAATTCCCCGCCTCTGTTTGCCCGCCTCTGATTCTCCGCCTCAGTTTCCCCATATCTGATTCCCCGCCTCTGAATCCCCAACTCTGATTCCCTGCCTCTGATTCCCCAGCTTCATTTCCCGCCTTTGATTCCCCCCGTCTGATTCCCAGCCTCTGATTCCCGTGTCTGATAACCTGCCTCTGATTCCCCGCCTCTGATTCCCCATCTCAGATTCACCGCCTCTGATTCCCCACCTCTGATTCCCCATCTCTGATTCCGCACATCCGATTCCCTGCCTCTGATACCCCGACTCTGATTCCCCACCTCTGATTCCCCATCTCTGATTCCCCGCCTCTGATTCCCCAACTCTGATTCCCCGCCTCTGATTCCCCTGCTCTGATTCCCCGCCTCTGATTCCCCGTGTTTGATCCCCTGCCTCTGATTCCCCAGCTCTGATTCCCCATCTCTGATTCACCGCCTTTGATTCGCCACCTCTGATTCCCCATATCTGATTCCTCGCCACTGTTTCCCCGCCTCTGATTCCGAGCCTCTGATTCCCCATATCTCATTCCCCGCCTCTGATTCCCCATCTCTGATTCCCGGACTCTGATTCCCCACCTCTGATTCCCGACCTCTTATTCCCGGCATCTGATTCCGGCCTCTGATTCCCGGCCTCTGACTCCCTGCTTCTGATTCTGATTCCCTGCCTCTGATTCCCCATTTCTGATTCCGCACATCTAATTCCCTGCCTCTGATTCCCCACCTCTGATTCCCCATATCTGAATCCCCGCCTCTGTTTCCACGTCTCTGATTCCCCGCCTCTGTTTCCCCATATCTAAGTCCCAGCCTCTGATTCCCCAACTTTGATTCCCCACCTCTGATTCCCCAGCTCTGATTCCCCGCCTCTGATTCCCCACCTCTGATTCCCCATACCTGATTCCCAGCCTCTGTTTCCCCGCCTCTGATTCCCCACTTCTGTTTCCCCATATCTGATTCCCGGCCTCTGATTCCCTGCCTCTGATTCCCCGCCACTGATTCCCTGCCTCTGATTCCCCATCTCCGATTCCGCACATCTGATTCCCTGCCTCTCATTCCCCGCCTCTGATTCCCCGCCTCTGATTCCCTGCCTCTGATTCCCAACCTCTGATTCCCCACCTCTGATTCCCCGTGTTTGATTCCCCGCCTCTGTTTCCCCACCTCTGATTCCCCGCCTCTGATTCCACATCTCTGATTCACCACCTCTGATTCCCCGCGTCTGATTCCCCGCCTCTGATTCCCCATCTCTGATTCCCCATCTCTGATTCCCCAATTCTGATTCCCCGCCTCTGATTCCCCAGCTCTGATTCCTCGCCTCTGATTCCCTTCCTCTGATTCCCAACCTCTGATTCCCCATCTCTGATTCCCCAATTCTGATTCCCCGCCTCTGATTCCCCAACTCTGATTCCCCGCCTCTGATTCCCCAGCTCTGATTCCCCGCCTCTGATTCCCCGTGTTTGATTCCCTGCCTCTGATTCCCGGCCTCTGATTCCCCATCTCCGATTCACCGCCTTTGATTCGCCACCTCTGATTCCCCATATCTGATTACCGGCCTCTGTTTCCCCGCCTCTGATTCCCCGCCTCTGATTCCCCATATCTCATTCCCCGCCTCTGAATCCCCATCTCTGATTCCCGGACTCTGATTCCCCACCTCTGATTCCCGGCCTCTTATTCCCGGCATCTGATTCCGGCCTCTGATCCCCGGCCTCTGATTCCCCGCCTCTGATTCCCTGCCTCTGATTCCCCATCCCCGATTCCGCACATCTGATTCCCTGCCTCTGATTCCCCGCCTCTGATTCCCCGCCTCTGATTCCCTGCCTCTGATTCCCAACCTCTGATTCCCCACCTCTGATTCCCCATATCTGATTCCCCGCCTCTGTTTCCCCGCCTCTGATTCCCCTCCTCTGATTCCCCAACTCTAATTCCCCGCCTCTGATTCCCCAGCTCTGATTCCCCGTGTTTGATTCCCCGCCTCTGATTCCCTGCCTCTGATTCCCAACCTCTGATTCCACACCTCTGATTCCCCATATCTGATTCCCCGCCTCTGTTTCCCCGCCTCTGATTCCCTGCCCCTGTTTCCCCATATCTGATTCCCTGCCTCTGATTCCCCAACTCTGATTCCCCGCATCTAATTCCCAGGCTCTGATTCCCCGCCTCTGATTTCCCGTGTTTGATTCCCTGCCTCTGATTCCCCGCCTCTGATTCCCCATCTCTGATTCACCGCCTTTGATTCGCCACCTCTGATTCCACATATCTGATTCCCCACCTCTGTTTCCCCGCCTCTGATTCCCCGCCTCTGATTCTCCATATCTCATTCCCCGCCTCTGATTCCCCACCTCTGATTCCCGGCCTCTTATTCCCAGCATCTGATTCCCGGCCTCTGATTCCCTGCTTCTGATTCTGATTCCCTGCCTCTGATTCCCCATCTCTGATTCCGCACATCTGATTCCCTGCCTCTGATTCCCCACCTCTGATTCCCCATATCTGATTTCCCGCCTCTGTTTCCCCGCCTCTGATTAACCGCCTCTGTTTCCCCATATCTAATTCCCAACCTCTGATGCCCCAACTCTGATTCCCTGCCTCTGATTCCCCGCGTTCTATTCCCTGCCTCTGATTCCCCGCCTGTGATTCCCCAGCTTCATTTCCCGCCTTTGATTCCCCCCGTCTGATTCCCAGCCTCTGATTCCCGTGTCTGATAACCTGCCTCTGATTCCCCGCCTCTGATTCCCCATCTCAGATTCACCGCCTCTGATTCCCCACCTCTGATTCCCCATCTCTGATTCCGCACATCTGATTCCCTGCCTCTGATACCCCGACTCTGATTCCCCACCTCTGATTCCCCAGCTCTGATTCCCCGCCTCTGATTCCCCAACTCTGATTCCCCGCCTCTGATTCCCCAGCTCTGATTCCCCGCCTCTGATTCCCCGTGTTTGATCCCCTGCCTCTGATTCCCCAGCTCTGATTCCCCATCTCTGATTCACCGCCTTTGATTCGCCACCTCTGATTCCCCATATCTGATTCCTCGCCACTGTTTCCCCGCCTCTGATTCCGAGCCTCTGATTCCCCATATCTCATTCCCCGCCTCTGATTCCCCATCTCTGATTCCCGGACTCTGATTCCCCACCTCTGATTCCCGACCTCTTATTCCCGGCATCTGATTCCGGCCTCTGATTCCCGGCCTCTGATTCCCTGCTTCTGATTCTGATTCCCTGCCTCTGATTCCCCATTTCTGATTCCGCACATCTAATTCCCTGCCTCTGATTCCCCACCTCTGATTCCCCATATCTGAATCCCCGCCTCTGTTTCCCCGTCTCTGATTCCCCGCCTCTGTTTCCCCATATCTAAGTCCCAGCCTCTGTTTCCCCAACTTTGATTCCCCACCTCTGATTCCCCAGCTCTGATTCCCCGCCTCTGATTCCCCACCTCTGATTCCCCATACCTGATTCCCAGCCTCTGTTTCCCCGCCTCTGATTCCCCGCTTCTGTTTCCCCATATCTGATTCCCGGCCTCTGATTCCCTGCCTCTGATTCCCCGCCACTGATTCCCTGCCTCTGATTCCCCATCTCCGATTCCGCACATCTGATTCCCTGCCTCTCATTCCCCGCCTCTGATTCCCCGCCTCTGATTCCCTGCCTCTGATTCCCAACCTCTGATTCCCCACCTCTGATTCCCCGTGTTTGATTCCCCGCCTCTGTTTCCCCGCCTCTGATTCCCCGCCTCTGATTCCACATCTCTGATTCACCACCTCTGATTCCCCGCGTCTGATTCCCCGCCTCTGATTCCCCATCTCTGATTCCCCATCTCTGATTCCCCAATTCTGATTCCCCGCCTCTGATTCCCCAGCTCTGATTCCTCGCCTCTGATTCCCTTCCTCTGATTCCCAACCTCTGATTCCCCATCTCTGATTCCCCAATTCTGATTCCCCGCCTCTGATTCCCCAACTCTGATTCCCCGCCTCTGATTCCCCAGCTCTGATTCCCCGCCTCTGATTCCCCGTGTTTGATTCCCTGCTTCTGATTCCCGGCCTCTGATTCCCCATCTCCGATTCACCGCCTTTGATTCGCCACCTCTGATTCCCCATATCTGATTACCCGCCTCTGTTTCCCCGCCTCTGATTCCCCGCCTCTGATTCCCCATATCTCATTCCCCGCCTCTGAATCCCCATCTCTGATTCCCGGACTCTGATTCCCCACCTCTGATTCCCGGCCTCTTATTCCCGGCATCTGATTCCGGCCTCTGATCCCCGGCCTCTGATTCCCTGCTTCTGATTCTGATTCCCTGCCTCTGATTCCCCATCTCTGATTCCGCACATCTGATTCCTTGCCTCTGATTCCCCGCCTCTGATTCCCCGCCTCTGTTTCCCAATATCTAAGTCCCCGCCTCTGATTCCCCAACTCTGATTCCCCACCTCTGATTCCCCAGCTCTGATTCTCCGCCTCTGATTCCCCGCATCTGATTCCCTGCATCTGATTCCAAGACTCTGATTCCCTGCCTCTGATTCCCAACCTCTGATTCCCCACCTCTGATTCCCCATATCTGAATCCCCGCCTCTGTTTCCCCGCCTCTGATTCCCCACCTCTGTTTCCCCATACCTGATTCCCGGCCTCTGATTCCCCGCCTCTGATTCCCCGCCTCTGATTCCCTGCCTCTGATTCCCCATCCCCGATTCCGCACATCTGATTCCCTGCCTCTGATTCCCCGCCTCTGATTCCCCGCCTCTGATTCCCTGCCTCTGATTCCCAACCTCTGATTCCCCACCTCTGATTCCCCATATCTGATTCCCCGCCTCTGTTTCCCCGCCTCTGATTCCCCATATCTCATTCCCCGCCTCTGAATCCCCATCTCTGATTCCCCAACTCTAATTCCCCGCCTCTGATTCCCCAGCTCTGATTCCCCGTGTTTGATTCCCCGCCTCTGATTCCCTGCCTCTGATTCCCAACCTCTGATTCCACACCTCTGATTCCCCATATCTGATTCCCCGCCTCTGTTTCCCCGCCTCTGATTCCCTGCCCCTGTTTCCCCATATCTGATTCCCTGCCTCTGATTCCCCAACTCTGATTCCCCGCATCTAATTCCCCAGCTCTGATTCCCCGCCTCTGATTTCCCGTGTTTGATTCCCTGCCTCTGATTCCCCGCCTCTGATTCCCCATCTCTGATTCACCGCCTTTGATTCGCCACCTCTGATTCCACATATCTGATTCCCCACCTCTGTTTCCCCGCCTTTGATTCCCCGCCTCTGATTCTCCATATCTCATTCCCCGCCTCTGATTCCCCACATCTGATTCCCGGCCTCTTATTCCCAGCATCTGATTCCCGGCCTCTGATTCCCTGCTTCTGATTCTGATTCCCTGCCTCTGATTCCCCATCTCTGATTCCGCACATCTGATTCCCTGCCTCTGATTCCCCACCTCTGATTCCCCATATCTGATTTCCCGCCTCTGTTTCCCCGCCTCTGATTCCCCGCCTCTGTTTCCCCATATCTAATTCCCAACCTCTGATGCCCCAACTCTGATTTCCTGCCTCTGATTCCCCGCGTTCTATTCCCTGCCTCTGATTCCCCGCCTGTGATTCCCCATCTCTGATTCACCACCTCTGATTCCCCACCTCTGATTCCCCATATCTAATTCCCCGCATCTGTTTGCCCGCCTCTGATTCCCCGCCTCTGTTTCCCCATATCTGATTCCCTGCCTCTGAATCCCCAACTCTGATTCCCTGCCTCTGATTCCCCAGCTCTGATTCCCCGCCTTTGATTCCCCCGTCTGATTCCCAGCCTCTGAAACCCCGTGTCTGATTTCTTGCCTCTGATTCCCCGCCTCTGATTCCCCATCTCTGATTCACAGCCTCTGATTCCCCACCTCTGATTCCCCATCTCTGATTCCGCACATCTGATTCCCTGCCTCTGATTCCCCGACTCTGATCCCCACCTCTGATTCCCCAGCTCTGATTCCCCGCCTCTGATTCCCCAACTCTGATTCCCCGCCTCTGATTCCCCAGCTCTGATTCCCCGCCTCTGATTCCCCGTGTTTGATTCCCTGCCTCTGATTCCACGCCTCTGATTCCCCATCTCTGATTCATCGCCTTTGATTCGCAACCTCTGATTCCCCATATCTGATTCCTCGCCTCTGTTTCCCCGCCTCTGATTCCCCGCCTCTGTTTCCCCATATCTAATTCCCAACCTCTGATGCCCCAACTCTGATTCCCTGCCTCTGATTCCCCGGGTTCTATTCCCTGCCTCTGATTCCCCGCCTGTGATTCCCCATCTCTGATTCACCACCTCTGATTCCCCACCTCTGATTCCCCATATCTAATTCCCCGCCTCTGTTTGCCCGACTCTGATTCCCCGCCTCTGTTTCCCCATATCTGATTCCCCGCTTCTGAATCCCCAACTCTGATTCCCTGCCTCTGATTCCCCAGCTCTGATTCCCCGCCTTTGATTCCCCTGTCTGATTCCCAGCCTCTGAAACCCCGTGTCTGATTTCTTGCCTCTGATTCCCCGCCTCAGATTCCCCATCTATGATTCACAGCCTCTGACTCCCCACCTCTGATTCCCCATCTCTGATTCCGCACATCTGATTCCCTGCCTCTGATTCCCCGACTCTGATCCCCACCTCTGATTCCGCAGCTCTGATTCCCCGCCTCTGATTCCCCAACTCTGATTCCCCGCCTCTGATTCCCCAGCTCTGATTCCCCGCCTCTGATTCCCCGTGTTTGATTCCCTGCCTCTGATCCCCGCCTCTGATTCCCCATCTCTGATTCACCGCCTTTGATTCGCCACCTCTGATTCCCCATATCTGATTCCTCGCCTCTGTTTCCCCGCCTCTGATTCCCCGCCTCTGATTCCCCATATCTGATTCCTCGCCTCTGATTCCTCGCCTCTGTTTCCCCGCCTCTGATTCCCTGCCTCTGATTCCCCATCTCTGATTCCGCACATCTGATTCCCTGCCTCTGATTCCCCACCTCTGATTCCCCATATCTGACTCCCCGCCTCTGTTTCCCCATATCTGATTCCCCGCCTCTGTTTCCCCGCCTCTGATTCCCCACCTCTGTTTCCCCATATCTGATTCCCGGCCTCTTCTTCCCCGCCTCTGATTCCCCACCTGTGATTCCCTACCTCTGATTACCCATCTCCGATTCCGCACATCTGATTCCCTGCCTCTTATTCCCCGCCTCTGATTCCCTGCCTCTGATTCCCAACCTCTGATTCCCCACCTCTGATTCCCCATATCTGATTCCCCGCCTCTGTTTCCCCGCCTCTGATTCCCCTCCTCTGATTCCCCAACTCTAATTCCCCGCCTCTGATTCCCCAGCTCTGATTCCCCGTGTTTGATTCCCTGCCTCTGATTCCCTGCCCTGATTCCCCATCTCTGTTTCACCGCCTTTGATTCGCCACCTCTGATTCCCCATATCTGATTCCCCGCCTCTGTTTCGCGGCCTCTGATTCCCTGCCTCTGATTCCCAACCTCTGATTCCACACCTCTGATTCCCCATATCTGATTCCCCGCCTCTGTTTCCCCGCCTCTGATTCCCTGCCCTTGTTTCCCCATATCTGATTCCCTGCCTCTGATTCCCCAACTCTGATTCCCCGCCTCTGATTCCCCAGCTCTGATTCCCCGCCTCTGATTTCCCGTGTTTGATTCCCTGCCTCTGATTCCCCGCCTCTGATTCCCCATCTCTGATTCACCGCCTTTGATTCGCCACCTCTGATTCCACATATCTGATTCCCCACCTCTGTTTCCCCGCCTCTGATTCTCCATATCTCATTCCCCGCCTCTGAATCCCCATCTCTGATTCCCGGACTCTGATTCCTCACCTCTGATTCCCGGCCTCTTATTCCCAGCATCTGATTCCCGGCCTCTGATTCCCGGCCTCTGATTCCCCGCTTCTGATTCTGATTCGCTGCCTCTGATTCCCCATCTCTGATTCCGCACATCTGATTCCCTGCCTCTGATTCCCCACCTCTGATTCCCCATATCTGATTTCCCGCCTCTGTTTCCCCGCCTCTGATTCCCCGCCTCTGTTTCCCCATACCTAATTCCCAACCTCTGATGCCCCAACTCTGATTCCCTGCCTCTGATTCCCCGCCTGTGATTCCCCATCTCTGATTCACCACCTCTGATTCCCCATATCTAATTCCCCACCTCTGTTTGCCCGCCTCTGATTCCCCGCCTCTGTTTCCCCGCCTCTGATTCCCCATATCTCATTCCCCGCCTCTGAATCCCCATCTCTGATTCCCCAACTCTAATTCCCCGCCTCTGATTCCCCAGCTCTGATTCCCCGTGTTTGATTCCCCGCCTCTGATTCCCTGCCTCTGATTCCCAACCTCTGATTCCACACCTCTGATTCCCCATATCTGATTCCCCGCCTCTGTTTCCCCGCCTCTGATTCCCTGCCCCTGTTTCCCCATATCTGATTCCCTGCCTCTGATTCCCCAACTCTGATTCCCCGCATCTAATTCCCCAGCTCTGATTCCCCGCCTCTGATTTCCCGTGTTTGATTCCCTGCCTCTGATTCCCCGCCTCTGATTCCCCATCTCTGATTCACCGCCTTTGATTCGCCACCTCTGATTCCACATATCTGATTCCCCACCTCTGTTTCCCCGCCTCTGATTCCCCGCCTCTGATTCTCCATATCTCATTCCCCGCCTCTGATTCCCCACATCTGATTCCCGGCCTCTTATTCCCAGCATCTGATTCCCGGCCTCTGATTCCCTGCTTCTGATTCTGATTCCCTGCCTCTGATTCCCCATCTCTGATTCCGCACATCTGATTCCCTGCCTCTGATTCCCCACCTCTGATTCCCCATATCTGATTTCCCGCCTCTGTTTCCCCGCCTCTGATTCCCCGCCTCTGTTTCCCCATATCTAATTCCCAACCTCTGATGCCCCAACTCTGATTTCCTGCCTCTGATTCCCCGCGTTCTATTCCCTGCCTCTGATTCCCCGCCTGTGATTCCCCATCTCTGATTCACAACCTCTGATTCCCCACCTCTGATTCCCCATATCTAATTCCCCGCATCTGTTTGCCCGCCTCTGATTCCCCGCCTCTGTTTCCCCATATCTGATTCCCTGCCTCTGAATCCCCAACTCTGATTCCCTGCCTCTGATTCCCCAGCTCTGATTCCCCGCCTTTGATTCCCCCGTCTGATTCCCAGCCTCTGAAACCCCGTGTCTGATTTCTTGCCTCTGATTCCCCGCCTCTGATTCCCCATCTCTGATTCACAGCCTCTGATTCCCCACCTCTGATTCCCCATCTCTGATTCCGCACATCTGATTCCCTGCCTCTGATTCCCCGACTCTGATCCCCACCTCTGATTCCCCAGCTCTGATTCCCCGCCTCTGATTCCCCAACTCTGATTCCCCGCCTCTGATTCCCCAGCTCTGATTCCCCGCCTCTGATTCCCCGTGTTTGATTCCCTGCCTCTGATTCCACGCCTCTGATTCCCCATCTCTGATTCATCGCCTTTGATTCGCAACCTCTGATTCCCCATATCTGATTCCTCGCCTCTGTTTCCCCGCCTCTGATTCCCCGCCTCTGTTTCCCCATATCTAATTCCCAACCTCTGATGCCCCAACTCTGATTCCCTGCCTCTGATTCCCCGGGTTCTATTCCCTGCCTCTGATTCCCCGCCTGTGATTCCCCATCTCTGATTCACCACCTCTGATTCCCCACCTCTGATTCCCCATATCTAATTCCCCGCCTCTGTTTGCCCGACTCTGATTCCCCGCCTCTGTTTCCCCATATCTGATTCCCCGCTTCTGAATCCCCAACTCTGATTCCCTGCCTCTGATTCCCCAGCTCTGATTCCCCGCCTTTGATTCCCCTGTCTGATTCCCAGCCTCTGAAACCCCGTGTCTGATTTCTTGCCTCTGATTCCCCGCCTCAGATTCCCCATCTATGATTCACAGCCTCTGATTCCCCACCTCTGATTCCCCATCTCTGATTCCGCACATCTGATTCCCTGCCTCTGATTCCCCGACTCTGATCCCCACCTCTGATTCCGCAGCTCTGATTCCCCGCCTCTGATTCCCCAACTCTGATTCCCCGCCTCTGATTCCCCAGCTCTGATTCCCCGCCTCTGATTCCCCGTGTTTGATTCCCTGCCTCTGATCCCCGCCTCTGATTCCCCATCTCTGATTCACCGCCTTTGATTCGCCACCTCTGATTCCCCATATCTGATTCCTCGCCTCTGTTTCCCCGCCTCTGATTCCCCGCCTCTGATTCCCCATATCTGATTCCTCGCCTCTGATTCCTCGCCTCTGTTTCCCCGCCTCTGATTCCCTGCCTCTGATTCCCCATCTCTGATTCCGCACATCTGATTCCCTGCCTCTGATTCCCCACCTCTGATTCCCCATATCTGACTCCCCGCCTCTGTTTCCCCGCCTCTGATTCCCCGCCTTTGTTTCCCAATATCTAAGTCCCCACCTCTGATTCCCCAACTCTGATTCCCCACCTCTGATTCCCCAGCTCTGATTCCCCGCCTCTGATTCCCCGCATCTGATTCCCTGCATCTGATTCCAAGCCTCTGATTCCATGCCCCTGATTCCCAACCTCTGATTCCCCACCTCTGATTCCCCATATCTGATTCCCCGCCTCTGTTTCCCCGCCTCTGATTCCCCACCTCTGTTTCCCCATATCTGATTCCCGGCCTCTTCTTCCCCGCCTCTGATTCCCCACCTCTGATTCCCTACCTCTGATTACCCATCTCCGATTCCGCACATCTGATTCCCTGCCTCTTATTCCCCGCCTCTGATTCCCTGCCTCTGATTCCCAACCTCTGATTCCCCACCTCTGATTCCCCATATCTGATTCCCCGCCTCTGTTTCCCCGCCTCTGATTCCCCTCCTCTGATTCCCCAACTCTAATTCCCCGCCTCTGATTCCCCAGCTCTGATTCCCCGTGTTTGATTCCCTGCCTCTGATTCCCTGCCCTGATTCCCCATCTCTGTTTCACCGCCTTTGATTCGCCACCTCTGATTCCCCATATCTGATTCCCCGCCTCTGTTTCGCGGCCTCTGATTCCCTGCCTCTGATTCCCAACCTCTGATTCCACACCTCTGATTCCCCATATCTGATTCCCCGCCTCTGTTTCCCCGCCTCTGATTCCCTGCCCTTGTTTCCCCATATCTGATTCCCTGCCTCTGATTCCCCAACTCTGATTCCCCGCCTCTGATTCTCCAGCTCTGATTCCCCGCCTCTGATTTCCCGTGTTTGATTCCCTGCCTCTGATTCCCCGCCTCTGATTCCCCATCTCTGATTCACCGCCTTTGATTCGCCACCTCTGATTCCACATATCTGATTCCCCACCTCTGTTTCCCCGCCTCTGATTCTCCATATCTCATTCCCCGCCTCTGAATCCCCATCTCTGATTCCCGGACTCTGATTCCTCACCTCTGATTCCCGGCCTCTTATTCCCAGCATCTGATTCCCGGCCTCTGATTCCCGGCCTCTGATTCCCCGCTTCTGATTCTGATTCGCTGCCTCTGATTCCCCATCTCTGATTCCGCACATCTGATTCCCTGCCTCTGATTCCCCACCTCTGATTCCCCATATCTGATTTCCCGCCTCTGTTTCCCCGCCTCTGATTCCCCGCCTCTGTTTCCCCATACCTAATTCCCAACCTCTGATGCCCCAACTCTGATTCCCTGCCTCTGATTCCCCGCCTGTGATTCCCCATCTCTGATTCACCACCTCTGATTCCCCATATCTAATTCCCCACCTCTGTTTGCCCGCCTCTGATTCCCCGCCTCTGTTTCCCCATATCTGATTCCCCGCCTCTGAATCCCCAACTCTGATTCCCTGCCTCTTATTCCCCAGCTCTGATTCCACGCCTTTGATTCCCCCCGTCTGATTCCCAGCCTCTGAATCCCCGTGTCTGATTTCCTGCCTCTGATTCCCCGCCTCTGATTCCCCATCTCTGATTCACAGCCTCTGATTCCCCACCTCTGATTCCCCATCTCGGATTCCGCACATCTGATTCCCTGCCTCTGATTCCCCGACTCTGATCCCCACCTCTTATTCCCAAGCTCTGATTCCCCGCCTCTGATTCCCCAACTCTGATTCCCCGCCTCTGATTCCCCAACTCTGATTCCCCGCCTCTGATTCCCCGTGTTTGATTCCCTGCCTCTGATTCCCCGCCTCTGATTCCCCATCTCTGATTCACCGCCTTTGATTCGCCACCTCTGATTCCCCATATCTGATTCCTCGCCTCTGTTTCCACGCCTCTGATTCCCCGCCTCTGATTCCCCAGCTCTGATTCCCCGCCTCTGATTTTCCGTGTTTGATTCCCTGCCTCTGATTCCCGGCCTCTGATTCCCCATTTCTGATTCACCGCCTTTGATTCGCCACCTCTGATTCCCCATATCTGATTCCCGGCCTCTGATTCCCTGCTTCTGATTCTGATTCCCTGCCTCTGATTCCCCATCTCTGATTCCGCACATCTGATTCCCTGCCTCTGATTCCCCGCCTCTGATTCCCCGCCTCTGATTCCCCGCCTCTGATTCCCCGCCTCTGTTTCCCAATATCTAAGTCCCCGCCTCTGATTCCCCAACTCTGATTCCCCACCTCTGATTCCCCAGCTCTGATTCCCCGCCTCTGATTCCCCGCATCTGATTCCCTGCATCTGATTCCAAGCCTCTGATTCCCTGCCTCTGATTCCCAACCTCTGATTCCCCACCTCTGATTCCGCACATCTGATTCCCTGCCTCTGATTCCCCGACTCTGATCCCCACCTCTGATTCCCCAGCTCTGATTCCCCGCCTCTGATTCCCCGTGTTTGATTCCCTGCCTCTGATTCCCCGCCTCTGATTCCCCATCTCTGATTCATCGCCTTTGATTCCTGGCCTCTTATTCCCGGCATCTGATTCCGGCCTCTGATTCCCGACCTCTGATTCCCTGCCTCTGATTCCCCAACTTTGATTCCCAGCCTCTGATTCCCCAGCTCTGATTCCCCGCCTCTGATTCCCCGTGTTTGATTCCCTGCCTCTGATTCCCCGCCTCTGATTCCCCATCTCTGATTCACCGCATTTGATTCGCCACCTCTGATTCCCCATATCTGATTCCCCACCTCTGTTTCCCCACCTCTGATTCCCCGCCTCTGATTCTCCATATCTCATTCCCCGCCTCTGACTCCCCATCTCTGATTCCCGTACTCTGATTCCCCACCTCTGATTCCCGGCCTCTTATTCCCAGCATCTGATTCCAGGCCTCTGATTCCCGGCCTCTGACTTCCCGCTTCTGATTCTGATTCCCTGCCTCTGATTCCCCGCCTCTGATTCCGCACATCTGATTCCCCGCCTCTGTTTCCCCATATCTAATTCCCCACCTCTGATGCCCCAACTCTGATTCCCCGCCTCTGATTCCCCAGCTCTGATTCCCCGCCTCTGATTCTCCACATCCGATTCCCAATATCTGATTCCCCGCCTCTGTTTCCCCGCCCCTGATTCCCCGCCTCTGTTTCCCCATATATGATTCCCCGCCTCTGATTCCCAACTATGATTCCCCGCCTCTTATTCCCCAGCTCTGATTCCCTGCCTCTGATTCCCCGCGTTCTATTCCCTGCCTCTGATTCCCCGCCTGTGATTCCCCATCTCTGATTCACCACCTCTGATTCCCCACCACTGATTCCCCACCACTGATTCCCCATATCTAATTCCCCGCCTCTGTTTGCCCGCCTCTGATTCCCCGCCTCTGTTTCCCCATATCTGATTCCCCGCCTCTGAATCCCCAACTCTGATTCCCTGCCTCTGATTCCCCAGCTTCATTCCCCGCCTTTGATTCCCCCCGTCTGATTCCCAGCCTCTGAATCCCCGTGTCTGATAACCTGCCTCTGATTCCCCGCCTCTGATTCCCCATCTCAGATTCACCGCCTCTGATTCCCCACCTCTGATTCCCCATCTCTGATTCCGCACATCCGATTCCCTGCCTCTGATTCCCCGACTCTGATTCCCCACCTCTGATTCCCCAGCTCTGATTCCCCGCCTCTGATTCCCCAACTCTGATTCCCCGCCTCTGATTCCCCAGCTCTGATTCCCCGCCTCTGATTCCCCGTGTTTGATCCCCTGCCTCTGATTCCCCAGCTCTGATTCCCCATCTCTGATTCACCGCCTTTGATTCGCCACCTCTGATTCCCCATATCTGATTCCTCGCCACTGTTTCCCCGCCTCTGATTCCCCGCCTCTGATTCTCCATATCTCATTCCCCGCCTCTGACTCCCCATCTCTGATTCCCGTACTCTGATTCCCCACCTCTGATTCCCGGCCTCTTATTCCCAGCATCTGATTCCAGGCCTCTGATTCCCGGCCTCTGACTCCCCGCTTCTGATTCTGATTCCCTGCCTCTGATTCCCCGCCTCTGATTCCGCACATCTGATTCCCCGCCTCTGTTTCCCCATATCTAATTCCCCACCTCTGATGCCCCAACTCTGATTCCCCGCCTCTGATTCCCCAGCTCTGATTCCCCGCCTCTGATTCTCCACATCCGATTCCCAATATCTGATTCCCCGCCTCTGTTTCCCCGCCCCTGATTCCCCGCCTCTGTTTCCCCATATATGATTCCCCGCCTCTGATTCCCAACTATGATTCCCCGCCTCTTATTCCCCAGCTCTGATTCCCTGCCTCTGATTCCCCGCGTTCTATTCCCTGTCTCTGATTCCCTGCCTGTGATTCCCCATCTCTGATTCACCACCTCTGATTCCCCACCACTGATTCCCCATATCTAATTCCCCGCCTCTGTTTGCCCGCCTCTGATTCCCCGCCTCTGTTTCCCCATATCTGATTCCCCGCCTCTGAATCCCCAACTCTGATTCCCTGCCTCTGATTCCCCAGCTTCATTCCCCGCCTTTGATTCCCCCCGTCTGATTCCCAGCCTCTGAATCCCCGTGTCTGATAACCTGCCTCTGATTCCCCGCCTCTGATTCCCCATCTCAGATTCACCGCCTTTGATTCCCCACCTCTGATTCCCCATCTCTGATTCCGCACATCCGATTCCCTGCCTCTGATTCCCCGACTCTGATTCCCCACCTCTGATTCCCCAGCTCTGATTCCCCGCCTCTGATTCCCCAACTCTGATTCCCCGCCTCTGATTCCCCAGCTCTGATTCCCCGCCTCTGATTCCCCGTGTTTGATCCCCTGCCTCTGATTCCCCAGCTCTGATTCCCCATCTCTGATTCACCGCCTTTGATTCGCCACCTCTGATTCCCCATATCTGATTCCTCGCCACTGTTTCCCCGCCTCTGATTCCGAGCCTCTGATTCCCCATATCTCATTCCCCGCCTCTGATTCCCCATCTCTGATTCCCGGACTCTGATTCCCCACCTCTGATTCCCGACCTCTTATTCCCGGCATCTGATTCCGGTCTCTGATTCCCGGCCTCTGATTCCCTGCTTCTGATTCTGATTCCCTGCCTCTGATTCCCCATTTCTGATTCCGCACATCTAATTCCCTGCCTCTGATTCCCCACCTCTGATTCCCCATATCTGAATCCCCGCCTCTGTTTCCCCGTCTCTGATTCCCCGCCTCTGTTTCCCCATATCTAAGTCCCAGCCTCTGATTCCCCAACTTTGATTCCCCACCTCTGATTCCCCAGCTCTGATTCCCCGCCTCTGATTCCCCACCTCTGATTCCCCATACCTGATTCCCAGCCTCTGTTTCCCCGCCTCTGATTCCCCGCTTCTGTTTCCCCATATCTGATTCCCGGCCTCTGATTCCCTGCCTCTGATTCCCCGCCACTGATTCCCTGCCTCTGATTCCCCATCTCCGATTCCGCACATCTGATTCCCTGCCTCTCATTCCCCGCCTCTGATTCCCCGCCTCTGTTTCCCAATATCTAAGTCCCCGCCTCTGATTCCCCAACTCTGATTCCCCACCTCTGATTCCCCAGCTCTGATTCCCCGCCTCTGATTCCCCGCATCTGATTCCCTGCATCTGATTCCAAGACTCTGATTCCCTGCCTCTGATTCCCAACCTCTGATTCCCCGCCTCTGATTCCCCACCTCTGTTTCCCCATATCTGATTCCCGGCCTCTGATTCCCCGCCTCTGATTCCCCGCCTCTGATTCCCTGCCTCTGATTCCCCATCCCCGATTCCGCACATCTGATTCCCTGCCTCTGATTCCCCGCCTCTGATTCCCCGCCTCTGATTCCCTGCCTCTGATTCCCAACCTCTGATTCCCCACCTCTGATTCCCCATATCTGATTCCCCGCCTCTGTTTCCCCGCCTCTGATTCCCCATATCTCATTCCCCGCCTCTGAATCCCCATCTCTGATTCCCCAACTCTAATTCCCCGCCTCTGATTCCCCAGCTCTGATTCCCCGTGTTTGATTCCCCGCCTCTGATTCCCTGCCTCTGATTCCCAACCTCTGATTCCACACCTCTGATTCCCCATATCTAATTCCCCGCCTCTGTTTCCCCGCCTCTGATTCCCTGCCCCTGTTTCCCCATATCTGATTCCCTGCCTCTGATTCCCCAACTCTGATTCCCCGCATCTAATTCCCCAGCTCTGATTCCCCGCCTCTGATTTCCCGTGTTTGATTCCCTGCCTCTGATTCCCCGCCTCTGATTCCCCATCTCTGATTCACCGCCTTTGATTCGCCACCTCTGATTCCACATATCTGATTCCCCACCTCTGTTTCCCCGCCTCTGATTCCCCGCCTCTGATTCTCCATATCTCATTCCCCGCCTCTGATTCCCCACATCTGATTCCCGGCCTCTTATTCCCAGCATCTGATTCCCGGCCTCTGATTCCCTGCTTCTGATTCTGATTCCCTGCCTCTGATTCCCCATCTCTGATTCCGCACATCTGATTCCCTGCCTCTGATTCCCCACCTCTGATTCCCCATATCTGATTTCCCGCCTCTGTTTCCCCGCCTCTGATTCCCCGCCTCTGTTTCCCCATATCTAATTCCCAACCTCTGATGCCCCAACTCTGATTTCCTGCCTCTGATTCCCCGCGTTCTATTCCCTGCCTCTGATTCCCCGCCTGTGATTCCCCATCTCTGATTCACCACCTCTGATTCCCCACCTCTGATTCCCCATATCTAATTCCCCGCATCTGTTTGCCCGCCTCTGATTCCCCGCCTCTGTTTCCCCATATCTGATTCCCTGCCTCTGAATCCCCAACTCTGATTCCCTGCCTCTGATTCCCCAGCTCTGATTCCCCGCCTTTGATTCCCCCGTCTGATTCCCAGCCTCTGAAACCCCGTGTCTGATTTCTTGCCTCTGATTCCCCGCCTCTGATTCCCCATCTCTGATTCACAGCCTCTGATTCCCCACCTCTGATTCCCCATCTCTGATTCCGCACATCTGATTCCCTGCCTCTGATTCCCCGACTCTGATCCCCACCTCTGATTCCCCAGCTCTGATTCCCCGCCTCTGATTCCCCAACTCTGATTCCCCGCCTCTGATTCCCCAGCTCTGATTCCCCGCCTCTGATTCCCCGTGTTTGATTCCCTGCCTCTGATTCCACGCCTCTGATTCCCCATCTCTGATTCATCGCCTTTGATTCGCAACCTCTGATTCCCCATATCTGATTCCTCGCCTCTGTTTCCCCGCCTCTGATTCCCCGCCTCTGTTTCCCCATATCTAATTCCCAACCTCTGATGCCCCAACTCTGATTCCCTGCCTCTGATTCCCCGGGTTCTATTCCCTGCCTCTGATTCCCCGCCTGTGATTCCCCATCTCTGATTCACCACCTCTGATTCCCCACCTCTGATTCCCCATATCTAATTCCCCGCCTCTGTTTGCCCGACTCTGATTCCCCGCCTCTGTTTCCCCATATCTGATTCCCCGCTTCTGAATCCCCAACTCTGATTCCCTGCCTCTGATTCCCCAGCTCTGATTCCCCGCCTTTGATTCCCCTGTCTGATTCCCAGCCTCTGAAACCCCGTGTCTGATTTCTTGCCTCTGATTCCCCGCCTCAGATTCCCCATCTATGATTCACAGCCTCTGATTCCCCACCTCTGATTCCCCATCTCTGATTCCGCACATCTGATTCCCTGCCTCTGATTCCCCGACTCTGATCCCCACCTCTGATTCCGCAGCTCTGATTCCCCGCCTCTGATTCCCCAACTCTGATTCCCCGCCTCTGATTCCCCAGCTCTGATTCCCCGCCTCTGATTCCCCGTGTTTGATTCCCTGCCTCTGATCCCCGCCTCTGATTCCCCATCTCTGATTCACCGCCTTTGATTCGCCACCTCTGATTCCCCATATCTGATTCCTCGCCTCTGTTTCCCCGCCTCTGATTCCCCGCCTCTGATTCCCCATATCTGATTCCTCGCCTCTGATTCCTCGCCTCTGTTTCCCCGCCTCTGATTCCCTGCCTCTGATTCCCCATCTCTGATTCCGCACATCTGATTCCCTGCCTCTGATTCCCCACCTCTGATTCCCCATATCTGACTCCCCGCCTCTGTTTCCCCGCCTCTGATTCCCCGCCTTTGTTTCCCAATATCTAAGTCCCCACCTCTGATTCCCCAACTCTGATTCCCCACCTCTGATTCCCCAGCTCTGATTCCCCGCCTCTGATTCCCCGCATCTGATTCCCTGCATCTGAATCCAAGCCTCTGATTCCATGCCCCTGATTCCCAACCTCTGATTCCCCACCTCTGATTCCCCATATCTGATTCCCCGCCTCTGTTTCCCCGCCTCTGATTCCCCACCTCTGTTTCCCCATATCTGATTCCCGGCCTCTTCTTCCCCGCCTCTGATTCCCCACCTCTGATTCCCTACCTCTGATTACCCATCTCCGATTCCGCACATCTGATTCCCTGCCTCTTATTCCCCGCCTCTGATTCCCTGCCTCTGATTCCCAACCTCTGATTCCCCACCTCTGATTCCCCATATCTGATTCCCCGCCTCTGTTTCCCCGCCTCTGATTCCCCTCCTCTGATTCCCCAACTCTAATTCCCCGCCTCTGATTCCCCAGCTCTGATTCCCCGTGTTTGATTCCCTGCCTCTGATTCCCTGCCCTGATTCCCCATCTCTGTTTCACCGCCTTTGATTCGCCACCTCTGATTCCCCATATCTGATTCCCCGCCTCTGTTTCGCGGCCTCTGATTCCCTGCCTCTGATTCCCAACCTCTGATTCCACACCTCTGATTCCCCATATCTGATTCCCCGCCTCTGTTTCCCCGCCTCTGATTCCCTGCCCTTGTTTCCCCATATCTGATTCCCTGCCTCTGATTCCCCAACTCTGATTCCCCGCCTCTGATTCCCCAGCTCTGATTCCCCGCCTCTGATTTCCCGTGTTTGATTCCCTGCCTCTGATTCCCCGCCTCTGATTCCCCATCTCTGATTCACCGCCTTTGATTCGCCACCTCTGATTCCACATATCTGATTCCCCACCTCTGTTTCCCCGCCTCTGATTCTCCATATCTCATTCCCCGCCTCTGAATCCCCATCTCTGATTCCCGGACTCTGATTCCTCACCTCTGATTCCCGGCCTCTTATTCCCATCTCTGATTCCGCACATCTGATTCCCTGCCTCTGATTCCCCACCTCTGATTCCCCATATCTGATTTCCTGCCTCTGTTTCCCCGCCTCTGATTCCCCGCCTCTGTTTCCCCATACCTAATTCCCAACCTCTGATGCCCCAACTCTGATTCCCTGCCTCTGATTCCCCGCCTGTGATTCCCCATCTCTGATTCACCACCTCTGATTCCCCATATCTAATTCCCCACCTCTGTTTGCCCGCCTCTGATTCCCCGCCTCTGTTTCCCCATATCTGATTCCCCGCCTCTGAATCCCCAACTCTGATTCCCTGCCTCTTATTCCCCAGCTCTGATTCCACGCCTTTGATTCCCCCCGTCTGATTCCCAGCCTCTGAATCCCCGTGTCTGATTTCCTGCCTCTGATTCCCCGCCTCTGATTCCCCATCTCTGATTCACAGCCTCTGATTCCCCACCTCTGATTCCCCATCTCGGATTCCGCACATCTGATTCCCTGCCTCTGATTCCCCGACTCTGATCCCCACCTCTTATTCCCAAGCTCTGATTCCCCGCCTCTGATTCCCCAACTCTGATTCCCCGCCTCTGATTCCCCAACTCTGATTCCCCGCCTCTGATTCCCCGTGTTTGATTCCCTGCCTCTGATTCCCCGCCTCTGATTCCCCATCTCTGATTCACCGCCTTTGATTCGCCACCTCTGATTCCCCATATCTGATTCCTCGCCTCTGTTTCCACGCCTCTGATTCCCCGCCTCTGATTCCCCAGCTCTGATTCCCCGCCTCTGATTTTCCGTGTTTGATTCCCAGCCTCTGATTCCCGGCCTCTGATTCCCCATTTCTGATTCACCGCCTTTGATTCGCCACCTCTGATTCCCCATATCTGATTCCCGGCCTCTGATTCCCTGCTTCTGATTCTGATTCCCTGCCTCTGATTCCCCATCTCTGATTCCGCACATCTGATTCCCTGCCTCTGATTCCCCGCCTCTGATTCCCCGCCTCTGATTCCCCGCCTCTGTTTCCCAATATCTAAGTCCCCGCCTCTGATTCCCCAACTCTGATTCCCCACCTCTGATTCCCCAGCTCTGATTCCCCGCCTCTGATTCCCCGCATCTGATTCCCTGCATCTGATTCCAAGCCTCTGATTCCCTGCCTCTGATTCCCAACCTCTGATTCCCCACCTCTGATTCCGCACATCTGATTCCCTGCCTCTGATTCCCCGACTCTGATCCCCACCTCTGATTCCCCAGCTCTGATTCCCCGCCTCTGATTCCCCGTGTTTGATTCCCTGCCTCTGATTCCCCGCCTCTGATTCCCCATCTCTGATTCATCGCCTTTGATTCCTGGCCTCTTATTCCCGGCATCTGATTCCGGCCTCTGATTCCCGACCTCTGATTCCCTGCCTCTGATTCCCCAACTTTGATTCCCAGCCTCTGATTCCCCAGCTCTGATTCCCCGCCTCTGATTCCCCGTGTTTGATTCCCTGCCTCTGATTCCCCGCCTCTGATTCCCCATCTCTGATTCACCGCATTTGATTCGCCACCTCTGATTCCCCATATCTGATTCCCCACCTCTGTTTCCCCACCTCTGATTCCCCGCCTCTGATTCTCCATATCTCATTCCCCGCCTCTGACTCCCCATCTCTGATTCCCGTACTCTGATTCCCCACCTCTGATTCCCGGCCTCTTATTCCCAGCATCTGATTCCAGGCCTCTGATTCCCGGCCTCTGACTTCCCGCTTCTGATTCTGATTCCCTGCCTCTGATTCCCCGCCTCTGATTCCGCACATCTGATTCCCCGCCTCTGTTTCCCCATATCTAATTCCCCACCTCTGATGCCCCAACTCTGATTCCCCGCCTCTGATTCCCCAGCTCTGATTCCCCGCCTCTGATTCTCCACATCCGATTCCCAATATCTGATTCCCCGCCTCTGTTTCCCCGCCCCTGATTCCCCGCCTCTGTTTCCCCATATATGATTCCCCGCCTCTGATTCCCAACTATGATTCCCCGCCTCTTATTCCCCAGCTCTGATTCCCTGCCTCTGATTCCCCGCGTTCTATTCCCTGCCTCTGATTCCCCGCCTGTGATTCCCCATCTCTGATTCACCACCTCTGATTCCCCACCACTGATTCCCCACCACTGATTCCCCACCACTGATTCCCCATATCTAATTCCCCGCCTCTGTTTGCCCGCCTCTGATTCCCCGCCTCTGTTTCCCCATATCTGATTCCCCGCCTTTGATTCCCCCCGTCTGATTCCCAGCCTCTGAATCCCCGTGTCTGATAACCTGCCTCTGATTCCCCGCCTCTGATTCCCCATCTCAGATTCACCGCCTCTGATTCCCCACCTCTGATTCCCCATCTCTGATTCCGCACATCCGATTCCCTGCCTCTGATTCCCCGACTCTGATTCCCCACCTCTGATTCCCCAGCTCTGATTCCCCGCCTCTGATTCCCCAACTCTGATTCCCCGCCTCTGATTCCCCAGCTCTGATTCCCCGCCTCTGATTCCCCGTGTTTGATCCCCTGCCTCTGATTCCCCAGCTCTGATTCCCCATCTCTGATTCACCGCCTTTGATTCGCCACCTCTGATTCCCCATATCTGATTCCTCGCCACTGTTTCCCCGCCTCTGATTCCCCGCCTCTGATTCTCCATATCTCATTCCCCGCCTCTGACTCCCCATCTCTGATTCCCGTACTCTGATTCCCCACCTCTGATTCCCGGCCTCTTATTCCCAGCATCTGATTCCAGGCCTCTGATTCCCGGCCTCTGACTCCCCGCTTCTGATTCTGATTCCCTGCCTCTGATTCCCCGCCTCTGATTCCGCACATCTGATTCCCCGCCTCTGTTTCCCCATATCTAATTCCCCACCTCTGATGCCCCAACTCTGATTCCCCGCCTCTGATTCCCCAGCTCTGATTCCCCGCCTCTGATTCTCCACATCCGATTCCCAATATCTGATTCCCCGCCTCTGTTTCCCCGCCCCTGATTCCCCGCCTCTGTTTCCCCATATATGATTCCCCGCCTCTGATTCCCAACTATGATTCCCCGCCTCTTATTCCCCAGCTCTGATTCCCTGCCTCTGATTCCCCGCGTTCTATTCTCTGTCTCTGATTCCCTGCCTGTGATTCCCCATCTCTGATTCACCACCTCTGATTCCCCACCACTGATTCCCCATATCTAATTCCCCGCCTCTGTTTGCCCGCCTCTGATTCCCCGCCTCTGTTTCCCCATATCTGATTCCCCGCCTCTGAATCCCCAACTCTGATTCCCTGCCTCTGATTCCCCAGCTTCATTCCCCGCCTTTGATTCCCCCCGTCTGATTCCCAGCCTCTGAATCCCCGTGTCTGATAACCTGCCTCTGATTCCCCGCCTCTGATTCCCCATCTCAGATTCACCGCCTTTGATTCCCCACCTCTGATTCCCCATCTCTGATTCCGCACATCCGATTCCCTGCCTCTGATTCCCCGACTCTGATTCCCCACCTCTGATTCCCCAGCTCTGATTCCCCGCCTCTGATTCCCCAACTCTGATTCCCCGCCTCTGATTCCCCAGCTCTGATTCCCCGCCTCTGATTCCCCGTGTTTGATCCCCTGCCTCTGATTCCCCAGCTCTGATTCCCCATCTCTGATTCACCGCCTTTGATTCGCCACCTCTGATTCCCCATATCTGATTCCTCGCCACTGTTTCCCCGCCTCTGATTCCGAGCCTCTGATTCCCCATATCTCATTCCCCGCCTCTGATTCCCCATCTCTGATTCCCGGACTCTGATTCCCCACCTCTGATTCCCGACCTCTTATTCCCGGCATCTGATTCCGGTCTCTGATTCCCGGCCTCTGATTCCCTGCTTCTGATTCTGATTCCCTGCCTCTGATTCCCCATTTCTGATTCCGCACATCTAATTCCCTGCCTCTGATTCCCCACCTCTGATTCCCCATATCTGAATCCCCGCCTCTGTTTCCCCGTCTCTGATTCCCCGCCTCTGTTTCCCCATATCTAAGTCCCAGCCTCTGATTCCCCAACTTTGATTCCCCACCTCTGATTCCCCAGCTCTGATTCCCCGCCTCTGATTCCCCACCTCTGATTCCCCATACCTGATTCCCAGCCTCTGTTTCCCCGCCTCTGATTCCCCGCTTCTGTTTCCCCATATCTGATTCCCGGCCTCTGATTCCCTGCCTCTGATTCCCCGCCACTGATTCCCTGCCTCTGATTCCCCATCTCCGATTCCGCACATCTGATTCCCTGCCTCTCATTCCCCGCCTCTGATTCCCCGCCTCTGTTTCCCAATATCTAAGTCCCCGCCTCTGATTCCCCAACTCTGATTCCCCACCTCTGATTCCCCAGCTCTGATTCCCCGCCTCTGATTCCCCGCATCTGATTCCCTGCATCTGATTCCAAGACTCTGATTCCCTGCCTCTGATTCCCAACCTCTGATTCCCCACCTCTGATTCCCCATATCTGAATCCCCGCCTCTGTTTCCCCGCCTCTGATTCCCCACCTCTGTTTCCCCATATCTAATTCCCGGCCTCTGATTCCCCGCCTCTGATTCCCCGCCTCTGATTCCCTGCCTCTGATTCCCCATCCCCGATTCCGCACATCTGATTCCCTGCCTCTGATTCCCCGCCTCTGATTCCCCGCCTCTGATTCCCTGCCTCTGATTCCCAACCTCTGATTCCCCACCTCTGATTCCCCATATCTGATTCCCCGCCTCTGTTTCCCCGCCTCTGATTCCCCTCCTCTGATTCCCCAACTCTAATTCCCCGCCTCTGATTCCCCAGCTCTGATTCCCCGTGTTTGATTCCCCGCCTCTGATTCCCTGCCTCTGATTCCCAACCTCTGATTCCACACCTCTGATTCCCCATATCTGATTCCCCGCCTCTGTTTCCCCGCCTCTGATTCCCTGCCCCTGTTTCCCCATATCTGATTCCCTGCCTCTGATTCCCTAACTCTGATTCCCCGCATCTAATTCCCCAGCTCTGATTCCCCGCCTCTGATTTCCCGTGTTTGATTCCCTGCCTCTGATTCCCCGCCTCTGATTCCCCATCTCTGATTCACCGCCTTTGATTCGCCACCTCTGATTCCACATATCTGATTCCCCACCTCTGTTTCCCCGCCTCTGATTCCCCGCCTCTGATTCTCCATATCTCATTCCCCGCCTCTGATTCCCCACATCTGATTCCCGGCCTCTTATTCCCAGCATCTGATTCCCGGCCTCTGATTCCCTGCTTCTGATTCTGATTCCCTGCCTCTGATTCCCCATCTCTGATTCCGCACATCTGATTCCCTGCCTCTGATTCCCCACCTCTGATTCCCCATATCTGATTTCCCGCCTCTGTTTCCCCGCCTCTGATTCCCCGCCTCTGTTTCCCCATATCTAATTCCCAACCTCTGATGCCCCAACTCTGATTTCCTGCCTCTGATTCCCCGCGTTCTATTCCCTGCCTCTGATTCCCCGCCTGTGATTCCCCATCTCTGATTCACCACCTCTGATTCCCCACCTCTGATTCCCCATATCTAATTCCCCGCATCTGTTTGCCCGCCTCTGATTCCCCGCCTCTGTTTCCCCATATCTGATTCCCTGCCTCTGAATCCCCAACTCTGATTCCCTGCCTCTGATTCCCCAGCTCTGATTCCCCGCCTTTGATTCCCCCGTCTGATTCCCAGCCTCTGAAACCCCGTGTCTGATTTCTTGCCTCTGATTCCCCGCCTCTGATTCCCCATCTCTGATTCACAGCCTCTGATTCCCCACCTCTGATTCCCCATCTCTGATTCCGCACATCTGATTCCCTGCCTCTGATTCCCCGACTCTGATCCCCACCTCTGATTCCCCAGCTCTGATTCCCCGCCTCTGATTCCCCAACTCTGATTCCCCGCCTCTGATTCCCCAGCTCTGATTCCCCGCCTCTGATTCCCCGTGTTTGATTCCCTGCCTCTGATTCCACGCCTCTGATTCCCCATCTCTGATTCATCGCCTTTGTTTCGCAACCTCTGATTCCCCATATCTGATTCCTCGCCTCTGTTTCCCCGCCTCTGATTCCCCGCCTCTGTTTCCCCATATCTAATTCCCAACCTCTGATGCCCCAACTCTGATTCCCTGCCTCTGATTCCCCGGGTTCTATTCCCTGCCTCTGATTCCCCGCCTGTGATTCCCCATCTCTGATTCACCACCTCTGATTCCCCACCTCTGATTCCCCATATCTAATTCCCCGCCTCTGTTTGCCCGACTCTGATTCCCCGCCTCTGTTTCCCCATATCTGATTCCCCGCTTCTGAATCCCCAACTCTGATTCCCTGCCTCTGATTCCCCAGCTCTGATTCCCCGCCTTTGATTCCCCTGTCTGATTCCCAGCCTCTGAAACCCCGTGTCTGATTTCTTGCCTCTGATTCCCCGCCTCAGATTCCCCATCTATGATTCACAGCCTCTGATTCCCCACCTCTGATTCCCCATTACTGATTCCGCACATCTGATTCCCTGCCTCTGATTCCCCGCCTCTGATTCCCCAACTCTGATTCCCCGCCTCTGATTCCCCAGCTCTGATTCCCCGCCTCTGATTCCCCGTGTTTGATTCCCTGCCTCTGATTCCCCGCCTCTGATTCCCCATCTCTGATTCACCGCCTTTGATTCGCCACCTCTGATTCCCCATATCTGATTCCTCGCCTCTGTTTCCCCGCCTCTGATTCCCCGCCTCTGATTCCCCATATCTGATTCCTCGCCTCTGATTCCTCGCCTCTGTTTCCCCGCCTCTGATTCCCTGCCTCTGATTCCCCATCTCTGATTCCGCACATCTGATTCCCTGCCTCTGATTCCCCACCTCTGATTCCCCATATCTGACTCCCCGCCTCTGTTTCCCCGCCTCTGATTCCCCGCCTTTGTTTCCCAATATCTAAGTCCCCACCTCTGATTCCCCAACTCTGATTCCCCACCTCTGATTCCCCAGCTCTGATTCCCCGCCTCTGATTCCCCGCATCTGATTCCCTGCATCTGATTCCAAGCCTCTGATTCCATGCCCCTGATTCCCAACCTCTGATTCCCCACCTCTGATTCCCCATATCTGATTCCCCGCCTCTGTTTCCCCGCCTCTGATTCCCCACCTCTGTTTCCCCATATCTGATTCCCGGCCTCTTCTTCCCCGCCTCTGATTCCCCACCTCTGATTCCCTACCTCTGATTACCCATCTCCGATTCCGCACATCTGATTCCCTGCCTCTTATTCCCCGCCTCTGATTCCCTGCCTCTGATTCCCAACCTCTGATTCCCCACCTCTGATTCCCCATATCTGATTCCCCGCCTCTGTTTCCCCGCCTCTGATTCCCCTCCTCTGATTACCCAACTCTAATTCCCCGCCTCTGATTCCCCAGCTCTGATTCCCCGTGTTTGATTCCCTGCCTCTGATTCCCTGCCCTGATTCCCCATCTCTGTTACACCGCCTTTGATTCGCCACCTCTGATTCCCCATATCTGATTCCCCGCCTCTGTTTCGCCGCCTCTGATTCCCTGCCTCTGATTCCCAACCTCTGATTCCACACCTCTGATTCCCCATATCTGATTCCCCGCCTCTGTTTCCCCGCCTCTGATTCCCTGCCCTTGTTTCCCCATATCTGATTCCCTGCCTCTGATTCCCCAACTCTGATTCCCCGCCTCTGATTCCCCAGCTCTGATTCCCCGCCTCTGATTTCCCGTGTTTGATTCCCTGCCTCTGATTCCCCGCCTCTGATTCCCCATCTCTGATTCACCGCCTTTGATTCGCCACCTCTGATTCCACATATCTGATTCCCCACCTCTGTTTCCCCGCCTCTGATTCCCCGCCTCTGATTCTCCATATCTCATTCCCCGCCTCTGAATCCCCATCTCTGATTCCCGGACTCTGATTCCTCACCTCTGATTCCCGGCCTCTTATTCCCAGCATCTGATTCCCGGCCTCTGATTCCCGGCCTCTGATTCCCCGCTTCTGATTCTGATTCGCTGCCTCTGATTCCCCATCTCTGATTCCGCACATCTGATTCCCTGCCTCTGATTCCCCACCTCTGATTCCCCATATCTGATTTCCCGCCTCTGTTTCCCCGCCTCTGATTCCCCGCCTCTGTTTCCCCATACCTAATTCCCAACCTCTGATGCCCCAACTCTGATTCCCTGCCTCTGATTCCCCGCCTGTGATTCCCCATCTCTGATTCACCACCTCTGATTCCCCATATCTAATTCCCCACCTCTGTTTGCCCGCCTCTGATTCCCCGCCTCTGTTTCCCCATATCTGATTCCCCGCCTCTGAATCCCCAACTCTGATTCCCTGCCTCTTATTCCCCAGCTCTGATTCCACGCCTTTGATTCCCCCCGTCTGATTCCCAGCCTCTGAATCCCCGTGTCTGATTTCCTGCCTCTGATTCCCCGCCTCTGATTCCCCATCTCTGATTCACAGCCTCTGATTCCCCACCTCTGATTCCCCATCTCGGATTCCGCACATCTGATTCCCTGCCTCTGATTCCCCGACTCTGATCCCCACCTCTGATTCCCAAGCTCTGATTCCCCGCCTCTGATTCCCCAACTCTGATTCCCCGCCTCTGATTCCCCAGCTCTGATTCCCGGCCTCTGATTCCCCGTGTTTGATTCCCTGCCTCTGATTCCCCGCCTCTGATTCCCCATCTCTGATTCACCGCCTTTGATTCGCCACCTCTGATTCCCCATATCTGATTCCTCGCCTCTGTTTCCACGCCTCTGATTCCCCGCCTCTGATTCCCCAGCTCTGATTCCCCGCCTCTGATTTTCCGTGTTTGATTCCCTGCCTCTGATTCCCGGCCTCTGATTCCCCATTTCTGATTCACCGCCTTTGATTCGCCACCTCTGATTCCCCATATCTGATTCCCCGCCTCTGTTTCCCCGCATCTGATTCCCCGCCTCTGATTCCCCATATCTCATTCCCCGCCTCTGAATCCCCATCTCTGATTCCCGGACTCTGATTCCCCACCTCTGATTCCCGGCCTCTTATTCCCGGCATCTGATTCCGGCCTCTGATTCCCGGCCTCTGATTCCCTGCTTCTGATTCTGATTCCCTGCCTCTGATTCCCCATCTCTGATTCCGCACATCTGATTCCCTGCCTCTGATTCCCCGCCTCTGATTCCCCGCCTCTGTTTCCCAATATCTAAGTCCCCGCCTCTGATTCCCCAACTCTGATTCCCCACCTCTGATTCCCCAGCTCTGATTCCCCGCCTCTGATTCCCCGCATCTGATTCCCTGCATCTGATTCCAAGCCTCTGATTCCCTGCCTCTGATTCCCAACCTCTGATTCCCCACCTCTGATTCCGCACATCTGATTCCCTGCCTCTGATTCCCCGACTCTGATCCCCACCTCTGATTCCCCAGCTCTGATTCCCCGCCTCTGATTCCCCGTGTTTGATTCCCTGCCTCTGATTCCCCGCCTCTGATTCCCCATCTCTGATTCATCGCCTTTGATTCCTGGCCTCTTATTCCCGGCATCTGATTCCGGCCTCTGATTCCCGACCTCTGATTCCCTGCCTCTGATTCCCCAACTTTGATTCCCAGCCTCTGATTCCCCAGCTCTGATTCCCCGCCTCTGATTCCCCGTGTTTGATTCCCTGCCTCTGATTCCCCGCCTCTGATTCCCCATCTCTGATTCACCGCATTTGATTCGCCACCTCTGATTCCCCATATCTGATTCCCCACCTCTGTTTCCCCACCTCTGATTCCCCGCCTCTGATTCTCCATATCTCATTCCCCGCCTCTGACTCCCCATCTCTGATTCCCGTACTCTGATTCCCCACCTCTGATTCCCGGCCTCTTATTCCCAGCATCTGATTCCAGGCCTCTGATTCCCGGCCTCTGACTTCCCGCTTCTGATTCTGATTCCCTGCCTCTGATTCCCCGCCTCTGATTCCGCACATCTGATTCCCCGCCTCTGTTTCCCCATATCTAATTCCCCACCTCTGATGCCCCAACTCTGATTCCCCGCCTCTGATTCCCCAGCTCTGATTCCCCGCCTCTGATTCTCCACATCCGATTCCCAATATCTGATTCCCCGCCTCTGTTTCCCCGCCCCTGATTCCCCGCCTCTGTTTCCCCATATATGATTCCCCGCCTCTGATTCCCAACTATGATTCCCCGCCTCTTATTCCCCAGCTCTGATTCCCTGCCTCTGATTCCCCGCGTTCTATTCCCTGCCTCTGATTCCCCGCCTGTGATTCCCCATCTCTGATTCACCACCTCTGATTCCCCACCACTGATTCCCCATATCTAATTCCCCGCCTCTGTTTGCCCGCCTCTGATTCCCCGCCTCTGTTTCCCCATATCTGATTCCCCGCCTCTGAATCCCCAACTCTGATTCCCTGCCTCTGATTCCCCAGCTTCATTCCCCGCCTTTGATTCCCCCCGTCTGATTCCCAGCCTCTGAATCCCCGTGTCTGATAACCTGCCTCTGATTCCCCGCCTCTGATTCCCCATCTCAGATTCACCGCCTCTGATTCCCCACCTCTGATTCCCCATCTCTGATTCCGCACATCCGATTCCCTGCCTCTGATTCCCCGACTCTGATTCCCCACCTCTGATTCCCCAGCTCTGATTCCCCGCCTCTGATTCCCCAACTCTGATTCCCCGCCTCTGATTCCCCAGCTCTGATTCCCCGCCTCTGATTCCCCGTGTTTGATCCCCTGCCTCTGATTCCCCAGCTCTGATTCCCCATCTCTGATTCACCGCCTTTGATTCGCCACCTCTGATTCCCCATATCTGATTCCTCGCCACTGTTTCCCCGCCTCTGATTCCCCGCCTCTGATTCTCCATATCTCATTCCCCGCCTCTGACTCCCCATCTCTGATTCCCGTACTCTGATTCCCCACCTCTGATTCCCGGCCTCTTATTCCCAGCATCTGATTCCAGGCCTCTGATTCCCGGCCTCTGACTCCCCGCTTCTGATTCTGATTCCCTGCCTCTGATTCCCCGCCTCTGATTCCGCACATCTGATTCCCCGCCTCTGTTTCCCCATATCTAATTCCCCACCTCTGATGCCCCAACTCTGATTCCCCGCCTCTGATTCCCCAGCTCTGATTCCCCGCCTCTGATTCTCCACATCCGATTCCCAATATCTGATTCCCCGCCTCTGTTTCCCCGCCCCTGATTCCCCGCCTCTGTTTCCCCATATATGATTCCCCGCCTCTGATTCCCAACTATGATTCCCCGCCTCTTATTCCCCAGCTCTGATTCCCTGCCTCTGATTCCCCGCGTTCTATTCCCTGTCTCTGATTCCCTGCCTGTGATTCCCCATCTCTGATTCACCACCTCTGATTCCCCACCACTGATTCCCCATATCTAATTCCCCGCCTCTGTTTGCCCGCCTCTGATTCCCCGCCTCTGTTTCCCCATATCTGATTCCCCGCCTCTGAATCCCCAACTCTGATTCCCTGCCTCTGATTCCCCAGCTTCATTCCCCGCCTTTGATTCCCCCCGTCTGATTCCCAGCCTCTGAATCCCCGTGTCTGATAACCTGCCTCTGATTCCCCGCCTCTGATTCCCCATCTCAGATTCACCGCCTTTGATTCCCCACCTCTGATTCCCATCTCTGATTCCGCACATCCGATTCCCTGCCTCTGATTCCCCGACTCTGATTCCCCACCTCTGATTCCCCAGCTCTGATTCCCCGCCTCTGATTCCCCAACTCTGATTCCCCGCCTCTGATTCCCCAGCTCTGATTCCCCGCCTCTGATTCCCCGTGTTTGATCCCCTGCCTCTGATTCCCCAGCTCTGATTCCCCATCTCTGATTCACCGCCTTTGATTCGCCACCTCTGATTCCCCATATCTGATTCCTCGCCACTGTTTCCCCGCCTCTGATTCCGAGCCTCTGATTCCCCATATCTCATTCCCCGCCTCTGATTCCCCATCTCTGATTCCCGGACTCTGATTCCCCACCTCTGATTCCCGACCTCTTATTCCCGGCATCTGATTCCGGTCTCTGATTCCCGGCCTCTGATTCCCTGCTTCTGATTCTGATTCCCTGCCTCTGATTCCCCATTTCTGATTCCGCACATCTAATTCCCTGCCTCTGATTCCCCACCTCTGATTCCCCATATCTGAATCCCCGCCTCTGTTTCCCCGTCTCTGATTCCCCGCCTCTGTTTCCCCATATCTAAGTCCCAGCCTCTGATTCCCCAACTTTGATTCCCCACCTCTGATTCCCCAGCTCTGATTCCCCGCCTCTGATTCCCCACCTCTGATTCCCCATACCTGATTCCCAGCCTCTGTTTCCCCGCCTCTGATTCCCCGCTTCTGTTTCCCCATATCTGATTCCCGGCCTCTGATTCCCTGCCTCTGATTCCCCGCCACTGATTCCCTGCCTCTGATTCCCCATCTCCGATTCCGCACATCTGATTCCCTGCCTCTCATTCCCCGCCTCTGATTCCCCGCCTCTGATTCCCTGCCTCTGATTCCCAACCTCTGTTTCCCCACCTCTGATTCCCCGTGTTTGATTCCCCGCCTCTGTTTCCCCGCCTCTGATTCCCCGCCTCTGATTCCACATCTCTGATTCACCACCTCTGATTCCCCGCGTCTGATTCCCTGCCTCTGATTCCCCATCTCTTATTCCGCATCTCTGATTCCCCAATTCTGATTCCCCGCCTCTGATTCCCCAGCTCTGATTCCTCGCCTCTGATTCCCTTCCTCTGATTCCCAACCTCTGATTCCCCATCTCTGACTCCCCAATTCTGATTCCCCGCCTCTGATTCCCCAACTCTGATTCCCCGCCTCTGATTCCCCAGCTCTGATTCCCCGCCTCTGATTCCCCGTGTTTGATTCCCTGCCTCTGATTCCCGGCCTCTGATTCCCCATCTCCGATTCACCGCCTTTGATTCGCCACCTCTGATTCCCCATATCTGATTACCCGCCTCTGTTTCCCCGCCTCTGATTCCCCGCCTCTGATTCCCCATATCTCATTCCCCGCCTCTGAATCCCCATCTCTGATTCCCGGACTCTGATTCCCCACCTCTGATTCCCGGCCTCTTATTCCCAGCATCTGATTCCCGGCCTCTGATTCCCTGCTTCTGATTCTGATTCCCTGCCTCTGATTCCCCATCTCTGATTCCGCACATCTGATTCCCTGCCTCTGATTCCCCACCTCTGATTCCCCATATCTGATTTCCCGCCTCTGTTTCCCCGCCTCTGATTCCCCGCCTCTGTTTCCCCATATCTAATTCCCAACCTCTGATGCCCCAACTCTGATTCCCTGCCTCTGATTCCCCGCGTTCTATTCCCTGCCTCTGATTCCCCGCCTGTGATTCCCCATCTCTGATTCACCACCTCTGATTCCCCACCTCTGAATCCCCATACTAATTCCCCGCATCTGTTTGCCCGCCTCTGATTCCCCGCCTCTGTTTCCCCATATCTGATTCCCTGCCTCTGAATCCCCAACTCTGATTCCCTGCCTCTGATTCCCCAGCTCTGATTCCCCGCCTTTGATTCCCCCGTCTGATTCCCAGCCTCTGAAACCCCGTGTCTGATTTCTTGCCTCTGATTCCCCGCCTCTGATTCCCCATCTCTGATTCACAGCCTCTGATTCCCCACCTCTGATTCCCCATCTCTGATTCCGCACATCTGATTCCCTGCCTCTGATTCCCCGACTCTGATCCCCACCTCTGATTCCCCAGCTCTGATTCCCCGCCTCTGATTCCCCAACTCTGATTCCCCGCCTCTGATTCCCCAGCTCTGATTCCCCGCCTCTGATTCCCCGTGTTTGATTCCCTGCCTCTGATTCCACGCCTCTGATTCCCCATCTCTGATTCATCGCCTTTGATTCGCAACCTCTGATTCCCCATATCTGATTCCTCGCCTCTGTTTCCCCGCCTCTGATTCCCCGCCTCTGTTTCCCCATATCTAATTCCCAACCTCTGATGCCCCAACTCTGATTCCCTGCCTCTGATTCCCCGGGTTCTATTCCCTGCCTCTGATTCCCCGCCTGTGATTCCCCATCTCTGATTCACCACCTCTGATTCCCCACCTCTGATTCCCCATATCTAATTCCCCGCCTCTGTTTGCCCGACTCTGATTCCCCGCCTCTGTTTCCCCATATCTGATTCCCCGCTTCTGAATCCCCAACTCTGATTCCCTGCCTATGATTCCCCAGCTCTGATTCCCCGCCTTTGATTCCCCTGTCTGATTCCCAGCCTCTGAAACCCCGTGTCTGATTTCTTGCCTCTGATTCCCCGCCTCAGATTCCCCATCTATGATTCACAGCCTCTGATTCCCCACCTCTGATACCCCATCTCTGATTCCGCACATCTGATTCCCTGCCTCTGATTCCCCGACTCTGATCCCCATCTCTGATTCCGCAGCTCTGATTCCCCGCCTCTGATTCCCCAACTCTGATTCCCCGCCTCTGATTCCCCTGCTCTGATTCCCCGCCTTTGTTTCCCAATATCTAAGTCCCCACCTCTGATTCCCCAACTCTGATTCCCCACCTCTGATTCCCCAGCTCTGATTCCCCGCCTCTGATTCCCCGCATCTGATTCCCTGCATCTGATTCCAAGCCTCTGATTCCATGCCCCTGATTCCCAACCTCTGATTCCCCACCTCTGATTCCCCATATCTGATTCCCCGCCTCTGTTTCCCCGCCTCTGATTCCCCACCTCTGTTTCCCCATATCTGATTCCCGGCCTCTTCTTCCCCGCCTCTGATTCCCCACCTCTGATTCCCTACCTCTGATTACCCATCTCCGATTCCGCACATCTGATTCCCTGCCTCTTATTCCCCGCCTCTGATTCCCTGCCTCTGATTCCCAACCTCTGATTCCCCACCTCTGATTCCCCATATCTGATTCCCCGCCTCTGTTTCCCCGCCTCTGATTCCCCTCCTCTGATTCCCCAACTCTAATTCCCCGCCTCTGATTCCCCAGCTCTGATTCCCCGTGTTTGATTCCCTGCCTCTGATTCCCTGCCCTGATTCCCCATCTCTGTTTCACCGCCTTTGATTCGCCACCTCTGATTCCCCATATCTGATTCCCCGCCTCTGTTTCGCCGCCTCTGATTCCCTGCCTCTGATTCCCAACCTCTGATTCCACACCTCTGATTCCCCATATCTGATTCCCCGCCTCTGTTTCCCCGCCTCTGATTCCCTGCCCTTGTTTCCCCATATCTGATTCCCTGCCTCTGATTCCCCAACTCTGATTCCCCGCCTCTGATTCCCCAGCTCTGATTCCTCGCCTCTGATTTCCCGTGTTTGATTCCCTGCCTCTGATTCCCCGCCTCAAATTCCCCATCTCTGATTCACCGCCTTTGATTCGCCACCTCTGATTCCACATATCTGATTCCCCACCTCTGTTTCCCCGCCTCTGATTCCCCGCCTCTGATTCTCCATATCTCATTCCCCGCCTCTGAATCCCCATCTCTGATTCCCGGACTCTGATTCCTCACCTCTGATTCCCGGCCTCTTATTCCCAGCATCTGATTCCCGGCCTCTGATTCCCGGCCTCTGATTCCCCGCTTCTGATTCTGATTCGCTGCCTCTGATTCCCCATCTCCGATTCCGCACATCTGATTCCCTGCCTCTGATTCCCCACCTCTGATTCCCCATATCTGATTTCCCGCCTCTGTTTCCCCGCCTCTGATTCCCCGCCTCTGTTTCCCCATACCTAATTCCCAACCTCTGATGCCCCAACTCTGATTCCCTGCCTCTGATTCCCCGCCTGTGATTCCCCATCTCTGATTCACCACCTCTGATTCCCCATATCTAATTCCCCACCTCTGTTTGCCCGCCTCTGATTCCCCGCCTCTGTTTCCCCATATCTGATTCCCCGCCTCTGAATCCCCAACTCTGATTCCCTGCCTCTTATTCCCCAGCTCTGATTCCCCGCCTTTGATTCCCCCCGTCTGATTCCCAGCCTCTGAATCCCCGTGTCTGATTTCCTGCCTCTGATTCCCCGCCTCTGATTCCCCATCTCTGATTCACAGCCTCTGATTCCCCACCTCTGATTCCCCATCTCGGATTCCGCACATCTGATTCCCTGCCTCTGATTCCCCGACTCTGATCCCCACCTCTGATTCCCAAGCTCTGATTCCCCGCCTCTGATTCCCCAACTCTGATTCCCCGCCTCTGATTCCCCAGCTCTGATTCCCCGCCTCTGATTCCCCGTGTTTGATTCCCTGCCTCTGATTCCCCGCCTCTGATTCCCCATCTCTGATTCACCGCCTTTGATTCGCCACCTCTGATTCCCCATATCTGATTCCTCGCCTCTGTTTCCACGCCTCTGATTCCCCGCCTCTGATTCCCCAGCTCTGATTCCCCGCCTCTGATTTTCCGTGTTTGATTCCCTGCCTCTGATTCCCGGCCTCAGATTCCCCATTTCTGATTCACCGCCTTTGATTCGCCACCTCTGATTCCCCATATCTGATTCCCCGCCTCTGTTTCCCCGCATCTGATTCCCCGCCTCTGATTCCCCATATCTCATTCCCCGCCTCTGAATCCCCATCTCTGATTCCCGGACTCTGATTCCCCACCTCTGATTCCCGGCCTCTTATTCCCGGCATCTGATTCCGGCCTCTGATTCCCGGCCTCTGATTCCCTGCTTCTGATTCTGATTCCCTGCCTCTGATTCCCCATCTCTGATTCCGCACATCTGATTCCCTGCCTCTGATTCCCCGCCTCTGATTCCCCGCCTCTGTTTCCCAATATCTAAGTCCCCGCCTCTGATTCCCCAACTCTGATTCCCCACCTCTGATTCCCCAGCTCTGATTCCCCGCCTCTGATTCCCCGCATCTGATTCCCTGCATCTGATTCCAAGCCTCTGATTCCCTGCCTCTGATTCCCAACCTCTGATTCCCCACCTCTGATTCCGCACATCTGATTCCCTGCCTCTGATTCCCCGACTCTGATCCCCACCTCTGATTCCCCAGCTCTGATTCCCCGCCTCTGATTCCCCGTGTTTGATTCCCTGCCTCTGATTCCCTGCCTCTGATTCCCCATCTCTGATTCATCGCCTTTGATTCCTGGCCTCTTATTCCCGGCATCTGATTCCGGCCTCTGATTCCCGACCTCTGATTCCCTGCCTCTGATTCCCCAACTTTGATTCCCAGCCTCTGATTCCCCAGCTCTGATTCACCGCCTCTGATTCCCCGTGTTTGATTCCCTGCCTCTGATTCCCCGCCTCTGATTCCCCATCTCTGATTCACCGCATTTGATTCGCCACCTCTGATTCCCCATATCTGATTCCCCACCTCTGTTTCCCCACCTCTGATTCCCCGCCTCTGATTCTCCATATCTCATTCCCCGCCTCTGACTCCCCATCTCTGATTCCCGTACTCTGATTCCCCACCTCTGATTCCCGGCCTCTTATTCCCAGCATCTGATTCCAGGCCTCTGATTCCCGGCCTCTGACTCCCCGCTTCTGATTCTGATTCCCTGCCTCTGATTCCCCGCCTCTGATTCCGCACATCTGATTCCCCGCCTCTGTTTCCCCATATCTAATTCCCCACCTCTGATGCCCCAACTCTGATTCCCCGCCTCTGATTCCCCAGCTCTGATTCCCCGCCTCTGATTCTCCACATCCGATTCCCAATATCTGATTCCCCACCTCTGTTTCCCCGCCCCTGATTCCCCGCCTCTGTTTCCCAACTATGATTCCCCGCCTCTTATTCCCCAGCTCTGATTCCCTGCCTCTGATTCCCCGCGTTCTATTCCCTGCCTCTGATTCCCCGCCTGTGATTCCCCATCTCTGATTCACCACCTCTGATTCCCCACCACTGATTCCCCATATCTAATTCCCCGCCTCTGTTTGCCCGCCTCTGATTCCCCGCCTCTGTTTCCCCATATCTGATTCCCCGCCTCTGAATCCCCAACTCTGATTCCCTGCCTCTGATTCCCCAGCTTCATTCCCCGCCTTTGATTCCCCCCGTCTGATTCCCAGCCTCTGAATCCCCGTGTCTGATAACCTGCCTCTGATTCCCCGCCTCTGATTCCCCATCTCAGATTCACCGCCTCTGATTCCCCACCTCTGATTCCCCATCTCTGATTCCGCACATCCGATTCCCTGCCTCTGATTCCCCGACTCTGATTCCCCACCTCTGATTCCCCAGCTCTGATTCCCCGCCTCTGATTCCCCAACTCTGATTCCCCGCCTCTGATTCCCCAGCTCTGATTCCCCGCCTCTGATTCCCCGTGTTTGATCCCCTGCCTCTGATTCCCCAGCTCTGATTCCCCATCTCTGATTCACCGCCTTTGATTCGCCACCTCTGATTCCCCATATCTGATTCCTCGCCACTGTTTCCCCCCCTCTGATTCCCCGCCTCTGATTCTCCATATCTCATTCCCCGCCTCTGACTCCCCATCTCTGATTCCCGTACTCTGATTCCCCACCTCTGATTCCCGGCCTCTTATTCCCAGCATCTGATTCCAGGCCTCTGATTCCCGGCCTCTGACTCCCCGCTTCTGATTCTGATTCCCTGCCTCTGATTCCCCGCCTCTGATTCCGCACATCTGATTCCCCGCCTCTGTTTCCCCATATCTAATTCCCCACCTCTGATGCCCCAACTCTGATTCCCCGCCTCTGATTCCCCAGCTCTGATTCCCCGCCTCTGATTCTCCACATCCGATTCCCAATATCTGATTCCCCGCCTCTGTTTCCCCGCCCCTGATTCCCCGCCTCTGTTTCCCCATATATGATTCCCCGCCTCTGATTCCCAACTATGATTCCCCGCCTCTTATTCCCCAGCTCTGATTCCCTGCCTCTGATTCCCCGCGTTCTATTCCCTGTCTCTGATTCCCCGCCTGTGATTCCCCATCTCTGATTCACCACCTCTGATTCCCCACCACTGATTCCCCATATCTAATTCCCCGCCTCTGTTTGCCCGCCTCTGATTCCCCGCCTCTGTTTCCCCATATCTGATTCCCCGCCTCTGAATCCCCAACTCTGATTCCCTGCCTCTGATTCCCCAGCTTCATTCCCCGCCTTTGATTCCCCCCGTCTGATTCCCAGCCTCTGAATCCCCGTGTCTGATAACCTGCCTCTGATTCCCCGCCTCTGATTCCCCATCTCAGATTCACCGCCTCTGATTCCCCACCTCTGATTCCCCATCACTGATTCCGCACATCCGATTCCCTGCCTCTGATTCCCCGACTCTGATTCCCCACCTCTGATTCCCCAGCTCTGATTCCCCGCCTCTGATTCCCCAACTATGATTCCCCGCCTCTGATTCCCCAGCTCTGATTAACCGCCTCTGATTCCCCGTGTTTGATCCCCTGCCTCTGATTCCCCAGCTCTGATTCCCCATCTCTGATTCACCGCCTTTGATTCGCCACCTCTGATTCCCCATATCTGATTCCTCGCCACTGTTTCCCCGCCTCTGATTCCGAGCCTCTGATTCCCCATATCTCATTCCCCGCCTCTGATTCCCCATCTCTGATTCCCGGACTCTGATTCCCCACCTCTGATTCCCGACCTCTTATTCCCGGCATCTGATTCCGGTCTCTGATTCCCGGCCTCTGATTCCCTGCTTCTGATTCTGATTCCCTGCCTCTGATTCCCCATTTCTGATTCCGCACATCTAATTCCCTGCCTCTGATTCCCCACCTCTGATTCCCCATATCTGAATCCCCGCCTCTGTTTCCCCGTCTCTGATTCCCCGCCTCTGTTTCCCCATATCTAAGTCCCAGCCTCTGATTCCCCAACTTTGATTCCCCACCTCTGATTCCCCAGCTCTGATTCCCCGCCTCTGATTCCCCACCTCTGATTCCCCATACCTGATTCCCAGCCTCTGTTTCCCCGCCTCTGATTCCCCGCTTCTGTTTCCCCATATCTGATTCCCGGCCTCTGATTCCCTGCCTCTGATTCCCCACCACTGATTCCCTGCCTCTGATTCCCCATCTCCGATTCCGCACATCTGATTCCCTGCCTCTCATTCCCCGCCTCTGATTCCCCGCCTCTGATTCCCTGCCTCTGATTCCCAACCTCTGATTCCCCACCTCTGATTCCCCGTGTTTGATTCCCCGCCTCTGTTTCCCCGCCTCTGATTCCCCGCCTCTGATTCCACATCTCTGATTCACCACCTCTGATTCCCCGCGTCTGATTCCCTGCCTCTGATTCCCCATCTCTGATTCCGCATCTCTGATTCCCCAATTCTGATTCCCCGCCTCTGATTCCCCAGCTCTGATTCCTCGCCTCTGATTCCCTTCCTCTGATTCCCAACCTCTGATTCCCCATCTCTGACTCCCCAATTCTGATTCCCCGCCTCTGATTCCCCAACTCTGATTCCCCGCCTCTGATTCCCCAGCTCTGATTCCCCGCCTCTGATTCCCCGTGTTTGATTCCCTGCCTCTGATTCCCGGCCTCTGATTCCCCATCTCCGATTCACCGCCTTTGATTCGCCACCTCTGATTCCCCATATCTGATTACCCGCCTCTGTTTCCCCGCCTCTGATTCCCCACCTCTGATTCCCCATATCTCATTCCCCGCCTCTGAATCCCCATCTCTGATTCCCGGACTCTGATTCCCCACCTCTGATTCCCGGCCTCTTATTCCCGGCATCTGATTCCGGCCTCTGATCCCCGGCCTCTGATTCCCTGCTTCTGATTCTGATTCCCTGCCTCTGATTCCCCATCTCTGATTCCGCACATCTGATTCCCTGCCTCTGATTCCCCGCCTCTGATTCCCCGCCTCTGTTTCCCAATATCTAAGTCCCCGCCTCTGATTCCCCAACTCTGATTCCCCACCTCTGATACCCCAGCTCTGATTCCCCGCCTCTGATTCCCCGCATCTGTTTCCCTGCATCTGATTCCAAGACTCTGATTCCCTGCCTCTGATTCCCAACCTCTGATTCCCCACCTCAGATTCCCCATATCTGAATCCCCGCCTCTGTTTCCCCGCCTCTGATTCCCCACCTCTGTTTCCCCATATCTGATTCCCGGCCTCTGATTCCCCGCCTCTGATTCCCCGCCTCTGATTCCCTGCCTCTGATTCCCCATCCCCGATTCCGCACATCTGATTCCCTGCCTCTGATTCCCCGCCTCTGATTCCCCGCCTCTGATTCCCTGCCTCTGATTCCCAACCTCTGATTCCCCACCTCTGATTCCCCATATCTGATTCCCCGCCTCTGTTTCCCCGCCTCTGATTCCCCTCCTCTGATTCCCCAACTCTAATTCCCCGCCTCTGATTCCCCAGCTCTGATTCCCCGTGTTTGATTCCCCGCCTCTGATTCCCTGCCTCTGATTCCCAACCTCTGATTCCACACCTCTGATTCCCCATATCTGATTCCCCGCCTCTGTTTCCCCGCCTCTGATTCCCTGCCCCTGTTTCCCCATATCTGATTCCCTGCCTCTGATTCCCCAACTCTCATTCCCCGCCTCTGATTCCCCAGCTCTGATTCCCCGCCTCTGATTTCCCGTGTTTGATTCCCTGCCTCTGATTCCCCGCCTCTGATTCCCCATCTCTGATTCACCGCCTTTGATTCGGCACCTCTGATTCCACATATCTGATTCCCCACCTCTGTTTCCCCGCCTCTGATTCCCCGCCTATGATTCTCCATATCTCATTCCCCGCCTCTGATTCCCCACCTCTGATTTCCGGCCTCTTATTCCCAGCATCTGATTCCCGGCCTCTGATTCCCCGCTTCTGATTCTGATTCCCTGCCTCTGATTCCCCATCTCTGATTCCGCACATCTGATTCCCTGCCTCTGATTCCCCACCTCTGATTCCCCATATCTGATTTCCCGCCTCTGTTTCCCCGCCTCTGATTCCCCGCCTGTTTCCCCATATCTAATTCCCAACCTCTGATGCCCCAACTCTGATTCCCTGCCTCTGATTCCCCGCGTTCTATTCCCTGCCTCTGATTCCCCGCCTGTGATTCCCCATCTCTGATTCACCACCTCTGATTCCCCACCTCTGATTCCCCATATCTAATTCCCCGCCTCTGTTTGCCCGCATCTGATTCCCCGCCTCTGTTTCCCCATATCTGATTCCCCGCCTCTGAATCCCCAACTCTGATTCCCTGCCTCTGATTCCCCAGCTCTGATTCCCCGCCTTTGATTCCCCCGTCTGATTCCCAGCCTCTGAAACCCCGTGTCTGATTTCTTGCCTCTGATTCCCCGCGTCTGATTCCCCATCTCTGATTCACAGCCTCTGATTCCCCACCTCTGATTCCCCATCTCTGATTCCGCACATCTGATTCCCTGCCTCTGATTCCCCGACTCTGATCCCCACCTCTGATTCCCCAGCTCTGATTCCCCGCCTCTGATTCCCCAACTCTGATTCCCCGCCTCTGATTCCCCAGCTCTGATTCCCCGCCTCTGATTCCCCGTGTTTGATTCCCTGCCTCTGATTCCACGCCTCTGATTCCCCATCTCTGATTCATCGCCTTTGATTCGCAACCTCTGATTCCCCATATCTGATTCCTTGCCTCTGTTTCCCCGCCTATGATTCCCCGCCTCTGATTCCCCATATCTCATTCCCCGCCTCTGATTCCCCATCTCTGATTCCCGGACTCTGATTCCCCACCTCTGATTCCCGGCCTCTTATTCCCGGCATCTGATACCGGCCTCTGATTCCCTGCCTCTGATTCCCTGCTTCTGATTCCCCATCTCTGATTCCGCAAATTTAATTCCCTGCCTCTGATTCCCCACCTCTGATTCCCCATATCTGATTCCCCGCCTCTGTTTCCCGGCCTCTGATTCCCCGCTTCTGATTCTGATTCCCTGCCTCTGATTCCCCATCTCTGATTCCGCACATCTGATTCCCTGCCTCTGATTCCCCACCTCTGATTCCCCATATCTGATTTCCCGCCTCTGTTTCCCCGCCTCTGATTCCCCGCCTCTGTTTCCCCATATCTAATTCCCAACCTCTGATGCCCCAACTCTGATTCCCTGCCTCTGATTCCCCGGGTTCTATTCCCTGCCTCTGATTCCCCGCCTGTGATTCCCCATCTCTGATTCACCACCTCTGATTCCCCATATCTAATTCCTCGCCTCTGTTTGCCCGACTCTGATTCCCCGCCTCTGTTTCCCCATATCTGATTCCCCGCTTCTGAATCCCCAACTCTGATTCCCTGCCTCTGATTCCCCAGCTCTGATTCCCCGCCTTTGATTCCCCTGTCTGATTCCCAGCCTCTGAAACCCCGTGTCTGATTTCTTGCCTCTGATTCCCCGCCTCAGATTCCCCATCTATGATTCACAGCCTCTGATTCCCCACCTATGATTCCCCATCTCTGATTCCGCACATCTGATTCCCTGCCTCTGATTCCCCGACTCTGATCCCCACCTCTGATTCCGCAGCTCTGATTCCCCGCCTCTGATTCCCCAACTCTGATTCCCCGCCTCTGATTCCCCAGCTCTGATTCCCCGCCTCTGATTCCCCGTGTTTGATTCCCTGCCTCTGATTCCCCGCCTCTGATTCCCCATCTCTGATTCACCGCCTTTGATTCGCCACCTCTGATTCCCCATATCTGATTCCTCGCCTCTGTTTCCCCGCCTCTGATTCCCCGCCTCTGATTCCCCATATCTCATTCCCCGCCTCTGATTCCCCATCTCTGATTCCCGGACTCTGATTCCCCACCTCTGATTCCCGGCCTCTTATTCCCGGCATCTGATTCCGGCCTCTGATTCCCGGCCTCTGATTCCCTGCTTCTGATTCCCCATCTCTGATTCCGCAAATCTAATTCCCTGCCTCTGATTCCCCACCTCTGATTCCCCACCTCTGATTCCCCGTGTTTGATTCCCCGCCTCTGTTTCCCCGCCTCTGATTCCCCGCCTCTGATTCCACATCTCTGATTCACCACCTCTGATTCCCCGCGTCTGATTCCCTGCCTCTGATTCCCCATCTCTGATTCCGCATCTCTGATTCCCCAATTCTGATTCCCCGCCTCTGATTCCCCAGCTCTGATTCCTCGCCTCTGATTCCCTTCCTCTGATTCCCAACCTCTGATTCCCCATCTCTGACTCCCCAATTCTGATTCCCCGCCTCTGATTCCCCAACTCTGATTCCCCGCCTCTGATTCCCCAGCTCTGATTCCCCGCCTCTGATTCCCCGTGTTTGATTCCCTGCCTCTGATTCCCGGCCTCTGATTCCCCATCTCCGATTCACCGCCTTTGATTCGCCACCTCTGATTCCCCATATCTGATTACCCGCCTCTGTTTCCCCGCCTCTGATTCCCCACCTCTGATTCCCCATATCTCATTCCCCGCCTCTGAATCCCCATCTCTGATTCCCGGACTCTGATTCCCCACCTCTGATTCCCGGCCTCTTATTCCCGGCATCTGATTCCGGCCTCTGATCCCCGGCCTCTGATTCCCTGCTTCTGATTCTGATTCCCTGCCTCTGATTCCCCATCTCTGATTCCGCACATCTGATTCCCTGCCTCTGATTCCCCGCCTCTGATTCCCCGCCTCTGTTTCCCAATATCTAAGTCCCCGCCTCTGATTCCCCAACTCTGATTCCCCACCTCTGATACCCCAGCTCTGATTCCCCGCCTCTGATTCCCCGCATCTGTTTCCCTGCATCTGATTCCAAGACTCTGATTCCCTGCCTCTGATTCCCAACCTCTGATTCCCCACCTCAGATTCCCCATATCTGAATCCCCGCCTCTGTTTCCCCGCCTCTGATTCCCCACCTCTGTTTCCCCATATCTGATTCCCGGCCTCTGATTCCCCGCCTCTGATTCCCCGCCTCTGATTCCCTGCCTCTGATTCCCCATCCCCGATTCCGCACATCTGATTCCCTGCCTCTGATTCCCCGCCTCTGATTCCCCGCCTCTGATTCCCTGCCTCTGATTCCCAACCTCTGATTCCCCACCTCTGATTCCCCATATCTGATTCCCCGCCTCTGTTTCCCCGCCTCTGATTCCCCTCCTCTGATTCCCCAACTCTAATTCCCCGCCTCTGATTCCCCAGCTCTGATTCCCCGTGTTTGATTCCCCGCCTCTGATTCCCTGCCTCTGATTCCCAACCTCTGATTCCACACCTCTGATTCCCCATATCTGATTCCCCGCCTCTGTTTCCCCGCCTCTGATTCCCTGCCCCTGTTTCCCCATATCTGATTCCCTGCCTCTGATTCCCCAACTCTCATTCCCCGCCTCTGATTCCCCAGCTCTGATTCCCCGCCTCTGATTTCCCGTGTTTGATTCCCTGCCTCTGATTCCCCGCCTCTGATTCCCCATCTCTGATTCACCGCCTTTGATTCGGCACCTCTGATTCCACATATCTGATTCCCCACCTCTGTTTCCCCGCCTCTGATTCCCCGCCTATGATTCTCCATATCTCATTCCCCGCCTCTGATTCCCCACCTCTGATTTCCGGCCTCTTATTCCCAGCATCTGATTCCCGGCCTCTGATTCCCCGCTTCTGATTCTGATTCCCTGCCTCTGATTCCCCATCTCTGATTCCGCACATCTGATTCCCTGCCTCTGATTCCCCACCTCTGATTCCCCATATCTGATTTCCCGCCTCTGTTTCCCCGCCTCTGATTCCCCGCCTGTTTCCCCATATCTAATTCCCAACCTCTGATGCCCCAACTCTGATTCCCTGCCTCTGATTCCCCGCGTTCTATTCCCTGCCTCTGATTCCCCGCCTGTGATTCCCCATCTCTGATTCACCACCTCTGATTCCCCACCTCTGATTCCCCATATCTAATTCCCCGCCTCTGTTTGCCCGCATCTGATTCCCCGCCTCTGTTTCCCCATATCTGATTCCCCGCCTCTGAATCCCCAACTCTGATTCCCTGCCTCTGATTCCCCAGCTCTGATTCCCCGCCTTTGATTCCCCCGTCTGATTCCCAGCCTCTGAAACCCCGTGTCTGATTTCTTGCCTCTGATTCCCCGCGTCTGATTCCCCATCTCTGATTCACAGCCTCTGATTCCCCACCTCTGATTCCCCATCTCTGATTCCGCACATCTGATTCCCTGCCTCTGATTCCCCGACTCTGATCCCCACCTCTGATTCCCCAGCTCTGATTCCCCGCCTCTGATTCCCCAACTCTGATTCCCCGCCTCTGATTCCCCAGCTCTGATTCCCCGCCTCTGATTCCCCGTGTTTGATTCCCTGCCTCTGATTCCACGCCTCTGATTCCCCATCTCTGATTCATCGCCTTTGATTCGCAACCTCTGATTCCCCATATCTGATTCCTTGCCTCTGTTTCCCCGCCTATGATTCCCCGCCTCTGATTCCCCATATCTCATTCCCCGCCTCTGATTCCCCATCTCTGATTCCCGGACTCTGATTCCCCACCTCTGATTCCCGGCCTCTTATTCCCGGCATCTGATACCGGCCTCTGATTCCCTGCCTCTGATTCCCTGCTTCTGATTCCCCATCTCTGATTCCGCAAATTTAATTCCCTGCCTCTGATTCCCCACCTCTGATTCCCCATATCTGATTCCCCGCCTCTGTTTCCCGGCCTCTGATTCCCCGCTTCTGATTCTGATTCCCTGCCTCTGATTCCCCATCTCTGATTCCGCACATCTGATTCCCTGCCTCTGATTCCCCACCTCTGATTCCCCATATCTGATTTCCCGCCTCTGTTTCCCCGCCTCTGATTCCCCGCCTCTGTTTCCCCATATCTAATTCCCAACCTCTGATGCCCCAACTCTGATTCCCTGCCTCTGATTCCCCGGGTTCTATTCCCTGCCTCTGATTCCCCGCCTGTGATTCCCCATCTCTGATTCACCACCTCTGATTCCCCATATCTAATTCCTCGCCTCTGTTTGCCCGACTCTGATTCCCCGCCTCTGTTTCCCCATATCTGATTCCCCGCTTCTGAATCCCCAACTCTGATTCCCTGCCTCTGATTCCCCAGCTCTGATTCCCCGCCTTTGATTCCCCTGTCTGATTCCCAGCCTCTGAAACCCCGTGTCTGATTTCTTGCCTCTGATTCCCCGCCTCAGATTCCCCATCTATGATTCACAGCCTCTGATTCCCCACCTATGATTCCCCATCTCTGATTCCGCACATCTGATTCCCTGCCTCTGATTCCCCGACTCTGATCCCCACCTCTGATTCCGCAGCTCTGATTCCCCGCCTCTGATTCCCCAACTCTGATTCCCCGCCTCTGATTCCCCAGCTCTGATTCCCCGCCTCTGATTCCCCGTGTTTGATTCCCTGCCTCTGATTCCCCGCCTCTGATTCCCCATCTCTGATTCACCGCCTTTGATTCGCCACCTCTGATTCCCCATATCTGATTCCTCGCCTCTGTTTCCCCGCCTCTGATTCCCCGCCTCTGATTCCCCATATCTCATTCCCCGCCTCTGATTCCCCATCTCTGATTCCCGGACTCTGATTCCCCACCTCTGATTCCCGGCCTCTTATTCCCGGCATCTGATTCCGGCCTCTGATTCCCGGCCTCTGATTCCCTGCTTCTGATTCCCCATCTCTGATTCCGCAAATCTAATTCCCTGCCTCTGATTCCCCACCTCTGATTCCCCATATCTGATTCCCCGCCTCTGTTTCCCCGCCTCTGATTCCCCGCCTCTGTTTCCCCATATCTAAGTCCCCGCCTCTGATTCCCCAACTTTGATTCCCCACCTCTGATTCCCCAGCTCTGATTCCCCGCCTCTGATTCCCCGCATCTGATTCCATGCATCTGTTTCCCCATATCTAAGTCCCCGCCTCTGATTCCCCAACTTTGATTCCCCACCTCTGATTCCCCAGCTCTGATTCCCCGCCTCTGATTCCCCGCATCTGATTCCATGCATCTGATTCCCAGCGTCTGATTCCCAGCCTCTGATTCCCATCCTCTGATTACTCACCTCTGATTCCCCATATCTGATTCCCCGCCTCTGTTTCCCCGCCTCTGATTCCCCGCCTCTGTTTCCCCATATCTGATCCCCGCCTCTATTTGCCCGCATCTGATTCCCCGCCTCTGTTTCCCCATATCTGATTCCCTGCCTCTGATTCCCGGCCTCTGATTCCCCATCTCTGATTCACCGCCTTTGATTCGCCACCTCTGATTCCCCATATCTGATTCCCCGCCTCTGTTTCCCCGCCTCTGATTCCCCGCCTCTGATTCCCCATATCTCATTCCCCGCCTCTGAATCCCCATCTCTGATTCCCGGACTCTGATTCCCCACCTCTGATTCCCGGCCTCTTATTCCCGGCATCTGATTCCGGCCTCTGATTCCCGGCCTCTGATTCCCTGCTTCTGATTCCGATTCCCTGCCTCTGATTCCCCATCTCTGATTCCGCACATCTGATTCCCTGCCTCTGATTCCCCGCCTCTGATTCCCCGCCTCTGTTTCCCAATATCTAAGTCCCCGCCTCTGATTCCCCAACTCTGATTCCCCACCTCTGATTCCCCAGCTCTGATTCCCCGCCTCTGATTCCCCGCATCTGATTCCCTGCATCTGATTCCAAGCCTCTGATTCCCTGCCTCTGATTCCCAACCTCTGATTCCCCACCTCTGATTCCGCACATCTGATTCCCTGCCTCTGATTCCCCGACTCTGATCCCCACCTCTGATTCCCCAGCTCTGATTCCCCGCCTCTGATTCCCCGTGTTTGATTCCCTGCCTCTGATTCCCCGCCTCTGTTTCCCCATCTCTGATTCATCGCCTTTGATTCCCGGCCTCTTATTCCCGGCATCTGATTCCGGCCTCTGATTCCCGACCTCTGATTCCCTGCCTCTGATTCCCCAACTTTGATTCCCAGCCTCTGATTCCCCAGCTCTGATTCCCCGCCTCTGATTCCCCGTGTTTGATTCCCTGCCTCTGATTCCCCGCCTCTGATTCCCCATCTCTGATTCACCGCATTTGATTCGCCACCTCTGATTCCCCATATCTGATTCCCCACCTCTGTTTCCCCACCTCTGATTCCCCAACTCTAATTCCCCGCCTCTGATTCCCCAGCTCTGATTCCCCGTGTTTGATTCCCCGCCTCTGATTCCCTGCCTCTGATTCCCAACCTCTGATTCCACACCTCTGATTCCCCATATCTGATTCCCCGCCTCTGTTTCCCCGCCTCTGATTCCCTGCCCCTGTTTCCCCATATCTGATTCCCTGCCTCTGATTCCCCAACTCTCATTCCCCGCCTCTGATTCCCCAGCTCTGATTCCCCGCCTCTGATTTCCCGTGTTTGATTCCCTGCCTCTGATTCCCCGCCTCTGATTCCCCATCTCTGATTCACCGCCTTTGATTCGCCACCTCTGATTCCACATATCTGATTCCCCACCTCTGTTTCCCCGCCTCTGATTCCCCGCCTCTGATTCTCCATATCTCATTCCCCGCCTCTGATTCCCCACCTCTGATTCCCGGCCTCTTATTCCCAGCATCTGATTCCCGGCCTCTGATTCCCCGCTTCTGATTCTGATTCCCTGCCTCTGATTCCCCATCTCTGATTCCGCACATCTGATTCCCTGCCTCTGATTCCCCACCTCTGATTCCCCATATCTGATTTCCCGCCTCTGTTTCCCCGCCTCTGATTCCCCGCCTGTTTCCCCATATCTAATTCCCAACCTCTGATGCCCCAACTCTGATTCCCTGCCTCTGATTCCCCGCGTTCTATTCCCTGCCTCTGATTCCCCGCCTGTGATTCCCCATCTCTGATTCACCACCTCTGATTCCCCACCTCTGATTCCCCATATCTAATTCCCCGCCTCTGTTTGCCCGCCTCTGATTCCCCGCCTCTGTTTCCCCATATCTGATTCCCCGCCTCTGAATCCCCAACTCTGATTCCCTGCCTCTGATTCCCCAGCTCTGATTCCCCGCCTTTGATTCCCCCGTCTGATTCCCAGCCTCTGAAACCCCGTGTCTGATTTCTTGCCTCTGATTCCCCGCGTCTGATTCCCCATCTCTGATTCACAGCCTCTGATTCCCCACCTCTGATTCCCCATCTCTGATTCCGCACATCTGATTCCCTGCCTCTGATTCCCCGACTCTGATCCCCACCTCTGATTCCCCAGCTCTGATTCCCCGCCTCTGATTCCCCAACTCTGATTCCCCGCCTCTGATTCCCCAGCTCTGATTCCCCGCCTCTGATTCCCCGTGTTTGATTCCCTGCCTCTGATTCCACGCCTCTGATTCCCCATCTCTGATTCATCGCCTTTGATTCGCAACCTCTGATTCCCCATATCTGATTCCTTGCCTCTGTTTCCCCGCCTATGATTCCCCGCCTCTGATTCCCCATATCTCATTCCCCGCCTCTGATTCCCCATCTCTGATTCCCGGACTCTGATTCCCCACCTCTGATTCCCGGCCTCTTATTCCCGGCATCTGATACCGGCCTCTGATTCCCTGCCTCTGATTCCCTGCTTCTGATTCCCCATCTCTGATTCCGCAAATTTAATTCCCTGCCTCTGATTCCCCACCTCTGATTCCCCATATCTGATTCCCCGCCTCTGTTTCCCGGCCTCTGATTCCCCGCTTCTGATTCTGATTCCCTGCCTCTGATTCCCCATCTCTGATTCCGCACATCTGATTCCCTGCCTCTGATTCCCCACCTCTGATTCCCCACATCTGATTTCCCGCCTCTGTTTCCCCGCCTCTGATTCCCCGCCTCTGTTTCCCCATATCTAATTCCCAACCTCTGATGCCATAACTCTGATTCCCTGCCTCTGATTCCCCGGGTTCTATTCCCTGCCTCTGATTCCCCGCCTGTGATTCCCCATCTCTGATTCACCACCTCTGATTCCCCACCTCTGATTCCCCATATCTAATTCCCCGCCTCTGTTTGCCCGACTCTGATTCCCCGCCTCTGTTTCCCCATATCTGATTCCCCGCTTCTGAATCCCCAACTCTGATTCCCTGCCTCTGATTCCCCAGCTCTGATTCCCCGCCTTTGATTCCCCTGTCTGATTCCCAGCCTCTGAAACCCCGTGTCTGATTTCTTGCCTCTGATTCCCCGCCTCAGATTCCCCATCTATGATTCACAGCCTCTGATTCCCCACCTATGATTCCCCATCTCTGATTCCGCACATCTAATTCCCTGCCTCTGATTCCCCGACTCTGATCCCCACCTCTGATTCCGCAGCTCTGATTCCCCACCTCTGATTGCCAAGCTCTGATTCCCCGCCTCTGATTCCCCAACTCTGATTCCCCGCCTCTGATTCCCCAGCTCTGATTCCCCGCCTCTGATTCCCCGTGTTTGATTCCCTCCCTCTGATTCCCCGCCTCTGATTCCCCATCTCTGATTCACCGCCTTTGATTCGCCACCTCTGATTCCCCATATCTGATTCCTCGCCTCTGTTTCCCCGCCTCTGATTCCCCGCCTCTGATTCCCCAGCTCTGATTCCCCGCCTCTGATTTTCCGTGTTTGATTCCCTGCCTCTGATTCCCGGCCTCTGATTCCCCATCTCTGATTCACCGCCTCTGATTCCCCGCCTCTGATTCCCCATATCACATTCCCCGCCTCTGAATCCCCATCTCTGATTCCCGGACTCTGATTCCCCACCTCTGATTCCCGGCCTCTTATTCCCGGCATCTGATTCCGGCCTCTGATTCCCGGCCTCTGATTCCCTGCTTCTGATTCTGATTCCCTGCCTCTGATTCCCCATCTCTGATTCCGCACATCTGATTCCCTGCCTCTGATTCCCCGCCTCTGATTCCCCGCCTCTGTTTCCCAATATCTAAGTCCCCGCCTCTGATTCCCCAAATCTGATTCCCCACCTCTGATTCCCCAGCTCTGATTCCCCGCCTCTGATTCCCCGCATCTGATTCCCTGCATCTGATTCCAAGCCTCTGATTCCCTGCCTCTGATTCCCAACCTCTGATTCCCCACCTCTGATTCCGCACATCTGATTCCCTGCCTCTGATTCCCCGACTCTGATCCCCACCTCTGATTCCCCAGCTCTGATTCCCCGCCTCTGATTCCCCGTGTTTGATTCCCTGCCTCTGATTCCCCGCCTCTGATTCCCCATCTCTGATTCATCGCCTTTGATTCCCGGCCTCTTATTCCCGGCATCTGATTCCGGCCTCTGATTCCCGACCTCTGATTCCCTGCCTCTGATTCCCCAACTTTGATTCCCAGCCTCTGATTCCCCAGCTCTGATTCCCCGCCTCTGATTCCCCGTGTTTGATTCCCTGCCTCTGATTCCCCGCCTCTGATTCCCCATCTCTGATTCACCGCATTTGATTCGCCACCTCTGATTCCCCATATCTGATTCCCCACCTCTGTTTCCCCACCTCTGATTCCCCGCCTCTGATTCTCCATATCTCATTCCCCGCCTCTGACTCCCCATCTCTGATTCCCGTACTCTGATTCCCCACCTCTGATTCCCGGCCTCTTATTCCCAGCATCTGATTCCAGGCCTCTGATTCCCGGCCTCTGACTCCCCGCTTCTGATTCTGATTCCCTGCCTCTGATTCCCCGCCTCTGATTCCGCACATCTGATTCCCCGCCTCTGTTTCCCCATGTCTAATTCCCCACCTCTGATGCCCCAACTCTGATTCCCCGCCTCTGATTCCCCAGCTCTGATTCCCCGCCTCTGATTCTCCACATCCGATTCCCAATATCTCATTCCCCGCCTCTGTTTCCCCGCCCCTGATTCCCCGCCTCTGTTTCCCCATATCTGATTCCCCGCCTCTGATTCCCAACTATGATTCCCCGCCTCTTATTCCCCAGCTCTGATTCCCTGCCTCTGATTCCCCGCGTTCTATTCCCTGCCTCTGATTCCCCACCTGTGATTCCCCATCTCTGATTCCCCGCCTCTGTTTGCCTGCCTCTGATTCCCCGCCTCGGTTTCCCAATATCTGATTCCCCGCCTCTGAATCCCCAACTCTGATTCCCTGCCTCTGATTCCCCAGCTTCATTCCCCGCCTTTGATTCCCCCCGTCTGATTCCCAGCCTCTGAATCCCCGTGTCTGATAACCTGCCTCTGATTCCCCGCCTCTGATTCCCCATCTCAGATTCACCGCCTCTGATTCCCTGCCTCTGATTCCCCATCCCCGATTCCGCACATCTGATTCCCTGCCTCTGATTCCCCGCCTCTGATTCCCCGCCTCTGATTCCCTGCCTCTGATTCCCAACCACTGATTCCCCACCTCTGATTCCCCATATCTGATTCCCCGCCTCTGTTTCCCCGCCTCTGATTCCCCTCCTCTGATTCCCCAACTCTAATTCCCCGCCTCTGATTCCCCAGCTCTGATTCCCCGTTATTGATTCCCCGCCTCTGATTCCCTGCCTCTGATTCCCAACCTCTGATTCCACACCTCTGATTCCCCATATCTGATTCCCCGCGTCTGTTTCCCCGCCTCTGATTCCCTGCCCCTGTTTCCCCATATCTGATTCCCTGCCTCTGATTCCCCAACTCTGATTCCCCGCCTCTGATTCCCCAGCTCTGATTCCCCGCATCTGATTTCCCGTGTTTGATTCCCTGCCTCTGCTTCCCCGCCTCTGATTCCCCATCTCTGATTCACCGCCTTTGATTCGCCACCTCTGATTCCACATATCTGATTCCCCACCTCTGTTTCCCCGCCTCTGATTCCCCGCCTCTGATTCTCCATATCTCATTCCCCGCCTCTGATTCCCCACCTCTGATTCCCGGCCTCTTATTCCCAGCATCTGATTCCCGGCCTCTGATTCCCCGCTTCTGATTCTGATTCCCTGCCTCTGATTCCCCATCTCTGATTCCGCACATCTGATTCCCTGCCTCTGATTCCCCACCTCTGATTCCCCATATCTGAATTCCGGCCTCTGTTTCCCCGCCTCTGATTCCCCGCCTCTGTTTCCCCATATCTAATTCCCAACCTCTGATGCCCCAACTCTGATTCCCTGCCTCTGATTCCCCGCGTTCTATTCCCTGCCTCTGATTCCCCGCCTGTGATTCCCCATCTCTGATTCACCACCTCTGATTCCCCACCTCTGATTCCCCATATCTAATTCCCCGCCTCTGTATGCCCGCCTCTGATTCCCCGCCTCTGTTTCCCCATATCTGATTCCCCGCCTCTGAATCCCCAACTCTGATTCCCTGCCTCTGATTCCCCAGCTCTGATTCCCCGCCTTTGATTCCCCCGTCTGATTCCCAGCCTCTGAAACCCCGTGTCTGATTTCTTGCCTCTGATTCCCCGCCTCTGATTCCCCATCTCTGATTCACAGCCTCTGATTCCCCACCTCTGATTCCCCATCTCTGATTCCGCACATCTGATTCCCTGCCTCTGATTCCCCGACTCTGATCCCCACCTCTGATTCCCCAGCTCTGATTCCCCGCCTCTGATTCCCCAACTCTGATTCCCCGCCTCTGATTCCCGGCCTCTTATTCCCAGCATCTGATTCCAGGCCTCTGATTCCCGGCCTCTGACTCCCCGCTTCTGATTCTGATTCCCTGTCTCTGATTCCCCATCTCTGATTCCGCACATCTGATTACCTGCCTCTGATTCCCCACCTCTGATTCCCCATATCTGATTCCCCGCCTCTGTTTCCAAGCCTCTGATTCCCCGCCTCTGTTTCCCCATATCTAATTCCCCACCTCTGATGCCCCAACTCTGATTCCCCGCCTCTGATTCCCCAGCTCTGATTCCCCGCCTCTGATTCCCTGCATCCGATTCCCCATATCTGATTCCCCACCTCTGATTCCCCGCATCTGATTCCATGCATCTGATTCCCAGCGTCTGATTCCCAGCCTCTGATTCCCATCCTCTGATTCCTCACCTCTGATTCCCCATATCTGATTCCCCGCCTCTGTTTCCCCGCCTCTGATTCCCCGCCTCTGTTTCCCCATATCTGATCCCCGCCTCTATTTGCCCGCATCTGATTCCCCGCCTCTGTTTCCCCATATCTGATTCCCCGCCTCTGAATCCCCAACTCTGATTCCCCGCCTCTGAATCCCCATCTCTGATTCCCGGACTCTGATTCCTCACCTCTGATTCCCGGCCTCTTATTCCCCGACTCTGATTCCCGGCCTCTGATTCCCGGCCTCTGATTCCCCGCTTCTGATTCTGATTCGCTGCCTCTGATTCCCCATCTCTGATTCCGCACATCTGATTCCCTGCCTCTGATTCCCCACCTCTGATTCCCCATATCTGATTTCCCGCCTCTGTTTCCCCGCCTCTGATTCCCCGCCTCTGTTTCCCCATATCTAATTCCCAACCTCTGATGCCCCAACTCTGATTCCCTGCCACTGATTCCCCGCGTTCTATTCCCTGCCTCTGATTCCCCGCCTGTGATTCCCCATCTCTGATTCACACCTCTGATTCCCCATATCTAATTCCCCACCTCTGTTTGCCCGCCTCTGATTCCCCGCCTCTGTTTCCCCATATCTGATTCCCCGCCTCTGAATCCCCAACTCTGATTCCCTGCCTCTGATTCCCCAGCTCTGATTCCCCGCCTTTGATTCCCCCCGTCTTATTCCCAGCCTCTGAATCCCCGTGTCTGATTTCCTGCCTCTGATTCCCCGCCTCTGATTCCCCATCTCTGATTCACAGCCTCTGATTCCCCACCTCTGATTCCCCATCTCGGATTCCGCACATCTGATTCCCTGCCTCTGATTCCCCGACTCTGATCCCCACCTCTGATTCCCAAGCTCTGATTCCCCGCCTCTGATTCCCCAACTCTGATTCCCCGCCTCTGATTCCCCAGCTCTGATTCCCCGCCTCTGATTCCCCGTGTTTGATTCCCTCCCTCTGATTCCCCGCCTCTGATTCCCCATCTCTGATTCACCGCCTTTGATTCGCCACCTCTGATTCCCCATATCTGATTCCTCGCCTCTGTTTCCCCGCCTCTGATTCCCCGCCTCTGATTCCCCAGCTCTGATTCCCCGCCTCTGATTTTCCGTGTTTGATTCCATGCCTCTGATTCCCGGCCTCTGATTCCCCATCTCTGATTCACCGCCTTTGATTCGCCACCTCTGATTCCCCATATCTGATTCCCCGCCTCTGTTTCCCCGCCTCTGATTCCCCGCCTCTGATTCCCCATATCTCATTCCCCGCCTCTGAATCCCCATCTCTGATTCCCGGACTCTGATTCCCCACCTCTGATTCCCGGCCTCTTATTCCCGGCATCTGATTCCGGCCTCTGATTCCCGGCCTCTGATTCCCTGCTTCTGATTCTGATTCCCTGCCTCTGATTCCCCATCTCTGATTCCGCACATCTGATTCCCTGCCTCTGATTCCCCGCCTCTGATTCCCCGCCTCTGTTTCCCAATATCTAAGTCCCCGCCTCTGATTCCCCAACTCTGATTCCCCACCTCTGATTCCCCAGCTCTGATTCCCCGCCTCTGATTCCCCGCATCTGATTCCCTGCATCTGATTCCAAGCCTCTGATTCCCTGCCTCTGATTCCCAACCTCTGATTCCCCACCTCTGATTCCGCACATCTGATTCCCTGCCTCTGATTCCCCGACTCTGATCCCCACCTCTGATTCCCCAGCTCTGATTCCCCGCCTCTGATTCCCCGTGTTTGATTCCCTGCCTCTGATTCCCCGCCTCTGATTCCCCATCTCTGATTCATCGCCTTTGATTCCCGGCCTCTTATTCCCGGCATCTGATTCCGGCCTCTGATTCCCGACGTCTGATTCCCAGCCTCTGATTCCCCAACTTTGATTCCCAGCCTCTGATTCCCCAGCTCTGATTCCCCGCCTCTGATTCCCCGTGTTTGATTCCCTGCCTCTGATTCCCCGCCTCTGATTCCCCATCTCTGATTCACCGCATTTGATTCGCCACCTCTGATTCCCCATATCTGATTCCCCACCTCTGTTTCCCCACCTCTGATTCCCCGCCTCTGATTCTCCATATCTCATTCCCCGCCTCTGACTCCCCATCTCTGATTCCCGTACTCTGATTCCCCACCTCTGATTCCCGGCCTCTTATTCCCAGCATCTGATTCCAGGCCTCTGATTCCCGGCCTCTGACTCCCCGCTTCTGATTCTGATTCCCTGCCTCTGATTCCCCGCCTCTGATTCCGCACATCTGATTCCCCGCCTCTGTTTCCCCATGTCTAATTCCCCACCTCTGATGCCCCAACTCTGATTCCCCGCCTCTGATTCCCCAGCTCTGATTCCCCGCCTCTGATTCTCCACATCCGATTCCCAATATCTGATTCCCCGCCTCTGTTTCCCCGCCCCTGATTCCCCGCCTCTGTTACCCCATATCTGATTCCCCGCCTCTGATTCCCAACTATGATTCCCCGCCTCTTATTCCCCAGCTCTGATTCCCTGCCTCTGATTCCCCGCGTTCTATTCCCTGCCTCTGATTCCCCACCTGTGATTCCCCATCTCTGATTCCCCGCCTCTGTTTGCCTGCCTCTGATTCCCCGCCTCGGTTTCCCCATATCTGATTCCCCGCCTCTGAATCCCCAACTCTGATTCCCTGCCTCTGATTCCCCAGCTTCATTCCCCGCCTTTGATTCCCCCCGTCTGATTCCCAGCCTCTGAATCCCCGTGTCTGATAACCTGCCTCTGATTCCCCGCCTCTGAGTCCCCATCTCAGATTCACCGCCTCTGATTCCCCACCTCTGATTCCCCATCTCTGATTCCGCACATCCGATTCCCTGCCTCTGATTCCCCGACTCTGATTCCCCACCTCTGATTCCCCAGCTCTGATTCCCCGACTCTGATTCACCAACTCTGATTCCCCGCCTCTGATTCCCCAGCTCTGATTCCCCGCCTCTGATTCCCCGTGTTTGATCCCCTGCCTCTGATTCCCCAGCTCTGATTCCCCATCTCTGATTCACCGCCTTTGATTCGCCACCTCTGATTCCCCATATCTGATTCCTCGCCACTGTTTCCCCGCCTCTGATTCCGAGCCTCTGATTCCCCATATCTCATTCCCCGCCTCTGATTCCCCATCTCTGATTCCCGGACTCTGATTCCCCACCTCTGATTCCCGACCTCTTATTCCCGGCATCTGATTCCGGCCTCTGATTCCCGGCCTCTGATTCCCTGCTTCTGATTCTGATTCCCTGCCTCTGATTCCCCATTTCTGATTCCGCACATTTAATTCCCTGCCTCTGATTCCCCACCTCTGATTCCCCATATCTGAATCCCCGCCTCTGTTTCCCCATCTCTGATTCCCCGCCTCTGTTTCCCCATATCTAAGTCCCAGCCTCTGATTCCCCAACTTTGATTCCCCACCTCTGATTCCCCAGCTCTGATTCCCCGCCTCTGATTCCCCACCTCTGATTCCCCATACCTGATTCCCAGCCTCTGTTTCCCCGCCTCTGATTCCCCGCTTCTGTTTCCCCATATCTGATTCCCGGCCTCTGATTCCCTGCCTCTGATTCCCCGCCTCTGATTCCCTGCCTCTGATTCCCCATCTCCGATTCCGCACATCTGATTCCCTGCCTCTCATTCCCCGCCTCTGATTCCCCGCCTCTGATTCCCTGCCTCTGATTCCCAACCTCTGATTCCACACCTCTGATTCCCCGTGTTTGATTCCCCGCCTCTGTTTCCCCGCCTCTGATTCCCCGCCTCTGATTCCACATCTCTGATTCACCACCTATGATTCCCCGCCTCTGATTCCCTTCCTCTGATTCCCAACCTCTGATTCCCCACCTCTGATTTCCCATATTGATTCCCTGCGTCTGTTTCCCCGCCTCTGATTTCCCAACTCTGATTCCCCGCCTCTGATTCCCCAGCTCTGATTCACCGCCTCTGATTCCCCGTGTTTGATTCCCTGCCTCTGATTCCCGGCCTCTGATTCCTCATCTCTGATTCACCGCCTTTGATTCGCCACCTCTGATTCCCCATATCTGATTACCCGCCTCTGTTTCCCCGCCTCTGATTCCCCGCCTCTGATTCCCCATATCTCATTCCCCGCCTCTGAATCCCCATCTCTGATTCCCGGACTCTGATTCCCCACCTCTGATTCCCGGCCTCTTATTCCCGGCATCTAATTCCGGCCTCTGATCCCCGGCCTCTGATTCCCTGCTTCTGATTCTGATTCCCTGCCTCTGATTCCCCATCTCTGATTCCGCACATCTGATTCCCCGCCTCTGTTTCCCCGTCTCTGATTCCCCGCCTCTGTTTCCCCATATCTAAGTCCCAGCCACTGATTCCCCAACTTTGATTCCCCACCTCTGATTCCCCAGCTCTGATTCCCCGCCTCTGATTCCCCGCATCTGATTCCCTGCATCTGATTCCAAGACTCTGATTCCCTGCCTCTGATTCCCAACCTCTGATTCCCCACCTCTGATTCCCCATATCTGAATCCCCGCCTCTGATTCCCCGCCTCTGATTCCCCACCTCTGTTTCCCCATATCTGATTCCCGGACTCTGATTCCCCGCCTCTGATTCCCCGCATCTGATTCCCTGCCTCTGATTCCCCATCCCCGATTCCGCACATCTGATTCCCTGCCTCTGATTCCCCGCCTCTGATTCCCAACCTCTGATTCCCCACCTCTGATTCCCCATATCTGATTCCCCGCCTCTGTTTCCCCGCCTCTGATTCCCCTCCTCTGATTCCCCAACTCTAATTCCCCGCCTCTGATTCCCCAGCTCTGATTCCCCGTGTTTGATTCCCCGCCTCTGATTCCCTGCCTCTGATTCCCAACCTCTGATTCCACAACTCTGATTCCCCATATCTGATTCCCCGCGTCTGTTTCCCCGCCTCTGATTCCCTGCCCCTGTTTCCCCATATCTGATTCCCTGCCTCTGATTCCCCAACTCTGATTCCCCGCCTCTGATTCCCCAGCTCTGATTCCCCGCCTCTGATTTCCCGTGTTTGATTCCCTGCCTCTGCTTCCCCGCCTCTGATTCCCCATCTCTGATTCACCGCCTTTGATTCGCCACCTCTGATTCCACATATCTGATTCCCCACCTCTGTTTCCCCGCCTCTGATTCCCCGCCTCTGATTCTCCATATCACATTCCCCGCATCTGATTCCCCACATCTGATTCCCGGCCTCTTATTCCCAGCATCTGATTCCCGGCCTCTGATTCCCCGCTTCTGATTCTGATTCCCTGCCTCTGATTCCCCATCTCTGATTCCGCACATCTGATTCCCTGACTCTGATTCCCCACCTCTGTTTCCCCATATCTAATTCCCAACCTCTGATGCCCCAACTCTGATTCCCTGCCTCTGATTCCCCACGTTCTATTCCCTGCCTCTGATTCCCCGCCTGTGATTCCCCATCTCTGATTCACCACCTCTGATTCCCCACCTCTGATTCCCCATATCTAATTCCCCGCCTCTGTTTGCCCGCCTCTGATTCCCCGCCTCTGTTTCCCCATATCTGATTCCCCGCCTCTGAATCCCCAACTCTGATTCCCTGCCTCTGATTCCCCAGCTCTGATTCCCCGCCTTTGATTCCCCCGTCTGATTCCCAGCCTCTGAAACCCCGTGTCTGATTTCTTGCCTCTGATTCCCCGCCTCTGATTCCCCATCTCTGATTCACAGCCTCTGATTCCCCACCTCTGATTCCCCATCTCTGATTCCGCACATCTGATTCCCTGCCTCTGATTCCCCGACTCTGATCCCCACCTCTGATTCCCCAGCTCTGATTCCCCGCCTCTGATTCCCCAACTCTGATTCCCCGCCTCTGATTCCCGGCCTCTTATTCCCAGCATCTGATTCCAGGCCTCTGATTCCCGGCCTCTGACTCCCCGCTTCTGATTCTGATTCCCTGTCTCTGATTCCCCATCTCTGATTCCGCACATCTGATTACCTGCCTCTGATTCCCCACCTCTGATTCCCCATATCTGATTCCCCGCCTCTGTTTCCACGCCTCTGATTCCCCGCCTCTGTTTCCCCATATCTAATTCCCCACCTCTGATGCCCCAACTCTGATTCCCCGCCTCTGATTCCCCAGCTCTGATTCCCCGCCTCTGATTCCCTGCATCCGATTCCCCATATCTGATTCCCCGCCTCTGATTCCCCGCATCTGATTCCATGCATCTGATTCCCAGCGTCTGATTCCCAGCCTCTGATTCCCATCCTCTGATTCCTCACCTCTGATTCCCCATATCTGATTCCCCGCCTCTGTTTCCCCGCCTCTGATTCCCCGCCTCTGTTTCCCCATATCTGATCCCCGCCTCTATTTGCCCGCATCTGATTCCCCGCCTCTGTTTCCCCATATCTGATTCCCCGCCTCTGAATCCCCAACTCTGATTCCCCGCCTCTGAATCCCCATCTCTGATTCCCGGACTCTGATTCCTCACCTCTGATTCCCGGCCTCTTATTCCCCGACTCTGATTCCCGGCCTCTGATTCCCGGCCTCTGATTCCCCGCTTCTGATTCTGATTCGCTGCCTCTGATTCCCCATCTCTGATTCCGCACATCTGATTCCCTGCCTCTGATTCCCCACCTCTGATTCCCCATATCTGATTTCCCGCCTCTGTTTCCCCGCCTCTGATTCCCCGCCTCTGTTTCCCCATATCTAATTCCCAACCTCTGAGGCCCCAACTCTGATTCCCTGCCTCTGATTCCCCGCGTTCTATTCCCTGCCTCTGATTCCCCGCCTGTGATTCCCCATCTCTGATTCACACCTCTGATTCCCCATATCTAATTCCCCACCTCTGTTTGCCCGCCTCTGATTCCCCGCCTCTGTTTCCCCATATCTGATTCCCCGCCTCTGAATCCCCAACTCTGATTCCCTGCCTCTGATTCCCCAGCTCTGATTCCCCGCCTTTGATTCCCCCCGTCTGATTCCCAGCCTCTGAATCCCCGTGTCTGATTTCCTGCCTCTGATTCCCCGCCTCTGATTCCCCATCTCTGATTCACAGCCTCTGATTCCCCACCTCTGATTCCCCATCTCGGATTCCGCACATCTGATTCCCTGCCTCTGATTCCCCGACTCTGATCCCCACCTCTGATTCCCAAGCTCTGATTCCCCGCCTCTGATTCCCCAACTCTGATTCCCCGCCTCTGATTCCCCAGCTCTGATTCCCCGCCTCTGATTCCCCGTGTTTGATTCCCTCCCTCTGATTCCCCGCCTCTGATTCCCCATCTCTGATTCACCGCCTTTGATTCGCCACCTCTGATTCCCCATATCTGATTCCTCGCCTCTGTTTCCCCGCCTCTGATTCACCGCCTCTGATTCCCCAGCTCTGATTCCCCGCCTCTGATTTTCCGTGTTTGATTCCCTGCCTCTGATTCCCGGCCTCTGATTCCCCATCTCTGATTCACCGCCTTTGATTCGCCACCTCTGATTCCCCATATCTGATTCCCCGCCTCTGTTTCCCCGCCTCTGATTCCCCGCCTCTGATTCCCCATATCTCATTCCCCGCCTCTGAATCCCCATCTCTGATTCCCGGACTCTGATTCCCCACCTCTGATTCCCGGCCTCTTATTCCCGGCATCTGATTCCGGCCTCTGATTCCCGGCCTCTGATTCCCTGCTTCTGATTCTGATTCCCTGCCTCTGATTCCCCATCTCTGATTCCGCACATCTGATTCCCTGCCTCTGATTCCCCGCCTCTGATTCCCCGCCTCTGTTTCCCAATATCTAAGTCCCCGCCTCTGATTCCCCAACTCTGATTCCCCACCTCTGATTCCCCAGCTCTGATTCCCCGCCTCTGATTCCCCGCATCTGATTCCCTGCATCTGATTCCAAGCCTCTGATACCCTGCCTCTGATTCACAACATCTGATTCCCCACCTCTGATTCCGCACATCTGATTCCCTGCCTCTGATTCCCCGACTCTGATCCCCACCTCTGATTCCCCAGCTCTGATTCCCCGCCTCTGATTCCCCGTGTTTGATTCCCTGCCTCTGATTCCCCGCCTCTGATTCCCCATCTCTGATTCATCGCCTTTGATTCCCGGCCTCTTATTCCCGGCATCTGATTCCGGCCTCTGATTCCCGACCTCTGATTCCCTGCCTCTGATTCCCCAACTTTGATTCCCAGCCTCTGATTCCCCAGCTCTGATTCCCCGCCTCTGATTCCCCGTGTTTGATTCCCTGCCTCTGATTCCCCGCCTCTGATTCCCCATCTCTGATTCACCGCATTTGATTCGCCACCTCTGATTCCCCATATCTGATTCCCCACCTCTGTTTCCCCACCTCTGATTCCCCGCCTCTGATTCTCCATATCTCATTCCCCGCCTCTGACTCCCCATCTCTGATTCCCGTACTCTGATTCCCCACCTCTGATTCCCGGCCTCTTATTCCCAGCATCTGATTCCAGGCCTCTGATTCCCGGCCTCTGACTCCCCGCTTCTGATTCTGATTCCCTGCCTCTGATTCCCCGCCTCTGATTCCGCACATCTGATTCCCCGCCTCTGTTTCCCCATGTCTAATTCCCCACCTCTGATGCCCCAACTCTGATTCCCCGCCTCTGATTCCCCAGCTCTGATTCCCCGCCTCTGATTCTCCACATCCGATTCCCAATATCTGATTCCCCGCCTCTGTTTCCCCGCCCCTGATTCCCCGCCTCTGTTTCCCCATATCTGATACCCCGCCTCTGATTCCCAACTATGATTCCCCGCCTCTTATTCCCCAGCTCTGATTCCCTGCCTCTGATTCCCCGCGTTCTATTCCCTGCCTCTGATTCCCCACCTGTGATTCCCCATCTCTGATTCCCCGCCTCTGTTTGCCTGCCTCTGATTCCCCGCCTCGGTTTCCCCATATCTGATTCCCCGCCTCTGAATCCCCAACTCTGATTCCCTGCCTCTGATTCCCCAGCTTCATTCCCCACCTTTGATTCCCCCCGTCTGATTCCCAGCCTCTGAATCCCCGTGTCTGATAACCTGCCTCTGATTCCCCGCCTCTGATTCCCCATCTCAGATTCACCGCCTCTGATTCCCCACCTCTGATTCCCCATCTCTGATTCCGCACATCCGATTCCCTGCCTCTGATTCCCCGACTCTGATTCCCCACCTCTGATTCCCCAGCTCTGATTCCCCGCCTCTGATTCCCCAACTCTGATTCCCCGCCTCTGATTCCCCAGCTCTGATTCCCCGCCTCTGATTCCCCGTGTTTGATCCCCTGCCTCTGATTCCCCAGCTCTGATTCCCCATCTCTGATTCACCGCCTTTGATTCGCCACCTCTGATTCCCCATATCTGATTCCTCGCCACTGTTTCCCCGCCTCTGATTCCGAGCCTCTGATTCCCCATATCTCATTCCCCGCCTCTGATTCCCCATCTCTGATTCCCGGACTCTGATTCCCCACCTCTGATTCCCGACCTCTTATTCCCGGCATCTGATTCCGGCCTCTGATTCCCGGCCTCTGATTCCCTGCTTCTGATTCTGATTCCCTGCCTCTGATTCCCCATTTCTGATTCCGCACCTCTAATTCCCTGCCTCTGATTCCCCACCTCTGATTCCCCATATCTGAATCCCCGCCTCTGTTTCCCCATCTCTGATTCCCCGCCTCTGTTTCCCCATATCTAAGTCCCAGCCTCTGATTCCCCAACTTTGATTCCCCACCTCTGATTCCCCAGCTCTGATTCCCCGCCTCTGATTCCCCACCTCTGATTCCCCATACCTGATTCCCAGCCTCTGTTTCCCCGCCTCTGATTCCCCGCTTCTGTTTCCCCATATCTGATTCCCGGCCTCTGATTCCCTGCCTCTGATTCCCCGCCTCTGATTCCCTGCCTCTGATTCCCCATCTCCGATTCCGCACATCTGATTCCCTGCCTCTCATTCCCCGCCTCTGATTCCCCGCCTCTGATTCCCTGCCTCTGATTCCCAACCTCTGATTCCCCACCTCTGATTCCCCGTGTTTGATTCCCCGCCTCTGTTTCCCCGCCTCTGATTCCCCGCCTCTGATTCCACATCTCTGATTCACCACCTATGATTCCCCGCGTCTGATTCCCCGCCTCTGATTCCCCATCTCTGATTCCCCATCTCTGATTCCCCAATTCCGATTCCCCGCCTCTGATTCCCCAGCTCTGATTCCTCGCCTCTGATTCCCTTCCTCTGATTCCCAACCTCTGATTCCCCACCTCTGATTTCCCATATTGATTCCCTGCGTCTGTTTCCCCGCCTCTGATTTCCCAACTCTGATTCCCCGCCTCTGATTCCCCAGCTCTGATTCACCGCCTCTGATTCCCCGTGTTTGATTCCCTGCCTCTGATTCCCGGCCTCTGATTCCTCATCTCTGATTCACCGCCTTTGATTCGCCACCTCTGATTCCCCATATCTGATTACCCGCCTCTGTTTCCCCGCCTCTGATTCCCCGCCTCTGATTCCCCATATCTCATTCCCCGCCTCTGAATCCCCATCTCTTATTCCCGGACTCTGATTCCCCACCTCTGATTCCCGGCCTCTTATTCCCGGCATCTAATTCCGGCCTCTGATCCCCGGCCTCTGATTCCCTGCTTCTGATTCTGATTCCCTGCCTCTGATTCCCCATCTCTGATTCCGCACATCTGATTCCCCGCCTCTGTTTCCCCGTCTCTGATTCCCCGCCTCTGTTTCCCCATATCTAAGTCCCAGCCTCTGATTCCCCAACTTTGATTCCCCACCTCTGATTCCCCAGCTCTGATTCCCCGCCTCTGATTCCCCGCATCTGATTCCCTGCATCTGATTCCAAGACTCTGATTCCCTGCCTCTGATTCCCAACCTCTGATTCCCCACCTCTGATTCCCCATATCTGAATCCCCGCCTCTGATTCCCCGCCTCTGATTCCCCACCTCTGTTTCCCCATATCTGATTCCCGGACTCTGATTCCCCGCCTCTGATTCCCCGCATCTGATTCCCTGCCTCTGATTCCCCATCCCCGATTCCGCACATCTGATTCCCTGCCTCTGATTCCCCGCCTCTGATTCCCCGCCTCTGATTCCCTGCCTCTGATTCCCAACCTCTGATTCCCCACCTCTGATTCCCCATATCTGATTCCCCGCCTCTGTTTCCCCGCCTCTGATTCCCCTCCTCTGATTCCCCAACTCTAATTCCCCGCCTCTGATTCCCCAGCTCTGATTCCCCGTGTTTGATTCCCCGCCTCTGATTCCCTGCCTCTGATTCCCAACCTCTGATTCCACAACTCTGATTCCCCATATCTGATTCCCCGCGTCTGTTTCCCCGCCTCTGATTCCCTGCCCCTGTTTCCCCATATCTGATTCCCTGCCTCTGATTCCCCAACTCTGATTCCCCGCCTCTGATTCCCCAGCTCTGATTCCCCGCCTCTGATTTCCCGTGTTTGATTCCCTGCCTCTGCTTCCCCGCCTCTGATTCCCCATCTCTGATTCACCGCCTTTGATTCGCCACCTCTGATTCCACATATCTGATTCCCCACCTCTGTTTCCCCGCCTCTGATTCCCCGCCTCTGATTCTCCATATCACATTCCCCGCATCTGATTCCCCACCTCTGATTCCCGGCCTCTTATTCCCAGCATCTGATTCCCGGCCTCTGATTCCCCGCTTCTGATTCTGATTCCCTGCCTCTGATTCCCCATCTCTGATTCCGCACATCTGATTCCCTGACTCTGATTCCCCACCTCTGTTTCCCCATATCTAATTCCCAACCTCTGATGCCCCAACTCTGATTCCCTGCCTCTGATTCCCCGCGTTCTATTCCCTGCCTCTGATTCCCCGCCTGTGATTCCCCATCTCTGATTCACCACCTCTGATTCCCCACCTCTGATTCCCCATATCTAATTCCCCGCCTCTGTTTGCCCGCCTCTGATTCCCCGCCTCTGTTTCCCCATATCTGATTCCCCGCCTCTGAATCCCCAACTCTGATTCCCTGCCTCTGATTCCCCAGCTCTGATTCCCCGCCTTTGATTCCCCCGTCTGATTCCCAGCCTCTGAAACCCCGTGTCTGATTTCTTGCCTCTGATTCCCCGCCTCTGATTCCCCATCTCTGATTCACAGCCTCTGATTCCCCACCTCTGATTCCCCATCTCTGATTCCGCACATCTGATTCCCTGCCTCTGATTCCCCGACTCTGATCCCCACCTCTGATTCCCCAGCTCTGATTCCCCGCCTCTGATTCCCCAACTCTGATTCCCCGCCTCTGATTCCCGGCCTCTTATTCCCAGCATCTGATTCCAGGCCTCTGATTCCCGGCCTCTGACTCCCCGCTTCTGATTCTGATTCCCTGTCTCTGATTCCCCATCTCTGATTCCGCACATCTGATTACCTGCCTCTGATTCCCCACCTCTGATTCCCCATATCTGATTCCCCGCCTCTGTTTCCACGCCTCTGATTCCCCGCCTCTGTTTCCCCATATCTAATTCCCCACCTCTGATGCCCCAACTCTGATTCCCCGCCTCTGATTCCCCAGCTCTGATTCCCCGCCTCTGATTCCCTGCATCCGATTCCCCATATCTGATTCCTCGCCTCTCTTTCCCCGCCCCTGATTCCCCGCCTCTGTTTCCCCATATCTGATTATCCGCCTCTGATTCCCAACTATGATTCCCCGCCTCTGAATCCCCGCGTCTGATTCCCTGCCTCTGCTTCCCCGCCTCTGATTTCCCCAACTCTGATTCCCCGCCTCTGATTCCCCAGCTCTGATTCCCCGCCTCTGATTCCCCGTGTTTGATTCCCTGCCTCTGATTCCCGGCCTCTAATTCCCCATCTCTGAATCACCGCCTTTGATTCGCCACCTCTGATTCCCCATATCTGATTCCCCGCATCTGTTTCCCCGCCTCTGATTCCCCGCCTCTGATTCCCCATATCTCATTCCCCGCCTCTGAATTCCCATCTCTGATTCCCGGACTCTGATTCCCCACCTCTGATTCGCGGCCTCTTATTCCCGGCATCTGATTCCGGCCTCTGATTCCCCAGCTCTGATTCCCCGCCTCTGATTCTCCACATCCGATTCCCAATATCTGATTCCCCGCCTCTGTTTCCCCGCCCCTGATTCCCCGCCTCTGTTACCCCATATCTGATTCCCCGCCTCTGATTCCCAACTATGAGTCCCCGCCTCTTATTCCCCAGCTCTGATTCCCTGCCTCTGATTCCCCGCGTTCTATTCCCTGCCTCTGATTCCCCACCTGTGATTCCCCATCTCTGATTCCCCGCCTCTGTTTGCCTGCCTCTGATTCCCCGCCTCGGTTTCCCCATATCTGATTCCCCGCCTCTGAATCCCCAACTCTGATTCCCTGCCTCTGATTCCCCAGCTTCATTCCCCGCCTTTGATTCCCCCCGTCTGATTCCCAGCCTCTGAATCCCCGTGTCTGATAACCTGCCTCTGATTCCCCGCCTCTGAGTCCCCATCTCAGATTCACCGCCTCTGATTCCCCACCTCTGATTCCCCATCTCTGATTCCGCACATCCGATTCCCTGCCTCTGATTCCCCGACTCTGATTCCCCACCTCTGATTCCCCAGCTCTGATTCCCCGCCTCTGATTCCCCAACTCTGATTCCCCGCCTCTGATTCCCCAGCTCTGATTCCCCGCCTCTGATTCCCCGTGTTTGATCCCCTGCCTCTGATTCCCCAGCTCTGATTCCCCATCTCTGATTCACCGCCTTTGATTCGCCACCTCTGATTCCCCATATCTGATTCCTCGCCACTGTTTCCCCGCCTCTGATTCCGAGCCTCTGATTCCCCATATCTCATTCCCCGCCTCTGATTCCCCATCTCTGATTCCCGGACTCTGATTCCCCACCTCTGATTCCCGACCTCTTATTCCCGGCATCTGATTCCGGCCTCTGATTCCCGGCCTCTGATTCCCTGCTTCTGATTCTGATTCCCTGCCTCTGATTCCCCATTTCTGATTCCGCACATCTAATTCCCTGCCTCTGATTCCCCACCTCTGATTCCCCATATCTGAATCCCCGCCTCTGTTTCCCCATCTCTGATTCCCCGCCTCTGTTTCCCCATATCTAAGTCCCAGCCTCTGATTCCCCAACTTTGATTCCCCACCTCTGATTCCCCAGCTCTGATTCCCCGCCTCTGATTCCCCACCTCTGATTCCCCATACCTGATTCCCAGCCTCTGTTTCCCTGACTCTGATTCCCCACCTCTGTTTCCCCATATCTAATTCCCAACCTCTGATGCCCCAACTCTGATTCCCTGCCTCTGATTCCCCGCGTTCTATTCCCTGCCTCTGATTCCCCGCCTGTGATTCCCCATCTCTGATTCACCACCTCTGATTCCCCACCTCTGATTCCCCATATCTAATTCCCCGCCTCTGTTTGCCCGCCTCTGATTCCCCGCCTCTGTTTCCCCATATCTGATTCCCCACCTCTGAATCCCCAACTCTGATTCCCTGCCTCTGATTCCCCAGCTCTGATTCCCCGCCTTTGATTCCCCCGTCTGATTCCCAGCCTCTGAAACCCCGTGTCTGATTTCTTGCCTCTGATTCCCCGCCTCTGATTCCCCATCTCTGATTCACAGCCTCTGATTCCCCACCTCTGATTCCCCATCTCTGATTCCGCACATCTGATTCCCTGCCTCTGATTCCCCGACTCTGATCCCCACCTCTGATTCCCCAGCTCTGATTCCCCGCCTCTGATTCCCCAACTCTGATTCCCCGCCTCTGATTCCCGGCCTCTTATTCCCAGCATCTGATTCCAGGCCTCTGATTCCCGGCCTCTGACTCCCCGCTTCTGATTCTGATTCCCTGTCTCTGATTCCCCATCTCTGATTCCGCACATCTGATTACCTGCCTCTGATTCCCCACCTCTGATTCCCCATATCTGATTCCCCGCCTCTGTTTCCACGCCTCTGATTCCCCGCCTCTGTTTCCCCATATCTAATTCCCCACCTCTGATGCCCCAACTCTGATTCCCCGCCTCTGATTCCCCAGCTCTGATTCCCCGCCTCTGATTCCCTGCATCCGATTCCCCATATCTGATTCCTCGCCTCTCTTTCCCCGCCCCTGATTCCCCGCCTCTGTTTCCCCATATCTGATTATCCGCCTCTGATTCCCAACTATGATTCCCCGCCTCTGAATCCCCGCGTCTGATTCCCTGCCTCTGCTTCCCCGCCTCTGATTTCCCCAACTCTGATTCCCCGCCTCTGATTCCCCAGCTCTGATTCCCCGCCTCTGATTCCCCGTGTTTGATTCCCTGCCTCTGATTCCCGGCCTCTAATTCCCCATCTCTGAATCACCGCCTTTGATTCGCCACCTCTGATTCCCCATATCTGATTCCCCGCATCTGTTTCCCCGCCTCTGATTCCCCGCCTCTGATTCCCCATATCTCATTCCCCGCCTCTGAATTCCCATCTCTGATTCCCGGACTCTGATTCCCCACCTCTGATTCGCGGCCTCTTATTCCCGGCATCTGATTCCGGCCTCTGATTCCCCAGCTCTGATTCCCCGCCTCTGATTCTCCACATCCGATTCCCAATATCTGATTCCCCGCCTCTGTTTCCCCGCCCCTGATTCCCCGCCTCTGTTACCCCATATCTGATTCCCCGCCTCTGATTCCCAACTATGATTCCCCGCCTCTTATTCCCCAGCTCTGATTCCCTGCCTCTGATTCCCTGCGTTCTATTCCCTGCCTCTGATTCCCCACCTGTGATTCCCCATCTCTGATTCCCCGCCTCTGTTTGCCTGCCTCTGATTCCCCGCCTCGGTTTCCCCATATCTGATTCCCCGCCTCTGAATCCCCAACTCTGATTCCCTGCCTCTGATTCCCCAGCTTCATTCCCCGCCTTTGATTCCCCCCGTCTGATTCCCAGCCTCTGAATCCCCGTGTCTGATAACCTGCCTCTGATTCCCCGCCTCTGAGTCCCCATCTCAGATTCACCGCCTCTGATTCCCCACCTCTGATTCCCCATCTCTGATTCCGCACATCCGATTCCCTGCCTCTGATTCCCCGACTCTGATTCCCCACCTCTGATTCCCCAGCTCTGATTCCCCGCCTCTGATTCCCCAACTCTGATTCCCCGCCTCTGATTCCCCAGCTCTGATTCCCCGCCTCTGATTCCCCGTGTTTGATCCCCTGCCTCTGATTCCCCAGCTCTGATTCCCCATCTCTGATTCACCGCCTTTGATTCGCCACCTCTGATTCCCCATATCTGATTCCTCGCCACTGTTTCCCCGCCTCTGATTCCGAGCCTCTGATTCCCCATATCTCATTCCCCGCCTCTGATTCCCCATCTCTGATTCCCGGACTCTGATTCCCCACCTCTGATTCCCGACCTCTTATTCCCGGCATCTGATTCCGGCCTCTGATTCCCGGCCTCTGATTCCCTGCTTCTGATTCTGATTCCCTGCCTCTGATTCCCCATTTCTGATTCCGCACATCTAATTCCCTGCCTCTGATTCCCCACCTCTGATTCCCCATATCTGAATCCCCGCCTCTGTTTCCCCATCTCTGATTCCCCGCCTCTGTTTCCCCATATCTAAGTCCCAGCCTCTGATTCCCCAACTTTGATTCCCCACCTCTGATTCCCCAGCTCTGATTCCCCGCCTCTGATTCCCCACCTCTGATTCCCCATACCTGATTCCCAGCCTCTGTTTCCCCGCCTCTGATTCCCCGCTTCTGTTTCCCCATATCTGATTCCCGGCCTCTGATTCCCTGCCTCTGATTCCCCGCCTCTGATTCCCTGCCTCTGATTCCCCATCTCCGATTCCGCACATCTGATTCCCTGCCTCTCATTCCCCGCCTCTGATTCCCCGCCTCTGATTCCCTGCCTCTGATTCCCAACCTCTGATTCCACACCTCTGATTCCCCGTGTTTGATTCCCCGCCTCTGTTTCCCCGCCTCTGATTCCCCGCCTCTGATTCCACATCTCTGATTCACCACCTATGATTCCCCGCGTCTGATTCCCCGCCTCTGATTCCCCATCTCTGATTCCCCATCTCTGATTCCCCATCTCTGATTCCCCAATTCTGATTCCCCGCCTCTGATTCCCCAGCTCTGATTCCTCGCCTCTGATTCCCTTCCTCTGATTCCCAACCTCTGATTCCCCACCTCTGATTTCCCATATTGATTCCCTGCGTCTGTTTCCCCGCCTCTGATTTCCCAACTCTGATTCCCCGCCTCTGATTCCCCAGCTCTGATTCACCGCCTCTGATTCCCCGTGTTTGATTCCCTGCCTCTGATTCCCGGCCTCTGATTCCTCATCTCTGATTCACCGCCTTTGATTCGCCACCTCTGATTCCCCATATCTGATTACCCGCCTCTGTTTCCCCGCCTCTGATTCCCCGCCTCTGATTCCCCATATCTCATTCCCCGCCTCTGAATCCCCATCTCTGATTCCCGGACTCTGATTCCCCACCTCTGATTCCCGGCCTCTTATTCCCGGCATCTAATTCCGGCCTCTGATCCCCGGCCTCTGATTCCCTGCTTCTGATTCTGATTCCCTGCCTCTGATTCCCCATCTCTGATTCCGCACATCTGATTCCCCGCCTCTGTTTCCCCGTCTCTGATTCCCCGCCTCTGTTTCCCCATATCTAAGTCCCAGCCTCTGATTCCCCAACTTTGATTCCCCACCTCTGATTCCCCAGCTCTGATTCCCCGCCTCTGATTCCCCGCATCTGATTCCCTGCATCTGATTCCAAGACTCTGATTCCCTGCCTCTGATTCCCAACCTCTGATTCCCCACCTCTGATTCCCCATATCTGAATCCCCGCCTCTGATTCCCCGCCTCTGATTCCCCACCTCTGTTTCCCCATATCTGATTCCCGGACTCTGATTCCCCGCCTCTCATTCCCCGCATCTGATTCCCTGCCTCTGATTCCCCATCCCCGATTCCGCACATCTGATTCCCTGCCTCTGATTCCCCGCCTCTGATTCCCCGCCTCTGATTCCCTGCCTCTGATTCCCAACCTCTGATTCCCCACCTCTGATTCCCCATATCTGATTCCCCGCCTCTGTTTCCCCGCCTCTGATTCCCCTCCTCTGATTCCCCAACTCTAATTCCCCGCCTCTGATTCCCCAGCTCTGATTCCCCGTGTTTGATTCCCCGCCTCTGATTCCCTGCCTCTGATTCCCAACCTCTGATTCCACAACTCTGATTCCCCATATCTGATTCCCCGCGTCTGTTTCCCCGCCTCTGATTCCCTGCCCCTGTTTCCCCATATCTGATTCCCTGCCTCTGATTCCCCAACTCTGATTCCCCGCCTCTGATTCCCCAGCTCTGATTCCCCGCCTCTGATTTCCCGTGTTTGATTCCCTGCCTCTGCTTCCCCGCCTCTGATTCCCCAACTCTGATTCACCGCCTTTGATTCGCCACCTCTGATTCCACATATCTGATTCCCCACCTCTGTTTCCCCGCCTCTGATTCCCCGCCTCTGATTCTCCATATCACATTCCCCGCATCTGATTCCCCACATCTGATTCCCGGCCTCTTATTCCCAGCATCTGATTCCCGGCCTCTGATTCCCCGCTTCTGATTCTGATTCCCTGCCTCTGATTCCCCATCTCTGATTCCGCACATCTGATTCCCTGACTCTGATTCCCCACCTCTGTTTCCCCATATCTAATTCCCAACCTCTGATGCCCCAACTCTGATTCCCTGCCTCTGATTCCCCACGTTCTATTCCCTGCCTCTGATTCCCCGCCTGTGATTCCCCATCTCTGATTCACCACCTCTGATTCCCCACCTCTGATTCCCCATATCTAATTCCCCGCCTCTGTTTGCCCGCCTCTGATTCCCCGCCTCTGTTTCCCCATATCTGATTCCCCGCCTCTGAATCCCCAACTCTGATTCCCTGCCTCTGATTCCCCAGCTCTGATTCCCCGCCTTTGATTCCCCCGTCTGATTCCCAGCCTCTGAAACCCCGTGTCTGATTTCTTGCCTCTGATTCCCCGCCTCTGATTCCCCATCTCTGATTCACAGCCTCTGATTCCCCACCTCTGATTCCCCATCTCTGATTCCGCACATCTGATTCCCTGCCTCTGATTCCCCGACTCTGATCCCCACCTCTGATTCCCCAGCTCTGATTCCCCGCCTCTGATTCCCCAACTCTGATTCCCCGCCTCTGATTCCCGGCCTCTTATTCCCAGCATCTGATTCCAGGCCTCTGATTCCCGGCCTCTGACTCCCCGCTTCTGATTCTGATTCCCTGTCTCTGATTCCCCATCTCTGATTCCGCACATCTGATTACCTGCCTCTGATTCCCCACCTCTGATTCCCCATATCTGATTCCCCGCCTCTGTTTCCACGCCTCTGATTCCCCGCCTCTGTTTCCCCATATCTAATTCCCCACCTCTGATGCCCCAACTCTGATTCCCCGCCTCTGATTCCCCAGCTCTGATTCCCCGCCTCTGATTCCCTGCATCCGATTCCCCATATCTGATTCCCCGCCTCTGATTCCCCGCATCTGATTCCATGCATCTGATTCCCAGCGTCTGATTCCCAGCCTCTGATTCCCAACCTCTGATTCCTCACCTCTGATTCCCCATATCTGATTCCCCGCCTCTGTTTCCCCGCCTCTGATTCCCCGCCTCTGTTTCCCCATATCTGATCCCCGCCTCTATTTGCCCGCATCTGATTCCCCGCCTCTGTTTCCCCATATCTGATTCCCCGCCTCTGAATCCCCAACTCTGATTCCCCGCCTCTGAATCCCCATCTCTGATTCCCGGACTCTGATTCCTCACCTCTGATTCCCGGCCTCTTATTCCCCGACTCTGATTCCCGGCCTCTGATTCCCGGCCTCTGATTCCCCGCTTCTGATTCTGATTCGCTGCCTCTGATTCCCCATCTCTGATTCCGCACATCTGATTCCCTGCCTCTGATTCCCCACCTCTGATTCCCCATATCTGATTTCCCGCCTCTGTTTCCCCGCCTCTGATTCCCCGCCTCTGTTTCCCCATATCTAATTCCCAACCTCTGATGCCCCAACTCTGATTCCCTGCCTCTGATTCCCCGCGTTCTATTCCCTGCCTCTGATTCCCCGCCTGTGATTCCCCATCTCTGATTCACACCTCTGATTCCCCATATCTAATTCCCCACCTCTGTTTGCCCGCCTCTGATTCCCCGCCTCTGTTTCCCCATATCTGATTCCCCGCCTCTGAATCCCCAACTCTGATTCCCTGCCTCTGATTCCCCAGCTCTGATTCCCCGCCTTTGATTCCCCCCGTCTGATTCCCAGCCTCTGAATCCCCGTGTCTGATTTCCTGCCTCTGATTCCCCGCCTCTGATTCCCCATCTCTGATTCACAGCCTCTGATTCCCCACCTCTGATTCCCCATCTCGGATTCCGCACATCTGATTCCCTGCCTCTGATTCCCCGACTCTGATCCCCACCTCTGATTCCCAAGCTCTGATTCCCCGCCTCTGATTCCCCAACTCTGATTCCCCGCCTCTGATTCCCCAGCTCTGATTCCCCGCCTCTGATTCCCCGTGTTTGATTCCCTCCCTCTGATTCCCCGCCTCTGATTCCCCATCTCTGATTCACCGCCTTTGATTCGCCACCTCTGATTCCCCATATCTGATTCCTCGCCTCTGTTTCCCCGCCTCTGATTCCCCGCCTCTGATTCCCCAGCTCTGATTCCCCGCCTCTGATTTTCCGTGTTTGATTCCCTGCCTCTGATTCCCGGCCTCTGATTCCCCATCTCTGATTCACCGCCTTTGATTCGCCACCTCTGATTCCCCATATCTGATTCCCCGCCTCTGTTTCCCCGCCTCTGATTCCCCGCCTCTGATTCCCCATATCTCATTCCCCGCCTCTGAATCCCCATCTCTGATTCCCGGACTCTGATTCCCCACCTCTGATTCCCGGCCTCTTATTCCCGGCATCTGATTCCGGCCTCTGATTCCCGGCCTCTGATTCCCTGCTTCTGATTCTGATTCCCTGCCTCTGATTCCCCATCTCTGATTCCGCACATCTGATTCCCTGCCTCTGATTCCCCGCCTCTGATTCCCCGCCTCTGTTTCCCAATATCTAAGTCCCCGCCTCTGATTCCCCAACTCTGATTCCCCACCTCTGATTCCCCAGCTCTGATTCCCCGCCTCTGATTCCCCGCATCTGATTCCCTGCATCTGATTCCAAGCCTCTGATACCCTGCCTCTGATTCACAACCTCTGATTCCCCACCTCTGATTCCGCATATCTGATTCCCTGCCTCTGATTCCCCGACTCTGATCCCCACCTCTGATTCCCCAGCTCTGATTCCCCGCCTCTGATTCCCCGTGTTTGATTCCCTGCCTCTGATTCCCCGCCTCTGATTCCCCATCTCTGATTCATCGCCTTTGATTCCCGGCCTCTTATTCCCGGCATCTGATTCCGGCCTCTGATTCCCGACCTCTGATTCCCTGCCTCTGATTCCCCAACTTTGATTCCCAGCCTCTGATTCCCCAGCTCTGATTCCCCGCCTCTGATTCCCCGTGTTTGATTCCCTGCCTCTGATTCCCCGCCTCTGATTCCCCATCTCTGATTCACCGCATTTGATTCGCCACCTCTGATTCCCCATATCTGATTCCCCACCTCTGTTTCCCCACCTCTGATTCCCCGCCTCTGATTCTCCATATCTCATTCCCCGCCTCTGACTCCCCATCTCTGATTCCCGTACTCTGATTCCCCACCTCTGATTCCCGGCCTCTTATTCCCAGCATCTGATTCCAGGCCTCTGATTCCCGGCCTCTGACTCCCCGCTTCTGATTCTGATTCCCTGCCTCTGATTCCCCGCCTCTGATTCCGCACATCTGATTCCCCGCCTCTGTTTCCCCATGTCTAATTCCCCACCTCTGATGCCCCAACTCTGATTCCCCGCCTCTGATTCCCCAGCTCTGATTCCCCGCCTCTGATTCTCCACATCCGATTCCCAATATCTGATTCCCCGCCTCTGTTTCCCCGCCCCTGATTCCCCGCCTCTGTTTCCCCATATCTGATTCCCCGCCTCTGATTCCCAACTATGATTCCCCGCCTCTTATTCCCCAGCTCTGATTCCCTGCCTCTGATTCCCCGCGTTCTATTCCCTGCCTCTGATTCCCCACCTGTGATTCCCCATCTCTGATTCCCCGCCTCTGTTTGCCTGCCTCTGATTCCCCGCCTCGGTTTCCCCATATCTGATTCCCCGCCTCTGAATCCCCAACTCTGATTCCCTGCCTCTGATTCCCCAGCTTCATTCCCCACCTTTGATTCCCCCCGTCTGATTCCCAGCCTCTGAATCCCCGTGTCTGATAACCTGCCTCTGATTCCCCGCCTCTGATTCCCCATCTCAGATTCACCGCCTCTGATTCCCCACCTCTGATTCCCCATCTCTGATTCCGCACATCCGATTCCCTGCCTCTGATTCCCCGACTCTGATTCCCCACCTCTGATTCCCCAGCTCTGATTCCCCGCCTCTGATTCCCCAACTCTGATTCCCCGCCTCTGATTCCCCAGCTCTGATTCCCCGCCTCTGATTCCCCGTGTTTGATCCCCTGCCTCTGATTCCCCAGCTCTGATTCCCCATCTCTGATTCACCGCCTTTGATTCGCCACCTCTGATTCCCCATATCTGATTCCTCGCCACTGTTTCCCCGCCTCTGATTCCGAGCCTCTGATTCCCCATATCTCATTCCCCGCCTCTGATTCCCCATCTCTGATTCCCGGACTCTGATTCCCCACCTCTGATTCCCGACCTCTTATTCCCGGCATCTGATTCCGGCCTCTGATTCCCGGCCTCTGATTCCCTGCTTCTGATTCTGATTCCCTGCCTCTGATTCCCCATTTCTGATTCCGCACCTCTAATTCCCTGCCTCTGATTCCCCACCTCTGATTCCCCATATCTGAATCCCCGCCTCTGTTTCCCCATCTCTGATTCCCCGCCTCTGTTTCCCCATATCTAAGTCCCAGCCTCTGATTCCCCAACTTTGATTCCCCACCTCTGATTCCCCAGCTCTGATTCCCCGCCTCTGATTCCCCACCTCTGATTCCCCATACCTGATTCCCAGCCTCTGTTTCCCCGCCTCTGATTCCCCGCTTCTGTTTCCCCATATCTGATTCCCGGCCTCTGATTCCCTGCCTCTGATTCCCCGCCTCTGATTCCCTGCCTCTGATTCCCCATCTCCGATTCCGCACATCTGATTCCCTGCCTCTCATTCCCCGCCTCTGATTCCCCGCCTCTGATTCCCTGCCTCTGATTCCCAACCTCTGATTCCCCACCTCTGATTCCCCGTGTTTGATTCCCCGCCTCTGTTTCCCCGCCTCTGATTCCCCGCCTCTGATTCCACATCTCTGATTCACCACCTATGATTCCCCGCGTCTGATTCCCCGCCTCTGATTCCCCATCTCTGATTCCCCATCTCTGATTCCCCAATTCTGATTCCCCGCCTCTGATTCCCCAGCTCTGATTCCTCGCCTCTGATTCCCTTCCTCTGATTCCCAACCTCTGATTCCCCACCTCTGATTTCCCATATTGATTCCCTGCGTCTGTTTCCCCGCCTCTGATTTCCCAACTCTGATTCCCCGCCTCTGATTCCCCAGCTCTGATTCACCGCCTCTGATTCCCCGTGTTTGATTCCCTGCCTCTGATTCCCGGCCTCTGATTCCTCATCTCTGATTCACCGCCTTTGATTCACCGCCTTTGATTCGCCACCTCTGATTCCCCATATCTGATTACCCGCCTCTGTTTCCCCGCCTCTGATTCCCCGCCTCTGATTCCCCATATCTCATTCCCCGCCTCTGAATCCCCATCTCTGATTCCCGGACTCTGATTCCCCACCTCTGATTCCCGGCCTCTTATTCCCGGCATCTAATTCCGGCCTCTGATCCCCGGCCTCTGATTCCCTGCTTCTGATTCTGATTCCCTGCCTCTGATTCCCCATCTCTGATTCCGCACATCTGATTCCCCGCCTCTGTTTCCCCGTCTCTGATTCCCCGCCTCTGTTTCCCCATATCTAAGTCCCAGCCTCTGATTCCCCAACTTTGATTCCCCACCTCTGATTCCCCAGCTCTGATTCCCCGCCTCTGATTCCCCGCATCTGATTCCCTGCATCTGATTCCAAGACTCTGATTCCCTGCCTCTGATTCCCAACCTCTGATTCCCCACCTCTGATTCCCCATATCTGAATCCCCGCCTCTGATTCCCCGCCTCTGATTCCCCACCTCTGTTTCCCCATATCTGATTCCCGGACTCTGATTCCCCGCCTCTGATTCCCCGCATCTGATTCCCTGCCTCTGATTCCCCATCCCCGATTCCGCACATCTGATTCCCTGCCTCTGATTCCCCGCCTCTGATTCCCCGCCTCTGATTCCCTGCCTCTGATTCCCAACCTCTGATTCCCCACCTCTGATTCCCCATATCTGATTCCCCGCCTCTGTTTCCCCGCCTCTGATTCCCCTCCTCTGATTCCCCAACTCTAATTCCCCGCCTCTGATTCCCCAGCTCTGATTCCCCGTGTTTGATTCCCCGCCTCTGATTCCCTGCCTCTGATTCCCAACCTCTGATTCCACAACTCTGATTCCCCATATCTGATTCCCCGCGTCTGTTTCCCCGCCTCTGATTCCCTGCCCCTGTTTCCCCATATCTGATTCCCTGCCTCTGATTCCCCAACTCTGATTCCCCGCCTCTGATTCCCCAGCTCTGATTCCCCGCCTCTGATTTCCCGTGTTTGATTCCCTGCCTCTGCTTCCCCGCCTCTGATTCCCCATCTCTGATTCACCGCCTTTGATTCGCCACCTCTGATTCCACATATCTGATTCCCCACCTCTGTTTCCCCGCCTCTGATTCCCCGCCTCTGATTCTCCATATCACATTCCCCGCATCTGATTCCCCACCTCTGATTCCCGGCCTCTTATTCCCAGCATCTGATTCCCGGCCTCTGATTCCCCGCTTCTGATTCTGATTCCCTGCCTCTGATTCCCCATCTCTGATTCCGCACATCTGATTCCCTGACTCTGATTCCCCACCTCTGTTTCCCCATATCTAATTCCCAACCTCTGATGCCCCAACTCTGATTCCCTGCCTCTGATTCCCCGCGTTCTATTCCCTGCCTCTGATTCCCCGCCTGTGATTCCCCATCTCTGATTCACCACCTCTGATTCCCCACCTCTGATTCCCCATATCTAATTCCCCGCCTCTGTTTGCCCGCCTCTGATTCCCCGCCTCTGTTTCCCCATATCTGATTCCCCGCCTCTGAATCCCCAACTCTGATTCCCTGCCTCTGATTCCCCAGCTCTGATTCCCCGCCTTTGATTCCCCCGTCTGATTCCCAGCCTCTGAAACCCCGTGTCTGATTTCTTGCCTCTGATTCCCCGCCTCTGATTCCCCATCTCTGATTCACAGCCTCTGATTCCCCACCTCTGATTCCCCATCTCTGATTCCGCACATCTGATTCCCTGCCTCTGATTCCCCGACTCTGATCCCCACCTCTGATACCCCAGCTCTGATTCCCCGCCTCTGATTCCCCAACTCTGATTCCCCGCCTCTGATTCCCGGCCTCTTATTCCCAGCATCTGATTCCAGGCCTCTGATTCCCGGCCTCTGACTCCCCGCTTCTGATTCTGATTCCCTGTCTCTGATTCCCCATCTCTGATTCCGCACATCTGATTACCTGCCTCTGATTCCCCACCTCTGATTCCCCATATCTGATTCCCCGCCTCTGTTTCCACGCCTCTGATTCCCCGCCTCTGTTTCCCCATATCTAATTCCCCACCTCTGATGCCCCAACTCTGATTCCCCGCCTCTGATTCCCCAGCTCTGATTCCCCGCCTCTGATTCCCTGCATCCGATTCCCCATATCTGATTCCTCGCCTCTCTTTCCCCGCCCCTGATTCCCCGCCTCTGTTTCCCCATATCTGATTATCCGCCTCTGATTCCCAACTATGATTCCCCGCCTCTGAATCCCCGCGTCTGATTTCCTGCCTCTGCTTCCCCGCCTCTGATTTCCCCAACTCTGATTCCCCGCCTCTGATTCCCCAGCTCTGATTCCCCGCCTCTGATTCCCCGTGTTTGATTCCCTGCCTCTGATTCCCGGCCTCTAATTCCCCATCTCTGATTCACCGCCTTTGATTCGCCACCTCTGATTCCCCATATCTGATTCCCCGCATCTGTTTCCCCGCCTCTGATTCCCCGCCTCTGATTCCCCATATCTCATTCCCCGCCTCTGAATTCCCATCTCTGATTCCCGGACTCTGATTCCCCACCTCTGATTCGCGGCCTCTTATTCCCGGCATCTGATTCCGGCCTCTGATTCCCGGCCTCTGATTCCCTGCTTCTGATTCTGATTCCCTGCCTCTGATTCCCCATCTCTGATTCCGCACATCTGATTCCCTGCCTCTGATTCCCCACCTCTGATTCCCCATATCTGACTCCCCACCTCTGTTTCCCCGCCTCTGATTCCCCGCCTTTGTTTCCCAATATCTAAGTCCCCACCTCTGATTCCCAAACTCTGATTCCCCACCTCTGATTCCCCAGCTCTGATTCCCCGCCTCTGATTCCCCGCATCTGATTCCCTGCATCTGATTCCAAGCCTCTGATTCCATGCCTCTGATTCCCAACCTCTGATTCCCCACCTCTGATTCCCCATATCTGATTCCCCGCCTCTGTTTCCCCGCCTCTGATTCCCCACCTCTGTTTCCCCATATCTGATTCCCGGCCTCTTCTTCCCCGCCTCTGATTCCCCACCTCTGATTCCCTACCTCTGATTACCCATCTGCGATTCCGCACATCTGATTCCCTGCCTCTTATTCCCCGCCTCTGATTCCCTGCCTCTGATTCCCAACCTCTGATTGCCCACCTCTGATTCCCCATATCTGATTCCCCGCCTCTGTTTCCCCGCCTCTGATTCCCCTCCTCTGATTCCCCAACTCTAATTCCCCGCCTCTGATTCCCCAGCTCTGATTCCCCGTGTTTGATTCCCTGCCTCTGATTCCCTGCCCTGATTCCCCATCTCTGTTTCACCGCCTTTGATTCGCCACCTCTGATTCCCCATATCTGATTCCCCGCCTCTGTTTCGCCGCCTCTGATTCCCTGCCTCTGATTCCCAACCTCTGATTCCACACCTCTGATTCCCCATATCTGATTCCCCGCCTCTGTTTCCCCGCCTCTGATTCCCTGCCCTTGTTTCCCCATATCTGATTCCCTGCCTCTGATTCCCCAACTCTGATTCCTTGCCTCTGATTCCCCAGCTCTGATTCCCCGCCTCTGATTTCCCGTGTTTGATTCCCTGCCTCTGATTCCCCGCCTCTGATTCCCGGACTCTGATTCCCCGCCTCTGATTCCCCGCATCTGATTCCCTGCCTCTGATTCCCCATCCCCGATTCCGCACATCTGATTCCCTGCCTCTGATTCCCCGCCTCTGATTCCCCGCCTCTGATTCCCTGCCTCTGATTCCCAACCTCTGATTCCCCACCTCTGATTCCCCATATCTGATTCCCCGCCTCTGTTTCCCCGCCTCTGATTCCCCTCCTCTGATTCCCCAACTCTAATTCCCCGCCTCTGATTCCCCAGCTCTGATTCCCCGTGTTTGATTCCCCGCCTCTGATTCCCTGCCTCTGATTCCCAACCTCTGATTCCACAATTCTGATTCCCCATATCTGATTCCCCGCGTCTGTTTCCCCGCCTCTGATTCCCTGCCCCTGTTTCCCCATATCTGATTCCCTGCCTCTGATTCCCCAACTCTGATTCCCCGCCTCTGATTCCCCAGCTCTGATTCCCCGCCTCTGATTTCCCGTGTTTGATTCCCTGCCTCTGCTTCCCCGCCTCTGATTCCCCATCTCTGATTCACCGCCTTTGATTCGCCACCTCTGATTCCACATATCTGATTCCCCACCTCTGTTTCCCCGCCTCTGATTCCCTGCCTCTGATTCTCCATATCACATTCCCCGCATCTGATTCCCCACCTCTGATTCCCGGCCTCTTATTCCCAGCATCTGATTCCCAGCCTCTGATTCCCCGCTTCTGATTCTGATTCCCTGCCTCTGATTCCCCATCTCTGATTCCGCACATCTGATTCCCTGACTCTGATTCCCCACCTCTGTTTCCCCATATCTAATTCCCAACCTCTGATGCCCCAACTCTGATTCCCTGCCTCTGATTCCCCGCGTTCTATTCCCTGCCTCTGATTCCCCGCCTGTGATTCCCCATCTCTGATTCACCACCTCTGATTCCCCACCTCTGATTCCCCATATCTAATTCCCCGCCTCTGTTTGCCCGCCTCTGATTCCCCGCCTCTGTTTCCCCATATCTGATTCCCCGCCTCTGAATCCCCAACTCTGATTCCCTGCCTCTGATTCCCCAGCTCTGATTCCCCGCCTTTGATTCCCCCGTCTGATTCCCAGCCTCTGAAACCCCGTGTCTGATTTCTTGCCTCTGATTCCCCGCCTCTGATTCCCCATCTCTGATTCACAGCCTCTGATTCCCCACCTCTGATTCCCCATCTCTGATTCCGCACATCTGATTCCCTGCCTCTGATTCCCCGACTCTGATCCCCACCTCTGATTCCCCAGCTCTGATTCCACGCCTCTGATTCCCCAACTCTGATTCCCCGCCTCTGAATCCCGGCCTCTTATTCCCAGCATCTGATTCCAGGCCTCTGATTCCCGGCCTCTGACTCCCCGCTTCTGATTCTGATTCCCTGTCTCTGATTCCCCATCTCTGATTCCGCACATCTGATTACCTGCCTCTGATTCCCCACCTCTGATTCCCCATATCTGATTCCCCGCCTCTGTTTCCACGCCTCTGATTCCCCGCCTCTGTTTCCCCATATCTAATTCCCCACCTCTGATGCCCCAACTCTGATTCCCCGCCTCTGATTCCCCAGCTCTGATTCCCCGCCTCTGATTCCCTGCATCCGATTCCCCATATCTGATTCCTCGCCTCTCTTTCCCCGCCCCTGATTCCCCGCCTCTGTTTCCCCATATCTGATTATCCGCCTCTGATTCCCAACTATGATTCCCCGCCTCTGAATCCCCGCGTCTGATTCCCTGCCTCTGCTTCCCCGCCTCTGATTCCCCAACTCTGATTCCCCGCCTCTGATTCCCCAGCTCTGATTCCCCGCCTCTGATTCCCCGTGTTTGATTCCCTGCCTCTGATTCCCGGCCTCTAATTCCCCATCTCTGATTTACCGCCTTTGATTCGCCACCTCTGATTCCCCATATCTGATTCCCCGCATCTGTTTCCCCGCCTCTGATTCCCCGCCTCTGATTCCCCATATCTCATTCCCCGCCTCTGAATCCCATCTCTGATTCCCGGACTCTGATTCCCCACCTCTGATTCGCGGCCTCTTATTCCCGGCATCTGATTCCGGCCTCTGATTCCCGGCCTCTGATGCCCTGCTTCTGATTCTGATTCCCTGCCTCTGATTCCCCATCTCTGATTCCGCACATCTGATTCCCTGCCTCTGATTCCCCACCTCTGATTCCCCATATCTGACTCCCCGCCTCTGTTTCCCCGCCTCTGATTCCCCGCCTTTGTTTCCCAATATCTAAGTCCCCACCTCTGATTCCCAAACTCTGATTCCCCACCTCTGATTCCCCAGCTCTGATTCCCCGCCTCTGATTCCCCGCATCTGATTCCCTGCATCTGATTCCAAGCCTCTGATTCCATGCCTCTGATTCCCAACCTCTGATTCCCCACCTCTGATTCCCCATATCTGATTCCCCGCCTCTGTTTCCCCGCCTCTGATTCCCCACCTCTGTTTCCCCATATCTGATTCCCGGCCTCTTCTTCCCCGCCTCTGATTCCCCACCTCTGATTCCCTACCTCTGATTACCCATCTGCGATTCCGCACATCTGATTCCCTGCCTCTTATTCCCCGCCTCTGATTCCCTGCCTCTGATTCCCAACCTCTGATTGCCCACCTCTGATTCCCCATATCTGATTCCCCGCCTCTGTTTCCCCGCCTCTGATTCCCCTCCTCTGATTCCCCAACTCTAATTCCCCGCCTCTGATTCCCCAGCTCTGATTCCCCGTGTTTGATTCCCTGCCTCTGATTCCCTGCCCTGATTCCCCATCTCTGTTTCACCGCCTTTGATTCGCCACCTCTGATTCCCCATATCTGATTCCCCGCCTCTGTTTCGCCGCCTCTGATTCCCTGCCTCTGATTCCCAACCTCTGATTCCACACCTCTGATTCCCCATATCTGATTCCCCGCCTCTGTTTCCCCGCCTCTGATTCCCTGCCCTTGTTTCCCCATATCTGATTCCCTGCCTCTGATTCCCCAACTCTGATTCCCCGCCTCTGATTCCCCAGCTCTGATTCCCCGCCTCTGATTTCCCGTGTTTGATTCCCTGCCTCTGATTCCCCGCCTCTGATTCCCCATCTCTGATTCACCGCCTTTGATTCGCCACCTCTGATTCCACATATCTGATTCCCCACCTCTGTTTCCCCGCCTCTGATTCCCCGCCTCTGATTCTCCATATCTCATTCCCCGCCTCTGAATCCCCATCTCTGATTCCCGGACTCTGATTCCTCACCTCTGATTCCCGGCCTCTTATTCCCAGCATCTGATTCCCGGCCTCTGATTCCCGGCCTCTGATTCCCCGCTTCTGATTCTGATTCGCTGCCTCTGATTCCCCATCTCTGATTCCGCACATCTGATTCCCTGCCTCTGATTCCCCACCTCTGATTCCCCATATCTGATTTCCCGCCTCTGTTTCCCCGCCTCTGATTCCCCGCCTCTGTTTCCCCATATCTAATTCCCAACCTCTGATGCCCCAACTCTGATTCCCTGCCTCTGATTCCCCGCGTTCTATTCCCTGCCTCTGATTCCCCGCCTGTGATTCCCCATCTCTGATTCACCACCTCTGATTCCCCATATCTAATTCCCCACCTCTGTTTGCCCGCCTCTGATTCCCCGCCTCTGTTTCCCCATATCTGATTCCCCGCCTCTGAATCCCCAACTCTGATTCCCTGCCTCTGATTCCCCAGCTCTGATTCCCCGCCTTTGATTCCCCCCGTCTGATTCCCAGCCTCTGAATCCCCGTGTCTGATTTCCTGCCTCTGATTCCCCGCCTCTGATTCCCCATCTCTGATTCACAGCCTCTGATTCCCCACCTCTGATTCCCCATCTCGGATTCCGCACATCTGATTCCCTGCCTCTGATTCCCCGACTCTGATCCCCACCTCTGATTCCCAAGCTCTGATTCCCCGCCTCTGATTCCCCAACTCTGATTCCCCGCCTCTGATTCCCCAGCTCTGATTCCCCGCCTCTGATTCCCCGTGTTTGATTCCCTGCCTCTGATTCCCCGCCTCTGATTCCCCATCTCTGATTCACCGCCTTTGATTCGCCACCTCTGATTCCCCATACCTGATTCCTCGCCTCTGTTTCCCCGCCTCTGATTCCCCGCCTCTGATTCCCCAGCTCTGATTCCCCGCCTCTGATTTTCCGTGTTTGATTCCCTGCCTCTGATTCCCGGCCTCTGATTCCCCATCTCTGATTCATCGCCTTTGATTCGCCACCTCTGATTCCCCATATCTGATTCCCCGCCTCTGTTTCCCCGCCTCTGATTCCCCGCCTCTGATTCCCCATATCTCATTCCCCGCCTCTGAATCCCCATCTCTGATTCCCGGACTCTGATTCCCCACCTCTGATTCCCGGCCTCTTATTCCCGGCATCTGATTCCGGCCTCTGATTCCCGGCCTCTGATTCCCTGCTTCTGATTCTGATTTCCTGCCTCTGATTCCCCATCTCTGATTCCGCACATCTGATTCCCTGCCTCTGATTCCCCGCCTCTGATTCCCCGCCTCTGTTTCCCAATATCTAAGTCCCCGCCTCTGATTCCCCAACTCTGATTCCCCACCTCTGATTCCCCAGCTCTGATTCCCCGCCTCTGATTCCCCGCATCTGAATCCCTGCATCTGATTCCAAGCCTCTGATTCCCTGCCTCTGATTTCCAACCTCTGATTCCCCACCTCTGATTCCGCACATCTGATTCCCTGCCTCTGATTCCCCGACTCTGATCCCCACCTCTGATTCCCCAGCTCTGATTCCCCGCCTCTGATTCCCCGTGTTTGATTCCCTGCCTCTGATTCCCCGCCTCTGATTCCCCATCTCTGATTCATCGCCTTTGATTCCCGGCCTCTTATTCCCGGCATCTGATTCCGGCCTCTGATTCCCGACCTCTGATTCCCTGCCTCTGATTCCCCAACTTTGATTCCCAGCCTCTGATTCCCCAGCTCTGATTCCCCGCCTCTGATTCCCCGTGTTTGATTCCCTGCCTCTGATTCCCCGCCTCTGATTCCCCATCTCTGATTCACCGCATTTGATTCGCCACCTCTGATTCCCCATATCTGATTCCCCACCTCTGTTTCCCCACCTCTGATTCCCCGCCTCTGATTCTCCATATCTCATTCCCCGCCTCTGACTCCCCATCTCTGATTCCCGTACTCTGATTCCCCACCTCTGATTCCCGGCCTCTTATTCCCAGCATCTGATTCCAGGCCTCTGATTCCCGGCCTCTGACTCCCCGCTTCTGATTCTGATTCCCTGCCTCTGATTCCCCGCCTCTGATTCCGCACATCTGATTCCCCGCCTCTGTTTCCCCATATCTAATTCCCCACCTCTGATTCCCCAGCTCTGATTCCCCGCCTCTGATTCTCCACATCCGATTCGCAATATCTGATTCCCCGCCTCTGTTTCCCCGCCCCTGATTCCCCGCCTCTGTTTCCCCATATCTGATTCCCCGCCTCTGATTCCCAACTATGATTCCCCGCCTCTTATTCCCCAGCTCTGATTCCCTGCCTCTGATTCCCCGCGTTCTATTCCCTGCCTCTGATTCCCCGCCTGTGATTCCCCATCTCTGATTCACCACCTCTGGTTCCCCACCACTGATTCCCCATATCTAATTCCCCGCCTCTGTTTGCCCGCCTCTGATTCCCCGCCTCTGTTTCCCCATATCTGATTCCCCGCCTCTGAATCCCCAACTCTGATTCCCTGCCTCTGATTCCCCAGCTTCATTCCCCGCCTTTGATTCCCCCCGTCTGATTCCCAGCCTCTGAATCCCCGTGTCTGATAACCTGCTTCTGATTCCCCGCCTCTGATTCCCCATCTCAGATTCACCGCCTCTGATTCCCCACCTCTGATTCCCCATCTCTGATTCCGCACATCCGATTCCCTGCCTCTGATTCCCCGACTCTGATTCCCCACCTCTGATTCCCCAGCTCTGATTCCCCGCCTCTGATTCCCCAACTCTGATTCCCCGCCTCTGATTCCCCAGCACTGATTCCCCGCCTCTGATTCCCCGTGTTTGATCCCCTGCCTCTGATTCCCCAGCTCTGATTCCCCATCTCTGATTCACCGCCTTTGATTCGCCACCTCTGATTCCCCATATCTGATTCCTCGCCACTGTTTCCCCGCCTCTGATTCCGAGCCTCTGATTCCCCATATCACATTCCCCGCCTCTGATTCCCCATCTCTGATTCCCGGACTCTGATTCCCCACCTCTGATTCCCGACCTCTTATTCCCGGCATCTGATTCCGGCCTCTGATTCCCGGCCTCTGATTCCCTGCTTCTGATTCTGATTCCCTGCCTCTGATTCCCCATTTCTGATTCCGCACATCTAATTCCCTGCCTCTGATTCCCCACCTCTGATTCCCCATATCTGAATCCCCGCCTCTGTTTCCCCGTCTCTGATTCCCCGCCTCTGTTTCCCCATATCTAAGTCCCAGCCTCTGATTCCCCAACTTTGATTCCCCACCTCTGATTCCCCAGCTCTGATTCCCCGCCTCTGATTCCCCACCTCTGATTCCCCATACCTGATTCCCAGCCTCTGATTCCCCGCCTCTGATTCCCCGCTTCTGTTTCCCCATATCTGATTCCCGGCCTCTGATTCCCTGCCTCTGATTCCGCGCCTCTGATTCCCTGCCTCTGATTCCCCATCTCCGATTCCGCACATCTGATTCCCTGCCTCTCATTCCCCGCCTCTGATTCCCCGCCTCTGATTCCCTGCCTCTGATTCCCAACCTCTGATTCCCCACCTCTGATTCCCCGTGTTTGATTCCCCGCCTCTGTTTCCCCGCCTCTGATTCCCCGCCTCTGATTCCACATCTCTGATTCACCACCTCTGATTCCCCGCGTCTGATTCCCCGCCTCTGATTCCCCATCTCTGATTCCCCATCTCTGATTCCCCAATTCTGATTCCCCGCCTCTGATTCCCCAGCTCTGATTCCTCGCCTCTGATTCCCTTCCTCTGATTCCCAACCTCTGATTCCCCACCTCTGATTTCCCATATTGATTCCCTACGTCTGATTCCCCGCCTCTGATTCCCCAACTCTGATTCCCCACCTCTGATTCCCCAGCTCTGATTCCCCGCCTCTGATTCCCCGTGTTTGATTCCCTGCCTCTGATTCCCGGCCTCTGATTCCCCATCTCTGATTCACCGCCTTTGATTCGCCACCTCTGATTCCCCATATCTGATTACCCGCCTCTGTTTCCCCGCCTCTGATTCCCCGCCTCTGATTCCCCATATCTCATTCCCCGCCTCTGAATCCCCATCTCTGATTCCCGGACTCTGATTCCCCACCTCTGATTCCCGGCCTCTGATTCCCAACCTCTGATTCCCCACCTCTGATTCCCCGTGTTTGATTCCCCGCCTCTAATTCCCCGCCTCTGATTCCCTGCCTCTGATTCCCAACCTCTGATTCCCCACCTCTGATTCCCCGTGTTTGATTCCCCGCCTCTGTATCCCCGCCTCTGATTCCCCGCCTCTGATTCCCCAACTCTAATTCCCGGCCTCTGATTCCCCATATCTGATTCCCCGCCTCTGTTTCCCCGCCTCTGATTCCCCGCCCCTGTTTCCCCATATCTGATTCCCTGCCTCTGATTCCCCAACTTTGATTCCCAGCCTCTGATTCCCCAGCTCTGATTCCCCGCCTCTGATTCCCCGCATCTGATTCCCTGCATCTGATTCCAAGCCTCTGATTCCCTGCCTCTGATTCCCAACCTCTGATTCCCCACCTCTGATTCCCCATATCTGATTCCCAGCCTCTGTTTCCCCGCCTCTGATTCCCCGCCTCTGTTTCCCCATATCTGATTCCCGGCCTCTGATTCCCCGCATCTGATTCCCCGCCTCTGATTCCCTGCCTCTGATTCCTCATCTCCGATTCCGCACATCTGATTCCCTGCCTCTGATTCCCCGCCTCTGATTCCCCGCCTCTGATTCCCTGCCTCTGATTCCCAACCTCTGATTCCCCACCTCTGATTCCCCGTGTTTGATTCCCCGCCTCTGTTTCCCCGCCTCTGATTCCACAGCTCTGATTCCCCGCCTCTGATTCCCCACATCCGATTCCCCATATCTGATTCCCCGCCTCTGTTTCCCCGCCCCTGATTCCCCGCCTCTGTTTCCCCATATCTGATTCCCCGCCTCTGATTCCCAACTATGATTCCCCGCCTCTTATTCCCCAGCTCTGATTCCCTGCCTCTGATTCCCCGCGTTCTATTCCCTGCCTCTGATTCCCCGCCTGTGATTCCCCATCTCTGATTCACCACCTCTGATTCCCCACCACTGATTCCCCATATCTAATTCCCCGCCTCTGTTTGCCCGCCTCTGATTCCCCGCCTCTGTTTCCCCGTATCTGATTCCCCGCCTCTGAATCCCCAACTCTGATTCCCTGCCTCTGATTCCCCAGCTTCATTCCCCGCCTTTGATTCCCCCCGTCTGATTCCCAGCCTCTGATTCCCGGCCTCTGATTCCCTGCTTCTGATTCTGATTCCCTGCCTCTGATTCCCCATTGCTGATTCCGCACATCTAATTCCCTGCCTCTGATTCCCCACCTCTGATTCCCCATATCTGAATACCCGCCTCTGTTTCGCCGTCTCTGATTCCCCGCCTCTGTTTCCCCATATCTAAGTCCCCGCCTCTGATTCCCCAACTTTGATTCCCCACCTCTGATTCCCCAGCTCTGATTCCCCGCCTCTGATTCCCCACCTCTGATTCCCCATATCTGATTCCCAGCCTCTGTTTCCCCGCCTCTGATTCCCCGCCTCTGTTTCCCCATATCTGATTCCCGGCCTCTGATTCCCCGCCTCTGATTCCCCGCCTATGATTCCCTGCCTCTGATTCCCATCTCCGATTCCGCACATCTGATTCCCTGCCTCTCATTCCCCGCCTCTGATTCCCCGCCTCTGATTCCCTGCCTCTGATTCCCAACCTCTGATTCCCCACCTCTGATTCCCCGTGTTTGATTCCCCGCCTCTGTTTCCCCGCATCTGATTCCCCGCCTCTGATTCCCCAACTCTAATTCCCCGCCTCTGATTCCCCATATCTGATTCCCCGCCTCTGTTTCCCCGCCTCTGATTCCCCGCCCCTGTTTCCCCATATCTGATTCCCTGCCTCTGATTCCCCAACTTTGTTTCCCAGCCTCTGATTCCCCAGCTCTGATTCCCCGCCTCTGATTCCCCGCATCTGATTCCCTGCATCTGATTCCAAGCCTCTGATTCCCTGCCTCTGATTCCCAACCTCTGATTCCCCACCTCTGATTCCCCATATCTGATTCCCAGCCTCTGTTTCCCCGCCTCTGATTCCCCGCCTCTGTTTCCCCATATCTGATTCCCGGCCTCTGATTCCCCGCCTCTGATTCCCCGCCTCTGATTCCCTGCCTCTGATTCCCCATCTCCGATTCCGCACATGTGATTCCCTGCCTCTGATTCCCCGCCTCTGATTCCCCGCCTCTGATTCCCTGCCTCTGATTTCCAACCTCTGATTCCCCACCTCTGATTCCCCGTGTTTGATTCCCCGCCTATGTTTCCCCGCCTCTGATTCCCCGCCTCTGTTTCCCAATATCTAAGTCCCCGCCTCTGATTCCCCAACTCTAATTCCCCACCTCTGATTCCCCAGCTCTGATTCCCCGCCTCTGATTCCCTGCATCTGATTCCCTGCATCGGATTCCAAGCCTCTGATTCCCTGCCTCTGATTCCCAACCTCTGATTCCCCACCTCTGATTCCCCATATCTGATTCCCAGCATCTGTTTCCCCGCCTCTGATTCCCCGCCTCTGTTTCCCCATATCTGACTCCCGGCCTCTGGTTCCCCGCCTCTGATTCCCCGCCTCTGATTCCCTGCCTCTGATTCCCCATCTCCGATTCCGCACATCTGATTCCCTGCCTCTGATTCCCCGCCTCTGATTCCCCGCCTCTGATTCCCTGCCTCTGATTCCCAACCTCTGATTCCCCACCTCTGATTCCCCGTGTTTGATTCCCCGCCTCTGTATCCCCGCCTCAGATTCCCCGCCTCTGATTCCCCAACTCTAATTCCCCGCCTCAGATTCCCCATATCTGATTCCCCGCCTCTGTTTCCCCGCCTCTGATTCCCCGCCCCTGTTTCCCCATATCTGATTCCCTGCCTCTGATTCCCCAACTTTGATTCCCAGCCTCTGATTCCCTACCTCTGATTCCCCGCCTCTGATTCCCCGCATCTGATTCCCTGCATCTGATTCCAAGCCTCTGATTCCCTGCCTCTGATTCCCAACCTCTGATTCCCCACCTCTGATTCCCCATATCTGATTCCCAGCCTCTGTTTCCCCGCCTCTGATTCCCCGCCTCTGTTTCCCCATATCTGATTCCCGGCCTCTGATTCCCCGCATCTGATTCCCTGCCTCTGATTCCCAAACTCTGATTCCCCACCTCTGATTCCCCGTGTTTGATTCCCCGCCTCTGTTTCCCCGCCTCTGATTCCCCGCCTCTGATTCCCCAACTCTATTTCCCCGCCTCTGATTCCCCATATCTGATTCCCCGCCTCTGTTTCCCCGCCTCTGATTCCCCGCCCCTGTTTCCCCATATCTGATTCCCTGCCTCTGATTCCCCAACTTTGATTCCCAGCATCTGAATCCCCAGCTCTGATTCCCCGCCTCTGATTCCCCGCATCTGATTCCCTGCATCTGATTCCAAGCCTCTGATTCCCTGCCTCTGATTCCCAACCTCTGATTCCCCACCTCTGATTCCCCATATCTGATCCCCAGCCTCTGTTTCCCCGCCTCTGTTTCCCCATATCTTATTCCCGGCCTCTGATTCCCCGCCTCTGATTCCCCGCCTCTGATTCCCTGCCTCTGATTCCCCATCTCCGATTCCGCACATCTGATTCCCTGCCTCTGATTCCCCGCCTCTGTTTCCCCGCCTCTGATTCCCCGGCTCTGATTCCCCAACTCTAATTCCCCGCCTCTGATTCCCCATATCTGATTCCCAGCCTCTGTTTCCCCGCCTCTGATTCCCCGCCCCTGTTTCGCCATATCTGATTCCCTGCCTCTGATTCCCCAACTTTGATTCCCAGCCTCTGATTCCCCAGCTCTGATTCCCCGCCTCTGATTCCCCGTGTTTGATTCCCTGCCTCTGATTCCCCGCCTCTGATTCCCCATCTCTGATTCACCGCCTTTGATTCGCCACCTCTGATTCCCCATATCTGATTCCCCACCTCTGTTTCCCCGCCTCTGATTCCCCGCCTCTGATTCTCCATATCTCATTCCCCGCCTCTGACTCCCCATCTCTGATTCCCGGACTCTGATTCCCCACCTCTGATTTCCGGCCTCTTATTCCCAGCATCTGATTCCAGGCCTCTGATTCCCGGCCTCTGACTCCCCGCTTCTGATTCTGATTCCCTGCCTCTGATTCCCCATCTCTGATTCCGCACATCTGATTACCTGCCTCTGATTCCCCACCTCTGATTCCCCATATCTGATTCCCCGCCTCTGTTTCCACGCCTCTGATTCCCCGCCTCTGTTTCCCCATATCTAATTCCCCACCTCTGATGCCCCAACTCTGATTCTCCGCCTCTGATTCCACAGCTCTGATTCCCCGCCTCTGATTCCCCACATCCGATTCCCCATATCTGATTCCCCACCTCTGTTTCCCCGCCCCTGATTCCCCGCCTCTGTTTCCCCATATCTGTTTCCCCGCCTCTGATTCCCAACTATGATTCCCCGCCTCTTATTCCCCAGCTCTGATTCCCTGCATCTGATTCCCCGCGTTCTATTCCCTGCCTCTGATTCCCCGCCTGTGATTCCCCATCTCTGATTCACCACCTCTGATTCCCCACCTCTGTTTCCCCGCCCCTGATTCCCCGCCTCTGTTTCCCCATATCTGTTTCCCCGCCTCTGATTCCCAACTATGATTCCCCGCCTCTTATTCCCCATATCTGATTCCCTGCCTCTGATTCCCCAACTTTGATTCCCAGCCTCTGATTCCCTACCTCTGATTCCCCGCCTCTGATTCCCCGCATCTGATTCCCTGCATCTGATTCCAAGCCTCTGATTCCCTGCCTCTGATTCCCAACCTCTGATTCCCCACCTCTGATACCCCATATCTGATTCCCAGCCTCTGTTTCCCCGCCTCTGATTCCCCGCCTCTGTTTCCCCATATCTGATTCCCGGCCTCTGATTCCCCGCATCTGATTCCCTGCCTCTGATTCCCAACCTCTGATTCCCCACCTCTGATTCCCCGTGTTTGATTCCCCGCCTCTGTTTCCCCGCCTCTGATTCCCCGCCTCTGATTCACCGCCTCTGATTCCCCGCCTCTGTTTCCCAATATCTAAGTCCACGCCTCTGATTCCCCAACTCTGATTCCCCACCTCTGATTCCCCAGCTTTGATTCCCCGCCTCTGATTCCCCGCATCTGATTCCCTGCATCTGATTCCAAGCCTCTGATTCCCTGCCTCTGATTCACAAACTCTGATACCCCACCTCTGATTCACCATATCTGATTCCCCGCCTCTGTTTCCCTGCCTCTGATTCCACGCCTCTGTTTCCCCATATCTGATTCCCGGCCTCTGATTCCCCACCTCTGATTCCCCGCCTCTGATTCCCTGCCTCTGATTCCCCATCTCCGATTCCGCACATCTGATTCCCTGCCTCTGATTCCCTGCCTCTGATTCCCCGCCTCTGATTCCCTGCCTCTGATTCCCAACCTCTGAATCCCCACCTCTGATTCCCCATATCTGATTCCCCGCCTCTGTTTCCCCGCCTCTGATTCCCCTCCTCTGATTCCCCAACTCTAATTCCCCGCCTCTGATTCCCCAGCTCTGATTCCCCGTGTTTGATTCCCTGCCTCTGATTCCCTGCCCTGATTCCCTATCTCTGTTTCACCGCCTTTGATTCGCCACCTCTGATTACCCATATCTGATTCCCCGTGTTTGATTCCCTGCCTCTGATTCCCTGCCCTGATTCCCCATCTCTGTTTCCCCGCCTCTGATTCCCCGCCTCTGATTTCTTGCCTCTGATTCCCCGCCTCTGATTCCCTGCCTCTGATTCCCCATCTCCGATTCCGCACATCTGATTCCCTGCCTCTGATTCCCCGCCTCTGATTCCCCGCCTCTGATTCCCTGCCTCTGATTCCCAACCTCTGATACCCCACCTCTGATTCCCCGTGTTTGATTCCCCGCCTCTGTTTCCCCGCCTCTGATTCCCCGCCTCTGATTCCCCAACTCTACTTCCCCGCCACTGATTCCCCAGATCTGATTCCCTGCCTCTGTTTCCCCGCCTCTGATTCCATGCCTCTGATTCCCAACCTCTGATTCCACACCTCTGATTCCCCATATCTGATTCCCCGCCTCTGTTTCCCCATATCTGATTCCCCGCCTCTGATTCCCCAACTCTGATTCCCCGCCTCTGATTCCCCAGCTCTGATTCCCCGCCTCTGATTCCCCGCCTCTGATTCCCCATCTCTGATTCACCGCCTTTGATTCTCCACCTCTGATTCCCCATATATGATTCCCCACCACTGTGTCCCCGCCTCTGATTCCCCGCCTCTGAATCTCCATATCTCATTCCCCGCCTTTGAATCCCAATCTCTGATTCCCGGACTCTGATTCCCCACCTCTGATTCCCGGCCTCTTATTCCCAGCATCTGATTCCAGGCCTCTGATTCCCCGCTTCTGATTCTGATTCCCTGCCTCTGATTCCCCATCTCTGATTCCGCACATCTGATTCCCTGCCTCTGATTCCCCACCTCTGATTCCCCATATCTGATTCCCCGCCTCTGTTTCCCCGCCTCTGATTCCCCGCCTCTGTTTCCCCATATCTAATTCCCCACCTGTGATGCACCAACTCTGATTCCCCGCCTCTGATTCCCCAGCTCTGATTCCCCGCCTCTGATTCCCCGCATCCGATTCCCCATATCTGATTCCCCGCCTCTGTTTCCCCGCCTCTGATTCCCCGCCTCTGTTTCCCCATATCTGATTCCCCACCTCTGATTCCCAACTATGATTCCCCGCCTCTGATTCCCCACCTCTGATTCCCCATATCTGGTTCCCCGCCTCTGTTTCCCCGCCTCTGATTCCCCGCCTCTGTTTCCCCATATCTAATTCCCCACCTCTGATGTACCAACTCTGATTCCCCGCCTCTGATTCCCCAGCTCTGATTCCCCGCCTCTGATTCCCCGCATCCGATTCCCCATATCTGATTCCCCGCCTCTGTTTCCCCGCCTCTGATTCCCCGCCTCTGATTCCCCAGCTCTGATTCCCTGCCTCTGATTCCCCGCGTTCTATTCCCTGCCTCTGATTCCCCGCCTGTGATTCCCCATCTCTGATTCACCAGCTCTGATTCCCCACCTCTGATTCCCCATATCTAATTCCCCGCCTCTGTTTGCCCGCCTCTGATTCCCCGCCTCTCTTTCCCCATATCTGATTCCCCGCCTCTGAATCCCCAACTCTGATTCCCTGCCTCTGATTCCCCAGCTCTAATTCCCCGCCTTTGATTCCCCCCGTCTGATTCCCAGCCTCTGAATCCCCGTGTCTGATATCCTGCCTCTGATTCCCCGACTCTGATTCCCCACCTCTGATTCCCCGGCTCTGATTCCCCGCCTCTGATTCCCCAACTCTGATTCCCCGCCTCTGATAACCCAGCTCTGATTCCCCGCCTCTGATTCCCCGTGTTTGATTCCCTGCCTCTCATTCCCCGCCTCTGATTCCCCATCTCTGATTCACCGCCTTTGATTCGCCACCTCTGATTCCCCATATCTGATTCCTCGCCTCTGTTTCCCCGCATGTGATTCCCCGCCTCTGATTCCCCATATCTCACTCCCCGCCTCTGATTCCCCATCTCTGATTCCCGGACTCTGATTCCCGGACTCTGATTCCCGGCCTCTTATTCCCGGCATCTGATTCCCGCCTCTGATTCCCGGCCTCTGATTCCCTGCTTCTGATTCTGATTCCCTGCCTCTGATTCCCCATTTCTGATTCCGCACATCTAATTCCCTGCCTCTGATTCCCCACCTCTGATTCCCCATATCTGATTCCCTGCCTCTGTTTCCCCGCCTCTGATTCCCCACCTCTGTTTCCCCATATCTAAGTCCCCGCCTCTGATTCCCCAACTTTGATTCCCCACCTCTGATTCCCCAGCTCTGATTCCCCACCTCTGATTCCCCGCATCTGATTCCCTGCATCTGATTCCCAGCCTCTGATTCCCTGCCTCTGATTCCCCGCATCTGATTCCCTGCATCTGATTCCAAGCCTCTGATTCCCTGCCTCTTATTCCCAAACTCTGATTCCCCACCTCTGATTCCCTGCCTCTGATTCCCCGCCTCTGATTCCCCGCCTCTGATTCCCTGCCTCTGATTCCCAACCTCTGATTCCCCACCTCTGATTCCCCGTGTTTGATTCCCCGCCTCTGTTTCCCCGCCTCTGATTCCCCACCTCTGATTCCCCAACTCTACTTCCCCGCCACTGATTCCCCAGATCTGATTCCCTGCCTCTGTTTCCCCGCCTCTGATTCCATGCCTCTGATTCCCAACCTCTGATTCCACACCTCTGATTCCCCATATCTCATTCCCCGCCTCTGTTTCCCCATATCTGATTCCCCGCCTCTGATTCCCCAACTCTGATTCCCCGCCTCTGATTCCCCAGCTCTGATTCCCCGCCTCTGATTCCTCGTGTTTGATTCCCTGCCTCTGATTCCCCGCCTCTGATTCCCCATCTCTGATTCACCGCCTTTGATTCGCCACCTCTGATTCCCCATATATGATTCCCCACCTCTGTTTCCCCGGCTCTGATTCCCCGCCTCTGAATCTCCATATCTCATTCCCCGCCTTTGAATCCCAATCTCTGATTCCCGGCCTCTTATTCGCAGCATCTGATTCCAGGCCTCTGATTCCCCGCTTCTGATTCTGATTCCCTGCCTCTAATTCCCCATCTCTGATTCCGCACATCTGATTCCCTGCCTCTGATTCCCCACCTCTGATTCCCCATATCTGATTCCCCGCCTCTGTTTCCCCGCCTCTGATTCCCCGCCTCTGTTTCCCCATATCTAATTCCCCACCTCTGATGCACCAACTCTGATTCCCCGCCTCTGATTCCCCAGTTCTGATTCCCCGCCTCTGATTCCCCGCATGCGATTCCCCATATCTGATTCCCCGCCTCTGTTTCCCCGCCTCTGATTCCCCGCCTCTGTTTCCCCATATCTGATTCCCCGCCTCTGATTCCCAACTATGATTCCCCGCCTCTGATTCCCCAGCTCTGATTCCCTGCCTCTGATTCCCCGTGTTCTATTCCCTGCCTCTGATTCCCCGCCTGTGATTCCCCATCTCTGATTCACCACCTCTGATTCCCCACCTCTGATTCCCCATATCTAATTCCCCGACTCTGTTTGCCCGCCTCTGATTCCCCGCCTCTGTTTCCCCATATCTGATTCCCCGCCTCTGAATCCCCAACTCTGATTCCCTGCCTCTGATTCCCCAGCTCTGATTCCCCGCCTTTGATTCCCCCCATCTGATTCCCAGCCTCTGAATCCCCGTGTCTGATATCCTGCCTCTGATTCCCCGCCTCTGATTCCCCATCTCAGATTCACCGCCTCTGATTCCCCACCTCTGATTCCCCATCTCTGATTCCGCACATCCGATTCCCTGCCTCTGATTCCCCGACTCTGATTCCCCACCTCTGATTCCCCGGCTCTGATTCCCCGCCTCTGATTCCCCAACTCTGATTCCCCGCCTCTGATAACCCAGCTCTGATTCCCCGCCTCTGATTCCCCGTGTTTGATTCCCTGCCTCTCATTCCCCGCCTCTGATTCCCCATCTCTGATTCACCGCCTTTGATTCGCCACCTCTGATTCCCCATATCTGATTCCTCGCCTCTGTTTCCCCGCATGTGATTCCCCGCCTCTGATTCCCCATATCTCACTCCCCACCTCTGATTCCCCATCTCGGATTCCTGGACTCTGATTCCCGGACTCTGATTCCCGGCCTCTTATTCCCGGCATCTGATTCCGGCCTCTGATTCCCGGCCTCTGATTCCCTGCTTCTGATTCTGATTCCCTGCCTCTGATTCCCCATTTCTGATTCCGCACATCTAATTCCCTGCCTCTGATTCCCCACCTCTGATTCCCCATATCTGATTCCCTGCCTCTGTTTCCCCGCCTCTGATTCCCCACCTCTGTTTCCCCATATCTAAGTCCCCGCCTCTGATTCCCCAACTTTGATTCCCCACCTCTGATTGCCCAGCTCTGATTCCCCGCCTCTGATTCCCCGCATCTGATTCCCTGCATCTGATTCCCAGCCTCTGATTCCCTGCCTCTGATTCCCAACCTCTGATTCCCCACCTCTGATTCCCCATATCTGATTCCCCGCCTCTGTTTCCCCGCCTCTGATTCCCCGCCTCTGTTTCCCCATATCTGATTCCCCGCCTCTATTTGCCCGCCAATGATTCCCCGCCTCTGTTTCCCCATATCTGATTCCCCGCCTCTGAATCCCCAACTCTGATTCCCTCCCTTTAATTTCCCAGCTCTGATTCCCCGCCTCTGATTCCCCGTGTCTGATTTCCTGCCTCTGATTCACCGCCTCTGATTACCCATGTCTGATTCCCCGCCTCTGTTTCCCCGCCTGATTCCCCGCCTCTGTTTCCCAATATCTAAGTCCCCGCCTCTGATTCCCCAACTTTGATTCCCCACCTCTGATTCCCCAGCTCTGATTCCCCGCCTCTGATTCCACGCATCTGATTCCCTGCATCTGATTCCCAGCCTCTGATTCCCTGCCTCTGATTCCCAACCTCTGATTCCCCACCTCTGATTCCCCATATCTGATTCCCCGCCTCTGTTTCCCCGCCTCTGATTCCCCGCCTCTGTTTCCCCATATCTGATTCCCCGCCTCTATTTGCCCGCCTCTATTTCCCCGCCTCTGTTTCCCCATATCTGATTCCCCGCCTCTGAATCCCCAACTCTGATACCCTGCCTCTAATTTCCCAGCTCTGATTCCACGCCTCTGATTCCCCGTGTCTGAATTCCTGCCTCTGATTCCCCGCCTCTGATTACCCATGTCTGATTCACCGCCTCTGGTTCCCCACCTCTGATTCCCCATCTCTGTTTCCGCACATCCGATTCCCTGCCTCTGATTCCCCGCCTCGGATTCACTGCCTCTGCTTCCCCAGCTCTGATTCCCCGCCTCTGATTCCCCGCGTCTTATTCCCTGCTTCTGATTCTGATTCCCTGCCTCTGATTGCCCATCTCTGATTCCGCACATCTGATTCCCTGCCTCTGATTCCCCACCTCTGATTCCCCATATCTGATTCCCCGCCTCTGTTTCCCCGCCTCTGATTCCCCGCCTCTGTTTCCCCATATCTAAGTCCCCGCCACTGATTCCCCAACTCTGATTCCCCACCTCTGATTCCCCAGCTCTGATTCCCCGCCTCTGATCCCCGCATCTGATTCCCTGCATCTGATTCCCAGCCTCTGATTCCATGCCTCTGATTCCCAACCTCTGATTCCCCACCTCTGATTCCCCATATCTGATTCCCCGCCTCTGTTTCCACGCCTCTGATTCCCCGCCTCTGTTTCCCCATATCTGATTCCCCGCCTCTATTTGCCCACCTCTGATTCCCCACCTCTGTTTCCCCATATCTTATTCCCAACCTCTGATTCCCCACCTCTGATTCCCCGTGTTTGATTCCCCACCTCTGTTTCCCCGCCTCTGATTCCCCGCCTCTGATTCCCCAACTCTAATTCCCCGCCTCTGATTCCCCATATCTGATTCCCCGCCCCTGTTTCCCCGCCTCTGATTCCCCACCCCTGTTTCCCCATATCTGATTCACTGCCTCTGATTCCCCAACTTTGATTCCCAGCATCTGATTCCCCAGCTCTGATTCCCCGCCTCTGATTCCCCGCATCTGATTCCCTGCATCTGATTCCAAGCCTCTGATTCCCTGCCTCTGATTCCCAACCTCTGATTCCCCACTCTGATTCCCCATATCTGATTCCCTGCCTCTGTTTCCCCGCCTCTGTTTCCCCATATCTGATTCCCGGCCTCTGATTCCCCGCCTCTGATTCCCCGCCTCTGATTCTCTGCCTCTGATTCCCCATCTCCGATTCCGCACATCTGATTCCCTGCCTCTGATTCCCCGCCTCTGATTCCCCGCCTCTGATTCCCTGCATCTGATTCCCAACCTCTGATTCCCCACCTCTGATTCCCCGTGTTTGATTCCCCGCCTCTGTTTCCCCGCCTCTGATTCCCCGCCTCTGATTCCCCATATCTGATTCCCTGCCTCTGTTTCCCCGCCTCTGATTCCCCGCCCCTGTTTCCCCATATCTGATTCCCTGCCTCTGATTCCCCAACTTTGATTCCCAGCCTCTGATTCCCCAGCTCTGATTCCCCGCCTCTGATTCCCCGTGTTTGATTCCCTGCCTCTGATTCCCCGCCTCTGATTCCCCATCTCTGATTCACCGCCTTTGATTCGCCACCTCTGATTCCCCATATCTGATTCCCCACCTCTGTTTCCCCGCCTCTGATTCCCCGCCTCTGATTCTCCATATCTCATTCCCCGCCTCTGACTCCCCATCTCTGATTCCCGGACTCTGATTCCCCACCTCTGATTCCCGGCCTCTTATTCCCAGCATCTTATTCCAGGCCTCTGATTCCCGTCCTCTGACTCCCCGCTTCCGATTCTGATTCCCTGCCTCTGATTCCCCATCTCTGATTCCGCACATCTGATTACCTGCCTCTGATTCCCCACCTCTGATTCCCCATATCTGATTCCCCGCCTCTGTTTCCACGCCTCTGATTCCCCGCCTCTGTTTCCCCATATCTAATTCCCCACCTCTGATGCTCCAACTCTGATTCCCCGCCTCTGATTCCACAGCTCTGATTCCCCGCCTCTGATTCCCCACATCCGATTCCCCATATCTGATTCCCCACCTCTGTTTCCCCGCCCCTGATTCCCCGCCTCTCTTTCCCCATATCTGATTCCCCGCCTCTGATTCCCAACTATGATTCCCCGCCTCTTATTCCCCAGCTCTGATTCCCTGCCTCTGATTCCCCGCGTTCTATTCCCTGCCTCTGATTCCCCGCCTGTTATTCCCCATCTCTGATTCACCACCTCTGATTCCCCACCACTGATTCCCCATATCTAATTCCCCGCCTCTGTTTGCCCGCCTCTGATTCCCCGCCTCTGTTTCCCCATATCTGACTCCCCGCCTCTGAATCCCCAACTCTGATTCCCTGCCTCTGATTCCCCAGCTTCATTCCCCGCCTTTGATTCCCCCCGTCTGATTCCCAGCCTCTGAATCCCCGTGTCTGATAACCTGCCTCTGATTCCCCGCCTCTGATTCCCCATCTCAGATTCACCGCCTCTGATTCCCCACCTCTGATTCCCCATCTCTTATTCCGCACATCCGATTCCCTGCCTCTGATTCCCCGACTCTGATTCCCCACCTCTGATTCCCCAGCTCTGATTCCCCGCCTCTGATTCCCCAACTGTGATTCCCCGCTTCTGATTCCCCAGCTCTGATTCCCCGCCTCTGATTCCCCGTGTTTGATCCCCTGCCTCTGATTCCCCAGCTCTCATTCCCCATCTCTGATTCACCGCCTTTGATTCGCCACCTCTGATTCCCCATATCTGATTCCTCGCCACTGTTTCCCCGCCTCTGATTCCCCGCCTCTGATTCCCCATATCTCATTCCCCGCCTCTGATTCCCCATCTCTGATTCCCGGACTCTGATTCCCCACCTCTGATTCCCGACCTCTTATTCCCGGCATCTGATTCCGGCCTCTGATTCCCGGCCTCTGATTCCCTGCTTCTGATTCTGATTCCCTGCCTCTGATTCCCCATTTCTGATTCCGCACATCTAATTCCCTGCCTCTGATTCCCCACCTCTGACTCCCCATATCTGAATCCCCGCCTCTGTTTCCCCGTCTCTGATTCCCCGCCTCTGTTTCCCCATATCTAAGTCCCCGCCTCTGATTCCCCAACTTTGATTCCCCACCTCTGATTCCCCAGCTCTGATTCCCCGCCTCTGATTCCCCACCTCTGATTCCCCAAATCTGATTCCCAGCCTCTGTTTCCCCGCCTCTGATTCCCCGCACCTGTTTCCCCACATCTGATTCCCTGCCTCTGATTCCCCAACTTTGTTTCCCAGCCTCTGATTCCCCAGCTCTGATTCCCCGCCTATGATTCCCCGTGTTTGATTCCCTGCCTCTGATTCCCCGCCTCTGATTCCCCATCTCTGATTCACCGCCTTTGATTCGCCACCTCTGATTCCCCATATCTGATTCCCCACCTCTGTTTCCCCGCTTTGATTCCCCGCCTCTGATTCTCCATATCACATTCCCCGCCTCTGACTCCCCATCTCTGATTCCCGGACTCTGATTCCCCACCTCTGATTCCTGGCCTCTTATTCCCAGCATCTGATTCCAGGCCTCTGATTCCCGGCCTCTGACTCCCCGCTTCTGATTCTGATTCCCTGCCTCTGATTCCCCATCTCTGATTCCGCACATCTGATTACCTGCCTCTGATTCCCCACCTCTGATTCCCCATATCTGATTCCCCGCCTCTGTTTCCACGCCTCTGATTCCCCGCCTCTGTTTCCCCATATCTAATTCCCCACCTCTGATGCCCCAACTCTGATTCCCCGCCTCTGATTCCACAGCTCTGATTCCCCGCCTCTGATTCCCCACATCCGATTCCCCATATCTGATTCCCCGCCTCTTTTTCCCCGCCCCTGATTCCCCGCCTCTGTTTCCCCATATCTGATTCCCTGCCTCTGATTCCCCGCATTCTATTCCCTGCCTCTGATTCCCCGCCTGTGATTCCCCATCTCTGATTCACCACCTCTGATTCCCCACCACTGATTCCCCATATCTAATTCCCCGCCTCTGTTTGCCCGCCTCTGATTCCCCGCCTCTGTTTCCCCATATCTGATTCCCCGCCTCTGAATCCCCAACTCTGATTCCCTGCCTCTGATTCCCCAGCTTCATTCCCCGCCTTTGATTCCCCTCGTCTGATTCCCAGCCTCTGAATCCCCGTGTCTGATTACCTGCCTCTGATTCCCCGCCTCTGATTCCCCATCTCAGATTCACCGCCTCTGATTCCCCACCTCTGATTCCCCATCTCTGATTCCGCACATCCGATTCCCTGCCTCTGATTCCCCGACTCTGATTCCCCACCTCTGATTCCCCAGCTCTGATTCCCCGCCTCTGATTCCCCAACTCTGATTCCCCGCCTCTGATTCCCCAGCTCTGATTCCCCGCCTCTGATTCCCCGTGTTTGATCCCCTGCCTCTGATTCCCCAGCTCTGATTCCCCATCTCTGATTCACTGCCTTTGATTCCCCTCGTCTGATTCCCTGCCTCTGATTCCCCATTTCTGATTCCGCACATCTAATTCCCTGCCTCTGATTCCCCACCTCTGATTCCCCATATCTGAATACCCGACTCTGTTTCCCCGTCTGATTCCCCGCCTCTGTTTCCCCATATCTAAGTCCCCGCCTCTGATTCCCCAACTTTGATTCCCCACCTCTGATTCCCCAGCTCTGATTCCCCGCCTCTGATTCCCCACCTCTGATTCCCCATATCTGATTCCCAGCCTCTGTTTCCCCGCCTCTGATTCCCCGCCTCTGTTTCCCCATATCTGATTCCCGGCCTCTGATTCCCCGCCTCTGATTCCCCGCCTCTGATTCCCTGCCTCTGATTCACCATCTCCGATTCCGCACATCTGATTCCCTGCCTCTCATTCCCCGCCTCTGATTCCCCACCTCTGATTCCCGGCCTCTTATTCCCGGCATCTGATTCCGGCCTCTGATTCCCGGCCTCTGATTCCCTGCTTCTGATTCCCCATCTCTGATTCCGCAAATCTAATTCCCTGCCTCTGATTCCCCACCTCTGATTCCCCATATCTGATTCCCCGCCTCTGTTTCCCGGCCTCTGATTCCCCGCTTCTGATTCTGATTCCCTGCCTCTGATTCCCCATCTCTGATTCCGCACATCTGATTCCCAGCCTCTGATTCCCCACCACTGATTCCCCATATCTGATTTCCCGCCTCTGTTTCCCCGCCTCTGATTCCCCGCCTCTGTTTCCCCATATCTAATTCCCAACCTCTGATGCCCCAACTCTGATTCCCTGCCTCTGATTCCCCGCGTTCTATTCCCTGCCTCTGATTCCCCGACTGTGATTCCCCATCTCTGATTCACCACCTCTGATTCCCCACCTCTGATTCCCCATATCTAATTCACCACCTCTGTTTGCCCGACTCTGATTCCCCGCCTCTGTTTCCCCATATCTGATTCCCCGCCTCTGAATCCCCAACTCTGATTCCCTGCCTCTGATTCCCCAGCTCTGATTCCCCGCCTTTGATTCACCCGTCTGATTCCCAGCCTCTGAAACCCCGTGTCTTATTTCTTGCCTCTGATTCCCCGCCTCTGATTCCCCATCTCAGATTCACAGCCTCTGATTCCCCACCTCTGATTCCCCATCTCTGATTCCGCACATCTGATTCCCTGCCTCTGATTCCCCGACTCTGATCCCCACCTCTGATTCCCCAGCTCTGATTCCCCACCTCTGATTCCCCAACTCTGATTCCCCGCCTCTGATTCCCCAGCTCTGATTCCCCGCCTCTGATTCCCCGTGTTTGATTCCCTGCCTCTGATTCCACGCCTCTGATTCCCCATCTCTGATTCACCGCCTTTGATTCGCCACCTCTGATTCCCCATATCTGATTCCTCGCCTCTGTTTCCCCGCCTCTGATTCCCCGCCTTTGATTCCCCATATCTCATTCCCCGCCTCTGATTCCCCATCTCTGATTCCCGGACTCTGATTCCCCACCTCTGATTCCCGGCCTCTTATTCCCGGCATCTGATTCCGGCCTCTGATTCCCGGCCTCTGATTCCCTGCTTCTGATTCCCCATCTCTGATTCCGCAAATCTAATTCCCTGCCTCTGATTCCCCACCTCTGATTCCCCATATCTGATTCCCCGCCTCTGTTTCCCCGCCTCTGATTCCCCGCCTCTGATTCCCCATATCTAAGTCCCCGCCTCTGATTCCCCAACTTTGATTCCCCACCTCTGATTCCCCAGCTCTGATTCCCCGCCTCTGATTCCCCGCATCTGATTCCATGCATCTGATTCCCAGCCTCTGATTCCCAGCCTCTGATTCCCAACCTCTGATTCCCCACCTCTGATTCCCCATATCTGATTCCCCGCCTCTGTTTCCCCGCCTCTGATTCCCCTCCTCTGTTTCCCCATATCTGATCCCCGCCTCTATTTGCCCGCATCTGATTCCCCGCCTCTGTTTCCCCATATCTGATTCCCCGCCTCTGAATCCCCAACTCTGATTCCCTGCCTCTAATTTCCCAGCTCTGATTCCCCGCCTCTGATTCCCCGCGTCTGTTTCCCCGCCTCTGATTCCCCGCCCCTGTTTCCCCATATCTGATTCCCTGCCTCTGATTCCCCAACTTTGATTCCCAGCCTCTGATTCCCCAGCTCTGATTCCCCGCCTCTGATTCCCCGCATCTGATTCCCTGCATCTGATTCCAAGACTCTGATTCCCTGCCTCTGATTCCCAACCTCTGATTCCCCACCTCTGATTCCCCATATCTGATTCCCAGCCTCTGTTTCCCCGCCTCTGATTCCCCGCCTCTGTTTCCCCATATCTGATTCCCGGCCTCTGATTCCCCGCCTCTGATTCCCCGCCTCTGATTCCCTGCCTCTGATTCCCCATCTCCGATTCCGCACATCTGATTCCCTGCCTCTGATTCCCCGCCTCTGATTCCCCGCCTCTGATTCCCTGCCTCTGATTTCCAACCTCTGATTCCCCACCTCTGATTCACCGTGTTTGATTCCCCGCCTATGTTTCCCCGCCTCTGCTTCCCCGCCTCTGTTTCCCAATATCTAAGTCCCCGCCTCTGATTCCCCAACTCTAATTCCCCACCTCTGATTCCCCAGCTCTGATTCCCCGCCTCTGATTCCCTGCATCTGATTCCCTGCATCTGATTCCAAGCCTCTGATTCCCTGCCTCTGATTCCCAACCTCTGAGTCCCCACCTCTGATTCCCCATATCTGATTCCCAGCATCTGTTTCCCCGCCTCTGATTCCCCGCCTCTGTTTCCCCATATCTGATTCCCGGCCTCTGGTTCCCCGCCTCTGATTCCCCGCCTCTGATTCCCTGCCTCTGATTCCCCATCTCCGATTCCGCACATCTGATTCGCTGCCTCTGATTCCCCGCCTCTGATTCCCCGCCTCTGATTCCCTGCCTCTGATTCCCAACCTCTGATTCCCCACCTCTGATTCCCCGTGTTTGATTCCCCGCCTCTGTATCCCCGCCTCTGATTCCCCGCCTCTGATTCCCCAACTCTAATTCACCGCCTCTGATTCCCCATATCTGATTCCCCGCCTCTGTTTCCCCGCCTCTGATTCCCCGCCCCTGTTTCCCCATATCTGATTCCCTGCCTCAGATTCCCCAACTTTGATTCCCAGCCTCTGATTCCCCAGCTCTGATTCCCCGCCTCTGATTCCCCGCATCTGATTCCCTGCATCTGATTCCAAGCCTCTGATTCCCTGCCTCTGATTCCCAACCTCTGATTCCCAACCTCTGATTCCCCATATCTGATTCCCAGCCTCTGTTTCCCCGCCTCTGATTCCCCGCCTCTGTTTCCCCATATCTGATTCCCGGCCTCTGATTCCCCGCATCTGATTCCCCGCCTCTGATTCCCTGCCTCTGATTCCTCATCGCCGATTCCGCACATCTGATTCCCTGCCTCTGATTCCCCGCCTCTGATTCCCCGCCTCTGATTCCCTGCCTCTGATTCCCAACCTCTGATTCCCCACCTCTGATTCCCCGTGTTTGATTCCCTGCCTCTGTTTCCCCGCCTCTGATTCCCCGCCTCTAATTCCCCAACTCTAATTCCCCGCCTCTGATTCCCCATATCTGATTCCCTGCCTATGTTTCCCCGCCTCTGATTCCCCGCCCCTGTTTCCCCATATCTGATTCCCTGCCTCTGATTCCCCAACTTTGATTCCCAGCCTCTGATTCCCCAGCTCTGATTCCCCGCCTCTGATTCCCCGTGTTTGATTCCCTGCCTCTGATTCCCCGCCTCTGATTCCCCATCTCTGATTCACCGCATTTTTATTCGCCACCTCTGATTCCCCATATCTGATTCCCCACCTCTGTTTCCCCGCCTCTGATTCCCCGCCTCTGATTCTCCATATCTCATTCCCCGCCTCTGACTCCCCATCTCTGATTCCCGTACTCTGATTCCCCACCTCTGATTCCCGGCCTCTTATTCCCAGCATCTGATTCCAGGCCTCTGATTCCTGGCCTCTGACTCCCCGCTTCTGATTCTGATTCCCTGCCTCTGATTCCCCGCCTCTGATTCCGCACATCTGATTCCCAGACTCTGTTTCCCCATATCTAATTCCCCACCTCTGATGCCCCAACTCTGATTCCCCGCCTCTGATTCCCCAGCTCTGATTCCCCGCCTCTGATTCTCCACATCCGATTCCCAATATCTGATTCCCCGCCTCTGAATCCCCAACTCTGATTCCCTGCCTCTGATTCCCCAGCTTCATTCCCCGCCTTTGATTCCCCTCGTCTGATTCCCAGCCTCTGAATCCCCGTGTCTGATAACCTGCCTCTGATTCCCCGCCTCTGATTCCCCATCTCAGATTCACCGCCTCTGATTCCCCACCTCTGATTCCCCATCTCTGATTCCGCACATCCGATTCCCTGCCTCTGATTCCCCGACTCTGATTCCCCACCTCTGATTCCCCAGCTCTGATTCCCCGCCTCTGATTCCCCAACTCTGATTCCCCGCCTCTGATTCCCCAGCTCTGATTCCCCGCCTCTGATTCCCCGTGTTTGATCCCCTGCCTCTGATTCCCCAGCTCTGATTCCCCATCTCTGATTCACCGCCTTTGATACCCCTCGTCTGATTCCCTGCCTCTGATTCCCCATTTCTGATTCCGCACATCTAATTCCCTGCCTCTGATTCCCCACCTCTGATTCCCCATATCTGAATACCCGACTCAGTTTCCCCGTCTGATTCCCCGCCTCTGTTTCCCCATATCTAAGTCCCCGCCACTGATTCCCCAACTTTGATTCCCCACCTCTGATTCCCCAGCTCTGATTCCCCGCCCCTGATTCCCCACCTCTGATTCCCCATATCTGATTCCCAGCCTCTGTTTCCCCGCCTCTGATTCCCCGCCTCTGTTTCCCCATATCTGATTCCCGGCCTCTGATTCCCCGCCTCTGATTCCCCGCCTCTGATTCCCTGCCTCTGATTCACCATCTCCGATTCCGCACATCTGATTCCCTGCCTCTCATTCCCCGCCTCTGATTCCCCACCTCTGATTCCCGGCCTCTTATTCCCGGCATCTGATTCCGGCCTCTGATTCCCGGCCTCTGATTCCCTGCTTCTGATTCCCCATCTCTGATTCCGCAAATCTAATTCCCTGCCTCTGATTCCCCACCTCTGATTCCCCATATCTGATTCCCCGCCTCTGTTTCCCGGCCTCTGATTCCCCGCTTCTGATTCTGATTCCCTGCCTCTGATTCCCCATCTCTGATTCCGCACATCTGATTCCCAGCCTCTGATTCCCCACCACTGATTCCCCATATCTGATTTCCCGCCTCTGTTTCCCCGCCTCTGATTCCACGCCTCTGTTTCCCCATATCTAATTCCCAACCTCTGATGCCCCAACTCTGATTCCCTGCCTCTGATTCCCCGCGTTCTATTCCCTGCCTCTGATTCCCCGACTGTGATTCCCCATCTCTGATTCACCACCTCTGATTCCCCACCTCTGATTCCCCATATCTAATTCACCGCCTCTGTTTGCCCGACTCTGATTCCCCGCCTCTGTTTCCCCATATCTGATTCCCCGCCTCTGAATCCCCAACTCTGATTCCCTGCCTCTGATTCCCCAGCTCTGATTCCCCGCCTTTGATTCACCCGTCTGATTCCCAGCCTCTGAAACCCCGTGTCTTATTTCTTGCCTCTGATTCCCCGCCTCTGATTCCCCATCTCAGATTCACAGCCTTTGATTCCCCACCTCTGATTCCCCATCTCTGATTCCGCACATCTGATTCCCTGCCTCTGATTCCCCGACTCTGATCCCCACCTCTGATTCCCCAGCTCTGATTCCCCACCTCTGATTCCCCAACTCTGATTCCCCGCCTCTGATTCCCCAGCGCTGATTCCCCGCCTCTGATTCCCCGTGTTTGATTCCCTGCCTCTGATTCCCCGCCTCTGATTCCCCATCTCTGATTCACCGCCTTTGATTCGCCACCTCTGATTCCCCATATCTGATTCCTCGCCTCTGTTTCCCCGCCTCTGATTCCCCGCCTCTGATTCCCCATATCTCATTCCCCGCCTCTGATTCCCCATCTCTGATTCCCGGACTCTGATTCCCCACCTCTGATTCCCGGCCTCTTATTCCCGGCATCTGATTCCGGCCTCTGATTCCCGGCCTCTGATTCCCTGCTTCTGATTCCCCATCTCTGATTCCGCAAATCTAATTCCCTGCCTCTGATTCCCCACCACTGATTCCCCATATCTGATTCCCGGCCTCTGGTTCCCCGCCTCTGATTCCCCGCCTCTGATTCCCTGCCTCTGATTCCCCATCTCCGATTCCGCACATCTGATTCCCTGCCTCTGATTACCCGCCTCTGATTCCCCGCCTCTGATTCCCTGCCTCTGATTTCCAACCTCTGATTCCCCACCTCTGATTCACCGTGTTTGATTCCCCGCCTATGTTTCCCCGCCTCTGCTTCCCCGCCTCTGTTTCCCAATATCTAAGTCCCCGCCTCTGATTCCCCAACTCTAATTCCCCACCTCTGATTCCCCAGCTCTGATTCCCCGCCTCTGATTCCCTGCATCTGATTCCCTGCATCTGATTCCAAGCCTCTGATTCCCTGCCTCTGATTCCCAACCTCTGAGTCCCCACCTCTGATTCCCCATATCTGATTCCCAGCATCTGTTTCCCCGCCTCTGATTCCCCGCCTCTGTTTCCCCATATCTGATTCCCGGCCTCTGGTTCCCCGCCTCTGATTCCCCGCCTCTGATTCCCTGCCTCTGATTCCCCATCTCCGATTCCGCACATCTGATTCGCTGCCTCTGATTCCCCGCCTCTGATTCCCCGCCTCTGATTCCCTGCCTCTGATTCCCTACCTCTGATTCCCCACCTCTGATTCCCCGTGTTTGATTCCCCGCCTCTGTATCCCCGCCTCTGATTCCCCGCCTCTGATTCCCCAACTCTAATTCACCGCCTCTGATTCCCCATATCTGATTCCCCGCCTCTGTTTCCCCGCCTCTGATTCCCCGCCCCTGTTTCCCCATATCTGATTCCCTGCCTCAGATTCCCCAACTTTGATTCCCAGCCTCTGATTCACCAGCTCTGATTCCCCGCCTCTGATTCCCCGCATCTGATTCCCTGCATCTGATTCCAAGCCTCTGATTCCATGCCTCTGATTCCCAACCTCTGATTCCCAACCTCTGATTCCCCATATCTGATTCCCAGCCTCTGTTTCCCCGCCTCTGATTCCCCGCCTCTGTTTCCCCATATCGGATTCCCGGCCTCTGATTCCCCGCATCTGATTCCCCGCCTCTGATTCCCTGCCTCTGATTCCTCATCGCCGATTCCGCACATCTGATTCCCTGCCTCTGATTCCCCGCCTCTGATTCCCCGCCTCTGATTCCCTGCCTCTGATTCCCAACCTCTGATTCCCCACCTCTGATTCCCCGTGTTTGATTCCCCGCCTCTGTTTCCCCGCCTCTGATTCCCCGCCTCTAATTCCCCAACTCTAATTCCCCGCCTCTCATTCCCCATATCTGATTCCCTGCCTATGTTTCCCCGCCTCTGATTCCCCGCCCCTGTTTCCCCATATCTGATTCCCTGCCTCTGATTCCCCAACTTTGATTCCCAGCCTCTGATTCCCCAGCTCTGATTCCCCGCCTCTGATTCCCCGTGTTTGATTCCCTGCCTCTGATTCCCCGCCTCTGATTCCCCATCTCTGATTCACCGCATTTTTATTCGCCACCTCTGATTCCCCATATCTGATTCCCCACCTCTGTTTCCCCGCCTCTGATTCCCCGCCTCTGATTCTCCATATCTCATTCCCCGCCTCTGACTCCCCATCTCTGATTCCCGTACTCTGATTCCCCACCTCTGATTCCCGGCCTCTTATTCCCAGCATCTGATTCCAGGCCTCTGATTCCTGGCCTCTGACTCCCCGCTTCTGATTCTGATTCCCTGCCTCTGATTCCCCGCCTCTGATTCCGCACATCTGATTCCCAGACTCTGTTTCCCCATATCTAATTCCCCACCTCTGATTCCCCGCCTCTGATTCCCCAGCTCTGATTCCCCGCCTCTGATTCTCCACATCCGATTCCCAATATCTGATTCCCCGCCTCTGTTTCCCCGCCCCTGATTCCCCGCCTCTGATTCCCAACTATGATTCCCCGCCTCTTATTCCCCAGCTCTGATTCCCTGCCTCTGATTCCCCGCCTGTGATTCCCCATCTCTGATTCACCACCTCTGATTCCCCACCACTGATTCCACATATCTAATTCCCCGCCTCTGTTTGCCCGCCTCTGATTCCCCGCCTCTGTTTCCCCATATCTGATTCCCCGCCTCTGAATCCCCAACTCTGATTCCCTGCCTCTGATTCCCCACCTCTGATTCCCCATCTCTGATTCTGCACATCCGATTCCCTGCCTCTGATTCCCCGACTCTGATTCCCCACCTCTGATTCCCCAGCTCTGATTCCCCGCCTCTGATTCCCCAACTCTGATTCCCCGCCTCTGATTCCCCAGCTCTGATTCCCCGCCTCTGATTCCCCGTGTTTGATCCCCTGCCTCTGATTCCCCAGCTCTGATCCCCATCTCTGATTCACCGCCTTTGATTCGCCACCTCTGATTCCCAGCCTCTGAATCCCCGTGTCTGATAACCTGCCTCTGATTCCCCGCCTCTGATTCCCCATCTCAGATTCACCACCTCTGATTCCCCACCTCTGATTCCCCATTTCTGATTCCGCACATCTAATTCCCTGCCTCTGATTCCCCACCTCTGATTCCCCATATCTGATTCCCTGCCTCTGTTTCCCCGCCTCTGATTCCCCACCTCTGTTTCCCCATATCTAAGTCCCCGCCTCTGATTCCCCAACTTTGATTCCCCACCTCTGATTGCCCAGCTCTGATTCCCCGCCTCTGATTCCCCGCATCTGATTCCCTGCATCTGATTCCCAGCCTCTGATTCCCTGCCTCTGATTCCCAACCTCTGATTCCCCACCTCTGATTCCCCATATCTGATTCCCCGCCTCTGTTTCCCCGCCTCTGATTCCCCGCCTCTGTTTCCCCATATCTGATTCCCCGCCTCTATTTGCCCGCCAATGATTCCCCGCCTCTGTTTCCCCATATCTGATTCCCCGCCTCTGAATCCCCAACTCTGATTCCCTCCCTTTAATTTCCCAGCTCTGATTCCCCGCCTCTGATTCCCCGTGTCTGATTTCCTGCCTCTGATTCACCGCCTCTGATTACCCATGTCTGATTCCCCGCCTCTGTTTCCCCGCCTGATTCCCCGCCTCTGTTTCCCAATATCTAAGTCCCCGCCTCTGATTCCCCAACTTTGATTCCCCACCTCTGATTCCCCAGCTCTGATTCCCCGCCTCTGATTCCACGCATCTGATTCCCTGCATCTGATTCCCAGCCTCTGATTCCCTGCCTCTGATTCCCAACCTCTGATTCCCCACCTCTGATTCCCCATATCTGATTCCCCGCCTCTGTTTCCCCGCCTCTGATTCCCCGCCTCTGTTTCCCCATATCTGATTCCCCGCCTCTATTTGCCCGCCTCTATTTCCCCGCCTCTGTTTCCCCATATCTGATTCCCCGCCTCTGAATCCCCAACTCTGATACCCTGCCTCTAATTTCCCAGCTCTGATTCCACGCCTCTGATTCCCCGTGTCTGAATTCCTGCCTCTGATTCCCCGCCTCTGATTACCCATGTCTGATTCACCGCCTCTGGTTCCCCACCTCTGATTCCCCATCTCTGTTTCCGCACATCCGATTCCCTGCCTCTGATTCCCCGCCTCGGATTCACTGCCTCTGCTTCCCCAGCTCTGATTCCCCGCCTCTGATTCCCCGCGTCTTATTCCCTGCTTCTGATTCTGATTCCCTGCCTCTGATTGCCCATCTCTGATTCCGCACATCTGATTCCCTGCCTCTGATTCCCCACCTCTGATTCCCCATATCTGATTCCCCGCCTCTGTTTCCCCGCCTCTGATTCCCCGCCTCTGTTTCCCCATATCTAAGTCCCCGCCACTGATTCCCCAACTCTGATTCCCCACCTCTGATTCCCCAGCTCTGATTCCCCGCCTCTGATCCCCGCATCTGATTCCCTGCATCTGATTCCCAGCCTCTGATTCCATGCCTCTGATTCCCAACCTCTGATTCCCCACCTCTGATTCCCCATATCTGATTCCCCGCCTCTGTTTCCACGCCTCTGATTCCCCGCCTCTGTTTCCCCATATCTGATTCCCCGCCTCTATTTGCCCACCTCTGATTCCCCACCTCTGTTTCCCCATATCTTATTCCCAACCTCTGATTCCCCACCTCTGATTCCCCGTGTTTGATTCCCCACCTCTGTTTCCCCGCCTCTGATTCCCCGCCTCTGATTCCCCAACTCTAATTCCCCGCCTCTGATTCCCCATATCTGATTCCCCGCCCCTGTTTCCCCGCCTCTGATTCCCCACCCCTGTTTCCCCATATCTGATTCACTGCCTCTGATTCCCCAACTTTGATTCCCAGCATCTGATTCCCCAGCTCTGATTCCCCGCCTCTGATTCCCCGCATCTGATTCCCTGCATCTGATTCCAAGCCTCTGATTCCCTGCCTCTGATTCCCAACCTCTGATTCCCCACTCTGATTCCCCATATCTGATTCCCTGCCTCTGTTTCCCCGCCTCTGTTTCCCCATATCTGATTCCCGGCCTCTGATTCCCCGCCTCTGATTCCCCGCCTCTGATTCTCTGCCTCTGATTCCCCATCTCCGATTCCGCACATCTGATTCCCTGCCTCTGATTCCCCGCCTCTGATTCCCCGCCTCTGATTCCCTGCATCTGATTCCCAACCTCTGATTCCCCACCTCTGATTCCCCGTGTTTGATTCCCCGCCTCTGTTTCCCCGCCTCTGATTCCCCGCCTCTGATTCCCCATATCTGATTCCCTGCCTCTGTTTCCCCGCCTCTGATTCCCCGCCCCTGTTTCCCCATATCTGATTCCCTGCCTCTGATTCCCCAACTTTGATTCCCAGCCTCTGATTCCCCAGCTCTGATTCCCCGCCTCTGATTCCCCGTGTTTGATTCCCTGCCTCTGATTCCCCGCCTCTGATTCCCCATCTCTGATTCACCGCCTTTGATTCGCCACCTCTGATTCCCCATATCTGATTCCCCACCTCTGTTTCCCCGCCTCTGATTCCCCGCCTCTGATTCTCCATATCTCATTCCCCGCCTCTGACTCCCCATCTCTGATTCCCGGACTCTGATTCCCCACCTCTGATTCCCGGCCTCTTATTCCCAGCATCTTATTCCAGGCCTCTGATTCCCGTCCTCTGACTCCCCGCTTCCGATTCTGATTCCCTGCCTCTGATTCCCCATCTCTGATTCCGCACATCTGATTACCTGCCTCTGATTCCCCACCTCTGATTCCCCATATCTGATTCCCCGCCTCTGTTTCCACGCCTCTGATTCCCCGCCTCTGTTTCCCCATATCTAATTCCCCACCTCTGATGCTCCAACTCTGATTCCCCGCCTCTGATTCCACAGCTCTGATTCCCCGCCTCTGATTCCCCACATCCGATTCCCCATATCTGATTCCCCACCTCTGTTTCCCCGCCCCTGATTCCCCGCCTCTCTTTCCCCATATCTGATTCCCCGCCTCTGATTCCCAACTATGATTCCCCGCCTCTTATTCCCCAGCTCTGATTCCCTGCCTCTGATTCCCCGCGTTCTATTCCCTGCCTCTGATTCCCCGCCTGTTATTCCCCATCTCTGATTCACCACCTCTGATTCCCCACCACTGATTCCCCATATCTAATTCCCCGCCTCTGTTTGCCCGCCTCTGATTCCCCGCCTCTGTTTCCCCATATCTGACTCCCCGCCTCTGAATCCCCAACTCTGATTCCCTGCCTCTGATTCCCCAGCTTCATTCCCCGCCTTTGATTCCCCCCGTCTGATTCCCAGCCTCTGAATCCCCGTGTCTGATAACCTGCCTCTGATTCCCCGCCTCTGATTCCCCATCTCAGATTCACCGCCTCTGATTCCCCACCTCTGATTCCCCATCTCTTATTCCGCACATCCGATTCCCTGCCTCTGATTCCCCGACTCTGATTCCCCACCTCTGATTCCCCAGCTCTGATTCCCCGCCTCTGATTCCCCAACTGTGATTCCCCGCTTCTGATTCCCCAGCTCTGATTCCCCGCCTCTGATTCCCCGTGTTTGATCCCCTGCCTCTGATTCCCCAGCTCTCATTCCCCATCTCTGATTCACCGCCTTTGATTCGCCACCTCTGATTCCCCATATCTGATTCCTCGCCACTGTTTCCCCGCCTCTGATTCCCCGCCTCTGATTCCCCATATCTCATTCCCCGCCTCTGATTCCCCATCTCTGATTCCCGGACTCTGATTCCCCACCTCTGATTCCCGACCTCTTATTCCCGGCATCTGATTCCGGCCTCTGATTCCCGGCCTCTGATTCCCTGCTTCTGATTCTGATTCCCTGCCTCTGATTCCCCATTTCTGATTCCGCACATCTAATTCCCTGCCTCTGATTCCCCACCTCTGACTCCCCATATCTGAATCCCCGCCTCTGTTTCCCCGTCTCTGATTCCCCGCCTCTGTTTCCCCATATCTAAGTCCCCGCCTCTGATTCCCCAACTTTGATTCCCCACCTCTGATTCCCCAGCTCTGATTCCCCGCCTCTGATTCCCCACCTCTGATTCCCCAAATCTGATTCCCAGCCTCTGTTTCCCCGCCTCTGATTCCCCGCACCTGTTTCCCCACATCTGATTCCCTGCCTCTGATTCCCCAACTTTGTTTCCCAGCCTCTGATTCCCCAGCTCTGATTCCCCGCCTATGATTCCCCGTGTTTGATTCCCTGCCTCTGATTCCCCGCCTCTGATTCCCCATCTCTGATTCACCGCCTTTGATTCGCCACCTCTGATTCCCCATATCTGATTCCCCACCTCTGTTTCCCCGCTTTGATTCCCCGCCTCTGATTCTCCATATCACATTCCCCGCCTCTGACTCCCCATCTCTGATTCCCGGACTCTGATTCCCCACCTCTGATTCCTGGCCTCTTATTCCCAGCATCTGATTCCAGGCCTCTGATTCCCGGCCTCTGACTCCCCGCTTCTGATTCTGATTCCCTGCCTCTGATTCCCCATCTCTGATTCCGCACATCTGATTACCTGCCTCTGATTCCCCACCTCTGATTCCCCATATCTGATTCCCCGCCTCTGTTTCCACGCCTCTGATTCCCCGCCTCTGTTTCCCCATATCTAATTCCCCACCTCTGATGCCCCAACTCTGATTCCCCGCCTCTGATTCCACAGCTCTGATTCCCCGCCTCTGATTCCCCACATCCGATTCCCCATATCTGATTCCCCGCCTCTTTTTCCCCGCCCCTGATTCCCCGCCTCTGTTTCCCCATATCTGATTCCCTGCCTCTGATTCCCCGCATTCTATTCCCTGCCTCTGATTCCCCGCCTGTGATTCCCCATCTCTGATTCACCACCTCTGATTCCCCACCACTGATTCCCCATATCTAATTCCCCGCCTCTGTTTGCCCGCCTCTGATTCCCCGCCTCTGTTTCCCCATATCTGATTCCCCGCCTCTGAATCCCCAACTCTGATTCCCTGCCTCTGATTCCCCAGCTTCATTCCCCGCCTTTGATTCCCCTCGTCTGATTCCCAGCCTCTGAATCCCCGTGTCTGATTACCTGCCTCTGATTCCCCGCCTCTGATTCCCCATCTCAGATTCACCGCCTCTGATTCCCCACCTCTGATTCCCCATCTCTGATTCCGCACATCCGATTCCCTGCCTCTGATTCCCCGACTCTGATTCCCCACCTCTGATTCCCCAGCTCTGATTCCCCGCCTCTGATTCCCCAACTCTGATTCCCCGCCTCTGATTCCCCAGCTCTGATTCCCCGCCTCTGATTCCCCGTGTTTGATCCCCTGCCTCTGATTCCCCAGCTCTGATTCCCCATCTCTGATTCACTGCCTTTGATTCCCCTCGTCTGATTCCCTGCCTCTGATTCCCCATTTCTGATTCCGCACATCTAATTCCCTGCCTCTGATTCCCCACCTCTGATTCCCCATATCTGAATACCCGACTCTGTTTCCCCGTCTGATTCCCCGCCTCTGTTTCCCCATATCTAAGTCCCCGCCTCTGATTCCCCAACTTTGATTCCCCACCTCTGATTCCCCAGCTCTGATTCCCCGCCTCTGATTCCCCACCTCTGATTCCCCATATCTGATTCCCAGCCTCTGTTTCCCCGCCTCTGATTCCCCGCCTCTGTTTCCCCATATCTGATTCCCGGCCTCTGATTCCCCGCCTCTGATTCCCCGCCTCTGATTCCCTGCCTCTGATTCACCATCTCCGATTCCGCACATCTGATTCCCTGCCTCTCATTCCCCGCCTCTGATTCCCCACCTCTGATTCCCGGCCTCTTATTCCCGGCATCTGATTCCGGCCTCTGATTCCCGGCCTCTGATTCCCTGCTTCTGATTCCCCATCTCTGATTCCGCAAATCTAATTCCCTGCCTCTGATTCCCCACCTCTGATTCCCCATATCTGATTCCCCGCCTCTGTTTCCCGGCCTCTGATTCCCCGCTTCTGATTCTGATTCCCTGCCTCTGATTCCCCATCTCTGATTCCGCACATCTGATTCCCAGCCTCTGATTCCCCACCACTGATTCCCCATATCTGATTTCCCGCCTCTGTTTCCCCGCCTCTGATTCCCCGCCTCTGTTTCCCCATATCTAATTCCCAACCTCTGATGCCCCAACTCTGATTCCCTGCCTCTGATTCCCCGCGTTCTATTCCCTGCCTCTGATTCCCCGACTGTGATTCCCCATCTCTGATTCACCACCTCTGATTCCCCACCTCTGATTCCCCATATCTAATTCACCACCTCTGTTTGCCCGACTCTGATTCCCCGCCTCTGTTTCCCCATATCTGATTCCCCGCCTCTGAATCCCCAACTCTGATTCCCTGCCTCTGATTCCCCAGCTCTGATTCCCCGCCTTTGATTCACCCGTCTGATTCCCAGCCTCTGAAACCCCGTGTCTTATTTCTTGCCTCTGATTCCCCGCCTCTGATTCCCCATCTCAGATTCACAGCCTCTGATTCCCCACCTCTGATTCCCCATCTCTGATTCCGCACATCTGATTCCCTGCCTCTGATTCCCCGACTCTGATCCCCACCTCTGATTCCCCAGCTCTGATTCCCCACCTCTGATTCCCCAACTCTGATTCCCCGCCTCTGATTCCCCAGCTCTGATTCCCCGCCTCTGATTCCCCGTGTTTGATTCCCTGCCTCTGATTCCACGCCTCTGATTCCCCATCTCTGATTCACCGCCTTTGATTCGCCACCTCTGATTCCCCATATCTGATTCCTCGCCTCTGTTTCCCCGCCTCTGATTCCCCGCCTTTGATTCCCCATATCTCATTCCCCGCCTCTGATTCCCCATCTCTGATTCCCGGACTCTGATTCCCCACCTCTGATTCCCGGCCTCTTATTCCCGGCATCTGATTCCGGCCTCTGATTCCCGGCCTCTGATTCCCTGCTTCTGATTCCCCATCTCTGATTCCGCAAATCTAATTCCCTGCCTCTGATTCCCCACCTCTGATTCCCCATATCTGATTCCCCGCCTCTGTTTCCCCGCCTCTGATTCCCCGCCTCTGATTCCCCATATCTAAGTCCCCGCCTCTGATTCCCCAACTTTGATTCCCCACCTCTGATTCCCCAGCTCTGATTCCCCGCCTCTGATTCCCCGCATCTGATTCCATGCATCTGATTCCCAGCCTCTGATTCCCAGCCTCTGATTCCCAACCTCTGATTCCCCACCTCTGATTCCCCATATCTGATTCCCCGCCTCTGTTTCCCCGCCTCTGATTCCCCTCCTCTGTTTCCCCATATCTGATCCCCGCCTCTATTTGCCCGCATCTGATTCCCCGCCTCTGTTTCCCCATATCTGATTCCCCGCCTCTGAATCCCCAACTCTGATTCCCTGCCTCTAATTTCCCAGCTCTGATTCCCCGCCTCTGATTCCCCGCGTCTGTTTCCCCGCCTCTGATTCCCCGCCCCTGTTTCCCCATATCTGATTCCCTGCCTCTGATTCCCCAACTTTGATTCCCAGCCTCTGATTCCCCAGCTCTGATTCCCCGCCTCTGATTCCCCGCATCTGATTCCCTGCATCTGATTCCAAGACTCTGATTCCCTGCCTCTGATTCCCAACCTCTGATTCCCCACCTCTGATTCCCCATATCTGATTCCCAGCCTCTGTTTCCCCGCCTCTGATTCCCCGCCTCTGTTTCCCCATATCTGATTCCCGGCCTCTGATTCCCCGCCTCTGATTCCCCGCCTCTGATTCCCTGCCTCTGATTCCCCATCTCCGATTCCGCACATCTGATTCCCTGCCTCTGATTCCCCGCCTCTGATTCCCCGCCTCTGATTCCCTGCCTCTGATTTCCAACCTCTGATTCCCCACCTCTGATTCACCGTGTTTGATTCCCCGCCTATGTTTCCCCGCCTCTGCTTCCCCGCCTCTGTTTCCCAATATCTAAGTCCCCGCCTCTGATTCCCCAACTCTAATTCCCCACCTCTGATTCCCCAGCTCTGATTCCCCGCCTCTGATTCCCTGCATCTGATTCCCTGCATCTGATTCCAAGCCTCTGATTCCCTGCCTCTGATTCCCAACCTCTGAGTCCCCACCTCTGATTCCCCATATCTGATTCCCAGCATCTGTTTCCCCGCCTCTGATTCCCCGCCTCTGTTTCCCCATATCTGATTCCCGGCCTCTGGTTCCCCGCCTCTGATTCCCCGCCTCTGATTCCCTGCCTCTGATTCCCCATCTCCGATTCCGCACATCTGATTCGCTGCCTCTGATTCCCCGCCTCTGATTCCCCGCCTCTGATTCCCTGCCTCTGATTCCCAACCTCTGATTCCCCACCTCTGATTCCCCGTGTTTGATTCCCCGCCTCTGTATCCCCGCCTCTGATTCCCCGCCTCTGATTCCCCAACTCTAATTCACCGCCTCTGATTCCCCATATCTGATTCCCCGCCTCTGTTTCCCCGCCTCTGATTCCCCGCCCCTGTTTCCCCATATCTGATTCCCTGCCTCAGATTCCCCAACTTTGATTCCCAGCCTCTGATTCCCCAGCTCTGATTCCCCGCCTCTGATTCCCCGCATCTGATTCCCTGCATCTGATTCCAAGCCTCTGATTCCCTGCCTCTGATTCCCAACCTCTGATTCCCAACCTCTGATTCCCCATATCTGATTCCCAGCCTCTGTTTCCCCGCCTCTGATTCCCCGCCTCTGTTTCCCCATATCTGATTCCCGGCCTCTGATTCCCCGCATCTGATTCCCCGCCTCTGATTCCCTGCCTCTGATTCCTCATCGCCGATTCCGCACATCTGATTCCCTGCCTCTGATTCCCCGCCTCTGATTCCCCGCCTCTGATTCCCTGCCTCTGATTCCCAACCTCTGATTCCCCACCTCTGATTCCCCGTGTTTGATTCCCTGCCTCTGTTTCCCCGCCTCTGATTCCCCGCCTCTAATTCCCCAACTCTAATTCCCCGCCTCTGATTCCCCATATCTGATTCCCTGCCTATGTTTCCCCGCCTCTGATTCCCCGCCCCTGTTTCCCCATATCTGATTCCCTGCCTCTGATTCCCCAACTTTGATTCCCAGCCTCTGATTCCCCAGCTCTGATTCCCCGCCTCTGATTCCCCGTGTTTGATTCCCTGCCTCTGATTCCCCGCCTCTGATTCCCCATCTCTGATTCACCGCATTTTTATTCGCCACCTCTGATTCCCCATATCTGATTCCCCACCTCTGTTTCCCCGCCTCTGATTCCCCGCCTCTGATTCTCCATATCTCATTCCCCGCCTCTGACTCCCCATCTCTGATTCCCGTACTCTGATTCCCCACCTCTGATTCCCGGCCTCTTATTCCCAGCATCTGATTCCAGGCCTCTGATTCCTGGCCTCTGACTCCCCGCTTCTGATTCTGATTCCCTGCCTCTGATTCCCCGCCTCTGATTCCGCACATCTGATTCCCAGACTCTGTTTCCCCATATCTAATTCCCCACCTCTGATGCCCCAACTCTGATTCCCCGCCTCTGATTCCCCAGCTCTGATTCCCCGCCTCTGATTCTCCACATCCGATTCCCAATATCTGATTCCCCGCCTCTGAATCCCCAACTCTGATTCCCTGCCTCTGATTCCCCAGCTTCATTCCCCGCCTTTGATTCCCCTCGTCTGATTCCCAGCCTCTGAATCCCCGTGTCTGATAACCTGCCTCTGATTCCCCGCCTCTGATTCCCCATCTCAGATTCACCGCCTCTGATTCCCCACCTCTGATTCCCCATCTCTGATTCCGCACATCCGATTCCCTGCCTCTGATTCCCCGACTCTGATTCCCCACCTCTGATTCCCCAGCTCTGATTCCCCGCCTCTGATTCCCCAACTCTGATTCCCCGCCTCTGATTCCCCAGCTCTGATTCCCCGCCTCTGATTCCCCGTGTTTGATCCCCTGCCTCTGATTCCCCAGCTCTGATTCCCCATCTCTGATTCACCGCCTTTGATACCCCTCGTCTGATTCCCTGCCTCTGATTCCCCATTTCTGATTCCGCACATCTAATTCCCTGCCTCTGATTCCCCACCTCTGATTCCCCATATCTGAATACCCGACTCAGTTTCCCCGTCTGATTCCCCGCCTCTGTTTCCCCATATCTAAGTCCCCGCCTCTGATTCCCCAACTTTGATTCCCCACCTCTGATTCCCCAGCTCTGATTCCCCGCCCCTGATTCCCCACCTCTGATTCCCCATATCTGATTCCCAGCCTCTGTTTCCCCGCCTCTGATTCCCCGCCTCTGTTTCCCCATATCTGATTCCCGGCCTCTGATTCCCCGCCTCTGATTCCCCGCCTCTGATTCCCTGCCTCTGATTCACCATCTCCGATTCCGCACATCTGATTCCCTGCCTCTCATTCCCCGCCTCTGATTCCCCACCTCTGATTCCCGGCCTCTTATTCCCGGCATCTGATTCCGGCCTCTGATTCCCGGCCTCTGATTCCCTGCTTCTGATTCCCCATCTCTGATTCCGCAAATCTAATTCCCTGCCTCTGATTCCCCACCTCTGATTCCCCATATCTGATTCCCCGCCTCTGTTTCCCGGCCTCTGATTCCCCGCTTCTGATTCTGATTCCCTGCCTCTGATTCCCCATCTCTGATTCCGCACATCTGATTCCCAGCCTCTGATTCCCCACCACTGATTCCCCATATCTGATTTCCCGCCTCTGTTTCCCCGCCTCTGATTCCACGCCTCTGTTTCCCCATATCTAATTCCCAACCTCTGATGCCCCAACTCTGATTCCCTGCCTCTGATTCCCCGCGTTCTATTCCCTGCCTCTGATTCCCCGACTGTGATTCCCCATCTCTGATTCACCACCTCTGATTCCCCACCTCTGATTCCCCATATCTAATTCACCGCCTCTGTTTGCCCGACTCTGATTCCCCGCCTCTGTTTCCCCATATCTGATTCCCCGCCTCTGAATCCCCAACTCTGATTCCCTGCCTCTGATTCCCCAGCTCTGATTCCCCGCCTTTGATTCACCCGTCTGATTCCCAGCCTCTGAAACCCCGTGTCTTATTTCTTGCCTCTGATTCCCCGCCTCTGATTCCCCATCTCAGATTCACAGCCTTTGATTCCCCACCTCTGATTCCCCATCTCTGATTCCGCACATCTGATTCCCTGCCTCTGATTCCCCGACTCTGATCCCCACCTCTGATTCCCCAGCTCTGATTCCCCACCTCTGATTCCCCAACTCTGATTCCCCGCCTCTGATTCCCCAGCGCTGATTCCCCGCCTCTGATTCCCCGTGTTTGATTCCCTGCCTCTGATTCCCCGCCTCTGATTCCCCATCTCTGATTCACCGCCTTTGATTCGCCACCTCTGATTCCCCATATCTGATTCCTCGCCTCTGTTTCCCCGCCTCTGATTCCCCGCCTCTGATTCCCCATATCTCATTCCCCGCCTCTGATTCCCCATCTCTGATTCCCGGACTCTGATTCCCCACCTCTGATTCCCGGCCTCTTATTCCCGGCATCTGATTCCGGCCTCTGATTCCCGGCCTCTGATTCCCTGCTTCTGATTCCCCATCTCTGATTCCGCAAATCTAATTCCCTGCCTCTGATTCCCCACCACTGATTCCCCATATCTGATTCCCGGCCTCTGGTTCCCCGCCTCTGATTCCCCGCCTCTGATTCCCTGCCTCTGATTCCCCATCTCCGATTCCGCACATCTGATTCCCTGCCTCTGATTACCCGCCTCTGATTCCCCGCCTCTGATTCCCTGCCTCTGATTTCCAACCTCTGATTCCCCACCTCTGATTCACCGTGTTTGATTCCCCGCCTATGTTTCCCCGCCTCTGCTTCCCCGCCTCTGTTTCCCAATATCTAAGTCCCCGCCTCTGATTCCCCAACTCTAATTCCCCACCTCTGATTCCCCAGCTCTGATTCCCCGCCTCTGATTCCCTGCATCTGATTCCCTGCATCTGATTCCAAGCCTCTGATTCCCTGCCTCTGATTCCCAACCTCTGAGTCCCCACCTCTGATTCCCCATATCTGATTCCCAGCATCTGTTTCCCCGCCTCTGATTCCCCGCCTCTGTTTCCCCATATCTGATTCCCGGCCTCTGGTTCCCCGCCTCTGATTCCCCGCCTCTGATTCCCTGCCTCTGATTCCCCATCTCCGATTCCGCACATCTGATTCGCTGCCTCTGATTCCCCGCCTCTGATTCCCCGCCTCTGATTCCCTGCCTCTGATTCCCTACCTCTGATTCCCCACCTCTGATTCCCCGTGTTTGATTCCCCGCCTCTGTATCCCCGCCTCTGATTCCCCGCCTCTGATTCCCCAACTCTAATTCACCGCCTCTGATTCCCCATATCTGATTCCCCGCCTCTGTTTCCCCGCCTCTGATTCCCCGCCCCTGTTTCCCCATATCTGATTCCCTGCCTCAGATTCCCCAACTTTGATTCCCAGCCTCTGATTCACCAGCTCTGATTCCCCGCCTCTGATTCCCCGCATCTGATTCCCTGCATCTGATTCCAAGCCTCTGATTCCATGCCTCTGATTCCCAACCTCTGATTCCCAACCTCTGATTCCCCATATCTGATTCCCAGCCTCTGTTTCCCCGCCTCTGATTCCCCGCCTCTGTTTCCCCATATCGGATTCCCGGCCTCTGATTCCCCGCATCTGATTCCCCGCCTCTGATTCCCTGCCTCTGATTCCTCATCGCCGATTCCGCACATCTGATTCCCTGCCTCTGATTCCCCGCCTCTGATTCCCCGCCTCTGATTCCCTGCCTCTGATTCCCAACCTCTGATTCCCCACCTCTGATTCCCCGTGTTTGATTCCCCGCCTCTGTTTCCCCGCCTCTGATTCCCCGCCTCTAATTCCCCAACTCTAATTCCCCGCCTCTCATTCCCCATATCTGATTCCCTGCCTATGTTTCCCCGCCTCTGATTCCCCGCCCCTGTTTCCCCATATCTGATTCCCTGCCTCTGATTCCCCAACTTTGATTCCCAGCCTCTGATTCCCCAGCTCTGATTCCCCGCCTCTGATTCCCCGTGTTTGATTCCCTGCCTCTGATTCCCCGCCTCTGATTCCCCATCTCTGATTCACCGCATTTTTATTCGCCACCTCTGATTCCCCATATCTGATTCCCCACCTCTGTTTCCCCGCCTCTGATTCCCCGCCTCTGATTCTCCATATCTCATTCCCCGCCTCTGACTCCCCATCTCTGATTCCCGTACTCTGATTCCCCACCTCTGATTCCCGGCCTCTTATTCCCAGCATCTGATTCCAGGCCTCTGATTCCTGGCCTCTGACTCCCCGCTTCTGATTCTGATTCCCTGCCTCTGATTCCCCGCCTCTGATTCCGCACATCTGATTCCCAGACTCTGTTTCCCCATATCTAATTCCCCACCTCTGATTCCCCGCCTCTGATTCCCCAGCTCTGATTCCCCGCCTCTGATTCTCCACATCCGATTCCCAATATCTGATTCCCCGCCTCTGTTTCCCCGCCCCTGATTCCCCGCCTCTGATTCCCAACTATGATTCCCCGCCTCTTATTCCCCAGCTCTGATTCCCTGCCTCTGATTCCCCGCCTGTGATTCCCCATCTCTGATTCACCACCTCTGATTCCCCACCACTGATTCCACATATCTAATTCCCCGCCTCTGTTTGCCCGCCTCTGATTCCCCGCCTCTGTTTCCCCATATCTGATTCCCCGCCTCTGAATCCCCAACTCTGATTCCCTGCCTCTGATTCCCCACCTCTGATTCCCCATCTCTGATTCTGCACATCCGATTCCCTGCCTCTGATTCCCCGACTCTGATTCCCCACCTCTGATTCCCCAGCTCTGATTCCCCGCCTCTGATTCCCCAACTCTGATTCCCCGCCTCTGATTCCCCAGCTCTGATTCCCCGCCTCTGATTCCCCGTGTTTGATCCCCTGCCTCTGATTCCCCAGCTCTGATCCCCATCTCTGATTCACCGCCTTTGATTCGCCACCTCTGATTCCCAGCCTCTGAATCCCCGTGTCTGATAACCTGCCTCTGATTCCCCGCCTCTGATTCCCCATCTCAGATTCACCACCTCTGATTCCCCACCTCTGATTCCCCATCTTTGATTCCGCACATCCGATTCCCTGCCTCTGATTCCCCGCCTCTGATTCCCCGCCTCTGATTCCCTGCATCTGATTCCCAACCTCTGATTCCCCACCTCTGATTCCCCGTGTTTGATTCCCCGCCTCTGTTTCCCCGCCTCTGATTCCCCGCCTCTGATTCCCCATATCTGATTCCCTTCCTCTGTTTCCCCGCCTCTGATTCCCCGCCCCTGTTTCCCCATATCTGATTCCCTGCCTCTGATTCCCCAACTTTGATTCCCAGCCTCTGATTCCCCAGCTCTGATTCCCCGCCTCTGATTCCCCGTGTTTGATTCCCTTCCTCTGATTCCCCGCCTCTGATTCCCCATCTCTGATTCACCGCCTTTGATTCGCCACCTCTGATTCCCCATATCTGATTCCCCACCTCTGTTTCCCCGCCTCTGATTCCCCGCCTCTGATTCTCCATATCTCATTCCCCGCCTCTGACTCCCCATCTCTGATTCCCGGACTCTGATTCCCCACCTCTGATTCCCGGCCTCTTATTCCCAGCATCTTATTCCAGGCCTCTGATTCCCGTCCTCTGACTCCCCGCTTCCGATTCTGATTCCCTGCCTCTGATTCCCCATCTCTGATTCCGCACATCTGATTACCTGCCTCTGATTCCCCACCTCTGATTCCCCATATCTGATTCCCCGCCTCTGTTTCCACGCCTCTGATTCTCCGCCTCTGTTTCCCCATATCTAATTCCCCACCTCTGATGCTCCAACTCTGATTCCCCGCCTCTGATTCCACAGCTCTGATTCCCCGCCTCTGATTCCCCACATCCGATTCCCCATATCTGATTCCCCACCTCTGTTTCCCCGCCCCTGATTCCCCGCCTCTGTTTCCCCATATCTGATTCCCCGCCTCTGATTCCCAACTATGATTCACCGCCTCTTATTCCCCAGCTCTGATTCCCTGCCTCTGATTCCCCGCGTTCTATTACCTGCCTCTGATTCCCCGCCTGTTATTCCCCATCTCTGATTCACCACCTCTGATTCCCCACCACTGATTCCCCATATCTAATTCCCCGCCTCTGTTTGCCCGCCTCTGATTCCCCGCCTCTGTTTCCCCAAATCTGACTCCCCGCCTCTGAATCCCCAACTCTGATTCCCTGCCTCTGATTCCCCAGCTTCATTCCCCGCCTTTGATTCCCCCCGTCTGATTCCCAGCCTCTGAATCCCCGTGTCTGATAACCTGCCTCTGATTCCCCGCCTCTGATCCCCCATCTCAGATTCACCGCCTCTGATTCCCCACCTCTGATTCCCCATCTCTTATTCCGCACATCCGATTCCCTGCCTCTGATTCCCCGACTCTGATTCCCCACCTCTGATTCCCCAGCTCTGATTCCCCGCCTCTGATTCCCCAACTCTGATTCCCCGCTTCTGATTCCCCAGCTCTGATTCCCCGCCTCTGATTCCCCGTGTTTGATCCCCTGCCTCTGATTCCCCAGCTCTCATTCCCCATCTCTGATTCACCGCCTTTGATTCGCCACCTCTGATTCCCCATATCTGATTCCTCGCCACTGTTTCCCCGCCTCTGATTCCCCGCCACTGTTTCCCCGCCTCTGATTCCCCGCCTCTGATTCCCCATATCTCATTCCCCGCCTCTGATTCCCCATCTCTGATTCCCGGACTCTGATTCCCCACCTCTGATTCCCGACCTCTTATTCCCGGCATCTGATTCCGGCCTCTGATTCCCGGCCTCTGATTCCCTGCTTCTGATTCTGATTCCCTGCCTCTGATTCCCCATTTCTGATTCCGCACATCTAATTCCCTGCCTCTGATTCCCCACCTCTGACTCCCCATATCTGAATCCCCGCCTCTGTTTCCCCATCTCTGATTCTGCACATCCGATTCCCTGCCTCTGATTCCCCGACTCTGATTCCCCACCTCTGATTCCCCAGCTCTGATTCCCCGCCTCTGATTCCCCAACTCTGATTCCCCGCCTCTGATTCCCCAGCTCTGATTCCCCGCCTCTGATTCCCCGTGTTTGATCCCCTGCCTCTGATTCCCCAGCTCTGATCCCCATCTCTGATTCACCGCCTTTGATTCGCCACCTCTGATTCCCAGCCTCTGAATCCCCGTGTCTGATAACCTGCCTCTGATTCCCCGCCTCTGATTCCCCATCTCAGATTCACCACCTCTGATTCCCCACCTCTGATTCCCCATCTCTGATTCCGCACATCCGATTCCCTGCCTCTGATTCCCCGCCTCTGATTCCCCGCCTCTGATTCCCTGCATCTGATTCCCAACCTCTGATTCCCCACCTCTGATTCCCCGTGTTTGATTCCCCGCCTCTGTTTCCCCGCCTCTGATTCCCCGCCTCTGATTCCCCATATCTGATTCCCTTCCTCTGTTTCCCCGCCTCTGATTCCCCGCCCCTGTTTCCCCATATCTGATTCCCTGCCTCTGATTCCCCAACTTTGATTCCCAGCCTCTGATTCCCCAGCTCTGATTCCCCGCCTCTGATTCCCCGTGTTTGATTCCCTTCCTCTGATTCCCCGCCTCTGATTCCCCATCTCTGATTCACCGCCTTTGATTCGCCACCTCTGATTCCCCATATCTGATTCCCCACCTCTGTTTCCCCGCCTCTGATTCCCCGCCTCTGATTCTCCATATCTCATTCCCCGCCTCTGACTCCCCATCTCTGATTCCCGGACTCTGATTCCCCACCTCTGATTCCCGGCCTCTTATTCCCAGCATCTTATTCCAGGCCTCTGATTCCCGTCCTCTGACTCCCCGCTTCCGATTCTGATTCCCTGCCTCTGATTCCCCATCTCTGATTCCGCACATCTGATTACCTGCCTCTGATTCCCCACCTCTGATTCCCCATATCTGATTCCCCGCCTCTGTTTCCACGCCTCTGATTCTCCGCCTCTGTTTCCCCATATCTAATTCCCCACCTCTGATGCTCCAACTCTGATTCCCCGCCTCTGATTCCACAGCTCTGATTCCCCGCCTCTGATTCCCCACATCCGATTCCCCATATCTGATTCCCCACCTCTGTTTCCCCGCCCCTGATTCCCCGCCTCTGTTTCCCCATATCTGATTCCCCGCCTCTGATTCCCAACTATGATTCACCGCCTCTTATTCCCCAGCTCTGATTCCCTGCCTCTGATTCCCCGCGTTCTATTACCTGCCTCTGATTCCCCGCCTGTTATTCCCCATCTCTGATTCACCACCTCTGATTCCCCACCACTGATTCCCCATATCTAATTCCCCGCCTCTGTTTGCCCGCCTCTGATTCCCCGCCTCTGTTTCCCCAAATCTGACTCCCCGCCTCTGAATCCCCAACTCTGATTCCCTGCCTCTGATTCCCCAGCTTCATTCCCCGCCTTTGATTCCCCCCGTCTGATTCCCAGCCTCTGAATCCCCGTGTCTGATAACCTGCCTCTGATTCCCCGCCTCTGATCCCCCATCTCAGATTCACCGCCTCTGATTCCCCACCTCTGATTCCCCATCTCTTATTCCGCACATCCGATTCCCTGCCTCTGATTCCCCGACTCCGATTCCCCACCTCTGATTCCCCAGCTCTGATTCCCCGCCTCTGATTCCCCAACTCTGATTCCCCGCTTCTGATTCCCCAGCTCTGATTCCCCGCCTCTGATTCCCCGTGTTTGATCCCCTGCCTCTGATTCCCCAGCTCTCATTCCCCATCTCTGATTCACCGCCTTTGATTCGCCACCTCTGATTCCCCATATCTGATTCCTCGCCACTGTTTCCCCGCCTCTGATTCCCCGCCTCTGATTCCCCATATCTCATTCCCCGCCTCTGATTCCCCATCTCTGATTCCCGGACTCTGATTCCCCACCTCTGATTCCCGACCTCTTATTCCCGGCATCTGATTCCGGCCTCTGATTCCCGGCCTCTGATTCCCTGCTTCTGATTCTGATTCCCTGCCTCTGATTCCCCATTTCTGATTCCGCACATCTAATTCCCTGCCTCTGATTCCCCACCTCTGACTCCCCATATCTGAATCCCCGCCTCTGTTTCCCCGTCTCTGATTCCCCGCCTCTGTTTCCCCATATCTAAGTCCCCGCCTCTGATTCCCCAACTTTGATTCCCCACCTCTGATTCCCCAGCTCTGATTCCCCGCCTCTGATTCCCCACCTCTGATTCCCCAAATCTGATTCCCAGCCTCTGTTTCCCCGCCTCTGATTCCCCGCACCTGTTTCCCCATATCTGATTCCCTGCCTCTGATTCCCCGTGTTTGATTCCCAGCCTCTGATTCCCCAGCTCTGATTCCCCGCCTCTGATTCCCCGTGTTTGATTCCCTGCCTCTGATTCCCCGCCTCTGATTCCCCATCTCTGATTCACCGCCTTTGATTCGCCACCTCTGATTCCCCATATCTGATTCCCCACCTCTGTTTCCCCGCTTTGATTCCCCGCCTCTGATTCTCCATATCACATTCCCCGCCTCTGACTCCCCATCTCTGATTCCCGGACTCTGATTCCCCACCTCTGATTCCCGGCCTCTTATTCCCAGCATCTGATTCCAGGCCTCTGATTCCCGGCCTCTGACTCCCCGCTTCTGATTCTGATTCCCTGCCTCTGATTCCCCATCTCTGATTCCGCACATCTGATTACCTGCCTCTGATTCCCCACCTCTGATTCCCCATATCTGATTCCCCGCCTCTGTTTCCACGCCTCTGATTCCCCGCCTCTGTTTCCCCATATCTAATTCCCCACCTCTGATGCCCCAACTCTGATTCCCCGCCTCTGATTCCACAGCTCTGATTCCCCGCCTCTGATTCCCCACATCCGATTCCCCATATCTGATTCCCCGCCTGTTTTTCACCGCCCCTGATTCCCCGCCTCTGTTTCCCCATATCTGATTCCCTGCCTCTGATTCCCCGCATTCTATTCCCTGCCTCTGATTCCCCGCCTGTGAATCCCCATCTCTGATTCACCACCTCTGATTCCCCACCACTGATTCCCCATATCTAATTCCCCGCCTCTGTTTGCCCGCCTCTGATTCCCTGCCTCTGTTTCCCCATATCTGATTCCCCGCCTCTGAATCCCCAACTCTGATTACCTGCCTCTGATTCCCCAGCTTCATTCCCCGCCTTTGATTCCCCTCGTCTGATTCCCAGCCTCTGAATCCCCGTGTCTGATAACCTGCCTCTGATTCCCCGCCTCTGATTCCCCATCTCAGATTCACCGCCTCTGATTCCCCACCTCTGATTCCCCATCTCTGATTTCGCACATCCGATTCCCTGCCTCTGATTCCCCGACTCTGATTCCCCACCTCTGATTCCCCAGCTCTGATTCCCCGCCTCTGATTCCCCAACTCTGATTCCCCGCCTCTGATTCCCCAGCTCTGATTCCCCGCCTCTGATTCCCCGTGTTTGATCCCCTGCCTCTGATTCCCCAGCTCTGATTCCCCATCTCTGATTCCCCGCATCTGATTCCATGCATCTGATTCCCAGCCTCTGATTCCCAGCCTCTGATTCCCAACCTCTGATTCCCCACCTCTGATTCCCCATATCTGATTCCCCGCCTCTGTTTCCCCGCCTCTGATTCCCCGCCTCTGTTTCCCCATATCTGATCCCCGCCTCTATTTGCCCGCATCTGATTCCCCGCCTCTGTTTCCCCATATCTGATTCCCCGCCTCTGAATCCCCAACTCTGATTCCCTGCCTCTAATTTCCCAGCTCTGATTCCCCGCCTCTGATTCCCCGCGTCTGTTTCCCCGCCTCTGATTCCCCGCCCCTGTTTCCCCATATCTGATTCCCTGCCTCTGATTCCCCAACTTTGATTCCCAGCCTCTGATTCCCCAGCTCTGATTCCCCGCCTCTGATTCCCCGCATCTGATTCCCTGCATCTGATTCCAAGCCTCTGATTCCCTGCCTCTGATTCCCAACCTCTGATTCCCCACCTCTGATTCCCCATATCTGATTCCCAGCCTCTGTTTCCCCGCCTCTGATTCCCCGCCTCTGTTTCCCCATATCTGATTCCCGCCCTCTGATTCCCCGCCTCTGATTCCCCGCCTCTGATTCCCTGCCTCTGATACCCCATCTCCGATTCCGCACATCTGATTCCCTGCCTCTGATTCCCCGCCTCTGATTCCCCGCCTCTGATTCCCTGCCTCTGATTTCCAACCTCTGATTCCCCACCTCTGATTCACCGTGTTTGATTCCCCGCCTATGTTTCCCCGCCTCTGCTTCCCCGCCTCTGTTTCCCAATATCTAAGTCCCCGCCTCTGATTCCCCAACTCTAATTCCCCACCTCTGATTCCCCAGCTCTGATTCCCCGCCTCTGATTCCCTGCATCTGATTCCCTGCATCTGATTCCAAGCCTCTGATTCCCTGCCTCTGATTCCCAACCTCTGAGTCCCCACCTCTGATTCCCCATATCTGATTCCCAGCATCTGTTTCCCCGCCTCTGATTCCCCGCCTCTGTTTCCCCATATCTGATTCCCGGCCTCTGGTTCCCCGCCTCTGATTCCCCGCCTCTGATTCCCTGCCTCTGATTCCCCATCTCCGATTCCGCACATCTGATTCGCTGCCTCTGATTCCCCGCCTCTGATTCCCCGCCTCTGATTCCCTGCCTCTGATTCCCAACCTCTGATTCCCCACCTCTGATTCCCCGTGTTTGATTCCCCACCTCTGTATCCCCGCCTCTGATTCCCCGCCTCTGATTCCCCAACTCTAATTCACCGCCTCTGATTCCCCATATCTGATTCCCCGCCTCTGTTTCCCCGCCTCTGATTCCCCGCCCCTGTTTCCCCATATCTGATTCCCTGCCTCAGATTCCCCAACTTTGATTCCCAGCCTCTGATTCCCCAGCTCTGATTCCCCGCCTCTGATTCCCCGCATCTGATTCCCTGCATCTGATTCCAAGCCTCTGATTCCCTGCCTCTGATTCCCAACCTCTGATTCCCAACCTCTGATTCCCCATATCTGATTCCCAGCCTCTGTTTCCCCGCCTCTGATTCCCCGCCTCTGTTTCCCCATATCTGATTCCCGGCCTCTGATTCCCCGCATCTGATTCCCCGCCTCTGATTCCCTGCCTCTGATTCCTCATCGCCGATTCCGCACATCTGATTCCCTGCCTCTGATTCCCCGCCTCTGATTCCCCGCCTCTGATTCCCTGCCTCTGATTCCCAACCTCTGATTCCCCACCTCTGATTCCCCGTGTTTGATTCCCCGCCTCTGTTTCCCCGCCTCTGATTCCCCGCCTCTAATTCCCCAACTCTAATTCCCCGCCTCTGATTCCCCATATCTGATTCCCTGCCTATGTTTCCCCGCCTCTGATTCCCCGCCCCTGTTTCCCCATATCTGATTCCCTGCCTCTGATTCCCCAACTTTGATTCCCAGCCTCTGATTCCCCAGCTCTGATTCCCCGCCTCTGATTCCCCGTGTTTGATTCCCTGCCTCTGATTCCCCGCCTCTGATTCCCCATCTCTGATTCACCGCATTTTTATTCGCCACCTCTGATTCCCCATATCTGATTCCCCACCTCTGTTTCCCCGCCTCTGATTCCCCGCCTCTGATTCTCCATATCTCATTCCCCGCCTCTGACTCCCCATCTCTGATTCCCGTACTCTGATTCCCCACCTCTGATTCCCGGCCTCTTATTCCCAGCATCTGATTGCAGGCCTCTGATTCCTGGCCTCTGACTCCCCGCTTCTGATTCTGATTCCCTGCCTCTGATTCCCCGCCTCTGATTCCGCACATCTGATTCCCAGACTCTGTTTCCCCATATCTAATTCCCCACCTCTGATGCCCCAACTCTGATTCCCCGCCTCTGATTCCCCGCCTCTGATTCTCCACATCCGATTCCCAATATCTGATTCCCCGCCTCTGAATCCCCGTGTCTGATAACCTGCCTCTGATTCCCCGCCTCTGATTCCCCATCTCAGATTCACCGCCTCTGATTCCCCACCTCTGATTCCCCATCTCTGATTCCGCACATCCGATTCCCTGCCTCTGATTCCCCGACTCTGATTCCCCACCTCTGATTCCCCAGCTCTGATTCCCCGCCTCTGATTACCCAACTCTGATTCCCCGCCTCTGATTCCCCAGCTCTGATTCCCCGCCTCTGATTCCCCGTGTTTGATCCCCTGCCTCTGATTCCCCAGCTCTGATTCCCCATCTCTGATTCACCGCCTTTGATTCCCCTCGTCTGATTCCCTGCCTCTGATTCCCCATTTCTGATTCCGCACATCTAATTCCCTGCCTCTGATTCCCCACCTCTGATTCCCCATATCTGAATACCCGACTCAGTTTCCCCGTCTGATTCCCCGCCTCTGTTTCCCCATATCTAAGTCCCCGCCTCTGATTCCCCAACTTTGATTCCCCACCTCTGATTCCCCAGCTCTGATTCCCCGCCTCTGATTCCCCACCTCTGATTCCCCATATCTGATTCCCAGCCTCTGTTTCCCCACCTCTGATTCCCCGCCTCTGTTTCCCCATATCTGATTCCCGGCCTCTGATTCCCCGCCTCTGATTCCCCGCCTCTGATTCCCTGCCTCTGATTCACCATCTCCGATTCCGCACATCTGATTCCCTGCCTCTCATTCCCCGCCTCTGATTCCCCACCTCTGATTCCCGGCCTCTTATTCCCGGCATCTGATTCCGGCCTCTGATTCCCGGCCTCTGATTCCCTGCTTCTGATTCCCCATCTCTGATTCCGCAAATCTAATTCCCTGCCTCTGATTCCCCAGCTCTGATTCCCCATATCTGATTCCCCGCCTCTGTTTCCCGGCCTCTGATTCCCCGCTTCTGATTCAGATTCCCTGCCTCTGATTCCCCATCTCTGATTCCGCACATCTGATTCCCAGCCTCTGATTCCCCACCACTGATTCCCCATATCTGATTTCCCGCCTCTGTTTCCCCGCCTCTGATTCCCCGCCTCTGTTTCCCCATATCTAATTCCCAACCTCTGATGCCCCAACTCTGATTCCCTGCCTCTGATTCCCCGCGTTCTATTCCCTGCCTCTGATTCCCCGACTGTGATTCCCCATCTCTGATTCACCACCTCTGATTCCCCACCTCTGATTCCCCATATCTAATTCACTGCCTCTGTTTGCCCGACTCTGATTCCCCGCCTCTGTTTCCCCATATCTGATTCCCCGCCTCTGAATCCCCAACTCTGATTCCCTGCCTCTGATTCCCCAGCTCTGATTCCCCGCCTTTGATTCACCCGTCTGATTCCCAGCCTCTGAAACCCCGTGTCTTATTTCTTGCCTCTGATTCCCCGCCTCTGATTCCCCATCTCAGATTCACAGCCTGTGATTCCCCACCTCTGATTCCCCATCTCTGATTCCGCACATCTGATTCCCTGCCTCTGATTCCCCGACTCTGATCCCCACCTCTGATTCCCCAGCTCTGATTCCCCACCTCTGATTCCCCAACTCTGATTCCCCGCCTCTGATTCCCCAGCTCTGATTCCCCGCCTCTGATTCCCCGTGTTTGATTCCCTGCCTCTGATTCCCCGCCTCTGATTCCCCATATCTGATTCCTCGCCTCTGTTTCCCCGCCTCTGATTCCCCGCCTCTGATTCACCATATCTCATTCCCCGCCTCTGATTCCCCATCTCTGATTCCCGGACTCTGATTCCCCACCTCTGATTCCCGGCCTCTTATTCCCGGCATCTGATTCCGGCCTCTGATTCCCGGCCTCTGATTCCCTGCTTCTGATTCCCCATCTCTGATTCCGCAAATCTAATTCCCTGCCTCTGATTCCCCACCACTGATTCCCCATATCTGATTCCCCGCCTCTGTTTCCCCGCCTCTGATTCCCCGCCTCTGTTTCCCCATATCTAAGTCCCCGCCTCTGATTCCCCAACTTTGATTCCCAGCCTCTGATTCCCAGCCTCTGATTCCCAACCTCTGATTCCCCACCTCTGATTCCCCATATCTGATTCCCCGCCATTGTTTCCCCGCCTCTGATTCCCCGCCTCTGTTTCCCCATATCTGATCCCCGCCTCTATATGCCCGCATCTGATTCCCCGCCTCTGTTTCCCCATATCTGATTCCCCGCCTCTGAATCCCCAACTCTGATTCCCTGCCTCTAATTTCCCAGCTCTGATTCCCCGCCTCTGATTCCCCGCGTCTTTTTCCCCGCCTCTGATTCCCCGCCCCTGTTTCCCCATATCTGATTCCCTGCCTCTGATTCCCCAACTTTGATTCCCAGCCTCTGATTCCCCAGCTCTGATTCCCCGCCTCTGATTCCCCGCATCTGATTCCCTGCATCTGATTCCAAGCCTCTGATTCCCTGCCTCTGATTCCCAACCTCTGATTCCCCACCTCTGATTCCCCATATCTGATTCCCAGCCTCTGTTTCCCCGCCTCTGATTCCCCGCCTCTGTTTCCCCATATCTGATTCCCAACCTCTGATTCCCCGCCTCTGATTCCCCGCCTCTGATTCCCTGCCTCTGATTCCCCATCTCCGATTCCGCACATCTGATTCCCTGCCTCTGATTCCCCGCCTCTGATTCCCCGCCTCTGATTCCCTGCCTCTGATTTCCAACCTCTGATTCCCCACCTCTGATTCACCGTGTTTGATTCCCCGCCTATGTTTCCCCGCCTCTGCTTCCCCGCCTCTGTTTCCCAATATCTAAGTCCCCGCCTCTGATTCCCCAACTCTAATTCCCCACCTCTGATTCCCCAGCTCTGATTCCCCGCCTCTGATTCCCTGCATCTGATTCCCTGCATCTGATTCCAAGCCTGTGATTCCCTGCCTCTGATTCCCAACCTCTGAGTCCGCACCTCTGATTCCCCATATCTGATTCCCAGCATCTGTTTCCCCGCCTCTGATTCCCCGCCTCTGTTTCCCCATATCTGATTCCCGGCCTCTGGTTCCCCGCCTCTGATTCCCCGCCTCTGATTCCCTGCCTCTGATTCCCCATCTCCGATTCCGCACATCTGATTCGCTGCCTCTGATTCCCCGCCTCTGATTCCCCGCCTCTGATTCCCTGCCTCTGATTCCCTACCTCTGATTCCCCACCTCTGATTCCCCGTGTTTGATTCCCCGCCTCTGTATCCCAGCCTCTGATTCCCTGCCTCTGATTTCCAACCTCTGATTCCCCACCTCTGATTCACCGTGTTTGATTCCCCGCCTATGTTTCCCGGCCTCTTATTCCCGGCATCTGATTCCGGCCTCTGATTCCCGGCCTCTGATTCCCTGCTTCTGATTCCCCATCTCTGATTCCGCAAATCTAATTCCCTGCCTCTGATTCCCCACCTCTGATTCCCCATATCTGATTCCCCGCCTCTGTTTCCCGGCCTCTGATTCCCCGCTTCTGATTCAGATTCCCTGCCTCTGATTCCCCATCTCTGATTCCGCACATCTGATTCCCAGCCTCTGATTCCCCACCACTGATTCCCCATATCTGATTTCCCGCCTCTGTTTCCCCGCCTCTGATTCCCCGCCTCTGTTTCCCCATATCTAATTCCCAACCTCTGATGCCCCAACTCTGATTCCCTGCCTCTGATTCCCCGCGTTCTATTCCCTGCCTCTGATTCCCCGACTGTGATTCCCCATCTCTGATTCACCACCTCTGATTCCCCACCTCTGATTCCCCATATCTAATTCACCGCCTCTGTTTGCCCGACTCTGATTCCCCGCCTCTGTTTCCCCATATCTGATTCCCCGCCTCTGAATCCCCAACTCTGATTCCCTGCCTCTGATTCCCCAGCTCTGATTCCCCGCCTTTGATTCACCCGTCTGGTTCCCAGCCTCTGAAACCCCGTGTCTTATTTCTTGCCTCTGATTCCCCGCCTCTGATTCCCCATCTCAGATTCACAGCCTCTGATTCCCCACCTCTGATTCCCCATCTCTGATTCCGCACATCTGATTCCCTGCCTCTGATTCCCCGACTCTGATCCCCACCTCTGATTCCCCAGCTCTGATTCCCCACCTCTGATTCCCCAACTCTGATTCCCCGCCTCTGATTCCCCAGCTCTGATTCCCCGCCTCTGATTCCCCGTGTTTGATTCCCTGCCTCTGATTCCCCGCCTCTGATTCCCCATCTCTGATTCACCGCCTTTGATTCGCCACCTCTGATTCCCCATATCTGATTCCTCGCCTCTGTTTCCCCGCCTCTGATTCCCCGCCTCTGATTCACCATATCTCATTCCCCGCCTCTGATTCCCCATCTCTGATTCCCGGACTCTGATTCCCCACCTCTGATTCCCGGCCTCTTATTCCCGGCATCTGATTCCGGCCTCTGATTCCCGGCCTCTGATTCCCTGCTTCTGATTCCCCATCTCTGATTCCGCAAATCTAATTCCCTGCCTCTGATTCCCCACCACTGATTCCCCATATCTGATTCCCCGCCTCTGTTTCCCCGCCTCTGATTCCCCGCCTCTGTTTCCCCATATCTAAGTCCCCGCCTCTGATTCCCCAACTTTGATTCCCAGCCTCTGATTCCCAGCCTCTGATTCCCAACCTCTGATTCCCCACCTCTGATTCCCCATATCTGATTCCCCGCCTCTGTTTCCCCGCCTCTGATTCCCCGCCTCTGTTTCCCCATATCTGATCCCCGCCTCTATTTGCCCGCATCTGATTCCCCGCCTCTGTTTCCCCATATCTGATTCCCCGCCTCTGAATCCCCAACTCTGATTCCCTGCCTCTAATTTCCCAGCTCTGATTCCCCGCCTCTGATTCCCCGCGTCTGTTTCCCCGCCTCTGATTCCCCGCCCCTGTTTCCCCATATCTGATTCCCTGCCTCTGATTCCCCAACTTTGATTCCCAGCCTCTGATTCCCCAGCTCTGATTCCCCGCCTCTGATTCCCCGCATCTGATTCCCTGCATCTGATTCCAAGCCTCTGATTCCCTGCCTCTGATTCCCAACCTCTGATTCCCCACCTCTGATTCCCCATATCTGATTCCCAGCCTCTGTTTCCCCGCCTCTGATTCCCCGCCTCTGTTTCCCCATATCTGATTCCCAACCTCTGATTCCCCGCCTCTGATTCCCCGCCTCTGATTCCCTGCCTCTGATTCCCCATCTCCGATTCCGCACATCTGATTCCCTGCCTCTGATTCCCCGCCTCTGATTCCCCGCCTCTGATTCCCTGCCTCTGATTTCCAACCTCTGATTCCCCACCTCTGATTCACCGTGTTTGATTCCCCGCCTATGTTTCCCCGCCTCTGCTTCCCCGCCTCTGTTTCCCAATATCTGAGTCCCCGCCTCTGATTCCCCAACTCTAATTCCCCACCTCTGATTCCCCAGCTCTGATTCCCCGCCTCTGATTCCCTGCATCTGATTCCCTGCATCTGATTCCAAGCCTGTGATTCCCTGCCTCTGATTCCCAACCTCTGAGTCCGCACCTCTGATTCCCCATATCTGATTCCCAGCATCTGTTTCCCCGCCTCTGATTCCCCGCCTCTGTTTCCCCATATCTGATTCCCGGCCTCTGGTTCCCCGCCTCTGATTCCCCGCCTCTGATTCCCTGCCTCTGATTCCCCATCTCCGATTCCGCACATCTGATTCGCTGCCTCTGATTCCCCGCCTCTGATTCCCCGCCTCTGATTCCCTGCCTCTGATTCCCTACCTCTGATTCCCCACCTCTGATTCCCCGTGTTTGATTCCCCGCCTCTGTATCCCCGCCTCTGATTCCCCGCCTCTGATTCCCCAACTCTAATTCACCGCCTCTGATTCCCCATATCTGATTCCCCGCCTCTGTTTCCCCGCCTCTGATTCCCCGCCCCTGTTTCCCCATATCTGATTCCCTACCTCTGATTCCCCACCTCTGATTCCCCGTGTTTGATTCCCCGCCTCTGTATCCCCGCCTCTGATTCCCCAGCTCTGATTCCCCGCCTCTGATTCCCCGCATCTGATTCCCTGCATCTGATTCCAAGCCTCTGATTCCCTGCCTCTGATTCCCAACCTCTGATTCCCAACCTCTGATTCCCCATATCTGATTCCCAGCCTCTGTTTCCCCGCCTCTGATTCCCCGCCTCTGTTTCCCCATATCTGATTCCCGGCCTCTGATTCCCCGCATCTGATATCCCGCCTCTGATTCCCTGCCTCTGATTCCTCATCGCCGATTCCGCACATCTGATTCCCTGCCTCTGATTCCCCGCCTCTGATTCCCCGCCTCTGATTCCCTGCCTCTGATTCCCAACCTCTGATTCCCCACCTCTGATTCCCCGTGTTTGATTCCCCGCCTCTGTTTCCCCGCCTCTGATTCCCCGCCTCTAATTCCCCAACTCTAATTCCCCGCCTCTCATTCCCCATATCTGATTCCCTGCCTATGTTTCGCCGCCTCTGATTCCCCGCCCCTGTTTCCCCATATCTGATTCCCTGCCTCTGATTCCCCAACTTTGATTCCCAGCCTCTGATTCCCCAGCTCTGATTCCCCGCCTCTGATTCCCCGTGTTTGATTCCCTGCCTCTGATTCCCCGCCTCTGATTCCCCATCTCTGATTCACCGCATTTTTATTCGCCACCTCTGATTCCCCATATCTGATTCCCCACCTCTGTTTCCCCGCCTCTGATTCCCCGCCTCTGATTCTCCATATCTCATTCCCCGCCTCTGACTCCCCATCTCTGATTCCCGTACTCTGATTCCCCACCTCTGATTCCCGGCCTCTTATTCCCAGCATCTGATTCCAGGCCTCTGATTCCTGGCCTCTGACTCCCCGCTTCTGATTCTGATTCCCTGCCTCTGATTCCCCGCCTCTGATTCCGCACATCTGATTCCCAGACTCTGTTTCCCCATATCTAATTCCCCACCTCTGATGCCCCAACTCTGATTCCCCGCCTCTGATTCCCCAGCTCTGATTCCCCGCCTCTGATTCTCCACATCCGATTCCCAATATCTGATTCCCCGCCTCTGTTTCCCCGCCCCTGATTCCCCGCCTCTGTTTCCCCATATCAGATTCCCCGCCTCTGATTCCCAACTATGATTCCCCGCCTCTTATTCCCCAGCTCTGATTCCCTGCCTCTGATTCCCCGCGTTCTATTCCCTGCCTCTGATTCCCCGCCTGTGATTCCCCATCTCTGATTCACCACCTCTGATTCCCCACCACTGATTCCACATATCTAATTCCCCGCCTCTGTTTGCCCGCCTCTGATTCCCCGCCTCTGTTTCCCCATATCTGATTCCCCGCCTCTGAATCCCCAACTCTGATTCCCTGCCTCTGATTCCCCACCTCTGATTCCCCATCTCTGATTCTGCACATCCGATTCCCTGCCTCTGATTCCCCGACTCTGATTCCCCACCTCTGATTCCCCAGCTCTGATTCCCCGCCTCTGATTCCCCAACTCTGATTCCCCGCCTCTGATTCCCCAGCTCTGATTCCCCGCCTCTGATTCCCCGTGTTTGATCCCCTGCCTCTGATTCCCCAGCTCTGATCCCCATCTCTGATTCACCGCCTTTGATTCGCCACCTCTGATTCCCAGCCTCTGAATCCCCGTGTCTGATAACCTGCCTCTGATTCCCCGCCTCTGATTCCCCATCTCAGATTCACCACCTCTGATTCCCCACCTCTGATTCCCCATCTCTGATTCCGCACATCCGATTCCCTGGCTCTGATTCCCCGCCTCTGATTCCCCGCCTCTGATTCCCTGCATCTGATTCCCAACCTCTGATTCCCCACCTCTGATTCCCCGTGTTTGATTCCCCGCCTCTGTTTCCCCGCCTCTGATTCCCCGCCTCTGATTCCCCATATCTGATTCCCTGCCTCTGTTTCCCCGCCTCTGATTCCCCGCCCCTGTTTCCCCATATCTGATTCCCTGCCTCTGATTCCCCAACTTTGATTCCCAGCCTCTGATTCCCCAGCTCTGATTCCCCGCCTCTGATTCCCCGTGTTTGATTCCCTGCCTCTGATTCCCCGCCTCTGATTCCCCATCTCTGATTCACCGCCTTTGATTCGCCACCTCTGATTCCCCATATCTGATTCCCCACCTCTGTTTCCCCGCCTCTGATTCCCCGCCTCTGATTCTCCATATCTCATTCCCCGCCTCTGACTCCCCATCTCTGATTCCCGGACTCTGATTCCCCACCTCTGATTCCCGGCCTCTTATTCCCAGCATCTTATTCCAGGCCTCTGATTCCCGTCCTCTGACTACCCGCTTCCGATTCTGATTCCCTGCCTCTGATTCCCCATCTCTGATTCCGCACATCTGATTACCTGCCTCTGATTCCCCACCTCTGATTCCCCATATCTGATTCCCCGCCTCTGTTTCCACGCCTCTGATTCCCCGCCTCTGTTTCCCCATATCTAATTCCCCACCTCTGATGCTCCAACTCTGATTCCCCGCCTCTGATTCCACAGCTCTGATTCCCCGCCTCTGATTCCCCACATCCGATTCCCCATATCTGATTCCCCACCTCTGTTTCCCCGCCCCTGATTCCCCGCCTCTGTTTCCCCATATCTGATTCCCCGCCTCTGATTCCCAACTATGATTCACCGCCTCTTATTCCCCAGCTCTGATTCCCTGCCTCTGATTCCCCGCGTTCTATTACCTGCCTCTGATTCCCCGCCTGTTATTCCCCATCTCTGATTCACCACCTCTGATTCCCCACCACTGATTCCCCATATCTAATTCCCCGCCTCTGTTTGCCCGCCTCTGATTCCCCGCCTCTGTTTCCCCAAATCTGACTCCCCGCCTCTGAATCTCAAACTCTGATTCCCTGCCTCTGATTCCCCAGCTTCATTCCCCGCCTTTGATTCCCCCCGTCTGATTCCCAGCCTCTGAATCCCCGTGTCTGATAACCTGCCTCTGATTCCCCGCCTCTGATTCCCCATCTCAGATTCACCGCCTCTGATTCCCCACCTCTGATTCCCCATCTCTTATTCCGCACATCCGATTCCCTGCCTCTGATTCCCCGACTCTGATTCCCCACCTCTGATTCCCCAGCTCTGATTCCCCGCCTCTGATTCCCCAACTCTGATTCCCCGCTTCTGATTCCCCAGCTCTGATTCCCCGCCTCTGATTCCCCGTGTTTGATCCCCTGCCTCTGATTCCCCAGCTCTCATTCCCCATCTCTGATTCACCGCCTTTGATTCGCCACCTCTGATTCCCCATATCTGATTCCTCGCCACTGTTTCCCCGCCTCTGATTCCCCGCCTCTGATTCCCCATATCTCATTCCCCGCCTCTGATTCCCCATCTCTGATTCCCGGACTCTGATTCCCCACCTCTGATTCCCGACCTCTTATTCCCGGCATCTGATTCCGGCCTCTGATTCCCGGCCTCTGATTCCCTGCTTCTGATTCTGATTCCCTGCCTCTGATTCCCCATTTCTGATTCCGCACATCTAATTCCCTGCCTCTGATTCCCCACCTCTGACTCCCCATATCTGAATCCCCGCCTCTGTTTCCCCGTCTCTGATTCCCCGCCTCTGTTTCCCCATATCTAAGTCCCCGCCTCTGATTCCCCAACTTTGATTCCCCACCTCTGATTCCCCAGCTCTGATTCCCCGCCTCTGATTCCCCAAATCTGATTCCCAGCCTCTGTTTCCCCGCCTCTGATTACCCGCACCTGTTTCCCCATAAATGATTCCCTGCCTCTGATTCCCCAACTTTGATTCCCAGCCTCTGATTCCCCAGCTCTGATTCCCCGCCTCTGATTCCCCGTGTTTGATTCCCTGCCTCTGATTCCCCGCCTCTGATTCCCCATCTCTGATTCACCGCCTTTGATTCGTCACCTCTGATTCCCCATATCTGATTCCCCACCTCTGTTTCCCCGCTTTGATTCCCCGCCTCTGATTCTCCATATCACATTCCCCGCCTCTGACTCCCCATCTCTGATTCCCGGACTCTGATTCCCCACCTCTGATTCCCGGCCTCTTATTCCCAGCATCTGATTCTGATTCCCTGCCTCTGATTCCCCATCTCTGATTCCGCACATCTGATTACCTGCCTCTGATTCCCCACCTCTGATTCCCCATATCTGATTCCCCGCCTCTGTTTCCACGCCTCTGATTCCCCGCCTCTGTTTCCCCATATCTAATTCCCCACCTCTGATGCCCCAACTCTGATTCCCCGCCTCTGATTCCACAGCTCTGATTCCCCGCCTCTGATTCCCCACATCCGATTCCCATTATCTGATTCCCCGCCTCTTTTTCCCCGCCCCTGATTCCCCGCCTCTGTTTCCCCATATCTGATTCCCTGCCTCTGATTCCCCGCATTCTATTCCCTGCCTCTGATTCCCCGCCTGTGATTCCCCATCTCTGATTCACCACCTCTGATTCCCCACCACTGATTCCCCATATCTAATTCCCCGCCTCTGTTTGCCCGCCTCTGATTCCCCGCCTCTGTTTCCCCATATCTGATTCCCCGCCTCTGAATCCCCAACTCTGTTTCCCTGCCTCTGATTCCCCAGCTTCATTCACCGCCTTTGATTCCCCTCGTCTGATTCCCAGCCTCTGAATCCCCGTGTCTGATAACCTGCCTCTGATTCCCCGCCTCTGATTCCCCATCTCAGATTCACCGCCTCTGATTCCCCACCTCTGATTCCCCATCTCTGATTCCGCACATCCGATTCCCTGCCTCTGATTCCCCGACTCTGATTCCCCACCTCTGATTCCCCAGCTCTGATTCCCCGCCTCTGATTCCCCAACTCTGATTCCCCGCCTCTGATTCCCCAGCTCTGATTCCCCGCCTCTGATTCCCCATGTTTGATCCCCTGCCTCTGATTCCCCAGCTCTGATTCCCCATCTCTGATTCACTGCCTTTGATTCGCCACCTCTGATTCCCCATATCTGATTCCTCGCCACTGTTTCCCCGCCTCTGATTCCCCGCCTCTGATTCCCCATATCTCATTCCCCGCCTCTGATTCCCCATCTCTGATTCCCGGACTCTGATTCCCCACCTCTGATTCCCGACCTCTTATTCCCGGCATCTGATTCCGGCCTCTGATTCCCGGCCTCTGATTCCCTGCTTCTGATTCTGATTCCCTGCCTCTGATTCCCCATTTCTGATTCCGCACATCTAATTCCCTGCCTCTGATTCCCCACCTCTGATTCCCCATATCTGAATACCCGACTCTGTTTCCCCGTCTGATTCCCCGCCTCTGTTTCCCCATATCTAAGTCCCCGCCTCTGATTCCCCAACTTTGATTCCCAACCTCTGATTCCCCAGCTCTGATTCCCCGCCTCTGATTCCCCACCTCTGATTCCCCATATCTGATTCCCAGCCTCTGTTTCCCCGCCTCTGATTCCCCGCCTCTGTTTCCCCATATCTGATTCCCGGCCTCTGATTCCCCGCCTCTGATTCCCCGCCTCTGATTCCCTGCCTCTGATTCACCATCTCCGATTCCGCACATCTGATTCCCTGCCTCTCATTCCCCGCCTCTGATTCCCCACCTCTGATTCCCGGCCTCTTATTCCCGGCATCTGATTCCGGCCTCTGATTCCCGGCCTCTGATTCCCTGCTTCTGATTCCCCATCTCTGATTCCGCAAATCTAATTCCCTGCCTCTGATTCCCCACCTCTGATTCCCCATATCTGATTCCCCGCCTCTGTTTCCCGGCCTCTGATTCCCCGCTTCTGATTCTGATTCCCTGCCTCTGATTCCCCATCTCTGATTCCGCACATCTGATTCCCAGCCTCTGATTCCCCACCACTGATTCCCCATATCTGATTTCCCGCCTCTGTTTCCCCGCCTCTGATTCCCCGCCTCTGTTTCCCCATATCTAATTCCCAACCTCTGATGCCCCAACTCTGATTCCCTGCCTCTGATTCCCCGCGTTCTATTCCCTGCCTCTGATTCCCCGACTGTGATTCCCCATCTCTGATTCACCACCTCTGATTCCCCACCTCTGATTCCCGATATCTAATTCACCGCCTCTGTTTGCCCGACTCTGATTTCCCGCCTCTTTTTCCCCGTATATCTGATTCCCCGCCTCTGAATCCCCAACTCTGATTCCCTGCCTCTGATTCCCCAGCTCTGATTCCCCGCCTTTGATTCACCCGTCTGATTCCCAGCCTCTGAAACCCCGTGTCTGATTTCTTGCCTCTGATTCCCCGCCTCTGATTCCCCATCTCAGATTCACAGCCTCTGATTCCCCACCTCTGATTCCCCATCTCTGATTCTGCACATCTGATTCCCTGCCTCTGATTCCCCGACTCTGATCCCCACCTCTGATTCCCCAGCTCTGATTCCCCACCTCTGATTCCCCAACTCTGATTCCCCGCCTCTGATTCCCCAGCTCTGATTCCCCGCCTCTGATTCCCCGTGTTTGATTCCCTGCCTCTGATTCCCCGCCTCTGATTCCCCATCTCTGATTCACCGCCTTTGATTCGCCACCTCTGATTCCCCATATCTGATTCCTCGCCTCTGTTTCCCCGCCTCTGATTCCCCGCCTCTGATTCCCCATATTTCATTCCTCGCCTCTGATTCCCCATCTCTGATTCCCGGACTCTGATTCCCCACCTCTGATTCCCCGCCTCTGAATCCCCAACTCTGATTCCCTGCCTCTGATTCCCCAGCTCTGATTCCCCGCCTTTGATTCACCCGTCTGATTCCCAGCCTCTGAAACCCCGTGTCTGATTTCTTGCCTCTGATTCCCCGCCTCTGATTCCCCATCTCAGATTCACAGCCTCTGATTCCCCACCTCTGATTCCCCATCTCTGATTCTGCACATCTGATTCCCTGCCTCTGATTCCCCGACTCTGATCCCCACCTCTGATTCCCCAGCTCTGATTCCCCACCTCTGATTCCCCAACTCTGATTCCCCGCCTCTGATTCCCCAGCTCTGATTCCCCGCCTCTGATTCCCCGTGTTTGATTCCCTGCCTCTGATTCCCCGCCTCTGATTCCCCATCTCAGATTCACCGCCTCTGATTCCCCACCTCTGATTCCCCATCTCTTATTCCGCACATCCGATTCCCTGCCTCTGATTCCCCGACTCTGATTCCCCACCTCTGATTCCCCAGCTCTGATTCCCCGCCTCTGATTCCCCAACTCTGATTCCCCGCTTCTGATTCCCCAGCTCTGATTCCCCGCCTCTGATTCCCCGTGTTTGATCCCCTGCCTCTGATTCCCCAGCTCTCATTCCCCATCTCTGATTCACCGCCTTTGATTCGCCACCTCTGATTCCCCATATCTGATTCCTCGCCACTGTTTCCCCGCCTCTGATTCCCCGCCTCTGATTCCCCATATCTCATTCCCCGCCTCTGATTCCCCATCTCTGATTCCCGGACTCTGATTCCCCACCTCTGATTCCCGACCTCTTATTCCCGGCATCTGATTCCGGCCTCTGATTCCCGGCCTCTGATTCCCTGCTTCTGATTCTGATTCCCTGCCTCTGATTCCCCATTTCTGATTCCGCACATCTAATTCCCTGCCTCTGATTCCCCACCTCTGACTCCCCATATCTGAATCCCCGCCTCTGTTTCCCCGTCTCTGATTCCCCGCCTCTGTTTCCCCATATCTAAGTCCCCGCCTCTGATTCCCCAACTTTGATTCCCCACCTCTGATTCCCCAGCTCTGATTCCCCGCCTCTGATTCCCCAAATCTGATTCCCAGCCTCTGTTTCCCCGCCTCTGATTACCCGCACCTGTTTCCCCATAAATGATTCCCTGCCTCTGATTCCCCAACTTTGATTCCCAGCCTCTGATTCCCCAGCTCTGATTCCCCGCCTCTGATTCCCCGTGTTTGATTCCCTGCCTCTGATTCCCCGCCTCTGATTCCCCATCTCTGATTCACCGCCTTTGATTCGTCACCTCTGATTCCCCATATCTGATTCCCCACCTCTGTTTCCCCGCTTTGATTCCCCGCCTCTGATTCTCCATATCACATTCCCCGCCTCTGACTCCCCATCTCTGATTCCCGGACTCTGATTCCCCACCTCTGATTCCCGGCCTCTTATTCCCAGCATCTGATTCTGATTCCCTGCCTCTGATTCCCCATCTCTGATTCCGCACATCTGATTACCTGCCTCTGATTCCCCACCTCTGATTCCCCATATCTGATTCCCCGCCTCTGTTTCCACGCCTCTGATTCCCCGCCTCTGTTTCCCCATATCTAATTCCCCACCTCTGATGCCCCAACTCTGATTCCCCGCCTCTGATTCCACAGCTCTGATTCCCCGCCTCTGATTCCCCACATCCGATTCCCATTATCTGATTCCCCGCCTCTTTTTCCCCGCCCCTGATTCCCCGCCTCTGTTTCCCCATATCTGATTCCCTGCCTCTGATTCCCCGCATTCTATTCCCTGCCTCTGATTCCCCGCCTGTGATTCCCCATCTCTGATTCACCACCTCTGATTCCCCACCACTGATTCCCCATATCTAATTCCCCGCCTCTGTTTGCCCGCCTCTGATTCCCCGCCTCTGTTTCCCCATATCTGATTCCCCGCCTCTGAATCCCCAACTCTGTTTCCCTGCCTCTGATTCCCCAGCTTCATTCACCGCCTTTGATTCCCCTCGTCTGATTCCCAGCCTCTGAATCCCCGTGTCTGATAACCTGCCTCTGATTCCCCGCCTCTGATTCCCCATCTCAGATTCACCGCCTCTGATTCCCCACCTCTGATTCCCCATCTCTGATTCCGCACATCCGATTCCCTGCCTCTGATTCCCCGACTCTGATTCCCCACCTCTGATTCCCCAGCTCTGATTCCCCGCCTCTGATTCCCCAACTCTGATTCCCCGCCTCTGATTCCCCAGCTCTGATTCCCCGCCTCTGATTCCCCGTGTTTGATCCCCTGCCTCTGATTCCCCAGCTCTGATTCCCCATCTCTGATTCACTGCCTTTGATTCGCCACCTCTGATTCCCCATATCTGATTCCTCGCCACTGTTTCCCCGCCTCTGATTCCCCGCCTCTGATTCCCCATATCTCATTCCCCGCCTCTGATTCCCCATCTCTGATTCCCGGACTCTGATTCCCCACCTCTGATTCCCGACCTCTTATTCCCGGCATCTGATTCCGGCCTCTGATTCCCGGCCTCTGATTCCCTGCTTCTGATTCTGATTCCCTGCCTCTGATTCCCCATTTCTGATTCCGCACATCTAATTCCCTGCCTCTGATTCCCCACCTCTGATTCCCCATATCTGAATACCCGACTCTGTTTCCCCGTCTGATTCCCCGCCTCTGTTTCCCCATATCTAAGTCCCCGCCTCTGATTCCCCAACTTTGATTCCCAACCTCTGATTCCCCAGCTCTGATTCCCCGCCTCTGATTCCCCACCTCTGATTCCCCATATCTGATTCCCAGCCTCTGTTTCCCCGCCTCTGATTCCCCGCCTCTGTTTCCCCATATCTGATTCCCGGCCTCTGATTCCCCGCCTCTGATTCCCCGCCTCTGATTCCCTGCCTCTGATTCACCATCTCCGATTCCGCACATCTGATTCCCTGCCTCTCATTCCCCGCCTCTGATTCCCCACCTCTGATTCCCGGCCTCTTATTCCCGGCATCTGATTCCGGCCTCTGATTCCCGGCCTCTGATTCCCTGCTTCTGATTCCCCATCTCTGATTCCGCAAATCTAATTCCCTGCCTCTGATTCCCCACCTCTGATTCCCCATATCTGATTCCCCGCCTCTGTTTCCCGGCCTCTGATTCCCCGCTTCTGATTCTGATTCCCTGCCTCTGATTCCCCATCTCTGATTCCGCACATCTGATTCCCAGCCTCTGATTCCCCACCACTGATTCCCCATATCTGATTTCCCGCCTCTGTTTCCCCGCCTCTGATTCCCCGCCTCTGTTTCCCCATATCTAATTCCCAACCTCTGATGCCCCAACTCTGATTCCCTGCCTCTGATTCCCCGCGTTCTATTCCCTGCCTCTGATTCCCCGACTGTGATTCCCCATCTCTGATTCACCACCTCTGATTCCCCACCTCTGATTCCCCATATCTAATTCACCGCCTCTGTTTGCCCGACTCTGATTTCCCGCCTCTTTTTCCCCGTATATCTGATTCCCCGCCTCTGAATCCCCAACTCTGATTCCCTGCCTCTGATTCCCCAGCTCTGATTCCCCGCCTTTGATTCACCCGTCTGATTCCCAGCCTCTGAAACCCCGTGTCTGATTTCTTGCCTCTGATTCCCCGCCTCTGATTCCCCATCTCAGATTCACAGCCTCTGATTCCCCACCTCTGATTCCCCATCTCTGATTCTGCACATCTGATTCCCTGCCTCTGATTCCCCGACTCTGATCCCCACCTCTGATTCCCCAGCTCTGATTCCCCACCTCTGATTCCCCAACTCTGATTCCCCGCCTCTGATTCCCCAGCTCTGATTCCCCGCCTCTGATTCCCCGTGTTTGATTCCCTGCCTCTGATTCCCCGCCTCTGATTCCCCATCTCTGATTCACCGCCTTTGATTCGCCACCTCTGATTCCCCATATCTGATTCCTCGCCTCTGTTTCCCCGCCTCTGATTCCCCGCCTCTGATTCCCCATATTTCATTCCTCGCCTCTGATTCCCCATCTCTGATTCCCGGACTCTGATTCCCCACCTCTGATTCCCGGCCTCTTATTCCCGGCATCTGATTCCGGCCTCTGATTCCCGGCCTCTGATTCCCTGCTTCTGATTCCCCATCTCTGATTCCGCAAATCTAATTCCCTGCCTCTGATTCCCCACCTCTGATTCCCCATATCTGATTCCCCGCCTCTGTTTCCCCGCCTCTGATTCCCCGCCTCTGTTTCCCCATATCTAAGTCCCCGCCTCTGATTCCCCAACTTTGATTCCCCACCTCTGATTCCCCAGCTATGATTCCCCGCCTCTGATTCCCCGCATCTGATTCCATGCATCTGATTCCCAGCCTCTGATTCCCAGCCTCTGATTCCCAACCTCTGATTCCCCACCTCTGATTCCCCATATCTGATTCCCCGCCTCTGTTTCCCCGCCTCTGATTCCCCGCCTCTGTTTCCCCATATCTGATCCCCGCCTCTATTTGCCCGCATCTGATTCCCCGCCTCTGTTTCCCCATATCTGATTCCCCGCCTCTGAATCCCCAACTCTGATTCCCTGCCTCTAATTTCCCAGCTCTGATTCCCCGCCTCTGATTCCCCGCATCTGTTTCCCCGCCTCTGATTCCCCGCCCCTGTTTCCCCATATCTGATTCCCTGCCTCTGATTCCCCAACTTTGATTCCCAGCCTCTGATTCCCCAGCTCTGATTCCCCGCCTCTGATTCCCCGCATCTGATTCCCTGCATCTGATTCCAAGCCTCTGATTCCCTGCCTCTGATTCCCAACCTCTGATTCCCCACCTCTGATTCCCCATATCTGATTCCCAGCCTCTGTTTCCCCGCCTCTGATTCCCCGCCTCTGTTTCACCATATCTGATTCCCGGCCTCTGATTCCCCGCCTCTGATTCCCCGCCTCTGATTCCCTGCCTCTGATTCCCCATCTCCGATTCCGCACATCTGATTCCCTGCCTCTGATTCCCCGCCTCTGATTCCCCGCCTCTGATTCCCTGCCTCTGATTTCCAACCTCTGATTCCCCACCTCTGATTCACCGTGTTTGATTCCCCGCCTATGTTTCCCCGCCTCTGATTCCCCGCCTCTGTTTCCCAATATCTAAGTCCCCGCCTCTGATTCCCCAACTCTAATTCCCCACCTCTGATTCCCCAGCTCTGATTCCCCACCTCTGATTCCCTGCATCTGATTCCCTGCATCTGATTCCAAGCCTCTGATTCCCTGCCTCTGATTCCCAACCTCTGAGTCCCCACCTCTGATTCCCCATATCTGATTCCCAGCATCTGTTTCCCCGCCTCTGATTCCCAGCCTCTGTTTCCCCATATCTGATTCCCGGCCTCTGGTTCCCCGCCTCTGATTCCCCGCCTCTGATTCCCTGCCTCTGATTCCCCATCTCCGATTCCGCACATCTGATTCGCTGCCTCTGATTCCCCGCCTCTGATTCCCCGCCTCTGATTCCCTGCCTCTGATTCCCAACCTCTGATTCCCCACCTCTGATTCCCCGTGTTTGATTCCCCGCCTCTGTATCCCCGCCTCTGATTCCCCGCCTCTGATTCCCCAACTCAAATTCACCGCCTCTGATTCCCCATATCTGATTCCCCGCCTCTGTTTCCCCGCCTCTGATTCCCCGCCTCTGTTTCCCCATATCTGATTCCCCGCCTCTGATTCCCAACTATGATTCACCGCCTCTTATTCCCCAGCTCTGATTCCCAGCCTCTGATTCCCCAGCTCTGATTCCCCGCCTCTGATTCCCCGCATCTGATTCCCTGCATCTGATTCCAAGCCTCTGATTCCCTGCCTCTGATTCCCAACCTCTGATTCCCAACCTCTGATTCCCCATATCTGATTCCCAGCCTCTGTTTCCCCGCCTCTGATTCCCCGCCTCTGTTTCCCCATATCTGATTCCCGGCCTCTGATTCCCCGCATCTGATTCCCCGCCTCTGATTCCCTGCCTCTGATTCCTCATCGCCGATTCCGCACATCTGATTCCCTGCCTCTGATTCCCCGCCTCTGATTCCCCGCCTCTGATTCCCTGCCTCTGATTCCCAACCTCTGATTCCCCACCTCCGTTTCCCCATATCTGATCCCCGCCTCTATTTGCCCGCCTCTGATTCCCCGCCTCTGTTTCCCCATATCTGATTCCCCGCCTCTGAATCCCCAACTCTGATTCCCTGCCTCTAATTTCCCAGCTCTGATTCCCCGCCTCTGATTCCCCGTGTCTGATTTCCTGCCTCTGATTCCCCGCCTCTGATTACCCATGTCTGATTCACCGCCTCTGATTCCCCATATCTGATTCCCCGCCTCTGATTCCCCGCGTCTTATTCCCTGCTTCTGATTCTGATTCCCTGCCTCTGATTCCCCATCTCTGATTCCGCACATCTGATTCCCTGCCTCTGATTCCCCACCTCTGATTCCCCATATCTGATTCCCCGCCTCTGTTTCCCCGCCTCTGATTCCCCGCCTAGGTTTCCCCATATCTAAGTCCCCGCCTCTGATTCCCCAACTCTGATTCCCCACCTCTGATTCCCCAGCTCTGATTCCCCGCCTCTGATTCCCCGCATCTGATTCCCTGCATCTGATACCCAGCCTCTGATTCCCTGCCTGTGATTCCCAACCTCTGATTCCCCACCTCTGATTCCCCATATCTGATTCCCTGCCTCTGATTCCCCGCGTTCTATTCCCTGCCTCTGATTCCCCGCCTGTGATTCCCCATCTCTGATTCACCACCTCTGATTCCCCACCTCTGATTCCCCATATCTAATTCCCCGCCTCTGTTTGCCCGCCTCTGATTCCCTGCTTCTGATTCTGATTCCCCACGTCTGATTCCCCATCTCTGATTCCGCACATCTAATTCCCTGCCTCTGATTCCCCATCTCTGATTCCCCATATCTGATTCCCCGCCTTCTGTTTTCCACCTCTGATTCCCCGCCTCTGTTTCCCCATATCTAAGTCCCCGACTCTGATTCCCCAACTCTGATTCCCCGCCTCTGTTTCCCCATATCTGATTCCCCGCCTCTGAATCCCCAACTCTGATTCCCTGCATCTAATTCCCCAGCTCTGATTCCCCGCCTCTGATTCCCCGTGTCTGATTTCCTGCCTCTGATTCCCCGCCTCTGTTTACCCATGTCTGATTCACCGCCTCTGATTCCCCACCTCTGATTCCCCATCTCTGATTCCGCACATCCCATTCCCTGCCTCTGATTTCCCGCCTCCGATTCCCTGTCACTGATACCCCGCCCCTGATTCCCCACCTCTGATTCCCCATATCTGATTCCCCGCCTCTGTTTCCCCGCCTCTGATTCCCCGCCTCTGATTCCCCATATCTGATTCCCCGCCTCTGATTCCCCAACTCTGATTCCCCGCCTCTGATTCCCCAGCTCTGAATCCCCGCCTCTGATTCCCCGCGTCTGATTCCGCACATCTGATTCCCTGCCTCTGATTCCCCACCTCTGATTCCCCATATCTGATTCCCCGCCTCTGTTTCCCTGCCTCTGATTCCCCGCCTCTGTTTCCCCATATCTAAGTCCCCGCCTCTGATTCCCCAACTCTGATTCCCCACCTCTGATTCCCCATCTCTGAATACCCACCTCTGATTCCCCATATCTGATTCCCCTCCTCTGTTTCCCCGCCTCTGATTCCCCGCCACTGTTTCCCCATATCTGATTCCCCGCCTCTGATTCCCCAACTCTTATTCCCTGCATCTAATTCCCCAGCTCTGATTCCCCGCCTCTGATTCCCCGTGTCTGATTTCCTGCCTCTGATTCCCCGCCTCTGATTACCCATGTCTGATTCACCGCCTCTGATTCCCCACCTCTGATTCCCCATCTCTGATTCCGCACATCCGATTCCCTGCCTCTGATTCCCCGCCTCTGATTCACCGCCTCTGATTCCCGGCCTCTGATTTCCCGCCTCCGATTCCCTGTCACTGATACCCCGCCCCTGATTCCCCACCTCTGATTCCCCATATCTGATTCCCCGCCTCTGTTTCCCCGCCTCTGATTCCCCGCCTCTGATTCCCCATATCTGATTCCCCGCCTCTGATTCCCCAACTCTGATTCCCCGCCTCTGATTCCCCAGCTCTGAATCCCCGCCTCTGATTCCCCGCGTCTGATTACCGGCCTCTGATTCCCCACCTCTGATTCCCCATATCTAATTCCCCGCCTCTGTTTCCCCGCCTCTGATTCCCCACCTCTGATTAACAATATCTGATTCCCCGCCTCTGATTCCCCACCTCTGATTCCCCGCCTCTGATTTGCCAGCTATGATTCCCCACCTCTGATTCCCCTCGTCTGATTCCCTGCCTCTGATTCCCCACCTCTGATTCCACATCTCTGATTCACCACCTCTGATTCCCAGCGTCTGATTCCCCGCCTCTGATTCCCGATCTCTGATTCCCCATCTCTGATTCCCCAATTCTGATTCCCCGCCTCTGATTCCCCAGCTCTGAATCCTCGCCTCTGATTCCCTGCCTCTGATTCCCAACATCTGATTCCCCACCTCTGAATTCCCATATTGATTCCCTGCCTCTGATTCCCCGCCTCTGATTCCCCAACTCTGATTCCCCGCCTCTGATTCCCCAGCTCTGATTCCCCGCCTCTGATTCCCCGTGTTTGATTCCCTGCCTCTGATTCCCGGCCTCTGATTACCCATCTCTGATTCACCGCCTTTCATTCGCCACCTCTGATTCCCCATATCTGATTCCCCGCCTCTGTTTCCCCGCCTCTGATTCCCCGCCTCTGATTCCCCATATCTCATTCCCCGCCTCTGAATCCCCATCTCCGATTCCGCACATCTGATTCCCTGCCTCTGATTCCCCGCCTCTGATTCCCCGCCTCTGATACCCCTCCTCTGATTCCCCAACTCTAATTCCCCGCCTCTGATTCCCCAGCTCTGATTCCCCGTGTTTGATTCCCTGCCTCTGATTCCCTGCCCTGATTCCCCATCTCTGTTTCACCGCCTTTGATTCGCCACCTCTGATTCCCCATATCTGATTCCCCCCCTCTGTTTCCCCGCCTCTGATTCCCTGCCTCTGATTCCCAACCTCTGATTCCACACCTCTGATTCCCCATATCTGATTCCTCGCCTCTGTTTCCCCGCCTCTGATTCCCAGCCCCTGTTTCCCCATATCTGATTCCCCGCCTCTGATTCCCCAACTCTGATTCCCCGCCTCTGATTCCCCAGCTCTGATTCCCTGCCTCTGAATCCCCGCGTTTGATTCCCTGCCTCTGATTGCCCGCCTCTGATTCCCCATCTCTGATTCACCGCCTTTGATTCCCCACCTCTGTTTCCCCGCCTCTGATTCCCCGCCTCTGATTCTCCATATCTCATTCCCCGCCTCTGAATCCCCATCTCTGATTCCCGGACTCTGATTCCCCACCTCTGATTCCCGGCCTCTTATTCCCAGCATCTGATTCCCGGCCTCTGATTCCCGGCCTCTGATTCCCCGCTTCTGATTCTGATTCCCTGCCGCTGATTCCCCATCTCTGATTCCGCACATCTGATTCCCTGCCTCTGATTCCCCACCTCTGATTCCCCATATCTGATTCCCCGCCTCTGTTTCCCCGCCTCTGATTCCCCGCCTCTGTTTCCCCATATCTAATTCCCAACCTCTGATGCCCCAACTCTGATTCCCTGCCTCTGATTCCCCACGTTCTATTCCGTGCCTCTGATTCCCCGCCTGTAATTCCCCATCTCTGATTCACCACCTCTGATTCCCCACCTCTGATTCCCCATTTCTGATTCCCCACCTCTGTTTCCCCGCCTCTGATTCCCCGCCTCTGTTTCCCCATATCTGATTCCCCGCCTCTATTTGACCGCCTTTGATTCCCCGCCTCTGTTTACCCATATCTGATTCCCCGCCTCTGAATCCCCAACTCTGATTCCCTGCCTCTAATTTCCCAGCTCTGATTCCCCGCCTCTGATTCCCCGTGTCTGATTTCCTGCCTCTGATTCCCCGCCTCTGATTACCCTTGTCTGAATCACCGCCTCTGATTCCCCACCTCTGATTCCCCATCTCTGATTCAGCACATCCGAATCCCTGCCTCTGATTACCCGCCTCTGATTCACTGCCTCTGATTCCCCACCTCTGATTCCCCATATCTGATTCCCCGCCTCTGTTTCCCCGCCTCTGATTCCCCGCAACTGTTTCCCCATATCTGATTCCCCGCCTCTGATTCCCCAACTCTTATTCCCTGCATCTAATTCCCCAGCTCTGATTCCCCGCCTCTGATTCCCCGTGTCTGATTTCCTGCCTCTGATTCCCCGCCTCTGATTACCCATGTCTGATTCACCGCCTCTGATTCCCCACCTCTGATTCCCCATCTCTGATTCCGCACATCCGATTCCCTGCCTCTGATTCCCCGCCTCTGTTTCCCCGCCTCTGATTCCCCACCTCTGATTAACAATATCTGATTCCCCGCCTCTGATTCCCCACCTCTGATTCCCCGCCTCTGATTTGCCAGCTATGATTCCCCACCTCTGATTCCCCGCGTCTGATTCCCTGCCTCTGATTCCCCGCCTCTGATTCCACATCTCTGATTCACCACCTCTGATTCCCAGCGTCTGATTCCCCGCCTCTGATTCCCGATCTCTGATTCCCCATCTCTGATTCCCCAATTCTGATTCCCCGCCTCTGATTCCCCAGCTCTGAATCCTCGCCTCTGATTCCCTGCCTCTGATTCCCAACATCTGATTCCCCACCTCTGAATTCCCATATTGATTCCCTGCCTCTGATTCCCCGCCTCTGATTCCCCAACTCTGATTCCCCGCCTCTGATTCCCCAGCTCTGATTCCCCGCCTCTGATTCCCCGTGTTTGATTCCCTGCCTCTGATTCCCGGCCTCTGATTACCCATCTCTGATTCACCGCCTTTCATTCGCCACCTCTGATTCCCCATATCTGATTCCCCACCTCTGTTTCCCCGCCTCTGATTCCCCGCCTCTGATTCCCCATATCTCATTCCCCGCCTCTGAATCCCCATCTCCGATTCCGCACATCTGATTCCCTGCCTCTGATTCCCCGCCTCTGATTCCCCGCCTCTGATTCCCCTCCTCTGATTCCCCAACTCTAATTCCCCGCCTCTGATTCCCCAGCTCTGATTCCCCGTGTTTGATTCCCTGCCTCTGATTCCCTGCCCTGATTCCCAATCTCTGTTTCACCGCCTTTGATTCGCCACCTCTGATTCCCCATATCTGATTCCCCGCCTCTGTTTCCCCGCCTCTGATTCCCTGCCTCTGATTCCCAACCACTGATTCCACACCTCTGATTCCCCATATCTGATTCCTCGCCTCTGTTTCCCCGCCTCTGATTCCCAGCCCCTGTTTCCCCATATCTGATTCCCCGCCTCTGATTCCCCAACTCTGATTCCCCGCCTCTGATTCCCCAGCTCTGATTCCCTGCCTCTGAATCCCCGCGTTTGATTCCCTGCCTCTGATTGCCTGCCTCTGATTCCCCATCTCTGATTCACCGCCTTTGATTCCCCACCTCTGTTTCCCCGCCTCTGATTCCCCGCCTCTGATTCTCCATATCTCATTCCCCGCCTCTGAATCCCCATCTCTGATTCCCGGACTCTGATTCCCCACATCTGATTCCCGGCCTCTTATTCCCAGCATCTGATTCCCGGCCTCTGATTCCCGGCCTCTGATTCCCCGCTTCTGATTCTGATTCCCTGCCTCTGATTCCCCATCTCTGATTCCGCACATCTGATTCCCTGCCTCTGATTCCCCACCTCTGATTCCCCATATCTGATTCCCCGCCTCTGTTTCCCCGCCTCTGATTCCCCGCCTCTGTTTCCCCATATCTAATTCCCAACCTCTGATGCCCCAACTCTAATTCCCTGCCTCTGATTCCCCGCGTTCTATTCCCTGCCTCTGATTCCCCGCCTGTGATTCCCCATCTCTGATTCACCACCTCTGATTCCCCACCTCTGATTCCCCATATCTGATTCCCCGCCTCTGTTTCCCCGCCTCTGATTCCCCGCCTCTGTTTCCCCATATCTAATTCCCAACCTCTGATGCCCCAACTCTGATTCCCTGCCTCTGATTCCCCGCGTTCTATTCCCTGCCTCTGATTCCCCGCCTGTGATTCCCCATCTCTGATTCACCACCTCTGATTCCCCACATCTGATTCCCCATTTCTGATTCCCCACCTCTGTTTCCCCGCCTCTGATTCCCCGCCTCTGTTTCCCCATATCTGATTCCCCGCCTCTATTTGCCCGCCTTTGATTCCCCGCCTCTGTTTACCCATATCTGATTCCCCGCCTCTGAATCCCCAACTCTGATTACCTGCCTCTAATTTCCCAGCTCTGATTCCCCGCCTCTGATTCCCCGTGTCTGATTTCCTGCCTCTGATTCCCCGCCTCTGATTACCCTTGTCTGAATCACCGCCTCTGATTCCCCACCTCTGATTCCCCATCTCTGATTCAGCACATCCGATTCCCTGCCTCTGATTACCCGCCTCTGATTCACTGCCTCTGATTCCCCACCTCTGATTCCCCATATCTGATTCCCCGCCTCTGTTTCCCCGCCTCTGATTCCCCGCCTCTGTTTCCCAATATCTAAGTCCCCGCCTCTGATTCCCCAACTCTGATTCCCCACCTCTGATTCTCCAGCTCTGATTCCCCGCCTCTGATTCCCCGCATCTGATTCCCTACATCTGATTCCAAGCCTCTGATTCCCTGCCTCTGATTCCCAACCTCTGATTCCCCACCTCTGATTCCCCATATCTGATTCCCCGCCTCTGTTTCCCCGCCTCTGATTCCCCGCCTCTGTTTCCCCATATCTGATTCCCGGCCTCTGATTCCCCGCCTCTGATTCCCCGCCTCTGATTCCCTGCCTCTGATTCCCCATCTCCGATTCCGCACATCTGATTCCCTGCCTCTGATTCCCCGCCTCTGATTCCCCGCCTCTGATTCCCTGCCTCTGATTCCCAACATTTGATTCCCCACCTCTGATTCCCCATATCTGATTCCCCGCCTGTTTCCCCGCCTCTGATTCCCCTCCTCTGATTCCCCAACTCTAATTCCCCGCCTCTGATTCCCCAGCTCTGATTCCCCGTGTTTGATTCCCTGCCTCTGATTCCCTGCCCTGATTCCCCATCTCTGTTTCACCGCCTTTGATTCGCCACCTCTGATTCCCCATATCTGATTCCCTGCCTCTGTTTCCCCGCCTCTGATTCCCTGCCTCTGATTCCCAACCTCTGATTCCACACCTCTGAGTCCCCATCTCTGATTCCTCGCCTCTGTTTCCCCGCCTCTGATTCCCCGCCCCTGTTTCCCCATATCTGATTCCCCGCTTCTGATTCCCCAACTCTGATTCCCCGCCTCTGATTCCCCAGCTCTGATTCCCCGCCTCTGATTCCCCGTATTTGATTCCCTGCCTCTGATTGCCCGCCTCTGATTCCCCATCTCTGATTCACCGCCTTTGATTCGCCACCTCTGATTCCCCATATCTGATTCCCCACCTCTGTTTCCCCGCCTCTGATTCCCCGCCTCTGATTCTCCATATCTCATTCCCCGCCTCTGAATCCCCATCTCTGATTCCCTGACTCTGATTCCCCACCTCTGATTCCCGGCCTCTTATTCCCAGCATCTGATTCCCGGCCTCTGATTCCCGGCCTCTGATTCCCCGCTTCTGAATCTGATTCCCTGCCTCTGATTCCCCATCTCTGATTCCGCACATCTGATTCCCTGCCTCTGATTCCCCACCTCTGATTCCCCATATCTGATTCCCCGCCTCTGTTTCCCCGCCTCTAATTCCCCGCCTCTGTTTCCCCATATCTAATTCCCAACCTCTGATGCCCCAACTCTAATTCCCTGCCTCTGATTCCCCGCGTTCTATTCCCTGCCTCTGATTCCCCGCCTGTGATTCCCCATATCTGATTCCCCGCCTCTGTTTCCCCGCCTCTGATTCCCCGCCTCTGTTTCCCCATATCTAATTCACAACCTCTGATGCCCCAACTCTGATTCCCTGCCTCTGATTCCCCGCGTTCTATTCTCGCCTCTGATTCCCCGCCTGTGATTCCCCATCTCTGATTCACCACCTCTGATTCCCCACCTCTGATTCCCCATTTCTGATTCCCCACCTCTGTTTCCCCGCCTCTGATTCCCCGCCTCTGTTTCCCCATATCTGATTCCCCGCCTCTATTTGCCCGCCTCTGATTCCCCGCCTCTGTTTACCCATATCTGATTGCCCGCCTCTGAATCCCCAACTCTGATTCCCTGCCTCTAATATCCCAGCTCTGATTCCCCGCCTCTGATTCCCCGTGTCTGATTTCCTGCCTCTGATTCCCCGCCTCTGATTACCCATGTCTGAATCACCGCCTCTGATTCCCCACCTCTGATTCCCCATCTCTGATTGCGCACATCTGATTCCCTGCCTCTGATTCCCCACCTCTGATTCCCCATATCTGATTTCCCACCTCTGTTTCCCCGCCTCTGATTCACCGCCTCTGTTTCCCAATATCTAAGTCCCCGCCTCTGATTCCCCAACTCTGATTCCCCACCTCTGATTCTCCAGCTCTGATTCCCCGCCTCTGATTCCCCGCATCTGATTCCCTGCATCTGATTCCAAGCCTCTGATTCCCTGCCTCTGATTCCCAACCTCTGATTCCCCACCTCTGATTCCCCATATCTGATTGCCCGCCTCTGTTTCCCCGCCTCTGATTCCCCGCCTCTGTTTCCCCATATCTGATTCCCGGCCTCTGATTCCCCACCTCAGATTCCCCGCCTCTGATTCCCTGCCTCTGATTCCCCATCTCCGATTCCGCACATCTGATTCCCTGCCTCTGATTCCCCGCCTCTGATTCCCCGCCTCTGATTCCCCAGCTCTGATTCCCCGTGTTTGATTCCCTGCCTCTGATTCCCTGCCCTGATTCCCCATTTCTGTTTCACCGCCTTTGATTCGCCACCTCTGATTCCCCATATCTGATTCCCCGCCTCTGTTTCCCCGCCTCTGATTCCCTGCCTCTGATTCCCAACCTCTGATTCCACACCTCTGATTCCCCATATCTGATTCCCCGCCTGTGTTTCCCCACCTCTGATTCCCCGCCCCTGTTTCTCCATATCTGATTCCCCGCCTCTGATTCCCCAACCCTGATTCCCCGCCTCTGATTCCCCAGCTCTGATTCCCCGCATCTGATTCCCCGTGTTTGATTCCCTGCCTCTGATTGCCCGCCTCTGATTCCCCATCTCTGATTCACCGCCTTTGATTCGCCACCTCTGATTCCCCATATCTGATTCCCCGCCTCTGTATCCCCGCCTCTGATTCCCCACCTCTGATTCCCCATATCTCATTCCCCGCCTCTGAATCCCCATCTCTGATTCCCGGCCTCTTATTCCCGGCATCTGATTCCGGCCTCTGATTCGCGGCCTCTGATTCCCTGCTTCTGATTCTGATTCCATGCCTCTGATTCCCCATCTCTGATTACGCACATCTTATTCCCTGCCTCTGATTCCCCACCTCTGATTCCCCATATCTGATTCCCCGCCTCTGTTTCCCCGCCTCTGATTCCCCGCCTCTGTTTCTCAATATCTAAGTCCCCGCCTCTGATTCCCCAACTCTGATTCCCCACCTGTGATTCTCCAGCTCTGATTCCCCGCCTCTGATTCCCCGCATCTGATTCCCTGCATCTGATTCCAAGCCTCTGATTCCCTGCCTCTGATTCCCAACCTCTGATTCCCCACCTCTGATTCCCCATATCTGATTCCCCGCCTCTGTTTCCCCGCCTCTGATTCCCCGCCTCTGTTTCCCCATATCTGATTCCCGGCCTCTGATTCCCCGCCTCTGATTCCCCGCCTCTGATTCCCTGCCTCTGATTCCCCATCTCCGATTCCGCACATCTGATTCCCTGCCTCTGATTCCCCGCCTCTGATTCCCCGCCTCTGATTCTCCTCCTCTGATTCCCCAACTCTAATTCCCCGCCTCTGATTCCCCAGCTCTGATTCCCCGTGTTTGATTCCCTGCCTCTGATTCCCTGCCCTGATTCCCCATCTCTGTTTCACCGCCTTTGATTCGCCACCTCTGATTCCCCATATCTGATTCCCCGCCTCTGTTTCCCCGCCTCTGATTCCCTGCCTCTGATTCCCAACCTCTGATTCCACACCTCTGATTCCCCATATCTGATTCCTCGCCTCTGTTTCCCCGCCTCTGATTCCCAGCCCCTGTTTCCCCATATCTGATTCCCCGCCTCTGATTCCCCAACTCCGATTCCCCGCCTCTGATTCCCCAGCTCTGATTCCCCGCCTCTGAATCCCCGCGTTTGATTCCCTGCCTCTGATTGCCCGCCTCTGATTCCCCATCTCTGATTCACCGCCTTTGATTCCCCACCTCTGTTTCCCCGCCTCTGATTCCCCGCCTCTGATTCTCCATATCTCATTCCCCGCCTCTGAATCCCCATCTCTGATTCCCGGACTCTGATTCCCCACCTCTGATTCCCGGCCTCTTATTCCCAGCATCTGATTCCCGGCCTCTGATTCCCGGCCTCTGATTCCCCGCTTCTGATTCTGATTCCCTGCCTCTGATTCCCCATCTCTGATTCCGCACATCTGATTCCCTGCCTCTGATTCCCCACCTCTGATTCCCCATATCTGATTCCCCGCCTCTGTTTCCCCGCCTCTGATTCCCCGCCTCTGTTTCCCCATATCTAATTCCCAACCTCTGATGCCCCAACTCTAATTCCCTGCCTCTGATTCCCCGCGTTCTATTCCCTGCCTCTGATTCCCCGCCTGTGATTCCCCATCTCTGATTCACCACCTCTGATTCCCCACCTCTGATTCCCCATAACTGATTCCCCGCCTCTGTTTCCCCGCCTCTGATTCCCCGCCTCTGTTTCCCCATATCTAATTCCCAACCACTGATGCCCCAACTCTGATTCCCTGCCTCTGATTCCCCGCGTTCCATTCCCTGCCTCTGATTCCCCGCCTGTGATTCCCCATCTCTGATTCACCAGCTCTGATTCCCCACCTCTGATTCCCCATTTCTGATTCCCCACCTCTGTTTCCCCGCCTCTGATTCCCCGCCTCTGTTTCCCCATATCTGATTCCCCGCCTCAATTTGCCCGCCTCTGATTCCCCGCCTCTGTTTACCCATATCTGATTCCCCGCCTCTGAATCCCCAACTCTGATTCCCTGCCTCTAATTTCCCAGCTCTGATTCCCCGCCTCTGATTCCCCGTGTCTGATTTCCTGCCTCTGATTCCCCGCCTCTGATTACCCATGTCTGAATCACCGCCTCTGATTCCCCACCTCTGATTCCCCATCTCTGATTCAGCACATCCGATTCCCTGCCTCTGATTACCCGCGTCTGATTCACTGCCTCTGATTCCCCACCTCTGATTCCCCATATCTGATTCCCCGCCTCTGTTTCCCCGCCTCTGATTCCCCGCCTCTGTTTCCCAATATCTAAGTCCCCGCCTCTGATTCCCCAACTCTGATTCCCCACCTCTGATTCTCCAGCTCTGATTCCCCGCCTCTGATTCCCCGCATCTGATTCCCTACATCTGATTCCAAGCCTCTGATTCCCTGCCTCTGATTCCCAACCTCTGATTCCCCACCTCTGAGTCCCCATATCTGATTCCCCGCCTCTGTTTCCCCGCCTCTGATTCCCTGCCTCTGATTCCCAACATCTGATTCCCCACCTCTGATTCCCCATATCTGATTCCCCGCCTGTTTCCCCTCCTCTGATTCCCCTCCTCTGATTCCCCAACTCTAATTCCCCGCCTCTGATTCCCCAGCTCTGATTCGCCGTGTTTGATTCCCTGCCTCTGATTCCCTGCCCTGATTCCCCATCTCTGTTTCACCGCCTTTGATTCGCCACCTCTGATTCCCCATATCTGATTCCCTGCCTCTGTTTCCCCGCCTCTGATTCCCTGCCTCTGATTCCCAACCTCTGATTCCACACCTCTGATTCCCCATATCTGATTCCTCGCCTCTGTTTCCCCGCCTCTGATTCCCCGCCCCTGTTTCCCCATATCTGATTCCCCGCTTCTGATTCCCCAACTCTGATTCCCCGCCTCTAATTCCCCAGCTCTGATTCCCCGCCTCTGATTCCCCGTGTTTGATTCCCTGCCTCTGATTGCCCGCCTCTGATTCCCCATCTCTGATTCACCGCCTTTGATTCGCCACCTCTGATTCCCCATATCTGATTCCCCACCTCTGTTTCCCCGCCTCTGATTCCCCGCCTCTGATTCTCCATATCTCATTCCCCGCCTCTGAATCCCCATCTCTGATTCCCTGACTCTGATTCCCCACCTCTGATTCCCGGCCTCTTATTCCCAGCATCTGATTCCCGGCCTCTGATTCCCGGCCTTTGATTCCCCGCTTCTGATTCTGATTCCCTGCCTCTGATTCCCCATCTCTGATTCCGCACATATGATTCCCTGCCTCTGATTCCCCACCTCTGATTCCCCATATCTGATTCCCCGCCTCTGTTTCCCCGCCTCTAATTCCCCGCCTCTGTTTTCCCATATCTAATTCCCAACCTCTGATGCCCCAACTCTAATTCCCTGTCTCTGATTCCCCGCGTTCTATTCCCTGCCTCTGATTCCCCGCCTGTGATTCCCCATATCTGATTCCCCGCCTCTGTTTCCCCGCCTCTGATTCCCCGCCTCTGTTTCCCCATATCTAATTCACAACCTCTGATGCCCCAACTCTGATTCCCTGCCTCTGATTCCCCGCGTTCTATTCCCCGCCTGTGATTCCCCGCCTGTGATTCCCCATCTCTGATTCACCACCTCTGATTCCCCACCTCTGATTCCCCATTTCTGATTCCCCACCTCTGTTTCCCCGCCTCTGATTCCCCGCCTCTGTTTCCCCATATCTGATTCCCCGCCTCTATTTGCCCGCCTCTGATTTCCCGCTTCTGTTTACCCATATCTGATTGCCCGCCTCTGAATCCCCAACTCTGATTCCCTGCCTCTAATTTCCCAGCTCTGATTCCCCGCCTCTGATTCCCCGTGTCTGATTTCCTGCCTCTGATTCCCCGCCTCTGATTACCCATGTCTGAATCACCGCCTCTGATTCCCCACCTCTGATTCCCCATCTCTGATTCAGCACATCCGATTCCCTGCCTCTGATTCCCCGCCTCTGATTCACTGCCTCTGATTCCCCAGCTCTGATTCTCCGCCTCTGATTCCCCGCGTCTTATTCCCTGCTTCTGATTCAGATTCCCTGCCTCTGATCCCCATCTCTGATTCCGCACATCTGATTCCCTGCCTCTGATTCCCCACCTCTGATTCCCCTTATCTGATTCCCCGCCTCTGTTTCCCCGCCTCTGATTCCCCGCCACTGTTTCCACATATCTAAATCCCCGCCTCTGATTCCCCAAATCTGATTCCCCACCTCTGATTCCCCAGCTCTGATTCCCCACCTCTGATTCCCCATATCTGATTCCCCAGCTCTGATTCCCCACCTCTGATTCCCCATATCTAAATCCCCGCCTCTGATTCCCCACCTCTGATTCCCCAGCTCTGATTCCCCACCTCTGATTCCACATATCTGATTCCCCGCCACTGTTTCCCCATATCTGATTCCCCACCTCTATTTGCCCGCCTCTGATTCCCCACCTCTGATTCCCCACCTCTGTTTCCCCATATCTGATTCCCCACCTCTGAATCCCCAACTCTAATTCCCTGCATCTAATTCCCCAGCTCTGATTCCCCGCCTCTGATACCCCGTGTCTGATTTCCTGCCTCTGATTCCCCGCCTCTGATTACCCATGTCTGATTCACCGCCTCTGATTCCCCACCTCTGATTCCCCATCTCTGATTCCGCACATCCGATTACCTGCCTCTGATTCCCCGCCTCTGATTCACCGCCTCTGATTCCCGGCCTCTGATTTCCCGCCTCTGATTCCCTGCCACTGATACTCCGCCCCTGATTCCCCGCCTCTGATTCCCCAGCTCGGATTCCCCGCCTCTGATTCCCCGTGTTTGATTCCCTGCCTCTGATTCCCGGCCTCTGATTCCCCATCTCTGATTCACCGCCTTTGATTCGCCACCTCTGATTCCCCATATCTGATTCCCCACATCTGTTTCCCCGCCTCTGATTCCCCGCCTCTGATTCCCCATATGTCATTCCCCGCCTCTGAATCCCATCTCTGATTCCCGGACTCTGATTCCCCATCTCTGATTCCCGGCCTCTTATTCCCGGCATCTGATTCCGTCCTCTGATTCCCGGCCTCTGATTCCCTGCTTCTGATTCTGATTCCCTGCCTCTGATTCCCCATCTCTGATTCCGTACATCTGATTTCCTGCCTCTGATTCCCCACCTCTGATTCCCCATATCTGATTCCCCGCCTCTGTTTCCCCGCCTCTGATTCCCCGCCTCTGTTTCCAAATATCTAAGTCCCCGCCTCTGATTCCCCAACTCTGATTCCCCACCTCTGATTCCCCAGCTCTGATACCCCGCCTCTGATTCCCCGCATCTGATTCCCTGCATCTGATTCCAAGCCTCTGTTTCCCCGCCTCTGATTCCCCTCCTCTGATTCCCCAACTCTAATTCCCCGCCTCTGATTCCCCAGCTCTTATTCCCCGTGTTTGATTCCCTGCCTCTGATTCCCTGCCCTGATTCCCCATCTCTGTTTCACCGCCTTTGATTCGCCACCTCTGATTCCCCATATCTGATTCCCCGCCTCTGTTTCCCCGCCTCTGATTCCCTGCCTCTGATTCCCAACCTCTGATTCCACACCTCTGATTCCCCATATCTGATTCCCCGCCTCTGTTTCCCCGCCTCTGATTCCCCGCCCCTGTTTCCCCATATCTGATTCCCCGCCTCTGATTCCCCATATCTAAGTCCCCGCCTCTGATTCCCCAACTTTGATTCCCCACCTCTGATTCCCCAGCTCTGATTCCCAGCCTCTGATTCCCCGCATCTGATTCCCTGCATCTGATTCCCAGCCTCTGATTCCCCGCCTGTGATTCCCCATCTCTGATTCACCACCTCTAATTCCCCACCTCTGATTCCCCATATCTGATTCCCCGCCTCTATTTGCCCGCCTCTGATTCCCCGCCTCTGTTTCCCCATATCTGATTCCCCGCCTCTGTATCCCCGCCTCTGATTCCCCGCCTCTGATTCCCCATATCTCATTCCCCGCCTCTGAATCCCCATCTCTGATTCCCGGCCTCTTATTCCCGGCATCTTATTCTGGCCTCTGATTCGCGGCCTCTGATTCCCTGCTTCTGATTCTGATTCCATGCCTCTGATTCCCCATCTCTGATTACGCACATCTGATTCCCTGCCTCTGATTCCCCACCTCTGATTCCCCATATCTGATTCCCCGCCTCTGTTTCACCGCCTCTGATTCCCCGCCTCTGTTTCCCAATATCTAAGTCCCCGCCTCTGATTCCCCAACTCTGATTCCCCACCTCTGATTCTCCAGCTCTGATTCCCCGCCTCTGATTCCCCGCATCTGATTCCCTGCATCTGATTCCAAGCCTCTGATTCCCTGCCTCTGATTCCCAACCTCTGATTCCCCACCTCTGATTCCCCATATCTGATTCCCCGCCTCTGTTTCCCCGCCTCTGATTCCCAAACTCTGTTTCCCCATATCTGATTCCCGGCCTCTGATTCCCCGCCTCTGATTCCCCGCCTCTGATTCCCTGCCTCTGATTCCCCATCTCCGATTCCGCACATCTGATTCCCTGCCTCTGATTCCCCGCCTCTGATTCCCCGCCTCTGATTCTCCTCCTCTGATTCCCCAACTCTAATTCCCCGCCTCTGATTCCCCAGCTCTGATTCCCCGTGTTTGATTCCCTGCCTCTGATTCCCTGCCCTGATTCCCCATCTCTGTTTCACCGCCTTTGATTCGCCACCTCTGATTCCCCATATCTGATTCCCCGCCTCTGTTTCCCCGCCTCTGATTCCCTGCCTCTGATTCCCAACCTCTGATTCCACACCTCTGATTCCCCATATCTGATTCCTCGCCTCTGTTTCCCCGCCTCTGATTCCCAGCCCCTGTTTCCCCATATCTGATTCCCCGCCTCTGATTCCCCAACTCTGATTCCCCGCCTCTGATTCCCCAGCTCTGATTCCCCGCCTCTGAATCCCCGCGTTTGATTCCCTGCCTCTGATTGCCCGCCTCTGATTCCCCATCTCTGATTCACCGCCTTTGATTCCCCACCTCTGTTTCCCCGCCTCTGATTCCCCGCCTCTGATTCTCCATATCTCATTCCCCGCCTCTGAATCCCCATCTCTGATTCCCGGACTCTGATTCCCCACCTCTGATTCCCGGCCTCTTATTCCCAGCATCTGATTCCCGGCCTCTGATTCCCGGCCTCTGATTCCCCGCTTCTGATTCTGATTCCCTGCCTCTGATTCCCCATCTCTGATTCCGCACATCTGATTCCCTGCCTCTGATTCCCCACCTCTGATTCCCCATATCTGATTCCCCGCCTCTGTTTCCCCGCCTCTGATTCCCCGCCTCTGTTTCCCCATATCTAATTCCCAACCTCTGATGCCCCAACTCTAATTCCCTGCCTCTGATTCCCCGCGTTCTATTCCCTGCCTCTGATTCCCCGCCTGTGATTCCCCATCTCTGATTCACCAGCTCTGATTCCCCACCTCTGATTCCCCATTTCTGATTCCCCACCTCTGTTTCCCCGCCTCTGATTCCCCGCCTCTGTTTCCCCATATCTGATTCCCCGCCTCTATTTGCCCGCCTCTGATTCCCCGCCTCTGTTTACCCATATCTGATTCCCCGCCTCTGAATCCCCAACTCTGATTCCCTGCCTCTAATTTCCCAGCTCTGATTCCCCGCCTCTGATTCCCCGTGTCTGATTTCCTGCCTCTGATTCCCCGCCTCTGATTACCCATGTCTGAATCACCGCCTCTGATTCCCCACCTCTGATTCCCCATCTCTGATTCAGCACATCCGATTCCCTGCCTCTGATTACCCGCCTCTGATTCACTGCCTCTGATTCCCCACCTCTGATTCCCCATATCTGATTCCCCGCCTCTGTTTCCCCGCCTCTGATTCCCCGCCTCTGTTTCCCAATATCTAAGTCCCCGCCTCTGATTCCCCAACTCTGATTCCCCACCTCTGATTCTCCAGCTCTGATTCCCCGCCTCTGATTCCCCGCATCTGATTCCCTACATCTGATTCCAAGCCTCTGATTCCCTGCCTCTGATTCCCAACCTCTGATTCCCCACCTCTGATTCCCCATATCTGATTCCCCGCCTCTGTTTCCCCGCCTCTGATTCCCCGCCTCTGATTCCCAACATCTGATTCCCCACCTCTGATTCCCCATATCTGATTCCCCGCCTGTTTCCCCTCCTCTGATTCCCCTCCTCTGATTCCCCAACTCTAATTCCCCGCCTCTGATTCCCCAGCTCTGATTCCCCGTGTTTGATTCCCTGCCTCTGATTCCCTGCCCTGATTCCCCATCTCTGTTTCACCGCCTTTGATTCGCCACCTCTGATTCCCCATATCTGATTCCCTGCCTCTGTTTCCCCGCCTCTGATTCCCTGCCTCTGATTCCCAACCTCTGATTCCACACCTATGTTTCCCCATATCTGATTCCTCGCCTCTGTTTCCCCGCCTCTGATTCCCCGCCCCTGTTTCCCCATATCTGATTCCCCGCTTCTGATTCCCCAACTCTGATTCCCCGCCTCTGATTCCCCAGCTCTGATTCCCCGCCTCTGATTCCCCGTGTTTGATTCCCTGCCTCTGATTGCCCGCCTCTGATTCCCCATCTCTGATTCACCGCCTTTGATTCGCCACCTCTGATTCCCCATATCTGATTCCTCACCTCTGTTTCCCCGCCTCTGATTCCCCGCCTCTGATTCTCCATATCTCATTCCCCGCCTCTGAATCCCCATCTCTGATTCCCTGACTCTGATTCCCCACCTCTGATTCCCGGCCTCTTATTCCCAGCATCTGATTCCCGGCCTCTGATTCCCGGCCTCTGATTCCCCGCTTCTGATTCTGATTCCCTGCCTCTGATTCCCCATCTCTGATTCCGCACATCTGATTCCCTGCCTCTGATTCCCCACCTTTGATTCCCCATATCTGATTCCCCGCCTCTGTTTCCCCGCCTCTAATTCCCCGCCTCTGTTTCCCCATATCTAATTCCCAACCTCTGATGCCCCAACTCTAATTCCCTGCCTCTGATTCCCCGCGTTCTATTCCCTGCCTCTGATTCCCCGCCTGTGATTCCCCATATCTGATTCCCCGCCTCTGTTTCCCCGCCTCTGATTCCCCGCCTCTGTTTCCCCATATCTAATTCACAACCTCTGATGCCCCAACTCTGATTCCCTGCCTCTGATTCCCCGCGTTCTATTCCCCGCCTGTGATTCCCCGCCTGTGATTTCCCATCTCTGATTCACCACCTCTGATTCCCCACCTCTGATTCCCCATTTCTGATTCCCCACCTCTGTTTCCCCGCCTCTGATTCCCCGCCTCTGTTTCCCCATATCTGATTCCCCGCCTCTATTTGCCCGCCTCTGATTCCCCGCTTCTGTTTACCCATATCTGATTGCCCGCCTCTGAATCCCCAACTCTGATTCCCTGCCTCTAATTTCCCAGCTCTGATTCCCCGCCTCTGATTCCCCGTGTCTGATTTCCTGCCTCTGATTCCCCGCCTCTGATTACCCATGTCTGAATCACCGCCTCTGATTCCCCACCTCTGATTCCCCATCTCTGATTCAGCACATCCGATTCCCTGCCTCTGATTCCCCGCCTCTGATTCACTGCCTCTGATTCCCCAGCTCTGATTCTCCGCCTCTGATTCCCCGCGTCTTATTCCCTGCTTCTGATTCAGATTCCCTGCCTCTGATCCCCATCTCTGATTCCGCACATCTGATTCCCTGCCTCTGATTCCCCACCTCTGATTCCCCTTATCTGATTCCCCGCCTCTGTTTCCCCGCCTCTGATTCCCCGCCACTGTTTCCACATATCTAAATCCCCGCCTCTGATTCCCCAAATCTGAATCCCCACCTCTGATTCCCCAGCTCTGATTCCCCACCTCTGATTCCCCATATCTGATTCCCCAGCTCTGATTCCCCACCTCTGATTCCCCATATCTAAATCCCCGCCTCTGATTCCCCACCTCTGATTCCCCAGCTCTGATTCCCCACCTCTGATTCCCCATATCTGATTCCCCGCCACTGTTTCCCCATATCTGATTCCCCACCTCTATTTGCCCGCCTCTGATTCCCCACCTCTGATTCCCCACCTCTGTTTCCCCAAATCTGATTCCCCACCTCTGAATCCCCAACTCTAATTCCCTGCATCTAATTCCCCAGCTCTGATTCCCCGCCTCTGATACCCCGTGTCTGATTTCCTGCCTCTGATTCCCCGCCTCTGATTACCCATGTCTGATTCACCGCCTCTGATTCCCCACCTCTGATTCCCCATCTCTGATTCCGCACATCCGATTACCTGCCTCTGATTCCCCGCCTCTGATTCACCGCCTCTGATTCCCGGCCTCTGATTTCCCGCCTCTGATTCCCTGCCACTGATACTCCGCCCCTGATTCCCCACGTCTGATTCCCCATATCTGATTTCTCGCCTCTGTTTCCCCGCCTCTGATTCCCCGCCTCTGATTCCCCATATCTGATACCCCGCCTCTGATTCCCCAACTCTGATTCCCCGCCTCTAATTCCCCAGCTCTGAATCCCCGCCTCTGATTCCCCGCGTCTGATTACCGGCCTCTGATTCCCCGCCTCTGATTCCCCATCTCTGATTCACAACCTCTGATTCCCCACCTCTGATTCCACATATCTGATTCCCCGCCTCTGTTTCCCCGCCTCTGATTCCCCACCTCTGATTCCCAATATCTGATTCCCCGCCTCTGATTCCCCACCTCTGATTCCCCGCCTCTGATTCGCCAGCTATGATTCCCCGCCTCTGATTCCACGCGTCTGATTCCCTGCCTCTGATTCCCCGCCTCTGATTCCCCATCTCTGATTTAGCACATCCGATTCCCTGCCTCTGATTCCCCGCCTCTGATTCACTGCCTCTGATTCCCCAGCTCTGATTCACCACCTCTGATTCCCTGCGTCTGATTCCCCGCCTCTGATTCCGCATCTCTGATTCCCCATCTCTGATTCCCCAATTCTGATTCCCCGCCTCTGATTCCCCAGCTCTGATTCCTCGCCTCTGATTCCCTTCCTCTGATTCCCAACCTCTGATTCCCCACCTCTGATTTCCCATATTGATTCCCTGCATCTGATTCCCTGCCTCTGATTCCCCAACTCTGATTCCCCGCCTCTGATTCCCCAGCTCTGATTCCCCGCCTCTGATTCCCCGTGTTTGATTCCCTGCCTCTGATTCCCGGCCTCTGATTCCCCATCTCTGATTCACCGCCTTTGATTCGCCACCTCTGATTCCCCATATCTGATTCCCCACATCTGTTTCCCCGCCTCTGATTCCCCGCCTCTGATTCCCCATATCTCATTCCCCGCCTCTGAATCCCATCTCTGATTCCCGGACTCTGATTCCCCATCTCTGATTCCTGGCCTCTTATTCCCGGCATCTGATTCCGGCCTCTGATTCCCGGCCTCTGATTCCCTGCTTCTGATTCTGATTCCCTGCCTCTGATTCCCCATCTCTGATTCCGTACATCTGATTTCCTGGCTCTGATTCCCCATATCTGATTCCCCGCCTCTGTTTCCCCGCTTCTGATTCCCCGCCTCTGTTTCCAAATATCTAAGTCCCCACCTCTGATTCCCCAACTCTGATTCCCCACCTCTGATTCCCCAGCTCTGATACCCCGCCTCTGATTCCCCGCATCTGATTCCCTGCATCTGATTCCAAGCCTCTGATTCCCTGCCTCTGATTCCCAACGTCTGATTCCCCACCTCTGATTCCCCATATCTGATTCCCCGCCTCTGTTTCCCCGCCTCTTATTCCCCGCCTCTGTTTCCCCATATCTGATTCCCGGCCTCAGATTCCCCGCCTCTGATTCCCCGCCTCTGATTCCCTGCCTCTGATTCCCCATCTCCGATTCTGCACATCTGATTCCCTGCCTCTGATTCCCCTCCTCTGATTCCCCGCCTCTGATTCCCTGCCTCTGATTCCCAACCTCTGATTCCCCACCTCTGATTCCCCATATCTGATTCCCCGCCTCTGTTTCCCCGCCTCTGATTCCCCTCCTCTGATTCCCCAACTCTAATTCCCCGCCTCTGATTCCCCAGCTCTGATTCCCCGTGTTTGATTCCCTGCCTCTGATTCCCTGCCCTGATTCCCCATCTCTGTTTCACCGCCTTTGATTCGCCACCTCTGATTCCCCATATCTGATTCCCCGCCTCTGCTTCCCCGCCTCTGATTCCCTGCCTCTGATTCCCAACCTCTGATTCCACACCTCTGATTCCCCATATCTGATTCCCCGCCTCTGTTTCCCCACCTCTGATTCCCCGCCCCTGTTTCCACATATCTGATTCCCCGCCTCTGATTCCCCATATCTAAGTCCCCGCCTCTGATTCCCCAACTTTGATTCCCCACCTCTGCTTCCCCAGCTCTGATTCCCCGCCTCTGATTCCCCGCATCTGATTCCCTGCATCTGATTCCCAGCCTCTGATTCCCCGCCTGTGATTCCCCATCTCTGATTCACCACCTCTGATTCCCCACCTCTGATTCCCCATATCTGATTCCCCGCCTCTATTTGCCCGCCTCTGATTCCCCGCCTCTGTTTCCCCATATCTGATTCCCCGCCTCTGAATCCCCAACTCTGATTCCCTGCCTCTAATTTCACAGCTCTGATTCCCCGCCTCTGATTCCCCGTGTCTGATTTCCTGCCTCTGATTTCCCGCCTCTGATTACCCATGTCTGATTCACCGCCTCTGATTCCCCACCTCTGATTCCCCATCTCTGATTCCGCACATCCGATTCCCTGCCTCTGATTCCCCGCCTCTGATTCACTGCCTCTGCTTCCCCAGCTCTGATTCCCCGCCTCTGATTCCCCGCGTCTTATTCCCTGCTTCTGATTCTGATTCCCTGCCTCTGATTCCCCATCTCTGATTCCGCACATCTGATTCCCTGCCTCTGATTCCCCACCTCTGATTCCCCATATCTGATTTCCCGCCTCTGTTTCCCCGCCTCTGATTCCCCGCCTCTGTTTCCCCATATATAAGTCCCCGCCTCTGATTCCCCAACTCTGATTCCCCACCTCTGATTCCCCAGCTCTGATTCCCCGCCTCTGATCCCCGCATCTGATTCCCTGCATCTGATTCCCAGCCTCTGATTCCCTGCCTCTGATTCCCAACCTCTGATTCCCCACCTCTGATTCCCCATATCTGATTCCCCGCCTCTGTTTCTACGCCTCTGATTCCGCGCCTCTGTTTCCCCATATCTGATTCCCCGCCTCTATTTGCCCACCTCTGATTCCCCACCTCGGTTTCCCCATATCTGATTCCACGCCTCTGAATCCCCAACTCTGATTCCCTGCATCTAATTCCCCAGCTCTGACTCCCCGCCTCTGATTCCCCGTGTCTGATTTCCTGCCTCTGATTCCCCGCCTCTGATTACCCATGTCTGATTCACTGCCTCTGATTCCCCACCTCTGATTCCCCATCTCTGATTCCGCACATCCGATTCCCTGCCTCTGATTCCCCGCCTCTGATTCACCGCCTCTGATTCCCGGCCTCTGATTTCCCGCCTCTGATTCCCTGCCACTGATACCCCGCCCCTGATTCCCCACCTCTGATTCCCCATATCTGATTCCCCGCCTCTGTTTCCCCGCCTCTGATTCCCCGCCTCTGATTCGCCATATCTCATTCCCCGCCTCTGAATCCCCATCTCTGATTCCCGGACTCTGATTCCCCACCTCTGATTCCCGGCCTCTTATTCCCGGCATCTGATTCCGGCCTCTGATTCCCGGCCTCTGATTCCCTGCTTCTGATTCTGATTCCCTGCCTCTGATTCCCCATCTCTGATTCCGTACATCTGATTTCCTGCCTCTGATTCCCCACCTCTGATTCCCAACCTCTGATTCCCCACCTCTGATTCCCCATATCTGATTCCCCGCCTCTGTTTCCCCGCCTCTGATTCCCCAACTCTGATTCCCCACCTCTGATTCCCCAGCCCTGATTCCCCGCCTCTGATTCCCCACATCTGATTCCCGGCATCTGATTCCAAGCCTCTGATTCCCTGCCTCTGATTCCCAACCTCTGATTCCCCACCTCTGATTCCCCATATCTGATTCCCCGCCTCTGTTTCCCCACCTCTGATTCCCCGCCTCTGTTTCCCCATATCTGATTCCCGGCCTCTGATTCCCTGCCCTGATTCCCCATCTCTGTTTCACCCCCTTTGATTCGCCACCTCTGATTCCCCATATCTGATTCCCCGCCTCTGTTTCCCCGCCTCTGATTCCCTGCCTCTGATTCCCAATCTCTGATTCCACACCTCTGATTCCCCATATCTGATTCCCCGCCTCTGTTTCCCCGCCTCTGATTCCCCGCCCCTGTTTCCCCATATCTGATTCCCCGCCTCTGATTCCCCATATCTAAGTCCCCGCCTCTGATTCCCCAACTTTGATTCCCCACCTCTGATTCCCCAGCTCTGATTCCCCGCCTCTGATTCCCCGCATCTGATTCCCTGCATCTGATTCCCAGCCTCTGATTCCCTGCCTCTGATTCCCAACCTCTGATTCCCCGCCTCTGTTTCCACATATCTGATTCCCCGCCTCTATTTGCCCGCCTCTGATTCCCCGCCTCTGTTTCCCCATATCTGATTCCCCGCCTCTGAATCCCCAACTCTGATTCCCTACCTCTAATTTCCCAGCTCTGATTCCCCGCCTCTGATTCCCCGTGTCTGATTTCCTGCCTCTGATTCCCCGCCTCTGATTACCCATGTCTGAATCACCGCCTCTGATTCACCACCTCTGATTCCCCATCTCTGATTCAGCACATCCGATTCCCTGCCTCTGATTCCCCGCCTCTGATTCACTGCCTCTGATTCCCCAGCTCTGATTCTCCGCCTCTGATTCACCGCGTCTTATTCCCTGCTTCTGATTCAGATTCCCTGCCTCTGATCCCCATCTCTGATTCCGCACATCTGATTCCCTGCCTCTGATTCCCCACCTCTGATTCCCCTTATCTGATTCCCCGCCTCTGTTTCCCCGCCTCTGATTCCCTGCCACTGTTTCCACATATCTAAATCCCCGCCTCTGATTCCCCAACTCTGATTCCCCACCTCTGATTCCCCAGCTCTGATTCCCCACCTCTGATTCCCCATATCTGATTCCCCGCCACTGTTTCCCCATATCTGATTCCCCACCTCTATTTACCCGCCTCTGATTCCCCGCATCTGATTCCCTGCATCTAATTCCCCAGCTCTGATTCCCCGCCTCTGATTCCCCGTGTCTGATTTCCTGCCTCTGATTCCCCGCCTCTGATTACCCATGTCTGATTCACCGCCTCTGATTCCCCACCTCTGATTCCCCATCTCTGATTCCGCACATCCGATTACCTGCCTCTGATTCCCCGCCTCTTATTCACCGCCTCTGATTCCCGGCCTCTGATTTCCCGCCTCTGATTCCCTGCCACTGATACTCCGCCGCTGATTCCCCACCTCTGATTCCCCATATCTGATTTCTCGCCTCTGATTCCCCGCCTCTGATTCCCCATATCTGATACCCCGCCTCTGATTCCCCAACTCTGATTCCCCGCCTCTAATTCCCCAGCTCTGAATCCCCGCCTCTGATTCCCCGCGTCTGATTACCGGCCTCTGATTCCCCGCCTCTGATTCCCCATCTCTGATTCACAACCTCTGATTCCCCACCTCTGATTCCACATATCTGATTCCCCGCCTCTGTTTCCCCGCCTCTGATTCCCCACCTCTGATTCCCAATATCTGATTCCCCGCCTCTGATTCCCCACCTCTGATTCCCCGCCTCTGATTCGCCAGCTATGATTCCCCGCCTCTGATTCCACGCGTCTGATTCCCCGCGTTCTATTCCCCGCCTGTGATTCCCCGCCTGTGATTCCCCATCTCTGATTCACCACCTCTGATTCCCCACCTCTGATTCCCCATTTCTGATTCCCCACCTCTGTTTCCCCGCCTCTGATTCCCCGCCTCTGTTTCCCCATATCTGATTCCCCGCCTCTATTTGCCCGCCTCTGATTCCCCGCTTCTGTTTACCCATATCTGATTGCCCGCCTCTGAATCCCCAACTCTGATTCCCTGCCTCTAATTTCCCAGCTCTGATTCCCCGCCTCTGATTCCCCGTGTCTGATTTCCTGCCTCTGATTCCCCGCCTCTGATTACCCATGTCTGAATCACCGCCTCTGATTCCCCACCTCTGATTCCCCATCTCTGATTCAGCACATCCGATTCCCTGCCTCTGATTCCCCGCCTCTGATTCACTGCCTCTGATTCCCCAGCTCTGATTCTCCGCCTCTGATTCCCCGCGTCTTATTCCCTGCTTCTGATTCAGATTCCCTGCCTCTGATCCCCATCTCTGATTCCGCACATCTGATTCCCTGCCTCTGATTCCCCACCTCTGATTCCCCTTATCTGATTCCCCGCCTCTGTTTCCCCGCCTCTGATTCCCCGCCACTGTTTCCACATATCTAAATCCCCGCCTCTGATTCCCCAAATCTGATTCCCCACCTCTGATTCCCCAGCTCTGATTCCCCACCTCTGATTCCCCATATCTGATTCCCCAGCTCTGATTCCCCACCTCTGATTCCCCATATCTAAATCCCCGCCTCTGATTCCCCACCTCTGATTCCCCAGCTCTGATTCCCCGCCTCTGATTCCCCGCATCTGATTCCCTGCATCTGATTCCCAGCCTCTGATTCCCTGCCTCTGATTCCCAACCTCTGATTCCCCGCCTCTGTTTCCACATATCTGATTCCCCGCCTCTATTTGCCCGCCTCTGATTCCCCGCCTCTGTTTCCCCATATCTGATTCCCCGCCTCTGAATCCCCAACTCTGATTCCCTACCTCTAATTTCCCAGCTCTGATTCCCCGCCTCTGATTCCCCGTGTCTGATTTCCTGCCTCTGATTCCCCGCCTCTGATTACCCATGTCTGAATCACCGCCTCTGATTCACCACCTCTGATTCCCCATCTCTGATTCAGCACATCCGATTCCCTGCCTCTGATTCCCCGCCTCTGATTCACTGCCTCTGATTCCCCAGCTCTGATTCTCCGCCTCTGATTCACCGCGTCTTATTCCCTGCTTCTGATTCAGATTCCCTGCCTCTGATCCCCATCTCTGATTCCGCACATCTGATTCCCTGCCTCTGATTCCCCACCTCTGATTCCCCTTATCTGATTCCCCGCCTCTGTTTCCCCGCCTCTGATTCCCTGCCACTGTTTCCACATATCTAAATCCCCGCCTCTGATTCCCCAACTCTGATTCCCCACCTCTGATTCCCCAGCTCTGATTCCCCACCTCTGATTCCCCATATCTGATTCCCCGCCACTGTTTCCCCATATCTGATTCCCCACCTCTATTTACCCGCCTCTGATTCCCCGCATCTGATTCCCTGCATCTAATTCCCCAGCTCTGATTCCCCGCCTCTGATTCCCCGTGTCTGATTTCCTGCCTCTGATTCCCCGCCTCTGATTACCCATGTCTGATTCACCGCCTCTGATTCCCCACCTCTGATTCCCCATCTCTGATTCCGCACATCCGATTACCTGCCTCTGATTCCCCGCCTCTGATTCACCGCCTCTGATTCCCGGCCTCTGATTTCCCGCCTCTGATTCCCTGCCACTGATACTCCGCCGCTGATTCCCCACCTCTGATTCCCCATATCTGATTTCTCGCCTCTGATTCCCCGCCTCTGATTCCCCATATCTGATACCCCGCCTCTGATTCCCCAACTCTGATTCCCCGCCTCTAATTCCCCAGCTCTGAATCCCCGCCTCTGATTCCCCGCGTCTGATTACCGGCCTCTGATTCCCCGCCTCTGATTCCCCATCTCTGATTCACAACCTCTGATTCCCCACCTCTGATTCCACATATCTGATTCCCCGCCTCTGTTTCCCCGCCTCTGATTCCCCACCTCTGATTCCCAATATCTGATTCCCCGCCTCTGATTCCCCACCTCTGATTCCCCGCCTCTGATTCGCCAGCTATGATTCCCCGCCTCTGATTCCACACGTCTGATTCCCCGCGTTCTATTCCCCGCCTGTGATTCCCCGCCTGTGATTCCCCATCTCTGATTCACCACCTCTGATTCCCCACCTCTGATTCCCCATTTCTGATTCCCCACCTCTGTTTCCCCGCCTCTGATTCCCCGCCTCTGTTTCCCCATATCTGATTCCCCGCCTCTATTTGCCCGCCTCTGATTCCCCGCTTCTGTTTACCCATATCTGATTGCCCGCCTCTGAATCCCCAACTCTGATTCCCTGCCTCTAATTTCCCAGCTCTGATTCCCCGCCTCTGATTCCCCGTGTCTGATTTCCTGCCTCTGATTCCCCGCCTCTGATTACCCATGTCTGAATCACCGCCTCTGATTCCCCACCTCTGATTCCCCATCTCTGATTCAGCACATCCGATTCCCTGCCTCTGATTCCCCGCCTCTGATTCACTGCCTCTGATTCCCCAGCTCTGATTCTCCGCCTCTGATTCCCCGCGTCTTATTCCCTGCTTCTGATTCAGATTCCCTGCCTCTGATCCCCATCTCTGATTCCGCACATCTGATTCCCTGCCTCTGATTCCCCACCTCTGATTCCCCTTATCTGATTCCCCGCCTCTGTTTCCCCGCCTCTGATTCCCCGCCACTGTTTCCACATATCTAAATCCCCGCCTCTGATTCCCCAAATCTGATTCCCCACCTCTGATTCCCCAGCTCTGATTCCCCACCTCTGATTCCCCATATCTGATTCCCCAGCTCTGATTCCCCACCTCTGATTCCCCATATCTAAATCCCCGCCTCTGATTCCCCACCTCTGATTCCCCAGCTCTGATTCCCCACCTCTGATTCCCCATATCTGATTCCCCGCCACTGTTTCCCCATATCTGATTCCCCACCTCTATTTGCCCGCCTCTGATTCCCCACCTCTGATTCCCCACCTCTGTTTCCCCATATCTGATTCCCCACCTCTGAATGCCCAACTCTAATTCCCTGCATCTAATTCCCCAGCTCTGATTCCCCGCCTCTGATACCCCGTGTCTGATTTCCTGCCTCTGATTCCCCGCCTCTGATTACCCATGTCTGATTCACCGCCTCTGATTCCCCACCTCTGATTCCCCATCTCTGATTCCGCACATCCGATTACCTGCCTCTGATTCCCCGCCTCTGATTCACCGCCTCTGATTCCCGGCCTCTGATTTCCCGCCTCTGATTCCCTGCCACTGATACTCCGCCCCTGATTCCCCACGTCTGATTCCCCATATCTGATTTCTCGCCTCTGTTTCCCCGCCTCTGATTCCCCGCCTCTGATTCCCCATATCTGATACCCCGCCTCTGATTCCCCAACTCTGATTCCCCGCCTCTAATTCCCCAGCTCTGAATCCCCGCCTCTGATTCCCCGCGTCTGATTACCGGCCTCTGATTCCCCGCCTCTGATTCCCCATCTCTGATTCACAACCTCTGATTCCCCACCTCTGATTCCACATATCTGATTCCCCGCCTCTGTTTCCCCGCCTCTGATTCCCCACCTCTGATTCCCAATATCTGATTCCCCGCCTCTGATTCCCCACCTCTGATTCCCCGCCTCTGATTCGCCAGCTATGATTCCCCGCCTCTGATTCCACGCGTCTGATTCCCTGCCTCTGATTCCCCGCCTCTGATTCCCCATCTCTGATTCAGCACATCCGATTCCCTGCCTCTGATTCCCCGCCTCTGATTCACTGCCTCTGATTCCCCAGCTCTGATTCACCACCTCTGATTCCCCGCGTCTGATTCCCCGTCTCTGATTCCGCATCTCTGATTCCCCATCTCTGATTCCCCAATTCTGATTCCCCGCCTCTGATTCCCCAGCTCTGATTCCTCGCCTCTGATTCCCTTCCTCTGATTCCCAACCTCTGATTACCCACCTCTGATTTCCCATATTGATTCCCTGCATCTGATTCCCTGCCTCTGATTCCCCAACTCTGATTCCCCGCCTCTGATTCCCCAGCTCTGATTCCCCGCCTCTGATTCCCCGTGTTTGATTCCCTGCCTCTGATTCCCGGCCTCTGATTCCCCATCTCTGATTCACCGCCTTTGATTCGCCACCTCTGATTCCCCATATCTGATTCCCCACATCTGTTTCCCCGCCTCTGATTCCCCGCCTCTGATTCCCCATATCTCATTCCCCGCCTCTGAATCCCATCTCTGATTCCCGGACTCTGATTCCCCATCTCTGATTCCCGGCCTCTTATTCCCGGCATCTGATTCCGGCCTCTGATTCCCGGCCTCTGATTCCCTGCTTCTGATTCTGATTCCCTGCCTCTGATTCCCCATCTCTGATTCCGTACATCTGATTTCCTGCCTCTGATTCCCCACCTCTGATTCCCCATATCTGATTCCCCGCCTCTGTTTCCCCGCCTCTGATTCCCCGCCTCTGTTTCCAAATATCTAAGTCCCCGCCTCTGATTCCCCAACTCTGATTCCCCACCTCTGATTCCCCAGCTCTGATACCCCGCCTCTGATTTCCCGCATCTGATTCCCTGCATCTGATTCCAAGCCTCTGATTCCCTGCCTCTGATTCCCAACGTCTGATTCCCCACCTCTGATTCCCCATATCTGATTCCCCGCCTCTGTTTCCCCGCCTCTTATTCCCCGCCTCTGTTTCCCCATATCTGATTCACAGCCTCAGATTCCCCGCCTCTGATTCCCCGCCTCTGATTCCCTGCCTCTGATTCCCCATCTCCGATTCTGCACATCTGATTCCCTGCCTCTGATTCCCCTCCTCTGATTCCCCGCCTCTGATTCCCTGCCTCTGATTCCCAACCTCTGATTCCCCACCTCTGATTCCCCATATCTGATTCCCCGCCTCTGTTTCCCCGCCTCTGATTCCCCTCCTCTGATTCCCCAACTCTAATTCCCCGCCTCTGATTCCCCAGCTCTGATTCCCAGTGTTTGATTCCCTGCCTCTGATTCCCTGCCCTGATTCCCCATCTCTGTTTCACCGCCTTTGATTCGCCACCTCTGATTCCCCATATCTGATTCCCCGCCTCTGTTTCCCCGCCTCTGATTCCCTGCCTCTGATTCCCAACCTCTGATTCCACACCTCTGATTCCCCATATGTGATTCCCCGCCTCTGTATCCCCGCCTCTGATTCCCCGCCCCTGTTTCCCCATATCTGATTCCCCGCCTCTGATTCCCCATATCTAAGTCCCCGCCTCTGATTCCCCAACTTTGATTCCCCACCTCTGCTTCCCCAGCTCTGATTCCCCGCCTCTGATTCCCCGCATCTGATTCCCTGCATCTGATTCCCAGCCTCTGATTCCCCGCCTGTGATTCCCCATCTTTGATTCACCACCTCTGATTCCCCACCTCTGATTCCCCATATCTGATTCCCCGCCTCTATTTGCCCGCCTCTGATTCCCCGCCTCTGTTTCCCCATATCTGATTCCCCGCCTCTGAATCCCCAACTCTGATTCCCTGCCTCTAATTTCACAGCTCTGATTCCCCGCCTCTGATTCCCCGTGTCTGATTTCCTGCCTCTGATTTCCCGCCTCTATATACCCATGTCTGATTCACCGCCTCTGATTCCCCACCTCTGATTCCCCATCTCTGATTCCGCACATCCGATTCCCTGCCTCTGATTCCCCGCCTCTGATTCACTGCCTCTGCTTCCCCAGCTCTGATTCCCCGCCTCTGATTCCCCGCGTCTTATTCCCTGCTTCTGATTCTGATTCCCTGCCTCTGATTCCCCATCTCTGATTCCGCACATCTGATTCCCTGCCTCTGATTCCCCACCTCTGATTCCCCATATCTGATTTCCCGCCTCTGTTTCCCCGCCTCTGATTCCCCGCCTCTGTTTCCCCATATATAAGTCCCCGCCTCTGATTCCCCAACTCTGATTCCCCACCTCTGATTCCCCAGCTCTGATTCCCCGCCTCTGATCCCCGCATCTGATTCCCTGCATCTGATTCCCAGCCTCTGATTCCCTGCCTCTGATTCCCAACCTCTGATTCCCCACCTCTGATTCCCCATATCTGATTCCCCGCCTCTGTTTCTACGCCTCTGATTCCGCGCCTCTGTTTACCCATATCTGATTCCCCGCCTCTATTTGCCCACCTCTGATTCCCCACCTCGGTTTCCCCATATCTGATTCCACGCCTCTGAATCCCCAACTCTGATTCCCTGCATCTAATTCCCCAGCTCTGACTCCCCGCCTCTGATTCCCCGTGTCTGATTTCCTGCCTCTGATTCCCCGCCTCTGATTACCCATGTCTGATTCACTGCCTCTGATTCCCCACCTCTGATTCCCCATCTCTGATTCCACACATCCGATTCCCTGCCTCTGATTCCCCGCCTCTGATTCACCGCCTCTGATTCCCGGCCTCTGATTTCCCGCCTCTGATTCCCTGCCACTGATACCCCGCCCCTGATTCCCCACCTCTGATTCCCCATATCTGATTCCCCGCCTCTGTTTCCCCGCCTCTGATTCCCCGCCTCTGATTCGCCATATCTCATTCCCCGCCTCTGAATCCCCATCTCTGATTCCCGGACTCTGATTCCCCACCTCTGATTCCCGGCCTCTTATTCCCGGCATCTGATTCCGGCCTCTGATTCCCGGCCTCTGATTCCCTGCTTCTGATTCTGATTTCCTGCCTCTGATTCCCCACCTCTGATTCCCAACCTCTGATTCCCCACCTCTGATTCCCCATATCTGATTCCCCGCCTCTGTTTCCCCGCCTCTGATTCCCCAACTCTGATTCCCCACCTCTGATTCCCCAGCCCTGATTCCCCGCCTCTGATTCCCCACATCTGATTCCCTGCATCTGATTCCAAGCCTCTGATTCCCTGCCTCTGATTCCCAACCTCTGAGTCCCCACCTCTGATTCCCCATATCTGATTCCCCGCCTCTGTTTCCCCACCTCTGATTCCCCGCCTCTGTTTCCCCATATCTGATTCCCGGCCTCTGATTCCCTGCCCTGATTCCCCATCTCTGTTTCACCCCCTTTGATTCGCCACCTCTGATTCCCCATATCTGATTCCCCGCCTCTGTTTCCCCGCCTCTGATTCCCTGCCTCTGATTCCCAACCTCTGATTCCACACCTCTGATTCCCCATATCTGATTCCCCGCCTCTGTTTCCCCGCCTCTGATTCCCCGCCCCTGTTTCCCCATATCTGATTCCCCGCCTCTGATTCCCCATATCTAATTCCTCGCCTCTGATTCCCCAACGTTGATTCCCCACCTCTGATTCCCCAGCTCTGATTCCCCACCTCTGATTCCCCGCATCTGATTCCCTGCATCTGATTCCCAGCCTCTGATTCCCTGCCTCTGATTCCCAACCTCTGATTCCCCGCCTCTGTTTCCACATATCTGATTCCCTGCCTCTATTTGCCCGCCTCTGATTCCCCGCCTCTGTTTCCCCATATCTGATTCCCCGCCTCTGAATCCCCAACTCTGATTCCCTACCTCTAATTTCCCAGCTCTGATTCCCCGCCTCTGATTCCCTGTGTCTGATTTCCTGCCTCTGATTCCCCGCCTCTGATTACCCATGTCTGAATCACCGCCTCTGATTCACCACCTCTGATTCCCCATCTCTGATTCAGCACATCCGATTCCCTGCCTCTGATTCCCCGCCTCTGATTCACTGCCTCTGATTCCCCAGCTCTGATTCTCCGCCTCTGATTCACCGCGTCTTATTCCCTGCTTCTGATTCAGATTCCCTGCCTCTGATCCCCATCTCTGATTCCGCACATCTGATTCCCTGCCTCTGATTCCCCACCTCTGATTCCCCTTATCTGATTCCCCGCCTCTGTTTCCCCGCCTCTGATTCCCCGCCACTGTTTCCACATATCTAAATCCCCGCCTCTGATTCCCCAACTCTGATTCCCCACCTCTGATTCCCCAGCTCTGATTCCCCACCTCTGATTCCCCATATCTGATTCCCCGCCACTGTTTCCCCATATCTGATTCCCCACCTCTATTTACCCGCCTCTGATTCCCCGCCTCTGATTCCCTGCATCTAATTCCCCAGCTCTGATTTCCCGCCTCTGATTCCCCATCTCTGATTCAGCACATCCGATTCCCTGCCTCTGATTCCCCGCCTCTGATTCACTGCCTCTGATTCCCCAGCTCTGATTCTCCGCCTCTGATTCCCCGCGTCTTATTCCCTGCTTCTGATTCAGATTCCCTGCCTCTGATCCCCATCTCTGATTCCGCACATCTGATTCCCTGCCTCTGATTCCCCACCTCTGATTCCCCTTATCTGATTCCCCGCCTCTGTTTCCCCGCCTCTGATTCCCCGCCACTGTTTCCACATATCTAAATCCCCGCCTCTGATTCCCCAAATCTGATTCCCCACCTCTGATTCCCCAGCTCTGATTCCCCACCTCTGATTCCCCATATCTGATTCCCCAGCTCTGATTCCGCATCTCTGATTCCCCATCTCTGATTCCCCAATTCTGATTCCCCGCCTCTGATTCCCCAGCTCTGATTCCTCGCCTCTGATTCCCTTCCTCTGATTCCCAACCTCTGATTACCCACCTCTGATTTCCCATATTGATTCCCTGCATCTGATTCCCTGCCTCTGATTCCCCAACTCTGATTCCCCGCCTCTGATTCCCCAGCTCTGATTCCCCGCCTCTGATTCCCCGTGTTTGATTCCCTGCCTCTGATTCCCGGCCTCTGATTCCCCATCTCTGATTCACCGCCTTTGATTCGCCACCTCTGATTCCCCATATCTGATTCCCCACATCTGTTTCCCCGCCTCTGATTCCCCGCCTCTGATTCCCCATATCTCATTCCCCGCCTCTGAATCCCATCTCTGATTCCCGGACTCTGATTCCCCATCTCTGATTCCCGGCCTCTTATTCCCGGCATCTGATTCCGGCCTCTGATTCCCGGCCTCTGATTCCCTGCTTCTGATTCTGATTCCCTGCCTCTGATTCCCCATCTCTGATTCCGTACATCTGATTTCCTGCCTCTGATTCCCCACCTCTGATTCCCCATATCTGATTCCCCGCCTCTGTTTCCCCGCCTCTGATTCCCCGCCTCTGTTTCCAAATATCTAAGTCCCCGCCTCTGATTCCCCAACTCTGATTCCCCACCTCTGATTCCCCAGCTCTGATACCCCGCCTCTGATTCCCCGCATCTGATTCCCTGCATCTGATTCCAAGCCTCTGATTCCCTGCCTCTGATTCCCAACGTCTGATTCCCCACCTCTGATTCCCCATATCTGATTCCCCGCCTCTGTTTCCCCGCCTCTTATTCCCCGCCTCTGTTTCCCCATATCTGATTCACGGCCTCAGATTCCCCGCCTCTGATTCCCCGCCTCTGATTCCCTGCCTCTGATTCCCCATCTCCGATTCTGCACATCTGATTCCCTGCCTCTGATTCCCCTCCTCTGATTCCCCGCCTCTGATTCCCTGCCTCTGATTCCCAACCTCTGATTCCCCACCTCTGATTCCCCATATCTGATTCCCCGCCTCTGTTTCCCCGCCTCTGATTCCCCTCCTCTGATTCCCCAACTCTAATTCCCCGCCTCTGATTCCCCAGCTCTGATTCCCAGTGTTTGATTCCCTGCCTCTGATTCCCTGCCCTGATTCCCCATCTCTGTTTCACCGCCTTTGATTCGCCACCTCTGATTCCCCATATCTGATTCCCCGCCTCTGTTTCCCCGCCTCTGATTCCCTGCCTCTGATTCCCAACCTCTGATTCCACACCTCTGATTCCCCATATCTGATTCCCCGCCTCTGTATCCCCGCCTCTGATTCCCCGCCCCTGTTTCCCCATATCTGATTCCCCGCCTCTGATTCCCCATATCTAAGTCCCCGCCTCTGATTCCCCAACTTTGATTCCCCACCTCTGCTTCCCCAGCTCTGATTCCCCGCCTTTGATTCCCCGCATCTGATTCCCTGCATCTGATTCCCAGCCTCTGATTCCCCGCCTGTGATTCCCCATCTCTGATTCACCACCTCTGATTCCCCACCTCTGATTCCCCATATCTGATTCCCCGCCTCTATTTGCCCGCCTCTGATTCCCCGCCTCTGTTTCCCCATATCTGATTCCCCGCCTCTGAATCCCCAACTCTGATTCCCTGCCTCTAATTTCACAGCTCTGATTCCCCGCCTCTGATTCCCCGTGTCTGATTTCCTGCCTCTGATTTCCCGCCTCTATATACCCATGTCTGATTCACCGCCTCTGATTCCCCACCTCTGATTCCCCATCTCTGATTCCGCACATCCGATTCCCTGCCTCTGATTCCCCGCCTCTGATTCACTGCCTCTGCTTCCCCAGCTCTGATTCCCCGCCTCTGATTCCCCGCGTCTTATTCCCTGCTTCTGATTCTGATTCCCTGCCTCTGATTCCCCATCTCTGATTCCGCACATCTGATTCCCTGCCTCTGATTCCCCACCTCTGATTCCCCATATCTGATTTCCCGCCTCTGTTTCCCCGCCTCTGATTCCCCGCCTCTGTTTCCCCATATATAAGTCCCCGCCTCTGATTCCCCAACTCTGATTCCCCACCTCTGATTCCCCAGCTCTGATTCCCCGCCTCTGATCCCCGCATCTGATTCCCTGCATCTGATTCCCAGCCTCTGATTCCCTGCCTCTGATTCCCAACCTCTGATTCCCCACCTCTGATTCCCCATATCTGATTCCCCGCCTCTGTTTCTACGCCTCTGATTCCGCGCCTCTGTTTACCCATATCTGATTCCCCGCCTCTATTTGCCCACCTCTGATTCCCCACCTCGGTTTCCCCATATCTGATTCCACGCCTCTGAATCCCCAACTCTGATTCCCTGCATCTAATTCCCCAGCTCTGACTCCCCGCCTCTGATTCCCCGTGTCTGATTTCCTGCCTCTGATTCCCCGCCTCTGATTACCCATGTCTGATTCACTGCCTCTGATTCCCCACCTCTGATTCCCCATCTCTGATTCCACACATCCGATTCCCTGCCTCTGATTCCCCGCCTCTGATTCACCGCCTCTGATTCCCGGCCTCTGATTTCCCGCCTCTGATTCCCTGCCACTGATACCCCGCCCCTGATTCCCCACCTCTGATTCCCCATATCTGATTCCCCGCCTCTGTTTCCCCGCCTCTGATTCCCCGCCTCTGATTCGCCATATCTCATTCCCCGCCTCTGAGTCCCCATCTCTGATTCCCGGACTCTGATTCCCCACCTCTGATTCCCGGCCTCTTATTCCCGGCATCTGATTCCGGCCTCTGATTCCCGGCCTCTGATTCCCTGCTTCTGATTCTGATTCCCTGCCTCTGATTCCCCATCACTGATTCCGTACATCTGATTTCCTGCCTCTGATTCCCCACCTCTGATTCCCAACCTCTGATTCCCCACCTCTGATTCCCCATATCTGATTCCCCGCCTCTGTTTCCCCGCCTCTGATTCCCCAACTCTGATTCCCCACCTCTGATTCCCCAGCCCTGATTCCCCGCCTCTGATTCCCCACATCTGATTCCCTGCATCTGATTCCAAGCCTCTGATTCCCTGCCTCTGATTCCCAACCTCTGAGTCCCCACCTCTGATTCCCCATATCTGATTCCCCGCCTCTGTTTCCCCACCTCTGATTCCCCGCCTCTGTTTCCCCATATCTGATTCCCGGCCTCTGATTCCCTGCCCTGATTCCCCATCTCTGTTTCACCCCCTTTGATTCGCCACCTCTGATTCCCCATATCTGATTCCCCGCCTCTGTTTCCCCGCCTCTGATTCCCTGCCTCTGATTCCCAACCTCTGATTCCACACCTCTGATTCCCCATATCTGATTCCCCGCCTCTGTTTCCCCGCCTCTGATTCCCCGCCCCTGTTTCCCCATATCTGATTCCCCGCCTCTGATTCCCCATATCTAATTCCTCGCCTCTGATTCCCCAACTTTGATTCCCCACCTCTGATTCCCCAGCTCTGATTCCCCACCTCTGATTCCCCGCATCTGATTCCCTGCATCTGATTCCCAGCCTCTGATTCCCTGCCTCTGATTCCCAACCTCTGATTCCCCGCCTCTGTTTCCACATATCTGATTCCCCGCCTCTATTTGCCCGCCTCTGATTCCCCGCCTCTGTTTCCCCATATCTGATTCCCCGCCTCTGAATCCCCAACTCTGATTCCCTACCTCTAATTTCCCAGCTCTGATTCCCCGCCTCTGATTCCCTGTGTCTGATTTCCTGCCTCTGATTCCCCGCCTCTGATTACCCATGTCTGAATCACCGCCTCTGATTCACCACCTCTGATTCCCCATCTCTGATTCAGCACATCCGATTCCCTGCCTCTGATTCCCCGCCTCTGATTCACTGCCTCTGATTCCCCAGCTCTGATTCTCCGCCTCTGATTCACCGCGTCTTATTCCCTGCTTCTGATTCAGATTCCCTGCCTCTGATCCCCATCTCTGATTCCGCACATCTGATTCCCTGCCTCTGATTCCCAACCTCTGATTCCCCTTATCTGATTCCCCGCCTCTGTTTCCCCGCCTCTGATTCCCCGCCACTGTTTCCACATATCTAAATCCCCGCCTCTGATTCCCCAACTCTGATTCCCCACCTCTGATTCCCCAGCTCTGATTCCCCACCTCTGATTCCCCATATCTGATTCCCCGCCACTGTTTCCCCATATCTGATTCCCCACCTCTATTTACCCGCCTCTGATTCCCCGCCTCTGATTCCCTGCATCTAATTCCCCAGCTCTGATTCCCCGCCTCTGATTCCCCGTGTCTGATTTCCTGCCTCTGATTCCCCGCCTCTGATTACCCATGTCTGATTCACCGCCTCTGATTCCCCACCTCTGATTCCCCATCTCTGATTCCGCACATCCGATTACCTGCCTCTGATTCCCCGCCTCTGATTCACCGCCTCTGATTCCCGGCCTCTGATTTCCCGACTCTGATTCCCTGCCACTGATACTCCGCCGCTGATTCCCCACCTCTGATTCCCCATATCTGATTTCTCGCCTCTGATTCCCCGCCTCTGATTCCCCATATCTGATACCCCGCCTCTGATTCCCCAACTCTGATTCCCCGCCTCTAATTCCCCAGCTCTGAATCCCCGCCTCTGATTCCCCGCGTCTGATTACCGGCCTCTGATTCCCCGCCTCTGATTCCCCATCTCTGATTCACAACCTCTGATTCCCCACCTCTGATTCCACATATCTGATTCCCCGCCTCTGTTTCCCCGCCTCTGATTCCCCACCTCTGATTCCCAATATCTGATTCCCCGCCTCTGATTCCCCACCTCTGATTCCCCGCCTCTGATTCGCCAGCTATGATTCCCCGCCTCTGATTCCACGCGTCTGATTCCCTGCCTCTGATTCCCCGCCTCTGATTCCACATCTCTGATTCACCACCTCTGATTCCCCGCGTCTGATTCCCCGCCTCTGATTCCGCATCTCTGATTCCCCATCTCTGATTCCCCAATTCTGATTCCCCGCCTCTGATTCCCCAGCTCTGATTCCTCGCCTCTGATTCCCTTCCTCTGATTCCCAACCTCTGATTCCCCACCTCTGATTTCCCATATTGATTCCCTGCATCTGATTCCCTGCCTCTGATTCCCCAACTCTGATTCCCCGCCTCTGATTCCCCAGCTCTGATTCCCCGCCTCTGATTCCCCGTGTTTGATTCCCTGCCTCTGATTCCCGGCCTCTGATTCCCCATCTCTGATTCACCGCCTTTGATTCGCCACCTCCGATTCCCCATATCTGATTCCCCACATCTGTTTCCCCGCCTCTGATTCCCCACCTCTGATTCCCCATATCTCATTCCCCGCCTCTGAATCCCATCTGTGATTCCCGGACTCTGATTCCCCATCTCTGATTCCCGGCCTCTTATTCCCTGCATCTGATTCCGGCCTCTGATTCCCGGCCTCTGATTCCCTGCTTCTGATTCTGATTCCCTGCCTCTGATTCCCCATCTCTGATTCCGTACATCTGATTTCCTGCCTCTGATTCCCCACCTCTGATTCCCCATATCTGATTCCCCGCCTCTGTTTCCCCGCCTCTGATTCCCCGCCTCTGTTTCCCAATATCTAAGTCCCCGCCTCTGATTCCCCAACTCTGATTCCCCACCTCTGATTCCCCAGCTCTGATTCCCCGCCTCTGATTCCCCGCATCTGATTCCCTGCATCTGATTCCAAGCCTCTGATTCCCTGCCTCTGATTGCCAACCTCTGATTCCCCACCTCTGATTCCCCATATCTGATTCCCCGCCTCTGTTTCCCCGCCTCTTATTCCCCGCCTCTGTTTCCCGGCCTCTTATTCCCGGCATCTGATTCCGGCCTCTGATTCCCGGCCTCTGATTCCCTGCTTCTGATTCTGATTCCCTGCCTCTGATTCCCCATCTCTGATTCCGTACATCTGATTTCCTGCCTCTGATTCCCCACCTCTGATTCCCCATATCTGATTCCCCGCCTCTGTTTCCCCGCCTCTGATTCCCCGCCTCTGTTTCCCAATATCTAAGTCCCCGCCTCTGATTCCCCAACTCTGATTCCCCACCTCTGATTCCCCAGCTCTGATTCCCCGCCTCTGATTCCCCGCATCTGATTCCCTGCATCTGATTCCAAGCCTCTGATTCCCTGCCTCTGATTGCCAACCTCTGATTCCCCACCTCTGATTCCCCATATCTGATTCCCCGCCTCTGTTTCCCCGCCTCTTATTCCCCGCCTCTGTTTCCCCATATCTGATTCCCGGCCTCAGATTCCCCGCCTCTGATTCCCCGCCTCTGATTCCCTGCCTCTGATTCCCCATCTCCGATTCCGCACATCTGATTCCCTGCCTCTGATTCCCCTACTCTGATTCCCCGCCTCTGATTCCCTGCCTCTGATTCCCAACCTCTGATTCCCCACCTCTGATTCCCCATATCTGATTCCCCGCCTCTGTTTCCCCGCCTCTGATTCCCCTCCTCTGATTCCCCAACTCTAATTCCCCGCCTCTGATTCCCCAGCTCTGATTCCCCGTGTTTGATTCCCTGCCTCTGATTCCCTGCCCTGATTCCCCATCTCTGTTTCACCGCCTTTGATTCGCCACCTCTGATTCCCCATATCTGATTCCCCGCCTCTGTTTCCCCGCCTCTGATTCCCTGCCTCTGATTCCCAACCTCTGATTCCACACCTCTGATTCCCCATATCTGATTCCCCGCCTCTGTTTCCCCGCCTCTGATTCCCCGCCCCTGTTTCCCCATATCTGATTCCCCGCCTCTGATTCCCCATATCTAAGTCCCCGCCTCTGATTCCCCAACTTTGATTCCCCACCTCTGATTCCCCAGCTCTGATTCCCTGCCTCTGATTCCCCGCATCTGATTCCCTGCATCTGATTCCCAGCCTCTGATTCCCCGCCTGTGATTCCCCATCTCTGATTCACCACCTCTGATTCCCCACCTCTGATTCCCCATATCTGATTCCCCGCCTCTATTTGCCCGCCTCTGATTCCCCGCCTCTGTTTCCCCATATCTGATTCCCGCCTCTGAATCCCCAACTCTGATTCCCTGCCTCTAATTTCACAGCTCTGATTCCCCGCCTCTGATTCCCCGTGTCTGATTTCCTGCCTCTGATTCCCCGCCTCTGATTACCCATGTCTGATTCACCGCCTCTGATTCCCCACCTTTGATTCCCCATCACTGATTCCGCACATCCGATTCCCTGCCTCTGATTCCCCGCCTCAGATTCACTGCCTCTGCTTCCCCAGCTCTGATTCCCCGCCTCTGATTCCCCGCGTCTTATTCCCTGCTTCTGATTCTGATTCCCTGCCTCTGATTCCCCATCTCTGATTCCGCACATCTGATTCCCTGCCTCTGATTCCCCACCTCTGATTCCCCATATCTGATTACCCGCCTCTGTTTCCCCGCCTCTGATTCCCCGCCTCTGTTTCCCCATATCTAAGTCCCCGCCTCTGATTCCCCAACTCTGATTCCCCACCTCTGATTCCCCAGCTCTGATTCCCCGCCTCTGATCCGCGCATCTGATTCCCTGCATCTGAATCCCAGCCTCTGATTCCCTGCCTCTGATTCCCAACCTCTGATTCCCCACCTCTGATTCCCCATATCTGATTCCCCGCCTCTGTTTCTACGCCTCTGATTCCCCGCCTCAGTTTCCCCATATCTGATTCCCCGCCTTTATTTGCCCACCTCTGATTCCCCACCTCGGTTTCCCCATATCTGATTCCCCGCCTCTGAATCCCCAACTCTGATTCACTGCATCTAATTCCCCAGCTCTGACTCCCCGCCTCTGATTCCCCGTGTCTGATTTCCTGCCTCTGATTCCCCGCCTCTGATTACCCATGTCTGATTCACTGCCTCTGATTCCCCACCTCTGATTCCCCATCTCTGATTCCGCACATCCGATTCCCTGCCTCTGATTCCCCGCCTCTGATTCACCGCCTCTGATTCACCGCCTCTGATTCCCGGCCTCTGATTTCCCGCCTCTGATTCCCTGCCACTGATACCCCGCCCCTGATTCCCCACCTCTGATTCCCCATATCTGATTCCCCGCCTCTGTTTCCCCGCCTCTGATTCCCCGCCTCTGATTCGCCATATCTCATTCCCCGCCTCTGAATCCCCATCTCTGATTCCCGGACTCTGATTCCCCACCTCTGATTCCCGGCCTCTTATTCCCGGCATCTGATTCCGGCCTCTGATACCCGGCCTCTGATTCCCTGCCTCTGATTCCCCATCACTGATTCCGTACATCTGATTTCCTGCCTCTGATTCCCCACCTCTGATTCCCAACCTCTGATTCCCCACCTCTGATTCCCCATATCTGATTCCCCGCCTCTGATTCCCCGCCCCTGTTTCCCCATATCTGATTCCCCGCCTCTGATTCCCCATATCTCAGTCCCCGCCTCTGATTCCCCAACTTTGATTCCCCACCTCTGATTCCCCAGCTCTGATTCCCCGCCTCTGATTCCCCGCATCTGATTCCCTGCATCTGATTCCCAGCCTCTGATTCCCTGCCTCTGATTCCCAACCTCTGATTCCCCACCTCTGATTCCCCATATCTGATTCCCCGCCTCTGATTCCCCGCCTCTGTTTCCCCATATCTGATTCCCCGCCTCTGAATCCCCAACTCTGATTCCCTACCTCTAATTTCCCAGCTCTGATTCCCCGCCTCTGATTCCCCGTGTCTGATTTCCTGCCTCTGATTCCCCGCCTCTGATTACCCATGTCTGAATCACCGCCTCTGATTCCCCACCTCTCATTCCCCATCTCTGATTCAGCACATCCGATTCCCTGCCTCTGATTCCCCGCCTCTGATTCACTGCCTCTGATTCCCCAGCTCTGATTCTCCGCCTCTGATTCACCGCGTCTTATTCCCTGCTTCTGATTCAGATTCCCTGCCTCTGATCCCCATCTCTGATTCCGCACATCTGATTCCCTGCCTCTGATTCCCCACCTCTGATTCCCCTTATCTGATTCCCCGCCTCTGTTTCCCCGCCTCTGATTCCCCGCCACTGTTTCCACATATCTAAATCCCCGCCTCTGATTCCCCAACTCTGATTCCCCACCTCTGATTCCCCAGCTCTGATTCCCCACCTCTGATTCCCCATATCTGATTCCCCGCCACTGTTTCCCCATATCTGATTCCCCACCTCTATTTGCCCGCCTCTGATTCCCCACCTCTGAATCCCCACCTCTGTTTCCCCATATCTGATTCCCCACCTCTGAATCCCCAACTCTAATTCCCTGCATCTAATTCCCCAGCTCTGATTCCCCGCCTCTGATTCCCCGTGTCTGATTTCCTGCCTCTGATTCCCCGCCTCTGATTACCCATGTCTGATTCACCGCCTCTGATTCCCCACCTCTGATTCCCCATCTCTGATTCCGCACATCCGATTACCTGCCTCTGATTCCCCGCCTCTGATTCACCGCCTCTGATTCCCGGCCTCTGATTTCCCGCCTCTGATTCCCTGCCACTGATACTCCGCCCCTGATTCCCCACCTCTGATTCCCCATATCTGATTTCTCGCCTCTGATTCCCCGCCTCTGATTCCCCATATCTGATACACCGCCTCTGATTCCCTAACTCTGATTCCCCGCCTCTAATTCCCCAGCTCTGAATCCCCGCCTCTGATTCCCCGCGTCTGATTACCGGCCTCTGATTCCCCGCCTCTGATTCCCCATCTCTGATTCACAACCTCTGATTCCCCACCTCTGATTCCACATATCTGATTCCCCGCCTCTGTTTCCCCGCCTCTGATTCCCCACCTCTGATTCCCAATATCTGATTCCCCGCCTCTGATTCCCCACCTCTGATTCCCCGCCTCTGATTCGCCAGCTATGATTCCCCGCCTCTGATTCCACGCGTCTGATTCCCTGCCTCTGATTCCCCGCCTCTGATTCCACATCTCTGATTCACCACCTCTGATTCCCCGCGTCTGATTCCCCGCCTCTGATTCCGCATCTCTGATTCCCCATCTCTGATTCCCCAATTCTGATTCCCCGCCTCTGATTCCCCAGCTCTGATTCCTCGCCTCTGATTCCCTTCCTCTGATTCCCAACCTCTGATTCCCCACCTCTGATTTCCCATATTGATTCCCTGCATCTGATTCCCTGCCTCTGATTCCCCAACTCTGATTCCCCGCCTCTGATTCCCCAGCTCTGATTCCCCACCTCTGATTCCCCGTGTTTGATTCCCTGCCTCTGATTCCCGGCCTCTGATTCCCCATCTCTGATTCACCGCCTTTGATTCGCCACCTCTGATTCCCCATATCTGATTCCCCACATCTGTTTCCCCGCCTCTGATTCCCCGCCTCTGATTCCCCGTATCTCATTCCCCGCCTCTGAATCCCATCTCTGATTCCCGGAGTCTGATTCCCCATCTCTGATTCCCGGCCTCTTATTCCCGGCATCTGATTCCGGCCTCTGATTCCCGGCCTCTGATTCCCTGCTTCTGATTCTGATTCCCTGCCTCTGATTCCCCATCTCTGATTCCGTACATCTGATTTCCTGCCTCTGATTCCCCACCTCTGATTCCCCATATCTGATTCCCCGCCTCTGTTTCCCCGCCTCTGATTCCCCGCCTCTGTTTCCCAATATCTAAGTCCCCGCCTCTGATTCCCCAACTCTGATTCCCCACCTCTGATTCCCCAGCTCTGATTCCCCGCCTCTGATTCCCCGCATCTGATTCCCTGCATCTGATTCCAAGCCTCTGATTCCCTGCCTCTGATTGCCAACCTCTGATTCCCCACCTCTGATTCCCCATATCTGATTCCCCGCCTCTGTTTCCCCGCCTCTTATTCCCCGCCTCTGTTTCCCCATATCTGATTCCCGGCCTCAGATTCCCCGCCTCTGATTCCCCGCCTCTGATTCCCTGCCTCTGATTCCCCATCTCCGATTCCGCACATCTGATTCCCTGCCTCTGATTCCCCTACTCTGATTCCCCGCCTCTGATTCCCTGCCTCTGATTCCCAACCTCTGATTCCCCACCTCTGATTCCCCATATCTGATTCCCCGCCTCTGTTTCCCCGCCTCTGATTCCCCTCCTCTGATTCCCCAACTCTAATTCCCCGCCTCTGATTCCCCAGCTCTGATTCCCCGTGTTTGATTCCCTGCCTCTGATTCCCTGCCCTGATTCCCCATCTCTGTTTCACCGCCTTTGATTCGCCACCTCTGATTCCCCATATCTGATTCCCCGCCTCTGTTTCCCCGCCTCTGATTCCCTGCCTCTGATTCCCAACCTCTGATTCCACACCTCTGATTCCCCATATCTGATTCCCCGCCTCTGTTTCCCCGCCTCTGATTCCCCGCCCCTGTTTCCCCATATCTGATTCCCCGCCTCTGATTCCCCATATCTAAGTCCCCGCCTCTGATTCCCCAACTTTGATTCCCCACCTCTGATTCCCCAGCTCTGTTTCCCTGCCTCTGATTCCCCGCATCTGATTCCCTGCATCTGATTCCCAGCCTCTGATTCCCCGCCTGTGATTCCCCATCTCTGATTCACCACCTCTGATTCCCCACCTCTGATTCCCCATATCTGATTCCCCGCCTCTATTTGCCCGCCTCTGATTCCCCGCCTCTGTTTCCCCATATCTGATTCCCCGCCTCTGAATCCCCAACTCTGATTCCCTGCCTCTAATTTCACAGCTCTGATTCCCCGCCTCTGATTCCCCGTGTCTGATTTCCTGCCTCTGATTCCCCGCCTCTGATTACCCATGTCTGATTCACCGCCTCTGATTCCCCACCTTTGATTCCCCATCACTGATTCCGCACATCCGATTCCCTGCCTCTGATTCCCCGCCTCAGATTCACTGCCTCTGCTTCCCCAGCTCTGATTCCCCGCCTCTGATTCCCCGCGTCTTATTCCCTGCTTCTGATTCTGATTCCCTGCCTCTGATTCCCCATCTCTGATTCCGCACATCTGATTCCCTGCCTCTGATTCCCCACCTCTGATTCCCCATATCTGATTACCCGCCTCTGTTTCCCCGCCTCTGATTCCCCGCCTCTGTTTCCCCATATCTAAGTCCCCGCCTCTGATTCCCCAACTCTGATTCCCCACCTCTGATTCCCCAGCTCTGATTCCCCACCTCTGATCCCCGCATCTGATTCCCTGCATCTGATTCCCAGCCTCTGATTCTCTGCCTCTGATTCCCAACCTCTGATTCCCCACCTCTGATTCCCCATATCTGATTCCCCGCCTCTGTTTCTACGCCTCTGATTCCCCGCCTCAGTTTCCCCATATCTGATTCCCCGCCTTTATTTGCCCACCTCTGATTCCCCACCTCGGTTTCCCCATATCTGATTCCCCGCCTCTGAATCCCCAACTCTGATTCCCTGCATCTAATTCCCCAGCTCTGACTCCCCGCCTCTGATTCCCCGTGTCTGATTTCCTGCCTCTGATTCCCCGCCTCTGATTACCCATGTCTGATTCACTGCCTCTGATTCCCCACCTCTGATTCCCCATCTCTGATTCCGCACATCCGATTCCCTGCCTCTGATTCCCCGCCTCTGATTCACCGCCTCTGATTCACCGCCTCTGATTCCCGGCGTCTGATTTCCCGCCTCTGATTCCCTGCCACTGATACCCCGCCCCTGATTCCCCACCTCTGATTCCCCATATCTGATTCCCCGCCTCTGTTTCCCTGCCTCTGATTCCCCGCCTCTGATTCGCCATATCTCATTCCCCGCCTCTGAATCCCCATCTCTGATTCCCGGACTCTGATTCCCCACCTCTGATTCCCGGCCTCTTATTCCCGGCATCTGATTCCGGCCTCTGATTCCCGGCCTCTGATTCCCTGCCTCTGATTCCCCATCTCTGATTCCGTACATCTGATTTCCTGCCTCTGATTCCCCACCTCTGATTCCCAACCTCTGATTCCCCACCTCTGATTCCCCATATCTGATTCCCCGCCTCTGTTTCCCCGCCTCTGATTCCCCAACTCTGATTCCCCACCTCTGATTCCCCAGCTCTGATTCCCCGCCTCTGATTCCCCGCATCTGATTCCCTGCATCTGATTCCAAGCCTCTGATTCCCTGCCTCTGATTCCCAACCTCTGATTCCCCACCTGTGATTCCCCATATCTGATTCCCCGCCTCTGTTTCCCCGCCTCTGATTCCCCGCCTCTGTTTCCCCATATCTGATTCCCGGCCTCTGATTCCCCACCTCTGATTCCCCGCCTCTGATTCGCTGCCTCTGATTCCCCATCTCCGATTCCGCACATCTGATTCCCTGCCTCTGATTCCCCGCCTCTGATTCCCCGCCTCTGATTCCCTGCCTCTGATTCCCAACCTCTGATTCCCCACCTCAAATTCCCCATATCTGATTCCCCGCCTCTGTTTCCCCGCCTCTGATTCCCCTCCTCTGATTCCCCAACTCTAATTCCCCGCCTCTGATTCCCCAGCTCTGATTCCCCGTGTTTGATTCCCTGCCTCTGATTCCCTGCCCTGATTCCCCATCTCTGTTTCACCCCCTTTGATTCGCCACCTCTGATTCCCCATATCTGATTCCCCGCCTCTGTTTCCCCGCCTCTGATTCCCTGCCTCTGATTCCCAACCTCTGATTCCACACCTTTGATTCCCCATATCTGATTCCCCGCCTCTGTTTCCCCGCCTCTGATTCCCCGCCCCTGTTTCCCCATATCTGATTCCCCGCCTCTGATTCCCCATATCTAAGTCCCCGCCTCTGATTCCCCAACTTTGATTCCCCACCTCTGATTCCCCAGCTCTGATTCCCCGCCTCTGATTCCCCGCATCTGATTCCCTGCATCTGATTCCCAGCCTCTGATTCCCTGCCTCTGATTCCCAACCTCTGATTCCCCACCTCTGATTCCCCATATATGATTCCCCGCCTCTGTTTCCCCGCCTCTGATTCCCCGCCTCTGTTTCCACATATCTGATTCCCCGCCTCTATTTGCCCGCCTCTGATTCCCCGCCTCTGTTTCCCCATATCTGATTCCCCGCCTCTGAATCCCCAACTCTGATTCCCTGCCTCTAATTTCCCAGCTCTGATTCCCCGCCTCTGATTCCCCGTGTCTGATTTCCTGCCTCTGATTCCCTGCATCTGATTCCCAGCCTCTGATTCCCTGCCTCTGATTCCCAACCTCTGATTCCCCACCTCTGATTCCCCATATCTGATTCCCCGCCTCTGTTTCCCCGCCTCTGATTCCCCGCCTCTGTTTCCACATATCTGATTCCCCGCCTCTATTTGCCCGCCTCTGATTCCCCGCCTCTGTTTCCCCATATCTGATTCCCCGCCTCTGAATCCCCAACTCTGATTCCCTGCCTCTAATTTCCCAGCTCTGATTCCCCGCCTCTGATTCCCCGTGTCTGATTTCCTGCCTCTGATTCCCCGCCTCTGATTACCCATGTCTGATTCACCGCCTCTGATTCCACACCTCTGATTCCCCATCTCTGATTTTGCACATCCGATTCCCTGCCTCTGATTCCCCGCCTCTGATTCACTGCCTCTGCTTCCCCAGCTCTGATTCCCCGCCTCTGATTCCCCGCGTCTTATTCCCTGCTTCTGATTCTGATTCCCTGCCTCTTATTCCCCATCTCTGATTCCGCACATCTGATTCCCTGCCTCTGTTTCCCCACCTCTGATTCCCCGCCTCTGTTTCCCCATATCTAAGTCCCCACCTCTGATTCCCCAACTCTGATTCCTCACCTCTAATTCCCCAGCTCTGATTCCCCGCCTCTGATACCCGCATCTGATTCCCTGCATCTGATTCCCAGCCTCTGATTCCCTGCCTCTGATTCCCAACCTCTGATTCCCCACCTCTGATTCCCCATATCTGATTCCCCGCCTCTGTTTCCACGCCTCTGATTCCCCGCCTCTGTTTCCCCATATCTGATTCCCCGCCTCTATTTGCCCACCTCTGATTCCCCACCTCTATTTCCCCATATCTGATTCCCCGCCTCTGATTCCCCAACCCTGATTCCCCGCCTCTGATTCCCCAGCTCTGATTCCCTGCCTCTGATTCCCCGTGTTTGATTCCCTGCCTCTGATTGCCCGCCTCTGATTCCCCATCTCTGATTCACCGCCTTTGATTCGCCACCTCTGATTCCCCATATCTGATTCCCCGCCTCTGTATCCCCGCCTCTGATTCCCCGCCTCTGATTCCCCATATCTCATTCCCCACCTCTGAATCCCCATCTCTGATTCCCGGACTCTGATTCCCCACCTCTGATTCCCGGCCTCTTATTCCCGGCATCTGATTCCGGCCTCTGATTCCCGGCCTCTGATTCCCTGCTTCTGATTCTGATTCCCTGCCTCTGATTCCCCATCTCTGATTGCGCACATCTGATTCCCTGCCTCTGATTCCCCACCTCGGATTCCCCATATCTGATTCCCCGCCTCTGTTTCCCCGCCTCTGATTCCCCGCCTCTGTTTCCCAATATCTAAGTCCCCGCCTCTGATTCGCCAACTCTGATTCCCCACCTCTGATTCTCCAGCTCTGATTCCCTGCGTCTGATTCCCCGCATCTGATTCCCTGCATCTGATTCCAGGCCTCTGATTCCCTGCCTCTGATTCCCAACCTCTGATTCCCCACCTCTGATTCCCCATATCTGATTCCCCACCTCTGTTTCCCCGCCTCTGATTCCCCGCCTCTGTTTCCCCATATCCGATTCCCGGCCTCTGATTCCCCGCCTCTGATTCCCCGCCTCTGATTCCCTGCCTCTGATTCCCCATCTCCGATTCCGCACATCTGATTCCCTGCCTCTGATTCCCCGCCTCTGATTCCCCGCCTCTGATTCCCCTCCTCTGATTCCCTGCCTCTAATTTCCCAGCTCTGATTCCCCGCCTCTGATTCCCCGTGTCTGATTTCCTGCCTCTGATTCCCCGCCTCTGATTACCCATGTCTGAATCACCGCCTCTGATTCCCCACCTCTGATTCCCCATCTCTGATTCTCCGCCTCTGATTCCCCGCGTCTTATTCCCTGCTTCTGATTCAGATTCCCTGCCTCTGATCCCCATCTCTGATTCCGCACATCTGATTCCCTGCCTCTGATTCCCCACCTCTGATTCCCCTTATCTGATTCCCCGCCTCTGTTTCCCCGCCTCTGATTCCCCGCCACTGTTTCCACATATCTAAATCCCCGCCTCTGATTCCCCAACTCTGATTCCCCACCTCTGATTCCCCAGCTCTGATTCCCCACCTCTGATTTTCCATATCTGATTCCCCGCCACTGTTTCCCCATATCTGATTCCCCACCTCTATTTGCCCGCCTCTGATTCCCCACCTCTGATTCCCCACCTCTGTTTCCCCATATCTGATTCCCCACCTCTGAATCCCCAACTCTAATTCCCTGCATCTAATTCCCCAGCTCTGATTCCCCGCCTCTGATTACCCATGTCTGATTCACCGCCTCTGATTCCCCACCTCTGATTCCCCATCTCTGATTCCGCACATCCGATTACCTGCCTCTGATTCCCCGCCTCTGATTCACCACCTCTGATTCCCGGCCTCTGATTTCCCGCCTCTGATTCCCTGCCACTGATACTCCGCCCCTGATTCCCCACCTCTGATTCCCCATATCTGATTTCTCGCCTCTGTTTCCCCGCCTCTGATTCCCCGCCTCTGATTCCCCATATCTGATACCCCGCCTCTGATTCCCCAACTCTGATTCCCCGCCTCTGATTCCCCAGCTCTGAATCCCCGCCTCTGATTCCCCGCGTCTGATTACCGGCCTCTGATTCCCCGCCTCTGCTTCCCCGCCTCTGATTCCCCGCCTCTGTTTCCCCATATCTAATTCCCAACCTCTGATGCCCCAACTCTAATTCCCTGCCTCTGATTCCCCGCGTTCTATTCCCTGCCTCTGATCCCCCGCCTGTGATTCCCCATCTCTGATTCACCACCTCTGATTCCCCACCTCTGATTCCCCATATCTGATTCCCCGCCTCTGTTTCCCCGCCTCTGATTCCCCGCCTCTGTTTCCCCATATCTAATTCCCAACCTCTGATGCCCCAACTCTGATTCCCTGCCTCTGATTCCCCGCGTTCTATTCCCTGCCTCTGATTCCCCGCCTGTGATTCCCCATCTCTGATTCACCACCTCTGATTCCCCACCTCTGATTCCCCATTTTTGATTCCCCACCTCTGTTTCCCCGCCTCTGATTCCCCGCCTCTGTTTCCCCATATCTGATTCCCCGCCTCTATTTGCCCGCCTCTGATTCCCCGCCCCTGTTTCCCCATATCTAATTCACAACCTCTGATGCCCCAACTCTGATTCCCTGCCTCTGATTCCCCGCGTTCTATTCCCCGCCTCTGATTCCCCGCCTGTGATTCCCCATCTCTGATTCACCACCTCTGATTCCCCACCTCTGATTCCCCATTTCTGATTCCCCACCTCTGTTTCCCCGCCTCTGATTCCCCGCCTCTGTTTCCCCATATCTGATTCCCCGCCTCTATTTGCCCGCCTCTGATTCCCCGCCTCTGTTTACCCATATATGATTCCCCGCCTCTGAATCCCCAACTCTGATTCCCTGCCTCTAATTTCCCAGCTCTGATTCCCAGCCTCTGATTCCCCGTGTCTGATTTCCTGCCTCTGATTCCCCGCCTCTGATTACCCATGTCTGAATCACCGCCTCTGATTCCCCACCTCTGATTCCCCATCTCTGATTCTCCGCCTCTGATTCCCCGCGTCTTATTCCCTGCTTCTGATTCAGATTCCCTGCCTCTGATCCCCATCTCTGATTCCGCACATCTGATTCCCTGCCTCTGATTCGCCACCTCTGATTCCCCTTATCTGATTCCCCGCCTCTGTTTCCCCGCCTCTGATTCCCCGCCACTGTTTCCACATATCTAAATCCCCGCCTCTGATTCCCCAACTCTGATTCCCCACCTCTGATTCCCCAGCTCTGATTCCCCACCTCTGATTCCCCATATCTGATTCCCCGCCACTGTTTCCCCATATCTGATTCCCCACCTCTATTTGCCCGCCTCTGATTCCCCACCTCTGATTCCCCACCTCTGTTTCCCCATATCTGATTCCCCACCTCTGAATCCCCAACTCTAATTCCCTGCATCTAATTCCCCAGCTCTGATTCCCCGCCTCTGATTACCCATGTCTGATTCACCGCCTCTGATTCCCCACCTCTGATTCCCCATCTCTGATTCTGCACATCCGATTACCTGCCTCTGATTCCCCGCCTCTGATTCACCACCTCTGATTCCCGGCCTCTGATTTCCCGCCTCTGATTCCCTGCCACTGATACTCCGCCCCTGATTCCCCACCTCTGATTCCCCATATCTGATTTCTCGCCTCTGTTTCCCCGCCTCTGATTCCCCGCCTCTGATTCCCCATATCTGATACCCCGCCTCTGATTCCCCAACTCTGATTCCCCGCCTCTGATTCCCCAGCTCTGAATCCCCGCCTCTGATTCCCCGCGTCTGATTACCGGCCTCTGATTCCCCGCCTCTGATTCCCCATCTCTGATTCACAACCTCTGATTCCCCACCTCTGATTCCACATATCTGATTCCCCTCCTCTGTTTCCCCGCCTCTGATTCCCCACCTCTGATTCCCAATATCTGATTCCCCGCCTCTGATTCCCCACCTCTGATTCCCCGCCTCTGATTCGCCAGCTATGATTCCCCGCCTCTGATTCCACGCGTCTGATTCCCTGCCTCTGATTCCCCGCCTCTGATTCCACATCTCTGATTCCCCATCTCTGATTCACCGCCTTTGATTCGCCACCTCTGATTCCCCATATCTGATTCCCCACATCTGTTTCCCCGCCTCTGATTCCCCGCCTCTGATTCCCCATATCTCATTCCCCGCCTCTGAATCCCATCTCTGATTCCCGGACTCTGATTCCCCATCTCTGATTCCCGGCCTCTTATTCGCGGCATCTGATTCCGGCCTCTGATTCCCGGCCTCTGATTCCCTGCTTCTGATTCTGATTCCCTGCCTCTGATTCCCCATCTCTGATTCCGTACATCTGATTTCCTGCCTCTGATTCCCCACCTCTGATTCCCCATATCTGATTCCCCGCCTCTGTTTCCCCGCCTCTGATTCCCCGCCTCTGTTTCCCAATATCTAAGTCCCCGCCTCTGATTCCCCAACTCTGATTCCCCACCTCTGATTCCCCAGCTCTGATTCCCCGCCTCTGATTCCCCGCATCTGATTCCCTGCATCTGATTCCAAGCCTCTGATTCCCAGCCTCTGATTCCCAACCTCTGATTCCCCACCTCTGATTCACCATATCTGATTCCCCGCCTCTGTTTCCCAGCCTCTTATTCCCCAGCTCTGATTCCCCGTGTTTGATTCCCTGCCTCTGATTCCTTGCCCTGATTCCCCATCTCTGTTTCACCGCCTTTGATTCGCCACCTCTGATTCCCCATATCTGATTCCACGCCTCTGTTTCCCCGCCTCTGATTCCCTGCCTCTGATTCCCAACCTCTGATTCCACACCTCTGATTCCCCATATCTGATTCCCCGCCTCTGTTTCCCCGCCTCTGATTCCCCGCCCCTGTTTCCCCATATCTGATTCCCCGCCTCTGATTCCCCATATCTAAGTCCCCGCCTCTGATTCCCCAACTTTGATTCCCCACCTCTGATTCCCCAGCTCTGATTCCCCGACTCTGATTCCCCGCATCTGATTCCCTGCATCTGATTCCCAGCCTCTGATTCCCCGCCTGTGATTCCCCATCTCTGATTCACCACCTCTGATTCCCCACCTCTGATTCCCCATATCTGATTCCCCGCCTCTATTTACCCGCCTCTGATTCCCCGCCTCTGTTTCCCCATATCTGATTCCCCGCCTCTGAATCCCCAACTCTGATTCCCTGCCTCTAATTTCACAGCTCTGATTCCCCGCCTCTGATTCCCCGTGTCTGATTTCCTGCCTCTGATTCCCCGCCTCTGATTACCCATGTCTGATTCACCGCCTCTGATTCCCCACCTCTGATTCCCCAACTCTGATTCCGCACATCCGATTCCCTGACTCTGATTCCCCGCCTCTGATTCACTGCCTCTGCTTCCCCAGCTCTGATTCCCCGCCTCTGATTCCCCGCGTCTTATTCCATGCTTCTGATTCTGATTCCCTGCCTCTGATTCCCCATCTCTGATTCAGCACATCTGATTCCCTGCCTCTGATTCCCCACCTCTGATTCCCCATACCTGATTCCCCGCCTCTGTTTCCCCGCATCTGAATCCCCGCTTCTGTTTCCCCATATCTAAGTCCCCGCCTCTGATTCCCCAACTCTGATTCCCCACCTCTGATTCCCCAGCTCTGATTCCCCGCCTCTGATCCCCGCATCTGATTCCCTGCATCTGATTCCCAGCCTCTGATTCCCAACCTCTGATTCCCCACCTCTGATTCCCCGCCTCTGTTTCCACGCCTCTGATTCCCCGCCTCTGTTTCCCCATATCTGATTCCCCGCCTCTATTTGCCCACCTCTGATTCCCCACCTCGGTTTCCCCATATCTGATTCCCCGCCTCTGAATCCCCAACTCTGATTCCCTGCATCTAATTCCCCAGCTCTGACTCCCCGCCTCTGATTCCCCGTGTCTGATTTCCTGCCTCTGATTCCCCGCCTCTGATTACCCATGTCTGATTCACTGCCTCTTATTCCCCACCTCTGATTCCCCATCTCTGATTCCGCACATCCGATTCCCTGCCTCTGATTCCCCGCCTCTGATTCACCGCCTCTGATTCCCGGCCTCTGATTTCCCGCCTCTGATTCCCTGCCACTGATACCCTGCCCCTGATTCCCCACCTCTGATTCCCCATATCTGATTCCCCGCCTCTGTTTCCCCGCCTCTGATTCCCCGCCTCTGATTCGCCATATCTCATTCCCCGCCTCTGAATCCCCATCTCTGATTCCCGGACTCTGATTCCCCACCTCTGATTCCCGGCCTCTTATTCCCGGCATCTGATTCCGGCCTCTGATTCCCGGCCTCTGATTCCCTGCTTCTGATTCTGATTCCCTGCCTCTGATTCCCCATCTCTGATTCCGTACATCTGATTTCCTGCCTCTGATTCCCCACCTCTGATTCCCCATATCTGATTCCCCGCCTCTGTTTCCCCGCCTCTGATTCCCCGCCTCTGTTTCCCAATATCTAAGTCCCCGCCTCTGATTCCCCAACTCTGATTCCCCACCTCTGATTCCCCAGCTCTGATTCCCCGCCTCTGATTCCCCGCATTGATTCCCTGCATCTGATTCCAAGCCTCTGATTCCCTGCCTCTGATTCCCAACCTCTGATTCCCCACCTCTGATTCCCCATATCTGATTCCCCGCCTCTGATTCCCCGCCTCTGATTCCCCGCCTCTGTTTCCCCATATCTGATTCCCGGCCTCTGATTCCCCACCTCTGATTCCCCGCCTCTGATTCCCTGCCTCTGAATCCCCATCTCCGATTCCGCACATCTGATTCCCTGCCTCTGATTCCCCGCCTCTGATTCCCCGCCTCTGATTCCCTGCCTCTGATTCCCAACCTCTGATTCCCCACCTCTGATTCCCCATATCTGATTCCCCGCCTCTGTTTCCCCGCCTCTGATTCCCCTCCTCTGATTCCCCAACTCTAATTCCCCGCCTCTGATTCCCCAGATCTGATTCCCCGTGTTTGATTCCCTGCCTCTGATTCCCTGCCCTGATTCCCCATCTCTGTTTCACCCCCTTTGATTCGCCACCTCTGATTCCCCATATCTGATTCCCCGCCTCTGTTTCCCCGCCTCTGATTCCCGGCCTCTTATTCCCGGCATCTGATTCCGGCCTCTGATTCCCGGCCTCTGATTCCCTGCTTCTGATTCTGATTCCCTGCCTCTGATTCCCCATCTCTGATTCCGTACATCTGATTTCCTGCCTCTGATTCCCCACCTCTGATTCCCCATATCTGATTCCCCGCCTCTGTTTCCCCGCCTCTGATTCCCCGCCTCTGTTTCCCAATATCTAAGTCCCCGCCTCTGATTCCCCAACTCTGATTCCCCACCTCTGATTCCCCAGCTCTGATTCCCCGCCTCTGATTCCCCGCATTGATTCCCTGCATCTGATTCCAAGCCTCTGATTCCCTGCCTCTGATTCCCAACCTCTGATTCCCCACCTCTGATTCCCCATATCTGATTCCCCGCCTCTGTTACCCCGCCTCTGATTCCCCGCCTCTGTTTCCCCATATCTGATTCCCGGCCTCTGATTCCCCACCTCTGATTCCCCGCCTCTGATTCCCTGCCTCTGAATCCCCATCTCCGATTCCGCACATCTGATTCCCTGCCTCTGATTCCCCGCCTCTGATTCCCCGCCTCTGATTCCCTGCCTCTGATTCCCAACCTCTGATTCCCCACCTCTGATTCCCCATATCTGATTCCCCGCCTCTGTTTCCCCGCCTCTGATTCCCCTCCTCTGATTCCCCAACTCTAATTCCCCGCCTCTGATTCCCCAGATCTGATTCCCCGTGTTTGATTCCCTGCCTCTGATTCCCTGCCCTGATTCCCCATCTCTGTTTCACCCCCTTTGATTCGCCACCTCTGATTCCCCATATCTGATTCCCCGCCTCTGTTTCCCCGCCTCTGATTCCCTGCCTCTGATTCCCAACCTCTGATTCCACACCTCTGATTCCCCATATCTGATTCCCCGCCTCTGTTTCCCCGCCTCTGATTCCCCGCCCCTGTTTCCCCATATCTGATTCCCCGCCTCTGCTTCCCCATATCTAAGTCCCCGCCTCTGATTCCCCAACTTTGATTCCCCACCTCTGATTCTCCAGCTCTGATTCCCCGCCTCTGATTCCCCGCATCTGATTCCCTGCATCTGATTCCCAGCCTCTGATTCCCTGCCTCTGATTCCCAACCTCTGATTCCCCACCTCTGATTCCCCATATCTGATTCCCCGCCTCTGTTTCCCCGCCTCTGATTCCCCGCCTCTGTTTCCCAATATCTAAGTCCCCGCCTCTGATTCCCCAACTCTGATTCCCCACCTCTGATTCCCCAGCTCTGATTCCCCGCCTCTGATTCCCCGCATCTGATTCCCTGCATCTGATTCCAAGCCTCTGATTCCCAGCCTCTGATTCCCAACCTCTGATTCCCCACCTCTGATTCACCATATCTGATTCCCCGCCTCTGTTTCCCAGCCTCTTATTCCCCAGCTCTGATTCCCCGTGTTTGATTCCCTGCCTCTGATTCCTTGCCCTGATTCCCCATCTCTGTTTCACCGCCTTTGATTCGCCACCTCTGATTCCCCATATCTGATTCCACGCCTCTGTTTCCCCGCCTCTGATTCCCTGCCTCTGATTCCCAACCTCTGATTCCACACCTCTGATTCCCCATATCTGATTCCCCGCCTCTGTTTCCCCGCCTCTGATTCCCCGCCCCTGTTTCCCCATATCTGATTCCCCGCCTCTGATTCCCCATATCTAAGTCCCCGCCTCTGATTCCCCAACTTTGATTCCCCACCTCTGATTCCCCAGCTCTGATTCCCCGACTCTGATTCCCCGCATCTGATTCCCTGCATCTGATTCCCAGCCTCTGATTCCCCGCCTGTGATTCCCCATCTCTGATTCACCACCTCTGATTCCCCACCTCTGATTCCCCATATCTGATTCCCCGCCTCTATTTACCCGCCTCTGATTCCCCGCCTCTGTTTCCCCATATCTGATTCCCCGCCTCTGAATCCCCAACTCTGATTCCCTGCCTCTAATTTCACAGCTCTGATTCCCCGCCTCTGATTCCCCGTGTCTGATTTCCTGCCTCTGATTCCCCGCCTCTGATTACCCATGTCTGATTCACCGCCTCTGATTCCCCACCTCTGATTCCCCAACTCTGATTCCGCACATCCGATTCCCTGACTCTGATTCCCCGCCTCTGATTCACTGCCTCTGCTTCCCCAGCTCTGATTCCCCGCCTCTGATTCCCCGCGTCTTATTCCATGCTTCTGATTCTGATTCCCTGCCTCTGATTCCCCATCTCTGATTCAGCACATCTGATTCCCTGCCTCTGATTCCCCACCTCTGATTCCCCATACCTGATTCCCCGCCTCTGTTTCCCCGCATCTGAATCCCCGCTTCTGTTTCCCCATATCTAAGTCCCCGCCTCTGATTCCCCAACTCTGATTCCCCACCTCTGATTCCCCAGCTCTGATTCCCCGCCTCTGATCCCCGCATCTGATTCCCTGCATCTGATTCCCAGCCTCTGATTCCCAACCTCTGATTCCCCACCTCTGATTCCCCGCCTCTGTTTCCACGCCTCTGATTCCCCGCCTCTGTTTCCCCATATCTGATTCCCCGCCTCTATTTGCCCACCTCTGATTCCCCACCTCGGTTTCCCCATATCTGATTCCCCGCCTCTGAATCCCCAACTCTGATTCCCTGCATCTAATTCCCCAGCTCTGACTCCCCGCCTCTGATTCCCCGTGTCTGATTTCCTGCCTCTGATTCCCCGCCTCTGATTACCCATGTCTGATTCACTGCCTCTTATTCCCCACCTCTGATTCCCCATCTCTGATTCCGCACATCCGATTCCCTGCCTCTGATTCCCCGCCTCTGATTCACCGCCTCTGATTCCCGGCCTCTGATTTCCCGCCTCTGATTCCCTGCCACTGATACCCTGCCCCTGATTCCCCACCTCTGATTCCCCATATCTGATTCCCCGCCTCTGTTTCCCCGCCTCTGATTCCCCGCCTCTGATTCGCCATATCTCATTCCCCGCCTCTGAATCCCCATCTCTGATTCCCGGACTCTGATTCCCCACCTCTGATTCCCGGCCTCTTATTCCCGGCATCTGATTCCGGCCTCTGATTCCCGGCCTCTGATTCCCTGCTTCTGATTCTGATTCCCTGCCTCTGATTCCCCATCTCTGATTCCGTACATCTGATTTCCTGCCTCTGATTCCCCACCTCTGATTCCCCATATCTGATTCCCCGCCTCTGTTTCCCCGCCTCTGATTCCCCGCCTCTGTTTCCCAATATCTAAGTCCCCGCCTCTGATTCCCCAACTCTGATTCCCCACCTCTGATTCCCCAGCTCTGATTCCCCGCCTCTGATTCCCCGCATTGATTCCCTGCATCTGATTCCAAGCCTCTGATTCCCTGCCTCTGATTCCCAACCTCTGATTCCCCACCTCTGATTCCCCATATCTGATTCCCCGCCTCTGATTCCCCGCCTCTGATTCCCCGCCTCTGTTTCCCCATATCTGATTCCCGGCCTCTGATTCCCCACCTCTGATTCCCCGCCTCTGATTCCCTGCCTCTGAATCCCCATCTCCGATTCCGCACATCTGATTCCCTGCCTCTGATTCCCCGCCTCTGATTCCCCGCCTCTGATTCCCTGCCTCTGATTCCCAACCTCTGATTCCCCACCTCTGATTCCCCATATCTGATTCCCCGCCTCTGTTTCCCCGCCTCTGATTCCCCTCCTCTGATTCCCCAACTCTAATTCCCCGCCTCTGATTCCCCAGATCTGATTCCCCGTGTTTGATTCCCTGCCTCTGATTCCCTGCCCTGATTCCCCATCTCTGTTTCACCCCCTTTGATTCGCCACCTCTGATTCCCCATATCTGATTCCCCGCCTCTGTTTCCCCGCCTCTGATTCCCGGCCTCTTATTCCCGGCATCTGATTCCGGCCTCTGATTCCCGGCCTCTGATTCCCTGCTTCTGATTCTGATTCCCTGCCTCTGATTCCCCATCTCTGATTCCGTACATCTGATTTCCTGCCTCTGATTCCCCACCTCTGATTCCCCATATCTGATTCCCCGCCTCTGTTTCCCCGCCTCTGATTCCCCGCCTCTGTTTCCCAATATCTAAGTCCCCGCCTCTGATTCCCCAACTCTGATTCCCCACCTCTGATTCCCCAGCTCTGATTCCCCGCCTCTGATTCCCCGCATTGATTCCCTGCATCTGATTCCAAGCCTCTGATTCCCTGCCTCTGATTCCCAACCTCTGATTCCCCACCTCTGATTCCCCATATCTGATTCCCCGCCTCTGTTACCCCGCCTCTGATTCCCCGCCTCTGTTTCCCCATATCTGATTCCCGGCCTCTGATTCCCCACCTCTGATTCCCCGCCTCTGATTCCCTGCCTCTGAATCCCCATCTCCGATTCCGCACATCTGATTCCCTGCCTCTGATTCCCCGCCTCTGATTCCCCGCCTCTGATTCCCTGCCTCTGATTCCCAACCTCTGATTCCCCACCTCTGATTCCCCATATCTGATTCCCCGCCTCTGTTTCCCCGCCTCTGATTCCCCTCCTCTGATTCCCCAACTCTAATTCCCCGCCTCTGATTCCCCAGATCTGATTCCCCGTGTTTGATTCCCTGCCTCTGATTCCCTGCCCTGATTCCCCATCTCTGTTTCACCCCCTTTGATTCGCCACCTCTGATTCCCCATATCTGATTCCCCGCCTCTGTTTCCCCGCCTCTGATTCCCTGCCTCTGATTCCCAACCTCTGATTCCACACCTCTGATTCCCCATATCTGATTCCCCGCCTCTGTTTCCCCGCCTCTGATTCCCCGCCCCTGTTTCCCCATATCTGATTCCCCGCCTCTGCTTCCCCATATCTAAGTCCCCGCCTCTGATTCCCCAACTTTGATTCCCCACCTCTGATTCTCCAGCTCTGATTCCCCGCCTCTGATTCCCCGCATCTGATTCCCTGCATCTGATTCCCAGCCTCTGATTCCCTGCCTCTGATTCCCAACCTCTGATTCCCCACCTCTGATTCCCCATATCTGATTCCCCGCCTCTGTTTCCCCGCCTCTGATTCCCCGCCTCTGTTTCCACATATCTGATTCCCCGCCTCTATTTGCCCGCCTCTGATTCCCCGCCTCTGTTTCCCCATATCTGATTCCCCGCCTGTTTCCCCATATCTGATTCCCCGCCTCTGTTTCCCCGCCTCTGATTCCCCGCCTCTGATTCGCCATATCTCATTCCCCGCCTCTGAATCCCCATCTCTGATTCCCGGACTCTGATTCCCCACCTCTGATTCCCGGCCTCTTATTCCCGGCATCTGATTCCAGCCTCTGATTCCCGGCCTCTGATTCCCTGCTTCTGATTCTGATTCCCTGCCTCTGATTCCCCATCTCTGATTCCGTACATCTGATTTCCTGCCTCTGATTCCCCACCTCTGATTCCCCATATCTGATTCCCCGCCTCTGTTTCCCCGCCTCTGATTCCCCGCCTCTGTTTCCCAATATCTAAGTCCCCGCCTCTGATTCCCCAACTCTGATTCCCCACCTCTGATTCCCCAGCTCTGATTCCCCGCCTCTGATTCCCCGCATTGATTCCCTGCATCTGATTCCAAGCCTCTGATTCCCTGCCTCTGATTCCCAACCTCTGATTCCCCACCTCTGATTCCCCACATCTGATTCCCCGCCTCTGTTTCCCCGCCTCTGATTCCCCGCCTCTGTTTCCCCATATCTGATTCCCGGCCTCTGATTCCCCACCTCTGATTCCCCGCCTCTGATTCCCTGCCTCTGAATCCCCATCTCCGATTCCGCACATCTGATTCCCTGCCTCTGATTCCCCGCCTCTGATTCCCCGCCTCTGATTCCCTGCCTCTGATTCCCAACCTCTGATTCCCCACCTCTGATTCCCCATATCTGATTCCCCGCCTCTGTTTCCCCGCCTCTGATTCCCCTCCTCTGATTCCCCAACTCTAATTCCCCACCTCTGATTCCCCAGATCTGATTCCTCGTGTTTGAATCCCTGCCTCTGATTCCCTGCCCTGATTCCCCATCTCTGTTTCACCGCCTTTGATTCGCCACCTCTGATTCCCCATATCTGATTCCCCGCCTCTGTTTCCCCGCCTCTGATTCCCTGCCTCTGATTCCCAACCTCTGATTCCACACCTCTGATTCCCCATATCTGATTCCCCGCCTCTGTTTCCCCACCTCTGATTCCCCGCCCCTGTTTCCCCATATCTGATTCCCCGCCTCTGATTACCCATGTCTGAATCACCGCCTCTGATTCACCACCTCTGATTCCCCATCTCTGATTCAGCACATCCGATTCCCTGCCTCTGATTCCCCGCCTCTGATTCACTGCCTCTGATTCCCCAGCTCTGATTCTCCGCCTCTGATTCACCGCGTCTTATTCCCTGCTTCTGATTCAGATTCCCTGCCTCTGATCCCCATCTCTGATTCCGCACATCTGATTCCCTGCCTCTGATTCCCCACCTCTGATTCCCCTTATCTGATTCCCCGCCTCTGTTTCCCCGCCTCTGATTCCCCGCCACTGTTTCCACATATCTAAATCCCCGCCTCTGATTCCCCAACTCTGATTCCCCACCTCTGATTCCCCAGCTCTGATTCCCCACCTCTGATTCCCCATATCTGATTCCCCGCCACTGTTTCCCCATATCTGATTCCCCACCTCTATTTACCCGCCTCTGATTCCCCGCCTCTGATTCCCTGCATCTAATTCCCCAGCTCTGATTCCCCGCCTCTGATTCCCCGTGTCTGATTTCCTGCCTCTGATTCCCCGCCTCTGATTACCCATGTCTGATTCACCGCCTCTGATTCCCCACCTCTGATTCCCCATCTCTGATTCCGCACATCCGATTACCTGCCTCTGATTCCCCGCCTCTGATTCACCGCCTCTGATTCCCGGCCTCTGATTTCCCGCCTCTGATTCCCTGCCACTGATACTCCGCCGCTGATTCCCCACCTCTGATTCCCCATATCTGATTTCTCGCCTCTGATTCCCCGCCTCTGATTCCCCATATCTGATACCCCGCCTCTGATTCCCCAACTCTGATTCCCCGCCTCTAATTCCCCAGCTCTGAATCCCCGCCTCTGATTCCCCGCGTCTGATTACCGGCCTCTGATTCCCCGCCTCTGATTCCCCATCTCTGATTCACAACCTCTGATTCCCCACCTCTGATTCCACATATCTGATTCCCCGCCTCTGTTTCCCCGCCTCTGATTCCCCACCTCTGATTCCCAATATCTGATTCCCCGCCTCTGATTCGCCACCTCTGATTCCCCGCCTCTGATTCGCCAGCTATGATTCCCCGCCTCTGATTCCACGCGTCTGATTCCCTGCCTCTGATTCCCCGCCTCTGATTCCACATCTCTGATTCACCACCTCTGATTCCCCGCGTCTGATTCCCCGCCTCTGATTCCGCATCTCTGATTCCCCATCTCTGATTCCCCAATTCTGATTCCCCGCCTCTGATTCCCCAGCTCTGATTCCTCGCCTCTGATTCCCTTCCTCTGATTCCCAACCTCTGATTCCCCACCTCTGATTTCCCATATTGATTCCCTGCATCTGATTCCCTGCCTCTGATTCCCCAACTCTGATTCCCCGCCTCTGATTCCCCAGCTCTGATTCCCCGCCTCTGATTCCCCGTGTTTGATTCCCTGCCTCTGATTCCCGGCCTCTGATTCCCCATCTCTGATTCACCGCCTTTGATTCGCCATCTCCGATTCCCCATATCTGATTCCCCACATCTGTTTCCCCGCCTCTGATTCCCCACCTCTGATTCCCCATATCTCATTCCCCGCCTCTGAATCCCATCTGTGATTCCCGGACTCTGATTCCCCATCTCTGATTCCCGGCCTCTTATTCCCTGCATCTGATTCCGGCCTCTGATTCCCGGCCTCTGATTCCCTGCTTCTGATTCTGATTCCCTGCCTCTGATTCCCCATCTCTGATTCCGTACATCTGATTTCCTGCCTCTGATTCCCCACCTCTGATTCCCCATATCTGATTCCCCGCCTCTGTTTCCCCGCCTCTGATTCCCCGCCTCTGTTTCCCAATATCTAAGTCCCCGCCTCTGATTCCCCAACTCTGATTCCCCACCTCTGATTCCCCAGCTCTGATTCCCCGCCTCTGATTCCCCGCATCTGATTCCCTGCATCTGATTCCAAGCCTCTGATTCCCTGCCTCTGATTGCCAACCTCTGATTCCCCACCTCTGATTCCCCATATCTGATTCCCCGCCTCTGTTTCCCCGCCTCTTATTCCCCGCCTCTGTTTCCCGGCCTCTTATTCCCGGCATCTGATTCCGGCCTCTGATTCCCGGCCTCTGATTCCCTGCTTCTGATTCTGATTCCCTGCCTCTGATTCCCCATCTCTGATTCCGTACATCTGATTTCCTGCCTCTGATTCCCCACCTCTGATTCCCCATATCTGATTCCCCGCCTCTGTTTCCCCGCCTCTGATTCCCCGCCTCTGTTTCCCAATATCTAAGTCCCCGCCTCTGATTCCCCAACTCTGATTCCCCACCTCTGATTCCCCAGCTCTGATTCCCCGCCTCTGATTCCCCGCATCTGATTCCCTGCATCTGATTCCAAGCCTCTGATTCCCTGCCTCTGATTGCCAACCTCTGATTCCCCACCTCTGATTCCCCATATCTGATTCCCCGCCTCTGTTTCCCCGCCTCTTATTCCCCGCCTCTGTTTCCCCATATCTGATTCCCGGCCTCAGATTCCCCGCCTCTGATTCCCCGCCTCTGATTCCCTGCCTCTGATTCCCCATCTCCGATTCCGCACATCTGATTCCCTGCCTCTGATTCCCCTACTCTGATTCCCCGCCTCTGATTCCCTGCCTCTGATTCCCAACCTCTGATTCCCCACCTCTGATTCCCCATATCTGATTCCCCGCCTCTGTTTCCCCGCCTCTGATTCCCCTCCTCTGATTCCCCAACTCTAATTCCCCGCCTCTGATTCCCCAGCTCTGATTCCCCGTGTTTGATTCCCTGCCTCTGATTCCCTGCCCTGATTCCCCATCTCTGTTTCACCGCCTTTGATTCGCCACCTCTGATTCCCCATATCTGATTCCCCGCCTCTGTTTCCCCGCCTCTGATTCCCTGCCTCTGATTCCCAACCTCTGATTCCACACCTCTGATTCCCCATATCTGATTCCCCGCCTTTGTTTCCCCGCCTCTGATTCCCCGCCCCTGTTTCCCCATATCTGAATCCCCGCCTCTGATTCCCCATATCTAAGTCCCCGCCTCTGATTCCCCAACTTTGATTCCCCACCTCTGATTCCCCAGCTCTGATTCCCTGCCTCTGATTCCCCGCATCTGATTCCCTGCATCTGATTCCCAGCCTCTGATTCCCCGCCTGTGATTCCCCATCTCTGATTCACCACCTCTGATTCCCCACCTCTGATTCCCCATATCTGATTCCCCGCCTCTATTTGCCCGCCTCTGATTCCCCGCCTCTGTTTCCCCATATCTGATTCCCGCCTCTGAATCCCCAACTCTGATTCCCTGCCTCTAATTTCACAGCTCTGATTCCCCGCCTCTGATTCCCCGTGTCTGATTTCCTGCCTCTGATTCCCCGCCTCTGATTACCCATGTCTGATTCACCGCCTCTGATTCCCCACCTTTGATTCCCCATCACTGATTCCGCACATCCGATTCCCTGCCTCTGATTCCCCGCCTCAGATTCACTGCCTCTGCTTCCCCAGCTCTGATTCCCCGCCTCTGATTCCCCGCGTCTTATTCCCTGCTTCTGATTCTGATTCCCTGCCTCTGATTCCCCATCTCTGATTCCGCACATCTGATTCCCTGCCTCTGATTCCCCACCTCTGATTCCCCATATCTGATTACCCGCCTCTGTTTCCCCGCCTCTGATTCCCCGCCTCTGTTTCCCCATATCTAAGTCCCCGCCTCTGATTCCCCAACTCTGATTCCCCACCTCTGATTCCCCAGCTCTGATTCCCCGCCTCTGATCCCCGCATCTGATTCCCTGCATCTGAATCCCAGCCTCTGATTCCCTGCCTCTGATTCCCAACCTCTGATTCCCCACCTCTGATTCCCCATATCTGATTCCCCGCCTCTGTTTCTACGCCTCTGATTCCCCGCCTCAGTTTCCCCATATCTGATTCCCCGCCTTTATTTGCCCACCTCTGATTCCCCACCTCGGTTTCCCATATCTGATTCCCCGCCTCTGAATCCCCAACTCTGATTCCCTGCATCTAATTCCCCAGCTCTGACTCCCCGCCTCTGATTCCCCGTGTCTGATTTCCTGCCTCTGATTCCCCGCCTCTGATTACCCATGTCTGATTCACTGCCTCTGATTCCCCACCTCTGATTCCCCATCTCTGATTCCGCACATCCGATTCCCTGCCTCTGATTCCCCGCCTCTGATTCACCGCCTCTGATTCACCGCCTCTGATTCCCGGCCTCTGATTTCCCGCCTCTGATTCCCTGCCACTGATACCCCGCCCCTGATTCCCCACCTCTGATTCCCCATATCTGATTCCCCGCCTCTGTTTCCCCGCCTCTGATTCCCCGCCTCTGATTCGCCATATCTCATTCCCCGCCTCTGAATCCCCATCTCTGATTCCCGGACTCTGATTCCCCACCTCTGATTCCCGGCCTCTTATTCCCGGCATCTGATTCCGGCCTCTGATTCCCGGCCTCTGATTCCCTGCCTCTGATTCCCCATCACTGATTCCGTACATCTGATTTCCTGCCTCTGATTCCCCACCTCTGATTCCCAACCTCTGATTCCCCACCTCTGATTCCCCATATCTGATTCCCCGCCTCTGATTCCCCGCCCCTGTTTCCCCATATCTGATTCCCCGCCTCTGATTCCCCATATCTCAGTCCCCGCCTCTGATTCCCCAACTTTGATTCCCCACCTCTGATTCCCCAGCTCTGATTCCCCGCCTCTGATTCCCCGCATCTGATTCCCTGCATCTGATTCCCAGCCTCTGATTCCCTGCCTCTGATTCCCAACCTCTGATTCCCCACCTCTGATTCCCCATATCTGATTCCCCGCCTCTGATTCCCCGCCTCTGTTTCCCCATATCTGATTCCCCGCCTCTGAATCCCCAACTCTGATTCCCTACCTCTAATTTCCCAGCTCTGATTCCCCGCCTCTGATTCCCCGTGTCTGATTTCCTGCCTCTGATTCCCCGCCTCTGATTACCCATGTCTGAATCACCGCCTCTGATTCCCCACCTCTCATTCCCCATCTCTGATTCAGCACATCCGATTCCCTGCCTCTGATTCCCCGCCTCTGATTCACTGCCTCTGATTCCCCAGCTCTGATTCTCCGCCTCTGATTCACCGCGTCTTATTCCCTGCTTCTGATTCAGATTCCCTGCCTCTGATCCCCATCTCTGATTCCGCACATCTGATTCCCTGCCTCTGATTCCCCACCTCTGATTCCCCTTATCTGATTCCCCGCCTCTGTTTCCCCGCCTCTGATTCCCCGCCACTGTTTCCACATATCTAAATCCCCGCCTCTGATTCCCCAACTCTGATTCCCCACCTCTGATTCCCCAGCTCTGATTCCCCACCTCTGATTCCCCATATCTGATTCCCCGCCACTGTTTCCCCATATCTGATTCCCCGCCTCTGTTTCCCCGCCTCTGATTCCCTGCCTCTGATTCCCAACCTCTGATTCCACACCTCTGATTCCCCATATCTGATTCCCCGCCTCTGTTTCCCCGCCTCTGATTCCCCGCCCCTGTTTCCCCATATCTGAATCCCCGCCTCTGATTCCCCATATCTAAGTCCCCGCCTCTGATTCCCCAACTTTGATTCCCCACCTCTGATTCCCCAGCTCTGATTCCCTGCCTCTGATTCCCCGCATCTGATTCCCTGCATCTGATTCCCAGCCTCTGATTCCCCGCCTGTGATTCCCCATCTCTGATTCACCACCTCTGATTCCCCACCTCTGATTCCCCATATCTGATTCCCCGCCTCTATTTGCCCGCCTCTGATTCCCCGCCTCTGTTTCCCCATATCTGATTCCCGCCTCTGAATCCCCAACTCTGATTCCCTGCCTCTAATTTCACAGCTCTGATTCCCCGCCTCTGATTCCCCGTGTCTGATTTCCTGCCTCTGATTCCCCGCCTCTGATTACCCATGTCTGATTCACCGCCTCTGATTCCCCACCTTTGATTCCCCATCACTGATTCCGCACATCCGATTCCCTGCCTCTGATTCCCCGCCTCAGATTCACTGCCTCTGCTTCCCCAGCTCTGATTCCCCGCCTCTGATTCCCCGCGTCTTATTCCCTGCTTCTGATTCTGATTCCCTGCCTCTGATTCCCCATCTCTGATTCCGCACATCTGATTCCCTGCCTCTGATTCCCCACCTCTGATTCCCCATATCTGATTACCCGCCTCTGTTTCCCCGCCTCTGATTCCCCGCCTCTGTTTCCCCATATCTAAGTCCCCGCCTCTGATTCCCCAACTCTGATTCCCCACCTCTGATTCCCCAGCTCTGATTCCCCGCCTCTGATCCCCGCATCTGATTCCCTGCATCTGAATCCCAGCCTCTGATTCCCTGCCTCTGATTCCCAACCTCTGATTCCCCACCTCTGATTCCCCATATCTGATTCCCCGCCTCTGTTTCTACGCCTCTGATTCCCCGCCTCAGTTTCCCCATATCTGATTCCCCGCCTTTATTTGCCCACCTCTGATTCCCCACCTCGGTTTCCCATATCTGATTCCCCGCCTCTGAATCCCCAACTCTGATTCCCTGCATCTAATTCCCCAGCTCTGACTCCCCGCCTCTGATTCCCCGTGTCTGATTTCCTGCCTCTGATTCCCCGCCTCTGATTACCCATGTCTGATTCACTGCCTCTGATTCCCCACCTCTGATTCCCCATCTCTGATTCCGCACATCCGATTCCCTGCCTCTGATTCCCCGCCTCTGATTCACCGCCTCTGATTCACCGCCTCTGATTCCCGGCCTCTGATTTCCCGCCTCTGATTCCCTGCCACTGATACCCCGCCCCTGATTCCCCACCTCTGATTCCCCATATCTGATTCCCCGCCTCTGTTTCCCCGCCTCTGATTCCCCGCCTCTGATTCGCCATATCTCATTCCCCGCCTCTGAATCCCCATCTCTGATTCCCGGACTCTGATTCCCCACCTCTGATTCCCGGCCTCTTATTCCCGGCATCTGATTCCGGCCTCTGATTCCCGGCCTCTGATTCCCTGCCTCTGATTCCCCATCACTGATTCCGTACATCTGATTTCCTGCCTCTGATTCCCCACCTCTGATTCCCAACCTCTGATTCCCCACCTCTGATTCCCCATATCTGATTCCCCGCCTCTGATTCCCCGCCCCTGTTTCCCCATATCTGATTCCCCGCCTCTGATTCCCCATATCTCAGTCCCCGCCTCTGATTCCCCAACTTTGATTCCCCACCTCTGATTCCCCAGCTCTGATTCCCCGCCTCTGATTCCCCGCATCTGATTCCCTGCATCTGATTCCCAGCCTCTGATTCCCTGCCTCTGATTCCCAACCTCTGATTCCCCACCTCTGATTCCCCATATCTGATTCCCCGCCTCTGATTCCCCGCCTCTGTTTCCCCATATCTGATTCCCCGCCTCTGAATCCCCAACTCTGATTCCCTACCTCTAATTTCCCAGCTCTGATTCCCCGCCTCTGATTCCCCGTGTCTGATTTCCTGCCTCTGATTCCCCGCCTCTGATTACCCATGTCTGAATCACCGCCTCTGATTCCCCACCTCTCATTCCCCATCTCTGATTCAGCACATCCGATTCCCTGCCTCTGATTCCCCGCCTCTGATTCACTGCCTCTGATTCCCCAGCTCTGATTCTCCGCCTCTGATTCACCGCGTCTTATTCCCTGCTTCTGATTCAGATTCCCTGCCTCTGATCCCCATCTCTGATTCCGCACATCTGATTCCCTGCCTCTGATTCCCCACCTCTGATTCCCCTTATCTGATTCCCCGCCTCTGTTTCCCCGCCTCTGATTCCCCGCCACTGTTTCCACATATCTAAATCCCCGCCTCTGATTCCCCAACTCTGATTCCCCACCTCTGATTCCCCAGCTCTGATTCCCCACCTCTGATTCCCCATATCTGATTCCCCGCCACTGTTTCCCCATATCTGATTCCCCATATCTGATTCCCCGCCTCTATTTGCCCGCCTCTGATTCCCCGCCTCTGTTTCCCCATATCTGATTCCCCGCCTCTGAATCCCCAACTCTGATTCCCTGCCTCTAATTTCACAGCTCTGATTCCCCGCCTCTGATTCCCCGTGTCTGATTTCCTGCCTCTGATTTCCCGCCTCTGATTACCCATGTCTGATTCACCGCCTCTGATTCCCCACCTCTGATTCCCCATCTCTGATTCCGCACATCCGATTCCCTGCCTCTGATTCCCCGCCTCTGATTCACTGCCTCTGCTTCCCCAGCTCTGATTCCCCGCCTCTGATTCCCCGCGTCTTATTCCCTGCTTCTGATTCTGATTCCCTGCCTCTGATTCCCCATCTCTGATTCCGCACATCTGATTCCCTGCCTCTGATTCCCCACCTCTGATTCCCCATATCTGATTTCCCGCCTCTGTTTCCCCGCCTCTGATTCCCCGCCTCTGTTTCCCCATATATAAGTCCCCGCCTCTGATTCCCCAACTCTGATTCCCCACCTCTGATTCCCCAGCTCTGATTCCCCGCCTCTGATCCCCGCATCTGATTCCCTGCATCTGATTCCCAGCCTCTGATTCCCTGCCTCTGATTCCCAACCTCTGATTCCCCACCTCTGATTCCCCATATCTGATTCCCCGCCTCTGTTTCTACGCCTCTGATTCCGCGCCTCTGTTTCCCCATATCTGATTCCCCGCCTCTATTTGCCCACCTCTGATTCCCCACCTCGGTTTCCCCATATCTGATTCCACGCCTCTGAATCCCCAACTCTGATTCCCTGCATCTAATTCCCCAGCTCTGACTCCCCGCCTCTGATTCCCCGTGTCTGATTTCCTGCCTCTGATTCCCCGCCTCTGATTACCCATGTCTGATTCACTGCCTCTGATTCCCCACCTCTGATTCCCCATCTCTGATTCCGCACATCCGATTCCCTGCCTCTGATTCCCCGCCTCTGATTCACCGCCTCTGATTCCCGGCCTCTGATTTCCCGCCTCTGATTCCCTGCCACTGATACCCCGCCCCTGATTCCCCACCTCTGATTCCCCATATCTGATTCCCCGCCTCTGTTTCCCCGCCTCTGATTCCCCGCCTCTGATTCGCCATATCTCATTCCCCGCCTCTGAATCCCCATCTCTGATTCCCGGACTCTGATTCCCCACCTCTGATTCCCGGCCTCTTATTCCCGGCATCTGATTCCGGCCTCTGATTCCCGGCCTCTGATTCCCTGCTTCTGATTCTGATTCCCTGCCTCTGATTCCCCATCTCTGATTCCGTACATCTGATTTCCTGCCTCTGATTCCCCACCTCTGATTCCCAACCTCTGATTCCCCACCTCTGATTCCCCATATCTGATTCCCCGCCTCTGTTTCCCCGCCTCTGATTCCCCAACTCTGATTCCCCACCTCTGATTCCCCAGCCCTGATTCCCCGCCTCTGATTCCCCACATCTGATTCCCGGCATCTGATTCCAAGCCTCTGATTCCCTGCCTCTGATTCCCAACCTCTGATTCCCCACCTCTGATTCCCCATATCTGATTCCCCGCCTCTGTTTCCCCACCTCTGATTCCCCGCCTCTGTTTCCCCATATCTGATTCCCGGCCTCTGATTCCCTGCCCTGATTCCCCATCTCTGTTTCACCCCCTTTGATTCGCCACCTCTGATTCCCCATATCTGATTCCCCGCCTCTGTTTCCCCGCCTCTGATTCCCTGCCTCTGATTCCCAATCTCTGATTCCACACCTCTGATTCCCCATATCTGATTCCCCGCCTCTGTTTCCCCGCCTCTGATTCCCCGCCCCTGTTTCCCCATATCTGATTCCCCGCCTCTGATTCCCCATATCTAAGTCCCCGCCTCTGATTCCCCAACTTTGATTCCCCACCTCTGATTCCCCAGCTCTGATTCCCCGCCTCTGATTCCCCGCATCTGATTCCCTGCATCTGATTCCCAGCCTCTGATTCCCTGCCTCTGATTCCCAACCTCTGATTCCCCGCCTCTGTTTCCACATATCTGATTCCCCGCCTCTATTTGCCCGCCTCTGATTCCCCGCCTCTGTTTCCCCATATCTGATTCCCCGCCTCTGAATCCCCAACTCTGATTCCCTACCTCTAATTTCCCAGCTCTGATTCCCCGCCTCTGATTCCCCGTGTCTGATTTCCTGCCTCTGATTCCCCGCCTCTGATTACCCATGTCTGAATCACCGCCTCTGATTCACCACCTCTGATTCCCCATCTCTGATTCAGCACATCCGATTCCCTGCCTCTGATTCCCCGCCTCTGATTCACTGCCTCTGATTCCCCAGCTCTGATTCTCCGCCTCTGATTCACCGCGTCTTATTCCCTGCTTCTGATTCAGATTCCCTGCCTCTGATCCCCATCTCTGATTCCGCACATCTGATTCCCTGCCTCTGATTCCCCACCTCTGATTCCCCTTATCTGATTCCCCGCCTCTGTTTCCCCGCCTCTGATTCCCTGCCACTGTTTCCACATATCTAAATCCCCGCCTCTGATTCCCCAACTCTGATTCCCCACCTCTGATTCCCCAGCTCTGATTCCCCACCTCTGATTCCCCATATCTGATTCCCCGCCACTGTTTCCCCATATCTGATTCCCCACCTCTATTTACCCGCCTCTGATTCCCCGCATCTGATTCCCTGCATCTAATTCCCCAGCTCTGATTCCCCGCCTCTGATTCCCCGTGTCTGATTTCCTGCCTCTGATTCCCCGCCTCTGATTACCCATGTCTGATTCACCGCCTCTGATTCCCCACCTCTGATTCCCCATCTCTGATTCCGCACATCCGATTACCTGCCTCTGATTCCCCGCCTCTTATTCACCGCCTCTGATTCCCGGCCTCTGATTTCCCGCCTCTGATTCCCTGCCACTGATACTCCGCCGCTGATTCCCCACCTCTGATTCCCCATATCTGATTTCTCGCCTCTGATTCCCCGCCTCTGATTCCCCATATCTGATACCCCGCCTCTGATTCCCCAACTCTGATTCCCCGCCTCTAATTCCCCAGCTCTGAATCCCCGCCTCTGATTCCCCGCGTCTGATTACCGGCCTCTGATTCCCCGCCTCTGATTCCCCATCTCTGATTCACAACCTCTGATTCCCCACCTCTGATTCCACATATCTGATTCCCCGCCTCTGTTTCCCCGCCTCTGATTCCCCACCTCTGATTCCCAATATCTGATTCCCCGCCTCTGATTCCCCACCTCTGATTCCCCGCCTCTGATTCGCCAGCTATGATTCCCCGCCTCTGATTCCACGCGTCTGATTCCCCGCGTTCTATTCCCCGCCTGTGATTCCCCGCCTGTGATTCCCCATCTCTGATTCACCACCTCTGATTCCCCACCTCTGATTCCCCATTTCTGATTCCCCACCTCTGTTTCCCCGCCTCTGATTCCCCGCCTCTGTTTCCCCATATCTGATTCCCCGCCTCTATTTGCCCGCCTCTGATTCCCCGCTTCTGTTTACCCATATCTGATTGCCCGCCTCTGAATCCCCAACTCTGATTCCCTGCCTCTAATTTCCCAGCTCTGATTCCCCGCCTCTGATTCCCCGTGTCTGATTTCCTGCCTCTGATTCCCCGCCTCTGATTACCCATGTCTGAATCACCGCCTCTGATTCCCCACCTCTGATTCCCCATCTCTGATTCAGCACATCCGATTCCCTGCCTCTGATTCCCCGCCTCTGATTCACTGCCTCTGATTCCCCAGCTCTGATTCTCCGCCTCTGATTCCCCGCGTCTTATTCCCTGCTTCTGATTCAGATTCCCTGCCTCTGATCCCCATCTCTGATTCCGCACATCTGATTCCCTGCCTCTGATTCCCCACCTCTGATTCCCCTTATCTGATTCCCCGCCTCTGTTTCCCCGCCTCTGATTCCCCGCCACTGTTTCCACATATCTAAATCCCCGCCTCTGATTCCCCAAATCTGATTCCCCACCTCTGATTCCCCAGCTCTGATTCCCCACCTCTGATTCCCCATATCTGATTCCCCAGCTCTGATTCCCCACCTCTGATTCCCCATATCTAAATCCCCGCCTCTGATTCCCCACCTCTGATTCCCCAGCTCTGATTCCCCGCCTCTGATTCCCCGCATCTGATTCCCTGCATCTGATTCCCAGCCTCTGATTCCCTGCCTCTGATTCCCAACCTCTGATTCCCCGCCTCTGTTTCCACATATCTGATTCCCCGCCTCTATTTGCCCGCCTCTGATTCCCCGCCTCTGTTTCCCCATATCTGATTCCCCGCCTCTGAATCCCCAACTCTGATTCCCTACCTCTAATTTCCCAGCTCTGATTCCCCGCCTCTGATTCCCCGTGTCTGATTTCCTGCCTCTGATTCCCCGCCTCTGATTACCCATGTCTGAATCACCGCCTCTGATTCACCACCTCTGATTCCCCATCTCTGATTCAGCACATCCGATTCCCTGCCTCTGATTCCCCGCCTCTGATTCACTGCCTCTGATTCCCCAGCTCTGATTCTCCGCCTCTGATTCACCGCGTCTTATTCCCTGCTTCTGATTCAGATTCCCTGCCTCTGATCCCCATCTCTGATTCCGCACATCTGATTCCCTGCCTCTGATTCCCCACCTCTGATTCCCCTTATCTGATTCCCCGCCTCTGTTTCCCCGCCTCTGATTCCCTGCCACTGTTTCCACATATCTAAATCCCCGCCTCTGATTCCCCAACTCTGATTCCCCACCTCTGATTCCCCAGCTCTGATTCCCCACCTCTGATTCCCCATATCTGATTCCCCGCCACTGTTTCCCCATATCTGATTCCCCACCTCTATTTACCCGCCTCTGATTCCCCGCATCTGATTCCCTGCATCTAATTCCCCAGCTCTGATTCCCCGCCTCTGATTCCCCGTGTCTGATTTCCTGCCTCTGATTCCCCGCCTCTGATTACCCATGTCTGATTCACCGCCTCTGATTCCCCACCTCTGATTCCCCATCTCTGATTCCGCACATCCGATTACCTGCCTCTGATTCCCCGCCTCTGATTCACCGCCTCTGATTCCCGGCCTCTGATTTCCCGCCTCTGATTCCCTGCCACTGATACTCCGCCGCTGATTCCCCACCTCTGATTCCCCATATCTGATTTCTCGCCTCTGATTCCCCGCCTCTGATTCCCCATATCTGATACCCCGCCTCTGATTCCCCAACTCTGATTCCCCGCCTCTAATTCCCCAGCTCTGAATCCCCGCCTCTGATTCCCCGCGTCTGATTACCGGCCTCTGATTCCCCGCCTCTGATTCCCCATCTCTGATTCACAACCTCTGATTCCCCACCTCTGATTCCACATATCTGATTCCCCGCCTCTGTTTCCCCGCCTCTGATTCCCCACCTCTGATTCCCAATATCTGATTCCCCGCCTCTGATTCCCCACCTCTGATTCCCCGCCTCTGATTCGCCAGCTATGATTCCCCGCCTCTGATTCCACACGTCTGATTCCCCGCGTTCTATTCCCCGCCTGTGATTCCCCGCCTGTGATTCCCCATCTCTGATTCACCACCTCTGATTCCCCACCTCTGATTCCCCATTTCTGATTCCCCACCTCTGTTTCCCCGCCTCTGATTCCCCGCCTCTGTTTCCCCATATCTGATTCCCCGCCTCTATTTGCCCGCCTCTGATTCCCCGCTTCTGTTTACCCATATCTGATTGCCCGCCTCTGAATCCCCAACTCTGATTCCCTGCCTCTAATTTCCCAGCTCTGATTCCCCGCCTCTGATTCCCCGTGTCTGATTTCCTGCCTCTGATTCCCCGCCTCTGATTACCCATGTCTGAATCACCGCCTCTGATTCCCCACCTCTGATTCCCCATCTCTGATTCAGCACATCCGATTCCCTGCCTCTGATTCCCCGCCTCTGATTCACTGCCTCTGATTCCCCAGCTCTGATTCTCCGCCTCTGATTCCCCGCGTCTTATTCCCTGCTTCTGATTCAGATTCCCTGCCTCTGATCCCCATCTCTGATTCCGCACATCTGATTCCCTGCCTCTGATTCCCCACCTCTGATTCCCCTTATCTGATTCCCCGCCTCTGTTTCCCCGCCTCTGATTCCCCGCCACTGTTTCCACATATCTAAATCCCCGCCTCTGATTCCCCAAATCTGATTCCCCACCTCTGATTCCCCAGCTCTGATTCCCCACCTCTGATTCCCCATATCTGATTCCCCAGCTCTGATTCCCCACCTCTGATTCCCCATATCTAAATCCCCGCCTCTGATTCCCCACCTCTGATTCCCCAGCTCTGATTCCCCACCTCTGATTCCCCATATCTGATTCCCCGCCACTGTTTCCCCATATCTGATTCCCCACCTCTATTTGCCCGCCTCTGATTCCCCACCTCTGATTCCCCACCTCTGTTTCCCCATATCTGATTCCCCACCTCTGAATGCCCAACTCTAATTCCCTGCATCTAATTCCCCAGCTCTGATTCCCCGCCTCTGATACCCCGTGTCTGATTTCCTGCCTCTGATTCCCCGCCTCTGATTACCCATGTCTGATTCACCGCCTCTGATTCCCCACCTCTGATTCCCCATCTCTGATTCCGCACATCCGATTACCTGCCTCTGATTCCCCGCCTCTGATTCACCGCCTCTGATTCCCGGCCTCTGATTTCCCGCCTCTGATTCCCTGCCACTGATACTCCGCCCCTGATTCCCCACGTCTGATTCCCCATATCTGATTTCTCGCCTCTGTTTCCCCGCCTCTGATTCCCCGCCTCTGATTCCCCATATCTGATACCCCGCCTCTGATTCCCCAACTCTGATTCCCCGCCTCTAATTCCCCAGCTCTGAATCCCCGCCTCTGATTCCCCGCGTCTGATTACCGGCCTCTGATTCCCCGCCTCTGATTCCCCATCTCTGATTCACAACCTCTGATTCCCCACCTCTGATTCCACATATCTGATTCCCCGCCTCTGTTTCCCCGCCTCTGATTCCCCACCTCTGATTCCCAATATCTGATTCCCCGCCTCTGATTCCCCACCTCTGATTCCCCGCCTCTGATTCGCCAGCTATGATTCCCCGCCTCTGATTCCACGCGTCTGATTCCCTGCCTCTGATTCCCCGCCTCTGATTCCCCATCTCTGATTCAGCACATCCGATTCCCTGCCTCTGATTCCCCGCCTCTGATTCACTGCCTCTGATTCCCCAGCTCTGATTCACCACCTCTGATTCCCCGCGTCTGATTCCCCGTCTCTGATTCCGCATCTCTGATTCCCCATCTCTGATTCCCCAATTCTGATTCCCCGCCTCTGATTCCCCAGCTCTGATTCCTCGCCTCTGATTCCCTTCCTCTGATTCCCAACCTCTGATTACCCACCTCTGATTTCCCATATTGATTCCCTGCATCTGATTCCCTGCCTCTGATTCCCCAACTCTGATTCCCCGCCTCTGATTCCCCAGCTCTGATTCCCCGCCTCTGATTCCCCGTGTTTGATTCCCTGCCTCTGATTCCCGGCCTCTGATTCCCCATCTCTGATTCACCGCCTTTGATTCGCCACCTCTGATTCCCCATATCTGATTCCCCACATCTGTTTCCCCGCCTCTGATTCCCCGCCTCTGATTCCCCATATCTCATTCCCCGCCTCTGAATCCCATCTCTGATTCCCGGACTCTGATTCCCCATCTCTGATTCCCGGCCTCTTATTCCCGGCATCTGATTCCGGCCTCTGATTCCCGGCCTCTGATTCCCTGCTTCTGATTCTGATTCCCTGCCTCTGATTCCCCATCTCTGATTCCGTACATCTGATTTCCTGCCTCTGATTCCCCACCTCTGATTCCCCATATCTGATTCCCCGCCTCTGTTTCCCCGCCTCTGATTCCCCGCCTCTGTTTCCAAATATCTAAGTCCCCGCCTCTGATTCCCCAACTCTGATTCCCCACCTCTGATTCCCCAGCTCTGATACCCCGCCTCTGATTTCCCGCATCTGATTCCCTGCATCTGATTCCAAGCCTCTGATTCCCTGCCTCTGATTCCCAACGTCTGATTCCCCACCTCTGATTCCCCATATCTGATTCCCCGCCTCTGTTTCCCCGCCTCTTATTCCCCGCCTCTGTTTCCCCATATCTGATTCACAGCCTCAGATTCCCCGCCTCTGATTCCCCGCCTCTGATTCCCTGCCTCTGATTCCCCATCTCCGATTCTGCACATCTGATTCCCTGCCTCTGATTCCCCTCCTCTGATTCCCCGCCTCTGATTCCCTGCCTCTGATTCCCAACCTCTGATTCCCCACCTCTGATTCCCCATATCTGATTCCCCGCCTCTGTTTCCCCGCCTCTGATTCCCCTCCTCTGATTCCCCAACTCTAATTCCCCGCCTCTGATTCCCCAGCTCTGATTCCCAGTGTTTGATTCCCTGCCTCTGATTCCCTGCCCTGATTCCCCATCTCTGTTTCACCGCCTTTGATTCGCCACCTCTGATTCCCCATATCTGATTCCCCGCCTCTGTTTCCCCGCCTCTGATTCCCTGCCTCTGATTCCCAACCTCTGATTCCACACCTCTGATTCCCCATATGTGATTCCCCGCCTCTGTATCCCCGCCTCTGATTCCCCGCCCCTGTTTCCCCATATCTGATTCCCCGCCTCTGATTCCCCATATCTAAGTCCCCGCCTCTGATTCCCCAACTTTGATTCCCCACCTCTGCTTCCCCAGCTCTGATTCCCCGCCTCTGATTCCCCGCATCTGATTCCCTGCATCTGATTCCCAGCCTCTGATTCCCCGCCTGTGATTCCCCATCTTTGATTCACCACCTCTGATTCCCCACCTCTGATTCCCCATATCTGATTCCCCGCCTCTATTTGCCCGCCTCTGATTCCCCGCCTCTGTTTCCCCATATCTGATTCCCCGCCTCTGAATCCCCAACTCTGATTCCCTGCCTCTAATTTCACAGCTCTGATTCCCCGCCTCTGATTCCCCGTGTCTGATTTCCTGCCTCTGATTTCCCGCCTCTATATACCCATGTCTGATTCACCGCCTCTGATTCCCCACCTCTGATTCCCCATCTCTGATTCCGCACATCCGATTCCCTGCCTCTGATTCCCCGCCTCTGATTCACTGCCTCTGCTTCCCCAGCTCTGATTCCCCGCCTCTGATTCCCCGCGTCTTATTCCCTGCTTCTGATTCTGATTCCCTGCCTCTGATTCCCCATCTCTGATTCCGCACATCTGATTCCCTGCCTCTGATTCCCCACCTCTGATTCCCCATATCTGATTTCCCGCCTCTGTTTCCCCGCCTCTGATTCCCCGCCTCTGTTTCCCCATATATAAGTCCCCGCCTCTGATTCCCCAACTCTGATTCCCCACCTCTGATTCCCCAGCTCTGATTCCCCGCCTCTGATCCCCGCATCTGATTCCCTGCATCTGATTCCCAGCCTCTGATTCCCTGCCTCTGATTCCCAACCTCTGATTCCCCACCTCTGATTCCCCATATCTGATTCCCCGCCTCTGTTTCTACGCCTCTGATTCCGCGCCTCTGTTTACCCATATCTGATTCCCCGCCTCTATTTGCCCACCTCTGATTCCCCACCTCGGTTTCCCCATATCTGATTCCACGCCTCTGAATCCCCAACTCTGATTCCCTGCATCTAATTCCCCAGCTCTGACTCCCCGCCTCTGATTCCCCGTGTCTGATTTCCTGCCTCTGATTCCCCGCCTCTGATTACCCATGTCTGATTCACTGCCTCTGATTCCCCACCTCTGATTCCCCATCTCTGATTCCACACATCCGATTCCCTGCCTCTGATTCCCCGCCTCTGATTCACCGCCTCTGATTCCCGGCCTCTGATTTCCCGCCTCTGATTCCCTGCCACTGATACCCCGCCCCTGATTCCCCACCTCTGATTCCCCATATCTGATTCCCCGCCTCTGTTTCCCCGCCTCTGATTCCCCGCCTCTGATTCGCCATATCTCATTCCCCGCCTCTGAATCCCCATCTCTGATTCCCGGACTCTGATTCCCCACCTCTGATTCCCGGCCTCTTATTCCCGGCATCTGATTCCGGCCTCTGATTCCCGGCCTCTGATTCCCTGCTTCTGATTCTGATTTCCTGCCTCTGATTCCCCACCTCTGATTCCCAACCTCTGATTCCCCACCTCTGATTCCCCATATCTGATTCCCCGCCTCTGTTTCCCCGCCTCTGATTCCCCAACTCTGATTCCCCACCTCTGATTCCCCAGCCCTGATTCCCCGCCTCTGATTCCCCACATCTGATTCCCTGCATCTGATTCCAAGCCTCTGATTCCCTGCCTCTGATTCCCAACCTCTGAGTCCCCACCTCTGATTCCCCATATCTGATTCCCCGCCTCTGTTTCCCCACCTCTGATTCCCCGCCTCTGTTTCCCCATATCTGATTCCCGGCCTCTGATTCCCTGCCCTGATTCCCCATCTCTGTTTCACCCCCTTTGATTCGCCACCTCTGATTCCCCATATCTGATTCCCCGCCTCTGTTTCCCCGCCTCTGATTCCCTGCCTCTGATTCCCAACCTCTGATTCCACACCTCTGATTCCCCATATCTGATTCCCCGCCTCTGTTTCCCCGCCTCTGATTCCCCGCCCCTGTTTCCCCATATCTGATTCCCCGCCTCTGATTCCCCATATCTAATTCCTCGCCTCTGATTCCCCAACGTTGATTCCCCACCTCTGATTCCCCAGCTCTGATTCCCCACCTCTGATTCCCCGCATCTGATTCCCTGCATCTGATTCCCAGCCTCTGATTCCCTGCCTCTGATTCCCAACCTCTGATTCCCCGCCTCTGTTTCCACATATCTGATTCCCTGCCTCTATTTGCCCGCCTCTGATTCCCCGCCTCTGTTTCCCCATATCTGATTCCCCGCCTCTGAATCCCCAACTCTGATTCCCTACCTCTAATTTCCCAGCTCTGATTCCCCGCCTCTGATTCCCTGTGTCTGATTTCCTGCCTCTGATTCCCCGCCTCTGATTACCCATGTCTGAATCACCGCCTCTGATTCACCACCTCTGATTCCCCATCTCTGATTCAGCACATCCGATTCCCTGCCTCTGATTCCCCGCCTCTGATTCACTGCCTCTGATTCCCCAGCTCTGATTCTCCGCCTCTGATTCACCGCGTCTTATTCCCTGCTTCTGATTCAGATTCCCTGCCTCTGATCCCCATCTCTGATTCCGCACATCTGATTCCCTGCCTCTGATTCCCCACCTCTGATTCCCCTTATCTGATTCCCCGCCTCTGTTTCCCCGCCTCTGATTCCCCGCCACTGTTTCCACATATCTAAATCCCCGCCTCTGATTCCCCAACTCTGATTCCCCACCTCTGATTCCCCAGCTCTGATTCCCCACCTCTGATTCCCCATATCTGATTCCCCGCCACTGTTTCCCCATATCTGATTCCCCACCTCTATTTACCCGCCTCTGATTCCCCGCCTCTGATTCCCTGCATCTAATTCCCCAGCTCTGATTTCCCGCCTCTGATTCCCCATCTCTGATTCAGCACATCCGATTCCCTGCCTCTGATTCCCCGCCTCTGATTCACTGCCTCTGATTCCCCAGCTCTGATTCTCCGCCTCTGATTCCCCGCGTCTTATTCCCTGCTTCTGATTCAGATTCCCTGCCTCTGATCCCCATCTCTGATTCCGCACATCTGATTCCCTGCCTCTGATTCCCCACCTCTGATTCCCCTTATCTGATTCCCCGCCTCTGTTTCCCCGCCTCTGATTCCCCGCCACTGTTTCCACATATCTAAATCCCCGCCTCTGATTCCCCAAATCTGATTCCCCACCTCTGATTCCCCAGCTCTGATTCCCCACCTCTGATTCCCCATATCTGATTCCCCAGCTCTGATTCCGCATCTCTGATTCCCCATCTCTGATTCCCCAATTCTGATTCCCCGCCTCTGATTCCCCAGCTCTGATTCCTCGCCTCTGATTCCCTTCCTCTGATTCCCAACCTCTGATTACCCACCTCTGATTTCCCATATTGATTCCCTGCATCTGATTCCCTGCCTCTGATTCCCCAACTCTGATTCCCCGCCTCTGATTCCCCAGCTCTGATTCCCCGCCTCTGATTCCCCGTGTTTGATTCCCTGCCTCTGATTCCCGGCCTCTGATTCCCCATCTCTGATTCACCGCCTTTGATTCGCCACCTCTGATTCCCCATATCTGATTCCCCACATCTGTTTCCCCGCCTCTGATTCCCCGCCTCTGATTCCCCATATCTCATTCCCCGCCTCTGAATCCCATCTCTGATTCCCGGACTCTGATTCCCCATCTCTGATTCCCGGCCTCTTATTCCCGGCATCTGATTCCGGCCTCTGATTCCCGGCCTCTGATTCCCTGCTTCTGATTCTGATTCCCTGCCTCTGATTCCCCATCTCTGATTCCGTACATCTGATTTCCTGCCTCTGATTCCCCACCTCTGATTCCCCATATCTGATTCCCCGCCTCTGTTTCCCCGCCTCTGATTCCCCGCCTCTGTTTCCAAATATCTAAGTCCCCGCCTCTGATTCCCCAACTCTGATTCCCCACCTCTGATTCCCCAGCTCTGATACCCCGCCTCTGATTCCCCGCATCTGATTCCCTGCATCTGATTCCAAGCCTCTGATTCCCTGCCTCTGATTCCCAACGTCTGATTCCCCACCTCTGATTCCCCATATCTGATTCCCCGCCTCTGTTTCCCCGCCTCTTATTCCCCGCCTCTGTTTCCCCATATCTGATTCACGGCCTCAGATTCCCCGCCTCTGATTCCCCGCCTCTGATTCCCTGCCTCTGATTCCCCATCTCCGATTCTGCACATCTGATTCCCTGCCTCTGATTCCCCTCCTCTGATTCCCCGCCTCTGATTCCCTGCCTCTGATTCCCAACCTCTGATTCCCCACCTCTGATTCCCCATATCTGATTCCCCGCCTCTGTTTCCCCGCCTCTGATTCCCCTCCTCTGATTCCCCAACTCTAATTCCCCGCCTCTGATTCCCCAGCTCTGATTCCCAGTGTTTGATTCCCTGCCTCTGATTCCCTGCCCTGATTCCCCATCTCTGTTTCACCGCCTTTGATTCGCCACCTCTGATTCCCCATATCTGATTCCCCGCCTCTGTTTCCCCGCCTCTGATTCCCTGCCTCTGATTCCCAACCTCTGATTCCACACCTCTGATTCCCCATATCTGATTCCCCGCCTCTGTATCCCCGCCTCTGATTCCCCGCCCCTGTTTCCCCATATCTGATTCCCCGCCTCTGATTCCCCATATCTAAGTCCCCGCCTCTGATTCCCCAACTTTGATTCCCCACCTCTGCTTCCCCAGCTCTGATTCCCCGCCTTTGATTCCCCGCATCTGATTCCCTGCATCTGATTCCCAGCCTCTGATTCCCCGCCTGTGATTCCCCATCTCTGATTCACCACCTCTGATTCCCCACCTCTGATTCCCCATATCTGATTCCCCGCCTCTATTTGCCCGCCTCTGATTCCCCGCCTCTGTTTCCCCATATCTGATTCCCCGCCTCTGAATCCCCAACTCTGATTCCCTGCCTCTAATTTCACAGCTCTGATTCCCCGCCTCTGATTCCCCGTGTCTGATTTCCTGCCTCTGATTTCCCGCCTCTATATACCCATGTCTGATTCACCGCCTCTGATTCCCCACCTCTGATTCCCCATCTCTGATTCCGCACATCCGATTCCCTGCCTCTGATTCCCCGCCTCTGATTCACTGCCTCTGCTTCCCCAGCTCTGATTCCCCGCCTCTGATTCCCCGCGTCTTATTCCCTGCTTCTGATTCTGATTCCCTGCCTCTGATTCCCCATCTCTGATTCCGCACATCTGATTCCCTGCCTCTGATTCCCCACCTCTGATTCCCCATATCTGATTTCCCGCCTCTGTTTCCCCGCCTCTGATTCCCCGCCTCTGTTTCCCCATATATAAGTCCCCGCCTCTGATTCCCCAACTCTGATTCCCCACCTCTGATTCCCCAGCTCTGATTCCCCGCCTCTGATCCCCGCATCTGATTCCCTGCATCTGATTCCCAGCCTCTGATTCCCTGCCTCTGATTCCCAACCTCTGATTCCCCACCTCTGATTCCCCATATCTGATTCCCCGCCTCTGTTTCTACGCCTCTGATTCCGCGCCTCTGTTTACCCATATCTGATTCCCCGCCTCTATTTGCCCACCTCTGATTCCCCACCTCGGTTTCCCCATATCTGATTCCACGCCTCTGAATCCCCAACTCTGATTCCCTGCATCTAATTCCCCAGCTCTGACTCCCCGCCTCTGATTCCCCGTGTCTGATTTCCTGCCTCTGATTCCCCGCCTCTGATTACCCATGTCTGATTCACTGCCTCTGATTCCCCACCTCTGATTCCCCATCTCTGATTCCACACATCCGATTCCCTGCCTCTGATTCCCCGCCTCTGATTCACCGCCTCTGATTCCCGGCCTCTGATTTCCCGCCTCTGATTCCCTGCCACTGATACCCCGCCCCTGATTCCCCACCTCTGATTCCCCATATCTGATTCCCCGCCTCTGTTTCCCCGCCTCTGATTCCCCGCCTCTGATTCGCCATATCTCATTCCCCGCCTCTGAGTCCCCATCTCTGATTCCCGGACTCTGATTCCCCACCTCTGATTCCCGGCCTCTTATTCCCGGCATCTGATTCCGGCCTCTGATTCCCGGCCTCTGATTCCCTGCTTCTGATTCTGATTCCCTGCCTCTGATTCCCCATCACTGATTCCGTACATCTGATTTCCTGCCTCTGATTCCCCACCTCTGATTCCCAACCTCTGATTCCCCACCTCTGATTCCCCATATCTGATTCCCCGCCTCTGTTTCCCCGCCTCTGATTCCCCAACTCTGATTCCCCACCTCTGATTCCCCAGCCCTGATTCCCCGCCTCTGATTCCCCACATCTGATTCCCTGCATCTGATTCCAAGCCTCTGATTCCCTGCCTCTGATTCCCAACCTCTGAGTCCCCACCTCTGATTCCCCATATCTGATTCCCCGCCTCTGTTTCCCCACCTCTGATTCCCCGCCTCTGTTTCCCCATATCTGATTCCCGGCCTCTGATTCCCTGCCCTGATTCCCCATCTCTGTTTCACCCCCTTTGATTCGCCACCTCTGATTCCCCATATCTGATTCCCCGCCTCTGTTTCCCCGCCTCTGATTCCCTGCCTCTGATTCCCAACCTCTGATTCCACACCTCTGATTCCCCATATCTGATTCCCCGCCTCTGTTTCCCCGCCTCTGATTCCCCGCCCCTGTTTCCCCATATCTGATTCCCCGCCTCTGATTCCCCATATCTAATTCCTCGCCTCTGATTCCCCAACTTTGATTCCCCACCTCTGATTCCCCAGCTCTGATTCCCCACCTCTGATTCCCCGCATCTGATTCCCTGCATCTGATTCCCAGCCTCTGATTCCCTGCCTCTGATTCCCAACCTCTGATTCCCCGCCTCTGTTTCCACATATCTGATTCCCCGCCTCTATTTGCCCGCCTCTGATTCCCCGCCTCTGTTTCCCCATATCTGATTCCCCGCCTCTGAATCCCCAACTCTGATTCCCTACCTCTAATTTCCCAGCTCTGATTCCCCGCCTCTGATTCCCTGTGTCTGATTTCCTGCCTCTGATTCCCCGCCTCTGATTACCCATGTCTGAATCACCGCCTCTGATTCACCACCTCTGATTCCCCATCTCTGATTCAGCACATCCGATTCCCTGCCTCTGATTCCCCGCCTCTGATTCACTGCCTCTGATTCCCCAGCTCTGATTCTCCGCCTCTGATTCACCGCGTCTTATTCCCTGCTTCTGATTCAGATTCCCTGCCTCTGATCCCCATCTCTGATTCCGCACATCTGATTCCCTGCCTCTGATTCCCAACCTCTGATTCCCCTTATCTGATTCCCCGCCTCTGTTTCCCCGCCTCTGATTCCCCGCCACTGTTTCCACATATCTAAATCCCCGCCTCTGATTCCCCAACTCTGATTCCCCACCTCTGATTCCCCAGCTCTGATTCCCCACCTCTGATTCCCCATATCTGATTCCCCGCCACTGTTTCCCCATATCTGATTCCCCACCTCTATTTACCCGCCTCTGATTCCCCGCCTCTGATTCCCTGCATCTAATTCCCCAGCTCTGATTCCCCGCCTCTGATTCCCCGTGTCTGATTTCCTGCCTCTGATTCCCCGCCTCTGATTACCCATGTCTGATTCACCGCCTCTGATTCCCCACCTCTGATTCCCCATCTCTGATTCCGCACATCCGATTACCTGCCTCTGATTCCCCGCCTCTGATTCACCGCCTCTGATTCCCGGCCTCTGATTTCCCGACTCTGATTCCCTGCCACTGATACTCCGCCGCTGATTCCCCACCTCTGATTCCCCATATCTGATTTCTCGCCTCTGATTCCCCGCCTCTGATTCCCCATATCTGATACCCCGCCTCTGATTCCCCAACTCTGATTCCCCGCCTCTAATTCCCCAGCTCTGAATCCCCGCCTCTGATTCCCCGCGTCTGATTACCGGCCTCTGATTCCCCGCCTCTGATTCCCCATCTCTGATTCACAACCTCTGATTCCCCACCTCTGATTCCACATATCTGATTCCCCGCCTCTGTTTCCCCGCCTCTGATTCCCCACCTCTGATTCCCAATATCTGATTCCCCGCCTCTGATTCCCCACCTCTGATTCCCCGCCTCTGATTCGCCAGCTATGATTCCCCGCCTCTGATTCCACGCGTCTGATTCCCTGCCTCTGATTCCCCGCCTCTGATTCCACATCTCTGATTCACCACCTCTGATTCCCCGCGTCTGATTCCCCGCCTCTGATTCCGCATCTCTGATTCCCCATCTCTGATTCCCCAATTCTGATTCCCCGCCTCTGATTCCCCAGCTCTGATTCCTCGCCTCTGATTCCCTTCCTCTGATTCCCAACCTCTGATTCCCCACCTCTGATTTCCCATATTGATTCCCTGCATCTGATTCCCTGCCTCTGATTCCCCAACTCTGATTCCCCGCCTCTGATTCCCCAGCTCTGATTCCCCGCCTCTGATTCCCCGTGTTTGATTCCCTGCCTCTGATTCCCGGCCTCTGATTCCCCATCTCTGATTCACCGCCTTTGATTCGCCACCTCCGATTCCCCATATCTGATTCCCCACATCTGTTTCCCCGCCTCTGATTCCCCACCTCTGATTCCCCATATCTCATTCCCCGCCTCTGAATCCCATCTGTGATTCCCGGACTCTGATTCCCCATCTCTGATTCCCGGCCTCTTATTCCCTGCATCTGATTCCGGCCTCTGATTCCCGGCCTCTGATTCCCTGCTTCTGATTCTGATTCCCTGCCTCTGATTCCCCATCTCTGATTCCGTACATCTGATTTCCTGCCTCTGATTCCCCACCTCTGATTCCCCATATCTGATTCCCCGCCTCTGTTTCCCCGCCTCTGATTCCCCGCCTCTGTTTCCCAATATCTAAGTCCCCGCCTCTGATTCCCCAACTCTGATTCCCCACCTCTGATTCCCCAGCTCTGATTCCCCGCCTCTGATTCCCCGCATCTGATTCCCTGCATCTGATTCCAAGCCTCTGATTCCCTGCCTCTGATTGCCAACCTCTGATTCCCCACCTCTGATTCCCCATATCTGATTCCCCGCCTCTGTTTCCCCGCCTCTTATTCCCCGCCTCTGTTTCCCGGCCTCTTATTCCCGGCATCTGATTCCGGCCTCTGATTCCCGGCCTCTGATTCCCTGCTTCTGATTCTGATTCCCTGCCTCTGATTCCCCATCTCTGATTCCGTACATCTGATTTCCTGCCTCTGATTCCCCACCTCTGATTCCCCATATCTGATTCCCCGCCTCTGTTTCCCCGCCTCTGATTCCCCGCCTCTGTTTCCCAATATCTAAGTCCCCGCCTCTGATTCCCCAACTCTGATTCCCCACCTCTGATTCCCCAGCTCTGATTCCCCGCCTCTGATTCCCCGCATCTGATTCCCTGCATCTGATTCCAAGCCTCTGATTCCCTGCCTCTGATTGCCAACCTCTGATTCCCCACCTCTGATTCCCCATATCTGATTCCCCGCCTCTGTTTCCCCGCCTCTTATTCCCCGCCTCTGTTTCCCCATATCTGATTCCCGGCCTCAGATTCCCCGCCTCTGATTCCCCGCCTCTGATTCCCTGCCTCTGATTCCCCATCTCCGATTCCGCACATCTGATTCCCTGCCTCTGATTCCCCTACTCTGATTCCCCGCCTCTGATTCCCTGCCTCTGATTCCCAACCTCTGATTCCCCACCTCTGATTCCCCATATCTGATTCCCCGCCTCTGTTTCCCCGCCTCTGATTCCCCTCCTCTGATTCCCCAACTCTAATTCCCCGCCTCTGATTCCCCAGCTCTGATTCCCCGTGTTTGATTCCCTGCCTCTGATTCCCTGCCCTGATTCCCCATCTCTGTTTCACCGCCTTTGATTCGCCACCTCTGATTCCCCATATCTGATTCCCCGCCTCTGTTTCCCCGCCTCTGATTCCCTGCCTCTGATTCCCAACCTCTGATTCCACACCTCTGATTCCCCATATCTGATTCCCCGCCTCTGTTTCCCCGCCTCTGATTCCCCGCCCCTGTTTCCCCATATCTGATTCCCCGCCTCTGATTCCCCATATCTAAGTCCCCGCCTCTGATTCCCCAACTTTGATTCCCCACCTCTGATTCCCCAGCTCTGATTCCCTGCCTCTGATTCCCCGCATCTGATTCCCTGCATCTGATTCCCAGCCTCTGATTCCCCGCCTGTGATTCCCCATCTCTGATTCACCACCTCTGATTCCCCACCTCTGATTCCCCATATCTGATTCCCCGCCTCTATTTGCCCGCCTCTGATTCCCCGCCTCTGTTTCCCCATATCTGATTCCCGCCTCTGAATCCCCAACTCTGATTCCCTGCCTCTAATTTCACAGCTCTGATTCCCCGCCTCTGATTCCCCGTGTCTGATTTCCTGCCTCTGATTCCCCGCCTCTGATTACCCATGTCTGATTCACCGCCTCTGATTCCCCACCTTTGATTCCCCATCACTGATTCCGCACATCCGATTCCCTGCCTCTGATTCCCCGCCTCAGATTCACTGCCTCTGCTTCCCCAGCTCTGATTCCCCGCCTCTGATTCCCCGCGTCTTATTCCCTGCTTCTGATTCTGATTCCCTGCCTCTGATTCCCCATCTCTGATTCCGCACATCTGATTCCCTGCCTCTGATTCCCCACCTCTGATTCCCCATATCTGATTACCCGCCTCTGTTTCCCCGCCTCTGATTCCCCGCCTCTGTTTCCCCATATCTAAGTCCCCGCCTCTGATTCCCCAACTCTGATTCCCCACCTCTGATTCCCCAGCTCTGATTCCCCGCCTCTGATCCGCGCATCTGATTCCCTGCATCTGAATCCCAGCCTCTGATTCCCTGCCTCTGATTCCCAACCTCTGATTCCCCACCTCTGATTCCCCATATCTGATTCCCCGCCTCTGTTTCTACGCCTCTGATTCCCCGCCTCAGTTTCCCCATATCTGATTCCCCGCCTTTATTTGCCCACCTCTGATTCCCCACCTCGGTTTCCCCATATCTGATTCCCCGCCTCTGAATCCCCAACTCTGATTCACTGCATCTAATTCCCCAGCTCTGACTCCCCGCCTCTGATTCCCCGTGTCTGATTTCCTGCCTCTGATTCCCCGCCTCTGATTACCCATGTCTGATTCACTGCCTCTGATTCCCCACCTCTGATTCCCCATCTCTGATTCCGCACATCCGATTCCCTGCCTCTGATTCCCCGCCTCTGATTCACCGCCTCTGATTCACCGCCTCTGATTCCCGGCCTCTGATTTCCCGCCTCTGATTCCCTGCCACTGATACCCCGCCCCTGATTCCCCACCTCTGATTCCCCATATCTGATTCCCCGCCTCTGTTTCCCCGCCTCTGATTCCCCGCCTCTGATTCGCCATATCTCATTCCCCGCCTCTGAATCCCCATCTCTGATTCCCGGACTCTGATTCCCCACCTCTGATTCCCGGCCTCTTATTCCCGGCATCTGATTCCGGCCTCTGATACCCGGCCTCTGATTCCCTGCCTCTGATTCCCCATCACTGATTCCGTACATCTGATTTCCTGCCTCTGATTCCCCACCTCTGATTCCCAACCTCTGATTCCCCACCTCTGATTCCCCATATCTGATTCCCCGCCTCTGATTCCCCGCCCCTGTTTCCCCATATCTGATTCCCCGCCTCTGATTCCCCATATCTCAGTCCCCGCCTCTGATTCCCCAACTTTGATTCCCCACCTCTGATTCCCCAGCTCTGATTCCCCGCCTCTGATTCCCCGCATCTGATTCCCTGCATCTGATTCCCAGCCTCTGATTCCCTGCCTCTGATTCCCAACCTCTGATTCCCCACCTCTGATTCCCCATATCTGATTCCCCGCCTCTGATTCCCCGCCTCTGTTTCCCCATATCTGATTCCCCGCCTCTGAATCCCCAACTCTGATTCCCTACCTCTAATTTCCCAGCTCTGATTCCCCGCCTCTGATTCCCCGTGTCTGATTTCCTGCCTCTGATTCCCCGCCTCTGATTACCCATGTCTGAATCACCGCCTCTGATTCCCCACCTCTCATTCCCCATCTCTGATTCAGCACATCCGATTCCCTGCCTCTGATTCCCCGCCTCTGATTCACTGCCTCTGATTCCCCAGCTCTGATTCTCCGCCTCTGATTCACCGCGTCTTATTCCCTGCTTCTGATTCAGATTCCCTGCCTCTGATCCCCATCTCTGATTCCGCACATCTGATTCCCTGCCTCTGATTCCCCACCTCTGATTCCCCTTATCTGATTCCCCGCCTCTGTTTCCCCGCCTCTGATTCCCCGCCACTGTTTCCACATATCTAAATCCCCGCCTCTGATTCCCCAACTCTGATTCCCCACCTCTGATTCCCCAGCTCTGATTCCCCACCTCTGATTCCCCATATCTGATTCCCCGCCACTGTTTCCCCATATCTGATTCCCCACCTCTATTTGCCCGCCTCTGATTCCCCACCTCTGAATCCCCACCTCTGTTTCCCCATATCTGATTCCCCACCTCTGAATCCCCAACTCTAATTCCCTGCATCTAATTCCCCAGCTCTGATTCCCCGCCTCTGATTCCCCGTGTCTGATTTCCTGCCTCTGATTCCCCGCCTCTGATTACCCATGTCTGATTCACCGCCTCTGATTCCCCACCTCTGATTCCCCATCTCTGATTCCGCACATCCGATTACCTGCCTCTGATTCCCCGCCTCTGATTCACCGCCTCTGATTCCCGGCCTCTGATTTCCCGCCTCTGATTCCCTGCCACTGATACTCCGCCCCTGATTCCCCACCTCTGATTCCCCATATCTGATTTCTCGCCTCTGATTCCCCGCCTCTGATTCCCCATATCTGATACACCGCCTCTGATTCCCTAACTCTGATTCCCCGCCTCTAATTCCCCAGCTCTGAATCCCCGCCTCTGATTCCCCGCGTCTGATTACCGGCCTCTGATTCCCCGCCTCTGATTCCCCATCTCTGATTCACAACCTCTGATTCCCCACCTCTGATTCCACATATCTGATTCCCCGCCTCTGTTTCCCCGCCTCTGATTCCCCACCTCTGATTCCCAATATCTGATTCCCCGCCTCTGATTCCCCACCTCTGATTCCCCGCCTCTGATTCGCCAGCTATGATTCCCCGCCTCTGATTCCACGCGTCTGATTCCCTGCCTCTGATTCCCCGCCTCTGATTCCACATCTCTGATTCACCACCTCTGATTCCCCGCGTCTGATTCCCCGCCTCTGATTCCGCATCTCTGATTCCCCATCTCTGATTCCCCAATTCTGATTCCCCGCCTCTGATTCCCCAGCTCTGATTCCTCGCCTCTGATTCCCTTCCTCTGATTCCCAACCTCTGATTCCCCACCTCTGATTTCCCATATTGATTCCCTGCATCTGATTCCCTGCCTCTGATTCCCCAACTCTGATTCCCCGCCTCTGATTCCCCAGCTCTGATTCCCCACCTCTGATTCCCCGTGTTTGATTCCCTGCCTCTGATTCCCGGCCTCTGATTCCCCATCTCTGATTCACCGCCTTTGATTCGCCACCTCTGATTCCCCATATCTGATTCCCCACATCTGTTTCCCCGCCTCTGATTCCCCGCCTCTGATTCCCCGTATCTCATTCCCCGCCTCTGAATCCCATCTCTGATTCCCGGAGTCTGATTCCCCATCTCTGATTCCCGGCCTCTTATTCCCGGCATCTGATTCCGGCCTCTGATTCCCGGCCTCTGATTCCCTGCTTCTGATTCTGATTCCCTGCCTCTGATTCCCCATCTCTGATTCCGTACATCTGATTTCCTGCCTCTGATTCCCCACCTCTGATTCCCCATATCTGATTCCCCGCCTCTGTTTCCCCGCCTCTGATTCCCCGCCTCTGTTTCCCAATATCTAAGTCCCCGCCTCTGATTCCCCAACTCTGATTCCCCACCTCTGATTCCCCAGCTCTGATTCCCCGCCTCTGATTCCCCGCATCTGATTCCCTGCATCTGATTCCAAGCCTCTGATTCCCTGCCTCTGATTGCCAACCTCTGATTCCCCACCTCTGATTCCCCATATCTGATTCCCCGCCTCTGTTTCCCCGCCTCTTATTCCCCGCCTCTGTTTCCCCATATCTGATTCCCGGCCTCAGATTCCCCGCCTCTGATTCCCCGCCTCTGATTCCCTGCCTCTGATTCCCCATCTCCGATTCCGCACATCTGATTCCCTGCCTCTGATTCCCCTACTCTGATTCCCCGCCTCTGATTCCCTGCCTCTGATTCCCAACCTCTGATTCCCCACCTCTGATTCCCCATATCTGATTCCCCGCCTCTGTTTCCCCGCCTCTGATTCCCCTCCTCTGATTCCCCAACTCTAATTCCCCGCCTCTGATTCCCCAGCTCTGATTCCCCGTGTTTGATTCCCTGCCTCTGATTCCCTGCCCTGATTCCCCATCTCTGTTTCACCGCCTTTGATTCGCCACCTCTGATTCCCCATATCTGATTCCCCGCCTCTGTTTCCCCGCCTCTGATTCCCTGCCTCTGATTCCCAACCTCTGATTCCACACCTCTGATTCCCCATATCTGATTCCCCGCCTCTGTTTCCCCGCCTCTGATTCCCCGCCCCTGTTTCCCCATATCTGATTCCCCGCCTCTGATTCCCCATATCTAAGTCCCCGCCTCTGATTCCCCAACTTTGATTCCCCACCTCTGATTCCCCAGCTCTGTTTCCCTGCCTCTGATTCCCCGCATCTGATTCCCTGCATCTGATTCCCAGCCTCTGATTCCCCGCCTGTGATTCCCCATCTCTGATTCACCACCTCTGATTCCCCACCTCTGATTCCCCATATCTGATTCCCCGCCTCTATTTGCCCGCCTCTGATTCCCCGCCTCTGTTTCCCCATATCTGATTCCCCGCCTCTGAATCCCCAACTCTGATTCCCTGCCTCTAATTTCACAGCTCTGATTCCCCGCCTCTGATTCCCCGTGTCTGATTTCCTGCCTCTGATTCCCCGCCTCTGATTACCCATGTCTGATTCACCGCCTCTGATTCCCCACCTTTGATTCCCCATCACTGATTCCGCACATCCGATTCCCTGCCTCTGATTCCCCGCCTCAGATTCACTGCCTCTGCTTCCCCAGCTCTGATTCCCCGCCTCTGATTCCCCGCGTCTTATTCCCTGCTTCTGATTCTGATTCCCTGCCTCTGATTCCCCATCTCTGATTCCGCACATCTGATTCCCTGCCTCTGATTCCCCACCTCTGATTCCCCATATCTGATTACCCGCCTCTGTTTCCCCGCCTCTGATTCCCCGCCTCTGTTTCCCCATATCTAAGTCCCCGCCTCTGATTCCCCAACTCTGATTCCCCACCTCTGATTCCCCAGCTCTGATTCCCCACCTCTGATCCCCGCATCTGATTCCCTGCATCTGATTCCCAGCCTCTGATTCTCTGCCTCTGATTCCCAACCTCTGATTCCCCACCTCTGATTCCCCATATCTGATTCCCCGCCTCTGTTTCTACGCCTCTGATTCCCCGCCTCAGTTTCCCCATATCTGATTCCCCGCCTTTATTTGCCCACCTCTGATTCCCCACCTCGGTTTCCCCATATCTGATTCCCCGCCTCTGAATCCCCAACTCTGATTCCCTGCATCTAATTCCCCAGCTCTGACTCCCCGCCTCTGATTCCCCGTGTCTGATTTCCTGCCTCTGATTCCCCGCCTCTGATTACCCATGTCTGATTCACTGCCTCTGATTCCCCACCTCTGATTCCCCATCTCTGATTCCGCACATCCGATTCCCTGCCTCTGATTCCCCGCCTCTGATTCACCGCCTCTGATTCACCGCCTCTGATTCCCGGCGTCTGATTTCCCGCCTCTGATTCCCTGCCACTGATACCCCGCCCCTGATTCCCCACCTCTGATTCCCCATATCTGATTCCCCGCCTCTGTTTCCCTGCCTCTGATTCCCCGCCTCTGATTCGCCATATCTCATTCCCCGCCTCTGAATCCCCATCTCTGATTCCCGGACTCTGATTCCCCACCTCTGATTCCCGGCCTCTTATTCCCGGCATCTGATTCCGGCCTCTGATTCCCGGCCTCTGATTCCCTGCCTCTGATTCCCCATCTCTGATTCCGTACATCTGATTTCCTGCCTCTGATTCCCCACCTCTGATTCCCAACCTCTGATTCCCCACCTCTGATTCCCCATATCTGATTCCCCGCCTCTGTTTCCCCGCCTCTGATTCCCCAACTCTGATTCCCCACCTCTGATTCCCCAGCTCTGATTCCCCGCCTCTGATTCCCCGCATCTGATTCCCTGCATCTGATTCCAAGCCTCTGATTCCCTGCCTCTGATTCCCAACCTCTGATTCCCCACCTGTGATTCCCCATATCTGATTCCCCGCCTCTGTTTCCCCGCCTCTGATTCCCCGCCTCTGTTTCCCCATATCTGATTCCCGGCCTCTGATTCCCCACCTCTGATTCCCCGCCTCTGATTCGCTGCCTCTGATTCCCCATCTCCGATTCCGCACATCTGATTCCCTGCCTCTGATTCCCCGCCTCTGATTCCCCGCCTCTGATTCCCTGCCTCTGATTCCCAACCTCTGATTCCCCACCTCAAATTCCCCATATCTGATTCCCCGCCTCTGTTTCCCCGCCTCTGATTCCCCTCCTCTGATTCCCCAACTCTAATTCCCCGCCTCTGATTCCCCAGCTCTGATTCCCCGTGTTTGATTCCCTGCCTCTGATTCCCTGCCCTGATTCCCCATCTCTGTTTCACCCCCTTTGATTCGCCACCTCTGATTCCCCATATCTGATTCCCCGCCTCTGTTTCCCCGCCTCTGATTCCCTGCCTCTGATTCCCAACCTCTGATTCCACACCTTTGATTCCCCATATCTGATTCCCCGCCTCTGTTTCCCCGCCTCTGATTCCCCGCCCCTGTTTCCCCATATCTGATTCCCCGCCTCTGATTCCCCATATCTAAGTCCCCGCCTCTGATTCCCCAACTTTGATTCCCCACCTCTGATTCCCCAGCTCTGATTCCCCGCCTCTGATTCCCCGCATCTGATTCCCTGCATCTGATTCCCAGCCTCTGATTCCCTGCCTCTGATTCCCAACCTCTGATTCCCCACCTCTGATTCCCCATATATGATTCCCCGCCTCTGTTTCCCCGCCTCTGATTCCCCGCCTCTGTTTCCACATATCTGATTCCCCGCCTCTATTTGCCCGCCTCTGATTCCCCGCCTCTGTTTCCCCATATCTGATTCCCCGCCTCTGAATCCCCAACTCTGATTCCCTGCCTCTAATTTCCCAGCTCTGATTCCCCGCCTCTGATTCCCCGTGTCTGATTTCCTGCCTCTGATTCCCTGCATCTGATTCCCAGCCTCTGATTCCCTGCCTCTGATTCCCAACCTCTGATTCCCCACCTCTGATTCCCCATATCTGATTCCCCGCCTCTGTTTCCCCGCCTCTGATTCCCCGCCTCTGTTTCCACATATCTGATTCCCCGCCTCTATTTGCCCGCCTCTGATTCCCCGCCTCTGTTTCCCCATATCTGATTCCCCGCCTCTGAATCCCCAACTCTGATTCCCTGCCTCTAATTTCCCAGCTCTGATTCCCCGCCTCTGATTCCCCGTGTCTGATTTCCTGCCTCTGATTCCCCGCCTCTGATTACCCATGTCTGATTCACCGCCTCTGATTCCACACCTCTGATTCCCCATCTCTGATTTTGCACATCCGATTCCCTGCCTCTGATTCCCCGCCTCTGATTCACTGCCTCTGCTTCCCCAGCTCTGATTCCCCGCCTCTGATTCCCCGCGTCTTATTCCCTGCTTCTGATTCTGATTCCCTGCCTCTTATTCCCCATCTCTGATTCCGCACATCTGATTCCCTGCCTCTGTTTCCCCACCTCTGATTCCCCGCCTCTGTTTCCCCATATCTAAGTCCCCACCTCTGATTCCCCAACTCTGATTCCTCACCTCTAATTCCCCAGCTCTGATTCCCCGCCTCTGATACCCGCATCTGATTCCCTGCATCTGATTCCCAGCCTCTGATTCCCTGCCTCTGATTCCCAACCTCTGATTCCCCACCTCTGATTCCCCATATCTGATTCCCCGCCTCTGTTTCCACGCCTCTGATTCCCCGCCTCTGTTTCCCCATATCTGATTCCCCGCCTCTATTTGCCCACCTCTGATTCCCCACCTCTATTTCCCCATATCTGATTCCCCGCCTCTGATTCCCCAACCCTGATTCCCCGCCTCTGATTCCCCAGCTCTGATTCCCTGCCTCTGATTCCCCGTGTTTGATTCCCTGCCTCTGATTGCCCGCCTCTGATTCCCCATCTCTGATTCACCGCCTTTGATTCGCCACCTCTGATTCCCCATATCTGATTCCCCGCCTCTGTATCCCCGCCTCTGATTCCCCGCCTCTGATTCCCCATATCTCATTCCCCACCTCTGAATCCCCATCTCTGATTCCCGGACTCTGATTCCCCACCTCTGATTCCCGGCCTCTTATTCCCGGCATCTGATTCCGGCCTCTGATTCCCGGCCTCTGATTCCCTGCTTCTGATTCTGATTCCCTGCCTCTGATTCCCCATCTCTGATTGCGCACATCTGATTCCCTGCCTCTGATTCCCCACCTCGGATTCCCCATATCTGATTCCCCGCCTCTGTTTCCCCGCCTCTGATTCCCCGCCTCTGTTTCCCAATATCTAAGTCCCCGCCTCTGATTCGCCAACTCTGATTCCCCACCTCTGATTCTCCAGCTCTGATTCCCTGCGTCTGATTCCCCGCATCTGATTCCCTGCATCTGATTCCAGGCCTCTGATTCCCTGCCTCTGATTCCCAACCTCTGATTCCCCACCTCTGATTCCCCATATCTGATTCCCCACCTCTGTTTCCCCGCCTCTGATTCCCCGCCTCTGTTTCCCCATATCCGATTCCCGGCCTCTGATTCCCCGCCTCTGATTCCCCGCCTCTGATTCCCTGCCTCTGATTCCCCATCTCCGATTCCGCACATCTGATTCCCTGCCTCTGATTCCCCGCCTCTGATTCCCCGCCTCTGATTCCCCTCCTCTGATTCCCTGCCTCTAATTTCCCAGCTCTGATTCCCCGCCTCTGATTCCCCGTGTCTGATTTCCTGCCTCTGATTCCCCGCCTCTGATTACCCATGTCTGAATCACCGCCTCTGATTCCCCACCTCTGATTCCCCATCTCTGATTCTCCGCCTCTGATTCCCCGCGTCTTATTCCCTGCTTCTGATTCAGATTCCCTGCCTCTGATCCCCATCTCTGATTCCGCACATCTGATTCCCTGCCTCTGATTCCCCACCTCTGATTCCCCTTATCTGATTCCCCGCCTCTGTTTCCCCGCCTCTGATTCCCCGCCACTGTTTCCACATATCTAAATCCCCGCCTCTGATTCCCCAACTCTGATTCCCCACCTCTGATTCCCCAGCTCTGATTCCCCACCTCTGATTTTCCATATCTGATTCCCCGCCACTGTTTCCCCATATCTGATTCCCCACCTCTATTTGCCCGCCTCTGATTCCCCACCTCTGATTCCCCACCTCTGTTTCCCCATATCTGATTCCCCACCTCTGAATCCCCAACTCTAATTCCCTGCATCTAATTCCCCAGCTCTGATTCCCCGCCTCTGATTACCCATGTCTGATTCACCGCCTCTGATTCCCCACCTCTGATTCCCCATCTCTGATTCCGCACATCCGATTACCTGCCTCTGATTCCCCGCCTCTGATTCACCACCTCTGATTCCCGGCCTCTGATTTCCCGCCTCTGATTCCCTGCCACTGATACTCCGCCCCTGATTCCCCACCTCTGATTCCCCATATCTGATTTCTCGCCTCTGTTTCCCCGCCTCTGATTCCCCGCCTCTGATTCCCCATATCTGATACCCCGCCTCTGATTCCCCAACTCTGATTCCCCGCCTCTGATTCCCCAGCTCTGAATCCCCGCCTCTGATTCCCCGCGTCTGATTACCGGCCTCTGATTCCCCGCCTCTGCTTCCCCGCCTCTGATTCCCCGCCTCTGTTTCCCCATATCTAATTCCCAACCTCTGATGCCCCAACTCTAATTCCCTGCCTCTGATTCCCCGCGTTCTATTCCCTGCCTCTGATCCCCCGCCTGTGATTCCCCATCTCTGATTCACCACCTCTGATTCCCCACCTCTGATTCCCCATATCTGATTCCCCGCCTCTGTTTCCCCGCCTCTGATTCCCCGCCTCTGTTTCCCCATATCTAATTCCCAACCTCTGATGCCCCAACTCTGATTCCCTGCCTCTGATTCCCCGCGTTCTATTCCCTGCCTCTGATTCCCCGCCTGTGATTCCCCATCTCTGATTCACCACCTCTGATTCCCCACCTCTGATTCCCCATTTTTGATTCCCCACCTCTGTTTCCCCGCCTCTGATTCCCCGCCTCTGTTTCCCCATATCTGATTCCCCGCCTCTATTTGCCCGCCTCTGATTCCCCGCCCCTGTTTCCCCATATCTAATTCACAACCTCTGATGCCCCAACTCTGATTCCCTGCCTCTGATTCCCCGCGTTCTATTCCCCGCCTCTGATTCCCCGCCTGTGATTCCCCATCTCTGATTCACCACCTCTGATTCCCCACCTCTGATTCCCCATTTCTGATTCCCCACCTCTGTTTCCCCGCCTCTGATTCCCCGCCTCTGTTTCCCCATATCTGATTCCCCGCCTCTATTTGCCCGCCTCTGATTCCCCGCCTCTGTTTACCCATATATGATTCCCCGCCTCTGAATCCCCAACTCTGATTCCCTGCCTCTAATTTCCCAGCTCTGATTCCCAGCCTCTGATTCCCCGTGTCTGATTTCCTGCCTCTGATTCCCCGCCTCTGATTACCCATGTCTGAATCACCGCCTCTGATTCCCCACCTCTGATTCCCCATCTCTGATTCTCCGCCTCTGATTCCCCGCGTCTTATTCCCTGCTTCTGATTCAGATTCCCTGCCTCTGATCCCCATCTCTGATTCCGCACATCTGATTCCCTGCCTCTGATTCGCCACCTCTGATTCCCCTTATCTGATTCCCCGCCTCTGTTTCCCCGCCTCTGATTCCCCGCCACTGTTTCCACATATCTAAATCCCCGCCTCTGATTCCCCAACTCTGATTCCCCACCTCTGATTCCCCAGCTCTGATTCCCCACCTCTGATTCCCCATATCTGATTCCCCGCCACTGTTTCCCCATATCTGATTCCCCACCTCTATTTGCCCGCCTCTGATTCCCCACCTCTGATTCCCCACCTCTGTTTCCCCATATCTGATTCCCCACCTCTGAATCCCCAACTCTAATTCCCTGCATCTAATTCCCCAGCTCTGATTCCCCGCCTCTGATTACCCATGTCTGATTCACCGCCTCTGATTCCCCACCTCTGATTCCCCATCTCTGATTCTGCACATCCGATTACCTGCCTCTGATTCCCCGCCTCTGATTCACCACCTCTGATTCCCGGCCTCTGATTTCCCGCCTCTGATTCCCTGCCACTGATACTCCGCCCCTGATTCCCCACCTCTGATTCCCCATATCTGATTTCTCGCCTCTGTTTCCCCGCCTCTGATTCCCCGCCTCTGATTCCCCATATCTGATACCCCGCCTCTGATTCCCCAACTCTGATTCCCCGCCTCTGATTCCCCAGCTCTGAATCCCCGCCTCTGATTCCCCGCGTCTGATTACCGGCCTCTGATTCCCCGCCTCTGATTCCCCATCTCTGATTCACAACCTCTGATTCCCCACCTCTGATTCCACATATCTGATTCCCCTCCTCTGTTTCCCCGCCTCTGATTCCCCACCTCTGATTCCCAATATCTGATTCCCCGCCTCTGATTCCCCACCTCTGATTCCCCGCCTCTGATTCGCCAGCTATGATTCCCCGCCTCTGATTCCACGCGTCTGATTCCCTGCCTCTGATTCCCCGCCTCTGATTCCACATCTCTGATTCCCCATCTCTGATTCACCGCCTTTGATTCGCCACCTCTGATTCCCCATATCTGATTCCCCACATCTGTTTCCCCGCCTCTGATTCCCCGCCTCTGATTCCCCATATCTCATTCCCCGCCTCTGAATCCCATCTCTGATTCCCGGACTCTGATTCCCCATCTCTGATTCCCGGCCTCTTATTCGCGGCATCTGATTCCGGCCTCTGATTCCCGGCCTCTGATTCCCTGCTTCTGATTCTGATTCCCTGCCTCTGATTCCCCATCTCTGATTCCGTACATCTGATTTCCTGCCTCTGATTCCCCACCTCTGATTCCCCATATCTGATTCCCCGCCTCTGTTTCCCCGCCTCTGATTCCCCGCCTCTGTTTCCCAATATCTAAGTCCCCGCCTCTGATTCCCCAACTCTGATTCCCCACCTCTGATTCCCCAGCTCTGATTCCCCGCCTCTGATTCCCCGCATCTGATTCCCTGCATCTGATTCCAAGCCTCTGATTCCCAGCCTCTGATTCCCAACCTCTGATTCCCCACCTCTGATTCACCATATCTGATTCCCCGCCTCTGTTTCCCAGCCTCTTATTCCCCAGCTCTGATTCCCCGTGTTTGATTCCCTGCCTCTGATTCCTTGCCCTGATTCCCCATCTCTGTTTCACCGCCTTTGATTCGCCACCTCTGATTCCCCATATCTGATTCCACGCCTCTGTTTCCCCGCCTCTGATTCCCTGCCTCTGATTCCCAACCTCTGATTCCACACCTCTGATTCCCCATATCTGATTCCCCGCCTCTGTTTCCCCGCCTCTGATTCCCCGCCCCTGTTTCCCCATATCTGATTCCCCGCCTCTGATTCCCCATATCTAAGTCCCCGCCTCTGATTCCCCAACTTTGATTCCCCACCTCTGATTCCCCAGCTCTGATTCCCCGACTCTGATTCCCCGCATCTGATTCCCTGCATCTGATTCCCAGCCTCTGATTCCCCGCCTGTGATTCCCCATCTCTGATTCACCACCTCTGATTCCCCACCTCTGATTCCCCATATCTGATTCCCCGCCTCTATTTACCCGCCTCTGATTCCCCGCCTCTGTTTCCCCATATCTGATTCCCCGCCTCTGAATCCCCAACTCTGATTCCCTGCCTCTAATTTCACAGCTCTGATTCCCCGCCTCTGATTCCCCGTGTCTGATTTCCTGCCTCTGATTCCCCGCCTCTGATTACCCATGTCTGATTCACCGCCTCTGATTCCCCACCTCTGATTCCCCAACTCTGATTCCGCACATCCGATTCCCTGACTCTGATTCCCCGCCTCTGATTCACTGCCTCTGCTTCCCCAGCTCTGATTCCCCGCCTCTGATTCCCCGCGTCTTATTCCATGCTTCTGATTCTGATTCCCTGCCTCTGATTCCCCATCTCTGATTCAGCACATCTGATTCCCTGCCTCTGATTCCCCACCTCTGATTCCCCATACCTGATTCCCCGCCTCTGTTTCCCCGCATCTGAATCCCCGCTTCTGTTTCCCCATATCTAAGTCCCCGCCTCTGATTCCCCAACTCTGATTCCCCACCTCTGATTCCCCAGCTCTGATTCCCCGCCTCTGATCCCCGCATCTGATTCCCTGCATCTGATTCCCAGCCTCTGATTCCCAACCTCTGATTCCCCACCTCTGATTCCCCGCCTCTGTTTCCACGCCTCTGATTCCCCGCCTCTGTTTCCCCATATCTGATTCCCCGCCTCTATTTGCCCACCTCTGATTCCCCACCTCGGTTTCCCCATATCTGATTCCCCGCCTCTGAATCCCCAACTCTGATTCCCTGCATCTAATTCCCCAGCTCTGACTCCCCGCCTCTGATTCCCCGTGTCTGATTTCCTGCCTCTGATTCCCCGCCTCTGATTACCCATGTCTGATTCACTGCCTCTTATTCCCCACCTCTGATTCCCCATCTCTGATTCCGCACATCCGATTCCCTGCCTCTGATTCCCCGCCTCTGATTCACCGCCTCTGATTCCCGGCCTCTGATTTCCCGCCTCTGATTCCCTGCCACTGATACCCTGCCCCTGATTCCCCACCTCTGATTCCCCATATCTGATTCCCCGCCTCTGTTTCCCCGCCTCTGATTCCCCGCCTCTGATTCGCCATATCTCATTCCCCGCCTCTGAATCCCCATCTCTGATTCCCGGACTCTGATTCCCCACCTCTGATTCCCGGCCTCTTATTCCCGGCATCTGATTCCGGCCTCTGATTCCCGGCCTCTGATTCCCTGCTTCTGATTCTGATTCCCTGCCTCTGATTCCCCATCTCTGATTCCGTACATCTGATTTCCTGCCTCTGATTCCCCACCTCTGATTCCCCATATCTGATTCCCCGCCTCTGTTTCCCCGCCTCTGATTCCCCGCCTCTGTTTCCCAATATCTAAGTCCCCGCCTCTGATTCCCCAACTCTGATTCCCCACCTCTGATTCCCCAGCTCTGATTCCCCGCCTCTGATTCCCCGCATTGATTCCCTGCATCTGATTCCAAGCCTCTGATTCCCTGCCTCTGATTCCCAACCTCTGATTCCCCACCTCTGATTCCCCATATCTGATTCCCCGCCTCTGATTCCCCGCCTCTGATTCCCCGCCTCTGTTTCCCCATATCTGATTCCCGGCCTCTGATTCCCCACCTCTGATTCCCCGCCTCTGATTCCCTGCCTCTGAATCCCCATCTCCGATTCCGCACATCTGATTCCCTGCCTCTGATTCCCCGCCTCTGATTCCCCGCCTCTGATTCCCTGCCTCTGATTCCCAACCTCTGATTCCCCACCTCTGATTCCCCATATCTGATTCCCCGCCTCTGTTTCCCCGCCTCTGATTCCCCTCCTCTGATTCCCCAACTCTAATTCCCCGCCTCTGATTCCCCAGATCTGATTCCCCGTGTTTGATTCCCTGCCTCTGATTCCCTGCCCTGATTCCCCATCTCTGTTTCACCCCCTTTGATTCGCCACCTCTGATTCCCCATATCTGATTCCCCGCCTCTGTTTCCCCGCCTCTGATTCCCGGCCTCTTATTCCCGGCATCTGATTCCGGCCTCTGATTCCCGGCCTCTGATTCCCTGCTTCTGATTCTGATTCCCTGCCTCTGATTCCCCATCTCTGATTCCGTACATCTGATTTCCTGCCTCTGATTCCCCACCTCTGATTCCCCATATCTGATTCCCCGCCTCTGTTTCCCCGCCTCTGATTCCCCGCCTCTGTTTCCCAATATCTAAGTCCCCGCCTCTGATTCCCCAACTCTGATTCCCCACCTCTGATTCCCCAGCTCTGATTCCCCGCCTCTGATTCCCCGCATTGATTCCCTGCATCTGATTCCAAGCCTCTGATTCCCTGCCTCTGATTCCCAACCTCTGATTCCCCACCTCTGATTCCCCATATCTGATTCCCCGCCTCTGTTACCCCGCCTCTGATTCCCCGCCTCTGTTTCCCCATATCTGATTCCCGGCCTCTGATTCCCCACCTCTGATTCCCCGCCTCTGATTCCCTGCCTCTGAATCCCCATCTCCGATTCCGCACATCTGATTCCCTGCCTCTGATTCCCCGCCTCTGATTCCCCGCCTCTGATTCCCTGCCTCTGATTCCCAACCTCTGATTCCCCACCTCTGATTCCCCATATCTGATTCCCCGCCTCTGTTTCCCCGCCTCTGATTCCCCTCCTCTGATTCCCCAACTCTAATTCCCCGCCTCTGATTCCCCAGATCTGATTCCCCGTGTTTGATTCCCTGCCTCTGATTCCCTGCCCTGATTCCCCATCTCTGTTTCACCCCCTTTGATTCGCCACCTCTGATTCCCCATATCTGATTCCCCGCCTCTGTTTCCCCGCCTCTGATTCCCTGCCTCTGATTCCCAACCTCTGATTCCACACCTCTGATTCCCCATATCTGATTCCCCGCCTCTGTTTCCCCGCCTCTGATTCCCCGCCCCTGTTTCCCCATATCTGATTCCCCGCCTCTGCTTCCCCATATCTAAGTCCCCGCCTCTGATTCCCCAACTTTGATTCCCCACCTCTGATTCTCCAGCTCTGATTCCCCGCCTCTGATTCCCCGCATCTGATTCCCTGCATCTGATTCCCAGCCTCTGATTCCCTGCCTCTGATTCCCAACCTCTGATTCCCCACCTCTGATTCCCCATATCTGATTCCCCGCCTCTGTTTCCCCGCCTCTGATTCCCCGCCTCTGTTTCCCAATATCTAAGTCCCCGCCTCTGATTCCCCAACTCTGATTCCCCACCTCTGATTCCCCAGCTCTGATTCCCCGCCTCTGATTCCCCGCATCTGATTCCCTGCATCTGATTCCAAGCCTCTGATTCCCAGCCTCTGATTCCCAACCTCTGATTCCCCACCTCTGATTCACCATATCTGATTCCCCGCCTCTGTTTCCCAGCCTCTTATTCCCCAGCTCTGATTCCCCGTGTTTGATTCCCTGCCTCTGATTCCTTGCCCTGATTCCCCATCTCTGTTTCACCGCCTTTGATTCGCCACCTCTGATTCCCCATATCTGATTCCACGCCTCTGTTTCCCCGCCTCTGATTCCCTGCCTCTGATTCCCAACCTCTGATTCCACACCTCTGATTCCCCATATCTGATTCCCCGCCTCTGTTTCCCCGCCTCTGATTCCCCGCCCCTGTTTCCCCATATCTGATTCCCCGCCTCTGATTCCCCATATCTAAGTCCCCGCCTCTGATTCCCCAACTTTGATTCCCCACCTCTGATTCCCCAGCTCTGATTCCCCGACTCTGATTCCCCGCATCTGATTCCCTGCATCTGATTCCCAGCCTCTGATTCCCCGCCTGTGATTCCCCATCTCTGATTCACCACCTCTGATTCCCCACCTCTGATTCCCCATATCTGATTCCCCGCCTCTATTTACCCGCCTCTGATTCCCCGCCTCTGTTTCCCCATATCTGATTCCCCGCCTCTGAATCCCCAACTCTGATTCCCTGCCTCTAATTTCACAGCTCTGATTCCCCGCCTCTGATTCCCCGTGTCTGATTTCCTGCCTCTGATTCCCCGCCTCTGATTACCCATGTCTGATTCACCGCCTCTGATTCCCCACCTCTGATTCCCCAACTCTGATTCCGCACATCCGATTCCCTGACTCTGATTCCCCGCCTCTGATTCACTGCCTCTGCTTCCCCAGCTCTGATTCCCCGCCTCTGATTCCCCGCGTCTTATTCCATGCTTCTGATTCTGATTCCCTGCCTCTGATTCCCCATCTCTGATTCAGCACATCTGATTCCCTGCCTCTGATTCCCCACCTCTGATTCCCCATACCTGATTCCCCGCCTCTGTTTCCCCGCATCTGAATCCCCGCTTCTGTTTCCCCATATCTAAGTCCCCGCCTCTGATTCCCCAACTCTGATTCCCCACCTCTGATTCCCCAGCTCTGATTCCCCGCCTCTGATCCCCGCATCTGATTCCCTGCATCTGATTCCCAGCCTCTGATTCCCAACCTCTGATTCCCCACCTCTGATTCCCCGCCTCTGTTTCCACGCCTCTGATTCCCCGCCTCTGTTTCCCCATATCTGATTCCCCGCCTCTATTTGCCCACCTCTGATTCCCCACCTCGGTTTCCCCATATCTGATTCCCCGCCTCTGAATCCCCAACTCTGATTCCCTGCATCTAATTCCCCAGCTCTGACTCCCCGCCTCTGATTCCCCGTGTCTGATTTCCTGCCTCTGATTCCCCGCCTCTGATTACCCATGTCTGATTCACTGCCTCTTATTCCCCACCTCTGATTCCCCATCTCTGATTCCGCACATCCGATTCCCTGCCTCTGATTCCCCGCCTCTGATTCACCGCCTCTGATTCCCGGCCTCTGATTTCCCGCCTCTGATTCCCTGCCACTGATACCCTGCCCCTGATTCCCCACCTCTGATTCCCCATATCTGATTCCCCGCCTCTGTTTCCCCGCCTCTGATTCCCCGCCTCTGATTCGCCATATCTCATTCCCCGCCTCTGAATCCCCATCTCTGATTCCCGGACTCTGATTCCCCACCTCTGATTCCCGGCCTCTTATTCCCGGCATCTGATTCCGGCCTCTGATTCCCGGCCTCTGATTCCCTGCTTCTGATTCTGATTCCCTGCCTCTGATTCCCCATCTCTGATTCCGTACATCTGATTTCCTGCCTCTGATTCCCCACCTCTGATTCCCCATATCTGATTCCCCGCCTCTGTTTCCCCGCCTCTGATTCCCCGCCTCTGTTTCCCAATATCTAAGTCCCCGCCTCTGATTCCCCAACTCTGATTCCCCACCTCTGATTCCCCAGCTCTGATTCCCCGCCTCTGATTCCCCGCATTGATTCCCTGCATCTGATTCCAAGCCTCTGATTCCCTGCCTCTGATTCCCAACCTCTGATTCCCCACCTCTGATTCCCCATATCTGATTCCCCGCCTCTGATTCCCCGCCTCTGATTCCCCGCCTCTGTTTCCCCATATCTGATTCCCGGCCTCTGATTCCCCACCTCTGATTCCCCGCCTCTGATTCCCTGCCTCTGAATCCCCATCTCCGATTCCGCACATCTGATTCCCTGCCTCTGATTCCCCGCCTCTGATTCCCCGCCTCTGATTCCCTGCCTCTGATTCCCAACCTCTGATTCCCCACCTCTGATTCCCCATATCTGATTCCCCGCCTCTGTTTCCCCGCCTCTGATTCCCCTCCTCTGATTCCCCAACTCTAATTCCCCGCCTCTGATTCCCCAGATCTGATTCCCCGTGTTTGATTCCCTGCCTCTGATTCCCTGCCCTGATTCCCCATCTCTGTTTCACCCCCTTTGATTCGCCACCTCTGATTCCCCATATCTGATTCCCCGCCTCTGTTTCCCCGCCTCTGATTCCCGGCCTCTTATTCCCGGCATCTGATTCCGGCCTCTGATTCCCGGCCTCTGATTCCCTGCTTCTGATTCTGATTCCCTGCCTCTGATTCCCCATCTCTGATTCCGTACATCTGATTTCCTGCCTCTGATTCCCCACCTCTGATTCCCCATATCTGATTCCCCGCCTCTGTTTCCCCGCCTCTGATTCCCCGCCTCTGTTTCCCAATATCTAAGTCCCCGCCTCTGATTCCCCAACTCTGATTCCCCACCTCTGATTCCCCAGCTCTGATTCCCCGCCTCTGATTCCCCGCATTGATTCCCTGCATCTGATTCCAAGCCTCTGATTCCCTGCCTCTGATTCCCAACCTCTGATTCCCCACCTCTGATTCCCCATATCTGATTCCCCGCCTCTGTTACCCCGCCTCTGATTCCCCGCCTCTGTTTCCCCATATCTGATTCCCGGCCTCTGATTCCCCACCTCTGATTCCCCGCCTCTGATTCCCTGCCTCTGAATCCCCATCTCCGATTCCGCACATCTGATTCCCTGCCTCTGATTCCCCGCCTCTGATTCCCCGCCTCTGATTCCCTGCCTCTGATTCCCAACCTCTGATTCCCCACCTCTGATTCCCCATATCTGATTCCCCGCCTCTGTTTCCCCGCCTCTGATTCCCCTCCTCTGATTCCCCAACTCTAATTCCCCGCCTCTGATTCCCCAGATCTGATTCCCCGTGTTTGATTCCCTGCCTCTGATTCCCTGCCCTGATTCCCCATCTCTGTTTCACCCCCTTTGATTCGCCACCTCTGATTCCCCATATCTGATTCCCCGCCTCTGTTTCCCCGCCTCTGATTCCCTGCCTCTGATTCCCAACCTCTGATTCCACACCTCTGATTCCCCATATCTGATTCCCCGCCTCTGTTTCCCCGCCTCTGATTCCCCGCCCCTGTTTCCCCATATCTGATTCCCCGCCTCTGCTTCCCCATATCTAAGTCCCCGCCTCTGATTCCCCAACTTTGATTCCCCACCTCTGATTCTCCAGCTCTGATTCCCCGCCTCTGATTCCCCGCATCTGATTCCCTGCATCTGATTCCCAGCCTCTGATTCCCTGCCTCTGATTCCCAACCTCTGATTCCCCACCTCTGATTCCCCATATCTGATTCCCCGCCTCTGTTTCCCCGCCTCTGATTCCCCGCCTCTGTTTCCACATATCTGATTCCCCGCCTCTATTTGCCCGCCTCTGATTCCCCGCCTCTGTTTCCCCATATCTGATTCCCCGCCTGTTTCCCCATATCTGATTCCCCGCCTCTGTTTCCCCGCCTCTGATTCCCCGCCTCTGATTCGCCATATCTCATTCCCCGCCTCTGAATCCCCATCTCTGATTCCCGGACTCTGATTCCCCACCTCTGATTCCCGGCCTCTTATTCCCGGCATCTGATTCCAGCCTCTGATTCCCGGCCTCTGATTCCCTGCTTCTGATTCTGATTCCCTGCCTCTGATTCCCCATCTCTGATTCCGTACATCTGATTTCCTGCCTCTGATTCCCCACCTCTGATTCCCCATATCTGATTCCCCGCCTCTGTTTCCCCGCCTCTGATTCCCCGCCTCTGTTTCCCAATATCTAAGTCCCCGCCTCTGATTCCCCAACTCTGATTCCCCACCTCTGATTCCCCAGCTCTGATTCCCCGCCTCTGATTCCCCGCATTGATTCCCTGCATCTGATTCCAAGCCTCTGATTCCCTGCCTCTGATTCCCAACCTCTGATTCCCCACCTCTGATTCCCCACATCTGATTCCCCGCCTCTGTTTCCCCGCCTCTGATTCCCCGCCTCTGTTTCCCCATATCTGATTCCCGGCCTCTGATTCCCCACCTCTGATTCCCCGCCTCTGATTCCCTGCCTCTGAATCCCCATCTCCGATTCCGCACATCTGATTCCCTGCCTCTGATTCCCCGCCTCTGATTCCCCGCCTCTGATTCCCTGCCTCTGATTCCCAACCTCTGATTCCCCACCTCTGATTCCCCATATCTGATTCCCCGCCTCTGTTTCCCCGCCTCTGATTCCCCTCCTCTGATTCCCCAACTCTAATTCCCCACCTCTGATTCCCCAGATCTGATTCCTCGTGTTTGAATCCCTGCCTCTGATTCCCTGCCCTGATTCCCCATCTCTGTTTCACCGCCTTTGATTCGCCACCTCTGATTCCCCATATCTGATTCCCCGCCTCTGTTTCCCCGCCTCTGATTCCCTGCCTCTGATTCCCAACCTCTGATTCCACACCTCTGATTCCCCATATCTGATTCCCCGCCTCTGTTTCCCCACCTCTGATTCCCCGCCCCTGTTTCCCCATATCTGATTCCCCGCCTCTGATTACCCATGTCTGAATCACCGCCTCTGATTCACCACCTCTGATTCCCCATCTCTGATTCAGCACATCCGATTCCCTGCCTCTGATTCCCCGCCTCTGATTCACTGCCTCTGATTCCCCAGCTCTGATTCTCCGCCTCTGATTCACCGCGTCTTATTCCCTGCTTCTGATTCAGATTCCCTGCCTCTGATCCCCATCTCTGATTCCGCACATCTGATTCCCTGCCTCTGATTCCCCACCTCTGATTCCCCTTATCTGATTCCCCGCCTCTGTTTCCCCGCCTCTGATTCCCCGCCACTGTTTCCACATATCTAAATCCCCGCCTCTGATTCCCCAACTCTGATTCCCCACCTCTGATTCCCCAGCTCTGATTCCCCACCTCTGATTCCCCATATCTGATTCCCCGCCACTGTTTCCCCATATCTGATTCCCCACCTCTATTTACCCGCCTCTGATTCCCCGCCTCTGATTCCCTGCATCTAATTCCCCAGCTCTGATTCCCCGCCTCTGATTCCCCGTGTCTGATTTCCTGCCTCTGATTCCCCGCCTCTGATTACCCATGTCTGATTCACCGCCTCTGATTCCCCACCTCTGATTCCCCATCTCTGATTCCGCACATCCGATTACCTGCCTCTGATTCCCCGCCTCTGATTCACCGCCTCTGATTCCCGGCCTCTGATTTCCCGCCTCTGATTCCCTGCCACTGATACTCCGCCGCTGATTCCCCACCTCTGATTCCCCATATCTGATTTCTCGCCTCTGATTCCCCGCCTCTGATTCCCCATATCTGATACCCCGCCTCTGATTCCCCAACTCTGATTCCCCGCCTCTAATTCCCCAGCTCTGAATCCCCGCCTCTGATTCCCCGCGTCTGATTACCGGCCTCTGATTCCCCGCCTCTGATTCCCCATCTCTGATTCACAACCTCTGATTCCCCACCTCTGATTCCACATATCTGATTCCCCGCCTCTGTTTCCCCGCCTCTGATTCCCCACCTCTGATTCCCAATATCTGATTCCCCGCCTCTGATTCGCCACCTCTGATTCCCCGCCTCTGATTCGCCAGCTATGATTCCCCGCCTCTGATTCCACGCGTCTGATTCCCTGCCTCTGATTCCCCGCCTCTGATTCCACATCTCTGATTCACCACCTCTGATTCCCCGCGTCTGATTCCCCGCCTCTGATTCCGCATCTCTGATTCCCCATCTCTGATTCCCCAATTCTGATTCCCCGCCTCTGATTCCCCAGCTCTGATTCCTCGCCTCTGATTCCCTTCCTCTGATTCCCAACCTCTGATTCCCCACCTCTGATTTCCCATATTGATTCCCTGCATCTGATTCCCTGCCTCTGATTCCCCAACTCTGATTCCCCGCCTCTGATTCCCCAGCTCTGATTCCCCGCCTCTGATTCCCCGTGTTTGATTCCCTGCCTCTGATTCCCGGCCTCTGATTCCCCATCTCTGATTCACCGCCTTTGATTCGCCATCTCCGATTCCCCATATCTGATTCCCCACATCTGTTTCCCCGCCTCTGATTCCCCACCTCTGATTCCCCATATCTCATTCCCCGCCTCTGAATCCCATCTGTGATTCCCGGACTCTGATTCCCCATCTCTGATTCCCGGCCTCTTATTCCCTGCATCTGATTCCGGCCTCTGATTCCCGGCCTCTGATTCCCTGCTTCTGATTCTGATTCCCTGCCTCTGATTCCCCATCTCTGATTCCGTACATCTGATTTCCTGCCTCTGATTCCCCACCTCTGATTCCCCATATCTGATTCCCCGCCTCTGTTTCCCCGCCTCTGATTCCCCGCCTCTGTTTCCCAATATCTAAGTCCCCGCCTCTGATTCCCCAACTCTGATTCCCCACCTCTGATTCCCCAGCTCTGATTCCCCGCCTCTGATTCCCCGCATCTGATTCCCTGCATCTGATTCCAAGCCTCTGATTCCCTGCCTCTGATTGCCAACCTCTGATTCCCCACCTCTGATTCCCCATATCTGATTCCCCGCCTCTGTTTCCCCGCCTCTTATTCCCCGCCTCTGTTTCCCGGCCTCTTATTCCCGGCATCTGATTCCGGCCTCTGATTCCCGGCCTCTGATTCCCTGCTTCTGATTCTGATTCCCTGCCTCTGATTCCCCATCTCTGATTCCGTACATCTGATTTCCTGCCTCTGATTCCCCACCTCTGATTCCCCATATCTGATTCCCCGCCTCTGTTTCCCCGCCTCTGATTCCCCGCCTCTGTTTCCCAATATCTAAGTCCCCGCCTCTGATTCCCCAACTCTGATTCCCCACCTCTGATTCCCCAGCTCTGATTCCCCGCCTCTGATTCCCCGCATCTGATTCCCTGCATCTGATTCCAAGCCTCTGATTCCCTGCCTCTGATTGCCAACCTCTGATTCCCCACCTCTGATTCCCCATATCTGATTCCCCGCCTCTGTTTCCCCGCCTCTTATTCCCCGCCTCTGTTTCCCCATATCTGATTCCCGGCCTCAGATTCCCCGCCTCTGATTCCCCGCCTCTGATTCCCTGCCTCTGATTCCCCATCTCCGATTCCGCACATCTGATTCCCTGCCTCTGATTCCCCTACTCTGATTCCCCGCCTCTGATTCCCTGCCTCTGATTCCCAACCTCTGATTCCCCACCTCTGATTCCCCATATCTGATTCCCCGCCTCTGTTTCCCCGCCTCTGATTCCCCTCCTCTGATTCCCCAACTCTAATTCCCCGCCTCTGATTCCCCAGCTCTGATTCCCCGTGTTTGATTCCCTGCCTCTGATTCCCTGCCCTGATTCCCCATCTCTGTTTCACCGCCTTTGATTCGCCACCTCTGATTCCCCATATCTGATTCCCCGCCTCTGTTTCCCCGCCTCTGATTCCCTGCCTCTGATTCCCAACCTCTGATTCCACACCTCTGATTCCCCATATCTGATTCCCCGCCTTTGTTTCCCCGCCTCTGATTCCCCGCCCCTGTTTCCCCATATCTGAATCCCCGCCTCTGATTCCCCATATCTAAGTCCCCGCCTCTGATTCCCCAACTTTGATTCCCCACCTCTGATTCCCCAGCTCTGATTCCCTGCCTCTGATTCCCCGCATCTGATTCCCTGCATCTGATTCCCAGCCTCTGATTCCCCGCCTGTGATTCCCCATCTCTGATTCACCACCTCTGATTCCCCACCTCTGATTCCCCATATCTGATTCCCCGCCTCTATTTGCCCGCCTCTGATTCCCCGCCTCTGTTTCCCCATATCTGATTCCCGCCTCTGAATCCCCAACTCTGATTCCCTGCCTCTAATTTCACAGCTCTGATTCCCCGCCTCTGATTCCCCGTGTCTGATTTCCTGCCTCTGATTCCCCGCCTCTGATTACCCATGTCTGATTCACCGCCTCTGATTCCCCACCTTTGATTCCCCATCACTGATTCCGCACATCCGATTCCCTGCCTCTGATTCCCCGCCTCAGATTCACTGCCTCTGCTTCCCCAGCTCTGATTCCCCGCCTCTGATTCCCCGCGTCTTATTCCCTGCTTCTGATTCTGATTCCCTGCCTCTGATTCCCCATCTCTGATTCCGCACATCTGATTCCCTGCCTCTGATTCCCCACCTCTGATTCCCCATATCTGATTACCCGCCTCTGTTTCCCCGCCTCTGATTCCCCGCCTCTGTTTCCCCATATCTAAGTCCCCGCCTCTGATTCCCCAACTCTGATTCCCCACCTCTGATTCCCCAGCTCTGATTCCCCGCCTCTGATCCCCGCATCTGATTCCCTGCATCTGAATCCCAGCCTCTGATTCCCTGCCTCTGATTCCCAACCTCTGATTCCCCACCTCTGATTCCCCATATCTGATTCCCCGCCTCTGTTTCTACGCCTCTGATTCCCCGCCTCAGTTTCCCCATATCTGATTCCCCGCCTTTATTTGCCCACCTCTGATTCCCCACCTCGGTTTCCCATATCTGATTCCCCGCCTCTGAATCCCCAACTCTGATTCCCTGCATCTAATTCCCCAGCTCTGACTCCCCGCCTCTGATTCCCCGTGTCTGATTTCCTGCCTCTGATTCCCCGCCTCTGATTACCCATGTCTGATTCACTGCCTCTGATTCCCCACCTCTGATTCCCCATCTCTGATTCCGCACATCCGATTCCCTGCCTCTGATTCCCCGCCTCTGATTCACCGCCTCTGATTCACCGCCTCTGATTCCCGGCCTCTGATTTCCCGCCTCTGATTCCCTGCCACTGATACCCCGCCCCTGATTCCCCACCTCTGATTCCCCATATCTGATTCCCCGCCTCTGTTTCCCCGCCTCTGATTCCCCGCCTCTGATTCGCCATATCTCATTCCCCGCCTCTGAATCCCCATCTCTGATTCCCGGACTCTGATTCCCCACCTCTGATTCCCGGCCTCTTATTCCCGGCATCTGATTCCGGCCTCTGATTCCCGGCCTCTGATTCCCTGCCTCTGATTCCCCATCACTGATTCCGTACATCTGATTTCCTGCCTCTGATTCCCCACCTCTGATTCCCAACCTCTGATTCCCCACCTCTGATTCCCCATATCTGATTCCCCGCCTCTGATTCCCCGCCCCTGTTTCCCCATATCTGATTCCCCGCCTCTGATTCCCCATATCTCAGTCCCCGCCTCTGATTCCCCAACTTTGATTCCCCACCTCTGATTCCCCAGCTCTGATTCCCCGCCTCTGATTCCCCGCATCTGATTCCCTGCATCTGATTCCCAGCCTCTGATTCCCTGCCTCTGATTCCCAACCTCTGATTCCCCACCTCTGATTCCCCATATCTGATTCCCCGCCTCTGATTCCCCGCCTCTGTTTCCCCATATCTGATTCCCCGCCTCTGAATCCCCAACTCTGATTCCCTACCTCTAATTTCCCAGCTCTGATTCCCCGCCTCTGATTCCCCGTGTCTGATTTCCTGCCTCTGATTCCCCGCCTCTGATTACCCATGTCTGAATCACCGCCTCTGATTCCCCACCTCTCATTCCCCATCTCTGATTCAGCACATCCGATTCCCTGCCTCTGATTCCCCGCCTCTGATTCACTGCCTCTGATTCCCCAGCTCTGATTCTCCGCCTCTGATTCACCGCGTCTTATTCCCTGCTTCTGATTCAGATTCCCTGCCTCTGATCCCCATCTCTGATTCCGCACATCTGATTCCCTGCCTCTGATTCCCCACCTCTGATTCCCCTTATCTGATTCCCCGCCTCTGTTTCCCCGCCTCTGATTCCCCGCCACTGTTTCCACATATCTAAATCCCCGCCTCTGATTCCCCAACTCTGATTCCCCACCTCTGATTCCCCAGCTCTGATTCCCCACCTCTGATTCCCCATATCTGATTCCCCGCCACTGTTTCCCCATATCTGATTCCCCGCCTCTGTTTCCCCGCCTCTGATTCCCTGCCTCTGATTCCCAACCTCTGATTCCACACCTCTGATTCCCCATATCTGATTCCCCGCCTCTGTTTCCCCGCCTCTGATTCCCCGCCCCTGTTTCCCCATATCTGAATCCCCGCCTCTGATTCCCCATATCTAAGTCCCCGCCTCTGATTCCCCAACTTTGATTCCCCACCTCTGATTCCCCAGCTCTGATTCCCTGCCTCTGATTCCCCGCATCTGATTCCCTGCATCTGATTCCCAGCCTCTGATTCCCCGCCTGTGATTCCCCATCTCTGATTCACCACCTCTGATTCCCCACCTCTGATTCCCCATATCTGATTCCCCGCCTCTATTTGCCCGCCTCTGATTCCCCGCCTCTGTTTCCCCATATCTGATTCCCGCCTCTGAATCCCCAACTCTGATTCCCTGCCTCTAATTTCACAGCTCTGATTCCCCGCCTCTGATTCCCCGTGTCTGATTTCCTGCCTCTGATTCCCCGCCTCTGATTACCCATGTCTGATTCACCGCCTCTGATTCCCCACCTTTGATTCCCCATCACTGATTCCGCACATCCGATTCCCTGCCTCTGATTCCCCGCCTCAGATTCACTGCCTCTGCTTCCCCAGCTCTGATTCCCCGCCTCTGATTCCCCGCGTCTTATTCCCTGCTTCTGATTCTGATTCCCTGCCTCTGATTCCCCATCTCTGATTCCGCACATCTGATTCCCTGCCTCTGATTCCCCACCTCTGATTCCCCATATCTGATTACCCGCCTCTGTTTCCCCGCCTCTGATTCCCCGCCTCTGTTTCCCCATATCTAAGTCCCCGCCTCTGATTCCCCAACTCTGATTCCCCACCTCTGATTCCCCAGCTCTGATTCCCCGCCTCTGATCCCCGCATCTGATTCCCTGCATCTGAATCCCAGCCTCTGATTCCCTGCCTCTGATTCCCAACCTCTGATTCCCCACCTCTGATTCCCCATATCTGATTCCCCGCCTCTGTTTCTACGCCTCTGATTCCCCGCCTCAGTTTCCCCATATCTGATTCCCCGCCTTTATTTGCCCACCTCTGATTCCCCACCTCGGTTTCCCATATCTGATTCCCCGCCTCTGAATCCCCAACTCTGATTCCCTGCATCTAATTCCCCAGCTCTGACTCCCCGCCTCTGATTCCCCGTGTCTGATTTCCTGCCTCTGATTCCCCGCCTCTGATTACCCATGTCTGATTCACTGCCTCTGATTCCCCACCTCTGATTCCCCATCTCTGATTCCGCACATCCGATTCCCTGCCTCTGATTCCCCGCCTCTGATTCACCGCCTCTGATTCACCGCCTCTGATTCCCGGCCTCTGATTTCCCGCCTCTGATTCCCTGCCACTGATACCCCGCCCCTGATTCCCCACCTCTGATTCCCCATATCTGATTCCCCGCCTCTGTTTCCCCGCCTCTGATTCCCCGCCTCTGATTCGCCATATCTCATTCCCCGCCTCTGAATCCCCATCTCTGATTCCCGGACTCTGATTCCCCACCTCTGATTCCCGGCCTCTTATTCCCGGCATCTGATTCCGGCCTCTGATTCCCGGCCTCTGATTCCCTGCCTCTGATTCCCCATCACTGATTCCGTACATCTGATTTCCTGCCTCTGATTCCCCACCTCTGATTCCCAACCTCTGATTCCCCACCTCTGATTCCCCATATCTGATTCCCCGCCTCTGATTCCCCGCCCCTGTTTCCCCATATCTGATTCCCCGCCTCTGATTCCCCATATCTCAGTCCCCGCCTCTGATTCCCCAACTTTGATTCCCCACCTCTGATTCCCCAGCTCTGATTCCCCGCCTCTGATTCCCCGCATCTGATTCCCTGCATCTGATTCCCAGCCTCTGATTCCCTGCCTCTGATTCCCAACCTCTGATTCCCCACCTCTGATTCCCCATATCTGATTCCCCGCCTCTGATTCCCCGCCTCTGTTTCCCCATATCTGATTCCCCGCCTCTGAATCCCCAACTCTGATTCCCTACCTCTAATTTCCCAGCTCTGATTCCCCGCCTCTGATTCCCCGTGTCTGATTTCCTGCCTCTGATTCCCCGCCTCTGATTACCCATGTCTGAATCACCGCCTCTGATTCCCCACCTCTCATTCCCCATCTCTGATTCAGCACATCCGATTCCCTGCCTCTGATTCCCCGCCTCTGATTCACTGCCTCTGATTCCCCAGCTCTGATTCTCCGCCTCTGATTCACCGCGTCTTATTCCCTGCTTCTGATTCAGATTCCCTGCCTCTGATCCCCATCTCTGATTCCGCACATCTGATTCCCTGCCTCTGATTCCCCACCTCTGATTCCCCTTATCTGATTCCCCGCCTCTGTTTCCCCGCCTCTGATTCCCCGCCACTGTTTCCACATATCTAAATCCCCGCCTCTGATTCCCCAACTCTGATTCCCCACCTCTGATTCCCCAGCTCTGATTCCCCACCTCTGATTCCCCATATCTGATTCCCCGCCACTGTTTCCCCATATCTGATTCCCCACCTCTATTTGCCCGCCTCTGATTCCCCACCTCTGAATCCCCACCTCTGTTTCCCCATATCTGATTCCCCACCTCTGAATCCCCAACTCTAATTCCCTGCATCTAATTCCCCAGCTCTGATTCCCCGCCTCTGATTCCCCGTGTCTGATTTCCTGCCTCTGATTCCCCGCCTCTGATTACCCATGTCTGATTCACCGCCTCTGATTCCCCACCTCTGATTCCCCATCTCTGATTCCGCACATCCGATTACCTGCCTCTGATTCCCCGCCTCTGATTCACCGCCTCTGATTCCCGGCCTCTGATTTCCCGCCTCTGATTCCCTGCCACTGATACTCCGCCCCTGATTCCCCACCTCTGATTCCCCATATCTGAGTTCTCGCCTCTGATTCCCCGCCTCTGATTCCCCATATCTGATACACCGCCTCTGATTCCCTAACTCTGATTCCCCGCCTCTAATTCCCCAGCTCTGAATCCCCGCCTCTGATTCCCCGCGTCTGATTACCGGCCTCTGATTCCCCGCCTCTGATTCCCCATCTCTGATTCACAACCTCTGATTCCCCACCTCTGATTCCACATATCTGATTCCCCGCCTCTGTTTCCCCGCCTCTGATTCCCCACCTCTGATTCCCAATATCTGATTCCCCGCCTCTGATTCCCCACCTCTGATTCCCCGCCTCTGATTCGCCAGCTATGATTCCCCGCCTCTGATTCCACGCGTCTGATTCCCTGCCTCTGATTCCCCGCCTCTGATTCCACATCTCTGATTCACCACCTCTGATTCCCCGCGTCTGATTCCCCGCCTCTGATTCCGCATCTCTGATTCCCCATCTCTGATTCCCCAATTCTGATTCCCCGCCTCTGATTCCCCAGCTCTGATTCCTCGCCTCTGATTCCCTTCCTCTGATTCCCAACCTCTGATTCCCCACCTCTGATTTCCCATATTGATTCCCTGCATCTGATTCCCTGCCTCTGATTCCCCAACTCTGATTCCCCGCCTCTGATTCCCCAGCTCTGATTCCCCACCTCTGATTCCCCGTGTTTGATTCCCTGCCTCTGATTCCCGGCCTCTGATTCCCCATCTCTGATTCACCGCCTTTGATTCGCCACCTCTGATTCCCCATATCTGATTCCCCACATCTGTTTCCCCGCCTCTGATTCCCCGCCTCTGATTCCCCGTATCTCATTCCCCGCCTCTGAATCCCATCTCTGATTCCCGGAGTCTGATTCCCCATCTCTGATTCCCGGCCTCTTATTCCCGGCATCTGATTCCGGCCTCTGATTCCCGGCCTCTGATTCCCTGCTTCTGATTCTGATTCCCTGCCTCTGATTCCCCATCTCTGATTCCGTACATCTGATTTCCTGCCTCTGATTCCCCACCTCTGATTCCCCATATCTGATTCCCCGCCTCTGTTTCCCCGCCTCTGATTCCCCGCCTCTGTTTCCCAATATCTAAGTCCCCGCCTCTGATTCCCCAACTCTGATTCCCCACCTCTGATTCCCCAGCTCTGATTCCCCGCCTCTGATTCCCCGCATCTGATTCCCTGCATCTGATTCCAAGCCTCTGATTCCCTGCCTCTGATTGCCAACCTCTGATTCCCCACCTCTGATTCCCCATATCTGATTCCCCGCCTCTGTTTCCCCGCCTCTTATTCCCCGCCTCTGTTTCCCCATATCTGATTCCCGGCCTCAGATTCCCCGCCTCTGATTCCCCGCCTCTGATTCCCTGCCTCTGATTCCCCATCTCCGATTCCACACATCTGATTCCCTGCCTCTGATTCCCCTACTCTGATTCCCCGCCTCTGATTCCCTGCCTCTGATTCCCAACCTCTGATTCCCCACCTCTGATTCCCCATATCTGATTCCCCGCCTCTGTTTCCCCGCCTCTGATTCCCCTCCTCTGATTCCCCAACTCTAATTCCCCGCCTCTGATTCCCCAGCTCTGATTCCCCGTGTTTGATTCCCTGCCTCTGATTCCCTGCCCTGATTCCCCATCTCTGTTTCACCGCCTTTGATTCGCCACCTCTGATTCCCCATATCTGATTCCCCGCCTCTGTTTCCCCGCCTCTGATTCCCTGCCTCTGATTCCCAACCTCTGATTCCACACCTCTGATTCCCCATATCTGATTCCCCGCCTCTGTTTCCCCGCCTCTGATTCCCCGCCCCTGTTTCCCCATATCTGATTCCCCGCCTCTGATTCCCCATATCTAAGTCCCCGCCTCTGATTCCCCAACTTTGATTCCCCACCTCTGATTCCCCAGCTCTGTTTCCCTGCCTCTGATTCCCCGCATCTGATTCCCTGCATCTGATTCCCAGCCTCTGATTCCCCGCCTGTGATTCCCCATCTCTGATTCACCACCTCTGATTCCCCACCTCTGATTCCCCATATCTGATTCCCCGCCTCTATTTGCCCGCCTCTGATTCCCCGCCTCTGTTTCCCCATATCTGATTCCCCGCCTCTGAATCCCCAACTCTGATTCCCTGCCTCTAATTTCACAGCTCTGATTCCCCGCCTCTGATTCCCCGTGTCTGATTTCCTGCCTCTGATTCCCTGCCTCTGATTACCCATGTCTGATTCACCGCCTCTGATTCCCCACCTTTGATTCCCCATCACTGATTCCGCACATCCGATTCCCTGCCTCTGATTCCCCGCCTCAGATTCACTGCCTCTGCTTCCCCAGCTCTGATTCCCCGCCTCTGATTCCCCGCGTCTTATTCCCTGCTTCTGATTCTGATTCCCTGCCTCTGATTCCCCATCTCTGATTCCGCACATCTGATTCCCTGCCTCTGATTCCCCACCTCTGATTCCCCATATCTGATTACCCGCCTCTGTTTCCCCGCCTCTGATTCCCCGCCTCTGTTTCCCCATATCTAAGTCCCCGCCTCTGATTCCCCAACTCTGATTCCCCACCTCTGATTCCCCAGCTCTGATTCCCCACCTCTGATCCCCGCATCTGATTCCCTGCATCTGATTCCCAGCCTCTGATTCCCTGCCTCTGATTCCCAACCTCTGATTCCCCACCTCTGATTCCCCATATCTGATTCCCCGCCTCTGTTTCTACGCCTCTGATTCCCCGCCTCAGTTTCCCCATATCTGATTCCCCGCCTTTATTTGCCCACCTCTGATTCCCCACCTCGGTTTCCCCATATCTGATTCCCCGCCTCTGAATCCCCAACTCTGATTCCCTGCATCTAATTCCCCAGCTCTGACTCCCCGCCTCTGATTCCCCGTGTCTGATTTCCTGCCTCTGATTCCCCGCCTCTGATTACCCATGTCTGATTCACTGCCTCTGATTCCCCACCTCTGATTCCCCATCTCTGATTCCGCACATCCGATTCCCTGCCTCTGATTCCCCGCCTCTGATTCACCGCCTCTGATTCACCGCCTCTGATTCCCGGCGTCTGATTTCCCGCCTCTGATTCCCTGCCACTGATACCCCGCCCCTGATTCCCCACCTCTGATTCCCCATATCTGATTCCCCGCCTCTGTTTCCCTGCCTCTGATTCCCCGCCTCTGATTCGCCATATCTCATTCCCCGCCTCTGAATCCCCATCTCTGATTCCCGGACTCTGATTCCCCACCTCTGATTCCCGGCCTCTTATTCCCGGCATCTGATTCCGGCCTCTGATTCCCGGCCTCTGATTCCCTGCCTCTGATTCCCCATCTCTGATTCCGTACATCTGATTTCCTGCCTCTGATTCCCCACCTCTGATTCCCAACCTCTGATTCCCCACCTCTGATTCCCCATATCTGATTCCCCGCCTCTGTTTCCCCGCCTCTGATTCCCCAACTCTGATTCCCCACCTCTGATTCCCCAGCTCTGATTCCCCGCCTCTGATTCCCCGCATCTGATTCCCTGCATCTGATTCCAAGCCTCTGATTCCCTGCCTCTGATTCCCAACCTCTGATTCCCCACCTGTGATTCCCCATATCTGATTCCCCGCCTCTGTTTCCCCGCCTCTGATTCCCCGCCTCTGTTTCCCCATATCTGATTCCCGGCCTCTGATTCCCCACCTCTGATTCCCCGCCTCTGATTCGCTGCCTCTGATTCCCCATCTCCGATTCCGCACATCTGATTCCCTGCCTCTGATTCCCCGCCTCTGATTCCCCGCCTCTGATTCCCTGCCTCTGATTCCCAACCTCTGATTCCCCACCTCAAATTCCCCATATCTGATTCCCCGCCTCTGTTTCCCCGCCTCTGATTCCCCTCCTCTGATTCCCCAACTCTAATTCCCCGCCTCTGATTCCCCAGCTCTGATTCCCCGTGTTTGATTCCCTGCCTCTGATTCCCTGCCCTGATTCCCCATCTCTGTTTCACCCCCTTTGATTCGCCACCTCTGATTCCCCATATCTGATTCCCCGCCTCTGTTTCCCCGCCTCTGATTCCCTGCCTCTGATTCCCAACCTCTGATTCCACACCTTTGATTCCCCATATCTGATTCCCCGCCTCTGTTTCCCCGCCTCTGATTCCCCGCCCCTGTTTCCCCATATCTGATTCCCCGCCTCTGATTCCCCATATCTAAGTCCCCGCCTCTGATTCCCCAACTTTGATTCCCCACCTCTGATTCCCCAGCTCTGATTCCCCGCCTCTGATTCCCCGCATCTGATTCCCTGCATCTGATTCCCAGCCTCTGATTCCCTGCCTCTGATTCCCAACCTCTGATTCCCCACCTCTGATTCCCCATATATGATTCCCCGCCTCTGTTTCCCCGCCTCTGATTCCCCGCCTCTGTTTCCACATATCTGATTCCCCGCCTCTATTTGCCCGCCTCTGATTCCCCGCCTCTGTTTCCCCATATCTGATTCCCCGCCTCTGAATCCCCAACTCTGATTCCCTGCCTCTAATTTCCCAGCTCTGATTCCCCGCCTCTGATTCCCCGTGTCTGATTTCCTGCCTCTGATTCCCTGCATCTGATTCCCAGCCTCTGATTCCCTGCCTCTGATTCCCAACCTCTGATTCCCCACCTCTGATTCCCCATATCTGATTCCCCGCCTCTGTTTCCCCGCCTCTGATTCCCCGCCTCTGTTTCCACATATCTGATTCCCCGCCTCTATTTGCCCGCCTCTGATTCCCCGCCTCTGTTTCCCCATATCTGATTCCCCGCCTCTGAATCCCCAACTCTGATTCCCTGCCTCTAATTTCCCAGCTCTGATTCCCCGCCTCTGATTCCCCGTGTCTGATTTCCTGCCTCTGATTCCCCGCCTCTGATTACCCATGTCTGATTCACCGCCTCTGATTCCACACCTCTGATTCCCCATCTCTGATTTTGCACATCCGATTCCCTGCCTCTGATTCCCCGCCTCTGATTCACTGCCTCTGCTTCCCCAGCTCTGATTCCCCGCCTCTGATTCCCCGCGTCTTATTCCCTGCTTCTGATTCTGATTCCCTGCCTCTTATTCCCCATCTCTGATTCCGCACATCTGATTCCCTGCCTCTGTTTCCCCACCTCTGATTCCCCGCCTCTGTTTCCCCATATCTAAGTCCCCACCTCTGATTCCCCAACTCTGATTCCTCACCTCTAATTCCCCAGCTCTGATTCCCCGCCTCTGATACCCGCATCTGATTCCCTGCATCTGATTCCCAGCCTCTGATTCCCTGCCTCTGATTCCCAACCTCTGATTCCCCACCTCTGATTCCCCATATCTGATTCCCCGCCTCTGTTTCCACGCCTCTGATTCCCCGCCTCTGTTTCCCCATATCTGATTCCCCGCCTCTATTTGCCCACCTCTGATTCCCCACCTCTATTTCCCCATATCTGATTCCCCGCCTCTGATTCCCCAACCCTGATTCCCCGCCTCTGATTCCCCAGCTCTGATTCCCTGCCTCTGATTCCCCGTGTTTGATTCCCTGCCTCTGATTGCCCGCCTCTGATTCCCCATCTCTGATTCACCGCCTTTGATTCGCCACCTCTGATTCCCCATATCTGATTCCCCGCCTCTGTATCCCCGCCTCTGATTCCCCGCCTCTGATTCCCCATATCTCATTCCCCACCTCTGAATCCCCATCTCTGATTCCCGGACTCTGATTCCCCACCTCTGATTCCCGGCCTCTTATTCCCGGCATCTGATTCCGGCCTCTGATTCCCGGCCTCTGATTCCCTGCTTCTGATTCTGATTCCCTGCCTCTGATTCCCCATCTCTGATTGCGCACATCTGATTCCCTGCCTCTGATTCCCCACCTCTGATTCCCCATATCTGATTCCCCGCCTCTGTTTCCCCGCCTCTGATTCCCCGCCTCTGTTTCCCAATATCTAAGTCCCCGCCTCTGATTCGCCAACTCTGATTCCCCACCTCTGATTCTCCAGCTCTGATTCCCTGCGTCTGATTCCCCGCATCTGATTCCCTGCATCTGATTCCAGGCCTCTGATTCCCTGCCTCTGATTCCCAACCTCTGATTCCCCACCTCTGATTCCCCATATCTGATTCCCCACCTCTGTTTCCCCGCCTCTGATTCCCCGCCTCTGTTTCCCCATATCCGATTCCCGGCCTCTGATTCCCCGCCTCTGATTCCCCGCCTCTGATTCCCTGCCTCTGATTCCCCATCTCCGATTCCGCACATCTGATTCCCTGCCTCTGATTCCCCGCCTCTGATTCCCCGCCTCTGATTCCCCTCCTCTGATTCCCTGCCTCTAATTTCCCAGCTCTGATTCCCCGCCTCTGATTCCCCGTGTCTGATTTCCTGCCTCTGATTCCCCGCCTCTGATTACCCATGTCTGAATCACCGCCTCTGATTCCCCACCTCTGATTCCCCATCTCTGATTCTCCGCCTCTGATTCCCCGCGTCTTATTCCCTGCTTCTGATTCAGATTCCCTGCCTCTGATCCCCATCTCTGATTCCGCACATCTGATTCCCTGCCTCTGATTCCCCACCTCTGATTCCCCTTATCTGATTCCCCGCCTCTGTTTCCCCGCCTCTGATTCCCCGCCACTGTTTCCACATATCTAAATCCCCGCCTCTGATTCCCCAACTCTGATTCCCCACCTCTGATTCCCCAGCTCTGATTCCCCACCTCTGATTTTCCATATCTGATTCCCCGCCACTGTTTCCCCATATCTGATTCCCCACCTCTATTTGCCCGCCTCTGATTCCCCACCTCTGATTCCCCACCTCTGTTTCCCCATATCTGATTCCCCACCTCTGAATCCCCAACTCTAATTCCCTGCATCTAATTCCCCAGCTCTGATTCCCCGCCTCTGATTACCCATGTCTGATTCACCGCCTCTGATTCCCCACCTCTGATTCCCCATCTCTGATTCCGCACATCCGATTACCTGCCTCTGATTCCCCGCCTCTGATTCACCACCTCTGATTCCCGGCCTCTGATTTCCCGCCTCTGATTCCCTGCCACTGATACTCCGCCCCTGATTCCCCACCTCTGATTCCCCATATCTGATTTCTCGCCTCTGTTTCCCCGCCTCTGATTCCCCGCCTCTGATTCCCCATATCTGATACCCCGCCTCTGATTCCCCAACTCTGATTCCCCGCCTCTGATTCCCCAGCTCTGAATCCCCGCCTCTGATTCCCCGCGTCTGATTACCGGCCTCTGATTCCCCGCCTCTGCTTCCCCGCCTCTGATTCCCCGCCTCTGTTTCCCCATATCTAATTCCCAACCTCTGATGCCCCAACTCTAATTCCCTGCCTCTGATTCCCCGCGTTCTATTCCCTGCCTCTGATCCCCCGCCTGTGATTCCCCATCTCTGATTCACCACCTCTGATTCCCCACCTCTGATTCCCCATATCTGATTCCCCGCCTCTGTTTCCCCGCCTCTGATTCCCCGCCTCTGTTTCCCCATATCTAATTCCCAACCTCTGATGCCCCAACTCTGATTCCCTGCCTCTGATTCCCCGCGTTCTATTCCCTGCCTCTGATTCCCCGCCTGTGATTCCCCATCTCTGATTCACCACCTCTGATTCCCCACCTCTGATTCCCCATTTTTGATTCCCCACCTCTGTTTCCCCGCCTCTGATTCCCCGCCTCTGTTTCCCCATATCTGATTCCCCGCCTCTATTTGCCCGCCTCTGATTCCCCGCCCCTGTTTCCCCATATCTAATTCACAACCTCTGATGCCCCAACTCTGATTCCCTGCCTCTGATTCCCCGCGTTCTATTCCCCGCCTCTGATTCCCCGCCTGTGATTCCCCATCTCTGATTCACCACCTCTGATTCCCCACCTCTGATTCCCCATTTCTGATTCCCCACCTCTGTTTCCCCGCCTCTGATTCCCCGCCTCTGTTTCCCCATATCTGATTCCCCGCCTCTATTTGCCCGCCTCTGATTCCCCGCCTCTGTTTACCCATATATGATTCCCCGCCTCTGAATCCCCAACTCTGATTCCCTGCCTCTAATTTCCCAGCTCTGATTCCCAGCCTCTGATTCCCCGTGTCTGATTTCCTGCCTCTGATTCCCCGCCTCTGATTACCCATGTCTGAATCACCGCCTCTGATTCCCCACCTCTGATTCCCCATCTCTGATTCTCCGCCTCTGATTCCCCGCGTCTTATTCCCTGCTTCTGATTCAGATTCCCTGCCTCTGATCCCCATCTCTGATTCCGCACATCTGATTCCCTGCCTCTGATTCGCCACCTCTGATTCCCCTTATCTGATTCCCCGCCTCTGTTTCCCCGCCTCTGATTCCCCACCACTGTTTCCACATATCTAAATCCCCGCCTCTGATTCCCCAACTCTGATTCCCCACCTCTGATTCCCCAGCTCTGATTCCCCACCTCTGATTCCCCATATCTGATTCCCCGCCACTGTTTCCCCATATCTGATTCCCCACCTCTATTTGCCCGCCTCTGATTCCCCACCTCTGATTCCCCACCTCTGTTTCCCCATATCTGATTCCCCACCTCTGAATCCCCAACTCTAATTCCCTGCATCTAATTCCCCAGCTCTGATTCCCCGCCTCTGATTACCCATGTCTGATTCACCGCCTCTGATTCCCCACCTCTGATTCCCCATCTCTGATTCTGCACATCCGATTACCTGCCTCTGATTCCCCGCCTCTGATTCACCACCTCTGATTCCCGGCCTCTGATTTCCCGCCTCTGATTCCCTGCCACTGATACTCCGCCCCTGATTCCCCACCTCTGATTCCCCATATCTGATTTCTCGCCTCTGTTTCCCCGCCTCTGATTCCCCGCCTCTGATTCCCCATATCTGATACCCCGCCTCTGATTCCCCAACTCTGATTCCCCGCCTCTGATTCCCCAGCTCTGAATCCCCGCCTCTGATTCCCCGCGTCTGATTACCGGCCTCTGATTCCCCGCCTCTGATTCCCCATCTCTGATTCACAACCTCTGATTCCCCACCTCTGATTCCACATATCTGATTCCCCTCCTCTGTTTCCCCGCCTCTGATTCCCCACCTCTGATTCCCAATATCTGATTCCCCGCCTCTGATTCCCCACCTCTGATTCCCCGCCTCTGATTCGCCAGCTATGATTCCCCGCCTCTGATTCCACGCGTCTGATTCCCTGCCTCTGATTCCCCGCCTCTGATTCCACATCTCTGATTCCCCATCTCTGATTCACCGCCTTTGATTCGCCACCTCTGATTCCCCATATCTGATTCCCCACATCTGTTTCCCCGCCTCTGATTCCCCGCCTCTGATTCCCCATATCTCATTCCCCGCCTCTGAATCCCATCTCTGATTCCCGGACTCTGATTCCCCATCTCTGATTCCCGGCCTCTTATTCGCGGCATCTGATTCCGGCCTCTGATTCCCGGCCTCTGATTCCCTGCTTCTGATTCTGATTCCCTGCCTCTGATTCCCCATCTCTGATTCCGTACATCTGATTTCCTGCCTCTGATTCCCCACCTCTGTTTCCCAATATCTAAGTCCCCGCCTCTGATTCCCCAACTCTGATTCCCCACCTCTGATTCCCCAGCTCTGATTCCCCGCCTCTGATTCCCCGCATCTGATTCCCTGCATCTGATTCCAAGCCTCTGATTCCCAGCCTCTGATTCCCAACCTCTGATTCCCCACCTCTGATTCACCATATCTGATTCCCCGCCTCTGTTTCCCAGCCTCTTATTCCCCAGCTCTGATTCCCCGTGTTTGATTCCCTGCCTCTGATTCCCTGCCCTGATTCCCCATCTCTGTTTCACCGCCTTTGATTCGCCACCTCTGATTCCCCATATCTGATTCCACGCCTCTGTTTCCCCGCCTCTGATTCCCTGCCTCTGATTCCCAACCTCTGATTCCACACCTCTGATTCCCCATATCTGATTCCCCGCCTCTGTTTCCCCGCCTCTGATTCCCCGCCCCTGTTTCCCCATATCTGATTCCCCGCCTCTGATTCCCCATATCTAAGTCCCCGCCTCTGATTCCCCAACTTTGATTCCCCACCTCTGATTCCCCAGCTCTGATTCCCCGACTCTGATTCCCCGCATCTGATTCCCTGCATCTGATTCCCAGCCTCTGATTCCCCGCCTGTGATTCCCCATCTCTGATTCACCACCTCTGATTCCCCACCTCTGATTCCCCATATCTGATTCCCCGCCTCTATTTACCCGCCTCTGATTCCCCGCCTCTGTTTCCCCATATCTGATTCCCCGCCTCTGAATCCCCAACTCTGATTCCCTGCCTCTAATTTCACAGCTCTGATTCCCCGCCTCTGATTCCCCGTGTCTGATTTCCTGCCTCTGATTCCCCGCCTCTGATTACCCATGTCTGATTCACCGCCTCTGATTCCCCACCTCTGATTCCCCAACTCTGATTCCGCACATCCGATTCCCTGCCTCAGATTCCCCGCCTCTGATTCACTGCCTCTGCTTCCCCAGCTCTGATTCCCCGCCTCTGATTCCCCGCGTCTTATTCCATGCTTCTGATTCTGATTCCCTGCCTCTGATTCCCCATCTCTGATTCAGCACATCTGATTCCCTGCCTCTGATTCCCCACCTCTGATTCCCCATACCTGATTCCCCGCCTCTGTTTCCCCGCATCTGAATCCCCGCTTCTGTTTCCCCATATCTAAGTCCCCGCCTCTGATTCCCCAACTCTGATTCCCCACCTCTGATTCCCCAGCTCTGATTCCCCGCCTCTGATCCCCGCATCTGATTCCCTGCATCTGATTCCCAGCCTCTGATTCCCAACCTCTGATTCCCCACCTCTGATTCCCCGCCTCTGTTTCCACGCCTCTGATTCCCCGCCTCTGTTTCCCCATATCTGATTCCCCGCCTCTATTTGCCCACCTCTGATTCCCCACCTCGGTTTCCCCATATCTGATTCCCCGCCTCTGAATCCCCAACTCTGATTCCCTGCATCTAATTCCCCAGCTCTGACTCCCCGCCTCTGATTCCCCGTGTCTGATTTCCTGCCTCTGATTCCCCGCCTCTGATTACCCATGTCTGATTCACTGCCTCTTATTCCCCACCTCTGATTCCCCATCTCTGATTCCGCACATCCGATTCCCTGCCTCTGATTCCCCGCCTCTGATTCACCGCCTCTGATTCCCGGCCTCTGATTTCCCGCCTCTGATTCCCTGCCACTGATACCCTGCCCCTGATTCCCCACCTCTGATTCCCCATATCTGATTCCCCGCCTCTGTTTCCCCGCCTCTGATTCCCCGCCTCTGATTCGCCATATCTCATTCCCCGCCTCTGAATCCCCATCTCTGATTCCCGGACTCTGATTCCCCACCTCTGATTCCCGGCCTCTTATTCCCGGCATCTGATTCCGGCCTCTGATTCCCGGCCTCTGATTCCCTGCTTCTGATTCTGATTCCCTGCCTCTGATTCCCCATCTCTGATTCCGTACATCTGATTTCCTGCCTCTGATTCCCCACCTCTGATTCCCCATATCTGATTCCCCGCCTCTGTTTCCCCGCCTCTGATTCCCCGCCTCTGTTTCCCAATATCTAAGTCCCCGCCTCTGATTCCCCAACTCTGATTCCCCACCTCTGATTCCCCAGCTCTGATTCCCCGCCTCTGATTCCCCGCATTGATTCCCTGCATCTGATTCCAAGCCTCTGATTCCCTGCCTCTGATTCCCAACCTCTGATTCCCCACCTCTGATTCCCCATATCTGATTCCCCGCCTCTGATTCCCCGCCTCTGATTCCCCGCCTCTGTTTCCCCATATCTGATTCCCGGCCTCTGATTCCCCACCTCTGATTCCCCGCCTCTGATTCCCTGCCTCTGAATCCCCATCTCCGATTCCGCACATCTGATTCCCTGCCTCTGATTCCCCGCCTCTGATTCCCCGCCTCTGATTCCCTGCCTCTGATTCCCAACCTCTGATTCCCCACCTCTGATTCCCCATATCTGATTCCCCGCCTCTGTTTCCCCGCCTCTGATTCCCCTCCTCTGATTCCCCAACTCTAATTCCCCGCCTCTGATTCCCCAGATCTGATTCCCCGTGTTTGATTCCCTGCCTCTGATTCCCTGCCCTGATTCCCCATCTCTGTTTCACCCCCTTTGATTCGCCACCTCTGATTCCCCATATCTGATTCCCCGCCTCTGTTTCCCCGCCTCTGATTCCCGGCCTCTTATTCCCGGCATCTGATTCCGGCCTCTGATTCCCGGCCTCTGATTCCCTGCTTCTGATTCTGATTCCCTGCCTCTGATTCCCCATCTCTGATTCCGTACATCTGATTTCCTGCCTCTGATTCCCCACCTCTGATTCCCCATATCTGATTCCCCGCCTCTGTTTCCCCGCCTCTGATTCCCCGCCTCTGTTTCCCAATATCTAAGTCCCCGCCTCTGATTCCCCAACTCTGATTCCCCACCTCTGATTCCCCAGCTCTGATTCCCCGCCTCTGATTCCCCGCATTGATTCCCTGCATCTGATTCCAAGCCTCTGATTCCCTGCCTCTGATTCCCAACCTCTGATTCCCCACCTCTGATTCCCCATATCTGATTCCCCGCCTCTGTTACCCCGCCTCTGATTCCCCGCCTCTGTTTCCCCATATCTGATTCCCGGCCTCTGATTCCCCACCTCTGATTCCCCGCCTCTGATTCCCTGCCTCTGAATCCCCATCTCCGATTCCGCACATCTGATTCCCTGCCTCTGATTCCCCGCCTCTGATTCCCCGCCTCTGATTCCCTGCCTCTGATTCCCAACCTCTGATTCCCCACCTCTGATTCCCCATATCTGATTCCCCGCCTCTGTTTCCCCGCCTCTGATTCCCCTCCTCTGATTCCCCAACTCTAATTCCCCGCCTCTGATTCCCCAGATCTGATTCCCCGTGTTTGATTCCCTGCCTCTGATTCCCTGCCCTGATTCCCCATCTCTGTTTCACCCCCTTTGATTCGCCACCTCTGATTCCCCATATCTGATTCCCCGCCTCTGTTTCCCCGCCTCTGATTCCCTGCCTCTGATTCCCAACCTCTGATTCCACACCTCTGATTCCCCATATCTGATTCCCCGCCTCTGTTTCCCCGCCTCTGATTCCCCGCCCCTGTTTCCCCATATCTGATTCCCCGCCTCTGCTTCCCCATATCTAAGTCCCCGCCTCTGATTCCCCAACTTTGATTCCCCACCTCTGATTCTCCAGCTCTGATTCCCCGCCTCTGATTCCCCGCATCTGATTCCCTGCATCTGATTCCCAGCCTCTGATTCCCTGCCTCTGATTCCCAACCTCTGATTCCCCACCTCTGATTCCCCATATCTGATTCCCCGCCTCTGTTTCCCCGCCTCTGATTCCCCGCCTCTGTTTCCACATATCTGATTCCCCGCCTCTATTTGCCCGCCTCTGATTCCCCGCCTCTGTTTCCCCATATCTGATTCCCCGCCTGTTTCCCCATATCTGATTCCCCGCCTCTGTTTCCCCGCCTCTGATTCCCCGCCTCTGATTCGCCATATCTCATTCCCCGCCTCTGAATCCCCATCTCTGATTCCCGGACTCTGATTCCCCACCTCTGATTCCCGGCCTCTTATTCCCGGCATCTGATTCCAGCCTCTGATTCCCGGCCTCTGATTCCCTGCTTCTGATTCTGATTCCCTGCCTCTGATTCCCCATCTCTGATTCCGTACATCTGATTTCCTGCCTCTGATTCCCCACCTCTGATTCCCCATATCTGATTCCCCGCCTCTGTTTCCCCGCCTCTGATTCCCCGCCTCTGTTTCCCAATATCTAAGTCCCCGCCTCTGATTCCCCAACTCTGATTCCCCACCTCTGATTCCCCAGCTCTGATTCCCCGCCTCTGATTCCCCGCATTGATTCCCTGCATCTGATTCCAAGCCTCTGATTCCCTGCCTCTGATTCCCAACCTCTGATTCCCCACCTCTGATTCCCCACATCTGATTCCCCGCCTCTGTTTCCCCGCCTCTGATTCCCCGCCTCTGTTTCCCCATATCTGATTCCCGGCCTCTGATTCCCCACCTCTGATTCCCCGCCTCTGATTCCCTGCCTCTGAATCCCCATCTCCGATTCCGCACATCTGATTCCCTGCCTCTGATTCCCCGCCTCTGATTCCCCGCCTCTGATTCCCTGCCTCTGATTCCCAACCTCTGATTCCCCACCTCTGATTCCCCATATCTGATTCCCCGCCTCTGTTTCCCCGCCTCTGATTCCCCTCCTCTGATTCCCCAACTCTAATTCCCCACCTCTGATTCCCCAGATCTGATTCCTCGTGTTTGAATCCCTGCCTCTGATTCCCTGCCCTGATTCCCCATCTCTGTTTCACCGCCTTTGATTCGCCACCTCTGATTCCCCATATCTGATTCCCCGCCTCTGTTTCCCCGCCTCTGATTCCCTGCCTCTGATTCCCAACCTCTGATTCCACACCTCTGATTCCCCATATCTGATTCCCCGCCTCTGTTTCCCCACCTCTGATTCCCCGCCCCTGTTTCCCCATATCTGATTCCCCGCCTCTGATTCCCCATATCTAAGTCCCCGCCTCTGATTCCCCAACTTTGATTCCCCACCTCTGATTCCCCAGCTCTGATTCCCCGCCTCTGATTCCCTGCATCTGATTCCCAGCCTCTGATTCCCTGCCTCTGATTCCCAACCTCTGATTCCCCACCTCTGATTCCCCATATCTGATTCCCCGCCTCTGTTTCCCCGCCTCTGATTCCCCGCCTCTGTTTCCCCATATCTGATTCCCCGCCTCTATTTGCCCGCCTCTGATTCCCCGCCTCTGTTTCCCCATATCTGATTCCCCGCCTCCGAATCCCCAACTCTGATTCCCTGCCTCTAATTTCCCAGCTCTGATTCCCCGCCTCTGATTCCCCGTGTCTGATTTCCTGCCTCTGATTCCCCGCCTCTGATTACCCATGTCTGATTCACCGCCTCTTATTCCCCACCTCTGATTCCCCATCTCTGATTCCTCACATCCGATTCCCTGCCTCTGATTCCCCGCCTCTGATTCACTGCCTCTGCTTCCCCAGCTCTGATTCCCCGCCTCTGATCCCCGCATCTGATTCCCTGCATCTGATTCCCAGCCTCTGATTCCCTGCCTCTGATTCCCAACCTCTGATTCCCCACCTCTTATTCCCCATATCTGATTCCCCGCCTCTGTTTCCACGCCTCTGATTCCCCACCTCTGTTTCCCCATATCTGATTCCCCGCCTCTATTTGCCCACCTCTGATTCCCCACCTCTGTTTCCCCATATCTGATTCCCCGCCTCTGAATCCCCAACTCTGATTCCCTGCATCTAATTCCCCAGCTCTGATTCCCCGCCTCTGATTCCCTGTGTCTGATTTCCTGCCTCTGATTCCCCGCCTCTGATTACCCATGTCTGATTCACCGCCTCTGATTCCCCACCTCTGATTCCCCATCTCTGATTCCGCACATCCGATTCCCTGCCTCTGATTTCCCGCCTCTGATTCCCTGCCAATGATACCCCGCCCCTGATTCCCCACCTCTGATTCCCCATATCTGATTCCCCGCCTCTGTTTCCCCACCTCTGATTCCCCGCCTCTGATTCCCCATATCTCATTCCCCGCCTCTGAATCCCATCTCTGATTCCCGGACTCTGATTCCCCACCTCTGATTCCCGGCCTCTTATTCCCGGCATCTGATTCCGGCCTCTGATTCCCGGCCTCTGATTCCCTGCTTCTGATTCTGATTCCCTGCCTCTGATTCCCCATCTCTGATTCCGTACATCTGATTCCCTGCCTCTGATTCCCCACCTCTGATTCCCCATATCTGATTCCCCGCCTCTGTTTCCCCGCCTCTGTTTCCCAATATCTAAGTCCCCGCCTCTCATTCCCCAACTCTGATTCCCCACCTCTGATTCCCCAGCTTTGATTCCCCGCCTCTGATTCCACGCATCTGATTCCCTGCATCTGATTCCAAGCCTCTGATTCCCTGCCTCTGATTCCCAACCTCTGATTCCCCACCTCTGATTCCCCATATCTGATTCCCCGCTCTGTTTCCCCGCCTCTGATTGCCCGCCTCCGTTTCTACATATCTGATTCCCGGCCTCTGATTCCCCACCTCTGATTCCCCGCCTCTGATTCCCTGCCTCTGATTCCACATCTCCGATTCCGCACATCTGATTCCCTGCCTCTGATTCCCCGCCTCTGATTCCCCGCCTCTGATTCCCTGCCTCTGATTCCCAACCTCTGATTCCCCACCTCTGATTCCCCATATCTGATTCCCCGCCTCTATTTGCCCGCCTCTGATTCCCCGCCTCTGTTTCCCCATTACTGATTCCCCGCCTCCGAATCCCCAACTCTGATTCCCTGCCTCTAATTTCCCAGCTCTGATTCCCCGCCTCTGATTCCCCGTTTCTGATTTCCTGCCTCTGATTCCCCGCCTCTGATTACCCATGTCTGATTCACCGCCTCTGATTCCCCACCTCTGATTCCCCATCTCTGATTCCGCACATCCGATTCCCTGCCTCTGATTCCCCAAATTTGATTCCCCACCTCTGATTCCCCAGCTCTGATTCCCCACCTCTAATTCCCTGCATCTGATTCCCTGCATCTGATTCCAAGCCTCTGATTCCCTGCCTCTGATTCCCAACCTCTGATTCCCCACCTCTGATTCCCCATATCTGATTCCCCGCCTCTGTTTCCCCGCCTCTGATTCCCCGCCTCTGTTTCCCCATATCTAATTCCCCGCCTCTATTTGCCCGCCTCTGATTCCCCGCCTCTGTTTCCCCATATCTGATTCCCCGCCTCTGAATCCCCAACTCTGATTCCCTGCATCTAATTCCCCAGCTCTGACTCCCCGCCTCTGATTCCCCGTGTCTGATTTCCTGCCTCTGATTCCCCGCCTCTGATTACCCATGTCTGATTCACTGCCTCTTATTCCCCACCTCTGATTCCCCATCTCTGATTCCGCACATCCGATTCCCTGCCTCTGATTCCCCGCCTCTGATTCACCGCCTCTGATTCCCGGCCTCTGATTTCCCGCCTCTGAATCCCTGCCACTGATACCCTGCCCCTGATTCCCCACCTCTGATTCCCCATATCTGATTCCCCGCCTCTGTTTCCCCGCCTCTGATTCCCCGCCTCTGATTCGCCATATCTCATTCCCCGCCTCTGAATCCCCATCTCTGATTCCCGGACTCTGATTCCCCACCTCTGATTCCCGGCCTCTTATTCCCGGCATCTGATTCCGGCCTCTGATTCCCGGCCTCTGATTCCCTGCTTCTGATTCTGATTCCCTGCCTCTGATTCCCCATCTCTGATTCCGTACATCTGATTTCCTGCCTCTGATTCCCCACCTCTGATTCCCCATATCTGATTCCCCGCCTCTGTTTCCCCGCCTCTGATTCCCCGCCTCTGTTTCCCAATATCTAAGTCCCCGCCTCTGATTCCCCAACTCTGATTCCCCACCTCTGATTCCCCAGCTCTGATTCCCCGCCTCTGATTCCCCGCATTGATTCCCTGCATCTGATTCCAAGCCTCTGATTCCCTGCCTCTGATTCCCAACCTCTGATTCCCCACCTCTGATTCCCCATATCTGATTCCCCGCCTCTGTTTCCCCGCCTCTGATTCCCCGCCTCTGTTTCCCCATATCTGATTCCCGTCCTCTGATTCCCCACCTCTGATTCCCCGCCTCTGATTCCCTGCCTCTGAATCCCCATCTCCGATTCCGCACATCTGATTCCCTGCCTCTGATTCCCCGCCTCTGATTCCCCGCCTCTGATTCCCTGCCTCTGATTCCCAACCTCTGATTCCCCGCCTCTGTTTCCCCGCCTCTGATTCCCCTCCTCTGATTCCCCAACTCTAATTCCCCGCCTCTGATTCCCCAGATCTGATTCCCCGTGTTTGATTCCCTGCCTCTGATTCCCTGCCCTGATTCCCCATCTCTGTTTCACCCCCTTTGATTCGCCACCTCTGATTCCCCATATCTGATTCCCCGCCTCTGTTTCCCCGCCTCTGATTCCCTGCCTCTGATTCCCAACCTCTGATTCCACACCTCTGATTCCCCATATCTGATTCCCCGCCTCTGTTTCCCCGCCTCTGATTCCCCGCCCCTGTTTCCCCATATCTGATTCCCCGCCTCTGCTTCCCCATATCTAAGTCCCCGCCTCTGATTCCCCAACTTTGATTCCCCACCTCTGATTCTCCAGCTCTGATTCCCCGCCTCTGATTCCCCGCATCTGATTCCCTGCATCTGATTCCCAGCCTCTGATTCCCTGCCTCTGATTCCCAACCTCTGATTCCCCACCTCTGATTCCCCATATCTGATTCCCCGCCTCTGTTTCCCCGCCTCTGATTCCCCGCCTCTGTTTCCACATATCTGATTCCCCGCCTCTATTTGCCCGCCTCTGATTCCCCGCCTCTGTTTCCCCATATCTGATTCCCCGCCTGTTTCCCCATATCTGATTCCCCGCCTCTGTTTCCCCGCCTCTGATTCCCCGCCTCTGATTCGCCATATCTCATTCCCCGCCTCTGAATCCCCATCTCTGATTCCCGGACTCTGATTCCCCACCTCTGATTCCCGGCCTCTTATTCCCGGCATCTGATTCCAGCCTCTGATTCCCGGCCTCTGATTCCCTGCTTCTGATTCTGATTCCCTGCCTCTGATTCCCCATCTCTGATTCCGTACATCTGATTTCCTGCCTCTGATTCCCCACCTCTGATTCCCCATATCTGATTCCCCGCCTCTGTTTCCCCGCCTCTGATTCCCCGCCTCTGTTTCCCAATATCTAAGTCCCCGCCTCTGATTCCCCAACTCTGATTCCCCACCTCTGATTCCCCAGCTCTGATTCCCCGCCTCTGATTCCACGCATTGATTCCCTGCATCTGATTCCAAGCCTCTGATTCCCTGCCTCTGATTCCCAACCTCTGATTCCCCACCTCTGATTCCCCACATCTGATTCCCCGCCTCTGTTTCCCCGCCTCTGATTCCCCGCCTCTGTTTCCCCATATCTGATTCCCGGCCTCTGATTCCCCACCTCTGATTCCCCGCCTCTGATTCCCTGCCTCTGAATCCCCATCTCCGATTCCGCACATCTGATTCCCTGCCTCTGATTCCCCGCCTCTGATTCCCCGCCTCTGATTCCCTGCCTCTGATTCCCAACCTCTGATTCCCCACCTCTGATTCCCCATATCTGATTCCCCGCCTCTGTTTCCCCGCCTCTGATTCCCCTCCTCTGATTCCCCAACTCTAATTCCCCACCTCTGATTCCCCAGATCTGATTCCTCGTGTTTGAATCCCTGCCTCTGATTCCCTGCCCTGATTCCCCATCTCTGTTTCACCGCCTTTGATTCGCCACCTCTGATTCCCCATATCTGATTCCCCGCCTCTGTTTCCCCGCCTCTGATTCCCTGCCTCTGATTCCCAACCTCTGATTCCACACCTCTGATTCCCCATATCTGATTCCCCGCCTCTGTTTCCCCACCTCTGATTCCCCGCCCCTGTTTCCCCATATCTGATTCCCCGCCTCTGATTCCCCATATCTAAGTCCCCGCCTCTGATTCCCCAACTTTGATTCCCCACCTCTGATTCCCCAGCTCTGATTCCCCGCCTCTGATTCCCTGCATCTGATTCCCAGCCTCTGATTCCCTGCCTCTGATTCCCAACCTCTGATTCCCCACCTCTGATTCCCCATATCTGATTCCCCGCCTCTGTTTCCCCGCCTCTGATTCCCCGCCTCTGTTTCCCCATATCTGATTCCCCGCCTCTATTTGCCCGCCTCTGATTCCCCGCCTCTGTTTCCCCATATCTGATTCCCCGCCTCCGAATCCCCAACTCTGATTCCCTGCCTCTAATTTCCCAGCTCTGATTCCCCGCCTCTGATTCCCCGTGTCTGATTTCCTGCCTCTGATTCCCCGCCTCTGATTACCCATGTCTGATTCACCGCCTCTTATTCCCCACCTCTGATTCCCCATCTCTGATTCCTCACATCCGATTCCCTGCCTCTGATTCCCCGCCTCTGATTCACGGCCTCTGCTTCCCCAGCTCTGATTCCCCGCCTCTGATCCCCGCATCTGATTCCCTGCATCTGATTCCCAGCCTCTGATTCCCTGCCTCTGATTCCCAACCTCTGATTCCCCACCTCTTATTCCCCATATCTGATTCCCCGCCTCTGTTTCCACGCCTCTGATTCCCCACCTCTGTTTCCCCATATCTGATTCCCCGCCTCTATTTGCCCACCTCTGATTCCCCACCTCTGTTTCCCCATATCTGATTCCCCGCCTCTGAATCCCCAACTCTGATTCCCTGCATCTAATTCCCCAGCTCTGATTCCCCGCCTCTGATTCCCTGTGTCTGATTTCCTGCCTCTGATTCCCCGCCTCTGATTACCCATGTCTGATTCACCGCCTCTGATTCCCCACCTCTGATTCCCCATCTCTGATTCCGCACATCCGATTCCCTGCCTCTGATTTCCCGCCTCTGATTCCCTGCCAATGATACCCCGCCCCTGATTCCCCACCTCTGATTCCCCATATCTGATTCCCCGCCTCTGTTTCCCCACCTCTGATTCCCCGCCTCTGAATCCCATCTCTGATTCCCGGACTCTGATTCCCCACCTCTGATTCCCGGCCTCTTATTCCCGGCATCTGATTCCGGCCTCTGATTCCCGGCCTCTGATTCCCTGCTTCTGATTCTGATTCCCTGCCTCTGATTCCCCATCTCTGATTCCGTACATCTGATTCCCTGCCTCTGATTCCCCACCTCTGATTCCCCATATCTGATTCCCCGCCTCTGTTTCCCCGCCTCTGTTTCCCAATATCTAAGTCCCCGCCTCTCATTCCCCAACTCTGATTCCCCACCTCTGATTCCCCAGCTTTGATTCCCCGCCTCTGATTCCACGCATCTGATTCCCTGCATCTGATTCCAAGCCTCTGATTCCCTGCCTCTGATTCCCAACCTCTGATTCCCCACCTCTGATTCCCCATATCTGATTCCCCGCTCTGTTTCCCCGCCTCTGATTGCCCGCCTCCGTTTCTACATATCTGATTCCCGGCCTCTGATTCCCCACCTCTGATTCCCCGCCTCTGATTCCCTGCCTCTGATTCCACATCTCCGATTCCGCACATCTGATTCCCTGCCTCTGATTCCCCGCCTCTGATTCCCCGCCTCTGATTCCCTGCCTCTGATTCCCAACCTCTGATTCCCCACCTCTGATTCCCCATATCTGATTCCCCGCCTCTATTTGCCCGCCTCTGATTCCCCGCCTCTGTTTCCCCATTACTGATTCCCCGCCTCCGAATCCCCAACTCTGATTCCCTGCCTCTAATTTCCCAGCTCTGATTCCCCGCCTCTGATTCCCCGTTTCTGATTTCCTGCCTCTGATTCCCCGCCTCTGATTACCCATGTCTGATTCACCGCCTCTGATTCCCCACCTCTGATTCCCCATCTCTGATTCCGCACATCCGATTCCCTGCCTCTGATTCCCCAAATTTGATTCCCCACCTCTGATTCCCCAGCTCTGATTCCCCACCTCTAATTCCCTGCATCTGATTCCCTGCATCTGATTCCAAGCCTCTGATTCCCTGCCTCTGATTCCCAACCTCTGATTCCCCACCTCTGATTCCCCATATCTGATTCCCCGCCTCTGTTTCCCCGCCTCTGATTCCCCGCCTCTGTTTCCCCATATCTAATTCCCCGCCTCTATTTGCCCGCCTCTGATTCCCCGCCTCTGTTTCCCCATATCTGATTCCCCGCCTCTGAATCCCCAACTCTGATTCCCTGCATCTAATTCCCCAGCTCTGACTCCCCGCCTCTGATTCCCCGTGTCTGATTTCCTGCCTCTGATTCCCCGCCTCTGATTACCCATGTCTGATTCACTGCCTCTTATTCCCCACCTCTGATTCCCCATCTCTGATTCCGCACATCCGATTCCCTGCCTCTGATTCCCCGCCTCTGATTCACCGCCTCTGATTCCCGGCCTCTGATTTCCCGCCTCTGAATCCCTGCCACTGATACCCTGCCCCTGATTCCCCACCTCTGATTCCCCATATCTGATTCCCCGCCTCTGTTTCCCCGCCTCTGATTCCCCGCCTCTGATTCGCCATATCTCATTCCCCGCCTCTGAATCCCCATCTCTGATTCCCGGACTCTGATTCCCCACCTCTGATTCCCGGCCTCTTATTCCCGGCATCTGATTCCGGCCTCTGATTCCCGGCCTCTGATTCCCTGCTTCTGATTCTGATTCCCTGCCTCTGATTCCCCATCTCTGATTCCGTACATCTGATTTCCTGCCTCTGATTCCCCACCTCTGATTCCCCATATCTGATTCCCCGCCTCTGTTTCCCCGCCTCTGATTCCCCGCCTCTGTTTCCCAATATCTAAGTCCCCGCCTCTGATTCCCCAACTCTGATTCCCCACCTCTGATTCCCCAGCTCTGATTCCCCGCCTCTGATTCCCCGCATTGATTCCCTGCATCTGATTCCAAGCCTCTGATTCCCTGCCTCTGATTCCCAACCTCTGATTCCCCACCTCTGATTCCCCATATCTGATTCCCCGCCTCTGTTTCCCCGCCTCTGATTCCCCGCCTCTGTTTCCCCATATCTGATTCCCGGCCTCTGATTCCCCACCTCTGATTCCCCGCCTCTGATTCCCTGCCTCTGAATCCCCATCTCCGATTCCGCACATCTGATTCCCTGCCTCTGATTCCCCGCCTCTGATTCCCCGCCTCTGATTCCCTGCCTCTGATTCCCAACCTCTGATTCCCCACCTCTGATTCCCCATATCTGATTCCCCGCCTCTGTTTCCCCGCCTCTGATTCCCCTCCTCTGATTCCCCAACTCTAATTCCCCGCCTCTGATTCCCCAGATCTGATTCCCCGTGTTTGATTCCCTGCCTCTGATTCCCTGCCCTGATTCCCCATCTCTGTTTCACCCCCTTTGATTCGCCACCTCTGATTCCCCATATCTGATTCCCCGCCTCTGTTTCCCCGCCTCTGATTCCCTGCCTCTGATTCCCAACCTCTGATTCCACACCTCTGATTCCCCATATCTGATTTTCGCCTCTGTTTCCCCGCCTCTGATTCCCCGCCCCTGTTTCCCCATATCTGATTCCCCGCCTCTGCTTCCCCATATCTAAGACCCCGCCTCTGATTCCCCAACTTTGATTCCCCACCTCTGATTCCCCAGCTCTGATTCCCCGCCTCTGATTCCCCGCATCTGATTCCCTGCATCTGATTCCCAGCCTCTGATTCCCTGCCTCTGATTCCCAACCTCGGATTCCCCACCTCTGATTCCCCATATCTGATTCCCCGCCTCTGTTTCCCCGCCTCTGATTCCCCGCCTCTGTTTCCACATATCTGATTCCCCGCCTCTATTTGCCCGCCTCTGATTCCCCGCCTCTGTTTCCCCATATCTGATTCCCCGCCTGTTTCCCCATATCTGATTCCCCGCCTCTGTTTCCCCGCCTCTGATTCCCCGCCTCTGATTCGCCATATCTCATTCCCCGCCTCTGAATCCCCATCTCTGATTCCCGGACTCTGATTCCCCACCTCTGATTCCCGGCCTCTTATTCCCGGCATCTGATTCCGGCCTCTGATTCCCGGCCTCTGATTCCCTGCTTCTGATTCTGATTCCCTGCCTCTGATTCCCCATCTCTGATTCCGTACATCTGATTTCCTGCCTCTGATTCCCCACCTCTGATTCCCCATATCTGATTCCCCGCCTCTGTTTCCCCGCCTCTGATTCCCCGCCTCTGTTTCCCAATATCTAAGTCCCCGCCTCTGATTCCCCAACTCTGATTCCCCACCTCTGATTCCCCAGCTCTGATTCCCCGCCTCTGATTCCCCGCATTGATTCCCTGCATCTGATTCCAAGCCTCTGATTCCCTGCCTCTGATTCCCAACCTCTGATTCCCCACCTCTGATTCCCCATATCTGATTCCCCGCCTCTGTTTCCCCGCCTCTGATTCCCCGCCTCTGTTTCCCCATATCTGATCCCCGGCCTCTGATTCCCCACCTCTGATTCCCCGCCTCTGATTCCCTGCCTCTGAATCCCCATCTCCGATTCCGCACATCTGATTCCCTGCCTCTGATTCCCTGCCTCTGATTCCCAACCTCTGATTCCCCACCTCTGATTCCCCATATCTGATTCCCCGCCTCTGTTTCCCCGCCTCTGATTCCCCTCCTCTGATTCCCCAACTCTAATTCCCCACCTCTGATTCCCCAGATCTGATTCCCCGTGTTTGATTCCCTGCCTCTGATTCCCTGCCCTGATTCCCCATCTCTGTTTCACCGCCTTTGATTCGCCACCTCTGATTCCCCATATCTGATTCCCCGCCTCTGTTTCCCCGCCTCTGATTCCCTTCCTCTGATTCCCAACCTCTGATTCCACACCTCTGATTCCCCATATCTGATTCCCCGCCTCTGTTTCCCCACCTCTGATTCCCCGCCCCTGTTTCCCCATATCTGATTCCCCGCCTCTGATTCCCCATATCTAAGTCCCCGCCTCTGATTCCCCAACTTTGATTCCCCACCTCTGATTCCCCAGCTCTGATTCCCCGCCTCTGATTCCCTGCATCTGATTCCCAGCCTCTGATTCCCTGCCTCTGATTCCCAACCTCTGATTCCCCACCTCTGATTCCCCATATCTGATTCCCCGCCTCTGTTTCCCCGCCTCTGATTCCCCGCCTCTGTTTCCCCATATCTGATTCCCCGCCTCTATTTGCCCGCCTCTGATTCCCCGCCTCTGTTTCCCCATATCTGATTCCCCGCCTCCGAATCCCCAACTCTGATTCCCTGCCTCTAATTTCCCAGCTCTGATTCCCCGCCTCTGAATCCCCGTGTCTGATTTCCTGCCTCTGATTCCCCGCCTCTGATTACCCATGTCCGATTCACCGCCTCTTATTCCCCACCTCTGATTCCCCATCTCTGATTCCGCACATCCGATTCCCTGCCTCTGATTCCCCGCCTCTGATTCACTGCCTCTGCTTCCCCAGCTCTGATTCCCCGCCTCTGATCCCCGCATCTGATTCCCTGCATCTGATTCCCAGCCTCTGATTCCCTGCCTCTGATTCCCAACCTCTGATTCCCCACCTCTTATTCCCCATATCTGATTCCCCGCCTCTGTTTCCACGCCTCTGATTCCCCACCTCTGTTTCCCCATATCTGATTCCCCGCCTCTATTTGCCCACCTCTGATTCCCCACCTCTGTTTCCCCATATCTGATTCCCCGCCTCTGAATCCCCAACTCTGATTCCCTGCATCTAATTCCCCAGCTCTGATTCCCCGCCTCTGATTCCCTGTGTCTGATTTCCTGCCTCTGATTCCCCGCCTCTGATTACCCATGTCTGATTCACCGCCTCTGATTCCCCACCTCTGATTCCCCATCTCTGATTCCGCACATCCGATTCCCTGCCTCTGATTTCCCGCCTCTGATTCCCTGCCACTGATACCCCGCCCCTGATTCCCCACCTCTGATTCCCCATATCTGATTCCCCGCCTCTGTTTCCCCACCTCTGATTCCCCGCCTCTGATTCCCCATATCTCATTCCCCGCCTCTGAATCCCATCTCTGATTCCCGGACTCTGATTCCCCACCTCTGATTCCCGGCCTCTTATTCCCGGCATCTGATTCCGGCCTCTGATTCCCGGCCTCTGATTCCCTGCTTCTGATTCTGATTCCCTGCCTCTGATTCCCCATCTCTGATTCCGTACATCTGATTCCCTGCCTCTGATTCCCCACCTCTGATTCCCCATATCTGATTCCCCGCCTCTGTTTCCCCGCCTCTGTTTCCCAATATCTAAGTCCCCGCCTCTCATTCCCCAACTCTGATTCCCCACCTCTGATTCCCCAGCTTTGATTCCCCGCCTCTGATTCCACGCATCTGATTCCCTGCATCTGATTCCAAGCCTCTGATTCCCTGCCTCTGATTCCCAACCTCTGATTCCCCACCTCTGATTCCCCATATCTGATTCCCCGCTCTGTTTCCCCGCCTCTGATTGCCCGCCTCCGTTTCTACATATCTGATTCCCGGCCTCTGATTCCCCACCTCTGATTCCCCGCCTCTGATTCCCTGCCTCTGATTCCCCATCTCCGATTCCGCACATCTGATTCCCTGCCTCTGATTCCCCGCCTCTGATTCCCCGCCTCTGATTCCCTGCCTCTGATTCCCAACCTCTGATTCCCCACCTCTGATTCCCCAACTCTGATTCCCTGCCTCTAATTTCCCAGCTCTGATTCCCCGCCTCTATTTGCCCGCCTCTGATTCCCCGCCTCTGTTTCCCCATTACTTATTCCCCGCCTCCGAATCCCCAACTCTGATTCCCTGCCTCTAATTTCCCAGCTCTGATTCCCCGCCTCTGATTCCCCGTTTCTGATTTCCTGCCTCTGATTCCCCGCCTCTGATTACCCATGTCTGATTCACCGCCTCTGATTCCCCACCTCAGATTCCCCATCTCTGATTCCGCACATCCGATTCCCTGCCTCTGATTCCCCAAATTTGATTCCCCACCTCTGATTCCCCAGCTCTGATTCCCCACCTCTAATTCCCTGCATCTGATTCCCTGCATCTGATTCCAAGCCTCTGATTCCCTGCCTCTGATTCCCAACCTCTGATTCCCCGCCTCTGATTCGCCATATCTCATTCCCCGCCTCTGAATCCCCATCTCTGATTCCCGGACTCTGATTCCCCACCTCTGATTCCCGGCCTCTTATTCCCGGCATCTGATTCCGGCCTCTGATTCCCGGCCTCTGATTCCCTGCTTCTGATTCTGATTCCCTGCCTCTGATTCCCCATCTCTGATTCCGTACATCTGATTTCCTGCCTCTGATTCCCCACCTCTGATTCCCCATATCTGATTCCCCGCCTCTGTTTCCCCGCCTCTGATTCCCCGCCTCTGTTTCCCAATATATAAGTCCCCGCCTCTGATTCCCCAACTCTGATTCCCCACCTCTGATTCCCCAGCTCTGATTCCCCGCCTCTGATTCCCCGCATTGATTCCCTGCATCTGATTCCAAGCCTCTGATTCCCTGCCTCTGATTCCCAACCTCTGATTCCCCACCTCTGATTCCCCATATCTGATTCCCCGCCTCTGTTTCCCCGCCTCTGATTCCCCGCCTCTGTTTCCCCATATCTGATCCCCGGCCTCTGATTCCCCACCTCTGATTCCCCGCCTCTGATTCCCTGCCTCTGAATCCCCATCTCCGATTCCGCACATCTGATTCCCTGCCTCTGATTCCCTGCCTCTGATTCCCAACCTCTGATTCCCCACCTCTGATTCCCCATATCTGATTCCCCGCCTCTGTTTCCCCGCCTCTGATTCCCCTCCTCTGATTCCCCCACTCTAATTCCCCACCTCTGATTCCCCAGATCTGATTCCCCGTGTTTGATTCCCTGCCTCTGATTCCCTGCCCTGATTCCCCATCTCTGTTTCACCGCCTTTGATTCGCCACCTCTGATTCCCCATATCTGATTCCCCGCCTCTGTTTCCCCGCCTCTGATTCCCTTCCTCTGATTCCCAACCTCTGATTCCACACCTCTGATTCCCCATATCTGATTCCCCGCCTCTGTTTCCCCACCTCTGATTCCCCGCCCCTGTTTCCCCATATCTGATTCCCCGCCTCTGATTCCCCATATCTAAGTCCCCGCCTCTGATTCCCCAACTTTGATTCCCCACCTCTGATTCCCCAGCTCTGATTCCCCGCCTCTGATTCCCTGCATCTGATTCCCAGCCTCTGATTCCCTGCCTCTGATTCCCAACCTCTGATTCCCCACCTCTGATTCCCCATATCTGATTCCCCGCCTCTGTTTCCCCGCCTCTGATTCCCCGCCTCTGTTTCCCCATATCTGATTCCCCGCCTCTATTTGCCCGCCTCTGATTCCCCGCCTCTGTTTCCCCATATCTGATTCCCCGCCTCCGAATCCCCAACTCTGATTCCCTGCCTCTAATTTCCCAGCTCTGATTCCCCGCCTCTGAATCCCCGTGTCTGATTTCCTGCCTCTGATTCCCCGCCTCTGATTACCCATGTCCGATTCACCGCCTCTTATTCCCCACCTCTGATTCCCCATCTCTGATTCCGCACATCCGATTCCCTGCCTCTGATTCCCCGCCTCTGATTCACTGCCTCTGCTTCCCCAGCTCTGATTCCCCGCCTCTGATCCCCGCATCTGATTCCCTGCATCTGATTCCCAGCCTCTGATTCCCTGCCTCTGATTCCCAACCTCTGATTCCCCACCTCTTATTCCCCATATCTGATTCCCCGCCTCTGTTTCCACGCCTCTGATTCCCCACCTCTGTTTCCCCATATCTGATTCCCCGCCTCTATTTGCCCACCTCTGATTCCCCACCTCTGTTTCCCCATATCTGATTCCCCGCCTCTGAATCCCCAACTCTGATTCCCTGCATCTAATTCCCCAGCTCTGATTCCCCGCCTCTGATTCCCTGTGTCTGATTTCCTGCCTCTGATTCCCCGCCTCTGATTACCCATGTCTGATTCACCGCCTCTGATTCCCCACCTCTGATTCCCCATCTCTGATTCCGCACATCCGATTCCCTGCCTCTGATTTCCCGCCTCTGATTCCCTGCCACTGATACCCCGCCCCTGATTCCCCACCTCTGATTCCCCATATCTGATTCCCCGCCTCTGTTTCCCCACCTCTGATTCCCCGCCTCTGATTCCCCATATCTCATTCCCCGCCTCTGAATCCCATCTCTGATTCCCGGACTCTGATTCCCCACCTCTGATTCCCGGCCTCTTATTCCCGGCATCTGATTCCGGCCTCTGATTCCCGGCCTCTGATTCCCTGCTTCTGATTCTGATTCCCTGCCTCTGATTCCCCATCTCTGATTCCGTACATCTGATTCCCTGCCTCTGATTCCCCACCTCTGATTCCCCATATCTGATTCCCCGCCTCTGTTTCCCCGCCTCTGTTTCCCAATATCTAAGTCCCCGCCTCTCATTCCCCAACTCTGATTCCCCACCTCTGATTCCCCAGCTTTGATTCCCCGCCTCTGATTCCACGCATCTGATTCCCTGCATCTGATTCCAAGCCTCTGATTCCCTGCCTCTGATTCCCAACCTCTGATTCCCCACCTCTGATTCCCCATATCTGATTCCCCGCTCTGTTTCCCCGCCTCTGATTGCCCGCCTCCGTTTCTACATATCTGATTCCCGGCCTCTGATTCCCCACCTCTGATTCCCCGCCTCTGATTCCCTGCCTCTGATTCCCCATCTCCGATTCCGCACATCTGATTCCCTGCCTCTGATTCCCCGCCTCTGATTCCCCGCCTCTGATTCCCTGCCTCTGATTCCCAACCTCTGATTCCCCACCTCTGATTCCCCAACTCTGATTCCCTGCCTCTAATTTCCCAGCTCTGATTCCCCGCCTCTATTTGCCCGCCTCTGATTCCCCGCCTCTGTTTCCCCATTACTTATTCCCCGCCTCCGAATCCCCAACTCTGATTCCCTGCCTCTAATTTCCCAGCTCTGATTCCCCGCCTCTGATTCCCCGTTTCTGATTTCCTGCCTCTGATTCCCCGCCTCTGATTACCCATGTCTGATTCACCGCCTCTGATTCCCCACCTCAGATTCCCCATCTCTGATTCCGCACATCCGATTCCCTGCCTCTGATTCCCTAAATTTGATTCCCCACCTCTGATTCCCCAGCTCTGATTCCCCACCTCTAATTCCCTGCATCTGATTCCCTGCATCTGATTCCAAGCCTCTGATTCCCTGCCTCTGATTCCCAACCTCTGATTCCCCACCTCTGATTCCCCATATCTGATTCCCCGCATCTGTTTCCCCGCCTCTGATTCCCCGCCTCTGTTTCCCCATATCTAATTCCCCGCCTCTATTTGCCCGCCTCTGATTCCCCGCCTCTGTTTCCCCATATCTGATTCCCCGCCTCTGAATCCCCAACTCTGATTCCCTGCCTCTAATTTCCCAGCTCTGATTCCCCGCCTCTGATTCCCCGTGTCTGATTTCCTGCCTCTGATTCCCCGCCTCTGATTACCCATGTCTGATTTACCGCCTCTGATTCCCCACCTCTGATTCCCCATCTCTGATTCCGCACATCCGATTCCCTGCCTCTGATTCCCCGCCTCTTATTCACTGCCTCTGCTTCCCCAGCTCTGATTCCCCGCCTCTGATTCCCCGCGTCTTATTCCCTGCTTCTGATTCTGATTCCCCTCCTCTGATTCCCCAACTCTAATTCCCCACCTCTGATTCCCCAGATCTGATTCCCCGTGTTTGATTCCCTGCCTCTGATTCCCTGCCCTGATTCCCCATCTCTGTTTCACCGCCTTTGATTCGCCACCTCTGATTCCCCATATCTGATTCCCCGCCTCTGTTTCCCCGCCTCTGATTCCCTGCCTCTGATTCCCAACCTCTGATTCCACACCTCTGATTCCCCATATCTGATTCCCCGCCTCTGTTTCCCCGCCTCTGATTCCCCGCCCCTGTTTCCCCATATCTGATTCTCCGCCTCTGATTCCCCATATCTAAGTCCCCGCCTCTGATTCCCCAACTTTGATTCCCCACCTCTGATTCCCCAGCTCTGATTCCCCGCCTCTGATTCCCCGCATCTGATTCCCTGCATCTGATTCCCAGCCTCTGATTCCCTGCCTCTTATTCCCAACCTCTGATTCCCCACCTCTGTTTCCCCATATCTGATTCCCCGCCTCTATTTGCCCGCCTCTGATTCCCCGCCTCTGTTTCCCCATATCTGTTTCCCCGCCTCCGAATCCCCAACTCTGATTCACTGCCTCTAATTTCCCAGCTCTGATTCCCCGTCTCTGATTCCCCGTGTCTGATTTCCTGCCTCTGATTCCCCGCCTCTGATTACCCATGTCTGATTCACCGCCTCTGATTCCCCACCTCTGATTCCCCATCTCTGATTCCGCACATCCGATTCCCTGCCTCTGATTCCCCGCCTCTGATTCACTGCCTCTGCTTCCCCAGCTCTGATTCCCCGCCTCTGATCCCCGCATCTGATTCCCTGCATCTGATTCCCAGCCTCTGATTCCCTGCCTCTGATTCCCAACCTCTGATTCCCCACCTCTGATTCCCCATATCTGATTCCCCGCCTCTGTTTCCACGCCTCTGATTCCCCACCTCTGTTTCCCCATATCTGATTCCCCGCCTCTATTTGCCCACCTATGATTCCCCACCTCTGTTTCCCCATATCTATTTCCCCGCCTCTGAATCCCCAAAGCTGATTCCCTGCATCTAATTCCCCAGCTCTGATTCCCCGCCTCTGATTCCCCGTGTCTGATTTCCTGCCTCTGATTCCCCGCCTCTGATTACCCATGTCTGATTCACCGCCTCTGATTCCCCACCTCTGATTCCCCATCTCTGATTCCGCACATCCGATTCCCTGCCTCTGATTTCCCGCCTCTGATTCCCTGCCACTGATACCCCGCCCCTGATTCCCCACCTCTGATTCCCCATATCTGATTCCCCGCCTCTGTTTCCCCACCTCTGATTCCCCGCCTCTGATTCCCCATATCTCATTCCCCGCCTCTGAATCCCATCTCTGATTCCCGGACTCTGATTCCCCACCTCTGATTCCCGGCCTCTTATTCCCGGCATCTGATTCCGGCCTCTGATTCCCGGCCTCTGATTCCCTGCTTCTGATTCTGATTCCCTGCCTCTGATTCCCCATCTCTGATTCCGTACATCTGATTCCCTGCCTCTGATTCCCCACCTCTGATTCACCATATCTGATTCCCCGCCTCTGTTTCCCCGCCTCTGATTCCCCGCCTCTGTTTCCCAATATCTAAGTCCCCGCCTCTGATTCCCCAACTCTGATTCCCCACCTCTGATTCCCCAGCTTTGATTCCCCGCCTCTGATTCCACGCATCTGATTCCCTGCATCTGATTCCAAGCCTCTGATTCCCTGCCTCTGATTCCCAACCTCTGATTCCCCACCTCTGATTCCCCATATCTGATTCCCCGCTCTGTTTCCCCGCCTCTGATTGCCCGCCTCTGTTTCCACATATCTGATTCCCGGCCTCTGATTCTCCACCTCTGATTCCCCGCCTCTGATTCCCTGCCTCTGATTCCCCATCTCCGATTCCGCACATCTGATTCCCAGCCTCTGATTCCCTGCCTCTGATTCCCAACCTCTGATTCCCCACCTCTGATTCCCCATATCTGATTCCCCGCCTCTGTTTCCCCGCCTCTGATTCCCCGCCTCTGTTTCCCCATATCTGATTCCCCGCCTCTATTTGCCCGCCTCTGTTTCCCCGCCTCTGTTTCCCCATATCTGATTCCCCGCCTCCGAATCCCCAACTCTGATTCCCTGCCTCTAATTTCCCAGCTCTGATTCCCCGCCTCTGATTCCCCGTGTCTGATTTCCTGCCTCTGATTCCCCACCTCTGATTACCCATGTCTGATTCACCGCCTCTGATTCCCCACCTCTGATTCCCCATCTCTGATTCCGCACATCCGATTCCCTGCCTCTGATTCCCCGCCTCTGATTCACTGCCTCTGCTTCCCCAGCTCTGATTCCCCGCCTCTGATCCCCGCATCTGATTCCCTGCATCTGATTCCCAGCCTCTGATTCCCTGCCTCTGATTCCCAACCTCTGATTCCCCACCTCTGATTCCCCATATCTGATTCCCCGCCTCTGTTTCCACGCCTCTGATTCCCCACCTCTGTTTCCCCATATCTGATTCCCCGCCTCTATTTGCCCACCTCTGATTCCCCACCTCTGTTTCCCCATATCTGATTCCCCGCCTCTGAATCCCCAACTCTGATTCCCTGCATCTAATTCCCCAGCTCTGATTCCCCGCCTCTGATTCCCCGTGTCTGATTCCCCATCTCTGATTCCGCACATCCGATTCCCTGCCTCTGATTTCCCGCCTCTGATTCCCTTCCACTGATACCCCGCCCCTGATGCCCCACCTCTGATTCCCCATATCTGATTCCCCGCCTCTGTTTCCCCACCTCTGATTCCCCGCCTCTGATTCCCCATATCTCATTCCCCGCCTCTGAATCCCATCTCTGATTCCCGGACTCTGATTCCCCACCTCTGATTCCCGGCCTCTTATTCCCGGCATCTGATTCCGGCCTCCGATTCCCGGCCTCTGATTCCATGCTTCTGATTCTGATTCCCTGCCTCTGATTCCCCATCTCTGATTCCGTACATCTGATTCCCTGCCTCTGATTCCCCACCTCTGATTCCCCATATCTGATTCCCCGCCTCTGTTTCCCCGCCTCTGATTCCCCGCCTCTGTTTCCCAATATCTAAGTCCCCGCCTCTGATTCCCCAACTCTGATTCCCCACCTCTGATTCCCCAGCTTTGATTCCCCGCCTCTGATTCCACGCATCTGATTCCCTGCATCTGATTCCAAGCCTCTGATTCCCTGCCTCTGATTCCCAACCTCTGATTCCCCACCTCTGATTCCCCATATCTGATTCCCCGCTCTGTTTCCCCGCCTCTGATTGCCCGCCTGTTTCCACATATCTGATTCCCGGCCTCTGATTCTCCACCTCTGATTCCCCGCCTCTGATTCCCTGCCTCTGATTCCCCATCTCCGATTCCGCACATCTGATTCCCTGCCTCTGATTCCCCGCCTCTGATTCCCCGCCTCTGATTCCCTGCCTCTGATTCCCAACCTCTGATTCCCCACCTCTGATTCCCCATATCTGATTCACCGCCTCTGTTTCCCCGCCTCTGATTCCCCTCCTCTGATTCCCCAACTCTAATTCCACGCCTCTGATTCCCCAGCTCTGATTCCCCATGTTTGATTCCCTGCCTCTGATTCCCTGCCCTGATTCCCCATCTCTGTTTCACCGCCTTTGATTCGCCACATCTGATTCCCCATATCTGATTCCCCGCCTCTGTTTCCCCGCCTCTGATTCCCTGCCTCTGATTCCCAACCTCTGATTCCACACATCTGATTCCCCATATCTGATTCCCCGCCTCTGTTTCCCCGCCTCTGATTCCCCGCCCCTGTTTCCCCATATCTGATTCCCCGCCTCTGATTCCCCATATCTAAGTCCCCGCCTCTGATTCCCCAAATTTGATTCCCCACCTCTGATTCCCCAGCTCTGATTCCCCACCTCTGATTCCCCGCATCTGATTCCCTGCATCTGATTCCCAGCCTCTGATTCCCTGCCTCTGATTCCCAACCTCTGATTCCCCACCTCTGATTCCCCATATCTGATTCCCCGCCTCTGTTTCCCCGCCTCTGATTCCCCGCCTCTGTTTCCCCATGTCTGATTCCCCGCCTCTATTTGCCCGCCTCTGATTCCCCGCCTCTGTTTCCCCATATCTGATTCCCCGCCTCTGAATCCCCAACTCTGATTCCCTGCCTCTAATTTCCCAGCTCTGATTCCCCGCCTCTGATTCCCCGTGTCTGATTTCCTGCCTCTGATTCCCCGCCTCTGATTACCCATGTCTGATTTACCGCCTCTGATTCCCCACCTCTGATTCCCCATCTCTGATTCCGCACTTCCGATTCCCTGCCTCTGATTCCCCGCCTCTGATTCACTTCCTCTGCTTCCCCAGCTCTGATTTCCCGCCTCTGATTCCCCGCGTCTTATTCCCTGCTTCTGATTCTGATTCCCTGCCTCTGATTCCCCATCTCTGATTCCGCACATCTGATTCCCTGCCTCTGATTCCCCACCTCTGATTCCCCATATCTGATTCCCCGCCTCTGTTTCCCCGCCTCTGATTCCCCGCCTCTGTTTCCCCATATTTTATTCCCCGCCTCTGATTCCCCAACTCTGATTCCCCACCTCTGATTCCCCAGCTCTGATTCCCCGCCTCTGATCCCCGCATCTGATTCCCTGCATCTGACTCCCAGCCTCTGATTCCCTGCCTCTGATTCCCAACCTCTGATTCCCCACCTCAGATTCCCCATATCTGATTCCCCGCCTCTGTTTCCACGCCTCTGATTCCCCGCCTCTGTTTCCCCATATCTGATTCCCCGCCTCTATTTGCCCACCTCTGATTCCCCACCTCTGTTTCCCCATATCTGATTCCCCGCCTCTGAATCCCCAACTCTGATTCACTGCATCTAATTCCCCAGCTCTGATTCCCCGCCTCTGATTCCCCACCTCTGATTCCCCGTGTCTGATTTCCTGCCTCTGATTCCCCACCTCTGATTCCCCATCTCTGATTCCGCACATCCGATTCCCTGTCTCTGATTCCCCCCCTCTGATTCACCGTCTCTGATTCCCGGCCTCTGATTTCCCGCCTCTGATTCCCTGCCACTGATACGCCGTCCCTGATTCCCCACCTCTGATTCCCCAAATCTGATTCCCCACCTCTGTTTCCCCGCCTCTGATTCCCCGCCTCTGATTCCCCATATCTCATTCCCCGCCTCTGAATCCCCATCTCTGATTCCCGGACTCTGATTCCCCACCTCTGATTCCCGGCCTCTTATTCCCGGCATCTGATTCCGGCCTCTGATTCCCGGCCTCTGATTCCCTGCTTCTGATTCTGATTCCCTGCCTTTGATTCCCCATCTCTGATTCCGCACATCTGATTCCCTGCCTCTGATTCCCCACCTCTGATTCCCTATATCTGATTCCCTGCCTCTGTTTCCCCGCCTCTGATTCCCCGCCTCTGTTTCCCAATATCTAAGTCCCCGCCTCTGATTCCCCAACTCTGATTCCCCACCTCTGATTCGCGTGTCTGATTTCCTGCCTCTGATTCCCCACCTCTGATTCCCCATCTCTGATTCCGCACATCCGATTCCCTGCCTCTGATTCCCCGACTCTGATTCCCCACCTCTGATTCCCCAGCTCTGATTCCCCGCCTCTGATTCCCCAACTCTGATTCCCCGCCTCTTATAACCCAGCTCTGATTCCCCGCCTCTGATTCCCCGTGTTTGATTCCCTGCCTCTCATTCCCCGCCTCTGATTCCCCATCTCTGATTCACCGCCTTTGATTCGCCACCTCTGATTCCCCATATCTGATTCCTCGCCTCTGTTTCCCCGCCTGTGATTCCCCGCGTCTGATTCCCCATATCTCACTCCCCGCCTCTGATTCCCCATCTCTGATTCCCGGACTCTGATTCCACACCTCTGATTCCCCATATCTGATTCCCCGCCTCTGTTTCCCCACCTCTGAATCCCCGCCCCTGTTTCCCCATATCTGATTCCCCGCCTCTGATTCCCCATATCTAATTCCCAGCCTCTGATTCCCCAAATTTGATTCCCCAGCTCTGATTCCCCAGCTCTGATTCCCCGCCTCTGATTCCCCGCCTCTGATTCCCTGCCTCTGATTCCCAACCTCTGATTCCCCACCTCTGATTCCCCAGCTCTCATTCCCCGCCTCTGTTTCCCCGCCTCTCATTCCCCGCCTCTGTTTCACCATATCTGATTCCCTGCCTCTGATTCCCCGCATCTGATTCCCCGCCTCTGATTCCCTGCCTCTGATTCCCAACCTCTGATTCCCCACCTCTGATTCCCCGTGTTTGATTCCCGGCCTCTGTTTCCCCGCCTCTGATTCCCCAACTCTACTTCCTCGCCACTGATTCCCCAGATCTGATTCCCTGCCTCTGTTTCCCCGCCTCTGATTCCCTGCCTCTGATTCCCAACCTCTGATTCCCCGCCTCTGTTTCCCTGCCTCTGATTCCCCGCCTCTGATTCCCCAGCTCTGATTCCCCGCCTCTGATTCCCCGTGTTTGATTCCCTGCCTCTGATTCCCCGCCTCTGATACCCCATCTCTGATTCACCGCCTTTGATTCGCCACCTCTGATTCCCCATATCTGATTCCCCACCTCTGTTTCCCCGCCTCTGATTCCCCGCCTCTGATTCTCCATATCTCATTCCCCGCCTCTGAATCCCCATCTCTGATTCCCGGACTCTGATTCCCCACCTCTGATTCCCGGCCTCTTATTCCCAGCATCTGATTCCAGGCCTCTGATTCCCGGCCTCTTATTCCCCGCTTCTGATTCTGATTCCCTGCCTCTGATTCCCCATCTCTGATTCCGCACATCTGATTCCCTGCCTCTGATACCCCACCTCTGATTCCCCATATCTGATTCCCCGCCTCTGTTTCCCCGCCTCTGATTCCCCGCCTCTGTTTCCCCATATCTAATTCCCCACCTCTGATGCACCAACTCTGATTCCCCGCCTCTGATTCCCCAGCTCTGATTCCCCGCCTCTGATTCCCCGCATCCGATTCCCCATATCTGATTCCCCGCCTCTGTTTCCCCGCCTCTGATTCCCTGCCTCTGTTTCCCCATATCTGATTCCCCGCCTCTGATTCCCAACTATGATTCCCCGCCTCTGATTCCCCAGCTCTGATTCCCTGCCTCTTATTCCCCGCGTTCTATTCCCTGCCTCTGATTCCCCGCCTGTGATTCCCCATCTCTGATTCACCACCTCTGATTCCCCACCTCTGATTCCCCATATCTAATTCCCCGCCTCTGTTTGCCCGCCTCTGATTCCCCGCCTCTGTTTCCCCATATCTGATTCCCCGCCTCTGAATCCCCAACTCTGATTCACTGCCTCTGATTCCCCAGCTCTGATTCCCCGCCTTTGATTCCCCCCGTCTGATTCCCAGCCTCTGAATCCCCGTGTCTGATATCCTGCCTCTGATTCCCCGCCTCTGATTCCCCATCTCAGATTCACCGCCTCTGATTCCCCACCTCTGATTCCCCATCTCTGATTCCGCACATCCGATTCCCTGCCTCTGATTCCCCGACTCTGATTCCCCACCTCTGATTCCCCAGCTCTGATTCCCCGCCTCTGATTCCCCAACTCTGATTCCCCGCCTCTGATAACCCAGCTCTGATTCCCCGCCTCTGATTCCCCGTGTTGGATTCCCTGCCTCTCATTCCCCGCCTCTGATTCCCCGCCTCTGTTTCCCAATATCTAACCCCCGCCTCTGATTCCCCATCTCTGATTCCGCACATCCGATTCCCTGCCTCTGATTCCCCGACTCTGATTCCCCACCTCTGATTCCCCATATCTGATTCCTCGCCTCTTTTTCCCCGCCTGTGATTCCCCGCCTCTGATTCCCCATATCTCACTCCCCGCCTCTGATTCCCCATCTCTGATTCCCGTACTCTGATTCCACACCTCTGATTCCCGGCCTCTTATTCCCGGCATCTGATTCCGGCCTCTGATTCCCGGCCTCTGATTCCCTGCATCTGATTCTGATTCCCTGCCTCTGATTCCCCATTTCTGATTCCGCACATCTAATTCCCTGCCTCTGATTCCCCACCTCTGATTCCCCATATCTGATTCCCCGCCTCTGTTTCCCCGCCTCTGATTCCCCGCCTCAGTTTCCCCATATCTAAGTCCCCGCCTCTGATTCCCCAACTTTGATTCCACACCTCTGATTCCCCAGCTCTGATTCCCCGCCTCTGATTCCCCGCATCTGATTCCCTGCATCTCATTCCCAGCCTCTGATTCCCTGCCTCTGATTCCCAACCTCTGATTCCCCACCTCTGATTCCCCATATCTGATTCCCCGCCTCTGTTTCCCCGCCTCTGGTTCCCCGCCTCTGTTTCCCCATATCTGATTCCCCGCCTCTATTTGCCCGCCTCTGATTCCCCGCCTCTGTTTCCCCATATCTGATTCCCCGCCTCTGAATCCCCAACTCTGATTCCCTGCCTCTAATTTCCCAGCTCTGATTCCCCGCCTCTGATTCCCCGTGTCTGATTTCCTGCCTCTGATTCCCCGCCTCTGATTACCCATGTCTGATTCCCCGCTTCTGTTTCCCCGCCTCTGATTCGCCGCCTCTGTTTCCCAATATCTAAGTCCCGTCCTCTGATTCCCCAACTCTGATTCCCCACCTCTGATTCCCCAGCTCTGATTCCCCGCCTCTGATTCCCCGCATCTGATTCCCTGCATCTGAATCCAAGCCTCTGATTCCCTGCCTCTGATTCCCAACCTCTGATTCCCAACCTCTGATTCCCCATATCTGATTCCCCGCCTCTGTTTCCCCGCCTCTGATTCCCCGCCTCTGTTTCCCCATATCTGATTCCCGGCCTCTGATTCCCCGCCTCTGATTCCCTGCCTCTGATTCCCCATCTCCGATTCCGCACATCTGATTCCCTGCCTCTGATTCCCCGCCTCTGATTCCCCGCCTCTGACTCTCTGCCTCTGATTCCCAACCTCGGATTCCACGCCTCCGTTTCCACGCCTCTGATTCCCCTCCTCTGATTCCCCAACTCTAATTCCCCGCCTCTGATTCCCCAGCTCTGATTCCCCGTGTTTGATTCCCTGCCTCTGATTCCCTGCCCTGATTCCCCATCTCTGTTTCACCGCCTTTGATTCGCCACCTCTGATTCCCCATATCTGATTCCCCGCCTCTGTTTCCCCGCCTCTGATTCCCTCCCTCTGATTCCCAACCTCTGATTCCCAACCTCTGATTCCCCACCTCTGATTCCCCATATCTGATTCCCCGCCTCTGTTTCCCCGCCTCTGATTCCCCGCCTCTGTTTCCCCATATCTGATTCCCGGCCTCTGATTCCCCACCTCTGATTCCCCGCCTCTGATTCCCTGCCTCTGAATCCCCATCTCCGATTCCGCACATCTGATTCCCTGCCTCTGATTCCCCGCCTCTGATTCCCCGCCTCTGATTCCCTGCCTCTGATTCCCAACCTCTGATTCCCCACCTCTGATTCCCCATATCTGATTCCCCGCCTCTGTTTCCCCGCCTCTGATTCCCCTCCTCTGATTCCCCAACTCTAATTCCCCACCTCTGATTCCCCAGATCTGATTCCCCGTGTTTGATTCCCTGCCTCTGATTCCCTGCCCTGATTCCCCATCTCTGTTTCACCGCCTTTGATTCGCCACCTCTGATTCCCCATATCTGATTCCCCGCCTCTGTTTCCCCGCCTCTGATTCCCTGCCTCTGATTCCCAACCTCTGATTCCACACCTCTGATTCCCCATATCTGATTCCCCGCCTCTGTTTCCCCACCTCTGATTCCCCGCCCCTGTTTCCCCATATCTGATTCCCCGCCTCTGATTCCCCATATCTAAGTCCCCGCCTCTGATTCCCCAACTTTGATTCCCCACCTCTGATTCCCCAGCTCTGATTCCCCGCCTCTGATTCCCTGCATCTGATTCCCAGCCTCTGATTCCCTGCCTCTGATTCCCAACCTCTGATTCCCCACCTCTGATTCCCCATATCTGATTCCCCGCCTCTGTTTCCCCGCCTCTGATTCCCCGCCTCTGTTTCCCCATATCTGATTCCCCGCCTCTATTTGCCCGCCTCTGATTCCCCGCCTCTGTTTCCCCATATCTGATTCCCCGCCTCCGAATCCCCAACTCTGATTCCCTGCCTCTAATTTCCCAGCTCTGATTCCCCGCCTCTGATTCCCCGTGTCTGATTTCCTGCCTCTGATTCCCCGCCTCTGATTACCCATGTCCGATTCACCGCCTCTTATTCCCCACCTCTGATTCCCCATCTCTGATTCCGCACATCCGATTCCCTGCCTCTGATTCCCCGCCTCTGATTCACTGCCTCTGCTTCCCCAGCTCTGATTCCCCGCCTCTGATCCCCGCATCTGATTCCCTGCATCTGATTCCCAGCCTCTGATTCCCTGCCTCTGATTCCCAACCTCTGATTCCCCACCTCTTATTCCCCATATCTGATTCCCCGCCTCTGTTTCCACGCCTCTGATTCCCCACCTCTGTTTCCCCATATCTGATTCCCCGCCTCTATTTGCCCACCTCTGATTCCCCACCTCTGTTTCCCCATATCTGATTCCCCGCCTCTGAATCCCCAACTCTGATTCCCTGCATCTAATTCCCCAGCTCTGATTCCCCGCCTCTGATTCCCTGTGTCTGATTTCCTGCCTCTGATTCCCCGCCTCTGATTACCCATGTCTGATTCACCACCTCTGATTCCCCACCTCTGATTCCCCATCTCTGATTCCGCACATCCGATTCCCTGCCTCTGATTTCCCGCCTCTGATTCCCTGCCACTGATACCCCGCCCCTGATTCCCCACCTCTGATTCCCCATATCTGATTCCCCGCCTCTGTTTCCACACCTCTGATTCCCCGCCTCTGATTCCCCATATCTCATTCCCCGCCTCTGAATCCCATCTCTGATTCCCGGACTCTGATTCCCCACCTCTGATTCCCGGCCTCTTATTCCCGGCATCTGATTCCGGCCTCTGATTCCCGGCCTCTGATTCCCTGCTTCTGATTCTGATTCCCTGCCTCTGATTCCCCATCTCTGATTCCGTACATCTGATTCCCTGCCTCTGATTCCCCACCTCTGATTCCCCATATCTGATTCCCCGCCTCTGTTTCCCCGCCTCTGTTTCCCAATATCTAAGTCCCCGCCTCTCATTCCCCAACTCTGATTCCCCACCTCTGATTCCCCAGCTTTGATTCCCCGCCTCTGATTCCACGCATCTGATTCCCTGCATCTGATTCCAAGCCTCTGATTCCCTGCCTCTGATTCCCAACCTCTGATTCCCCACCTCTGATTCCCCATATCTGATTCCCCGCTCTGTTTCCCCGCCTCTGATTGCCCGCCTCCGTTTCTACATATCTGATTCCCGGCCTCTGATTCCCCACCTCTGATTCCCCGCCTCTGATTCCCTGCCTCTGATTCCCCATCTCCGATTCCGCACATCTGATTCCCTGCCTCTGATTCCCCGCCTCTGATTCCCCGCCTCTGATTCCCTGCCTCTGATTCCCAACCTCTGATTCCCCACCTCTGATTCCCCATATCTGATTCCCCGCCTCTATTTGCCCGCCTCTGATTCCCCGCCTCTGTTTCCCCATTACTGATTCCCCGCCTCCGAATCCCCAACTCTGATTCCCTGCCTCTAATTTCCCAGCTCTGATTCCCCGCCTCTGATTCCCCGTTTCTGATTTCCTGCCTCTGATTCCCCGCCTCTGATTACCCATGTCTGATTCACCGCCTCTGATTCCCCACCTCTGATTCCCCATCTCTGATTCCGCACATCCGATTCCCTGCCTCTGATTCCCCAAATTTGATTCCCCACCTCTGATTCCCCAGCTCTGATTCCCCACCTCTAATTCCCTGCATCTGATTCCCTGCATCTGATTCCAAGCCTCTGATTCCCTGCCTCTGATTCCCAACCTCTGATTCCCCACCTCTGATTCCCCATATCTGATTCCCCGCCTCTGTTTCCCCGCCTCTGATTCCCCGCCTCTGTTTCCCCATATCTAATTCCCCGCCTCTATTTGCCCGCCTCTGATTCCCCGCCTCTGTTTCCCCATATCTGATTCCCCGCCTCTGAATCCCCAACTCTGATTCCCTGCCTCTAATTTCCCAGCTCTGATTCCCCGCCTCTGATTCCCCGTGTCTGATTTCCTGCCTCTGATTCCCCGCCTCTGATTACCCATGTCTGATTTACCGCCTCTGATTCCCCACCTCTGATTCCCCATCTCTGATTCCGCACATCCGATTCCCTGCCTCTGATTCCCCGCCTCTGATTCACTGCCTCTGCTTCCCCAGCTCTGATTCACCGCCTCTGATTCCCCGTGTCTTATTCCCTGCTTCTGATTCTGATTCCCCTCCTCTGATTCCCCAACTCTAATTCCCCACCTCTGATTCCCCAGATCTGATTCCCCGTGTTTGATTCCCTGCCTCTGATTCCCTGCCCTGATTCCCCATCTCTGTTTCACCGCCTTTGATTCGCCACCTCTGATTCCCCATATCTGATTCCCCGCCTCTGTTTCCCCGCCTCTGATTCCCTGCCTCTGATTCCCAACCTCTGATTCCACACCTCTGATTCCCCATATCTGATTCCCCGCCTCTGTTTCCCCGCCTCTGATTCCCCGCCCCTGTTTCCCCATATCTGATTCTCCGCCTCTGATTCCCCATATCTAAGTCCCCGCCTCTGATTCCCCAACTTTGATTCCCCACCTCTGATTCCCCAGCTCTGATTCCCCGCCTCTGATTCCCCGCATCTGATTCCCTGCATCTGATTCCCAGCCTCTGATTCCCTGCCTCTTATTCCCAACCTCTGATTCCCCACCTCTGTTTCCCCATATCTGATTCCCCGCCTCTATTTGCCCGCCTCTGATTCCCCGCCTCTGTTTCCCCATATCTGATTCCCCGCCTCCGAATACCCAACTCTGATTCACTGCCTCTAATTTCCCAGCTCTGATTCCCCGCCTCTGGTTCCCCGCCTCTGTTTCCCCATATCTGATTCCCCGCCTCTATTTGCCCGCCTCTGATTCCCCGCCTCTGTTTCCCCATATCTGATTCCCCGCCTCTGAATCCCCAACTCTGATTCCCTGCCTCTAATTTCCCAGCTCTGATTCCCCGCCTCTGATTCCCCGTGTCTGATTTCCTGCCTCTGATTCCCCGCCTCTGATTACCCATGTCTGATTCCCCGCTTCTGTTTCCCCGCCTCTGATTCGCCGCCTCTGTTTCCCAATATCTAAGTCCCGTCCTCTGATTCCCCAACTCTGATTCCCCACCTCTGATTCCCCAGCTCTGATTCCCCGCCTCTGATTCCCCGCATCTGATTCCCTGCATCTGAATCCAAGCCTCTGATTCCCTGCCTCTGATTCCCAACCTCTGATTCCCAACCTCTGATTCCCCATATCTGATTCCCCGCCTCTGTTTCCCCGCCTCTGATTCCCCGCCTCTGTTTCCCCATATCTGATTCCCGGCCTCTGATTCCCCGCCTCTGATTCCCTGCCTCTGATTCCCCATCTCCGATTCCGCACATCTGATTCCCTGCCTCTGATTCCCCGCCTCTGATTCCCCGCCTCTGACTCTCTGCCTCTGATTCCCAACCTCTGATTCCACGCCTCCGTTTCCACGCCTCTGATTCCCCTCCTCTGATTCCCCAACTCTAATTCCCCGCCTCTGATTCCCCAGCTCTGATTCCCCGTGTTTGATTCCCTGCCTCTGATTCCCTGCCCTGATTCCCCATCTCTGTTTCACCGCCTTTGATTCGCCACCTCTGATTCCCCATATCTGATTCCCCGCCTCTGTTTCCCCGCCTCTGATTCCCTCCCTCTGATTCCCAACCTCTGATTCCCAACCTCTGATTCCCCACCTCTGATTCCCCATATCTGATTCCCCGCCTCTGTTTCCCCGCCTCTGATTCCCCGCCTCTGTTTCCCCATATCTGATTCCCGGCCTCTGATTCCCCACCTCTGATTCCCCGCCTCTGATTCCCTGCCTCTGAATCCCCATCTCCGATTCCGCACATCTGATTCCCTGCCTCTGATTCCCCGCCTCTGATTCCCCGCCTCTGATTCCCTGCCTCTGATTCCCAACCTCTGATTCCCCACCTCTGATTCCCCATATCTGATTCCCCGCCTCTGTTTCCCCGCCTCTGATTCCCCTCCTCTGATTCCCCAACTCTAATTCCCCACCTCTGATTCCCCAGATCTGATTCCCCGTGTTTGATTCCCTGCCTCTGATTCCCTGCCCTGATTCCCCATCTCTGTTTCACCGCCTTTGATTCGCCACCTCTGATTCCCCATATCTGATTCCCCGCCTCTGTTTCCCCGCCTCTGATTCCCTGCCTCTGATTCCCAACCTCTGATTCCACACCTCTGATTCCCCATATCTGATTCCCCGCCTCTGTTTCCCCACCTCTGATTCCCCGCCCCTGTTTCCCCATATCTGATTCCCCGCCTCTGATTCCCCATATCTAAGTCCCCGCCTCTGATTCCCCAACTTTGATTCCCCACCTCTGATTCCCCAGCTCTGATTCCCCGCCTCTGATTCCCTGCATCTGATTCCCAGCCTCTGATTCCCTGCCTCTGATTCCCAACCTCTGATTCCCCACCTCTGATTCCCCATATCTGATTCCCCGCCTCTGTTTCCCCGCCTCTGATTCCCCGCCTCTGTTTCCCCATATCTGATTCCCCGCCTCTATTTGCCCGCCTCTGATTCCCTGCCTCTGTTTCCCCATATCTGATTCCCCGCCTCCGAATCCCCAACTCTGATTCCCTGCCTCTAATTTCCCAGCTCTGATTCCCCGCCTCTGATTCCCCGTGTCTGATTTCCTGCCTCTGATTCCCCGCCTCTGATTACCCATGTCCGATTCACCGCCTCTTATTCCCCACCTCTGATTCCCCATCTCTGATTCCGCACATCCGATTCCCTGCCTCTGATTCCCCGCCTCTGATTCACTGCCTCTGCTTCCCCAGCTCTGATTCCCCGCCTCTGATCCCCGCATCTGATTCCCTGCATCTGATTCCCAGCCTCTGATTCCCTGCCTCTGATTCCCAACCTCTGATTCCCCACCTCTTATTCCCCATATCTGATTCCCCGCCTCTGTTTCCACGCCTCTGATTCCCCACCTCTGTTTCCCCATATCTGATTCCCCGCCTCTATTTGCCCACCTCTGATTCCCCACCTCTGTTTCCCCATATCTGATTCCCCGCCTCTGAATCCCCAACTCTGATTCCCTGCATCTAATTCCCCAGCTCTGATTCCCCGCCTCTGATTCCCTGTGTCTGATTTCCTGCCTCTGATTCCCCGCCTCTGATTACCCATGTCTGATTCACCACCTCTGATTCCCCACCTCTGATTCCCCATCTCTGATTCCGCACATCCGATTCCCTGCCTCTGATTTCCCGCCTCTGATTCCCTGCCACTGATACCCCGCCCCTGATTCCCCACCTCTGATTCCCCATATCTGATTCCCCGCCTCTGTTTCCACACCTCTGATTCCCCGCCTCTGATTCCCCATATCTCATTCCCCGCCTCTGAATCCCATCTCTGATTCCCGGACTCTGATTCCCCACCTCTGATTCCCGGCCTCTTATTCCCGGCATCTGATTCCGGCCTCTGATTCCCGGCCTCTGATTCCCTGCTTCTGATTCTGATTCCCTGCCTCTGATTCCCCATCTCTGATTCCGTACATCTGATTCCCTGCCTCTGATTCCCCACCTCTGATTCCCCATATCTGATTCCCCGCCTCTGTTTCCCCGCCTCTGTTTCCCAATATCTAAGTCCCCGCCTCTCATTCCCCAACTCTGATTCCCCACCTCTGATTCCCCAGCTTTGATTCCCCGCCTCTGATTCCACGCATCTGATTCCCTGCATCTGATTCCAAGCCTCTGATTCCCTGCCTCTGATTCCCAACCTCTGATTCCCCACCTCTGATTCCCCATATCTGATTCCCCGCTCTGTTTCCCCGCCTCTGATTGCCCGCCTCCGTTTCTACATATCTGATTCCCGGCCTCTGATTCCCCACCTCTGATTCCCCGCCTCTGATTCCCTGCCTCTGATTCCCCATCTCCGATTCCGCACATCTGATTCCCTGCCTCTGATTCCCCGCCTCTGATTCCCCGCCTCTGATTCCCTGCCTCTGATTCCCAACCTCTGATTCCCCACCTCTGATTCCCCATATCTGATTCCCCGCCTCTATTTGCCCGCCTCTGATTCCCCGCCTCTGTTTCCCCATTACTGATTCCCCGCCTCCGAATCCCCAACTCTGATTCCCTGCCTCTAATTTCCCAGCTCTGATTCCCCGCCTCTGATTCCCCGTTTCTGATTTCCTGCCTCTGATTCCCCGCCTCTGATTACCCATGTCTGATTCACCGCCTCTGATACCCCACCTCTGATTCCCCATCTCTGATTCCGCACATCCGATTCCCTGCCTCTGATTCCCCAAATTTGATTCCCCACCTCTGATTCCCCAGCTCTGATTCCCCACCTCTAATTCCCTGCATCTGATTCCCTGCATCTGATTCCAAGCCTCTGATTCCCTGCCTCTGATTCCCAACCTCTGATTCCCCACCTCTGATTCCCCATATCTGATTCCCTGCCTCTGTTTCCCCGCCTCTGATTCCCCGCCTCTGTTTCCCCATATCTAATTCCCCGCCTCTATTTGCCCGCCTCTGATTCCCCGCCTCTGTTTCCCCATATCTGATTCCCCGCCTCTGAATCCCCAACTCTGATTCCCTGCCTCTAATTTCCCAGCTCTGATTCCCCGCCTCTGATTCCCCGTGTCTGATTTCCTGCCTCTGATTCCCCGCCTCTGATTACCCATGTCTGATTTACCGCCTCTGATTCCCCACCTCTGATTCCCCATCTCTGATTCCGCACATCCGATTCTCTGCCTCTGATTCCCCGCCTCTGATTCACTGCCTCTGCTTCCCCAGCTCTGATTCCCCGCCTCTGATTCCCCGCGTCTTATTCCCTGCTTCTGATTCTGATTCCCCTCCTCTGATTCCCCAACTCTAATTCCCCACCTCTGATTCCCCAGATCTGATTCCCCGTGTTTGATTCCCTGCCTCTGATTCCCTGCCCTGATTCCCCATCTCTGTTTCACCGCCTTTGATTCGCCACCTCTGATTCCCCATATCTGATTCCCCGCCTCTGTTTCCCCGCCTCTGATTCCCTGCCTCTGATTCCCAACCTCTGATTCCACACCTCTGATTCCCCATATCTGATTCCCCGCCTCTGTTTCCCCGCCTCTGATTCCCCGCCCCTGTTTCCCCATATCTGATTCTCCGCCTCTGATTCCCCATATCTAAGTCCCCGCCTCTGATTCCCCAACTTTGATTCCCCACCTCTGATTCCCCAGCTCTGATTCCCCGCCTCTGATTCCCCGCATCTGATTCCCTGCATCTGATTCCCAGCCTCTGATTCCCTGCCTCTTATTCCCAACCTCTGATTCCCCACCTCTGTTTCCCCATATCTGATTCCCCGCCTCTATTTGCCCGCCTCTGATTCCCCGCCTCTGTTTCCCCATATCTGATTCCCCGCCTCCGAATACCCAACTCTGATTCACTGCCTCTAATTTCCCAGCTCTGATTCCCCGTCTCTGATTCCCCGTGTCTGATTTCCTGCCTCTGATTCCCCGCCTCTGATTACCCATGTCTGATTCACCGCCTCTGATTCCCCACCTCTGATTCCCCATCTCTGATTCCGCACATCCGATTCCCTGCCTCTGATTCCCCGCCTCTGATTCACTGCCTCTGCTTCCCCAGCTCTGATTCCCCGCCTCTGATCCCCGCATCTGATTCCCTGCATCTGATTCCCAGCCTCTGATTCCCTGCCTCTGATTCCCAACCTCTGATTCCCCACCTCTGATTCCCCATATCTGATTCCCCGCCTCTGTTTCCACGCCTCTGATTCCCCACCTCTGTTTCCCCATATCTGATTCCCCGCCTCTATTTGCCCACCTATGATTCCCCACCTCTGTTTCCCCATATCTGATTCCCCGCCTCTGAATCCCCAAAGCTGATTCCCTGCATCTAATTCCCCAGCTCTGATTCCCCGCCTCTGATTCCCCGTGTCTGATTTCCTGCCTCTGATTCCCCGCCTCTGATTACCCATGTCTGATTCACCGCCTCTGATTCCCCACCTCTGATTCCCCATCTCTGATTCCGCACATCCGATTCCCTGCCTCTGATTTCCCGCCTCTGATTCCCTGCCACTGATACCCCGCCCCTGATTCCCCACCTCTGATTCCCCATATCTGATTCCCCGCCTCTGTTTCCCCACCTCTGATTCCCCGCCTCTGATTCCCCATATCTCATTCCCCGCCTCTGAATCCCATCTCTGATTCCCGGACTCTGATTCCCCACCTCTGATTCCCGGCCTCTTATTCCCGGCATCTGATTCCGGCCTCTGATTCCCGGCCTCTGATTCCCTGCTTCTGATTCTGATTCCCTGCCTCTGATTCCCCATCTCTGATGCCGTACATCTGATTCCCTGCCTCTGATTCCCCACCTCTGATTCCCCATATCTGATTCCCCGCCTCTGTTTCCCCGCCTCTGTTTCCCAATATCTAAGTCCCCGCCTCTCATTCCCCAACTCTGATTCCCCACCTCTGATTCCCCAGCTTTGATTCCCCGCCTCTGATTCCACGCATCTGATTCCCCAGCTCTGATTCCCCGCCTCTGATCCCCGCATCTGATTCCCTGCATCTGATTCCCAGCCTCTGATTCCCTGCCTCTGATTCCCAACCTCTGATTCCCCACCTCTGATTCCCCATATCTGATTCCCCGCCTCTGTTTCCCCGCCTCTGATTCCCCGCCTCTGTTTCCCCATATCTGATTCCCCGCCTCTATTTGCCCGCCTCTGTTTCCCCGCCTCTGTTTCCCCATATCTGATTCCCCGCCTCCGAATCCCCAACTCTGATTCCCAGCCTCTAATTTCCCAGCTCTGATTCCCCGCCTCTGATTCCCCGTGTCTGATTTCCTGCCTCTGATTCCCCACCTCTGATTACCCATGTCTGATTCACCGCCTCTGATTCCCCACCTCTGATTCCCCATCTCTGATTCCGCACATCCGATTCCCTGCCTCTGATTCCCCGCCTCTGATTCACTGCCTCTGCTTCCCCAGCTCTGATTCCCCGCCTCTGATCCCCGCATCTGATTCCCTGCATCTGATTCCCAGCCTCTGATTCCCTGCCTCTGATTCCCAACCTCTGATTCCCCACCTCTGATTCCCCATATCTGATTCCCCGCCTCTGTTTCCACGCCTCTGATTCCCCACCTCTGTTTCCCCATATCTGATTCCCCGCCTCTATTTGCCCACCTCTGATTCCCCACCTCTGTTTCCCCATATCTGATTCCCCGCCTCTGAATCCCCAACTCTGATTCCCTGCATCTAATTCCCCAGCTCTGATTCCCTGCATCTGATTCCAAGCCTCTGATTCCCTGCCTCTGATTCCCAACCTCTGATTCCCCACCTCTGATTCCCCATATCTGATTCCCCGCTCTGTTTCCCCGCCTCTGATTCCCTGCCTCTGATTCCCCATCTCCGATTCCGCACATCTGATTCCCTGCCTCTGATTCCCCGCCTCTGATTCCCCGCCTCTGATTCCCTGCCTCTGATTCCCAACCTCTGATTCCCCACCTCTGATTCCCCATATCTGATTCCCCGCCTCTATTTGCCCGCCTCTGATTCCCCGCCTCTGTTTCCCCATTACTGATTCCCCGCCTCCGAATCCCCAACTCTGATTCCCTGCCTCTAATTTCCCAGCTCTGATTCCCCGCCTCTGATTCCCCGTTTCTGATTTCCTGCCTCTGATTCCCCGCCTCTGATTACCCATGTCTGATTCACCGCCTCTGATTCCCCACCTCTGATTCCCCATCTCTGATTCCGCACATCCGATTCCCTGCCTCTGATTCCCCAAATTTGATTCCCCACCTCTGATTCCCCAGCTCTGATTCCCCACCTCTAATTCCCTGCATCTGATTCCCTGCATCTGATTCCAAGCCTCTGATTCCCTGCCTCTGATTCCCAACCTCTGATTCCCCACCTCTGATTCCCCATATCTGATTCCCCGCCTCTGTTTCCCCGCCTCTGATTCCCCGCCTCTGTTTCCCCATATCTAATTCCCCGCCTCTATTTGCCCGCCTCTGATTCCCCGCCTCTGTTTCCCCATATCTGATTCCCCGCCTCTGAATCCCCAACTCTGATTCCCTGCCTCTAATTTCCCAGCTCTGATTCACCGCCTCTGATTCCCCGTGTCTGATTTCCTGCCTCTGATTCCCCGCCTCTGATTACCCATGTCTGATTTACCGCCTCTGATTCCCCACCTCTGATTCCCCATCTCTGATTCCGCACATCCGATTCCCTGCCTCTGATTCCCCGCCTCTGATTCACTGCCTCTGCTTCCCCAGCTCTGATTCCCCGCCTCTGATTCCCCGCGTCTTATTCCCTGCTTCTGATTCTGATTCCCCTCCTCTGATTCCCCAACTCTAATTCCCCACCTCTGATTCCCCAGATCTGATTCCCCGTGTTTGATTCCCTGCCTCTGATTCCCTGCCCTGATTCCCCATCTCTGTTTCACCGCCTTTGATTCGCCACCTCTGATTCCCCATATCTGATTCCCCGCCTCTGTTTCCCCGCCTCTGATTCCCTGCCTCTGATTCCCAACCTCTGATTCCACACCTCTGATTCCCCATATCTGATTCCCCGCCTCTGTTTCCCCGCCTCTGATTCCCCGCCCCTGTTTCCCCATATCTGATTCTCCGCCTCTGATTCCCCATATCTAAGTCCCCGCCTCTGATTCCCCAACTTTGATTCCCCACCTCTGATTCCCCAGCTCTGATTCCCCGCCTCTGATTCCCCGCATCTGATTCCCTGCATCTGATTCCCAGCCTCTGATTTCCTGCCTCTTATTCCCAACCTCTGATTCCCCACCTCTGTTTCCCCATATCTGATTCCCCGCCTCTATTTGCCCGCCTCTGATTCCCCGCCTCTGTTTCCCCATATCTGATTCCCCACCTCCGAATACCCAACTCTGATTCACTGCCTCTAATTTCCCAGCTCTGATTCCCCGTCTCTGATTCACCGTGTCTGATTTCCTGCCTCTGATTCCCCGCCTCTGATTACCCATGTCTGATTCACCGCCTCTGATTCCCCACCTCTGATTCCCCATCTCTGATTCCGCACATCCGATTCCCTGCCTCTGATTCCCCGCCTCTGATTCACTGCCTCTGCTTCCCCAGCTCTGATTCCCCGCCTCTGATCCCCGCATCTGATTCCCTGCATCTGATTCCCAGCCTCTGATTCCCTGCCTCTGATTCCCAACCTCTGATTCCCCACCTCTGATTCCCCATATCTGATTCCCCGCCTCTGTTTCCCCGCCTCTGATTCCCCGCCTCTGTTTCCCCATATCTGATTCCCCGCCTCTATTTGCCCGCCTCTGTTTCCCCGCCTCTGTTTCCCCATATCTGATTCCCCGCCTCCGAATCCCCAACTCTGATTCCCAGCCTCTAATTTCCCAGCTCTGATTCCCCGCCTCTGATTCCCCGTGTCTGATTTCCTGCCTCTGATTCCCCACCTCTGATTACCCATGTCTGATTCACCGCCTCTGATTCCCCACCTCTGATTCCCCATCTCTGATTCCGCACATCCGATTCCCTGCCTCTGATTCCCCGCCTCTGATTCACTGCCTCTGCTTCCCCAGCTCTGATTCCCCGCCTCTGATCCCCGCATCTGATTCCCTGCATCTGATTCCCAGCCTCTGATTCCCTGCCTCTGATTCCCAACCTCTGATTCCCCACCTCTGATTCCCCATATCTGATTCCCCGCCTCTGTTTCCACGCCTCTGATTCCCCACCTCTGTTTCCCCATATCTGATTCCCCGCCTCTATTTGCCCACCTCTGATTCCCCACCTCTGTTTCCCCATATCTGATTCCCCGCCTCTGAATCCCCAAATCTGATTCCCTGCATCTAATTCCCCAGCTCTGATTCCCCGCCTCTGAATCCCCGTGTCTGATTTCCTGCCTCTGATTCCCCGCCTCTGATTACCCATGTCTGATTCACCGCCTCTGATTCCCCACCTCTGATTCCCCATCTCTGATTCCGCACATCCGATTCCCTGCCTCTGATTTCCCGCCTCTGATTCCCTTCCACTGATACCCCGCCCCTGATTCCCCACCTCTGATTCCCCATATCTGATTCCCCGCCTCTGTTTCCCCACCTCTGAATCCCCGCCTCTGATTCCCCATATCTCATTCCCCGCCTCTGAATCCCATCTCTGATTCCCGGACTCTGATTCCCCACCTCTGATTCCCGGCCTCTTATTCCCGGCATCTGATTCCGGCCTCTGATTCCCGGCCTCTGATTCCCTGCTTCTGATTCTGATTCCCTGACTCTGATTCCCCATCTCTGATTCCGTACATCTGATTCCCTGCCTCTGATTCCCCACCTCTGATTCCCCATATCTGATTCCCCGCCTCTGTTTCCCCGCCTCTGATTCCCCGCCTCTGTTTCCCAATATCTAAGTCCCCGCCTCTGATTCCCCAACTCTGATTCCCCACCTCTGATTCCCCAGCTTTGATTCCCCGCCTCTGATTCCACGCATCTGATTCCCTGCATCTGATTCCAAGCCTCTGATTCCCTGCCTCTGATTCCCAACCTCTGATTCCCCACCTCTGATTCCCCATATCTGATTCCCCGCTCTGTTTCCCCGCCTCTGATTGCCCGCCTCTGTTTCCACATATCTGATTCCCGGCCTCTGATTCTCCACCTCTGATTCCCCGCCTCTGATTCCCTGCCTCTGATTCCCCATCTCCGATTCCGCACATCTGATTCCCTGCCTCTGATTCCCCGCCTCTGATTCCCCGCCTCTGATTCCCTGCCTCTGATTCCCAACCTCTGATTCCCCACCTCTGATTCCCCATATCTGATTCACCGCCTCTGTTTCCCCGCCTCTGATTCCCCAGCTCTGATTCCCCATGTTTGATTCCCTGCCTCTGATTCCCTGCCCTGATTCCCCATCTCTGTTTCACCGCCTTTGATTCGCCACCTCTGATTCACCATATCTGATTCCCCGCCTCTGTTTCCCCGCCTCTGATTCCCTGCCTCTGATTCCCAACCTCTGATTCCACACATCTGATTCCCCATATCTGATTCCCCGCCTCTGTTTCCCCGCCTCTGATTCCCCGCCCCTGTTTCCCCATATCTGATTCCCCGCCTCTGATTCCCCATATCTAAGTCCCCGCCTCTGATTCCCCAAATTTGATTCCCCACCTCTGATTCCCCAGCTCTGATTCCCCACCTCTGATTCCCCGCATCTGATTCCCTGCATCTGATTCCCAGCCTCTGATTCCCTGCCTCTGATTCCCAACCTCTGATTCCCCACCTCTGATTCCCCATATCTGATTCCCCGCCTCTGTTTCCCCGCCTCTGATTCCCCGCCTCTGTTTCCCCATATCTGATTCCCCGCCTCTATTTGCCCGCCTCTGATTCCCCGCCTCTGTTTCCCCATATCTGATTCCCCGCCTCTGAATCCCCAACTCTGATTCCCTGCCTCTAATTTCCCAGCTCTGATTCCCCGCCTCTGATTCCCCGTGTCTGATTTCCTGCCTCTGATTCCCCGCCTCTGATTACCCATGTCTGATTTACCGCCTCTGATTCCCCACCTCTGATTCCCCATCTCTGATTCCGCACATCCGATTCCCTGCCTCTGATTCCCCGCCTCTGATTCACTTCCTCTGCTTCCCCAGCTCTGATTTCCCGCCTCTGATTCCCCGCGTCTTATTCCCTGCTTCTGATTCTGATTCCCTGCCTCTGATTCCCCATCTCTGATTCCGCATATCTGATTCCCTGCCTCTGATTCCCCACCTCTGATTCCCCATATCTGAATCCCCGCCTCTGTTTCCCCGCCTCTGATTCCCCGCCTCTGTTTCCCCATATTTTATTCCCCGCCTCTGATTCCCCAACTCTGATTCCCCACCTCTGATTCCCCAGCTCTAATTCCCCGCCTCTGATCCCCGCATCTGATTCCCTGCATCTGACTCCCAGCCTCTGATTCCCTGCCTCTGATTCCCAACCTCTGATTCCCCACCTCAGATTCCCCATATCTGATTCCCCGCCTCTGTTTCCACGCCTCTGATTCCCCGCCTCTGTTTCCCCATATCTGATTCCCCGCCTCTATTTGCCCACCTCTGATTCCCCACCTCTGTTTCCCCATATCTGATTCCCCGCCTCTGAATCCCCAACTCTGATTCACTGCATCTAATTCCCCAGCTCTGATTCCCCGCCTCTGATTCCCCACCTCTGATTCCCCGTGTCTGATTTCCTGCCTCTGATTCCCCACCTCTGATTCCCCATCTCTGATTCCGCACATCCGATTCCCTGCCTCTGATTCCCCCCCCTCTGATTCACCGCCTCTGATTCCCGGCCACTGATTTCCCGCCTCTGATTCCCTGCCACTGATACGCCGCCCCTGATTCACCACCTCTGATTCCCCATATCTGATTCCCCACCTGTGTTTCCCCGCCTCTGATTCCCCGCCTCTGATTCCCCATATCTCATTCCCCGCCTCTGAATCCCCATCTCTGATTCCCGGACTCTGATTCCCCACCTCTGATTCCCGGCCTCTTATTCCCGGCATCTGATTCCGGCCTCTGATTCCCGGCCTCTGATTCCCTGCTTCTGATTCTGATTCCCTGCCTTTGATTCCCCATCTCTGATTCCGCATATCTGATTCCCTGCCTCTGATTCCCCACCTCTGATTCCCTATATCTGATTCCCTGCCTCTGTTTCCCCGCCTCTGATTCCCCGCCTCTGTTTCCCAATATCTAAGTCCCCGCCTCTGATTCCCCAACTCTGATTCCCCACCTCTGATTCGCGTGTCTGATTTCCTGCCTCTGATTCCCCACCTCTGATTCCCCATCTCTGATTCCGCACATCCGATTCCCTGCCTCTGATTCCCCGACTCTGATTCCCCACCTCTGATTCCCCAGCTCTGATTCCCCGCCTCTGATTCCCCAACTCTGATTCCCCGCCTCTTATAACCCAGCTCTGATTCCCCGCCTCTGATTCCCCGTGTTTGATTCCCTGCCTCTCATTCCCCGCCTCTGATTCCCCATCTCTGATTCACCGCCTTTGATTCGCCACCTCTGATTCCCCATATCTGATTCCTCGCCTCTGTTTCCCCGCCTGTGATTCCCCGACTCTGATTCCCCATATCTCACTCCCCGCCTCTGATTCCCCATCTCTGATTCCCGGACTCTGATTCCACACCTCTGATTCCCCATATCTGATTCCCCGCCACTGTTTCCCCACCTCTGATTCCCCGCCCCTGTTTCCCCATATCTGATTCCCCGCCTCTGATTCCCCATATCTAATTCCCCGCCTCTGATTCCCCAAATTTGATTCCCCACCTCTGATTCCCCAGCTCTGATTCCCCGCCTCTGATTCCCCGCCTCTGATTCCCTGCCTCTGATTCCCAACCTCTGATTCCCCACCTCTGATTCCCCAGCTCTCATTCCCCGCCTCTGTTTCCCCGCCTCTGATTCCCCGCCTCTGTTTCACCATATCTGATTCCCTGCCTCTGATTCCCCGCATCTGATTCCCCGCCTCTGATTCCCTGCCTCTGATTCCCAACCTCTGATTCCCCACCTCTGATTCCCCGTGTTTGATTCCCGGCCTCTGTTTCCCCGCCTCTGATTCCCCGCCTCTGATTCCCCAACTCTACTTCCTCGCCACTGATTCCCCAGATCTGATTCCCTGCCTCTGTTTCCCCGCCTCTGATTCCCTGCCTCTGATTCCCAACCTCTGATTCCCCGCCTCTGTTTCCCTGCCTCTGATTCCCCGCCTCTGATTCCCCAGCTCTGATTCCCCGCCTCTGATTCCCCTTGTTTGATTCCCTGCCTCTGATTCCCCGCCTCTGATACCCCATCTCTGATTCACCGCCTTTGATTCGCCACCTCTGATTCCCCATATCTGATTCCCCACCTCTGTTTCCCCGCCTCTGATTCCCCGCCTCTGATTCTCCATATCTCATTCCCCGCCTCTGAATCCCCATCTCTGATTCCCGGACTCTGATTCCCCACCTCTGATTCCCGGCCTCTTATTCCCAGCATCTGATTCCAGGCCTCTGATTCCCGGCCTCTTATTCCCCGCTTCTGATTCTGATTCCCTGCCTCTGATTCCCCATCTCTGATTCCGCACATCTGATTCCCTGCCTCTGATACCCCACCTCTGATTCCCCATATCTGATTCCCCGCCTCTGTTTCCCCGCCTCTGATTCCCCGCCTCTGTTTCCCCATATCTAATTCCCCACCTCTGATGCACCAACTCTGATTCCCCGCCTCTGATTCCCCAGCTCTGATTCCCCGCCTCTGATTCCCCGCATCCGATTCCCCATATCTGATTCCCCGCCTCTGTTTCCCCGCCTCTGATTCCCTGCCTCTGTTTCCCCATATCTGATTCCCCGCCTCTGATTCCCAACTATGATTCCCCGCCTCTGATTCCCCAGCTCTGATTCCCTGCCTCTGATTCCCCGCGTTCTATTCCCTGCCTCTGATTCCCCGCCTGTGATTCCCCATCTCTGATTCACCACCTCTGATTCCCCACCTCTGATTCCCCATATCTAATTCCCCGCCTCTGTTTGCCCGCCTCTGATTCCCCGCCTCTGTTTCCCCATATCTGATTCCCCGCCTCTGAATCCCCAACTCTGATTCACTGCCTCTGATTCCCCAGCTCTGATTCCCCGCCTTTGATTCCCCCCGTCTGATTCCCAGCCTCTGAATCCCCGTGTATGATATCCTGCCTCTGATTCCCCGCCTCTGATTCCCCATCTCAGATTCACCGCCTCTGATTCCCCACCTCTGATTCCCCATCTCTGATTCCGCACATCCGATTCCCTGCCTCTGATTCCCCGACTCTGATTCCCCACCTCTGATTCCCCAGCTCTGATTCCCCGCCTCTGATTCCCCAACTCTGATTCCCCGCCTCTGATAACCCAGCTCTGATTCCCCGCCTCTGATTCCCCGTGTTGGATTCCCTGCCTCTCATTCCCCGCCTCTGATTCCCCGCCTCTGTTTCCCAATATCTAACCCCCGCCTCTGATTCCCCATCTCTGATTCCGCACATCCGATTCCCTGCCTCTGATTCCCCGACTCTGATTCCCCACCTCTGATTCCCCATATCTGATTCCTCGCCTCTTTTTTCCCGCCTGTGATTCCCCGCCTCTGATTCCCCATATCTCACTCCCCGCCTCTGATTCCCCATCTCTGATTCCCGTACTCTGATTCCACACCTCTGATTCCCGGCCTCTTATTCCCGGCATCTGATTCCGGCCTCTGATTCCCGGCCTCTGATTCCCTGCTTCTGATTCTGATTCCCTGCCTCTGATTCCCCATTTCTGATTCCGCACATCTAATTCCCTGCCTCTGATTCCCCACCTCTGATTCTCCATATCTGATTCCCCGCCTCTGTTTCCCCGCCTCTGATTCCCCGCCTCTGTTTCCCCATATCTAAGTCCCCGCCTCTGATTCCCCAACTTTGATTCCACACCTCTGATTCCCCAGCTCTGATTCCCCGCCTCTGATTCCCCGCATCTGATTCCCTGCATCTCATTCCCAGCCTCTGATTCTCTGCCTCTGATTCCCAACCTCTGATTCCCCACCTCTGATTCCCCATATCTGATTCCCCGCCTCTGTTTCCCCGCCTCTGATTCCCCGCCTCTGTTTCCCCATATCTGATTCCCCGCCTCTATTTGCCCGCCTCTGATTCCCCGCCTCTGTTTCCCCATATCTGATTCCCCGCCTCTGAATCCCCAACTCTGATTCCCTGCCTCTAATTTCCCAGCTCTGATTCCCCGCCTCTGATTCCCCGTGTCTGATTTCCTGCCTCTGATTCCCCGCCTCTGATTACCCATGTCTGATTCCCCGCTTCTGTTTCCCCGCCTCTGATTCCCCGCCTCTGTTTCCCAATATCTAAGTCCCGTCCTCTGATTCCCCAACTCTGATTCCCCACCTCTGATTCCCCAGCTCTGATTCCCCGCCTCTGATTCGCCGCATCTGATTCCCTGCATCTGAATCCAAGCCTCTGATTCCCTGCCTCTGATTCCCAACCTCTGATTCCCAACCTCTGATTCCCCATATCTGATTCCCCGCCTCTGTTTCCCCGCCTCTGATTCCCCGCCTCTGTTTCCCCATATCTGATTCCCGGCCTCTGATTCCCCGCCTCTGATTCCCTGCCTCTGATTCCCCATCTCCGATTCCGCACATCTGATTCCCTGCCTCTGATTCCCCGCCTCTGATTCCCCGCCTCTGACTCTCTGCCTCTGATTCCCAACCTCTGATTCCACTCCTCTGTTTCCACGCCTCTGATTCCCCTCCTCTGATTCCCCAACTCTAATTCCCCGCCTCTGATTCCCCAGCTCTGATTCCCCGTGTTTGATTCCCTGCCTCTGATTCCCTGCCCTGATTCCCCATCTCTGTTTCACCGCCTTTGATTCGCCACCTCTGATTCCCCATATCTGATTCCCCGCCTCTGTTTCCCCGCCTATGATTCCCTCCCTCTGATTCCCAACCTCTGATTCCACACCTCTGATTCCCCATATCTGATTCCCCGCCTCTGTTTCCCCGCCTCTGATTCCCCACCCCTGTTTCCCCATATCTGATTCCCCGCCTCTGATTCCCCATATCTAAGTCCCCGCCTCTGATTCCCCAACTTTGATTCCCCACCTCTGATTCCCCAGCTCCGATTCCCCGCCTCTGATTCCCCACATCTGATTCCCTGCATCTGATTCCCGGACTCTGATTCCATACCTCTGATTCCCCATATCTGATTCCCCGCCTCTGTTTCCCCACCTCTGATTCCCTGCCTCTGATTCCCAACCTCTGATTCCCCGCCTCTGTTTCCCTGCCTCTGATTCCCCGCCTCTGATTCCCCAGCTCTGATTCCCCGCCTCTGATTCCCCGTGTTTGATTCCCTGCCTCTGATTCCCCGCCTCTGATACCCCATCTCTGATTCACCGCCTTTGATTCGCCACCTCTGATTCCCCATATCTGATTCCCCACCTCTGTTTCCCCGCCTCTGATTCCCCGCCTCTGATTCTCCATATCTCATTCCCCGCCTCTGAATCCCCATCTCTGATTCCCGGACTCTGATTCCCCACCTCTGATTCCCGGCCTCTTATTCCCAGCATCTGATTCCAGGCCTCTGATTCCCGGCCTCTTATTCCCCGCTTCTGATTCTGATTCCCTGCCTCTGATTCCCCATCTCTGATTCCGCACATCTGATTCCCTGCCTCTGATACCCCACCTCTGATTCCCCATATCTGATTCCCCGCCTCTGTTTCCCCGCCTCTGATTCCCCGCCTCTGTTTCCCCATATCTAATTCCCCACCTCTGATGCACCAACTCTGATTCCCTGCCTCTGATTCCCCAGCTCTGATTCCCCGCCTCTGATTCCCCGCATCCGATTCCCCATATCTGATTCCCCGCCTCTGTTTCCCCGCCTCTGATTCCCTGCCTCTGTTTCCCCATATCTGATTCCCCGCCTCTGATTCCCAACTATGATTCCCCGCCTCTGATTCCCCAGCTCTGATTCCCTGCCTCTGATTCCCCGCGTTCTATTCCCTGCCTCTGATTCCCCGCCTGTGATTCCCCATCTCTGATTCACCACCTCTGATTCCCCACCTCTGAATCCCCATATCTAATTCCCCGCCTCTGTTTGCCCGCCTCTGATTCCCCGCCTCTGTTTCCCCATATTTGATTCCCCGCCTCTGAATCCCCAACTCTGATTCACTGCCTCTGATTCCCCAGCTCTGATTCCCCGCCTTTGATTCCCACCGTCTGATTCCCAGCCTCTGAATCCCCGTGTCTGATATCCTGCCTCTGATTCCCCGCCTCTGATTCCCCATCTCAGATTCACCGCCTCTGATTCCCCACCTCTGATTCCCCATCTCTGATTCCGCACATCCGATTCCCTGCCTCTGATTCCCCGACTCTGATTCCCCACCTCTGATTCCCCAGCTCTGATTCCCCGCCTCTGATTCCCCAACTCTGATTACCCGCCTCTGATAACCCAGCTCTGATTCCCCGCCTCTGATTCCCCGTGTTGGATTCCCTGCCTCTCATTCCCCGCCTCTGATTCCCCGCCTCTGTTTCCCAATATCTAACCCCCGCCTCTGATTCCCCATCTCTGATTCCGCACATCCGATTCCCTGCCTCTGATTCCCCGACTCTGATTCCCCACCTCTGATTCCCCATATCTGATTCCTCTCCTCTTTTTCCCCGCCTGTGATTCCCCGCCTCTGATTCCCCATATCTCACTCCCCGCCTCTGATTCCCCATCTCTGATTCCCGTACTCTGATTCCACACCTCTGATTCCCGGCCTCTTATTCCCGGCATCTGATTCCGGCCTCTGATTCCCGGCCTCTGATTCCCTGCTTCTGATGCTGATTCCCTGCCTCTGATTCCCCATTTCTGATTCCGCACATCTAATTCCCTGCCTCTGATTCCCCACCTCTGATTCCCCATATCTGATTCCCCGCCTCTGTTTCCCCGCCTCTGATTCCCCGCCTCTGTTTCCCCATATCTAAGTCCCCGCCTCTGATTCCCCAACTTTGATTCCACACCTCTGATTCCCCAGCTCTGATTCCCCGCCTCTGATTCCCCGCATCTGATTCCCTGCATCTCATTCCCAGCCTCTGATTCCCTGCCTCTGATTCCCAACCTCTGATTCCCCACCTCTGATTCCCCATATCTGATTCCACGCCTCTGTTTCCCCGCCTCTGATTCCCCGCCTCTGTTTCCCCATATCTGATTCCCCGCCTCTATTTGCCCGCCTCTGATTCCCCGCCTCTGTTTCCCCATATCTGATTCCCCGCCTCTGAATCCCCAACTCTGATTCCCTGCCTCTAATTTCCCAGCTCTGATTCCCCGCCTCTGATTCCCCGTGTCTGATTTCCTGCCTCTGATTCCCCGCCTCTGATTACCCATGTCTGATTCCCCGCTTCTGTTTCCCCGCCTCTGATTCCCCGCCTCTGTTTCCCAATATCTAAGTCCCGTCCTCTGATTCCCCAACTCTGATTCCCCACCTCTGATTCCCCAGCTCTGATTCCCCGCCTCTGATTCGCCGCATCTGATTCCCTGCATCTGAATCCAAGCCTCTGATTCCCTGCCTCTGATTCCAAACCTCTGATTCCCAACCTCTGATTCCCCATATCTGATTCCCCGCCTCTGTTTCCCCGCCTCTGATTCCCCGCCTCTGTTTCCCCATATCTGATTCCCGGCCTCTGATTCCCCGCCTCTGATTCCCTGCCTCTGATTCCCCGCCTGTGATTCCCCATCTCTGATTCACCACCTCTGATTCCCCACCTCTGAATCCCCATATCTAATTCCCCGCCTCTGTTTGCCCGCCTCTGATTCCCCGCCTCTGTTTCCCCATATTTGATTCCCCGCCTCTGAATCCCCAACTCTGATTCACTGCCTCTGATTCCCCAGCTCTGATTCCCCGCCTTTGATTCCCACCGTCTGATTCCCAGCCTCTGAATCCCCGTGTCTGATATCCTGCCTCTGATTCCCCGCCTCTGATTCCCCATCTCAGATTCACCGCCTCTGATTCCCCACCTCTGATTCCCCATCTCTGATTCCGCACATCCGATTCCCTGCCTCTGATTCCCCGACTCTGATTCCCCACCTCTGATTCCCCAGCTCTGATTCCCCGCCTCTGATTCCCCAACTCTGATTACCCGCCTCTGATAACCCAGCTCTGATTCCCCGCCTCTGATTCCCCGTGTTGGATTCCCTGCCTCTCATTCCCCGCCTCTGATTCCCCGCCTCTGTTTCCCAATATCTAACCCCCGCCTCTGATTCCCCATCTCTGATTCCGCACATCCGATTCCCTGCCTCTGATTCCCCGACTCTGATTCCCCACCTCTGATTCCCCATATCTGATTCCTCGCCTCTTTTTCCCCGCCTGTGATTCCCCGCCTCTGATTCCCCATATCTCACTCCCCGCCTCTGATTCCCCATCTCTGATTCCCGTACTCTGATTCCACACCTCTGATTCCCGGCCTCTTATTCCCGGCATCTGATTCCGGCCTCTGATTCCCGGCCTCTGATTCCCTGCTTCTGATGCTGATTCCCTGCCTCTGATTCCCCATTTCTGATTCCGCACATCTAATTCCCTGCCTCTGATTCCCCACCTCTGATTCCCCATATCTGATTCCCCGCCTCTGTTTCCCCGCCTCTGATTCCCCGCCTCTGTTTCCCCATATCTAAGTCCCCGCCTCTGATTCCCCAACTTTGATTCCACACCTCTGATTCCCCAGCTCTGATTCCCCGCCTCTGATTCCCCGCATCTGATTCCCTGCATCTCATTCCCAGCCTCTGATTCCCTGCCTCTGATTCCCAACCTCTGATTCCCCACCTCTGATTCCCCATATCTGATTCCACGCCTCTGTTTCCCCGCCTCTGATTCCCCGCCTCTGTTTCCCCATATCTGATTCCCCGCCTCTATTTGCCCGCCTCTGATTCCCCGCCTCTGTTTCCCCATATCTGATTCCCCGCCTCTGAATCCCCAACTCTGATTCCCTGCCTCTAATTTCCCAGCTCTGATTCCCCGCCTCTGATTCCCCGTGTCTGATTTCCTGCCTCTGATTCCCCGCCTCTGATTACCCATGTCTGATTCCCCGCTTCTGTTTCCCCGCCTCTGATTCCCCGCCTCTGTTTCCCAATATCTAAGTCCCGTCCTCTGATTCCCCAACTCTGATTCCCCACCTCTGATTCCCCAGCTCTGATTCCCCGCCTCTGATTCGCCGCATCTGATTCCCTGCATCTGAATCCAAGCCTCTGATTCCCTGCCTCTGATTCCCAACCTCTGATTCCCAACCTCTGATTCCCCATATCTGATTCCCCGCCTCTGTTTCCCCGCCTCTGATTCCCCGCCTCTGTTTCCCCATATCTGATTCCCGGCCTCTGATTCCCCGCCTCTGATTCCCTGCCTCTGATTCCCCATCTCCGATTCCGCACATCTGATTCCCTGCCTCTGATTCCCCGCCTCTGATTCCCCGCCTCTGACTCTCTGCCTCTGATTCCCAACCTCTGATTCCACGCCTCTGTTTCCACGCCTCTGATTCCCCTCCTCTGATTCCCCAACTCTAATTCCCCGCCTCTGATTCCCCAGCTCTGATTCCCCGTGTTTGATTCCCTGCCTCTGATTCCCTGCCCTGATTCCCCATCTCTGTTTCACCGCCTTTGATTCGCCACCTCTGATTCCCCATATCTGATTCCCCGCCTCTGTTTCCCCGCCTCTGATTCCCTCCCTCTGATTCCCCATCTCTGATTCCGCACATCCGATTCCCTGCCTCTGATTCCCCGCCTCTGATTCACCGCCTCTGATTCCCGGCCTCTGATTTCCCGCCTCTGATTCCCTGCCACTGATTCCCCGCCCCTGATTCCCCACCTCTGATTCCCCATATCTGATTCCCCGCCTCTGTTTCCCGGCCTCTGATTCCCCGCCTCTGATTCCCCATATCTCATTCCCCGCCTCTGAATCCACATCTCTGATTCCCGGACTCTGATTCCCCACCTCTGATTCCCGGCCTCTTATTCCCGGCATTTGATTCCGGCCTCTGATTCCCGGCCTCTGATTCCCTGCTTCTGATTCTGATTCCCTGCCTCTGATTCCCCATCTCTGATTCCGTACATCTGATTCCCTGCCTCTGATTCCCCACCTCTGATTCCCCATATCTGATTCCCCGCCTCTGTTTCCCCGCCTCTGATTCCCCGCCTCTGATTCCCCAACTCTGATTCCCCACCTCTGATTCCCCAGCTTTGATTCCCCGCCTCTGATTCCCCGCATCTGATTCCCTGCATCTGACTCCAAGCCTCTGATTCCCTGCCTCTTATTCCCAACCTCTGATTCCCCACCTCTGATTCCCCATATCTGATTCCCCACCTCTGTTTCCCCGCCTCTGATTCCCCGCCTCTGTTTCCCCATATCTGTTTCCCCGCCTCTGATTCCCCACCTCTGATTCCCCATATCTGATTCCCCGCCTCTGATTCCCATCTATGATTCCCCGCCTCTGATTCCCCAGCTCTGATTCCCTGCCTCTGATTCCCCGCGTTCTATTCCCTGCCTCTGATTCCCCGCCTGTGATTCCCCATCTCTGATTCACCACCTCTGATTCCCCACCTCTGATTCCCCATATCTAATTCCCCGCCTCTGTTTGCCCGCCTCTGATTCCCCGCCTCTGTTTCCCCATATCTGATTCCCTGCCTCTGATTCCCCAGCTCTGATTCCCCGCCTTTGATTCCCCCCGTCTGATTCCCTGCCTCTGAATCCCCGTTTCTGATATCCTGCCTCTGATTCCCCGCCTCTGATTCCCCACCTCTGATTCCGCACATCCGATTCCCTGCCTCTGATTCCCCGACTCTGATTCCCCACCTCTGATTCCCCATATCTGATTCCCCGCCTCTATTTGCCCGACTCTGATTCCCCGCCTCTGTTTCCCCATATCTGATTCCCCGCCTCTGAATCCCCAACTCTGATTCCCTGCCTCTAATTTCCCAGCTCTGATTCCCCGCCTCTGATTCCCCGTGTCTGATTTCCTGCCTCTGATTCCCCGCCTCTGATTACCCATGTCTGATTCCCCGCTTCTGTTTCCCCGCCTCTGATTCCCCGCCTCTGTTTCCCAAAATCGAAGTCCCGGCCTCTGATTCCCCAACTCTGATTCCCCACCTCTGATTCCCCAGCTCTGATTCCCCGCCTCAGATTCCCCGCATCTGATTCCCTGCATCTGAATCCAAGCCTCTGATTCCCTGCCTCTGATTCCCAACCTCTGATTCCCAACCTCTGATTCCCCATATCTGATTCCCCGCCTCTGTTTCCCCGCCTCTGATTCCCCGCCTCTGTTTCCCCATATCTGATTCCCGGCCTCTGATTCCCCGCCTCTGATTCCCTGCCTCTGACTCCCCATCTCCGATTCCGCACATCTGATTCCCTGCCTCTGATTCCCCGCCTCTGATTCCCCGCCTCTGACTCTCTGCCTCTGATTCCCAACCTCTGATTCCACGCCTCTGTTTCCACGCCTCTGATTCCCCTCCTCTGATTCCCCAACTCTAATTCCCCGCCTCTGATTCCCCAGCTCTGATTCCCCGTGTTTGATTCCCTGCCTCTGATTCCCTGCCCTGATTCCCCATCTCTGTTTCACCGCCTTTGATTCGCCACCTCTGATTCCCCATATCTGATTCCCCGCCTCTGTTTCCCCGCCTCTGATTCCCTCCCTCTGATTCCCAACCTCTGATTCCACACCTCTGATTCCCCATATCTGATTCCCCGCCTCTGTTTCCCCGCCTCTGATTCCCCGCCCCTGTTTCCCCATATCTGATTCCCCGCCTCTGATTCCCCATATCTAAGTCCCCGCCTCTGATTCCCCAACTTTGATTCCCCACCTCTGATTCCCCAGCTCCGATTCCCCGCCTCTGATTCCCCACATCTGATTCCCTGCATCTGATTCCCTGCCTCTGATTCCCAGCCTCTGATTCCCCGCCTCTGTTTCCCCATATCTGATTCCCCGCCTCTATTTGCCCGCCTCTGATTCCCCGCCTCTGTTTCCCCATATCTGATTCCCCGCCTCTGAATCCCCAACTCTGATTCCCTGCCTCTAATTTCCCAGCTCTGATTCCCCGCCTCTGATTCCCCGTGTCTGAATTCCTGCCTCTGATTCCCCGCCTCTGATTACCCATGTCTGATTCACCGCCTCTGATTCCCCACCTCTGATTCCCCATCTCTGATTCCGCACATCCGATTCCCTGCCTCTGATTCCCCGCCTCAGATTCACTGCCTCTGCTTCCCCAGCTCTGATTCCCCGCCTCTGATTCCCCGCGTCTTATTCCCTGCTTCTGATTCTGATTCCCTGCCTCTGATTCCCCATCTTTGATTCCGCACATCTGATTCCCTGCCTCTGATTCCCCACCTCTGATTCCCCATATTTGATTCCCCGCCTCTGTTTCCCCGCCTCTGATTCCCCGCCTCTGTTTCCCCATATCTAAGTCCCCGCCTCTGATTCCCCAACTCTGATTCCCCACCTCTGATTCCCCAGCTCTGATTCCCCGCCTCTGATCCCCGCATCTGATTCCCTGCATCTGATTCCCAGCCTCTGATTCCCTGCCTCTGATTCCCAACCTCTGATTCCCCACCTCTGATTCCCCATATCTGATTCCCCGCCTCTGATTCCACGCCTCTGATTCCCCGCCTCTGTTTCCCCATATCTGATTCCCCGCCTCTATTTGCCCACCTCTGATTCCCCACCTCTGTTTCCCCATATCTGATTCCCCGCCTCTGAATCCCCAACTCTGATTCCCTGCATCTAATTCCCCAGCTCTGATTCCCCGCCTCTGATTCCCCGTGTCTGATTTCCTGCCTCTGATTCCCCGCCTCTGATTACCCATGTCTGATTCACCGCCTCTGATTCCCCACCTCTGATTCCCCATCTCTGATTCCGCACATCCGATTCCCTGCCTCTGATTCCCCGCCTCTGATTCACCGCCTCTGATTCCCGGCCTCTGATTTCCCGCCTCTGATTCCCTGCCACTGATACCCCGCCCCTGATTCCCCACCTCTGATTCCCCATATCTGATTCCCCGCCTCTGTTTCCCGGCCTCTGATTCCCCGCCTCTGATTCCCCATATCTCATTCCCCGCCTCTGAATCCCCATCTCTGATTCCCGGACTCTGATTCCCCACCTCTGATTCCCGGCCTCTTATTCCCGGCATTTGATTCCGGCCTCTGATTACCGGCCTCTGATTCCCTGCTTCTGATTCTGATTCCCTGCCTCTGATTCCCCATCTCTGATTCCGTACATCTGATTCCCTGCCTCTGATTCCCCACCTCTGATTCCCCATATCTGATTCCCCGCCTCTGTTTCCCCGCCTCTGATTCCCCGCCTCTGTTTCCCAATATCTAAGTCCCCGCCTCTGATTCCCCAGCTTTGATTCCCCGCCTCTGATTCCCCGCATCTGATTCCCTGCATCTGACTCCAAGCCTCTGATTCCCTGCCTCTGATTCCCAACCTCTGAATCCCCACCTCTGATTCCCCATATCTGATTCCCCACCTCTGTTTCCCCGCCTCTGATTCCTAGCCTCTGTTTCCCCATATCTGTTTCCCCGCCTCTGATTCCCCACCTCTGATTCCCCATATCTGATTCCCCGCCTCTGATTCCCAACTATGATTCCCCGCCTCTGATTCCCCAGCTCTGATTCCCTGCCTCTGATTCCCCGCGTTCTATTCCCTGCCTCTGATTCCCCGCCTGTGATTCCCCATCTCTGATTCACCACCTCTGATTCCCCACCTCTGATTCCCCATATCTAATTCCCCGCCTCTGTTTGCCCGCCTCTGATTCCCCGCCTCTGTTTCCCCATATCTGATTCCCCGCCTCTGAATCCCCAACTCTGATTCCCTGCCTCTGATTCCCCAGCTCTGATTCCCCGCCTTTGATTCCCCCCGTCTGATTCCCAGCCTCTGAATCCCCGTGTCTGATATCCTGCTCTGATTCCCCGCCTCTGATTCCCCACCTCTGATTCCGCACATCCGATTCCCTGCCTCTGATTCCCCGACTCTGATTCCCCACCTCTGATTCCCCAGCTCTGATTCCCCGTCTCTGATTCCCCAACTCTGATTCCCCGCCTCTGATAACCCAGCTCTGATTCCCAATCTCTGATTCCGCACATCCGATTCCCTGCCTCTGATTCCCCGACTCTGATTCCCCACCTCTGATTCCCCAGCTCTGATTCCCCGCCTCTGATTCCCCAACTCTGATTCCCCGCCTCTGATAACCCAGCTCTGATTCCCCGCCTCTGATTCCCCGTGTTGGATTCCCTGCCTCTCATTCCCCGCCTCTGATTCCCCGCCTCTGTTTCCCAATATCTAACCCCCGCCTCTGATTCCCCATCTCTGATTCCGCACATCCGATTCCCTGCCTCTGATTCCCCGACTCTGATTCCCCACCTCTGATTCCCCATATCTGATTCCTCGCCTCTGTTTCCCCGCCTGTGATTCCCCGCCTCTGATTCCCCATATCTCACTCCCCGCCTCTGATTCCCCATCTCTGATTCCCGTACTCTGATTCCACACCTCTGATTCCTGGCCTCTTATTCCCGGCATCTGATTCCGGCCTCTGATTCCCGGCCTCTGATTCCCTGCTTCTGATTCTGATTCCCTGCCTCTGATTCCCCATTTCTGATTCCGCACATCTAATTCCCTGCCTCTGATTTCCCACCTCTGATTCCCCATATCTGATTCCCCGCCTCTGTATCCCCGCCTCTGATTCCCCGCCTCTGTTTCCCCATATCTAAGTCCCCGCCTCTGATTCCCCAACTTTGATTCCACACCTCTGATTCCCCAGCTCTGATTCCCCGCCTCTGATTCCCCGCATCTGATTCCCTGCATCTCATTCCCAGCCTCTGATTCCCTGCCTCTGATTTCCAACATCTGATTCCCCACCTCTGATTCCCCATATCTGATTCCCCGCCTCTGTTTCCCCGCCTCTGATTCCCCGCCTCTGTTTCCCCATATCTGATTCCCCGCCTCTATTTGCCCGCCTCTGATTCCCCGCCTCTGTTTCCCCATATCTGATTCCCCGCCTCTGAATCCCCAACTCTGATTCCCTGCCTCTAATTTCCCAGCTCTGATTCCCCGCCTCTGATTCCCCGTGTCTGATTTCCTGCCTCTGATTCCCTGCCTCTGATTACCCATGTCTGATTCCCCGCTTCTGTTTCCCCGCCTCTGATTCCCCGCCTCTGTTTCCCAATATCTAAGTCCCGGCCTCTGATTCCCCAACTCTGATTCTCCACCTCTGATTCCCCAGCTCTGATTCCCCGCCTCTGATTCCCCGCATCTGATTCCCTGCATCTGAATCCAAGCCTCTGATTCCCTGCCTCTGATTCCCAACCTCTGATTCCCAACCTCTGATTCCCCATATCTGATTCCCCGCCTCTGTTTCCCCGCCTCTGATTCCCCGCCTCTGTTTCCCCATATCTGATTCCCGGCCTCTGATTCCCCGCCTCTGATTCCCTGCCTCTGATTCCCCATCTCCGATTCCGCACATCTGATTCCCTGCTTCTGATTCCCCGCCTCTGATTCCCCGCCTCTGACTCTCTGCCTCTGATCCCCAACCTCTGATTCCACGCCTCTGTTTCCACGCCTCTGATTCCCCTCCTCTGATTCCCCAACTCTAATTCCCCGCCTCTGATTCCCCAGCTCTGATTCCCCGTGTTTGATTCCCTGCCTCTGATTCCCTACCCTGATTCCCCATCTCTGTTTCACCGCCTTTGATTCGCCACCTCTGATTCCCCATATCTGATTCCCCGCCACTGTTTCCCCGCCTCTGATTCCCTGCCTCTGATTCCCAACCTCTGATTCCACACCTCTGATTCCCCATATCTGATTCCCCGCCTCTGTTTCCCCGCCTCTGATTCCCCGCCCCTGTTTCCCCATATCTGATTCCCCGCCTCTGATTCCCCATATCTAAGTTCCCGCCTCTGATTCCCCAACTTTGATTCCCCACCTCTGATTCCCCAGCTCCGATTCCCCGCCTCTGATTTCCCGCATCTGATTCCCTGCATCTCATTCCCAGCCTCTGATTCCCTGCCTCTGATTCCCAACCTCTGATTCCCCACCTCTGATTCCCCATATCTGATTCCCCGCCTCTGTTTCCCCGCCTCTGATTCCCCGCCTCTGATTCCCCAGCTCTGATTCCCCACCTCTGATTCCCCATATCTGATTCCCCGCCTCTGTTTCCACGCCTCTGATTCCCCGCCTCTGTTTCCCCATATCTGATTCCCCGCCTCTATTTGCCCACCTCTGATTCCCCACCTCTGTTTCCCCATATCTGATTCCCCGCCTCTGAATCCCCAACTCTGATTCCCTGCATCTAATTCCCCAGCTCTGATTCCCCGCCTCTGATTCCCCGTGTCTGATTTCCTGCCTCTGATTCCCCGCCTCTGATTACCCATGTCTGATTCACCGCCTCTGATTCCCCACCTCTGATTCCCCATCTCTGATTCCGCACATCCGATTCCCTGCCTCTGATTCCCCGCCTCTGATTCACCGCCTCTGATTCCCGGCCTCTGATTTCCCGCCTCTGATTCCCTGCCACTGATACCCCGCCCCTGATTCCCCACCTCTGATTCCCCATATCTTATTCCCCGCCTCTGTTTCCCGGCCTCTGATTCCCCGCCTCTGATTCCCCATATCTCATTCCCCGCCTCTGAATCCCCATCTCTGATTCCCGGACTCTGATTCTCCACCTCTGATTCCCGGCCTCTTATTCCCGGCATTTGATTCCGGCCTCTGATTCCCAGCCTCTGATTCCCTGCTTCTGATTCTGATTCCCTGCCTCTGATTCCCCATCTCTGATTCCGTACATCTGATTCCCTGCCTCTGATTCCCCACCTCTGATTCCCCATATCTGATTCCCCGCCTCTGTTTCCCCGCCTCTGATTCCCCGCCTCTGTTTCCCCATATCTGATTCCCCGCCTCTATTTGCCCGCCTCTGATTCCCCGCCTCTGTTTCCCCATATCTGATTCCCCGCCTCTGAATCCCCAACTCTGATTCCCAGCCTCTAATTTCCCAGCTCTGATTCCCTGCCTCTGATTCCCCGCATCTGATTCACCGCCTCTGATTCCCGGCCTCTGATTTCCCGCCTCTGATTCCCTGCCACTGATACCCCGCCCCTGATTCCCCACCTCTGATTCCCCATATCTGATTCCCCGCCTCTGTTTCCCGCCCTCTGATTCCCCGCCTCTGATTCCCCATATCTCATTCCCCGCCTCTGAATCCCCATCTCTGATTCCCGGACTCTGATTCCCCACCTCTGATTCCCGGCCTCTTATTCCCGGCATTTGATTCCGGCCTCTGATTCCCGGCCTCTGATTCCCTGCTTCTGATTCTGATTCCCTGCCTCTGATTCCCCATCTCTGATTCCGTACATCTGATTCCCTGCCTCTGATTCCCCACCTCTGATTCCCCATATCTGATTCCCCGCCTCTGTTTCCCCGCCTCTGATTCCCCGCCTCTGTTTCCCAATATCTAAGTCCCCGCCTCTGATTCCACAACTCTGATTCCCCACCTCTGATTCCCCAGCTTTGATTCCCCGCCTCTGATTCCCCGCATCTGATTCCCTGCATCTGACTCCAAGCCTCTGATTCCCTGCCTCTGATTCCCAACCTCTGATTCCCCACCTCTGATTCCCCATATCTGATTCCCCACCTCTGTTTCCCCGCCTCTGATTCCCCGCCTCTGTTTCCCCATATCTGTTTCCCCGCCTCTGATTCCCCACCTCTGATTCCCCATATCTGATTCCCCGCCTCTGATTCCCAACTATGATTCCCCGCCTCTGATTCCCCAGCTCTGATTCCCTGCCTCTGATTCCCCGCGTTCTATTCCCTGCCTCTGATTCCCCGCCTGTGATTCCCCATCTCTGATTCACCACCTCTGATTCCCCGCCTCTGATTCCCCACATCTGATTCCCTGCATCTGATTCCCAGCCTCTGATTCCCTGCCTCTGATTCCCAGCCTCTGATTCCCCGCCTCTGTTTCCCCATATCTGATTCCCCGCCTCTATTTGCCCGCCTCTGATTCCCCGCCTCTGTTTCCCCATATCTGATTCCCCGCCTCTGAATCCCCAACTCTGATTCCCTGCCTCTAATTTCCCAGCTCTGATTCCCCGCCTCTGATTCCCCGTGTCAGAATTCCTGCCTCTGATTCCCCGCCTCTGATTACCCATGTCTGATTCACCGCCTCTGATTCCCCACCTCTGATTCCCCATCTCTGATTCCGCACATCCGATTCCCTGCCTCTGATTCCCCGCCTCAGATTCACTGCCTCTGCTTCCCCAGCTCTGATTCCCCGCCTCTGATTCCCCGCGTCTTATTCCCTGCTTCTGATTCTGATTCCCTGCCTCTGATTCCCCATCTTTGATTCCGCACATCTGATTCCCTGCCTCTGATTCCCCACCTCTGATTCCCCATATCTGATTCCCCGCCTCTGTTTCCCCGCCTCTGATTCCCCGCCTCTGTTTCCCCATATCTAAGTCCCCGCCTCTGATTCCCCAACTCTGATTCCCCACCTCTGATTCCCCAGCTCTGATTCCCCGCCTCTGATCCCCGCATCTGATTCCCTGCATCTGATTCCCAGCCTCTGATTCCCTGCCTCTGATTCCCAACCTCTGATTCCCCACCTCTGATTCCCCATATCTGATTCCCCGCCTCTGATTCCACGCCTCTGATTCCCCGCCTCTGTTTCCCCATATCTGATTCCCCGCCTCTATTTGCCCACCTCTGATTCCCCACCTCTGTTTCCCCATATCTGATTCCCCGCCTCTGAATCCCCAACTCTGATTCCCTGCATCTAATTCCCCAGCTCTGAATCCCCGCCTCTGATTCCCCGTGTCTGATTTCCTGCCTCTGATTCCCCGCCTCTGATTACCCATGTCTGATTCACCGCCTCTGATTCCCCACCTCTGATTCCCCATCTCTGATTCCGCACATCCGATTCCCTGCCTCTGATTCCCCGCCTCTGATTCACCGCCTCTGATTCCCGGCCTCTGATTTCCCGCCTCTGATTCCCTGCCACTGATACCCCGCCCCTGATTCCCCACCTCTGATTCCCCATATCTGATTCCCCGCCTCTGTTTCCCGGCCTCTGATTCCCCGCCTCTGATTCCCCATATCTCATTCCCCGCCTCTGAATCCCCATCTCTGATTCCCGGACTCTGATTCCCCACCTCTGATTCCCGGCCTCTTATTCCCGGCATTTGGTTCCGGCCTCTGATTCCCGGCCTCTGATTCCCTGCTTCTGATTCTGATTCCCTGCCTCTGATTCCCCATCTCTGATTCCGTACATCTGATTCCCTGCCTCTGATTCCCCACCTCTGATTCCCCATATCTGATTCCCCGCCTCTGTTTCCCCGCCTCTGATTCCCCGCCTCTGTTTCCCAATATCTAAGTCCCCGCCTCTGATTCCCCAACTCTGATTCCCCACCTCTGATTCCCCAGCTTTGATTCCCCGCCTCTGATTCCCCGCATCTGATTCCCTGCATCTGACTCCAAGCCTCTGATTCCCTGCCTCTGATTCCCAACCTCTGATTCCCCACCTCTGATTCCCCATATCTGATTCCCCAACTCTGTTTCCCCGCCTCTGATTCCCCGCCTCTGTTTCCCCATATCTGTTTCCCCGCCTCTGATTCCCCACCTCTGATTCCCCATATCTGATTCCCCGCCTCTGATTCCCAACTATGATTCCCCGCCTCTGATTCCCCAGCTCTGATTCCCTGCCTCTGATTCCCCGCGTTCTATTCCCTGCCTCTGATTCCCCGCCTGTGATTCCGCATCTCTGATTCACCACCTCTGATTCCCCACCTCTGATTCCCCATATCTAATTCCCCGCCTCTGTTTGCCCGCCTCTGATTCCCCGCCTCTGTTTCCCCATATCTGATTCCCCGCCTCTGAATCCCCAACTCTGATTCCCTGCCTCTGATTCCCCAGCTCTGATTCCCCGCCTTTGATTCCCCCGTCTGATTCCCAGCCTCTGAATCCCCGTGTCTGATATCCTGCTCTGATTCCCCGCCTCTGATTCCCCACCTCTGATTCCGCACATCCGATTCCCTGCCTCTGATTCCCCGACTCTGATTCCCCACCTCTGATTCCCCAGCTCTGATTCCCCGCCTCTGATTCCCCAACTCTGATTCACCGCCTCTGATAACCCAGCTCTGATTCCCAATCTCTGATTCCGCACATCCGATTCCCTGCCTCTGATTCCCCGACTCTGATTCCCCACCTCTGATTCCCCAGCTCTGATTCCCCGCCTCTGATTCCCCAACTCTGATTCCCCGCCTCTGATAACCCAGCTCTGATTCCCCGCCTCTGATTCCCCGTGTTGGATTCCCTGCCTCTCATTCCCCGCCTCTGATTCCCCGCCTCTGTTTCCCAATATCTAACCCCCGCCTCTGATTCCCCATCTCTGATTCCGCACATCCGATTCCCTGCCTCTGATTCCCCGACTCTGATTCCCCACCTCTGATTCCCCATATCTGATTCCTCGCCTCTGTTTCCCCGCCTGTGATTCCCCGCCTCTGATTCCCCATATCTCACTCCCCGCCTCTGATTCCCCATCTCTGATTCCCGTACTCTGATTCCACACCTCTGATTCCTGGCCTCTTATTCCCGGCATCTGATTCCGGCCTCTGATTCCCGGCCTCTGATTCCCTGCTTCTGATTCTGATTCCCTGCCTCTGATTCCCCATTTCTGATTCCGCACATCTAATTCCCTGCCTCTGATTCCCCACCTCTGATTCCCCATATCTGATTCCCCGCCTCTGTATCCCCGCCTCTGATTCCCCGCCTCTGTTTCCCCATATCTAAGTCCCCGCCTCTGATTCCCCAACTTTGATTCCACACCTCTGATTCCCCAGCTCTGATTCCCCGCCTCTGATTCCCCGCATCTGATTCCCTGCATCTCATTCCCAGCCTCTGATTCCCTGCCTCTGATTTCCAACATCTGATTCCCCACCTCTGATTCCCCATATCTGATTCCCCGGCTCTGTTTCCCCGCCTCTGATTCCCCGCCTCTGTTTCCCCATATCTGATTCCCCGCCTCTATTTGCCCGCCTCTGATTCCCCGCCTCTGTTTCCCCATATCTGATTCCCCGCCTCTGAATCCCCAACTCTGATTCCCTGCCTCTAATTTCCCAGCTCTGATTCCCCGCCTCTGATTCCCCGTGTCTGATTTCCTGCCTCTGATTCCCCGCCTCTGATTACCCATGTCTGATTCCCCGCTTCTGTTTCCCCGCCTCTGATTCCCCGCCTCTGTTTCCCAATATCTAAGTCCCGGCCTCTGATTCCCCAACTCTGATTCCCCACCTCTGATTCCCCAGCTCTGATTCCCCGCCTCTGATTCCCCGCATCTGATTCCCTGCATCTGAATCCAAGCCTCTGATTCCCTGCCTCTGATTCCCAACCTCTGATTCCCAACCTCTGATTCCCCATATCTGATTCCCCGCCTCTGTTTCCCCGCCTCTGATTCCCCGCCTCTGTTTCCCCATATCTGATTCCCGGCCTCTGATTCCCCGCCTCTGATTCCCTGCCTCTGATTCCCCATCTCCGATTCCGCACATCTGATTCCCTGCTTCTGATTCCCCGCCTCTGATTCCCCGCCTCTGACTCTCTGCCTCTGATTCCCAACCTCTGATTCCACGCCTCTGTTTCCACGCCTCTGATTCCCCTCCTCTGATTCCCCAACTCTAATTCCCCGCCTCTGATTCCCCAGCTCTGATTCCCCGTGTTTGATTCCCTGCCTCTGATTCCCTACCCTGATTCCCCATCTCTGTTTCACCGCCTTTGATTCGCCACCTCTGATTCCACATATCTGATTCCCCGCCTCTGTTTCCCCGCCTCTGATTCCCTGCCTCTGATTCCCAAACTCTGATTCCACACCTCTGATTCCCCATATCTGATTCCCCGCCTCTGTTTCCCCGCCTCTGATTCCCCGCCCCTGTTTCCCCATATCTGATTCCCCGCCTCTGATTCCCCATATCTAAGTTCCCGCCTCTGATTCCCCAACTTTGATTCCCCACCTCTGATTCCCCAGCTCCGATTCCCCGCCTCTGATTCCCCGCATCTGATTCCCTGCATCTCATTCCCAGCCTCTTATTCCCTGCCTCTGATTCCCAACCTCTGATTCCCCACCTCTGATTCCCCATATCTGATTCCCCGCCTCTGTTTCCCCGCCTCTGATTCCCCGCCTCTGATTCCCCAGCTCTGATTCCCCACCTCTGATTCCCCATATCTGATTCCCCGCCTCTGTTTCCACGCCTCTGATTCCCCGCCTCTGTTTCCCCATATCTGATTCCCCGCCTCTATTTGCCCACCTCTGATTCCCCACCTCTGTTTCCCCATATCTGATTCCCCGCCTCTGAATCCCCAACTCTGATTCCCTGCATCTAATTCCCCAGCTCTGATTCCCCGCCTCTGATTCCCCGTGTCTGATTTCCTGCCTCTGATTCCCCGCCTCTGATTACCCATGTCTGATTCACCGCCTCTGATTCCCCACCTCTGATTCCCCATCTCTGATTCCGCACATCCTATTCCCTGCCTCTGATTCCCCGCCTCTGATTCACCGCCTCTGATTCCCGGCCTCTGATTTCCCGCCTCTGATTCCCTGCCACTGATACCCCGCCCCTGATTCCCCACCTCTGATTCCCCATATCTGATTCACCGCCTCTGTTTCCCGGCCTCTGATTCCCCGCCTCTGATTCCCCATATCTCATTCCCCGCCTCTGAATCCCCATCTCTGATTCCCGGACTCTGATTCCCCACCTCTGATTCCCGGCCTCTTATTCCCGGCATTTGATTCCGGCCTCTGATTCCCAGCCTCTGATTCCCTGCTTCTGATTCTGATTCCCTGCCTCTGATTCCCCATCTCTGATTCCGTACATCTGATTCCCTGCCTCTGATTCCCCACCTCTGATTCCCCATATCTGATTCCCCGCCTCTGTTTCCCCGCCTCTGATTCCCCGCCTCTGTTTCCCCATATCTGATTCCCCGCCTCTATTTGCCCGCCTCTGATTCCCCGCCTCTGTTTCCCCATATCTGATTCCCCGCCTCTGAATCCCCAACTCTGATTCCCTGCCTCTAATTTCCCAGCTCTGATTCCCTGCCTCTGATTCCCCGCATCTGATTCACCGCCTCTGATTCCCGGCCTCTGATTTCCCGCCTCTGATTCCCTGCCACTGATACCCCGCCCCTGATTCCCCACCTCTGATTCCCCATATCTGATTCCCCGCCTCTGTTTCCCGGCCTCTGATTCCCCGCCTCTGATTCCCCATATCTCATTCCCCGCCTCTGAATCCCCATCTCTGATTCCCGGACTCTGATTCCCCACCTCTGATTCCCGGCCTCTTATTCCCGGCATTTGATTCCGGCCTCTGATTCCCGGCCTCTGATTCCCTGCTTCTGATTCTGATTCCCTGCCTCTGATTCCCCATCTCTGATTCCGTACATCTGATTCCCTGCCTCTGATTCCCCACCTCTGATTCCCCATATCTGATTCCCCGCCTCTGTTTCCCCGCCTCTGATTCCCCGCCTCTGTTTCCCAATATCTAAGTCCCCGCCTCTGATTCCCCAACTCTGATTCCCCACCTCTGATTCCCCAGCTTTGATTCCCCGCCTCTGATTCCCCGCATCTGATTCCCTGCATCTGACTCCAAGCCTCTGATTCCCTGCCTCTGATTCCCAACCTCTGATTCCCCACCTCTGATTCCCCATATCTGATTCCCCACCTCTGTTTCCCCGCCTCTGATTCCCCGCCTCTGTTTCCCCATATCTGTTTCCCCGCCTCTGATTCCCCACCTCTGATTCCCAACTATGATTCCCCGCCTCTGATTCCCCAGCTCTGATTCCCTGCCTCTGATTCCCCGCGTTCTATTCCCTGCCTCTGATTCCCCGCCTGTGATTCCCCATCTCTGATTCACCACCTCTGATTCCCCACCTCTGATTCCCCATATCTAATTCCCCGCCTCTGTTTGCCCGCCTCTGATTCCCCGCCTCTGTTTCCCCATATCAGATTCCCCGCCTCTGAATCCCCAACTCTGATTCCCTGCCTCTGATTCCCCAGCTCTGATTCCCCGCCTTTGATTCCCCCCGTCTGATTCCCAGCCTCTGAATCCCCGTGTCTGATATCCTGCTCTGATTCCCCGCCTCTGATTCCCCACCTCTGATTCCGCACATCCGATTCCCTGCCTCTGATTCCCCGACTCTGATTCCCCACCTCTGATTCCCCAGCTCTGATTCCCCGCCTCTGATTCCCCAACTCTGATTCCCCGCCTCTGATAACCCAGCTCTGATTCCCAATCTCTGATTCCGCACATCCGATTCCCTGCCTCTGATTCCCCGACTCTGATTCCCCACCTCTGATTCCCCAGCTCTGATTCCCCGCCTCTGATTCCCCAACTCTGATTCCCCGCCTCTGATAACCCAGCTCTGATTCCTCGCCTCTGATTCCCCGTGTTGGATTCCCTGCCTCTCATTCCCCGCCTCTGATTCCCCGCCTCTGTTTCCCAATATCTAACCCCCGCCTCTGATTCCCCATCTCTGATTCCGCACATCCGATTCCCTGCCTCTGATTCCCCGACTCTGATTCCCCACCTCTGATTCCCCATATCTGATTCCTCGCCTCTGTTTCCCCGCCTGTGATTCCCCGCCTCTGATTCCCCATATCTCACTCCCCGCCTCTGATTCCCCATCTCTGATTCCCGTACTCTGATTCCACACCTCTGATTCCTGGCCTCTTATTCCCGGCATCTGATTCCGGCCTCTGATTCCCGGCCTCTGATTCCCTGCTTCTGATTCTGATTCCCTGCCTCTGATTCCCCATTTCTGATTCCGCACATCTAATTCCCTGCCTCTGATTCCCCACCTCTGATTCCCCATATCTGATTCCCCGCCTCTGTATCCCCGCCTCTGATTCCCCGCCTCTGTTTCCCCATATCTAAGTCCCCGCCTCTGATTCCCCAACTTTGATTCCACACCTCTGATTCCCCAGCTCTGATTCCCCGCCTCTGATTCCCCGCATCTGATTCCCTGCATCTCATTCCCAGCCTCTGATTCCCTGCCTCTGATTCCCAACCTCTGATTCCCCACCTCTGATTCCCCATATCTGATTCCCCGCCTCTGTTTCCCCGCCTCTGATTCCCCGCCTCTGTTTCCCCATATCTGATTCCCCGCCTCTATTTGCCCGCCTCTGATTCCCCGCCTCTGTTTCCCCATATCTGATTCCCCGCCTCTGAATCCCCAACTCTGATTCCCTGCCTCTAATTTCCCAGCTCTGATTCCCCGCCTCTGATTCCCCGTGTCTGATTTCCTGCCTCTGATTCCCCGCCTCTGATTACCCATGTCTGATTCCCCGCTTCTGTTTCCCCGCCTCTGATTCCCCGCCTCTGTTTCCCAATATCTAAGTCCCGGCCTCTGATTCCCCAACTCTGATTCCCCACCTCTGATTCCCCAGCTCTGATTCCCCGCCTCTGATTCCCCGCATCTGATTCCCTGCATCTGAATCCAAGCCTCTGATTCCCTGCCTCTGATTCCCAACCTCTGATTCCCAACCTCTGATTCCCCATATCTGATTCCCCGCCTCTGTTTCCCCGCCTCTGATTCCCCGCCTCTGTTTCCCCATATCTGATTCCCGGCCTCTGATTCCCCGCCTCTGATTCCCTGCCTCTGATTCCCCATCTCCGATTCCGCACATCTGATTCCCTGCTTCTGATTCCCCGCCTCTGATTCCCCGCCTCTGACTCTCTGCCTCTGATTCCCAACCTCTGATTCCACGCCTCTGTTTCCACGCCTCTGATTCCCCTCCTCTGATTCCCCAACTGTAATTCCCCGCCTCTGATTCCCCAGCTCTGATTCCCCGTGTTTGATTCCCTGCCTCTGATTCCCTGCCCTGATTCCCCATCTCTGTTTCACCGCCTTTGATTCGCCACCTCTGATTCCCCATATCTGATTCCCCGCCTCTGTTTCCCCGCCTCTGATTCCCTGCCTCTGATTCCCAACCTCTGATTCCACACCTCTGATTCCCCATATCTGATTCCCCGCCTCTGTTTCCCCGCCTCTGATTCCCCGCCCCTGTTTCCCCATATCTGATTCCCCGCCTCTGATTCCCCATATCTAAGTTCCCGCCTCTGATTCCCCAACTTTGATTCCCCACCTCTGATTCCCCAGCTCCGATTCCCCGCCTCTGATTCCCCGCATCTGATTCCCTGCATCTCATTCCCAGCCTCTGATTCCCTGCCTCTGATTCCCAACCTCTGATTCCCCACCTCTGATTCCCCATATCTGATTCCCCGCCTCTGTTTCCCCGCCTCTGATTCCCCGCCTCTGATTCCCCAGCTCTGATTCCCCACCTCTGATTCCCCATATCTGATTCCCCGCCTCTGTTTCCACGCCTCTGATTCCCCGCCTCTGTTTCCCCATATCTGATTCCCCGCCTCTATTTGCCCACCTCTGATTTCCCACCTCTGTTTCCCCATATCTGATTCCCCGCCTCTGAATCCCCAACTCTGATTCCCTGCATCTAATTCCCTGCATCTGACTCCAAGCCTCTGATTCCCTGCCTCTTATTCCCAACCTCTGATTCCCCACCTCTGATTCCCCATATCTGATTCCCCACCTCTGTTTCCCCGCCTCTGATTCCCCGCCTCTGTTTCCCCATATCTGTTTCCCCGCCTCTGATTCCCCACCTCTGATTCCCCATATCTGATTCCCCGCCTCTGATTCCCATCTATGATTCCCCGCCTCTGATTCCCCAGCTCTGATTCCCTGCCTCTGATTCCCCGCGTTCTATTCCCTGCCTCTGATTCCCCGCCTGTGATTCCCCATCTCTGATTCACCACCTCTGATTCCCCACCTCTGATTCCCCATATCTAATTCCCCGCCTCTGTTTGCCCGCCTCTGATTCCCCGCCTCTGTTTCCCCATATCTGGTTCCCTGCCTCTGATTCCCCAGCTCTGATTCCCCGCCTTTGATTCCCCCCGTCTGATTCCCTGCCTCTGAATCCCCGTTTCTGATATCCTGCCTCTGATTCCCCGCCTCTGATTCCCCACCTCTGATTCCGCACATCCGATTCCCTGCCTCTGATTCCCCGACTCTGATTCCCCACCTCTGATTCCCCATATCTGATTCCCCGCCTCTATTTGCCCGACTCTGATTCCCCGCCTCTGTTTCCCCATATCTGATTCCCCGCCTCTGAATCCCCAACTCTGATTCCCTGCCTCTAATTTCCCAGCTCTGATTCCCCGCCTCTGATTCCCCGTGTCTGATTTCCTGCCTCTGATTCCCCGCCTCTGATTACCCATGTCTGATTCCCCGCTTCTGTTTCCCCGCCTCTGATTCCCCGCCTCTGTTTCCCAATATCGAAGTCCCGGCCTCTGATTCCCCAACTCTGATTCCCCACCTCTGATTCCCCAGCTCTGATTCCCCGCCTCAGATTCCCCGCATCTGATTCCCTGCATCTGAATCCAAGCCTCTGATTCCCTGCCTCTGATTCCCAACCTCTGATTCCCAACCTCTGATTCCCCATATCTGATTCCCCGCCTCTGTTTCCCCGCCTCTGATTCCCCGCCTCTGTTTCCCCATATCTGATTCCCGGCCTCTGATTCCCCGCCTCTGATTCCCTGCCTCTGACTCCCCATCTCCGATTCCGCACATCTGATTCCCTGCCTCTGATTCCCCGCCTCTGATTCCCCGCCTCTGACTCTCTGCCTCTGATTCCCAACCTCTGATTCCACGCCTCTGTTTCCACGCCTCTGATTCCCCTCCTCTGATTCCCCAACTCTAATTTCCCGCCTCTGATTCCCCAGCTCTGATTCCCCGTGTTTGATTCCCTGCCTCTGATTCCCTGCCCTGATTCCCCATCTCTGTTTCACCGCCTTTGATTCGCCACCTCTGATTCCCCATATCTGATTCCCCGCCTCTGTTTCCCCGCCTCTGATTCCCTCCCTCTGATTCCCAACCTCTGATTCCACACCTCTGATTCCCCATATCTGATTCCCCGCCTCTGTTTCCCCGCCTCTGATTCCCCGCCCCTGTTTCCCCATATCTGATTCCCCGCCTCTGATTCCCCATATCTAAGTCCCCGCCTCTGATTCCCCAACTTTGATTCCCCACCTCTGATTCCCCAGCTCCGATTCCCCGCCTCTGATTCCCCACATCTGATTCCCTGCATCTGATTCCCAGCCTCTGATTCCCTGCCTCTGATTCCCAGCCTCTGATTCCCCGCCTCTGTTTCCCCATATCTGATTCCCCGCCTCTATTTGCCCGCCTCTGATTCCCCGCCTCTGTTTCCCCATATCTGATTCCCCGCCTCTGAATCCCCAACTCTGATTCCCTGCCTCTAATTTCCCAGCTCTGATTCCCCGCCTCTGATTCCCCGTGTCTGAATTCCTGCCTCTGATTCCCCGCCTCTGATTACCCATGTCTGATTCACCGCCTCTGATTCCCCACCTCTGATTCCCCATCTCTGATTCCGCACATCCGATTCCCTGCCTCTGATTCCCCGCCTCAGATTCACTGCCTCTGCTTCCCCAGCTCTGATTCCCCGCCTCTGATTCCCCGCGTCTTATTCCCTGCTTCTGATTCTGATTCCCTGCCTCTGATTCCCCATCTTTGATTCCGCACATCTGATTCCCTGCCTCTGATTCCCCACCTCTGATTCCCCATATTTGATTCCCCGCCTCTGTTTCCCCGCCTCTGATTCCCCGCCTCTGTTTCCCCATATCTAAGTCCCCGCCTCTGATTCCCCAACTCTGATTCCCCACCTCTGATTCCCCAGCTCTGATTCCCCGCCTCTGATCCCCGCATCTGATTCCCTGCATCTGATTCCCAGCCTCTGATTCCCTGCCTCTGATTCCCAACCTCTGATTCCCCACCTCTGATTCCCCATATCTGATTCCCCGCCTCTGATTCCACGCCTCTGATTCCCCGCCTCTGTTTCCCCATATCTGATTCCCCGCCTCTATTTGCCCACCTCTGATTCCCCACCTCTGTTTCCCCATATCTGATTCCCCGCCTCTGAATCCCCAACTCTGATTCCCTGCATCTAATTCCCCAGCTCTGATTCCCCGCCTCTGATTCCCTGTGTCTGATTTCCTGCCTCTGATTCCCCGCCTCTGATTACCCATGTCTGATTCACCGCCTCTGATTCCCCACCTCTGATTCCCCATCTCTGATTCCGCACATCCGATTCCCTGCCTCTGATTCCCCGCCTCTGATTCACCGCCTCTGATTCCCGGCCTCTGATTTCCCGCCTCTGATTCCCTGCCACTGATACCCCGCCCCTGATTCCCCACCTCTGATTCCCCATATCTGATTCCCCGCCTCTGTTTCCCGGCCTCTGATTCCCCGCCTCTGATTCCCCATATCTCATTCCCCGCCTCTGAATCCCCATCTCTGATTCCCGGACTCTGATTCCCCACCTCTGATTCCCGGCCTCTTATTCCCGGCATTTGATTCCGGCCTCTGATTCCCGGCCTCTGATTCCCTGCTTCTGATTCTGATTCCCTGCCTCTGATTCCCCATCTCTGATTCCGTACATCTGATTCCCTGCCTCTGATTCCCCACCTCTGATTCCCCATATCTGATTCCCCGCCTCTGTTTCCCCGCCTCTGATTCCCCGCCTCTGTTTCCCAATATCTAAGTCCCCGCCTCTGATTCCCCAGCTTTGATTCCCCGCCTCTGATTCCCCGCATCTGATTCCCTGCATCTGACTCCAAGCCTCTGATTCCCTGCCTCTGATTCCCAACCTCTGAATCCCCACCTCTGATTCCCCATATCTGATTCCCCACCTCTGTTTCCCCGCCTCTGATTCCTAGCCTCTGTTTCCCCATATCTGTTTCCCCGCCTCTGATTCCCCACCTCTGATTCCCCATATCTGATTCCCCGCCTCTGATTCCCAACTATGATTCCCCGCCTCTGATTCCCCAGCTCTGATTCCCTGCCTCTGATTCCCCGCGTTCTATTCCCTGCCTCTGATTCCCCGCCTGTGATTCCCCATCTCTGATTCACCACCTCTGATTCCCCACCTCTGATTCCCCATATCTAATTCCCCGCCTCTGTTTGCCCGCCTCTGATTCCCCGCCTCTGTTTCCCCATATCTGATTCCCCGCCTCTGAATCCCCAACTCTGATTCCCTGCCTCTGATTCCCCAGCTCTGATTCCCCGCCTTTGATTCCCCCCGTCTGATTCCCAGCCTCTGAATCCCCGTGTCTGATATCCTGCTCTGATTCCCCGCCTCTGATTCCCCACCTCTGATTCCGCACATCCGATTCCCTGCCTCTGATTCCCCGACTCTGATTCCCCACCTCTGATTCCCCAGCTCTGATTCCCCGTCTCTGATTCCCCAACTCTGATTCCCCGCCTCTGATAACCCAGCTCTGATTCCCAATCTCTGATTCCGCACATCCGATTCCCTGCCTCTGATTCCCCGACTCTGATTCCCCACCTCTGATTCCCCAGCTCTGATTCCCCGCCTCTGATTCCCCAACTCTGATTCCCCGCCTCTGATAACCCAGCTCTGATTCCCCGCCTCTGATTCCCCGTGTTGGATTCCCTGCCTCTCATTCCCCGCCTCTGATTCCCCGCCTCTGTTTCCCAATATCTAACCCCCGCCTCTGATTCCCCATCTCTGATTCCGCACATCCGATTCCCTGCCTCTGATTCCCCGACTCTGATTCCCCACCTCTGATTCCCCATATCTGATTCCTCGCCTCTGTTTCCCCGCCTGTGATTCCCCGCCTCTGATTCCCCATATCTCACTCCCCGCCTCTGATTCCCCATCTCTGATTCCCGTACTCTGATTCCACACCTCTGATTCCTGGCCTCTTATTCCCGGCATCTGATTCCGGCCTCTGATTCCCGGCCTCTGATTCCCTGCTTCTGATTCTGATTCCCTGCCTCTGATTCCCCATTTCTGATTCCGCACATCTAATTCCCTGCCTCTGATTCCCCACCTCTGATTCCCCATATCTGATTCCCCGCCTCTGTATCCCCGCCTCTGATTCCCCGCCTCTGTTTCCCCATATCTAAGTCCCCGCCTCTGATTCCCCAACTTTGATTCCACACCTCTGATTCCCCAGCTCTGATTCCCCGCCTCTGATTCCCCGCATCTGATTCCCTGCATCTCATTCCCAGCCTCTGATTCCCTGCCTCTGATTTCCAACATCTGATTCCCCACCTCTGATTCCCCATATCTGATTCCCCGCCTCTGTTTCCCCGCCTCTGATTCCCCGCCTCTGTTTCCCCATATCTGATTCCCCGCCTCTATTTGCCCGCCTCTGATTCCCCGCCTCTGTTTCCCCATATCTGATTCCCCGCCTCTGAATCCCCAACTCTGATTCCCTGCCTCTAATTTCCCAGCTCTGATTCCCCGCCTCTGATTCCCCGTGTCTGATTTCCTGCCTCTGATTCCCTGCCTCTGATTACCCATGTCTGATTCCCCGCTTCTGTTTCCCCGCCTCTGATTCCCCGCCTCTGTTTCCCAATATCTAAGTCCCGGCCTCTGATTCCCCAACTCTGATTCCCCACCTCTGATTCCCCAGCTCTGATTCCCCGCCTCTGATTCCCCGCATCTGATTCCCTGCATCTGAATCCAAGCCTCTGATTCCCTGCCTCTGATTCCCAACCTCTGATTCCCAACCTCTGATTCCCCATATCTGATTCCCCGCCTCTGTTTCCCCGCCTCTGATTCCCCGCCTCTGTTTCCCCATATCTGATTCCCGGCCTCTGATTCCCCGCCTCTGATTCCCTGCCTCTGATTCCCCATCTCCGATTCCGCACATCTGATTCCCTGCTTCTGATTCCCCGCCTCTGATTCCCCGCCTCTGACTCTCTGCCTCTGATCCCCAACATCTGATTCCACGCCTCTGTTTCCACGCCTCTGATTCCCCTCCTCTGATTCCCCAACTCTAATTCCCCGCCTCTGATTCCCCAGCTCTGATTCCCCGTGTTTGATTCCCTGCCTCTGATTCCCTACCCTGATTCCCCATCTCTGTTTCACCGCCTTTGATTCGCCACCTCTGATTCCCCATATCTGATTCCCCGCCTCTGTTTCCCCGCCTCTGATTCCCTGCCTCTGATTCCCAACCTCTGATTCCACACCTCTGATTCCCCATATCTGATTCCCCGCCTCTGTTTCCCCGCCTCTGATTCCCCGCCCCTGTTTCCCCATATCTGATTCCCCGCCTCTGATTCCCCATATCTAAGTTCCCGCCTCTGATTCCCCAACTTTGATTCCCCACCTCTGATTCCCCAGCTCCGATTCCCCGCCTCTGATTTCCCGCATCTGATTCCCTGCATCTCATTCCCAGCCTCTGATTCCCTGCCTCTGATTCCCAACCTCTGATTCCCCACCTCTGATTCCCCATATCTGATTCCCCGCCTCTGTTTCCCCGCCTCTGATTCCCCGCCTCTGATTCCCCAGCTCTGATTCCCCACCTCTGATTCCCCATATCTGATTCCCCGCCTCTGTTTCCACGCCTCTGATTCCCCGCCTCTGTTTCCCCATATCTGATTCCCCGCCTCTATTTGCCCACCTCTGATTCCCCACCTCTGTTTCCCCATATCTGATTCCCCGCCTCTGAATCCCCAACTCTGATTCCCTGCATCTAATTCCCCAGCTCTGATTCCCCGCCTCTGATTCCCCGTGTCTGATTTCCTGCCTCTGATTCCCCGCCTCTGATTACCCATGTCTGATTCACCGCCTCTGATTCCCCACCTCTGATTCCCCATCTCTGATTCCGCACATCCGATTCCCTGCCTCTGATTCCCCGCCTCTGATTCACCGCCTCTGATTCCCGGCCTCTGATTTCCCGCCTCTGATTCCCTGCCACTGATACCCCGCCCCTGATTCCCCACCTCTGATTCCCCATATCTGATTCCCCGCCTCTGTTTCCCGGCCTCTGATTCCCCGCCTCTGATTCCCCATATCTCATTCCCCGCCTCTGAATCCCCATCTCTGATTCCCGGACTTTGATTCCCCACCTCTGATTCCCGGCCTCTTATTCCCGGCATTTGATTCCGGCCTCTGATTCCCAGCCTCTGATTCCCCATATCTGATTCCGTACATCTGATTCCCTGCCTCTGATTCCCCACCTCTGATTCCCCATATCTGATTCCCCGCCTCTGTTTCCCCGCCTCTGATTCCCCGCCTCTGTTTCCCCATATCTGATTCCCCGCCTCTATTTGCCCGCCTCTGATTCCCCGCCTCTGTTTCCCCATATCTGATTCCCCGCCTCTGAATCCCCAACTCTGATTCCCAGCCTCTAATTTCCCAGCTCTGATTCCCTGCCTCTGATTCCCCGCATCTGATTCACCGCCTCTGATTCCCGGCCTCTGATTTCCCGCCTCTGATTCCCTGCCACTGATACCCCGCCCCTGATTCCCCACCTCTGATTCCCCATATCTGATTCCCCGCCTCTGTTTCCCGCCCTCTGATTCCCCGCCTCTGATTCCCCATATCTCATTCCCCGCCTCTGAATCCCCACCTCTGATTCCCGGCCTCTTATTCCCGGCATTTGATTCCGGCCTCTGATTCCCGGCCTCTGATTCCCTGCTTCTGATTCTGATTCCCTGCCTCTGATTCCCCATCTCTGATTCCGTACATCTGATTCCCTGCCTCTGATTCCCCACCTCTGATTCCCCATATCTGATTCCCCGCCTCTGTTTCCCCGCCTCTGATTCCCCGCCTCTGTTTCCCAATATCTAAGTCCCCGCCTCTGATTCCACAACTCTGATTCCCCACCTCTGATTCCCCAGCTTTGATTCCCCGCCTCTGATTCCCCGCATCTGATTCCCTGCATCTGACTCCAAGCCTCTGATTCCCTGCCTCTGATTCCCAACCTCTGATTCCCCACCTCTGATTCCCCATATCTGATTCCCCACCTCTGTTTCCCCGCCTCTGATTCCCCGCCTCTGTTTCCCCATATCTGTTTCCCCGCCTCTGATTCCCCACCTCTGATTGCCCATATCTGATTCCCCGCCTCTGATTCCCAACTATGATTCCCCGCCTCTGATTCCCCAGCTCTGATTCCCTGCCTCTGATTCCCCGCGTTCTATTCCCTGCCTCTGATTCCCCGCCTGTGATTCCCCATCTCTGATTCACCACCTCTGATTCCCCGCCTCTGATTCCCCACATCTGATTCCCTGCATCTGATTCCCAGCCTCTGATTCCCTGCCTCTGATTCCCAGCCTCTGATTCCCCGCCTCTGTTTCCCCATATCTGATTCCCCGCCTCTATTTGCCCGCCTCTGATTCCCCGCCTCTGTTTCCCCATATCTGATTCCCCGCCTCTGAATCCCCAACTCTGATTCCCTGCCTCTAATTTCCCAGCTCTGATTCCCCGCCTCTGATTCCCCGTGTCTGAATTCCTGCCTCTGATTCCCCGCCTCTGATTACCCATGTCTGATTCACCGCCTCTGATTCCCCACCTCTGATTCCCCATCTCTGATTCCGCACATCCGATTCCCTGCCTCTGATTCCCCGCCTCAGATTCACTGCCTCTGCTTCCCCAGCTCTGATTCCCCGCCTCTGATTCCCCGCGTCTTATTCCCTGCTTCTGATTCTGATTCCCTGCCTCTGATTCCCCATCTTTGATTCCGCACATCTGATTCCCTGCCTCTGATTCCCCACCTCTGATTCCCCATATCTGATTCCCCGCCTCTGTTTCCCCGCCTCTGATTCCCCGCCTCTGTTTCCCCATATCTAAGTCCCCGCCTCTGATTCCCCAACTCTGATTCCCCACCTCTGATTCCCCAGCTCTGATTCCCCGCCTCTGATCCCCGCATCTGATTCCCTGCATCTGATTCCCAGCCTCTGATTCCCTGCCTCTGATTCCCAACCTCTGATTCCCCACCTCTGATTCCCCATATCTGATTCCCCGCCTCTGATTCCACGCCTCTGATTCCCCGCCTCTGTTTCCCCATATCTGATTCCCCGCCTCTATTTGCCCACCTCTGATTCCCCACCTCTGTTTCCCCATATCTGATTCCCCGCCTCTGAATCCCCAACTCTGATTCCCTGCATCTAATTCCCCAGCTCTGAATCCCCGCCTCTGATTCCCCGTGTCTGATTTCCTGCCTCTGATTCCCCGCCTCTGATTACCCATGTCTGATTCACCGCCTCTGATTCCCCACCTCTGATTCCCCATCTCTGATTCCGCACATCCGATTCCCTGCCTCTGATTCCCCGCCTCTGATTCACCGCCTCTGATTCCCGGCCTCTGATTTCCCGCCTCTGATTCCCTGCCACTGATACCCCGCCCCTGATTCCCCACCTCTGATTCCCCATATCTGATTCCCCGCCTCTGTTTCCCGGCCTCTGATTCCCCGCCTCTGATTCCCCATATCTCATTCCCCGCCTCTGAATCCCCATCTCTGATTCCCGGACTCTGATTCCCCACCTCTGATTCCCGGCCTCTTATTCCCGGCATTTGGTTCCGGCCTCTGATTCCCGGCCTCTGATTCCCTGCTTCTGATTCTGATTCCCTGCCTCTGATTCCCCATCTCTGATTCCGTACATCTGATTCCCTGCCTCTGATTCCCCACCTCTGATTCCCCATATCTGATTCCCCGCCTCTGTTTCCCCGCCTCTGATTCCCCGCCTCTGTTTCCCAATATCTAAGTCCCCGCCTCTGATTCCCCAACTCTGATTCCCCACCTCTGATTCCCCAGCTTTGATTCCCCGCCTCTGATTCCCCGCATCTGATTCCCTGCATCTGACTCCAAGCCTCTGATTCCCTGCCTCTGATTCCCAACCTCTGATTCCCCACCTCTGATTCCCCATATCTGATTCCCCAACTCTGTTTCCCCGCCTCTGATTCCCCGCCTCTGTTTCCCCATATCTGTTTCCCCGCCTCTGATTCCCCACCTCTGATTCCCCATATCTGATTCCCCGCCTCTGATTCCCAACTATGATTCCCCGCCTCTGATTCCCCAGCTCTGATTCCCTGCCTCTGATTCCCCGCGTTCTATTCCCTGCCTCTGATTCCCCGCCTGTGATTCCGCATCTCTGATTCACCACCTCTGATTCCCCACCTCTGATTCCCCATATCAAATTCCCCGCCTCTGTTTGCCCGCCTCTGATTCCCCGCCTCTGTTTCCCCATATCTGATTCCCCGCCTCTGAATCCCCAACTCTGATTCCCTGCCTCTGATTCCCCAGCTCTGATTCCCCGCCTTTGATTCCCCCGTCTGATTCCCAGCCTCTGAATCCCCGTGTCTGATATCCTGCTCTGATTCCCCGCCTCTGATTCCCCACCTCTGATTCCGCACATCCGATTCCCTGCCTCTGATTCCCCGACTCTGATTCCCCACCTCTGATTCCCCAGCTCTGATTCCCCGCCTCTGATTCCCCAACTCTGATTCCCCGCCTCTGATAACCCAGCTCTGATTCCCAATCTCTGATTCCGCACATCCGATTCCCTGCCTCTGATTCCCCGACTCTGATTCCCCACCTCTGATTCCCCAGCTCTGATTCCCCGCCTCTGATTCCCCAACTCTGATTCCCCGCCTCTGATAACCCAGCTCTGATTCCCCGCCTCTGATTCCCCGTGTTGGATTCCCTGCCTCTCATTCCCCGCCTCTGATTCCCCGCCTCTGTTTCCCAATATCTAACCCCCGCCTCTGATTCCCCATCTCTGATTCCGCACATCCGATTCCCTGCCTCTGATTCCCCGACTCTGATTCCCCACCTCTGATTCCCCATATCTGATTCCTCGCCTCTGTTTCCCCGCCTGTGATTCCCCGCCTCTGATTCCCCATATCTCACTCCCCGCCTCTGATTCCCCATCTCTGATTCCCGTACTCTGATTCCACACCTCTGATTCCTGGCCTCTTATTCCCGGCATCTGATTCCGGCCTCTGATTCCCGGCCTCTGATTCCCTGCTTCTGATTCTGATTCCCTGCCTCTGATTCCCCATTTCTGATTCCGCACATCTAATTCCCTGCCTCTGATTCCCCACCTCTGATTCCCCATATCTGATTCCCCGCCTCTGTATCCCCGCCTCTGATTCCCCGCCTCTGTTTCCCCATATCTAAGTCCCCGCCTCTGATTCCCCAACTTTGATTCCACACCTCTGATTCCCCAGCTCTGATTCCCCGCCTCTGATTCCCCGCATCTGATTCCCTGCATCTCATTCCCAGCCTCTGATTCCCTGCCTCTGATTTCCAACATCTGATTCCCCACCTCTGATTCCCCATATCTGATTCCCCGCCTCTATTTCCCCGCCTCTGATTCCCCGCCTCTGTTTCCCCATATCTGATTCCCCGCCTCTATTTGCCCGCCTCTGATTCCCCGCCTCTGTTTCCCCATATCTGATTCCCCGCCTCTGAATCCCCAACTCTGATTCCCTGCCTCTAATTTCCCAGCTCTGATTCCCCGCCTCTGATTCCCCGTGTCTGATTTCCTGCCTCTGATTCCCCGCCTCTGATTACCCATGTCTGATTCCCCGCTTCTGTTTCCCCGCCTCTGATTCCCCGCCTCTGTTTCCCAATATCTAAGTCCCGGCCTCTGATTCCCCAACTCTGATTCCCCACCTCTGATTCCCCAGCTCTGATTCCCCGCCTCTGATTCCCCGCATCTGATTCCCTGCATCTGAATCCAAGCCTCTGATTCCCTGCCTCTGATTCCCAACCTCTGATTCCCAACCTCTGATTCCCCATATCTGATTCCCCGCCTCTGTTTCCCCGCCTCTGATTCCCCGCCTCTGTTTCCCCATATCTGATTCCCGGCCTCTGATTCCCCGCCTCTGATTCCCTGCCTCTGATTCCCCATCTCCGATTCCGCACATCTGATTCCCTGCTTCTGATTCCCCGCCTCTGATTCCCCGCCTCTGACTCTCTGCCTCTGATTCCCAACCTCTGATTCCACGCCTCTGTTTCCACGCCTCTGATTCCCCTCCTCTGATTCCCCAACTCTAATTCCCCGCCTCTGATTCCCCAGCTCTGATTCCCCGTGTTTGATTCCCTGCCTCTGATTCCCTACCCTGATTCCCCATCTCTGTTTCACCGCCTTTGATTCGCCACCTCTGATTCCCCATATCTGATTCCCCGCCTCTGTTTCCCCGCCTCTGATTCCCTGCCTCTGATTCCCAACCTCTGATTCCACACCTCTGATTCCCCATATCTGATTCCCCGCCTCTGTTTCCCCGCCTCTGATTCCCCGCCCCTGTTTCCCCATATCTGATTCCCCGCCTCTGATTCCCCATATCTAAGTTCCCGCCTCTGATTCCCCAACTTTGATTCCCCACCTCTGATTCCCCAGCTCCGATTCCCCGCCTCTGATTCCCCGCATCTGATTCCCTGCATCTCATTCCCAGCCTCTTATTCCCTGCCTCTGATTCCCAACCTCTGATTCCCCACCTCTGATTCCCCATATCTGATTCCCCGCCTCTGTTTCCCCGCCTCTGATTCCCCGCCTCTGATTCCCCAGCTCTGATTCCCCACCTCTGATTCCCCATATCTGATTCCCCGCCTCTGTTTCCACGCCTCTGATTCCCCGCCTCTGTTTCCCCATATCTGATTCCCCGCCTCTATTTGCCCACCTCTGATTCCCCACCTCTGTTTCCCCATATCTGATTCCCCGCCTCTGAATCCCCAACTCTGATTCCCTGCATCTAATTCCCCAGCTCTGATTCCCCGCCTCTGATTCCCCGTGTCTGATTTCCTGCCTCTGATTCCCCGCCTCTGATTACCCATGTCTGATTCACCGCCTCTGATTCCCCACCTCTGATTCCCCATCTCTGATTCCGCACATCCTATTCCCTGCCTCTGATTCCCCGCCTCTGATTCACCGCCTCTGATTCCCGGCCTCTGATTTCCCGCCTCTGATTCCCTGCCACTGATACCCCGCCCCTGATTCCCCACCTCTGATTCCCCATATCTGATTCACCGCCTCTGTTTCCCGGCCTCTGATTCCCCGCCTCTGATTCCCCATATCTCATTCCCCGCCTCTGAATCCCCATCTCTGATTCCCGGACTCTGATTCCCCACCTCTGTTTCCCGGCCTCTTATTCACGGCATTTGATTCCGGCCTCTGATTCCCAGCCTCTGATTCCCTGCTTCTGATTCTGATTCCCTGCCTCTGATTCCCCATCTCTGATTCCGTACATCTGATTCCCTGCCTCTGATTCCCCACCTCTGATTCCCCATATCTGATTCCCCGCCTCTGTTTCCCCGCCTCTGATTCCCCGCCTCTGTTTCCCCATATCTGATTCCCCGCCTCTATTTGCCCGCCTCTGATTCCCCGCCTCTGTTTCCCCATATCTGATTCCCCGCCTCTGAATCCCCAACTCTGATTCCCTGCCTCTAATTTCCCAGCTCTGATTCCCTGCCTCTGATTCCCCGCATCTGATTCACCGCCTCTGATTCCCGGCCTCTGATTTCCCGCCTCTGATTCCCTGCCACTGATACCCCGCCCCTGATTCCCCACCTCTGATTCCCCATATCTGATTCCCCGCCTCTGTTTCCCGGCCTCTGATTCCCCGCCTCTGATTCCCCATATCTCATTCCCCGCCTCTGAATCCCCATCTCTGATTCCCGGACTCTGATTCCCCACCTCTGATTCCCGGCCTCTTATTCCCGGCATTTGATTCCGGCCTCTGATTCCCGGCCTCTGATTCCCTGCTTCTGATTCTGATTCCCTGCCTCTGATTCCCCATCTCTGATTCCGTACATCTGATTCCCTGCCTCTGATTCCCCACCTCTGATTCCCCATATCTGATTCCCCGCCTCTGTTTCCCCGCCTCTGATTCCCCGCCTCTGTTTCCCAATATCTAAGTCCCCGCCTCTGATTCCCCAACTCTGATTCCCCACCTCTGATTCCCCAGCTTTGATTCCCCGCCTCTGATTCCCCGCATCTGATTCCCTGCATCTGACTCCAAGCCTCTGATTCCCTGCCTCTGATTCCCAACCTCTGATTCCCCACCTCTGATTCCCCATATCTGATTCCCCACCTCTGTTTCCCCGCCTCTGATTCCCCGCCTCTGTTTCCCCATATCTGTTTCCCCGCCTCTGATTCCCCACCTCTGATTCCCCATATCTGATTCCCCGCCTCTGATTCCCAACTATGATTCCCCGCCTCTGATTCCCCAGCTCTGATTCCCTGCCTCTGATTCCCCGCGTTCTATTCCCTGCCTCTGATTCCCCGCCTGTGATTCCCCATCTCTGATTCACCACCTCTGATTCCCCACCTCTGATTCCCCATATCTAATTCCCCGCCTCTGTTTGCCCGCCTCTGATTCCCCGCCTCTGTTTCCCCATATCAGATTCCCCGCCTCTGAATCCCCAACTCTGATTCCCTGCCTCTGATTCCCCAGCTCTGATTCCCCGCCTTTGATTCCCCCCGTCTGATTCCCAGCCTCTGAATCCCCGTGTCTGATATCCTGCTCTGATTCCCCGCCTCTGATTCCCCACCTCTGATTCCGCACATCCGATTCCCTGCCTCTGATTCCCCGACTCTGATTCCCCACCTCTGATTCCCCAGCTCTGATTCCCCGCCTCTGATTCCCCAACTCTGATTCCCCGCCTCTGATAACCCAGCTCTGATTCCCAATCTCTGATTCCGCACATCCGATTCCCTGCCTCTGATTCCCCGACTCTGATTCCCCACCTCTGATTCCCCAGCTCTGATTCCCCGCCTCTGATTCCCCAACTCTGATTCCCCGCCTCTGATAACCCAGCTCTGATTCCTCGCCTCTGATTCCCCGTGTTGGATTCCCTGCCTCTCATTCCCCGCCTCTGATTCCCCGCCTCTGTTTCCCAATATCTAACCCCCGCCTCTGATTCCCCATCTCTGATTCCGCACATCCGATTCCCTGCCTCTGATTCCCCGACTCTGATTCCCCACCTCTGATTCCCCATATCTGATTCCTCGCCTCTGTTTCCCCGCCTGTGATTCCCCGCCTCTGATTCCCCATATCTCACTCCCCGCCTCTGATTCCCCATCTCTGATTCCCGTACTCTGATTCCACACCACTGATTCCTGGCCTCTTATTCCCGGCATCTGATTCCGGCCTCTGATTCCCGGCCTCTGATTCCCTGCTTCTGATTCTGATTCCCTGCCTCTGATTCCCCATTTCTGATTCCGCACATCTAATTCCCTGCCTCTGATTCCCCACCTCTGATTCCCCATATCTGATTCCCCGCCTCTGTATCCCCGCCTCTGATTCCCCGCCTCTGTTTCCCCATATCTAAGTCCCCGCCTCTGATTCCCCAACTTTGATTCCACACCTCTGATTCCCCAGCTCTGATTCCCCGCCTCTGATTCCCCGCATCTGATTCCCTGCATCTCATTCCCAGCCTCTGATTCCCTGCCTCTGATTCCCAACCTCTGATTCCCCACCTCTGATTCCCCATATCTGATTCCCCGCCTCTGTTTCCCCGCCTCTGATTCCCCGCCTCTGTTTCCCCATATCTGATTCCCCGCCTCTATTTGCCCGCCTCTGATTCCCCGCCTCTGTTTCCCCATATCTGATTCCCCGCCTCTGAATCCCCAACTCTGATTCCCTGCCTCTAATTTCCCAGCTCTGATTCCCCGCCTCTGATTCCCCGTGTCTGATTTCCTGCCTCTGATTCCCCGCCTCTGATTACCCATGTCTGATTCCCCGCTTCTGTTTCCCCGCCTCTGATTCCCCGCCTCTGTTTCCCAATATCTAAGTCCCGGCCTCTGATTCCCCAACTCTGATTCCCCACCTCTGATTCCCCAGCTCTGATTCCCCGCCTCTGATTCCCCGCATCTGATTCCCTGCATCTGAATCCAAGCCTCTGATTCCCTGCCTCTGATTCCCAACCTCTGATTCCCAACCTCTTATTCCCCATATCTGATTCCCCGCCTCTGTTTCCCCGCCTCTGATTCCCCGCCTCTGTTTCCCCATATCTGATTCCCGGCCTCTGATTCCCCGCCTCTGATTCCCTGCCTCTGATTCCCCATCTCCGATTCCGCACATCTGATTCCCTGCTTCTGATTCCCCGCCTCTGATTCCCCGCCTCTGACTCTCTGCCTCTGATTCCCAACCTCTGATTCCACGCCTCTGTTTCCACGCCTCTGATTCCCCTCCTCTGATTCCCCAACTGTAATTCCCCGCCTCTGATTCCCCAGCTCTGATTCCCCGTGTTTGATTCCCTGCCTCTGATTCCCTGCCCTGATTCCCCATCTCTGTTTCACCGCCTTTGATTCGCCACCTCTGATTCCCCATATCTGATTCCCCGCCTCTGTTTCCCCGCCTCTGATTCCCTGCCTCTGATTCCCAACCTCTGATTCCACACCTCTGATTCCCCATATCTGATTCCCCGCCTCTGTTTCCCCGCCTCTGATTCCCCGCCCCTGTTTCCCCATATCTGATTCCCCGCCTCTGATTCCCCATATCTAAGTTCCCGCCTCTGATTCCCCAACTTTGATTCCCCACCTCTGATTCCCCAGCTCCGATTCCCCGCCTCTGATTCCCCGCATCTGATTCCCTGCATCTCATTCCCAGCCTCTGATTCCCTGCCTCTGATTCCCAACCTCTGATTCCCCACCTCTGATTCCCCATATCTGATTCCCCGCCTCTGTTTCCCCGCCTCTGATTCCCCGCCTCTGATTCCCCAGCTCTGATTCCCCACCTCTGATTCCCCATATCTGATTCCCCGCCTCTGTTTCCACGCCTCTGATTCCCCGCCTCTGTTTCCCCATATCTGATTCCCCGCCTCTATTTGCCCACCTCTGATTCCCCACCTCTGTTTCCCCATATCTGATTCCCCGCCTCTGAATCCCCAACTCTGATTCCCTGCATCTAATTCCCCAGCTCTGATTCCCCGCCTCTGATTCCCCATGTCTGATTTCCTGCCTCTGATTCCCCGCCTCTGATTACCCATGTCTGATTCACCGCCTCTGATTCCCCACCTCTGATTCCCCATCTCTGATTCCGCACATCCGATTCCCTGCCTCTGATTCCCCGCCTCTGATTCACCGCCTCTGATTCCCGGCCTCTGATTTCCCGACTCTGATTCCCTGCCACTGATACCCCGCCCCTGATTCCCCACCTCTGATTCCCCATATCTGATTCCCCGCCTCTGTTTCCCGGCCTCTGATTCCCCGCCTCTGATTCCCCATATCTCATTCCCCGCCTCCGAATCCCCATCTCTGATTCCCGGACTCTGATTCCCCACCTCTGATTCCCGGCCTCTTATTCCCGGCATTTGATTCCGGCCTCTGATTCCCAGCCTCTGATTCCCTGCTTCTGATTCTGATTCCCTGCCTCTGATTCCCCATCTCTGATTCCGTACATCTGATTCCCTGCCTCTGATTCCCCACCTCTGATTCCCCATATCTGATTCCCCGCCTCTGTTTCCCCGCCTCTGATTCCCCGCCTCTGTTTCCCCATATCTGATTCCCCGCCTCTATTTGCCCGCCTCTGATTCCCCGCCTCTGTTTCCCCATATCTGATTCCCCGCCTCTGAATCCCCAACTCTGATTCCCTGCCTCTAATTTCCCAGCTCTGATTCCCCGCCTCTGATTGCCCGTGTCTGATTTCCTGCCTCTGATTCCCCGCCTCTGATTACCCATGTCTGATTCCCCGCTTCTGTTTCCCCGCCTCTGATTCCCCGCCTCTGTTTCCCAATATCTAAGTCCCGGCCTCTGATTCCCCAACTCTGATTCCCCACCTCTGATTCCCCAGCTCTGATTCCCCACCTCTGATTCCCCATATCTGATACCCCGCCTCTGTTTCCACGCCTCTGATTCCCCGCCTCTGTTTCCCCATATCTGATACCCCGCCTCTATTTGCCCACCTCTGATTCCCCACCTCTGTTTCCCCATATCTGATTCCCCGCCTCTGAATCCCCAACTCTGATTCCCTGCATCTAATTCCCCAGCTCTGATTCCCCGCCTCTGATTCCCCGTGTCTGATTTCCTGCCTCTGATTCCCCGCCTCTGATTACCCATGTCTGATTCACCGCCTCTGATTCCCCACCTCTGATTCCCCATCTCTGATTCCGCACATCCGATTCCCTGCCTCTGATTCCCCGCCTCTGATTCACCGCCTCTGATTCCCGGCATCTGATTTCCCGCCTCTGATTCCCTGCCACTGATACCCCGCCCCTGATTCCCCACCTCTGATTCCCCATATCTGATTCCCCGCCTCTGTTTCCCGGCCTCTGATTCCCCGCCTCTAATTCCCCATATCTCATTCCCTGCCTCTGAATCCCCATCTCTGATTCCCGGACTCTGATTCCCCACCTCTGATTCCCGGCCTCTTATTCCCGGCATTTGATTCCGGCCTCTAATTCCCAGCCTCTGATTCCCTGCTTCTGATTCTGATTCCCTGCCTCTGATTCCCCATCTCTGATTCCGTACATCTGATTCCCTGCCTCTGATTCCCCACCTCTGATTCCCCATATCTGATACCCCGCCTCTGTTTCCCCGCCTCTGATTCCCCGCCTCTGTTTCCCAATATCTAAGTCCCCGCCTCTGATTCCCCAACTCTGATTCCCCACCTCTGATTGCCCAGCTTTGATTCCCCGCCTCTGATTCCCCGCATCTGATTCCCTGCATCTGACTCCAAGCCTCTGATTCCCTGCCTCTGATTCCCAACCTCTGATTCCCCACCTCTGATTCCCCATACCTGATTCCCCACCTCTGTTTCCCCGCCTCTGATTCCCCGCCTCTGTTTCCCCATATCTGATTCCCGGCCTCTGATTCCCCACCTCTGATTCCCCGCCTCTGATTCCCTGCCTCTGATTCCCCATCTCCGATACCGCACATCTGATTCACTGCCTCTGATTCCCAGCGTCTGATTCCCCGCCTCTGATTCCCTGCCGCTGATTCCCAACCTCTGATTCCCCACCTCTGATTCCCTATATTTGATTCCCCGCCTCTGTTTCCCTGCCTCTGATTCCCCTCCTCTGATTCCCAACTTCTAATTCCCCGCCTCTGATTCCCCATATCTGATTCCCCGCCTCTGTTTCCCCGCCTCTGATTCCCCGCCCCTGTTTCCCCATATCTGATTCCCCGCCTCTGATTCCCCATATCTAATTCCCCGCCTCTTATTCCCCAAATTTGATTCCCCACCTCTGATTCCCCAGCTCTGATTCCCCGCCTCTGATTCCCCGCATCTGATTCCCTGCATCTTATTCCCAGCCTCTGATTCCCTGCCTCTGATTCCCAACCTCAGATTCCCCACCTCTGATTCCCCATATCTGATTCCCCGCCTCTCTTTCCCCGCCTCTGATTCCCCGCCTCTGTTTCCCCATATCTGATTCCCCGCCTCTATTTGCCCGCCTCTGATTCCCCGCCTCTGTTTCCCCATATCTGATTTTCCGCCTCTGAATCCCCAACTCTGATTCCCTGCCTCTGATTCCCCATCTCCGATTCCGCACATCTGATTCCCTGCCTCTGATTCCCCGCCTCTGATTCCCCGCCTCTGATTCCCTGCCGCTGATTCCCAACCTCTGATTCCCAACCTCTGATTCCCCATATTTGATTCCCCGCCTCTGTTTCCCTGCCTCTGATTCCCCTCCTCTGATTCCCAACCTCTAATTCCCCGCCTCTGATTCCCCATATCTGATTCCCCACCTCTGATTCCCCATATCTGATTCCCCGCCTCTGTTTCCCCATATCTGATTCCCCGCCTCTGTTTCCCCATATCTAAGTCCCCGCCTCTGATTCGCCAACTCTGATTCCCCACCTCTGATTCCCCAGCTCTGATTCCCCGCCTCTGATCCCCGCATCTGATTCCCTGCATCTGATTCCCAGCCTCAGATTCCCTGCCTCTGATTCCCAACCTCTGATTCCCCATATCTGATTCCCCGCCTCTGTTTCCACGCCTCTGATTCCCCGCCTCTGTTTCCCCATATCTGATTCCCCGCCTCTATTTGCCCACCTCTGATTCCCCACCTCTGTTTCCCCATATCTGATTCCCCGCCTCTGAATCTCCAACTCTGATTCCCTGCATCTAATTCCCCAGCTCTGATTCCCCGCCTCTGATTCCCCGTGTCTGATTTCCTGCCTCTGATTCCCCACCTCTGATTCCCCATCTCTGATTCCGCACATCCGATTCCCTGCCTCTGATTCCCCGCCTCTGATTCACCACCTCTGATTTCCGGCCTCTGATTTCCTGCCTCTGATTCCCTGCCACTGATACCCCGCCCCTGATACCCCACCTCTGATTCCCCATATCTGATTCCCCGCCTCTGTTTCCCCGCCTGTGATTCCCCGCCTCTGATTCCCCATATCTCATTCCCCGCCTCTGAAACCCCATCTCTGATTCCCGGAGTCTGATTCCCCACCTCTGATTCCCGGCCTCTTATTCCCAGCATCTGATTCCGGCCTCTGATTCCCGGCCTCTGATTCCCTGCTTCTGATTCTGATTCCCTGCCTCTGATTCCCCATCTCTGATTCCGTACATCTGATTCCCTGCCTCTGATTCCCCACCTCTGATTCCCCATATCTGATTCCCCGCCTCTGTTTCCCCGCCTCTGATTCCCCGCCTCTGTTTCCCAATATCTAAGTCCCCGCCTCTGATTCCCCAACTCTGATTCCCCACCTCTGATTCCCAGCTCTGATTCCCCGCCTCTGATTCCAAGCCTCTGATTCCCTGCCTCTGATTCCCAACCTCTGATTCCCCACCTCTGATTCCCCATATCTGATTCCAAGGCTCTGTTTCCCCGCCTCTGATTCCCCGACTCTATTTCCCCATATCTGATTCCCGGCCTCTGATTCCCCACCTCTGATTCCCCGCCTCTGATTCCCTGCCTCTTATTCCCCATCTCCGATTCCGCACATCTGATTCCCTGCCTCTGATTCCCCGCGTTTGATTCCCTGCCTCTGATTCCCTGCCCTGATTCCCCATCTCTGTTTCACCACCTTTGATTCGCCACCTCTGATTCCCCATATCTGATTCCCCGCCTCTGTTTCCCCGCCTCTGATTCCCTGCCTCTGATTCCCAACCTCTGATTCCACACCTCTGATTCCCCATATCTGATTCCCCGCCTCTGTTTCCCCGCCTCTGATTCCCCGCCCCTGTTTCCCCATATCTGATTCCCCGCCTCTGATTCCCCATATCTAAGTCCCCGCCTCTGATTCCCCAACTTTGATTCCCCACCTCTGATTCCCCAGCTCTGATTCCCCGCCTCTGATTCCCCGCATCTGATTCCCTGCATCTGATTCCCAGCCTCTGATTCCCTGCCTCTGATTCCCAACCTCTGATTCCCCACCTCTGATTCCCCATATCTGATTCCCCGCCTCTGTTTCCTCGCCTCTGATTCCCCGCCTCTGTTTCCCCATATCTGATTCCCCGCCTCTATTTGCCCGCCTCTGATTCCCCGCCTCTGTTTCCCCATATCTGATTCTCCGCCTCTGAATCCCCAACTCTGATTCCCTGCCTCTAATTTCCCAGCTCTGATTCCCCGCCTCTGATTCCCCGTGTCTGATTTCCTGCCTCTGATTCCCCGCCTCTGATTACCCATGTCTGATTCACCGCCTCTTATTCCCCACCTCTGATTCCCCATCTCTGATTCCGCACATCCGATTCCCTGCCTCTGATTCCCCGCCTCTGATTCACTGCCTCTGCTTCCCCAGCTCTGATTCCCCGCCTCTGATTCCCCGCGTCTTATTCCCTGCTTCTGATTCTGATTCCCTGCCTCTGATTCCCCATCTCTGATTCCGCACATCTGATTCCCTGCCTCTGTTTCCCCACCTCTGATTCCCCATATCTGATTCCCCGCCTCTGTTTCCCCGCCTCTGATTCCCCACCTCTTTTTCCCCATATCTAAGTCCCCGCCTCTGATTCCACAACTCTATTTCCCCACCTCTGATTCCCCAGCTCTGATTCCCCGCCTCTGATTCCCGCATCTGATTCCCTGCATCTGATTCCCAGCCTCTGATTCCCTGCTTCTGATTCCCAACCTCTGATTCCCCACCTCTGATTCCCCATATCTGATTCCCCGCCTCTGTTTCCACGCCTCTGATTCCCCGCCTCTGTTTCCCCATATCGGATTCCCCACCTCTATTTGCCCACCTCTGGTTCCCCACCTCTATTTCCCCATATCTGATTCCCCGCCTCTGAATCCGCAACTCTGATTCCCTGCATCTAATTCCCCAGCTCTGATTCCCCGCCTCTGATTCCCCGTGTCTGATTTCCTGCCTCTGATTCCCTGCCTCTGATTACCCATGTCTGATTCACCGCCTCTGATTCCCCACCTCTGATTCCCCATCTCTGTTTCCCCATATCTAATTCCCCGCCTCTGATTCCACAACTCTATTTCCCCGCCTCTGATTCCCCAGCTCTGATTCCCTGCCTCTGATTCCCCGCGTTCTATTCCCTGCCTCTGATTCCCCGCCTGTGATTCCCCATCTCTGATTCACCACCTCTGATTCCCCACCTCTGATTCCCCATATCTAATTCCCCGCCTCTGTTTGCCCGCCTCTGATTCCCCGCCTCTGTTTCCCCATATCAGATTCCCCGCCTCTGAATCCCCAACTCTGATTCCCTGCCTCTGATTCCCCAGCTCTGATTCCCCGCCTTTGATTCCCCCCGTCTGATTCCCAGCCTCTGAATCCCCGTGTCTGATATCCTGCTCTGATTCCCCGCCTCTGATTCCCCACCTCTGATTCCGCACATCCGATTCCCTGCCTCTGATTCCCCGACTCTGATTCCCCACCTCTGATTCCCCAGCTCTGATTCCCCGCCTCTGATTCCCCAACTCTGATTCCCCGCCTCTGATAACCCAGCTCTGATTCCCAATCTCTGATTCCGCACATCCGATTCCCTGCCTCTGATTCCCCGACTCTGATTCCCCACCTCTGATTCCCCAGCTCTGATTCCCCGCCTCTGATTCCCCAACTCTGATTCCCCGCCTCTGATAACCCAGCTCTGATTCCTCGCCTCTGATTCCCCGTGTTGGATTCCCTGCCTCTCATTCCCCGCCTCTGATTCCCCGCCTCTGTTTCCCAATATCTAACCCCCGCCTCTGATTCCCCATCTCTGATTCCGCACATCCGATTCCCTGCCTCTGATTCCCCGACTCTGATTCCCCACCTCTGATTCCCCATATCTGATTCCTCGCCTCTGTTTCCCCGCCTGTGATTCCCCGCCTCTGATTCCCCATATCTCACTCCCCGCCTCTGATTCCCCATCTCTGATTCCCGTACTCTGATTCCACACCTCTGATTCCTGGCCTCTTATTCCCGGCATCTGATTCCGGCCTCTGATTCCCGGCCTCTGATTCCCTGCTTCTGATTCTGATTCCCTGCCTCTGATTCCCCATTTCTGATTCCGCACATCTAATTCCCTGCCTCTGATTCCCCACCTCTGATTCCCCATATCTGATTCCCCGCCTCTGTATCCCCGCCTCTGATTCCCCGCCTCTGTTTCCCCATATCTAAGTCCCCGCCTCTGATTCCCCAACTTTGATTCCACACCTCTGATTCCCCAGCTCTGATTCCCCGCCTCTGATTCCCCGCATCTGATTCCCTGCATCTCATTCCCAGCCTCTGATTCCCTGCCTCTGATTCCCAACCTCTGATTCCCCACCTCTGATTCCCCATATCTGATTCCCCGCCTCTGTTTCCCCGCCTCTGATTCCCCGCCTCTGTTTCCCCATATCTGATTCCCCGCCTCTATTTGCCCGCCTCTGATTCCCCGCCTCTGTTTCCCCATATCTGATTCCCCGCCTCTGAATCCCCAACTCTGATTCCCTGCCTCTAATTTCCCAGCTCTGATTCCCCGCCTCTGATTCCCCGTGTCTGATTTCCTGCCTCTGATTCCCCGCCTCTGATTACCCATGTCTGATTCCCCGCTTCTGTTTCCCCGCCTCTGATTCCCCGCCTCTGTTTCCCAATATCTAAGTCCCGGCCTCTGATTCCCCAACTCTGATTCCCCACCTCTGATTCCCCAGCTCTGATTCCCCGCCTCTGATTCCCCGCATCTGATTCCCTGCATCTGAATCCAAGCCTCTGATTCCCTGCCTCTGATTCCCAACCTCTGATTCCCAACCTCTGATTCCCCATATCTGATTCCCCGCCTCTGTTTCCCCGCCTCTGATTCCCCGCCTCTGTTTCCCCATATCTGATTCCCGGCCTCTGATTCCCCGCCTCTGATTCCCTGCCTCTGATTCCCCATCTCCGATTCCGCACATCTGATTCCCTGCTTCTGATTCCCCGCCTCTGATTCCCCGCCTCTGACTCTCTGCCTCTGATTCCCAACCTCTGATTCCACGCCTCTGTTTCCACGCCTCTGATTCCCCTCCTCTGATTCCCCAACTCTAATTCCCCGCCTCTGATTCCCCAGCTCTGATTCCCCGTGTTTGATTCCCTGCCTCTGATTCCCTGCCCTGATTCCCCATCTCTGTTTCACCGCCTTTGATTCGCCACCTCTGATTCCCCATATCTGATTCCCCGCCTCTGTTTCCCCGCCTCTGATTCCCTGCCTCTGATTCCCAACCTCTGATTCCACACCTCTGATTCCCCATATCTGATTCCCCGCCTCTGTTTCCCCGCCTCTGATTCCCCGCCCCTGTTTCCCCATATCTGATTCCCCGCCTCTGATTCCCCATATCTAAGTTCCCGCCTCTGATTCCCCAACTTTGATTCCCCACCTCTGATTCCCCAGCTCCGATTCCCCGCCTCTGATTCCCCGCATCTGATTCCCTGCATCTCATTCCCAGCCTCTGATTCCCTGCCTCTGATTCCCAACCTCTGATTCCCCACCTCTGATTCCCCATATCTGATTCCCCGCCTCTGTTTCCCCGCCTCTGATTCCCCGCCTCTGATTCCCCAGCTCTGATTCCCCACCTCTGATTCCCCATATCTGATTCCCCGCCTCTGTTTCCACGCCTCTGATTCCCCGCCTCTGTTTCCCCATATCTGATTCCCCGCCTCTATTTGCCCACCTCTGATTCCCCACCTCTGTTTCCCCATATCTGATTCCCCGCCTCTGAATCCCCAACTCTGATTCCCTGCATCTAATTCCCCAGCTCTGATTCCCCGCCTCTGATTCCCCGTGTCTGATTTCCTGCCTCTGATTCCCCGCCTCTGATTACCCATGTCTGAATCACCGCCTCTGATTCCCCACCTCTGATTCCCCATCTCTGATTCCGCACATCCGATTCCCTGCCTCTGATTCCCCGCCTCTGATTCACCGCCTCTGATTCCCGGCCTCTGATTTCCCGCCTCTGATTCCCTGCCACTGATACCCCGCCCCTGATTCCCCACCTCTGATTCCCCATATCTGATTCCCCGCCTCTGTTTCCCGGCCTCTGATTCCCCGCCTCTGATTCCCCATATCTCATTCCCCGCCTCTGAATCCCCATCTCTGATTCCCGGACTCTGATTCCCCACCTCTGATTCCCGGCCTCTTATTCCCGGCATTTGATTCCGGCCTCTGATTCCCAGCCTCTGATTCCCTGCTTCTGATTCTGATTCCCTGCCTCTGATTCCCCATCTCTGATTCCGTACATCTGATTCCCTGCCTCTGATTCCCCACCTCTGATTCCCCATATCTGATTCCCCGCCTCTGTTTCCCCGCCTCTGATTCCCCGCCTCTGTTTCCCCATATCTGATTCCCCGCCTCTATTTGCCCGCCTCTGATTCCCCGCCTCTGTTTCCCCATATCTGATTCCCCGCCTCTGAATCCCCAACTCTGATTCCCTGCCTCTAATTTCCCAGCTCTGATTCCCCGCCTCTGATTGCCCGTGTCTGATTTCCTGCCTCTGATTCCCCGCCTCTGATTACCCATGTCTGATTCCCCGCTTCTGTTTCCCCGCCTCTGATTCCCCGCCTCTGTTTCCCAATATCTAAGTCCCGGCCTCTGATTCCCCAACTCTGATTCCCCACCTCTGATTCCCCAGCTCTGATTCCCCACCTCTGATTCCCCATATCTGATACCCCGCCTCTGTTTCCACGCCTCTGATTCCCCGCCTCTGTTTCCCCATATCTGATACCCCGCCTCTATTTGCCCACCTCTGATTCCCCACCTCTGTTTCCCCATATCTGATTCCCCGCCTCTGAATCCCCAACTCTGATTCCCTGCATCTAATTCCCCAGCTCTGATTCCCCGCCTCTGATTCCCCGTGTCTGATTTCCTGCCTCTGATTCCCCGCCTCTGATTACCCATGTCTGATTCACCGCCTCTGATTCCCCACCTCTGATTCCCCATCTCTGATTCCGCACATCCGATTCCCTGCCTCTGATTCCCCGCCTCTGATTCACCGCCTCTGATTCCCGGCATCTGATTTCCCGCCTCTGATTCCCTGCCACTGATACCCCGCCCCTGATTCCCCACCTCTGATTCCCCATATCTGATTCCCCGCCTCTGTTTCCCGGCCTCTGATTCCCCGCCTCTAATTCCCCATATCTCATTCCCTGCCTCTGAATCCCCATCTCTGATTCCCGGACTCTGATTCCCCACCTCTGATTCCCGGCCTCTTATTCCCGGCATTTGATTCCGGCCTCTAATTCCCAGCCTCCGATTCCCTGCTTCTGATTCTGATTCCCTGCCTCTGATTCCCCATCTCTGATTCCGTACATCTGATTCCCTGCCTCTGATTCCCCACCTCTGATTCCCCATATCTGATTCCCCGCCTCTGTTTCCCCGCCTCTGATTCCCCGCCTCTGTTTCCCAATATCTAAGTCCCCGCCTCTGATTCCCCAACTCTGATTCCCCACCTCTGATTCCCCAGCTTTGATTCCCCGCCTCTGATTCCCCGCATCTGATTCCCTGCATCTGACTCCAAGCCTCTGATTCCCTGCCTCTGATTCCCAACCTCTGATTCCCCACCTCTGATTCCCCATATCTGATTCCCCACCTCTGTTTCCCCGCCTCTGATTCCCCGCCTCTGTTTCCCCATATCTGATTCCCGGCCTCTGATTCCCCACCTCTGATTCCCCGCCTCTGATTCCCTGCCTCTGATTCCCCATCTCCGATACCGCACATCTGATTCCCTGCCTCTGATTCCCAGCGTCTGATTCCCCGCCTCTGATTCCCTGCCGCTGATTCCCAACCTCTGATTCCCCACCTCTGATTCCCTATATTTGATTCCCCGCCTCTGTTTCCCTGCCTCTGATTCCCCTCCTCTGATTCCCAACTTCTAATTCCCCGCCTCTGATTCCCCATATCTGATTCCCCGCCTCTGTTTCCCCGCCTCTGATTCCCCGCCCCTGTTTCCCCATATCTGATTCCCCGCCTCTGATTCCCCATATCTAATTCCCCGCCTCTTATTCCCCAAATTTGATTCCCCACCTCTGATTCCCCAGCTCTGATTCCCCGCCTCTGATTCCCCGCATCTGATTCCCTGCATCTTATTCCCAGCCTCTGATTCCCTGCCTCTGATTCCCAACCTCAGATTCCCCACCTCTGATTCCCCATATCTGATTCCCCGCCTCTGTTTCCCCGCCTCTGATTCCCCGCCTCTGTTTCCCCATATCTGATTCCCCGCCTCTATTTGCCCGCCTCTGATTCCCCGCCTCTGTTTCCCCATATCTGATTTTCCGCCTCTGAATCCCCAACTCTGATTCCCTGCCTCTGATTCCCCATATCCGATTCCGCACATCTGATTCCCTGCCTCTGATTCCCCGCCTCTGATTCCCCGCCTCTGATTCCCTGCCGCTGATTCCCAACCTCTGATTCCCAACCTCTGATTCCCCATATTTGATTCCCCGCCTCTGTTTCCCTGCCTCTGATTCCCCTCCTCTGATTCCCAACCTCTAATTCCCCGCCTCTGATTCCCCATATCTGATTCCCCACCTCTGATTCCCCATATCTGATTCCCCGCCTCTGTTTCCCCATATCTGATTCCCCGCCTCTGTTTCCCCATATCTAAGTCCCCGCCTCTGATTCGCCAACTCTGATTCCCCACCTCTGATTCCCCAGCTCTGATTCCCCGCCTCTGATCCCCGCATCTGATTCCCTGCATCTGATTCCCAGCCTCAGATTCCCTGCCTCTGATTCCCAACCTCTGATTCCCCATATCTGATTCCCCGCCTCTGTTTCCACGCCTCTGATTCCCCGCCTCTGTTTCCCCATATCTGATTCCCCGCCTCTATTTGCCCACCTCTGATTCCCCACCTCTGTTTCCCCATATCTGATTCCCCGCCTCTGAATCACCAACTCTGATTCCCTGCATCTAATTCCCCAGCTCTGATTCCCCGCCTCTGATTCCCCGTGTCTGATTTCCTGCCTCTGATTCCCCACCTCTGATTCCCCATCTCTGATTCCGCACATCCGATTCCCTGCCTCTGATTCCCCGCCTCTGATTCACCACCTCTGATTTCCGGCCTCTGATTTCCTGCCTCTGATTCCCTGCCACTGATACCCCGCCCCTGATACCCCACCTCTGATTCCCCATATCTGATTCCCCGCCTCTGTTTCCCCGCCTGTGATTCCCCGCCTCTGATTCCCCATATCTCATTCCCCGCCTCTGAAACCCCATCTCTGATTCCCGGAGTCTGATTCCCCACCTCTGATTCCCGGCCTCTTATTCCCGGCATCTGATTCCGGCCTCTGATTCCCGGCCTCTGATTCCCTGCTTCTGATTCTGATTCCCTGCCTCTGATTCCCCATCTCTGATTCCGTACATCTGATTCCCTGCCTCTGATTCCCCACCTCTGATTCCCCATATCTGATTCCCCGCCTCTGTTTCCCCGCCTCTGATTCCCCGCCTCTGTTTCCCAATATCTAAGTCCCCGCCTCTGATTCCCCAACTCTGATTCCCCACCTCTGATTCCCAGCTCTGATTCCCCGCCTCTGATTCCAAGCCTCTGATTCCCTGCCTCTGATTCCCAACCTCTGATTCCCCACCTCTGATTCCCCATATCTGATTCCAAGGCTCTGTTTCCCCGCCTCTGATTCCCCGCCTCTATTTCCCCATATCTGATTCCCGGCCTCTGATTCCCCACCTCTGATTCCCCGCCTCTGATTCCCTGCCTCTTATTCCCCATCTCCGATTCCGCACATCTGATTCCCTGCCTCTGATTCCCCGCGTTTGATTCCCTGCCTCTGATTCCCTGCCCTGATTCCCCATCTCTGTTTCACCACCTTTGATTCGCCACCTCTGATTCCCCATATCTGATTCCCCGCCTCTGTTTCCCCGCCTCTGATTCCCTGCCTCTGATTCCCAACCTCTGATTCCACACCTCTGATTCCCCATATCTGATTCCCCGCCTCTGTTTCCCCGCCTCTGATTCCCCGCCCCTGTTTCCCCATATCTGATTCCCCGCCTCTGATTCCCCATATCTAAGTCCCCGCCTCTGATTCCCCAACTTTGATTCCCCACCTCTGATTCCCCAGCTCTGATTCCCCGCCTCTGATTCCCCGCATCTGATTCCCTGCATCTGATTCCCAGCCTCTGATTCCCTGCCTCTGATTCCCAACCTCTGATTCCCCACCTCTGATTCCCCATATCTGATTCCCCGCCTCTGTTTCCTCGCCTCTGATTCCCCGCCTCTGTTTCCCCATATCTGATTCCCCGCCTCTATTTGCCCGCCTCTGATTCCCCGCCTCTGTTTCCCCATATCTGATTCTCCGCCTCTGAATCCCCAACTCTGATTCCCTGCCTCTAATTTCCCAGCTCTGATTCCCCGCCTCTGATTCCCCGTGTCTGATTTCCTGCCTCTGATTCCCCGCCTCTGATTACCCATGTCTGATTCACCGCCTCTTATTCCCCACCTCTGATTCCCCATCTCTGATTCCGCACATCCGATTCCCTGCCTCTGATTCCCCGCCTCTGATTCACTGCCTCTGCTTCCCCAGCTCTGATTCCCCGCCTCTGATTCCCCGCGTCTTATTCCCTGCTTCTGATTCTGATTCCCTGCCTCTGATTCCCCATCTCTGATTCCGCACATCTGATTCCCTGCCTCTGTTTCCCCACCTCTGATTCCCCATATCTGATTCCCCGCCTCTGTTTCCCCGCCTCTGATTCCCCACCTCTTTTTCCCCATATCTAAGTCCCCGCCTCTGATTCCACAACTCTATTTCCCCACCTCTGATTCCCCAGCTCTGATTCCCCGCCTCTGATTCCCGCATCTGATTCCCTGCATCTGATTCCCAGCCTCTGATTCCCTGCTTCTGATTCCCAACCTCTGATTCCCCACCTCTGATTCCCCATATCTGATTCCCCGCCTCTGTTTCCACGCCTCTGATTCCCCGCCTCTGTTTCCCCATATCGGATTCCCCGCCTCTATTTGCCCACCTCTGGTTCCCCACCTCTATTTCCCCATATCTGATTCCCCGCCTCTGAATCCGCAACTCTGATTCCCTGCATCTAATTCCCCAGCTCTGATTCCCCGCCTCTGATTCCCCGTGTCTGATTTCCTGCCTCTGATTCCCTGCCTCTGATTACCCATGTCTGATTCACCGCCTCTGATTCCCCACCTCTGATTCCCCATCTCTGATTCCGCACATCCGATTCCCTGCCTCTGATTCCCCGCCTCTGATTCACCGCCTCTGATTCCCGGCCTCTGATTTCCCGCCTCTGATTCCCTGCCACTGATACCCCGCCCCTGATTCCCCACCTCTGATTCCCCATATCTGATTCCCCGCCTCTGTTTCCCCGCCTCTGATTCCCCGCCTCTGATTCCCCATATCTCATTCCCCGCCTCTGATTCCCCATCTCTGATTCCCGGACTCTGATTCCCCACCTCTTATTCCCGGCCTCTTATCCCGGCATCTGATTCCGGCCTCTGATTCGCGGCCTCTGATTCCCTGATTCTGATTCTGATTCCCTGCCTTTGATTCCCCATCTCTGATTCCGCACATCTGATTCCCTGCCTCTGATTCCCCACCTCTGATTCCCCATATCTGATTCCCCGCCTCTGTTTCCCCGCCTCTGATTCCCCGCCTCTGTTTCCCAATATCTAAGCCCCCGCCTCTGATTCCCCAACTCCGATTCCCCACCTCTGATTCCCCAGCTCTGATTCCCCGCCTCTGATTCCCCGCATCTGATTCCCTGCATCTGATTCCAAGCCTCTGATTCCCTGCCTCTGATTCCCTGCCTCTGATACCCCACCTCTAATTCCCCATATCTGATTCCCCGCCTCTGTTTCCCCGCCTCTGATTCCCCGCCTCTGTTTCACCATATCTGATTCCCGGCCTCTGATTCCCCGCCTCTGTTTCCCCGCCTCTGATTTCTTGCCTCTGATTCCCCATCTCCGATTCCGCACCTCTGATTCCCTGCCTCTGATTCCCCGCCTCTGATTCCCCGCCTCTGATTCCCTGCCGCTGATTCCCAACCTCTGATTCCCAACCTCTGATTCCCCATATTTGATTCCCCGCCTCTGTTTCCCTGCCTCTGATTCCCCTCCTCTGATTCCCAACCTCTAATTCCCCGCCTCTGATTCCCCATATCTGATTCCCCACCTCTGATTCCCCATATCTGATTCCCCGCCTCTGTTTCCCCATATCTGATTCCCCGCCTCTGTTTCCCCATATCTAAGTCCCCGCCTCTGATTCGCCAACTCTGATTCCCCACCTCTGATTCCCCAGCTCTGATTCCCCGCCTCTGATCCCCGCATCTGATTCCCTGCATCTGATTCCCAGCCTCAGATTCCCTGCCTCTGATTCCCAACCTCTGATTCCCCATATCTGATTCCCCGCCTCTGTTTCCACGCCTCTGATTCCCCGCCTATGTTTCCCCATATCTGATTCCCCGCCTCTATTTGCCCACCTCTGATTCCCCACCTCTGTTTCCCCATATCTGATTCCCCGCCTCTGAATCTCCAACTCTGATTCCCTGCATCTAATTCCCCAGCTCTGATTCCCCGCCTCTGATTCCCCGTGTCTGATTTCCTGCCTCTGATTCCCCACCTCTGATTCCCCATATCTGATTCCCCGCCTCTGTTTCCCCGCCTCTGATTCCCCGCCTCTGTTTCACCATATCTGATTCCCGGCCTCTGATTCCCCGCCTCTGTTTCCCCGCCTCTGATTTCTTGCCTCTGATTCCCCATCTCCGATTCCGCACCTCTGATTCCCTGCCTCTGATTCCCCGCCTCTGATTCCCCGCCTCTGATTCCCTGCCGCTGATTCCCAACCTCTGATTCCCAACCTCTGATTCCCCATATTTGATTCCCCGCCTCTGTTTCCCTGCCTCTGATTCCCCTCCTCTGATTCCCAACCTCTAATTCCCCGCCTCTGATTCCCCATATCTGATTCCCCACCTCTGATTCCCCATATCTGATTCCCCGCCTCTGTTTCCCCATATCTGATTCCCCGCCTCTGTTTCCCCATATCTAAGTCCCCGCCTCTGATTCGCCAACTCTGATTCCCCACCTCTGATTCCCCAGCTCTGATTCCCCGCCTCTGATCCCCGCATCTGATTCCCTGCATCTGATTCCCAGCCTCAGATTCCCTGCCTCTGATTCCCAACCTCTGATTCCCCATATCTGATTCCCCGCCTCTGTTTCCACGCCTCTGATTCCCCGCCTATGTTTCCCCATATCTGATTCCCCGCCTCTATTTGCCCACCTCTGATTCCCCACCTCTGTTTCCCCATATCTGATTCCCCGCCTCTGAATCTCCAACTCTGATTCCCTGCATCTAATTCCCCAGCTCTGATTCCCCGCCTCTGATTCCCCGTGTCTGATTTCCTGCCTCTGATTCCCCACCTCTGATTCCCCATCTCTGATTCTGCACATCCGATTCCCTGCCTCTGATTCCCCGCCTCTGATTCACCACCTCTGATTTCCGGCCTCTGATTTCCTGCCTCTGATTCCCTGCCACTGATACCCCGCCCCTGATACCCCACCTCTGATTCCCCATATCTGATTCCCCGCCTCTGTTTCCCCGCCTGTGATTCCCCGCCTCTGATTCCCCATATCTCATTCCCCGCCTCTGAAACCCCATCTCTGATTCCCGGAGTCTGATTCCCCACCTCTGATTCCCGGCCTCTTATTCCCGGCATCTGATTCCGGCCTCTGATTCCCGGCCTCTGATTCCCTGCTTCTGATTCTGATTCCCTGCCTCTGATTCCCCATCTCTGATTCCGTACATCTGATTCCCTGCCTCTGATTCCCCACCTCTGATTCCCCATATCTGATTCCCCGCCTCTGTTTCCCCGCCTCTGATTCCCCGCCTCTGTTTCCCAATATCTAAGTCCCCGCCTCTGATTCCCCAACTCTGATTCCCCACCTCTGATTCCCAGCTCTGATTCCCCGCCTCTGATTCCAAGCCTCTGATTCCCTGCCTCTGATTCCCAACCTCTGATTCCCCACCTCTGATTCCCCATATCTGATTCCAAGGCTCTGTTTCCCCGCCTCTGATTCCCCGCCTCTATTTCCCCATATCTGATTCCCGGCCTCTGATTCCCCACCTCTGATTCCCCGCCTCTGATTCCCTGCCTCTTATTCCCCATCTCCGATTCCGCACATCTGATTCCCTGCCTCTGATTCCCCGCGTTTGATTCCCTGCCTCTGATTCCCTGCCCTGATTCCCCATCTCTGTTTCACCACCTTTGATTCGCCACCTCTGATTCCCCATATCTGATTCCCCGCCTCTGTTTCCCCGCCTCTGATTCCCTGCCTCTGATTCCCAACCTCTGATTCCACACCTCTGATTCCCCATATCTGATTCCCCGCCTCTGTTTCCCCGCCTCTGATTCCCCGCCCCTGTTTCCCCATATCTGATTCCCCGCCTCTGATTCCCCATATCTAAGTCCCCGCCTCTGATTCCCCAACTTTGATTCCCCACCTCTGATTCCCCAGCTCTGATTCCCCGCCTCTGATTCCCCGCATCTGATTCCCTGCATCTGATTCCCAGCCTCTGATTCCCTGCCTCTGATTCCCAACCTCTGATTCCCCACCTCTGATTCCCCATATCTGATTCCCCGCCTCTGTTTCCTCGCCTCTGATTCCCCGCCTCTGTTTCCCCATATCTGATTCCCCGCCTCTATTTGCCCGCCTCTGATTCCCCGCCTCTGTTTCCCCATATCTGATTCTCCGCCTCTGAATCCCCAACTCTGATTCCCTGCCTCTAATTTCCCAGCTCTGATTCCCCGCCTCTGATTCCCCGTGTCTGATTTCCTGCCTCTGATTCCCCGCCTCTGATTACCCATGTCTGATTCACCGCCTCTTATTCCCCACCTCTGATTCCCCATCTCTGATTCCGCACATCTGATTCCCTGCCTCTGTTTCCCCACCTCTGATTCCCCATATCTGATTCCCCGCCTCTGTTTCCCCGCCTCTGATTCCCCACCTCTTTTTCCCCATATCTAAGTCCCCGCCTCTGATTCCACAACTCTATTTCCCCACCTCTGATTCCCCAGCTCTGATTCCCCGCCTCTGATACCCGCATCTGATTCCCTGCATCTGATTCCCAGCCTCTGATTCCCTGCTTCTGATTCCCAACCTCTGATTCCCCACCTCTGATTCCCCATATCTGATTCCCCGCCTCTGTTTCCACGCCTCTGATTCCCCGCCTCTGTTTCCCCATATCGGATTCCCCGCCTCTATTTGCCCACCTCTGGTTCCCCACCTCTATTTCCCCATATCTGATTCCCCGCCTCTGAATCCGCAACTCTGATTCCCTGCATCTAATTCCCCAGCTCTGATTCCCCGCCTCTGATTCCCCGTGTCTGATTTCCTGCCTCTGATTCCCTGCCTCTGATTACCCATGTCTGATTCACCGCCTCTGATTCCCCACCTCTGATTCCCCATCTCTGATTCCGCACATCCGATTCCCTGCCTCTGATTCCCCGCCTCTGATTCACCGCCTCTGATTCCCGGCCTCTGATTTCCCGCCTCTGATTCCCTGCCACTGATACCCCGCCCCTGATTCCCCACCTCTGATTCCCCATATCTGATTCCCCGCCTCTGTTTCCCCGCCTCTGATTCCCCGCCTCTGATTCCCCATATCTCATTCCCCGCCTCTGATTCCCCATCTCTGATTCCCGGACTCTGATTCCCCACCTCTTATTCCCGGCCTCTTATCCCGGCATCTGATTCCGGCCTCTGATTCGCGGCCTCTGATTCCCTGATTCTGATTCTGATTCCCTGCCTTTGATTCCCCATCTCTGATTCCGCACATCTGATTCCCTGCCTCTGATTCCCCACCTCTGATTCCCCATATCTGATTCCCCGCCTCTGTTTCCCCGCCTCTGATTCCCCGCCTCTGTTTCCCAATATCTAAGCCCCCGCCTCTGATTCCCCAACTCCGATTCCCCACCTCTGATTCCCCAGCTCTGATTCCCCGCCTCTGATTCCCCGCATCTGATTCCCTGCATCTGATTCCAAGCCTCTGATTCCCTGCCTCTGATTCCCTGCCTCTGATACCCCACCTCTAATTCCCCATATCTGATTCCCCGCCTCTGTTTCCCCGCCTCTGATTCCCCGCCTCTGTTTCACCATATCTGATTCCCGGCCTCTGATTCCCCGCCTCTGTTTCCCCGCCTCTGATTTCTTGCCTCTGATTCCCCATCTCCGATTCCGCACCTCTGATTCCCTGCCTCTGATTCCCCGCCTCTGATTCCCCGCCTCTGATTCCCTGCCTCTGATTCCCAACCTCTGATTCCCCACCTCTGATTCCCCGTGTTTGATTCCCCGCCTCTGTTTCCCCGCCTCTGATTCCCCGCCTCTGATTCCCCAACTCTAATTCCCCGCCTCTGATTCCCCAGATCTGATTCCCTGCCTCTGTTTCCCCGCCTCTGATTCCCTGCCTCTGATTCCCAACCTCTGATTCCACACCTCTGATTCCCCATATCTGATTCCCCGCCTCTGTTTCCCCGCCTCTGATTCCCCGCCCCTGTTTCCCCATATCTGATTCCCCGCCTCTGATTCCCCAACTCTATTTCCCCACCTCTGATTCCCCAGCTCTGATTCCCCGCCTCTGATCCCCGCATCTGATTCCCTGCATCTGATACCCAGCCTCTGATTCCCTGCCTCTGATTCCCAACCTCTGATTCCCCACCTCTGATTCCCCATATCTGATTCCCCGCCTCTGTTTCCATGCCTCTGATTCCCCGCCTCTGTTTCCCCATATCGGATTCCCCGCCTCTATTTGCCCACCTCTGGTTCCCCACCTCTATTTCCCCATATCTGATTCCCCGCCTCTGAATCCCCAACTCTGATTCCCTGCATCTAATTCCCCAGCTCTGATTCCCCGCCTCTGATTCCCCGTGTCTGATTTCCTGCCTCTGATTCCCTGCCTCTGATTACCCATGTCTGATTCACCGCCTCTGATTCCCCACCTCTGATTCCCCATCTCTGATTCCGCACATCCGATTCCCTGCCTCTGATTCCCCGCCTCTGATTCACTGCCTCTCATTCCCGGCCTCTGATTTCCCGCCTCTTATTCCCTGCCACTGATACCCCGCCCTGATTCCCCACCTCTGATTCCCCATATCTGATTCCCCGCCTCTGTTTCCCCGCCTCTGATTCCCCGCCTCTGATTCCCCATATCTCATTCCCCGCCTCTGAATCCCCATCTCTGATTCCCGGACTCTGATTCCCCACCTCTTATTCCCGGCCTCTTATTCCCGGCATTTGATTCCGGCCTCTGATTCCCGGCCTATGATTCCCTGCTTCTGATTCTGATTCCCTGCCTTTGATTCACCCATCTCTGATTCCGCACATCTAATTCCCTGCCTCTGATTCCCCACCTCTGATTCACCATATCTGATTCCCCGCCTCTGTTTCCCCGCCTCTGATTCCCCGCCTCTGTTTCCCAATATCTAAGCCCCCGCCTCTGATTCCCCAACTCCGATTCCCCACCTCTGATTCCCCAGCTCTGATTCCCCGCCTCTGATTCCCCGCATCTGATTCCCTGCATCTGATTCCAAGCCTCTGATTCCCTGCCTCTGATTCCCAACCTCTGATTCCACACCTCTGATTCCCCATATCTGATTCCCCGCCTCTGTTTCCCCGCCTCTGATTCCCCGCCCCTGTTTCCCCATATCTGATTCCCCGCCTCTGATTCCCCAACTCTATTTCCCCACCTCTGATTCCCCAGCTCTGATTCCCCGCCTCTGATCCCCGCATCTGATTCCCTGCATCTGATACCCAGCCTCTGATTCCCTGCCTCTGATTCCCAACCTCTGATTCCCCACCTCTGATTCCCCATATCTGATTCCCCGCCTCTGTTTCCATGCCTCTGATTCCCCGCCTCTGTTTCCCCATATCGGATTCCCCGCCTCTATTTGCCCACCTCTGGTTCCCCACCTCTATTTCCCCATATCTGATTCCCCGCCTCTGAATCCCCAACTCTGATTCCCTGCATCTAATTCCCCAGCTCTGATTCCCCGCCTCTGATTCCCCGTGTCTGATTTCCTGCCTCTGATTCCCTGCCTCTGATTACCCATGTCTGATTCACCGCCTCTGATTCCCCACCTCTGATTCCCCATCTCTGATTCCGCACATCCGATTCCCTGCCTCTGATTCCCCGCCTCTGATTCACTGCCTCTCATTCCCGGCCTCTGATTTCCCGCCTCTTATTCCCTGCCACTGATACCCCGCCCTGATTCCCCACCTCTGATTCCCCATATCTGATTCCCCGCCTCTGTTTCCCCGCCTCTGATTCCCCGCCTCTGATTCCCCATATCTCATTCCCCGCCTCTGAATCCCCATCTCTGATTCCCGGACTCTGATTCCCCACCTCTTATTCCCGGCCTCTTATTCCCGGCATTTGATTCCGGCCTCTGATTCCCGGCCTATGATTCCCTGCTTCTGATTCTGATTCCCTGCCTTTGATTCACCCATCTCTGATTCCGCACATCTAATTCCCTGCCTCTGATTCCCCACCTCTGATTCACCATATCTGATTCCCCGCCTCTGTTTCCCCGCCTCTGATTCCCCGCCTCTGTTTCCCAATATCTAAGCCCCCGCCTCTGATTCCCCAACTCCGATTCCCCACCTCTGATTCCCCAGCTCTGATTCCCCGCCTCTGATTCCCCGCATCTGATTCCCTGCATCTGATTCCAAGCCTCTGATTCCCTGCCTCTGATTCCCAAACTCTGATTTCCCACTTCTAATTCCCCATATCTGATTCCCCGCCTCTGTTTCCCCGCCTCTGATTCCCCGCCTCTGTTTCACCATATCTGATTCCCGGCCTCTGATTCCCCGCCTCTGTTTCCCCGCCTCTGATTTCTTGCCTCTGATTCCCCATCTCCGATTCCGCACCTCTGATTCCCTGCCTCTGAGTCCCCGCCTCTGATTCCCCGCCTCTGATTCCCTGCCTCTGATTCCCAACCTCTGATTCCCCACCTCTGATTCCCCGTGTTTGATTCCCCGCCTCTGTTTCCCCGCCTCTGATTCCCCGCCTCTGATTCCCCAACTCTAATTCCCCGCCTCTGATTCCCCAGATCTGATTCCCTGCCTCTGTTTCCCCGCCTCTGATTCCCTGCCTCTGATTCCCAACCTCTGATTCCACACCTCTGATTCCCCATATCTGATTCCCCGCCTCTGTTTCCCCGCCTCTGATTCCCCGCCCCTGTTTCCCCATATCTGATTCCCCGCCTCTGATTCCCCAACTCTGATTCCCCGCCTCTGATTCCCCAGCTCTGATTCCCCGCCTCTGATTCCCCGTGTTTGATTCCCTGCCTCTGATTCCCCGCCTCTGATTCCCCATCTCTGATTCACCGCCTTTGATTCGCCACCTCTGATTCCCCATATCTGATTCCCCACCTCTGTTTCCCCGCCTCTGATTCCCCGCCTCTGATTCTTCATATCTCATTCCCCGCCTCTGAATCCCCATCTCTGATTCCCGGACTCTGATTCCCCACCTCTGATTCCCGGCCTCTTATTCCCAGCATCTGATTCCAGGCCTCTGATTACCGGCCTCTGATTCCCCGCTTCTGATTCTGATTCCCTGCCTCTGATTCCCCATCTCTGATTCCGCACATCTGATTCCCTGCCTCTGATTCCCCACCTCTGATACCCCATATCTGATTCCCCGCCTCTGTTTCCCCGCCTCTGATTCCCCGCCTCTGTTTCCCCATATCTGATTCCCCGCCTCTGATTCCCAACTATGATTCCCCGCCTCTGTTTCCCCATATCTGATTCCCCGCCTCTGATTCCCAACTATGATTCCCCGTCTCTGATTCCCCAGCTCTGATTCCCTGCCTCTGATTCCCAGCGTTCTATTCCCTGCATCTGATTCCCCGCCTGTGATTCCCCATCTCTGATTCACCACCTCTGATTCCCCACCTCTGATTCCCCATACCTAATTCCCCGCCTCTGTTTGCCCGCCTCTGATTCCCCGCCTCTGTTTCCCCATATCTGATTCCCCGCCTCTGAATCCCCAACTCTGATTCCCTGCCTCTGATTCCCCAGCTCTGATTCCCCGCCATTGATTCCCCCTGTCTGATTCCCAGCCTCTGAATCCCCGTGTCTGATATCCTGCCTCTGATTCCCCGCCTCTGATTCCCCATCTCAGATTCACCGCCTCTGATTCCCCACTTCTGATTCCCCATCTCTGATTCCGCACATCCGATTCCTTGCCTCTGATTCCCCGACTCTGATTCCCCACCTCTGATTCCCCAGCTCTGATTCCCCGCCTCTGATTCCCCAACTCTGATTCCCCGCCTCTGATAACCCAGCTCTGATTCCCCGCCTCTGATTCCCCGTGTTTGATTCCCTGCCTCTCATTCCCCGCCTCTGATTCCCCATCTCTGATTCACCGCCTTTTATTCGCCACCTCTGATTCCCCATATCTGATTCCTCGCCTCTGTTTCCCCTCCTGTGATTCCCCGCCTCTGATTCCCCATATCTCACTCCCCGCCTCTGATTCCCCATCTCTGATTCCCGGACTCTGATTCCCCACCTCTGATTCCCGGCCTCTTATTCCCGGCATCTGATTCCGGCCTCTGATTCCCGGCCTCTGATTCCCTGCTTCTGATACTGATTCCCTGCCTCTGATTCCCCATTTCTGATTCCGCACATCTAACTCCCTGCCTCTGATTCCCCACCTCTGATTCCCCACCTCTGATTCCCCAGCTCTGATTCCCCGCCTCTGATTCCCCGCATCTGATTCCCTGCATCTGATTCCCAGCCTCTGATTCCCTGCCTCTGATTCCCAACCTATGATTCCCCACCTCTGATTCCCCATATCTGATTCCCCGCCTCTGTTTCCCCGCCTCTGATTCCCCGCCTCTGTTTCCCCATATCTGATTCCCCGCCTCTATTTGCCAGCCTCTGATTCCCCGCCTCTGTTTCCCCATATCTGATTCCCCGCCTCTGATTCCCCAACTCTGATTCCCAACCTCTGATTCCCCAGCTCTGATTCTCCGCCTCTGATTCCCCGCTTCTGATTCCCTGCATCTGATTCCAAGCCTCTGATTCCCTGCCTCTGATTCCAAACCTCTGATTCACCACCTCTGATTCCCCATATCTGATTCCCCGCCTCTGTTTCCCCGCCTCTGATTCCCCGCCTCTGTTTCCCCATATCTGATTCCCGGACTCTGATTCCCCACCTCTGATTCCCGGCCTCTTATTCCCGGCATCTGATTCCGGCCTCTGATTCCCGGCCTCTGATTCCCTGCTTCTGATTCTGATTCCCTGCCTTTGATTCCCCATCTCTGATTCCGCACATCTGATTCCCTGCCTCTGATTCCCCACCTCTGATTCCCTATATCTGATTCCCCGCCTCTGTTTCCCCGCCTCTGATTCCCCGCCTCTGTTTCCCAATATCTAAGTCCCCGCCTCTATTTGCCCGCCTCTGATTCCCCGCCTCTGTTTTCCCATATCTGATTCCCCGCCTCTGAATCCCCAACTCTGATTCCCTGCCTCTAATTTCCCAGCTCTGATTCCCCGCCTCTGATTCCCCGTGTCTGATTTCCTGCCTCTGATTCCCCGCCTCTGATTACCCATGTCTGATTTACCGCCTCTGATTCCCCACCTCTGATTCCCCATCTCTGATTCCGCACATCCGATTCCCTGCCTCTGATTCCCCGCCTATGATTCACTGCCTCTGCTTCCCCAGCTCTGATTCCCCGCCTCTGATTCCCCACGTCTTATTCTCTGCTTCTGATTCTGATTCCCCTCCTCTGATTCCCCAACTCTAATTCCCCACCTCTGATTCCCCAGATCTGATTCCCCGTGTTTGATTCCCTGCCTCTGATTCCCTGCCCTGATTCCCCATCTCTGTTTCACCGCCTTTGATTCGCCACCTCTGATTCCCCATATCTGATTCCCCGCCTCTGTTTCCCCGCCTCTGATTCCCTGCCTCTGATTCCCAACCTCTGATTCCACACCTCTGATTCCCCATATCTGATTCCCCGCCTCTGTTTCCCCGCCTCTGATTCCCCGCCCCTGTTTCCCCATATCTGATTCCCCGCCTCTGATTCCCCATATCTAAGTCCCCGCCTCTGATTCCCCAACTTTGATTCCCCACCTCTGATTCCCCAGCTCTGATTCCCCGCCTCTGATTCCCCGCATCTGATTCCCTGCATCTGATTCCCAGCCTCTGATTCCCTGCCTCTGATTCCCAACCTCTGATTCCCCACCGCTGATTCCCCATAACTGATTCCCCGCCTCTGTTTCCCCGCCTCTGATTCCCCGCCTCTGTTTCCCCATATCTGATTCCCCACCTCTATTTGCCCGCCTCTGATTCCCCGCCTCTGTTTCCCCATATCTGATTCCCCGCCTCCGAATCCCCAACTCTGATTCCCTGCCTCTAATTTCCCAGCTCTGATTCCCCGCCTCTGATTCCCCGTGTCTGATTTCCTGCCTCTGATTCCCCGCCTCTGATTACCCATGTCTGATTCACCGCCTCTGATTCCCCACCTCTGATTCCCCATCTCTGATTCCGCACATCCGATTCCCTGCCTCTGATTCCCCGCCTCTGATTCACTGCCTCTGCTTCCCCAGCTCTGATTCCCCGCCTCTGATCCCCGCATCTGATTCCCTGCATCTGATTCCCAGCCTCTGATTCCCTGCCTCTGATTCCCAACCTCTGATTCCCCACCTCTGATTCCCCATATCTGATTCCCCGCCTCTGTTTCCACGCCTCTGATTCCCCACCTCTGTTTCCCCATATCTGATTCCCCGCCTCTATTTGCCCACGTATGATTCCCCACCTCTGTTTCCCCATATCTGATTCCCCGCCTCTGAATCCCCAAAGCTGATTCCCTGCATCTAATTCCCCAGCTCTGATTCCCCGCCTCTGATTCCCCGTGTCTGATTTCCTGCCTCTGATTCCCCGCCTCTGATTACCCATGTCTGATTCACCGCCTCTGATTCCCCACCTCTGATTCCCCATCTCTGATTCCGCACATCCGATTCCCTGCCTCTGATTTCCCGCCTCTGATTCCCTGCCACTGATACCCCGCCCCTGATTCCTCACCTCTGATTCCCCATATCTGATTCCCCGCCTCTGTTTCCCCACCTCTGATTCCCCGCCTCTGATTCCCCATATCTCATTCCCCGCCTCTGAATCCCATCTCTGATTCCCGGACTCTGATTCCCCACCTCTGATTCCCGGCCTCTTATTCCCGGCATCTGATTCCGGCCTCTGATTCCCGGCCTCTGATTCCCTGCTTCTGATTCTGATTCCCTGCCTCTGATTCCCCATCTCTGATTCCGTACATCTGATTCCCTGCCTCTGATTCCCCACCTCTGATTCACCATATCTGATTCCCCGCCTCTGTTTCCCCGCCTCTGATTCCCCGCTTCTGTTTCCCAATATCTAAGTCCCCGCCTCTGATTCCCCAACTCTGATTCCCCGCCTCTGATTCCACGCATCTGATTCCCTGCATCTGATTCCAAGCCTCTGATTCCCTGCCTCTGATTCCCAACCTCTGATTCCCCACCTCTGATTCCCCATATCTGATTCCCCGCTCTGTTTCCCCGCCTCTGATTGCCCGCCTCTGTTTCCACATATCTGATTCCCGGCCTCTGATTCTCCACCTCTGATTCCCCGCCTCTGATTCCCTGCCTCTGATTCCCCATCTCCGATTCCGCACATCTGATTCCCAGACTCTGATTCCCTGCCTCTGATTCCCAACCTCTGATTCCCCACCTCTGATTCCCCATATCTGATTCCCCGCCTCTGTTTCCCCGCCTCTGATTCCCCGCCTCTGTTTCCCCATATCTGATTCCCCGCCTCTATTTGCCCGCCTCTGATTCCCCGCCTCTGTTTCCCCATATCTGATTCCCCGCCTCCGAATCCCCAACTCTGATTCCCTGCCTCTAATTTCCCAGCTCTGATTCCACGCCTCTGATTCCCCGTGTCTGATTTCCTGCCTCTGATTCCCCACCTCTGATTACCCATGTCTGATTCACCGCCTCTGATTCCCCACCTCTGATTCCCCATCTCTGATTCCGCACATCCGATTCCCTGCCTCTGATTCCCCGCCTCTGATTCACTGCCTCTGCTTCCCCAGCTCTGATTCCCCGCCTCTGATCCCCGCATCTGATTCCCTGCATCTGATTCCCAGCCTCTGATTCCCTGCCTCTGATTCCCAACCTCTGATTCCCCAACTCTGATTCCCCATATCTGATTCCCCGCCTCTGTTTCCACGCCTCTGATTCCCCACCTCTGTTTCTTCATATCTGATTCCCCGCCTCTATTTGCCCACCTCTGATTCCCCACCTCTGTTTCCCCATATCTGATTCCCCGCCTCTGAATCCCCAACTCTGATTCCCTGCATCTAATTCCCCAGCTCTGATTCCCCGCCTCTGATTCCCCGTGTCTGATTTCCTGCCTCTGATTCCCCGCCTCTGATTACCCATGTCTGATTCACCGCCTCTGATTCCCCACCTCTGATTCCCCATCTCTGATTCCGCACATCCGATTCCCTGCCTCTGATTTCCCGCCTCTGATTCCCTGCCACTGATACCCCGCCCCTGATTCCCCACCTCTGATTCCCCATATCTGATTCCCCGCCTCTGTTTCCCCATATCTCATTCCCCGCCTCTGAATCCCATCTCTGATTCCCGGACTCTGATTCCCCACCTCTGATTCTCGGCCTCTTATTCCAGGCATCTGATTCCGGCCTCTGATTCCCGGCCTCTGATTCCCTGCTTCTGATTCTGATTCCCTGCCTCTGATTCCCCATCTCTGATTCCGTACATCTGATTCCCTGCCTCTGATTCCCCACCTCTGATTCCCCATATCTGATTCCCCGCCTCTGTTTCCCCGCCTCTGATTCCCCGCCTCTGTTTCCCAATATCTAAGTCCCCGCCTCTGATTCCCCAACTCTGATTCCCCACCTCTGATTCCCCAGCTTTGATTCCCCGCCTCTGATTCCACGCATCTGATTCCCTGCATCTGATTCCAAGCCTCTGATTCCCTGCCTCTGATTCCCAACCTCTGATTCCCCACCTCTGATTCCCCATATCTGATTCCCCGCTCTGTTTCCCCGCCTCTGATTGCCCGCCTCTGTTTCCACATATCTGATTCCCGGCCTCTGATTCTCCACCTCTGATTCCCCGCCTCTGATTCCCTGCTTCTGATTCCCCATCTCCGATTCCGCACATCTGATTCCCTGCCTCTGATTCCCCGCCTCTGATTCCCCGCCTCTGATTCCCTGCCACTGATTCCCAACCTCTGATTCCCCACCTCTGATTCCCCATATCTGATTCCCCGCCTCTGTTTCCCCGCCTCTGATTCCCCTCCTCTGATTCCCCAACTCTAATTCCCCGCCTCTGATTCCCCAGCTCTGATTCCCCATGTTTGATTCCCTGCCTCTGATTCCCTGCCCTGATTCCCCATCTCTGTTTCACCGCCTTTGATTCGCCACCTCTGATTCCCCATATCTGATTCCCCGCCTCTGTTTCCCCGCCTCTGATTCCCTGCCTCTGATTCCCAACCTCTGATTCCACACCTGATTCCCCATATCTGATTCCCCGCCTCTGTTTCCCCGCCTCTGATTCCCCGCCCCTGTTTCCCCATATCTGATTCCCCGCCTCTGATTCCCCATATCTAAGTCCCCGCCTCTGATTCCCCAAATTTGATTCCCCACCTCTGATTCCCGGCCTCTTATTCCCGGCATCTGATTCCGGCCTCTGATTCCCGGCCTCTGATTCCCTGCTTCTGATTCTGATTCCCTGCCTCTGATTCCCCATCTCTGATTCCGTACATCTGATTCCCCGCCTCTGATTCCCTGCCTCTGATTCCCCATCTCCGATACCGCACATCTGATTCCCTGCCTCTGATTCCCTGCCTCTGATTCCCAGCCTCTGATTCCCAGCCTCTGATTCCCTGCCGCTGATTCCCAACCTCTGATTCCCCACCTCTGATTCCCTATATTTGATTCCCCGCCTCTGTTTCCCTGCCTCTGATTCCCCTCCTCTGATTCCCAACTTCTAATTCCCCACCTCTGATTCCCCATATCTGATTCCCCGCCTCTGTTTCCCCGCCTCTGATTCCCCGCCCCTGTTTCCCCTTATCTGATTCCCCGCCTCTGATTCCCCATATCTAATTCCCCGCCCCTTATTCCCCAAATTTGATTCCCCACCTCTGATTCCCCAGCTCTGATTCCCCGCCTCTGATTCCCCGCATCTGATTCCCTGCATCTTATTCCCAGCCTCTGATTCCCTGCCTCTGATTCCCAACCTCAGATTCCCCACCTCTGATTCCCCATATCTGATTCCCCGCCTCTGTTTCCCCGCCTCTGATTCCCCGCCTCTGTTTCCCCATATCTGATTCCCCGCCTCTATTTGCCCGCCTCTGATTCCCCGCCTCTGTTTCCCCATATCTGATTCCCCGCCTCTGAATCCCCAACTCTGATTCCCTGCCTCTGATTCCCCATCTCCGATTCCGCACATCTGATTCCCTGCCTCTGATTCCCCGCCTCTGATTCCCCGCCTCTGATTCCCTGCCGCTGATTCCCAACCTCTGATTCCCCACCTCTGATTCCCCATATTTGATTCCCCGCCTCTGTTTCCCTGCCTCTGATTCCCCTCCTCTGATTCCCAACCTCTAATTCCCCGCCTCTGATTCCCCATATCTGATTCCCCACCTCTGATTCCCCATATCTGATTGCCCGCCTCTGTTTCCCCATATCTGATTCCCCGCCTCTGTTTCCCCATATCTAAGTCCCCGCCTCTGATTCCCCAACTCTGATTCCCCACCTCTGATTCCCCAGCTCTGATTCCCCGCCTCTGATCCCCGCATCTGATTCCCTGCATCTGATTCCCAGCCTCTGATTCCCTGCCTCTGATTCCCAACCTCTGATTCCCCATATCTGATTCCCCGCCTCTGTTTCCACGCCTCTGATTCCCCGCCTCTGTTTCCCCATATCTGATTCCCCGCCTCTATTTGCCCACCTCTGATTCCCCACCTCTGTTTCCCCATATCTGATTCCCCGCCTCTGAATCCCCAACTCTGATTCCCTGCATCTAATTCCCCAGCTCTGATTCCCCGCCTCTGATTCCCCGTGTCTGATTTCCTGCCTCTGATTCCCCACCTCTGATTCCCCATATCTGATTCCTCGCCTCTGTTTCCCCGCCTGTGATTCCCCGCCTCTGATTCCCCATATCTCATTCCCCGCCTCTTAAACCCCATCTCTGATTCCCGGACTCTGATTCCCCACCTCTGATTCCCGGCCTCTTATTCCCGGCATCTGATTCCGGCCTCTGATTCCCGGCCTCTAATTCCCTGCTTCTGATTCTGATTCCCTGCCTCTGATTCCCCATCTCTGATTCCGTACATCTGATTCCCTGCCTCTGATTCCCCACCTCTGATTCCCCATATCTGATTCCCCGACTCTGTTTCCCCGCCTCTGATTCCCCGCCTCTGTTTCCCAATATCTAAGTCCCCGCCTCTGATTCCCCAACTCTGATTCCCCACCTCTGATTCCCAGCTCTGATTCCCCGCCTCTGATTCCAAGCCTCTGATTCCCTGCCTCTGATTCCCAACCTCTGATTCCCCACCTCTGATTCCCCATATCTGATTCCAAGGCTCTGTTTCCCCGCCTCTGATTCCCCGCCTCTGTTTCCCCATATCTGATTCCCGGCCTCTGATTCCCCACCTCTGATTCCCCGCCTCTGATTCCCTGCCTCTTATTCCCCATCTCCGATTCCGCACATCTGATTCCCTGCCTCTGATTCCCCGCGTTTGATTCCCTGCCTCTGATTCCCTGCCCTGATTCCCCATCTCTGTTTCACCACCTTTGATTCGCCACCTCTGATACCCCATATCTGATTCCCCGCCTCTGTTTCCCCGCCTCTGATTCCCTGCCTCTGATTCCCAACCTCTGATTCCACACCTCTGATTCCCCATATCTGATTCCCCGCCTCTGTTTCCCCGCCTCTGATTCCCCGCCCCTGTTTCCCCATATCTGATTCCCCGCCTCTGATTCCCCATATCTAAGTCCCCGCCTCTGATTCCCCAACTTTGATTCCCCACCTCTGATTCCCCAGCTCTGATTCCCCGCCTCTGATTCCCCGCATCTGATTCCCTGCATCTGATTCCCAGCCTCTGATTCCCTGCCTCTGATTCCCAACCTCTGATTCCCCACCTCTGATTCCCCATATCTGATTCCCCGCCTCTGTTTCCTCGCCTCTGATTCCCCGCCTCTGTTTCCCCATATCTGATTCCCCGCCTCTATTTGCCCGCCTCTGATTCCCCGCCTCTGTTTCCCCATATCTGATTCTCCGCCTCTGAATCCCCAACTCTGATTCCCTGCCTCTAATTTCCCAGCTCTGATTCCCCGCCTCTGATTCCCCGTGTCTGATTTCCTGCCTCTGATTCCCCGCCTCTGATTACCCATGTCTGATTCACCGCCTCTTATTCCCCACCTCTGATACCCCATCTCTGATTTCGCGCATCTGATTCCCTGCCTCTGATTCCCCGCCTCTGATTCACTGCCTCTGCTTCCCCAGCTCTGATTCCCCGCCTCTGATTCCCCGCGTCTTATTCCCTGCTTCTGATTCTGATTCCCTGCCTCTGATTCCCCATCTCTGATTCCGCACATCTGATTCCCTGCCTCTGATTCCCCACCTCTGATTCCCCATATCTGATTCCCCGCCTCTGTTTCCCCGCCTCTGATTCCCCACCTCTTTTTCCCCATATCTAAGTCCCCGCCTCTGATTCCACAACTCTATTTCCCCACCTCTGATTCCCCAGCTCTGATTCCCCGCCTCTGATCCCCGCATCTGATTCCCTGCATCTGATTCCCAGCCTCTGATTCCCTGCCTCTGATTCCCAACCTCTGATTCCCCACCTCTGATTCCCCATATCTGATTCCCCGCCTCTGTTTCCACGCCTCTGATTCCCCGCCTCTGTTTCCCCATATCGGATTCCCCGTCTCTATTTGCCCACCTCTGGTTCCCCACCTCTATTTCCCCATATCTGATTCCCCGCCTCTGAATCCGCAAGTCTGATTCCCTGCATCTAATTCCCCAGCTCTGATTCCCCGCCTCTGATTCCCCGTGTCTGATTTCCTGCCTCTGATTCCCTGCCTCTGATTACCCATGTCTGATTCACCGCCTCTGATTCCCCACCTCTGATTCCGCATCTCTGATTCCGCACATCCGATTCCCTGCCTCTGATTCCCCGCCTCTGATTCACCGCCTCTGATTCCCGGCCTCTGATTTCCCGCCTCTGATTCCCTGCCACTGATACCCCGCCCCTGATTCCCCACCTCTGATTCCCCATATCTGATTCCCCGCCTCTGTTTCCCCGCCTCTGATTCCCCGCCTCTGATTCCCCATATCTCATTCCCCGCCTCTGATTCCCCATCTCTGATTCCCGGACTCTGATTCCCCACCTCTTATTCCCGGCCTCTTATTCCCGGCATCTGATTCCGGCCTCTGATTCCCTGATTCTGATTCTGATTCCCTGCCTTTGATTCCCCATCTCTGATTCCGCACATCTGATTCCCTGCCTCTGATTCCCCACCTCTGATTCCCCATATCTGATTCCCCGCCTCTGTTTCCCCGCCCCTGATTCCCCGCCTCTGTTTCCCAATATCTAAGCCCCCGCCTGTGATTCCCCAACTCCGATTCCCCACCTCTGATTCCCCAGCTCTGATTCCCCGCCTCTGATTCCCCGCATCTGATTCCCTGCATCTGATTCCAAGCCTCTGATTCCCTGCCTCTGATTCCCAAACTCTGATTCCCCACCTCTAATTCCCCATATCTGATTCCCCGCCTCTGTTTCCCCGCCTCTGATTCCCCGCCTCTGTTTCACCATATCTGATTCCCGGCCTCTGATTCCCCGCCTCTGTTTCCCCGCCTCTGATTTCTTGCCTCTGATTCCCCATCTCCGATTCCGCACCTCTCATTCCCTGCCTCTGATTCCCCGCCTCTGATTCCCCGCCTCTGATTCCCTGCCTCTGATTCCCAACCTCTGATTCCCCACCTCTGATTCCCCGTGTTTGATTCCCCGCCTCTGTTTCCCCGCCTCTGATTCCCCGCCTCTGATTCCCCAACTCTAATTCCCCGCCTCTGATACCCCAGATCTGATTCCCTGCCTCTGTTTCCCCGCCTCTGATTCCCTGCCTCTGATTCCCAACCTCTGATTCCACACCTCTGATTCCCCATATCTGATTCCCCGCCTCTGTTTCCCCGCCTCTGATTCCCCGCCCCTGTTTCCCCATATCTGATTCCCCGCCTCTGATTCCCCAACTCTATTTCCCCACCTCTGATTCCCCAGCTCTGATTCCCCGCCTCTGATCCCCGCATCTGATTCCCTGCATCTGATACCCAGCCTCTGATTCCCTGCCCCTGATTCCCCACCTCTGATTCCCCATATCTGATTCCCCGCCTCTGTTTCCCCATATCTCATTCCCCGCCTCTGAATCCCATCTCTGATTCCCGGACTCTGATTCCCCACCTCTGATTCCCGGCCTCTTATTCCCGGCATCTGATTCCGGCCTCTGATTCCCGGCCTCTGATTCCCTGCTTCTGATTCTGATTCCCTGCCTCTGATTCCCCATCTCTGATTCCGTACATCTGATTCCCTGCCTCTGATTCCCCACCTCTGATTCCCCATATCTGATTCCCCGCCTCTGTTTCCCCGCCTCGGATTCCCCGCCTCTGTTTCCCAATATCTAAGTCCCCGCCTCTGATTCCCCAACTCTGATTCCCCACCTCTGATTCCCCAGCTTTGATTCCCCGCCTCTGATTCCACGCATCTGATTCCCTGCATCTGATTCCAAGCCTCTGATTCCCTGCCTCTGATTCCCAACCTCTGATTCCCCACCTCTGATTCCCCATATCTGATTCCCCGCTCTGTTTCCCCGCCTCTGATTGCCCGCCTCTGTTTCCACATATCTGATTCCCGGCCTCTGATTCTCCACCTCTGATTCCCCGCCTCTGATTCCCTGCCTCTGATTCCCCATCTCCGATTCCGCACATCTGATTCCCTGCCTCTGATTCCCCGCCTCTGATTCCCCGCCTCTGATTCCCTGCCACTGATTCCCAACCTCTGATTCCCCACCTCTGATTCCCCATATCTGATTCCCCGCCTCTGTTTCCCCGCCTCTGATTCCCCTCCTCTGATTCCCCAACTCTAATTCCCCGCCTCTGATTCCCCAGCTCTGATTCCCCATGTTTGATTTCCTGCCTCTGATTCCCTGCCCTGATTCCCCATCTCTGTTTGACCGCCTTTGATTCGCCACCTCTGATTCCCCATATCTGATTCCCCGCCTCTGTTTCCCCGCCTCTGATTCCCTGCCTCTGATTCCCAACCTCTGATTCCACACCTCTGATTCCCCATATCTGATTCCCCGCCTCTCTTTCCCCGCCTCTGATTCCCCACCCCTGTTTCCCCATATCTGATTCCCCGCCTCTGATTCCCCATATCTAAGTCCCCGCCTCTGATTCCCCAAATTTGATTCCCCACCTCTGATTCCCGGCCTCTTATTCCCGGCATCTGATTCCGGCCTCTGATTCCCGGCCTCTGATTCCCTGCTTCTGATTCTGATTCCCTGCCTCTGATTCCCCATCTCTGATTCCGTACATCTGATTCCCCGCCTCTGATTCCCTGCCTCTGATTCCCCATCTCCGATACCGCACATCTGATTCCCTGCCTCTGATTCCCAGCCTCTGATTCCCCGCCTCTGATTCCCTGCCGCTGATTCCCAACCTCTGATTCCCCACCTCTGATTCCCTATATTTGATTCCCCGCCTCTGTTTCCCTGCCTCTGATTCCCCTCCTCTGATTCCCAACTTCTAATTCCCCGCCTCTGATTCCCCATATCTGATTCCCCGCCTCTGTTTCCCCGCCTCTGATTCCCCGCCCCTGTTTCCCCATATCTGATTCCCCGCCTCTGATTCCCCATATCTAATTCCCCGCCTCTTATTCCCCAAATTTGATTCCCCACCTCTGATTCCCCAGCTCTGATTCCCCGCCTCTGATTCCCCGCATCTGATTCCCTGCATCTTATTCCCAGCCTCTGATTCCCTGCCTCTGATTCCCAACCTCAGATTCCCCACCTCTGATTCCCCATATCTGATTCCCCGCCTCTGTTTCCCCGCCTCTGATTCCCCGCCTCTGTTTCCCCATATCTGATTCCCCGCCTCTATTTGCCCGCCTCTGATTCCCCGCCTCTGTTTCCCCATATCTGATTCCCCGCCTCTGAATCCCCAACTCTGATTCCCTGCCTCTGATTCCCCATCTCCGATTCTGCACATCTGATTCCCTGCCTCTGATTCCCCGCCTCTGATTCCCCACCTCTGATTCCCTGCCGCTGATTCCCAACCTCTGATTCCCCACCTCTGATTCCCCATATTTGATTCCCCGCCTCTGTTTCCCTGCCTCTGATTCCCCTCCTCTGATTCCCAACCTCTAATTCCCCGCCTCTGATTCCCCATATCTGATTCCCCACCTCTGATTCCCCATATCTGATTCCCCGCCTCTGTTTCCCCATATCTGATTCCCCGCCTCTGAATCCCCAACTCTGATTCCCTGCCTCTGATTCCCCATCTCCGATTCTGCACATCTGATTCCCTGCCTCTGATTCCCCGCCTCTGATTCCCCGCCTCTGATTCCCTGCCGCTGATACCCAACCTCTGATTCCCCACCTCTGATTCCCCATATTTGATTCCCCGCCTCTGTTTCCCTTCCTCTGATTCCCCTCCTCTGATTCCCAACCTCTAATTCCCCGCCTCCGATTCCCCATATCTGATTCCCCACCTCTGATTCCCCATATCTGATTCCCCGCCTCTGTTTCCCCATATCTGATTCCCCGCCTCTGTTTCCCCATATCTGATTCCCCGCCTCTGTTTCCCCATATCTAAGTCCCCGCCTCTGATTCCCCAACTCTGATTCCCCACCTCTGATTCCCCAGCTCTGATTCCCCGCCTCTGATCCCCGCATCTGATTCCCTGCATCTGATTCCCAGCCTCTGATTCCCTGCCTCTGATTCCCAACCTCTGATTCCCCATATCTGATTACCCGCCTCTGTTTCCACGCCTCTGATTCCCCGCCTCTGTTTCCCCATATCTGATTCCCCGCCTCTATTTGCCCACCTCTGATTCCCCACCTCTGTTTCCCCATATCTGATTCCCCGCCTCTGAATCCCCAACTCTGATTCCCTGCATCTAATTCCCCAGCTCTGATTCCCCGCCTCTGATTCCCCGTGTCTGATTTCCTGCCTCTGATTCCCCACCTCTGATTCCCCATCTCTGATTCCGCACATCCGATTCCCTGCCTCTGATTCCCCGCCTCTGATTCACCACCTCTGATTTCCGGCCTCTGATTTCCTGCCTCTGATTCCCTGCCACTGATACCCCGCTCCTGATACCCCACCTCTGATTCCCCATATCTGATTCCCCGCCTCTGTTTCCCCGCCTGTGATTCCCCGCCTCTGATTCCCCATATCTCATTCCCCGCCTCTGAAACCCCATCTCTGATTCCCGGACTCTGATTCCCCACCTCTGATTCCCGGCCTCTTATTCCCGGCATCTGATTCCGGCCTCTGATTCCCGGCCTCTAATTCCCTGCTTCTGATTCTGATTCCCTGCCTCTGATTCCCCATCTCTGATTCCGTACATCTGATTCCCTGCCTCTGATTCCCCACCTCTGATTCCCCATATCTGATTCCCCGCCTCTGTTTCCCCGCCTCTGATTCCCTGCCTCTGTTTCCCAATATCTAAGTCCCCGCCTCTGATTCCCCAACTCTGATTCCCCACCTCTGATTCCCAGCTCTGATTCCCCGCCTCTGATTCCAAGCCTCTGATTCCCTGCCTCTGATTCCCAACCTCTGATTCCCCACCTCTGATTCCCCATATCTGATTCCAAGGCTCTGTTTCCCCTCCTCTGATTCCCCGCCTCTGTTTCCCCATATCTGATTCCCGGCCTCTGATTCCCCACCTCTGATTCCCCGCCTCTGATTCCCTGCCTCTTATTCCCCATCTCCGATTCCGCACATCTGATTCCCTGCCTCTGATTCCCCGCGTTTGATTCCCTGCCTCTGATTCCCTGCCCTGATTCCCCATCTCTGTTTCACCACCTTTGATTCGCCACCTCTGATTCCCCATATCTGATTCCCCGCCTCTGTTTCCCCGCCTCTGATTCCCTGCCTCTGTTTCCCCGCCTCTGATTCCCCGCCTCTGTTTCCCCATATCTGATTCCCCGCCTCTATTTGCCCGCCTCTGATTCCCCGCCTCTGTTTCCCCATATCTGATTCTCCGCCTCTGAATCCCCAACTCTGATTCCCTGCCTCTAATTTCCCAGCTCTGATTCCCCGCCTCTGATTCCCCGTGTCTGATTTCCTGCCTCTGATTCCCCGCCTCTGATTACCCATGTCTGATTCACCGCCTCTTATTCCCCACCTCTGATTCCCCATCTCTGATTCCGCACATCCGATTCCCTGCCTCTGATTCCCCGCCTCTGATTCACTGCCTCTGCTTCCCCAGCTCTGATTCCCCGCCTCTGATTCCCCGCGTCTTATTCCCTGCTTCTGATTCTGATTCCCTGCCTCTGATTCCCCATCTCTGATTCCGCACATCTGATTCCCTGCCTCTGATTCCCCACCTCTGATTCCCCATATCTGATTCCCCGCCTCTGTTTCCCCGCCTCTGATTCCCCACCTCTTTTTCCCCATATCTAAGTCCCCGCCTCTGATTCCACAACTCTATTTCCCCACCTCTGATTCCCCAGCTCTGTTTCCCCGCCTCTGATCCCCGCATCTGATTCCCTGCATCTGATTCCCAGCCTCTGATTCCCTGCCTCTGATTCCCAACCTCTGATTCCCCAACTCTGATTCCCCATATCTGATTCCCCGCCTCTGTTTCCACGCCTCTGATTCCCCGCCTCTGTTTCCCCATATCGGATTCCCCGTCTCTATTTGCCCACCTCTGGTTCCCCAACTCTATTTCCCCATATCTGATTCCCCGCCTCTGAATCCGCAACTCTGATTCCCTGCATCTAATTCCCCAGCTCTGATTCCCCGCCTCTGATTCCCCGTGTCTGATTTCCTGCCTCTGATTCCCTGCCTCTGATTACCCATGTCTGATTCACCGCCTCTGATTCCCCACCTCTGATTCCCCATCTCTGATTCCGCACATCCGATTCCCTGCCTCTGATTCCCCGCCTCTGATTCACCGCCTCTGATTCCCGGCCTCTGATTTCCCGCCTCTGATTCCCTGCCACTGATACCCCGCCCCTGATTCCCCACCTCTGATTCCCCATATCTGATTCCCCGCCTCTGTTTCCCCGCCTCTGATTCCCCGCGTCTGATTCCCCATATCTCATTCCCCGCCTCTGATTCCCCATCTCTGATTCCCGGACTCTGATTCCCCACCTCTTATTCCCGGCCTCTTATTCCAGGCATCTGATTCCGGCCTCTGATTCGCGGCCTCTGATTCCCTGATTCTGATTCTGATTCCCTGCCTTTGATTCCCCATCTCTGATTCCGCACATCTGATTCCCTGCCTCTGATTCCCCACCTCTGATTCCCCATATCTGATTCCCCGCCTCTGTTTCCCCGCCTCTGATTCCCCGCCTCTGTTTCCCAATATCTAAGCCCCCGCCTCTGATTCCCCAACTCCGATTCCCCACCTCTGATTCCCCAGCTCTGATTCCCCGCCTCTGATTCCCCGCATCTGATTCCCTGCATCTGATTCCAAGCCTCTGATTCCCTGCCTCTGATTCCCAAACTCTGATTCCCCACCTCTAATTCCCCATATCTGATTCCCCGCCTCTGTTTCCCCGCCTCTGATTCACCGCCTCTGTTTCACCATATCTGATTCCCGGCCTCTGATTCCCCGCCTCTGTTTCCCCGCCTCTGATTTCTTGCCTCTGATTCCCCATCTCCGATTCCGCACCTCTGATTCCCTGCCTCTGATTCCCCGCCTCTGATTCCCCGCCTCTGATTCCCTGCCTCTGATTCCCAACCTCTGATTCCCCACCTCTGATTCCCCGTGTTTGATTCCCCGCCTCTGTTTCCCCGCCTCTGATTCCCCGCCTCTGATTCCCCAACTCTAATTCCCCGCCTCTGATTCCCCAGATCTGATTCCCTGCCTCTGTTTCCCCGCCTCTGATTCCCTGCCTCTGATTCCCAACCTCTGATTCCACACCTCTGATTCCCCATATCTGATTCCCCGCCTCTGTTTCCCCGCCTCTGATTCCCCGCCCCTGTTTCCCCATATCTGATTCCCCGCCTCTGATTCCCCAACTCTATTTCCCCACCTCTGATTCCCCAGCTCTGATTCCCCGCCTCTGATCCCCGCATCTGATTCCCTGCATCTGATACCCAGCCTCTGATTCCCTGCCTCTGATTCCCAACCTCTGATTCCCCACCTCTGATTCCCCATATCTGATTCCCCGCCTCTGTTTCCACGCCTCTGATTCCCCGCCTCTGTTTCCCCATATCGGATTCCCCGCCTCTATTTGCCCACCTCTGGTTCCCCACCTCTATTTCCCCATATCTGATTCCCCGCCTCTGAATCCCCAACTCTGATTCCCTGCATCTAATTCCCCAGCTCTGATTCCCCGCCTCTGATTCCCCGTGTCTGATTTCCTGCCTCTGATTCCCTGCCTCTGATTACCCATGTCTGATTCACCGCCTCTGATTCCCCACCTCTGATTCCCCATCTCTGATTCCGCACATCCGATTCCCTGCCTCTGATTCCCCGCCTCTGATTCACCGCCTCTCATTCCCGGCCTCTGATTTCCCGCCTCTGATTCCCTGCCACTGATACCCCGCCCCTGATTCCCCACCTCTGATTCCCCATATCTGATTCCCCGCCTCTGTTTCCCCGCCTCTGATTCCCCGCCTCTGATTCCCCATATCTCATTCCCCGCCTCTGAATCCCCATCTCTGATTCCCGGACTCTGATTCCCCACCTCTTATTCCCGGCCTCTTATTCCCGGCATCTGATTCCGGCCTCTGATTCCCGGCCTCTGATTCCCTGCTTCTGATTCTGATTCCCTGCCTTTGATTCACCCATCTCTGATTCCGCACATCTAATTCCCTGCCTCTGATTCCCCACCTCTGATTCACCATATCTGATTCCAAGCCTCTGATTCCCTGCCTCTGATTCCCAACCTCTGATTCCCCACCTCTGATTCCCCATATCTGATTCCCCGCTCTGTTTCCCCGCCTCTGATTGCCCGCCTCTGTTTCCACATATCTGATTCCCGGCCTCTGATTCTCCACCTCTGATTCCCCGCCTCTGATTCCCTGCCTCTGATTCCCCATCTCCGATTCCGCACATCTGATTCCCTGCCTCTGATTCCCCGCCTCTGATTCCCCGCCTCTGATTCCCTGCCACTGATTCCCAACCTCTGATTCCCCACCTCTGATTCCCCATATCTGATTCCCCGCCTCTGTTTCCCCGCCTCTGATTCCCCTCCTCTGATTCCCCAACTCTAATTCCCCGCCTCTGATTCCCCAGCTCTGATTCCCCATGTTTGATTCCCTGCCTCTGATTCCCTGCCCTGATTCCCCATCTCTGTTTCACCGCCTTTGATTCGCCACCTCTGATTCCCCATATCTGATTCCCCGCCTCTGTTTCCCCGCCTCTGATTCCCTGCCTCTGATTCCCAACCTCTGATTCCACACCTCTGATTCCCCATATCTGATTCCCCGCCTCTGTTTCCCCGCCTCTGATTCCCCGCCCCTGTTTCCCCATATCTGATTCCCCGCCTCTGATTCCCCATATCTAAGTCCCCGCCTCTGATTCCCCAAATTTGATTCCCCACCTCTGATTCCCGGCCTCTTATTCCCGGCATCTGATTCCGGCCTCTGATTCCCGGCCTCTGATTCCCTGCTTCTGATTCTGATTCCCTGCCTCTGATTCCCCATCTCTGATTCCGTACATCTGATTCCCAGCCTCTGATTCCCTGCCTCTGATTCCCCATCTCCGATACCGCACATCTGATTCCCTGCCTCTGATTCCCAGCCTCTGATTCCCCGCCTCTGATTCCCTGCCGCTGATTCCCAACCTCTGATTCCCCACCTCTGATTCCCTATATTTGATTCCCCGCCTCTGTTTCCCTGCCTCTGATTCCCCTCCTCTGATTCCCAACTTCTAATTCCCCGCCTCTGATTCCCCATATCTGATTCCCCGCCTCTGTTTCCCCGCCTCTGATTCCCCGCCCCTGTTTCCCCATATCTGATTCCCCGCCTCTGATTCCCCATATCTAATTCCCCGCCTCTTATTCCCCAAATTTGATTCCCCACCTCTGATTCCCCAGCTCTGATTCCCCGCCTCTGATTCCCCGCATCTGATTCCCTGCATCTTATTCCCAGCCTCTGATTCCCCGCCTCTGATTCCCCGCCTCTGTTTCCCCATATCTGATTCCCCGCCTCTATTTGCCCGCCTCTGATTCCCCGCCTCTGTTTCCCCATATCTGATTCCCCGCCTCTGAATCCCCAACTCTGATTCCCTGCCTCTGATTCCCCATCTCCGATTCCGCACATCTGATTCCCTGCCTCTGATTCCCCGCCTCTGATTCCCCGCCTCTGATTCCCTGCCGCTGATTCCCAACCTCTGATTCCCCACCTCTGATTCCCCATATTTGATTCCCCGCCTCTGTTTCCCTGCCTCTGATTCCCCTCCTCTGATTCCCAACCTCTAATTCCCCGCCTCTGATTCCCCATATCTGATTCCCCACCTCTGATTCCCCATATCTGATTCCCCGCCTCTGTTTCCCCATATCTGATTCCCCGCCTCTGTTTCCCCATATCTAAGTCCCCGCCTCTGATTCCCCAACTCTGATTCCCCACCTCTGATTCCCCAGCTTTGATTCCCCGCCTCTGATCCCCGCATCTGATTCCCTGCATCTGATTCCCAGCCTCTGATTCCCTTCCTCTGATTCCCAACCTCTGATTCCCCATATCTGATTCCCCGCCTCTGTTTCCACGCCTCTGATTCCCCGCCTCTGTTTCCCCATATCTGATTCCCCGCCTCTATTTGCCCACCTCTGATTCCCCACCTCTGTTTCCCCATATCTGATTCCCCGCCTCTGAATCCCCAACTCTGATTCCCTGCATCTAATTCCCCAGCTCTGATTCCCCGCCTCTGATTCCCCGTGTCTGATTTCCTGCCTCTGATTCCCCACCTCTGATTCCCCATCTCTGATTCCGCACATCCGATTCCCTGCCTCTGATTCCCCGCCTCTGATTCACCACCTCTGATTTCCGGCCTCTGATTTCCTGCCTCTGATTCCCTGCCACTGATACCCCGCCCCTGATACCCCACCTCTGATTCCCCATATCTGATTCCCCGCCTCTGTTTCCCCGCCTGTGATTCCCCGCCTCTGATTCCCCATATCTCATTCCCCGCCTCTGAAACCCCATCTCTGATTCCCGGACTCTGATTCCCCACCTCTGATTCCCGGCCTCTTATTCCCGGCATCTGATTCCGGCCTCTGATTCCCGGCCTCTAATTCCCTGCTTCTGATTCTGATTCCCTGCCTCTGATTCCCCATCTCTGATTCCGTACATCTGATTCCCTGCCTCTGATTCCCCACCTCTGATTCCCCATATCTGATTCCCCGCCTCTGTTTCCCCGCCTCTGATTCCCCGCCTCTGTTTCCCAATATCTAAGTCCCCGCCTCTGATTCCCCAACTCTGATTCCCCACCTCTGATTCCCAGCTCTGATTCCCCGCCTCTGATTCCAAGCCTCTGATTCCCTGCCTCTGATTCCCAACCTCTGATTCCCCACCTCTGATTCCCCATATCTGATTCCAAGGCTCTGTTTCCCCTCCTCTGATTCCCCGCCTCTGTTTCCCCATATCTGATTCCCGGCCTCTGATTCCCCACCTCTGATTCCCCGCCTCTGATTCCCTGCCTCTTATTCCCCATCTCCGATTCCGCACATCTGATTCCCTGCCTCTGATTCCCCGCGTTTGATTCCCTGCCTCTGATTCCCTGCCCTGATTCCCCATCTCTGTTTCACCACCTTTGATTCGCCACCTCTGATTCCCCATATCTGATTCCCCGCCTCTGTTTCCCCGCCTCTGATTCCCTGCCTCTGTTTCCCCGCCTCTGATTCCCCGCCTCTGTTTCCCCATATCTGATTCCCCGCCTCTATTTGCCCGCCTCTGATTCCCCGCCTCTGTTTCCCCATATCTGATTCTCCGCCTCTGAATCCCCAACTCTGATTCCCTGCCTCTAATTTCCCAGCTCTGATTCCCCGCCTCTGATTCCCCGTGTCTGATTTCCTGCCTCTGATTCCCCGCCTCTGATTACCCATGTCTGATTCACCGCCTCTTATTCCCCACCTCTGATTCCCCATCTCTGATTCCGCACATCCGATTCCCTGCCTCTGATTCCCCGCCTCTGATTCACTGCCTCTGCTTCCCCAGCTCTGATTCCCCGCCTCTGATTCCCCGCTTCTTATTCCCTGCTTCTGATTCTGATTCCCTGCCTCTGATTCCCCATCTCTGATTCCGCACATCTGATTCCCTGCCTCTGATTCCCCACCTCTGATTCCCCATATCTGATTCCCCGCCTCTGTTTCCCCGCCTCTGATTCCCCACCTCTTTTTCCCCATATCTAAGTCCCCGCCTCTGATTCCACAACTCTATTTCCCCACCTCTGATTCCCCAGCTCTGTTTCCCCGCCTCTGATCCCCGCATCTGATTCCCTGCATCTGATTCCCAGCCTCTGATTCCCTGCCTCTGATTCCCAACCTCTGATTCCCCACCACTGATTCCCCATATCTGATTCCCCGCCTCTGTTTCCACGCCTCTGATTCCCCGCCTCTGTTTCCCCATATCGGATTCCCCGTCTCTATTTGCCCACCTCTGGTTCCCCAACTCTATTTCCCCATATCTGATTCCCCGCCTCTGAATCCGCAACTCTGATTCCCTGCATCTAATTCCCCAGCTCTGATTCCCCGCCTCTGATTCCCCGTGTCTGATTTCCTGCCTCTGATTCCCTGCCTCTGATTACCCATGTCTGATTCACCGCCTCTGATTCCCCACCTCTGATTCCCCATCTCTGATTCCGCACATCCGATTCCCTGCCTCTGATTCCCCGCCTCTGATTCACCGCCTCTGATTCCCGGCCTCTGATTTCCCGCCTCTGATTCCCTGCCACTGATACCCCGCCCCTGATTCCCCACCTCTGATTCCCCATATCTGATTCCCCGCCTCTGTTTCCCCGCCTCTGATTCCCCGCCTCTGATTCCCCATATCTCATTCCCCGCCTCTGATTCCCCATCTCTGATTCCCGGACTCTGATTCCCCACCTCTTATTCCCGGCCTCTTATTCCAGGCATCTGATTCCGGCCTCTGATTCGCGGCCTCTGATTCCCTGATTCTGATTCTGATTCCCTGCCTTTGATTCCCCATCTCTGATTCCGCACATCTGATTCCCTGCCTCTGATTCCCCACCTCTGATTCCCCATATCTGATTCCCCGCCTCTGTTTCCCCGCCTCTGATTCCCCGCCTCTGTTTCCCAATATCTAAGCCCCCGCCTCTGATTCCCCAACTGTGATTCCCTGCATCTAATTCCCCAGCTCTGATTCCCCGCCTCTGATTCCCCGTGTCTGATTTCCTGCCTCTGATTCCCTGCCTCTGATTACCCATGTCTGATTCACCGCCTCTGATTCCCCACCTCTGATTCCCCATCTCTGATTCCGCACATCCGATTCCCTGCCTCTGATTCCCCGCCTCTGATTCACCGCCTCTCATTCCCGGCCTCTGATTTCCCGCCTCTGATTCCCTGCCACTGATACCCCGCCCCTGATTCCCCACCTCTGATTCCCCATATCTGATTCCCCGCCTCTGTTTCCCCGCCTCTGATTCCCCGCCTCTGATTCCCCATATCTCATTCCCCGCCTCTGAATCCCCATCTCTGATTCCCGGACTCTGATTCCCCACCTCTTATTCCCGGCCTCTTATTCCCGGCATCTGATTCCGGCCTCTGATTCCCGGCCTCTGATTCCCTGCTTCTGATTCTGATTCCCTGCCTTTGATTCACCCATCTCTGATTCCGCACATCTAATTCCCTGCCTCTGATTCCCCACCTCTGATTCACCATATCTGATTCCAAGCCTCTGATTCCCTGCCTCTGATTCCCAACCTCTGATTCCCCACCTCTGATTCCCCATATCTGATTCCCCGCTCTGTTTCCCCGCCTCTGATTGCCCGCCTCTGTTTCCACATATCTGATTCCCGGCCTCTGATTCTCCACCTCTGATTCCCCGCCTCTGATTCCCTGCCTCTGATTCCCCATCTCCGATTCCGCACATCTGATTCCCTGCCTCTGATTCCCCGCCTCTGATTCCCCGCCTCTGATTCCCTGCCACTGATTCCCAACCTCTGATTCCCCACCTCTGATTCCCCATATCTGATTCCCCGCCTCTGTTTCCCCGCCTCTGATTCCCCTCCTCTGATTCCCCAACTCTAATTCCCCGCCTCTGATTCCCCAGCTCTGATTCCCCATGTTTGATTCCCTGCCTCTGATTCCCTGCCCTGATTCCCCATCTCTGTTTCACCGCCTTTGATTCGCCACCTCTGATTCCCCATATCTGATTCCCCGCCTCTGTTTCCCCGCCTCTGATTCCCTGCCTCTGATTCCCAACCTCTGATTCCACACCTCTGATTCCCCATATCTGATTCCCCGCCTCTGTTTCCCCGCCTCTGATTCCCCGCCCCTGTTTCCCCATATCTGATTCCCCGCCTCTGATTCCCCATATCTAAGTCCCCGCCTCTGATTCCCCAAATTTGATTCCCCACCTCTGATTCCCGGCCTCTTATTCCCGGCATCTGATTCCGGCCTCTGATTCCCGGCCTCTGATTCCCTGCTTCTGATTCTGATTCCCTGCCTCTGATTCCCCATCTCTGATTCCGTACATCTGATTCCCAACCTCTGATTCCCTGCCTCTGATTCCCCATCTCCGATACCGCACATCTGATTCCCTGCCTCTCATTCCCAGCCTCTGATTCCCCGCCTCTGATTCCCTGCCGCTGATTCCCAACCTCTGATTCCCCACCTCTGATTCCCTATATTTGATTCCCCGCCTCTGTTTCCCTGCCTCTGATTCCCCTCCTCTGATTCCCAACTTCTAATTCCCCGCCTCTGATTCCCCATATCTGATTCCCCGCCTCTGTTTCCCCGCCTCTGATTCCCCGCCCCTGTTTCCCCATATCTGATTCCCCGCCTCTGATTCCCCATATCTAATTCCCCGCCTCTTATTCCCCAAATTTGATTCCCCACCTCTGATTCCCCAGCTCTGATTCCCCGCCTCTGATTCCCCGCATCTGATTCCCTGCATCTTATTCCCAGCCTCTGATTCCCTGCCTCTGATTCCCAACCTCAGATTCCCCACCTCTGATTCCCCATATCTGATTCCCCGCCTCTGTTTCCCCGCCTCTGATTCCCCGCCTCTGTTTCCCCATATCTGATTCCCCGCCTCTATTTGCCCGCCTCTGATTCCCCGCCTCTGTTTCCCCATATCTGATTCCCCGCCTCTGAATCCCCAACTCTGATTCCCTGCCTCTGATTCCCCATCTCCGATTCCGCACATCTGATTACCTGCCTCTGATTCCCCGCCTCTGATTCCCCGCCTCTGATTCCCTGCCGCTGATTCCCAACCTCTGATTCCCCACCTCTGATTCCCCATATTTGATTCCCCGCCTCTGTTTCCCTGCCTCTGATTCCCCTCCTCTGATTCCCAACCTCTAATTCCCCGCCTCTGATTCCCCATATCTGATTCCCCACCTCTGATTCCCCATATCTGATTCCCCGCCTCTGTTTCCCCATATCTGATTCCCCGCCTCTGTTTCCCCATATCTAAGTCCCCGCCTCTGATTCCCCAACTCTGATTCCCCACCTCTGATTCCCCAGCTTTGATTCCCCGCCTCTGATCCCCGCATCTGATTCCCTGCATCTGATTCCCAGCCTCTGATTCCCTGCCTCTGATTCCCAACCTCTGATTCCCCATATCTGATTCCCCGCCTCTGTTTCCACGCCTCTGATTCCCCGCCTCTGTTTCCCCATATCTGATTCCCCGCCTCTATTTGCCCACCTCTGATTCCCCACCTCTGTTTCCCCATATCTGATTCCCCGCCTCTGAATCCCCAACTCTGATTCCCTGCATCTAATTCCCCAGCTCTGATTCCCCGCCTCTGATTCCCCGTGTCTGATTTCCTGCCTCTGATTCCCCACCTCTGATTCCCCATCTCTGATTCCGCACATCCGATTCCCTGCCTCTGATTCCCCGCCTCTGATTCACCACCTCTGATTTCCGGCCTCTGATTTCCTGCCTCTGATTCCCTGCCACTGATACCCCGCCCCTGATACCCCACCTCTGATTCCCCATATCTGATTCCCCGCCTCTGTTTCCCCGCCTGTGATTCCCCGCCTCTGATTCCCCATATCTCATTCCACGCCTCTGAAACCCCATCTCTGATTCCCGGACTCTGATTCCCCACCTCTGATTCCCGGCCTCTTATTCCCGGCATCTGATTCCGGCCTCTGATTCCCGGCCTCTAATTCCCTGCTTCTGATTCTGATTCCCTGCCTCTGATTCCCCATCTCTGATTCCGTACATCTGATTCCCTGCCTCTGATTCCCCACCTCTGATTCCCCATATCTGATTCCCCGCCTCTGTTTCCCCGCCTCTGATTCCCCGCCTCTGTTTCCCAATATCTAAGTCCCCGCCTCTGATTCCCCAACTCTGATTCCCCACCTCTGATTCTCAGCTCTGATTCCCCGCCTCTGATTCCAAGCCTCTGATTCCCTGCCTCTGATTCCCAACCTCTGATTCCCCACCTCTGATTCCCCATATCTGATTCCAATGCTCTGTTTCCCCTCCTCTGATTCCCCGCCTCTGTTTCCCCATATCTGATTCCCGGCCTCTGATTCCCCACCTCTGATTCCCCGCCTCTGATTCCCTGCCTCTTATTCCCCATCTCCGATTCCGCACATCTGATTCCCTGCCTCTGATTCCCCGCGTTTGATTCCCTGCCTCTGATTCCCTGCCCTGATTCCCCATCTCTGTTTCACCACCTTTGATTCGCCACCTCTGATTCCCCATATCTGATTCCCCGCCTCTGTTTCCCCGCCTCTGATTCCCTGCCTCTGTTTCCCCGCCTCTGATTCCCCGCCTCTGTTTCCCCATATCTGATTCCCCGCCTCTATTTGCCCGCCTCTGATTCCCCGCCTCTGTTTCCCCATATCTGATTCTCCGCCTCTGAATCCCCAACTCTGATTCCCTGCCTCTAATTTCCCAGCTCTGATTCCCCGCCTCTGATTCCCCGTGTCTGATTTCCTGCCTCTGATTCCCCGCCTCTGATTACCCATGTCTGATTCACCGCCTCTTATTCCCCACCTCTGATTCCCCATCTCTGATTCCGCACATCCGATTCCCTGCCTCTGATTCCCCGCCTCTGATTCACTGCCTCTGCTTCCCCAGCTCTGATTCCCCGCCTCTGATTCCCCGCGTCTTATTCCCTGCTTCTGATTCTGATTCTCTGCCTCTGATTCCCCATCTCTGATTCCGCACATCTGATTCCCTGCCTCTGATTCCCCACCTCTGATTCCCCATATCTGATTCCCCGCCTCTGTTTCCCCGCCTCTGATTCCCCACCTCTTTTTCCCCATATCTAAGTCCCCGCCTCTGATTCCACAACTCTATTTCCCCACCTCTGATTCCCCAGCTCTGTTTCCCCGCCTCTGATCCCCGCATCTGATTCCCTGCATCTGATTCCCAGCCTCTGATTCCCTGCCTCTGATTCCCAACCTCTGATTCCCCACCTCTGATTCCCCATATCTGATTCCCCGCCTCTGTTTCCACGCCTCTGATTCCCCGCCTCTGTTTCCCCATATCGGATTCCCCGTCTCTATTTGCCCACCTCTGGTTCCCCAACTCTATTTCCCCATATCTGATTCCCCGCCTCTGAATCCGCAACTCTGATTCCCTGCATCTAATTCCCCAGCTCTGATTCCCCGCCTCTGATTCCCCGTGTCTGATTTCCTGCCTCTGATTCCCTGCCTCTGATTACCCATGTCTGATTCACCGCCTCTGATTCCCCACCTCTGATTCCCCATCTCTGATTCCGCACATCCGATTCCCTGCCTCTGATTCCCCGCCTCTGATTCACCGCCTCTGATTCCCGGCCTCTGATTTCCCGCCTCTGATTCCCTGCCACTGATACCCCGCCCCTGATTCCCCACCTCTGATTCCCCATATCTGATTCCCCGCCTCTGTTTCCCCGCCTCTGATTCCCCGCCTCTGATTCCCCATATCTCATTCCCCGCCTCTGATTCCCCATCTCTGATTCCCGGACTCTGATTCCCCACCTCTTATTCCCGGCCTCTTATTCCAGGCATCTGATTCCGGCCTCTGATTCGCGGCCTCTGATTCCCTGATTCTGATTCTGATTCCCTGCCTTTGATTCCCCATCTCTGATTCCGCACATCTGATTCCCTGCCTCTGATTCCCCACCTCTGATTCCCCATATCTGATTCCCCGCCTCTGTTTCCCCGCCTCTGATTCCCCGCCTCTGTTTCCCAATATCTAAGCCCCCGCCTCTGATTCCCCAACTCCGATTCCCCACCTCTGATTCCCCAGCTCTGATTCCCCGCCTCTGATTCCCCGCATCTGATTCCCTGCATCTGATTCCAAGCCCCTGATTCCCTGCCTCTGATTCCCAAACTCTGATTCCCCACCTCTAATTCCCCATATCTGATTCCCCGCCTCTGTTTCCCCGCCTCTGATTCCCCGCCTCTGTTTCACCATATCTGATTCCCGGCCTCTGATTCCCCGCCTCTGTTTCCCCGCCTCTGATTTCTTGCCTCTGATTCCCCATCTCCGATTCCGCACCTCTGATTCCCTGCCTCTGATTCCCCGCCTCTGATTCCCCGCCTCTGATTCCCTGCCTCTGATTCCCAACCTCTGATTCCCCACCTCTGATTCCCCGTGTTTGATTCCCCGCCTCTGTTTCCCCGCCTCTGATTCCCCGCCTCTGATTCCCCAACTCTAATTCCCCGCCTCTGATTCCCCAGATCTGATTCCCTGCCTCTGTTTCCCCGCCTCTGATTCCCTGCCTCTGATTCCCAACCTCTGATTCCACACCTCTGATTCCCCATATCTGATTCCCCGCCTCTGTTTCCCCGCCTCTGATTCACCGCCTCTGTTTCACCATATCTGATTCCCGGCCTCTGATTCCCCGCCTCTGTTTCCCCGCCTCTGATTTCTTGCCTCTGATTCCCCATCTCCGATTCCGCACCTCTGATTCCCCGCCTCTGATTCCCCGCCTCTGATTCCCCGCCTCTGATTCCCTGCCTCTGATTCCCAACCTCTGATTCCCCACCTCTGATTCCCCGTGTTTGATTCCCCGCCTCTGTTTCCCCGCCTCTGATTCCCCGCCTCTGATTCCCCAACTCTAATTCCCCGCCTCTGATTCCCCAGATCTGATTCCCTGCCTCTGTTTCCCCGCCTCTGATTCCCTGCCTCTGATTCCCAACCTCTGATTCCACACCTCTGATTCCCCATATCTGATTCCCCGCCTCTGTTTCCCCGCCTCTGATTCCCCGCCCCTGTTTCCCCATATCTGATTCCCCGCCTCTGATTCCCCAACTCTATTTCCCCACCTCTGATTCCCCAGCTCTGATTCCCCGCCTCTGATCCCCGCATCTGATTCCCTGCATCTGATACCCAGCCTCTGATTCCCTGCCTCTGATTCCCAACCTCTGATTCCCCACCTCTGATTCCCCATATCTGATTCCCCGCCTCTGTTTCCACGCCTCTGATTCCCCGCCTCTGTTTCCCCATATCGGATTCCCCGTCTCTATTTGCCCACCTCTGGTTCCCCAACTCTATTTCCCCATATCTGATTCCCCGCCTCTGAATCCGCAACTCTGATTCCCTGCATCTAATTCCCCAGCTCTGATTCCCCGCCTCTGATTCCCCGTGTCTGATTTCCTGCCTCTGATTCCCTGCCTCTGATTACCCATGTCTGATTCACCGCCTCTGATTCCCCACCTCTGATTCCCCATCTCTGATTCCGCACATCCGATTCCCTGCCTCTGATTCCCCGCCTCTGATTCACCGCCTCTGATTCCCGGCCTCTGATTTCCCGCCTCTGATTCCCTGCCACTGATACCCCGCCCCTGATTCCCCACCTCTGATTCCCCATATCTGATTCCCCGCCTCTGTTTCCCCGCCTCTGATTCCCCGCCTCTGATTCCCCATATCTCATTCCCCGCCTCTGATTCCCCATCTCTGATTCCCGGACTCTGATTCCCCACCTCTTATTCCCGGCCTCTTATTCCAGGCATCTGATTCCGGCCTCTGATTCGCGGCCTCTGATTCCCTGATTCTGATTCTGATTCCCTGCCTTTGATTCCCCATCTCTGATTCCGCACATCTGATTCCCTGCCTCTGATTCCCCACCTCTGATTCCCCATATCTGATTCCCCGCCTCTGTTTCCCCGCCTCTGATTCCCCGCCTCTGTTTCCCAATATCTAAGCCCCCGCCTCTGATTCCCCAACTCCGATTCCCCACCTCTGATTCCCCAGCTCTGATTCCCCGCCTCTGATTCCCCGCATCTGATTCCCTGCATCTGATTCCAAGCCTCTGATTCCCTGCCTCTGATTCCCAAACTCTGATTCCCCACCTCTAATTCCCCATATCTGATTCCCCGCCTCTGTTTCCCCGCCTCTGATTCCCCGCCTCTGTTTCACCATATCTGATTCCCGGCCTCTGATTCCCCGCCTCTGTTTCCCCGCCTCTGATTTCTTGCCTCTGATTCCCCATCTCCGATTCCGCACCTCTGATTCCCTGCCTCTGATTCCCCGCCTCTGATTCCCCGCCTCTGATTCCCTGCCTCTGATTCCCAACCTCTGATTCCCCACCTCTGATTCCCCGTGTTTGATTCCCCGCCTCTGTTTCCCCGCCTCTGATTCCCCGCCTCTGATTCCCCAACTCTAATTCCCCGCCTCTGATTCCCCAGATCTGATTCCCTGCCTCTGTTTCCCCGCCTCTGATTCCCTGCCTCTGATTCCCAACCTCTGATTCCACACCTCTGATTCCCCATATCTGATTCCCCGCCTCTGTTTCCCCGCCTCTGATTCACCGCCTCTGTTTCACCATATCTGATTCCCGGCCTCTGATTCCCCGCCTCTGTTTCCCCGCCTCTGATTTCTTGCCTCTGATTCCCCATCTCCGATTCCGCACCTCTGATTCCCCGCCTCTGATTCCCCGCCTCTGATTCCCCGCCTCTGATTCCCTGCCTCTGATTCCCAACCTCTGATTCCCCACCTCTGATTCCCCGTGTTTGATTCCCCGCCTCTGTTTCCCCGCCTCTGATTCCCCGCCTCTGATTCCCCAACTCTAATTCCCCGCCTCTGATTCCCCAGATCTGATTCCCTGCCTCTGTTTCCCCGCCTCTGATTCCCTGCCTCTGATTCCCAACCTCTGATTCCACACCTCTGATTCCCCATATCTGATTCCCCGCCTCTGTTTCCCCGCCTCTGATTCCCCGCCCCTGTTTCCCCATATCTGATTCCCCGCCTCTGATTCCCCAACTCTATTTCCCCACCTCTGATTCCCCAGCTCTGATTCCCCGCCTCTGATCCCCGCATCTGATTCCCTGCATCTGATACCCAGCCTCTGATTCCCTGCCTCTGATTCCCAACCTCTGATTCCCCACCTCTGATTCCCCATATCTGATTCCCCGCCTCTGTTTCCACGCCTCTGATTCCCCGCCTCTGTTTCCCCATATCGGATTCCCCGCCTCTATTTGCCCACCTCTGGTTCCCCACCTCTATTTCCCCATATCTGATTCCCCGCCTCTGAATCCCCAACTCTGATTCCCTGCATCTAATTCCCCAGCTCTGATTCCCCGCCTCTGATTCCCCGTGTCTGATTTCCAGCCTCTGATTCCCTGCCTCTGATTACCCATGTCTGATTCACCGCCTCTGATTCCCCACCTCTGATTCCCCATCTCTGATTCCGCACATCCGATTCCCTGCCTCTGATTCCCCGCCTCTGATTCACCGCCTCTCATTCCCGGCCTCTGATTTCCCGCCTCTGATTCCCTGCCACTGATACCCCGCCCCTGATTCCCCACCTCTGATTCCCCATATCTGATTCCCCGCCTCTGTTTCCCCGCCTCTGATTCCCCGCCTCTGATTCCCCATATCTCATTCCCCGCCTCTGAATCCCCATCTCTGATTCCCGGACTCTGATTCCCCACCTCTTATTCCCGGCCTCTTATTCCCGGCATCTGATTCCGGCCTCTGATTCCCGGCCTCTGATTCCCTGCTTCTGATTCTGATTCCCTGCCTTTGATTCACCCATCTCTGATTCCGCACATCTAATTCCCTGCCTCTGATTCCCCACCTCTGATTCACCATATCTGATTCCAAGCCTCTGATTCCCTGCCTCTGATTCCCAACCTCTGATTCCCCACCTCTGATTCCCCATATCTGATTCCCCGCTCTGTTTCCCCGCCTCTGATTGCCCGCCTCTGTTTCCACATATCTGATTCCCGGCCTCTGATTCTCCACCTCTGATTCCCCGCCTCTGATTCCCTGCCTCTGATTCCCCATCTCCGATTCCGCACATCTGATTCCCTGCCTCTGATTCCCCGCCTCTGATTCCCCGCCTCTGATTCCCTGCCACTGATTCCCAACCTCTGATTCCCCACCTCTGATTCCCCATATCTGATTCCCCGCCTCTGTTTCCCCGCCTCTGATTCCCCTCCTCTGATTCCCCAACTCTAATTCCCCGCCTCTGATTCCCCAGCTCTGATTCCCCATGTTTGATTCCCTGCCTCTGATTCCCTGCCATGATTCCCCATCTCTGTTTCACCGCCTTTGATTCGCCACCTCTGATTCCCCATATCTGATTCCCCGCCTCTGTTTCCCCGCCTCTGATTCCCTGCCTCTGATTCCCAACCTCTGATTCCACACCTCTGATTCCCCATATCTGATTCCCCGCCTCTGTTTCCCCGCCTCTGATTCACCGCCCCTGTTTCCCCATATCTGATTCCCCGCCTCTGATTCCCCATATCTAAGTCCCCGCCTCTGATTCCCCAAATTTGATTCCCCACCTCTGATTCCCGGCCTCTTATTCCCGGCATCTGATTCCGGCCTCTGATTCCCGGCCTCTGATTCCCTGCTTCTGATTCTGATTCCCTGCCTCTGATTCCCCATCTCTGATTCCGTACATCTGATTCCCAGCCTCTGATTCCCTGCCTCTGATTCCCCATCTCCGATACCGCACATCTGATTCCCTGCCTCTGATTCCCAGCCTCTGATTCCCCGCCTCTGATTCCCTGCCGCTGATTCCCAACCTCTGATTCCCCACCTCTGATTCCCTATATTTGATTCCCCGCCTCTGTTTCCCTGCCTCTGATTCCCCTCCTCTGATTCCCAACTTCTAATTCCCCGCCTCTGATTCCCCATATCTGATTCCCCGCCTCTGTTTCCCCGCCTCTGATTCCCCGCCCCTGTTTCCCCATATCTGATTCCCCGCCTCTGATTCCCCATATCTAATTCCCCGCCTCTTATTCCCCAAATTTGATTCCCCACCTCTGATTCCCCAGCTCTGATTCCCCGCCTCTGATTCCCCGCATCTGATTCCCTGCATCTTATTCCCAGCCTCTGATTCCCTGCCTCTGATTCCCAACCTCAGATTCCCCACCTCTGATTCCCCATATCTGATTCCCCGCCTCTGTTTCCCCGCCTCTGATTCCCCGCCTCTGTTTCCCCATATCTGATTCCCCGCCTCTATTTGCCCGCCTCTGATTCCCCGCCTCTGTTTCCCCATATCTGATTCCCCGCCTCTGAATCCCCAACTCTGATTCCCTGCCTCTGATTCCCCATCTCCGATTCCGCACATCTGATTCCCTGCCTCTGATTCCCCGCCTCTGATTCCCCGCCTCTGATTCCCTGCCGCTGATTCCCAACCTCTGATTCCCCACCTCTGATTCCCCATATTTGATTCCCCGCCTCTGTTTCCCTGCCTCTGATTCCCCTCCTCTGATTCCCAACCTCTAATTCCCCGCCTCTGATTCCCCATATCTGATTCCCCACCTCTGATTCCCCATATCTGATTCCCCGCCTCTGTTTCCCCATATCTGATTCCCCGCCTCTGTTTCCCCATATCTAAGTCCCCGCCTCTGATTCCCCAACTCTGATTCCCCACCTCTGATTCCCCAGCTTTGATTACCCGCCTCTGATCCCCGCATCTGATTCCCTGCATCTGATTCCCAGCCTCTGATTCCCTGCCTCTGATTCCCAACCTCTGATTCCCCATATCTGATTCCCCGCCTCTGTTTCCACGCCTCTGATTCCCCGCCTCTGTTTCCCCATATCTGATTCCCCGCCTCTATTTGCCCACCTCTGATTCCCCACCTCTGTTTCCCCATATCTGATTCCCCGCCTCTGAATCCCCAACTCTGATTCCCTGCATCTAATTCCCCAGCTCTGATTCCCCGCCTCTGATTCCCCGTGTCTGATTTCCTGCCTCTGATTCCCCACCTCTGATTCCCCATCTCTGATTCCGCACATCCGATTCCCTGCCTCTGATTCCCCGCCTCTGATTCACCACCTCTGATTTCCGGCCTCTGATTTCCTGCCTCTGATTCCCTGCCACTGATACCCCGCCCCTGATACCCCACCTCTGATTCCCCATATCTGATTCCCCGCCTCTGTTTCCCCGCCTGTGATTCCCCGCCTCTGATTCCCCATATCTCATTCCCCGCCTCTGAAACCCCATCTCTGATTCCAGGACTCTGATTCCCCACCTCTGATTCCCGGCCTCTTATTCCCGGCATCTGATTCCGGCCTCTGATTCCCGGCCTCTAATTCCCTGCTTCTGATTCTGATTCCCTGCCTCTGATTCCCCATCTCTGATTCCGTACATCTGATTCCCTGCCTCTGATTCCCCACCTCTGATTCCCCATATCTGATTCCCCGCCTCTGTTTCCCCGCCTCTGATTCCCCGCCTCTGTTTCCCAATATCTAAGTCCCCGCCTCTGATTCCCCAACTCTGATTCCCCACCTCTGATTCCCAGCTCTGATTCCCCGCCTCTGATTCCAAGCCTCTGATTCCCTGCCTCTGATTCCCAACCTCTGATTCCCCACCTCTGATTCCCCATATCTGATTCCAAGGCTCTGTTTCCCCTCCTCTGATTCCCCGCCTCTGTTTCCCCATATCTGATTCCCGGCCTCTGATTCCCCACCTCTGATTCCCCGCCTCTGATTCCCTGCCTCTTATTCCCCATCTCCGATTCCGCACATCTGATTCCCTGCCTCTGATTCCCCGCGTTTGATTCCCTGCCTCTGATTCCCTGCCCTGATTCCCCATCTCTGTTTCACCACCTTTGATTCGCCACCTCTGATTCCCCATATCTGATTCCCCGCCTCTGTTTCCCCGCCTCTGATTCCCTGCCTCTGTTTCCCCGCCTCTGATTCCCCGCCTCTGTTTCCCCATATCTGATTCCCCGCCTCTATTTGCCCGCCTCTGATTCCCCGCCTCTGTTTCCCCATATCTGATTCTCCGCCTCTGAATCCCCAACTCTGATTCCCTGCCTCTAATTTCCCAGCTCTGATTCCCCGCCTCTGATTCCCCGTGTCTGATTTCCTGCCTCTGATTCCCCGCCTCTGATTACCCATGTCTGATTCACCGCCTCTTATTCCCCACCTCTGATTCCCCATCTCTGATTCCGCACATCCGATTCCCTGCCTCTGATTCCCCGCCTCTGATTCACTGCCTCTGCTTCCCCAGCTCTGATTGCCCGCCTCTGATTCCCCGCGTCTTATTCCCTGCTTCTGATTCTGATTCCCTGCCTCTGATTCCCCATCTCTGATTCCGCACATCTGATTCCCTGCCTCTGATTCCCCACCTCTGATTCCCCATATCTGATTCCCCGCCTCTGTTTCCCCGCCTCTGATTCCCCACCTCTTTTTCCCCATATCTAAGTCCCCGCCTCTGATTCCACAACTCTATTTCCCCACCTCTGATTCCCCAGCTCTGTTTCCCCGCCTCTGATCCCCGCATCTGATTCCCTGCATCTGATTCCCAGCCTCTGATTCCCTGCCTCTGATTCCCAACCTCTGATTCCCCACCACTGATTCCCCATATCTGATTCCCCGCCTCTGTTTCCACGCCTCTGATTCCCCGCCTCTGTTTCCCCATATCGGATTCCCCGTCTCTATTTGCCCACCTCTGGTTCCCCAACTCTATTTCCCCATATCTGATTCCCCGCCTCTGAATCCGCAACTCTGATTCCCTGCATCTAATTCCCCAGCTCTGATTCCCCGCCTCTGATTCCCCGTGTCTGATTTCCTGCCTCTGATTCCCTGCCTCTGATTACCCATGTCTGATTCACCGCCTCTGATTCCCCACCTCTGATTCCCCATCTCTGATTCCGCACATCCGATTCCCTGCCTCTGATTCCCCGCCTCTGATTCACCGCCTCTGATTCCCGGCCTCTGATTTCCCGCCTCTGATTCCCTGCCACTGATACCCCGCCCCTGATTCCCCACCTCTGATTCCCCATATCTGATTCCCCGCCTCTGTTTCCCCGCCTCTGATTCCCCGCCTCTGATTCCCCATATCTCATTCCCCGCCTCTGATTCCCCATCTCTGATTCCCGGACTCTGATTCCCCACCTCTTATTCCCGGCCTCTTATTCCAGGCATCTGATTCCGGCCTCTGATTCGCGGCCTCTGATTCCCTGATTCTGATTCTGATTCCCTGCCTTTGATTCCCCATCTCTGATTCCGCACATCTGATTCCCTGCCTCTGATTCCCCACCTCTGATTCCCCATATCTGATTCCCCGCCTCTGTTTCCCCGCCTCTGATTCCCCGCCTCTGTTTCCCAATATCTAAGCCCCCGCCTCTGATTCCCCAACTCTGATTCCCTGCATCTAATTCCCCAGCTCTGATTCCCCGCCTCTGATTCCCCGTGTCTGATTTCCTGCCTCTGATTCCCTGCCTCTGATTACCCATGTCTGATTCACCGCCTCTGATTCCCCACCTCTGATTCCCCATCTCTGATTCCGCACATCCGATTCCCTGCCTCTGATTCCCCGCCTCTGATTCACCGCCTCTCATTCCCGGCCTCTGATTTCCCGCCTCTGATTCCCTGCCACTGATACCCCGCCGCTGATTCCCCACCTCTGATTCCCCATATCTGATTCCCCGCCTCTGTTTCCCCGCCTCTGATTCCCCGCCTCTGATTCCCCATATCTCATTCCCCGCCTCTGAATCCCCATCTCTGATTCCCGGACTCTGATTCCCCACCTCTTATTCCCGGCCTCTTATTCCCGTCATCTGATTCCGGCCTCTGATTCCCGGCCTCTGATTCCCTGCTTCTGATTCTGATTCCCTGCCTTTGATTCACCCATCTCTGATTCCGCACATCTAATTCCCTGCCTCTGATTCCCCACCTCTGATTCACCATATCTGATTCCAAGCCTCTGATTCCCTGCCTCTGATTCCCAACCTCTGATTCCCCGCCTCTGATTCCCCATATCTGATTCCCCGCTCTGTTTCCCCGCCTCTGATTGCCCGCCTCTGTTTCCACATATCTGATTCCCGGCCTCTGATTCTCCACCTCTGATTCCCCGCCTCTGATTCCCTGCCTCTGATTCCCCATCTCCGATTCCGCACATCTGATTCCCTGCCTCTGATTCCCCGCCTCTGATTCCCCGCCTCTGATTCCCTGCCACTGATTCCCAACCTCTGATTCCCCACCTCTGATTCCCCATATCTGATTCCCCGCCTCTGTTTCCCCGCCTCTGATTCCCCTCCTCTGATTCCCCAACTCTAATTCCCCGCCTCTGATTCCCCAGCTCTGATTCCCCATGTTTGATTCCCTGCCTCTGATTCCCTGCCCTGATTCCCCATCTCTGTTTCACCGCCTTTGATTCGCCACCTCTGATTCCCCATATCTGATTCCCCGCCTCTGTTTCCCCGCCTCTGATTCCCTGCCTCTGATTCCCAACCTCTGATTCCACACCTCTGATTCCCCATATCTGATTCCCCGCCTCTGTTTCCCCGCCTCTGATTCCCCGCCCCTGTTTCCCCATATCTGATTCCCCGCCTCTGATTCCCCATATCTAAGTCCCCGCCTCTGATTCCCCAAATTTGATTCCCCACCTCTGATTCCCGGCCTCTTATTCCCGGCATCTGATTCCGGCCTCTGATTCCCGGCCTCTGATTCCCTGCTTCTGATTCTGATTCCCTGCCTCTGATTCCCCATCTCTGATTCCGTACATCTGATTCCCAGCCTCTGATTCCCTGCCTCTGATTCCCCATCTCCGATACCGCACATCTGATTCCCTGCCTCTCATTCCCAGCCTCTGATTCCCCGCCTCTGATTCCCTGCCGCTGATTCCCAACCTCTGATTCCCCACCTCTGATTCCCTATATTTGATTCCCCGCCTCTGTTTCCCTGCCTCTGATTCCCCTCCTCTGATTCCCAACTTCTAATTCCCCGCCTCTGATTCCCCATATCTGATTCCCCGCCTCTGTTTCCCCGCCTCTGATTCCCCGCCCCTGTTTCCCCATATCTGATTCCCCGCCTCTGATTCCCCATATCTAATTCCCCGCCTCTTATTCCCCAAATTTGATTCCCCACCTCTGATTCCCCAGCTCTGATTCCCCGCCTCTGATTCCCCGCATCTGATTCCCTGCATCTTATTCCCAGCCTCTGATTCCCTGCCTCTGATTCCCAACCTCAGATTCCCCACCTCTGATTCCCCATATCTGATTCCCCGCCTCTGTTTCCCCGCCTCTGATTCCCCGCCTCTGTTTCCCCATATCTGATTCCCCGCCTCTATTTGCCCGCCTCTGATTCCCCGCCTCTGTTTCCCCATATCTGATTCCCCGCCTCTGAATCCCCAACTCTGATTCCCTGCCTCTGATTCCCCATCTCCGATTCCGCACATCTGATTCCCTGCCTCTGATTCCCCGCCTCTGATTCCCCGCCTCTGATTCCCTGCCGCTGATTCCCAACCTCTGATTCCCCACCTCTGATTCCCCATATTTGATTCCCCGCCTCTGTTTCCCTGCCTCTGATTCCCCTCCTCTGATTCCCAACCTCTAATTCCCCGCCTCTGATTCCCCATATCTGATTCCCCACCTCTGATTCCCCATATCTGATTCCCCGCCTCTGTTTCCCCATATCTGATTCCCCGCCTCTGTTTCCCCATATCTAAGTCCCCGCCTCTGATTCCCCAACTCTGATTCCCCACCTCTGATTCCCCAGCTTTGATTCCCCGCCTCTGATCCCCGCATCTGATTCCCTGCATCTGATTCCCAGCCTCTGATTCCCTGCCTCTGATTCCCAACCTCTGATTCCCCATATCTGATTCCCCGCCTCTGTTTCCACGCCTCTGATTCCCCGCCTCTGTTTCCCCATATCTGATTCCCCGCCTCTATTTGCCCACCTCTGATTCCCCACCTCTGTTTCCCCATATCTGATTCCCCGCCTCTGAATCCCCAACTCTGATTCCCTGCATCTAATTCCCCAGCTCTGATTCCCCGCCTCTGATTCCCCGTGTCTGATTTCCTGCCTCTGATTCCCCACCTCTGATTCCCCATCTCTGATTCCGCACATCCGATTCCCTGCCTCTGATTCCCCGCCTCTGATTCACCACCTCTGATTTCCGGCCTCTGATTTCCTGCCTCTGATTCCCTGCCACTGATACCCCGCCCCTGATACCCCACCTCTGATTCCCCATATCTGATTCCCCGCCTCTGTTTCCCCGCCTGTGATTCCCCGCCTCTGATTCCCCATATCTCATTCCCCGCCTCTGAAACCCCATCTCTGATTCCCGGACTCTGATTCCCCACCTCTGATTCCCGGCCTCTTATTCCCGGCATCTGATTCCGGCCTCTGATTCCCGGCCTCTAATTCCCTGCTTCTGATTCTGATTCCCTGCCTCTGATTCCCCATCTCTGATTCCGTACATCTGATTCCCTGCCTCTGATTCCCCACCTCTGATTCCCCATATCTGATTCCCCGCCTCTGTTTCCCCGCCTCTGATTCCCCGCCTCTGTTTCCCAATATCTAAGTCCCCGCCTCTGATTCCCCAACTCTGATTCCCCACCTCTGATTCCCAGCTCTGATTCCCCGCCTCTGATTCCAAGCCTCTGATTCCCTGCCTCTGATTCCCAACCTCTGATTCCCCACCTCTGATTCCCCATATCTGATTCCAAGGCTCTGTTTCCCCTCCTCTGATTCCCCGCCTCTGTTTCCCCATATCTGATTCCCGGCCTCTGATTCCCCACCTCTGATTCCCCGCCTCTGATTCCCTGCCTCTTATTCCCCATCTCCGATTCCGCACATCTGATTCCCTGCCTCTGATTCCCCGCGTTTGATTCCCTGCCTCTGATTCCCTGCCCTGATTCCCCATCTCTGTTTCACCACCTTTGATTCGCCACCTCTGATTCCCCATATCTGATTCCCCGCCTCTGTTTCCCCGCCTCTGATTCCCTGCCTCTGTTTCCCCGCCTCTGATTCCCCGCCTCTGTTTCCCCATATCTGATTCCCCGCCTCTATTTGCCCGCCTCTGATTCCCCGCCTCTGTTTCCCCATATCTGATTCTCCGCCTCTGAATCCCCAACTCTGATTCCCTGCCTCTAATTTCCCAGCTCTGATTCCCCGCCTCTGATTCCCCGTGTCTGATTTCCTGCCTCTGATTCCCCGCCTCTGATTACCCATGTCTGATTCACCGCCTCTTATTCCCCACCTCTGATTCCCCATCTCTGATTCCGCACATCCGATTCCCTGCCTCTGATTCCCCGCCTCTGATTCACTGCCTCTGCTTCCCCAGCTCTGATTCCCCGCCTCTGATTCCCCGCGTCTTATTCCCTGCTTCTGATTCTGATTCCCTGCCTCTGATTCCCCATCTCTGATTCCGCACATCTGATTCCCTGCCTCTGATTCCCCACCTCTGATTCCCCATATCTGATTCCCCGCCTCTGTTTCCCCGCCTCTGATTCCCCACCTCTTTTTCCCCATATCTAAGTCCCCGCCTCTGATTCCACAACCCTATTTCCCCACCTCTGATTCCCCAGCTCTGTTTCCCCGCCTCTGATCCCCGCATCTGATTCCCTGCATCTGATTCCCAGCCTCTGATTCCCTGCCTCTGATTCCCAACCTCTGATTCCCCACCTCTGATTCCCCATATCTGATTCCCCGCCTCTGTTTCCACGCCTCTGATTCCCCGCCTCTGTTTCCCCATATCGGATTCCCCGTCTCTATTTGCCCACCTCTGGTTCCCCAACTCTATTTCCCCATATCTGATTCCCCGCCTCTGAATCCGCAACTCTGATTCCCTGCATCTAATTCCCCAGCTCTGATTCCCCGCCTCTGATTCCCCGTGTCTGATTTCCTGCCTCTGATTCCCTGCCTCTGATTACCCATGTCTGATTCACCGCCTCTGATTCCCCACCTCTGATTCCCCATCTCTGATTCCGCACATCCGATTCCCTGCCTCTGATTCCCCGCCTCTGATTCACCGCCTCTGATTCCCGGCCTCTGATTTCCCGCCTCTGATTCCCTGCCACTGATACCCCGCCCCTGATTCCCCACCTCTGATTCCCCATATCTGATTCCCCGCCTCTGTTTCCCCGCCTCTGATTCCCCGCCTCTGATTCCCCATATCTCATTCCCCGCCTCTGATTCCCCATCTCTGATTCCCGGACTCTGATTCCCCACCTCTTATTCCCGGCCTCTTATTCCAGGCATCTGATTCCGGCCTCTGATTCGCGGCCTCTGATTCCCTGATTCTGATTCTGATTCCCTGCCTTTGATTCCCCATCTCTGATTCCGCACATCTGATTCCCTGCCTCTGATTCCCCACCTCTGATTCCCCATATCTGATTCCCCGCCTCTGTTTCCCCGCCTCTGATTCCCCGCCTCTGTTTCCCAATATCTAAGCCCCCGCCTCTGATTCCCCAACTCCGATTCCCCACCTCTGATTCCCCAGCTCTGATTCCCCGCCTCTGATTCCCCGCATCTGATTCCCTGCATCTGATTCCAAGCCTCTGATTCCCTGCCTCTGATTCCCAAACTCTGATTCCCCACCTCTAATTCCCCATATCTGATTCCCCGCCTCTGTTTCCCCGCCTCTGATTCCCCGCCTCTGTTTCACCATATCTGATTCCCGGCCTCTGATTCCCCGCCTCTGTTTCCCCGCCTCTGATTTCTTGCCTCTGATTCCCCATCTCCGATTCCGCACCTCTGATTCCCTGCCTCTGATTCCCCGCCTCTGATTCCCCGCCTCTGATTCCCTGCCTCTGATTCCCAACCTCTGATTCCCCACCTCTGATTCCCCGTGTTTGATTCCCCGCCTCTGTTTCCCCGCCTCTGATTCCCCGCCTCTGATTCCCCAACTCTAATTCCCCGCCTCTGATTCCCCAGATCTGATTCCCTGCCTCTGTTTCCCCGCCTCTGATTCCCTGCCTCTGATTCCCAACCTCTGATTCCACACCTCTGATTCCCCATATCTGATTCCCCGCCTCTGTTTCCCCGCCTCTGATTCCCCGCCCCTGTTTCCCCATATCTGATTCCCCGCCTCTGATTCCCCAACTCTATTTCCCCACCTCTGATTCCCCAGCTCTGATTCCCCGCCTCTGATCCCCGCATCTGATTCCCTGCATCTGATACCCAGCCTCTGATTCCCTGCCTCTGATTCCCAACCTCTGATTCCCCACCTCTGATTCCCCATATCTGATTCCCCGCCTCTGTTTCCACGCCTCTGATTCCCCGCCTCTGTTTCCCCATATCGGATTCCCCGCCTCTATTTGCCCACCTCTGGTTCCCCACCTCTATTTCCCCATATCTGATTCCCCGCCTCTGAATCCCCAACTCTGATTCCCTGCATCTAATTCCCCAGCTCTGATTCCCCGCCTCTGATTCCCCGTGTCTGATTTCCTGCCTCTGATTCCCTGCCTCTGATTACCCATGTCTGATTCACCGCCTCTGATTCCCCACCTCTGATTCCCCATCTCTGATTCCGCACATCCGATTCCCTGCCTCTGATTCCCCGCCTCTGATTCACCGCCTCTCATTCCCGGCCTCTGATTTCCCGCCTCTGATTCCCTGCCACTGATACCCCGCCCCTGATTCCCCACCTCTGATTCCCCATATCTGATTCCCCGCCTCTGTTTCCCCGCCTCTGATTCCCCGCCTCTGATTCCCCATATCTCATTCCCCGCCTCTGAATCCCCATCTCTGATTCCCGGACTCTGATTCCCCACCTCTTATTCCCGGCCTCTTATTCCCGGCATCTGATTCCGGCCTCTGATTCCCGGCCTCTGATTCCCTGCTTCTGATTCTGATTCCCTGCCTTTGATTCACCCATCTCTGATTCCGCACATCTAATTCCCTGCCTCTGATTCCCCACCTCTGATTCACCATATCTGATTCCAAGCCTCTGATTCCCTGCCTCTGATTCCCAACCTCTGATTCCCCACCTCTGATTCCCCATATCTGATTCCCCGCTCTGTTTCCCCGCCTCTGATTGCCCGCCTCTGTTTCCACATATCTGATTCCCGGCCTCTGATTCTCCACCTCTGATTCCCCGCCTCTGATTCCCTGCCTCTGATTCCCCATCTCCGATTCCGCACATCTGATTCCCTGCCTCTGATTCCCCGCCTCTGATTCCCCGCCTCTGATTCCCTGCCACTGATTCCCAACCTCTGATTCCCTACCTCTGATTCCCCATATCTGATTCCCCGCCTCTGTTTCCCCGCCTCTGATTCCCCTCCTCTGATTCCCCAACTCTAATTCCCCGCCTCTGATTCCCCAGCTCTGATTCCCCATGTTTGATTCCCTGCCTCTGATTCCCTGCCCTGATTCCCCATCTCTGTTTCACCGCCTTTGATTCGCCACCTCTGATTCCCCATATCTGATTCCCCGCCTCTGTTTCCCCGCCTCTGATTCCCTGCCTCTGATTCCCAACCTCTGATTCCACACCTCTGATTCCCCAGCTCTGATTCCCCGCCTCTGATTCCCCGCGTCTTATTCCCTGCTTCTGATTCTGATTCCCTGCCTCTGATTCCCCATCTCTGATTCCGCACATCTGATTCCCTGCCTCTGATTCCCCACCTCTGATTCCCCATATCTGATTCCCCGCCTCTGTTTCCCCGCCTCTGATTCCCCACCTCTTTTTCCCCATATCTAAGTCCCCGCCTCTGATTCCACAACTCTATTTCCCCACCTCTGATTCCCCAGCTCTGTTTCCCCGCCTCTGATCCCCGCATCTGATTCCCTGCATCTGATTCCCAGCCTCTGATTCCCTGCCTCTGATTCCCAACCTCTGATTCCCCACCTCTGATTCCCCATATCTGATTCCCCGCCTCTGTTTCCACGCCTCTGATTCCCCGCCTCTGTTTCCCCATATCGGATTCCCCGTCTCTATTTGCCCACCTCTGGTTCCCCAACTCTATTTCCCCATATCTGATTCCCCGCCTCTGAATCCGCAACTCTGATTCCCTGCATCTAATTCCCCAGCTCTGATTCCCCGCCTCTGATTCCCCGTGTCTGATTTCCTGCCTCTGATTCCCTGCCTCTGATTACCCATGTCTGATTCACCGCCTCTGATTCCCCACCTCTGATTCCCCATCTCTGATTCCGCACATCCGATTCCCTGCCTCTGATTCCCCGCCTCTGATTCACCGCCTCTGATTCCCGGCCTCTGATTTCCCGCCTCTGATTCCCTGCCACTGATACCCCGCCCCTGATTCCCCACCTCTGATTCCCCATATCTGATTCCCCGCCTCTGTTTCCCCGCCTCTGATTCCCCGCCTCTGATTCCCCATATCTCATTCCCCGCCTCTGATTCCCCATCTCTGATTCCCGGACTCTGATTCCCCACCTCTTATTCCCGGCCTCTTATTCCAGGCATCTGATTCCGGCCTCTGATTCGCGGCCTCTGATTCCCTGATTCTGATTCTGATTCCCTGCCTTTGATTCCCCATCTCTGATTCCGCACATCTGATTCCCTGCCTCTGATTCCCCACCTCTGATTCCCCATATCTGATTCCCCGCCTCTGTTTCCCCGCCTCTGATTCCCCGCCTCTGTTTCCCAATATCTAAGCCCCCGCCTCTGATTCCCCAACTCCGATTCCCCACCTCTGATTCCCCAGCTCTGATTCCCCGCCTCTGATTCCCCGCATCTGATTCCCTGCATCTGATTCCAAGCCTCTGATTCCCTGCCTCTGATTCCCAAACTCTGATTCCCCACCTCTGTTTCCCCGCCTCTGATTTCTTGCCTCTGATTCCCCGCCTCTGTTTCCCCGCCTCTGATTTCTTGCCTCTGATTCCCCATCTCCGATTCCGCACCTCTGATTCCCTGCCTCTGATTCCCCCCCTCTGATTCCCCGCCTCTGATTCCCTGCCTCTGATTCCCAACCTCTGATTCCCCACCTCTGATTCCCCGTGTTTGATTCCCCGCCTCTGTTTCCCCGCCTCTGATTCCCCGCCTCTGATTCCCCAACTCTAATTCCCCGCCTCTGATTCCCCAGATCTGATTCCCTGCCTCTGTTTCCCCGCCTCTGATTCCCTGCCTCTGATTCCCAACCTCTGATTCCACACCTCTGATTCCCCATATCTGATTCCCCGCCTCTGTTTCCCCGCCTCTGATTCCCCGCCCCTGTTTCCCCATATCTGATTCCCCGCCTCTGATTCCCCAACTCTATTTCCCCACCTCTGATTCCCCAGCTCTGATTCCCCGCCTCTGATCCCCGCATCTGATTCCCTGCATCTGATACCCAGCCTCTGATTCCCTGCCTCTGATTCCCAACCTCTGATTCCCCACCTCTGATTCCCCATATCTGATTCCCCGCCTCTGTTTCCAAGCCTCTGATTCCCAGCCTCTGTTTCCCCATATCGGATTCCCCGCCTCTATTTGCCCACCTCTGGTTCCCCACCTCTATTTCCCCATATCTGATTCCCCGCCTCTGAATCCCCAACTCTGATTCCCTGCATCTAATTCCCCAGCTCTGATTCCCCGCTCTGTTTCCCCGCCTCTGATTGCCCGCCTCTGTTTCCACATATCTGATTCCCGGCCTCTGATTCTCCACCTCTGATTCCCCGCCTCTGATTCCCTGCCTCTGATTCCCCATCTCCGATTCCGCACATCTGATTCCCTGCCTCTGATTCCCCGCCTCTGATTCCCCGCCTCTGATTCCCTGCCACTGATTCCCAACCTCTGATTCCCCACCTCTGATTCCCCATATCTGATTCCCCGCCTCTGTTTCCCCGCCTCTGATTCCCCTCCTCTGATTCCCCAACTCTAATTCCCCGCCTCAGATTCCCCAGCTCTGATTCCCCATGTTTGATTCCCTGCCTCTGATTCCCTGCCCTGATTCCCCATCTCTGTTTCACCGCCTTTGATTCGCCACCTCTGATTCCCCATATCTGATTCCCCGCCTCTGTTTCCCCGCCTCTGATTCCCTGCCTCTGATTCCCAACCTCTGATTCCACACCTCTGATTCCCCATATCTGATTCCCCGCCTCTGTTTCCCCGCCTCTGATTCCCCGCCCCTGTTTCCCCATATCTGATTCCCCGCCTCTGATTCCCCATATCTAAGTCCCCGCCTCTGATTCCCCAAATTTGATTCCCCACCTCTGATTCCCGGCCTCTTATTCCCGGCATCTTATTCCGGCCTCTGATTCCCGGCCTCTGATTCCCTGCTTCTGATTCTGATTCCCTGCCTCTGATTCTCCATCTCTGATTCCGTACATCTGATTCCCAGCCTCTGATTCCCTGCCTCTGATTCCCCATCTCCGATACCGCACATCTGATTCCCTGCCTCTGATTCCCAGCCTCTGATTCCCCGCCTCTGATTCCCTGCCGCTGATTCCCAACCTCTGATTCCCCACCTCTGATTCCCTATATTTGATTCCCCGCCTCTGTTTCCCTGCCTCTGATTCCCCTCCTCTGATTCCCAACTTCTAATTCCCCGCCTCTGATTCCCCATATCTGATTCCCCGCCTCTGTTTCCCCGCCTCTGATTCCCCGCCCCTGTTTCCCCATATCTGATTCCCCGCCTCTGATTCCCCATATCTAATTCCCCGCCTCTTATTCCCCAAATTTGATTCCCCACCTCTGATTCCCCAGCTCTGATTCCCCGCCTCTGATTCCCCGCATCTGATTCCCTGCATCTTATTCCCAGCCTCTGATTCCCTGCCTCTGATTCCCAACCTCAGATTCCCCACATCTGATTCCCCATATCTGATTCCCCGCCTCTGTTTCCCCGCCTCTGATTCCCCGCCTCTGTTTCCCCATATCTGATTCCCCGCCTCTATTTGCCCGCCTCTGATTCCCCACCTCTGTTTCCCCATATCTGATTCCCCGCCTCTGAATCCCCAACTCTGATTCCCTGCCTCTGATTCCCCATCTCCGATTCCGCACATCTGATTCCCTGCCTCTGATTCCCCGCCTCTGATTCCCCGCCTCTGATTCCCTGCCGCTGATTCCCAACCTCTGATTCCCCACCTCTGATTCCCCATATTTGATTCCCCGCCTCTGTTTCCCTGCCTCTGATTCCCCTCCTCTGATTCCCAACCTCTAATTCCCCGCCTCTGATTCCCCATATCTGATTCCCCACCTCTGATTCCCCATATCTGATTCCCCGCCTCTGTTTCCCCATATCTGATTCCCCGCCTCTGTTTCCCCATATCTAAGTCCCCGCCTCTGATTCCCCAACTCTGATTCCCCACCTCTGATTCCCCAGCTTTGATTCCCCGCCTCTGATCCCCGCATCTGATTCCCTGCATCTGATTCCCAGCCTCTGATTCCCTGCCTCTGATTCCCAACCTCTGATTCCCCATATCTGATTCCCCGCCTCTGTTTCCACGCCTCTGATTCCCCGCCTCTGTTTCCCCATATCTGATTCCCCGCCTCTATTTGCCCACCTCTGATTCCCCACCTCTGTTTCCCCATATCTGATTCCCCGCCTCTGAATCCCCAACTCTGATTCCCTGCATCTAATTCCCCAGCTCTTATTCCCCGCCTCTGATTCCCCGTGTCTGATTTCCTGCCTCTGATTCCCCACCTCTGATTCCCCATCTCTGATTCCGCACATCCGATTCCCTGCCTCTGATTCCCCGCCTCTGATTCACCACCTCTGATTTCCGGCCTCTGATTTCCTGCCTCTGATTCCCTGCCACTGATACCCCGCCCCTGATACCCCACCTCTGATTCCCCATATCTGATTCCCCGCCTCTGTTTCCCCGCCTGTGATTCCCCGCCTCTGATTCCCCATATCTCATTCCCCGCCTCTGAAACCCCATCTCTGATTCCCGGACTCTGATTCCCCACCTCTGATTCCCGGCCTCTTATTCCCGGCATCTGATTCCGGCCTCTGATTCCCGGCCTCTAATTCCCCATCTCTGATTCCGTACATCTGATTCCCTGCCTCTGATTCCCCACCTCTGATTCCCCATATCTGATTCCCCGACTCTGTTTCCCCGCCTCTGATTCCACGCCTCTGTTTCCCAATATCTAAGTCCCCGCCTCTGATTCCCCAACTCTGATTCCCCACCTCTGATTCCCAGCTCTGATTCCCCGCCTCTGATTCCAAGCCTCTGATTCCCTGCCTCTGATTCCCAACCTCTGATTCCCCACCTCTGATTCCCCATATCTGATTCCAAGGCTCTGTTTCCCCGCCTCTGATTCCCCGCCTCTGTTTCCCCATATCTGATTCCCGGCCTCTGATTCCCCACCTCTGATTCCCCGCCTCTGATTCCCTGCCTCTTATTCCCCATCTCCGATTCCGCACATCTGATTCCCTGCCTCTGATTCCCCGCGTTTGATTCCCTGCCTCTGATTCCCTGCCCTGATTCCCCATCTCTGTTTCACCACCTTTGATTCGCCACCTCTGATTCCCCATATCTGATTCCCCGCCTCTGTTTCCCCGCCTCTGATTCCCTGCCTCTGATTCCCAACCTCTGATTCCACACCTCTGATTCCCCATATCTGATTCCCCGCCTCTGTTTCCCCGCCTCTGATTCCCCGCCCCTGTTTCCCCATATCTGATTCCCCGCCTCTGATTCCCCATATCTAAGTCCCCGCCTCTGATTCCCCAACTTTGATTCCCCACCTCTGATTCCCCAGCTCTGCTTCCCCGCCTCTGATTCCCCGCATCTGATTCCCTGCATCTGATTCCCAGCCTCTGATTCCCTGCCTCTGATTTCCAACCTCTGATTCCCCACCTCTGATTCCCCATATCTGATTCCCCGCCTCTGTTTCCTCGCCTCTGATTCCCCGCCTCTGTTTCCCCATATCTGATTCCCCGCCTCTATTTGCCCGCCTCTGATTCCCCGCCTCTGTTTCCCCATATCTGATTCTCCGCCTCTGAATCCCCAACTCTGATTCCCTGCCTCTAATTTCCCAGCTCTGATTCCCCGCCTCTGATTCCCCGTGTCTGATTTCCTGCCTCTGATTCCCCGCCTCTGATTACCCATGTCTGATTCACCGCCTCTTATTCCCCACCTCTGATTCCCCATCTCTGATTCCGCACATCCGATTCCCTGCCTCTGATTCCCCGCCTCTGATTCACTGCCTCTGCTTCCCCAGCTCTGATTCCCTGCCTCTGATTCCCCGCGTCTTATTCCCTGCTTCTGATTCTGATTCCCTGCCTCTGATTCCCCATCTCTGATTCCGCACATCTGATTCCCTGCCTCTGATTCCCCACCTCTGATTCCCCATATCTGATTCCCCGCCTCTGTTTCCCCGCCTCTGATTCCCCACCTCTTTTTCCCCATATCTAAGTCCCCGCCTCTGATTCCACAACTCTATTTCCCCACCTCTGATTCCCCAGCTCTGATTCCCCGCCTCTGATCCCCGCATCTGATTCCCTGCATCTGATTCCCAGCCTCTGATTCCCTGCCTCTGATTCCCAACCTCTGATTCCCCACCTCTGATTCCCCATATCTGATTCCCCGCCTCTGTTTCCACGCCTCTGATTCCCCGCCTCTGTTTCCCCATATCGGATTCCCCGTCTCTATTTGCCCACCTCTGGTTCCCCACCTCTATTTCCCCATATCAGATTCCCCGCCTCTGAATCCGCAACTCTGATTCCCTGCATCTAATTCCCCAGCTCTGATTCCCCGCCTCTGATTCCCCGTGTCTGATTTCCTGCCTCTGATTCCCTGCCTCTGATAACCCATGTCTGATTCACCGCCTCTGATTCCCCACCTCTGATTCCCCATCTCTGATTCCGCACATCCGATTCCCTGCCTCTGATTCCCCGCCTCTGATTCACCGCCTCTGATTCCCGGCCTCTGATTTCCCGCCTCTGATTCCCTGCCACTGATACCCCGCCCCTGATTCCCCACCTCTGATTCCCCATATCTGATTCCCCGCCTCTGTTTCCCCGCCTCTGATTCCCCGCCTCTGATTCCCCATATCTCATTCCACGCCTCTGATTCCCCATCCCTGATTCCCGGACTCTGATTCCCCACCTCTTATTCCCGGCCTCTTATTCCCGGCATCTGATTCCGGCCTCTGATTCGCGGCCTCTGATTCCCTGATTCTGATTCTGATTCCCTGCCTTTGATTCCCCATCTCTGATTCCGCACATCTGATTCCCTGCCTCTGATTCCCCACCTCTGATTCCCCATATCTGATTCCCCGCCTCTGTTTCCCCGCCTCTGATTCCCCGCCTCTGTTTCCCAATATCTAAGCCCCCGCCTCTGATTCCCCAACTCCGATTCCCCACCTCTGATTCCCCAGCTCTGATTCCCCGCCTCTGATTCCCCGCATCTGATTCCCTGCATCTGATTCCAAGCCTCTGATTCCCTGCCTCTGATTCCCAAACTCTGATTCCCCACCTCTAATTCCCCATATCTGATTCCCCGCCTCTGTTTCCCCGCCTCTGATTCCCCGCCTCTGTTTCACCATATCTGATTCCCGGCCTCTGATTCCCCGCCTCTGTTTCCCCGCCTCTGATTTCTTGCCTCTGATTCCCCATCTCCGATTCCGCACCTCTGATTCCCTGCCTCTGATTCCCCGCCTCTGATTCCCCGCCTCTGATTCCCTGCCTCTGATTCCCAACCTCTGATTCCCCACCTCTGATTCCCCGTGTTTGATTCCCCGCCTCTGTTTCCCCGCCTCTGATTCCCCGCCTCTGATTCCCCAACTCTAATTCCCCGCCTCTGATTCCCCAGATCTGATTCCCTGCCTCTGTTTCCCCGCCTCTGATTCCCTGCCTCTGATTCCCAACCTCTGATTCCACACCTCTGATTCCCCATATCTGATTCCCCGCCTCTGTTTCCCCGCCTCTGATTCCCCGCCCCTGTTTCCCCATATCTGATTCCCCGCCTCTGATCACCAACTCTATTTCCCCACCTCTGATTCCCCAGCTCTGATTCCCCGCCTCTGATCCCCGCATCTGATTCCCTGCATCTGATACCCAGCCTCTGATTCCCTGCCCCTGATTCCCCACCTCTGATTCCCCATATCTGATTCCCCGCCTCTGTTTCCCCATATCTCATTCCCCGCCTCTGAATCCCATCTCTGATTCCCGGACTCTGATTCCCCACCTCTGATTCCCGGCCTCTTATTCCCGGCATCTGATTCCGGCCTCTGATTCCCGGCCTCTGATTCCCTGCTTCTGATTCTGATTCCCTGCCTCTGATTCCCCATCTCTGATTCCGTACATCTGATTCCCTGCCTCTGATTCCCCACCTCTGATTCCCCATATCTGATTCCCCGCCTCTGTTTCCCCACCTCTGATTCCCCGCCTCTGTTTCCCAATATCTAAGTCCCCGCCTCTGATTCCCCAACTCTGATTCCCCACCTCTGATTCCCCAGCTTTGATTCCCCGCCTCTGATTCCACGCATCTGATTCCCTGCATCTGATTCCAAGCCTCTGATTCCCTGCCTCTGATTCCCAACCTCTGATTCCCCACCTCTGATTCCCCATATCTGATTCCCCGCTCTGTTTCCCCGCCTCTGATTGCCCGCCTCTGTTTCCACATATCTGATTCCCGGCCTCTGATTCTCCACCTCTGATTCCCCGCCTCTGTTTCCCCATATCTGATTCCCCGCCTCTATTTGCCCACCTCTGATTCCCCACCTCTGTTTCCCCATATCTGATTCCCCGCCTCTGAATCCCCAACTCTGATTCCCTGCATCTAATTCCCCAGCTCTGATTCCCCGCCTCTGATTCCCCGTGTCTGATTTCCTGCCTCTGATTCCCCACCTCTGATTCCCCGTGTCTGATTTCCTGCCTCTGATTCCCCACCTCTGATTCCCCATCTCTGATTCCGCACATCCGATTCCCTGCCTCTGATTCCCCGCCTCTGATTCACCACCTCTGATTTCCGGCCTCTGATTTCCTGCCTCTGATTCCCTGCCACTGATACCCCGCCCCTGATACCCCACCTCTGATTCCCCATATCTGATTCCCCGACTCTGTTTCCCCGCCTGTGATTCCCCGCCTCTGATTCCCCATATCTCATTCCCCGCCTCTGAAACCCCATCTCTGATTCCCTGCCTCTGATTCCCCATCTCCGATTCCGCACATCTGATTCCCTGCCTCTGATTCCCCGCCTCTGATTCCCCGCCTCTGATTCCCTGCCACTGATTCCCAATCTCTGATTCCCCACCTCTGATTCCCCATATCTGATTCCCCGCCTCTGTTTCCCCGCCTCTGATTGCCCTCCTCTGATTCCCCAACTCTAATTCCCCGCCTCTGATTCCCCAGCTCTGATTCCCCATGTTTGATTCCCTGCCTCTGATTCCCTGCCCTGATTCCCCATCTCTGTTTCACCGCCTTTGATTCGCCACCTCTGATTCCCCATATCTGATTCCCCGCCTCTGTTTCCCCGCCTCTGATTCCCTGCCTCTGATTCCCAACCCCTGATTCCACACCTCTGATTCCCCATATCTGATTCCCCGCCTCTGTTTCCCCGCCTCTGATTCCCCGCCCCTGTTTCCCCATATCTGATTCCCCGCCTCTGATTCCCCATATCTAAGTCCCCGCCTCTGATTCCCCAAATTTGATTCCCCACCTCTGATTCCCGGCATCTTATTCCCGGCATCTGATTCCGGCCTCTGATTCCCGGCCTCTGATTCCCTGCTTCTGATTCTGATTCCCTGCCTCTGATTCCCCATCTCTGATTCCGTACATCTGATTCCCCGCCTCTGATTCCCTGCCTCTGATTCCCCATCTCCGATACCGCACATCTGATTCCCTGCCTCTGATTCCCAGCCTCTGATTCCCCGCCTCTGATTCCCTGCCGCTGATTCCCAACCTCTGATTCCCCACCTCTGATTCCCTATATTTGATTCCCCGCCTCTGTTTCCCTGCCTCTGATTCCCCTCCTCTGATTCCCAACTTCTAATTCCCCGCCTCTGATTCCCCATATCTGATTCCCCGCCTCTGTTTCCCCGCCTCTGATTCCCCGCCCCTGTTTCCCCATATCTGATTCCCCGCCTCTGATTCCCCATATCTAATTCCCCGCCTCTTATTCCCCAAATTTGATTCCCCACCTCTGATTCCCCAGCTCTGATTCCCCGCCTCTGATTCCCCGCATCTGATTCCCTGCATCTTATTCCCAGCCTCTGATTCCCTGCCTCTGATTCCCAACCTCAGATTCCCCACCTCTGATTCCCCATATCTGATTCCCCGCCTCTGTTTCCCCGCCTCTGATTCCCCGCCTCTGTTTCCCCATATCTGATTCCCCGCCTCTATTTGCCCGCCTCTGATTCCCCGCCTCTGTTTCCCCATATCTGATTCCCCGCCTCTGAATCCCCAACTCTGATTCCCTGCCTCTGATTCCCCATCTCCGATTCCGCACATCTGATTCCCTGCCTCTGATTCCCCGCCTCTGATTCCCCGCCTCTGATTCCCTGCCGCTGATTCCCAACCTCTGATTCCCCACCTCTGATTCCCCATATTTGATTCCCCGCCTCTGTTTCCCTGCCTCTGATTCCCCTCCTCTGATTCCCAACCTCTAATTCCCCGCCTCTGATTCCCCATATCTGATTCCCCACCTCTGATTCCCCATATCTGATTCCCCGCCTCTGTTTCCCCATATCTGATTCCCCGCCTCTGTTTCCCCATATCTAAGTCCCCGCCTCTGATTCCCCAACTCTGATTCCCCACCTCTGATTCCCCAGCTCTGATTCCCCGCCTCTGATCCCCGCATCTGATTCCCTGCATCTGATTCCCAGCCTCTGATTCCCTGCCTCTGATTCCCAACCTCTGATTCCCCATATCTGATTCCCCGCCTCTGTTTCCACGCCTCTGATTCCCCGCCTCTGTTTCCCCATATCTGATTCCCCGCCTCTATTTGCCCACCTCTGATTCCCCACCTCTGTTTCCCCATATCTGATTCCCCGCCTCTGAATCCCCAACTCTGATTCCCTGCATCTAATTCCCCAGCTCTGATTCCCCGCCTCTGATTCCCCGTGTCTGATTTCCTGCCTCTGATTCCCCACCTCTGATTCCCCATCTCTGATTCCGCACATCCGATTCCCTGCCTCTGATTCCCCGCCTCTGATTCACCACCTCTGATTTCCGGCCTCTGATTTCCTGCCTCTGATTCCCTGCCACTGATACCCCGCCCCTGATACCCCACCTCTGATTCCCCATATCTGATTCCCCGACTCTGTTTCCCCGCCTGTGATTCCCCGCCTCTGATTCCCCATATCTCATTCCCCGCCTCTGAAACCCCATCTCTGATTCCCGGACTCTGATTCCCCACCTCTGATTCCCGGCCTCTTATTCCCGGCATCTGATTCCGGCCTCTGATTCCCGGCCTCTAATTCCCTGCTTCTGATTCTGATTCCCTGCCTCTGATTCCCCATCTCTGATTCCGTACATCTGATTCCCTGCCTCTGATTCCCCACCTCTGATTCCCCATATCTGATTCCCCGCCTCTGTTTCCCCGCCTCTGATTCCCCGCCTCTGTTTCCCAATATCTAAGTCCCCGCCTCTGATTCCCCAACTCTGATTCCCCACCTCTGATTCCCAGCTCTGATTCCCCGCCTCTGATTCCAAGCCTCTGATTCCCTGCCTCTGATTCCCAACCTCTGATTCCCCACCTCTGATTCCCCATATCTGATTCCAAGGCTCTGTTTCCCCGCCTCTTATTCCCCGCCTCTGTTTCCCCATATCTGATTCCCGGCCTCTGATTCCCCACCTCAGATTCCCCGCCTCTGATTCCCTGCCTCTTATTCCCCATCTCCGATTCCGCACATCTGATTCCCTGCCTCTGATTCCCCGCGTTTGATTCCCTGCCTCTGATTCCCTGCCCTGATTCCCCATCTCTGTTTCACCACCTTTGATTCGCCACCTCTGATTCCCCATATCTGATTCCCCGCCTCTGTTTCCCCGCCTCTGATTCCCTGCCTCTGATTCCCAACCTCTGATTCCACACCTCTGATTCCCCATATCTGATTCCCCGCCTCTGTTTCCCCGCCTCTGATTCCCCGCCCATGTTTCCCCATATCTGATTCCCCGCCTCTGATTCCCCATATCTAAGTCCCCGCCTCTGATTCCCCAACTTTGATTCCACACCTCTGATTCCCCAGCTCTGATTCCCCGCCTCTGATTCCCCGCATCTGATTCCCTGCATCTGATTCCCAGCCTCTGATTCCCTGCCTCTGATTCCCAACCTCTGATTCCCCACCTCTGATTCCCCATATCTGATTCCCCGCCTCTGTTTCCTCGCCTCTGATTCCCCGCCTCTGTTTCCCCATATCTGATTCCCCGCCTCTATTTGCCCGCCTCTGATTCCCCGCCTCTGTTTCCCCATATCTGATTCTCCGCCTCTGAATCCCCAACTCTGATTCCCTGCCTCTAATTTCCCAGCTCTGATTCCCCACCTCTGATTCCCCGTGTCTGATTTCCTGCCTCTGATTCCCCGCCTCTGATTACCCATGTCTGATTCACCGCCTCTTATTCCCCACCTCTGATTCCCCATCTCTGATTCCGCACATCCGATTCCCTGCCTCTGATTCCCCGCCTCTGATTCACTGCCTCTGCTTCCCCAGCTCTGATTCCCCGCCTCTGATTCCCCGCGTCTTATTCCCTGCTTCAAATTCTGATTCCCTGCCTCTGATTCCCCATCTCTGATTCTGCACATCTGATTCCCTGCCTCTGATTCCCCACCTCTGATTCCCCATATCTGATTCCCCGCCTCTGTTTCCCCGCCTCTGATTCCCCACCTCTTTTTCCCCATATCTAAGTCCCCGCCTCTGATTCCACAACTCTATTTCCCCACCTCTGATTCCCCAGCTCTGTTTCCCCGCCTCTGATCCCCGCATCTGATTCCCTGCATCTGATTCCCAGCCTCTGATTCCCTGCCTCTGATTCCCAACCGCTGATTCCCCACCTCTGATTCCCCATATCTGATTCCCCGCCTCTGTTTCCACGCCTCTGATTCCCCGCCTCTGTTTCCCCATATCGGATTCCCCGTCTCTATTTGCCCACCACTGGTTCCCCACCTCTATTTCCCCATATCTGATTCCCCGCCTCTGAATCCGCAACTCTGATTCCCTGCATCTAATTCCCCAGCTCTGATTCCCCGCCTCTGATTCCCCGTGTCTGATTTCCTGCCTCTGATTCCCTGCCTCTGATTACCCATGTCTGATTCACCGCCTCTGATTCCCCACCTCTGATTCCCCATCTCTGATTCCGCACATCCGATTCCCTGCCTCTGATTCCCCGCCTCTGATTCACCGCCTCTGATTCCCGGCCTCTGATTTCCCGCCTCTGATTCCCTGCCACTGATACCCCGCCCCTGATTCCCCACCTCTGATTCCCCATATCTGATTCCCCGCCTCTGTTTCCCCGCCTCTGATTCCCCGCCTCTGATTCCCCATATCTCATTCCCCGCCTCTGATTCCCCATCTCTGATTCCCGGACTCTGATTCCCCACCTCTTATTCCCGGCCTCTTATTCCCGGCATCTGATTCCGGCCTCTGATTCGCGGCCTCTGATTCCCTGATTCTGATTCTGATTCCCTGCCTTTGATTCCCCATCTCTGATTCCGCACATCTGATTCCCTGCCTCTGATTCCCCACCTCTGATTCCCCATATCTGATTCCCCGCCTCTGTTTCCCCGACTCTGATTCCCCGCCTCTGTTTCCCAATATCTAAGCCCCCGCCTCTGATTCCCCAACTCCGATTCCCCACCTCTGATTCCCCAGCTCTGATTCCCCGCCTCTGATTCCCCGCATCTGATACCCTGCATCTGATTCCAAGCCTCTGATTCCCTGCCTCTGATTCCCAAACTCTGATTCCCCACCTCTAATTCCCCATATCTGATTCCCCGCCTCTGTTTCCCCGCCTCTGATTCCCCGCCTCTGTTTCACCATATCTGATTCCCGGCCTCTGATTCCCCGCCTCTGTTTCCCCGCCTCTGATTTCTTGCCTCTGATTCCCCATCTCCGATTCCGCACCTCTGATTCCCTGCCTCTGATTCCCCGCCTCTGATTCCCCGCCTCTGATTCCCTGCCTCTGATTCCCAACCTCTGATTCCCCACCTCTGATTCCCCGTGTTTGATTCCCCGCCTCTGTTTCCCCGCCTCTGATTCCCCGCCTCTGATTCCCCAACTCTAATTCCCCGCCTCTGATTCCCCAGATCTGATTCCCTGCCTCTGTTTCCCCGCCTCTGATTCCCTGCCTCTGATTCCCAACCTCTGATTCCACACCTCTGATTCCCCATATCTGATTCCCCGCCTCTGTTTCCACGCCTCTGATTCCACGCCCCTGTTTCCCCATATCTGATTCCCCGCCTCTGATTCCCCAACTCTATTTCCCAACCTCTGATTCCCCAGCTCTGATTCCCCGCCTCTGATCCCCGCATCTGATTCCCTGCATCTGATACCCAGCCTCTGATTCCCTGCCTCTGATTCCCAACCTCTGATTCCCCACCTCTGATTCCCCATATCTGATTCCCCGCCTCTGTTTCCACGCCTCTGATTCCCCGCCTCTGTTTCCCCATATCGGATTCCCCGCCTCTGATTACCCATGTCTGATTCACCGCCTCTTATTCCCCACCTCTGATTCCCCAACTCTGATTCCCTGCCTCTGATTCCCCATCTCCGATTCCGCACATCTGATTCCCTGCCTCTGATTCCCCGCCTCTGATTCCCCGCCTCTGATTCCCTGCCGCTGATTCCCAACCTCTGATTCCCCACCTCTGATTCCCCATATTTGATTCCCCGCCTCTGTTTCCCTGCCTCTGATTCCCCTCCTCTGATTCCCAACCTCTAATTCCCCGCCTCTGATTCCCCATATCTGATTCCCCACCTCTGATTCCCCATATCTGATTCCCCGCCTCTGTTTCCCCATATCTGATTCCCCGCCTCTGTTTCCCCATATCTAAGTCCCCGCCTCTGATTCCCCAACTCTGATTCCCCACCTCTGATTCCCCAGCTCTGATTCCCCGCCTCTGATCCCCGCATCTGATTCCCTGCATCTGATTCCCAGCCTCTGATTCCCTGCCTCTGATTCCCAACCTCTGATTCCCCATATCTGATTCCCCGCCTCTGTTTCCACGCCTCTGATTCCCCGCCTCTGTTTCCCCATATCTGATTCCCCGCCTCTATTTGCCCACCTCTGATTCCCCACCTCTGTTTCCCCATATCTGATTCCCCGCCTCTGAATCCCCAACTCTGATTCCCTGCATCTAATTCCCCAGCTCTGATTCCCCGCCTCTGATTCCCCGTGTCTGATTTCCTGCCTCTGATTCCCCACCTCTGATTCCCCATCTCTGATTCCGCACATCCGATTCCCTGCCTCTGATTCCCCGCCTCTGATTCACCACCTCTGATTTCCGGCCTCTGATTTCCTGCCTCTGATTCCCTGCCACTGATACCCCGCCCCTGATACCCCACCTCTGATTCCCCATATCTGATTCCCCGACTCTGTTTCCCCGCCTGTGATTCCCCGCCTCTGATTCCCCATATCTCATTCCCCGCCTCTGAAACCCCATCTCTGATTCCCGGACTCTGATTCCCCACCTCTGATTCCCGGCCTCTTATTCCCGGCATCTGATTCCGGCCTCTGATTCCCGGCCTCTAATTCCCTGCTTCTGATTCTGATTCCCTGCCTCTGATTCCCCATCTCTGATTCCGTACATCTGATTCCCTGCCTCTGATTCCCCACCTCTGATTCCCCATATCTGATTCCCCGCCTCTGTTTCCCCGCCTCTGATTCCCCGCCTCTGTTTCCCAATATCTAAGTCCCCGCCTCTGATTCCCCAACTCTGATTCCCCACCTCTGATTCCCAGCTCTGATTCCCCGCCTCTGATTCCAAGCCTCTGATTCCCTGCCTCTGATTCCCAACCTCTGATTCCCCACCTCTGATTCCCCATATCTGATTCCAAGGCTCTGTTTCCCCGCCTCTTATTCCCCGCCTCTGTTTCCCCATATCTGATTCCCGGCCTCTGATTCCCCACCTCTGATTCCCCGCCTCTGATTCCCTGCCTCTTATTCCCCATCTCCGATTCCGCACATCTGATTCCCTGCCTCTGATTCCCCGCGTTTGATTCCCTGCCTCTGATTCCCTGCCCTGATTCCCCATCTCTGTTTCACCACCTTTGATTCGCCACCTCTGATTCCCCATATCTGATTCCCCGCCTCTGTTTCCCCGCCTCTGATTCCCTGCCTCTGATTCCCAACCTCTGATTCCACACCTCTGATTCCCCATATCTGATTCCCCGCCTCTGTTTCCCCGCCTCTGATTCCCCGCCCATGTTTCCCCATATCTGATTCCCCGCCTCTGATTCCCCATATCTAAGTCCCCGCCTCTGATTCCCCAACTTTGATTCCACACCTCTGATTCCCCAGCTCTGATTCCCCGCCTCTGATTCCCCGCATCTGATTCCCTGCATCTGATTCCCAGCCTCTGATTCCCTGCCTCTGATTCCCAACCTCTGATTCCCCACCTCTGATTCCCCATATCTGATTCCCCGCCTCTGTTTCCTCGCCTCTGATTCCCCGCCTCTGTTTCCCCATATCTGATTCCCCGCCTCTATTTGCCCGCCTCTGATTCCCCGCCTCTGTTTCCCCATATCTGATTCTCCGCCTCTGAATCCCCAACTCTGATTCCCTGCCTCTAATTTCCCAGCTCTGATTCCCCACCTCTGATTCCCCGTGTCTGATTTCCTGCCTCTGATTCCCCGCCTCTGATTACCAATGTCTGATTCACCGCCTCTTATTCCCCACCTCTGATTCCCCATCTCTGATTCCGCACATCCGATTCCCTGCCTCTGATTCCCCGCCTCTGATTCACTGCCTCTGCTTCCCCAGCTCTGATTCCCCGCCTCTGATTCCCCGCGTCTTATTCCCTGCTTCAAATTCTGATTCCCTGCCTCTGATTCCCCATCTCTGATTCTGCACATCTGATTCCCTGCCTCTGATTCCCCACCTCTGATTCCCCATATCTGATTCCCCGCCTCTGTTTCCCCGCCTCTGATTCCCCACCTCTTTTTCCCCATATCTAAGTCCCCGCCTCTGATTCCACAACTCTATTTCCCCACCTCTGATTCCCCAGCTCTGTTTCCCCGCCTCTGATCCCCGCATCTGATTCCCTGCATCTGATTCCCAGCCTCTGATTCCCTGCCTCTGATTCCCAACCGCTGATTCCCCACCTCTGATTCCCCATATCTGATTCCCCGCCTCTGTTTCCACGCCTCTGATTCCCCGCCTCTGTTTCCCCATATCGGATTCCCCGTCTCTATTTGCCCACCACTGGTTCCCCACCTCTATTTCCCCATATCTGATTCCCCGCCTCTGAATCCGCAACTCTGATTCCCTGCATCTAATTCCCCAGCTCTGATTCCCCGCCTCTGATTCCCCGTGTCTGATTTCCTGCCTCTGATTCCCTGCCTCTGATTACCCATGTCTGATTCACCGCCTCTGATTCCCCACCTCTGATTCCCCATCTCTGATTCCGCACATCCGATTCCCTGCCTCTGATTCCCCGCCTCTGATTCACCGCCTCTGATTCCCGGCCTCTGATTTCCCGCCTCTGATTCCCTGCCACTGATACCCCGCCCCTGATTCCCCACCTCTGATTCCCCATATCTGATTCCCCGCCTCTGTTTCCCCGCCTCTGATTCCCCGCCTCTGATTCCCCATATCTCATTCCCCGCCTCTGATTCCCCATCTCTGATTCCCGGACTCTGATTCCCCACCTCTTATTCCCGGCCTCTTATTCCCGGCATCTGATTCCGGCCTCTGATTCGCGGCCTCTGATTCCCTGATTCTGATTCTGATTCCCTGCCTTTGATTCCCCATCTCTGATTCCGCACATCTGATTCCCTGCCTCTGATTCCCCACCTCTGATTCCCCATATCTGATTCCCCGCCTCTGTTTCCCCGACTCTGATTCCCCGCCTCTGTTTCCCAATATCTAAGCCCCCGCCTCTGATTCCCCAACTCCGATTCCCCACCTCTGATTCCCCAGCTCTGATTCCCCGCCTCTGATTCCCCGCATCTGATTCCCTGCATCTGATTCCAAGCCTCTGATTCCCTGCCTCTGATTCCCAAACTCTGATTCCCCACCTCTAATTCCCCATATCTGATTCCCCGCCTCTGTTTCCCCGCCTCTGATTCCCCGCCTCTGTTTCACCATATCTGATTCCCGGCCTCTGATTCCCCGCCTCTGTTTCCCCGCCTCTGATTTCTTGCCTCTGATTCCCCATCTCCGATTCCGCACCTCTGATTCCCTGCCTCTGATTCCCCGCCTCTGATTCCCCGCCTCTGATTCCCTGCCTCTGATTCCCAACCTCTGATTCCCCACCTCTGATTCCCCGTGTTTGATTCCCCGCCTCTGTTTCCCCGCCTCTGATTCCCCGCCTCTGATTCCCCAACTCTAATTCCCCGCCTCTGATTCCCCAGATCTGATTCCCTGCCTCTGTTTCCCCGCCTCTGATTCCCTGCCTCTGATTCCCAACCTCTGATTCCACACCTCTGATTCCCCATATCTGATTCCCCGCCTCTGTTTCCACGCCTCTGATTCCCCGCCCCTGTTTCCCCATATCTGATTCCCCGCCTCTGATTCCCCAACTCTATTTCCCAACCTCTGATTCCCCAGCTCTGATTCCCCGCCTCTGATCCCCGCATCTGATTCCCTGCATCTGATACCCAGCCTCTGATTCCCTGCCTCTGATTCCCAACCTCTGATTCCCCACCTCTGATTCCCCATATCTGATTCCCCGCCTCTGTTTCCACGCCTCTGATTCCCCGCCTCTGTTTCCCCATATCGGATTCCCCGCCTCTATTTGCCCACCTCTGGTTCCCCACCTCTATTTCCCCATATCTGATTCCCCGCCTCTGAATCCCCAACTCTGATTCCCTGCATCTAATTCCCCAGCTCTGATTCCCCGCCTCTGATTCCCCGTGTCTGATTTCCTGCCTCTGATTCCCTGCCTCTGATTACCCATGTCTGATTCACCGCCTCTGATTCCCCACCTCTGATTCCCCATCTCTGATTCCGCACATCCGATTCCCTGCCTCTGATTCCCCGCCTCTGATTCACCGCCTCTCATTCCCGGCCTCTGATTTCCCGCCTCTGATTCCCTGCCACTGATACCCCGCCCCTGATTCTCCACCTCTGATTCCCCATATCTGATTCCCCGCCTCTGTTTCCCCGCCTCTGATTCCCCGCCTCTGATTCCCCATATCTCATTCCCCGCCTCTGAATCCCCATCTCTGATTCCCGGACTCTGATTCCCCACCTCTTATTCCCGGCCTCTTATTCCCTGCATCTAATTCCGGCCTCTGATTCCCGACCTCTGATTCCCTGCTTCTGATTCTGATTCCCTGCCTTTGATTCACCCATCTCTGATTCCGCACATCTAATTCCCTGCCTCTGATTCCCCACCTCTGATTCACCATATCTGATTCCCCGCCTCTGTTTCCCCGCCTCTGATTCCCCGCCTCTGTTTCCCAATATCTAAGCCCCCGCCTCTGATTCCCCAACTCCGATTCCCCACCTCTGACTCCCCAGCTCTGATTCCCCGCCTCTGATTCCCCGCATCTGATTCCCTGCATCTGATTCCAAGCCTCTGATTCCCTGCCTCTGATTCCCAAACTCTGATTTCCCACTTCTAATTCCCCATATCTGATTCCCCGCCTCTGTTTCCCCGCCTCTGATTCCCCGCCTCTGTTTCACCATATCTGATTCCCGGCCTCTGATTCCCCGCCTCTGTTTCCCCGCCTCTGATTTCTTGCCTCTGATTCCCCATCTCCGATTCCGCACCTCTGATTCCCTGCCTCTGATTCCCCGCCTCTGATTCCCCGCCTCTGATTCCCTGCCTCTGATTCCCAACCTCTGATTCCCCACCTCTGATTCCCCAACTCTGATTCCCCACCTCTGATTCCCCAGCTCTGATTCCCCGCCTCTGATCCCCGCATCTGATTCCCTGCATCTGATTCCCAGCCTCTGATTCCCTGCCTCTGATTCCCAACCTCTGATTCCCCATATCTGATTCCCCGCCTCTGTTTCCACGCCTCTGATTCCCCGCCTCTGTTTCCCCATATCTGATTCCCCGCCTCTATTTGCCCACCTCTGATTCCCCACCTCTGTTTCCCCATATCTGATTCCCCGCCTCTGAATCCCCAACTCTGATTCCCTGCATCTAATTCCCCAGCTCTGATTCCCCGCCTCTGATTCCCCGTGTCTGATTTCCTGCCTCTGATTCCCCACCTCTGATTCCCCATCTCTGATTCCGCACATCCGATTCCCTGCCTCTGATTCCCCGCCTCTGATTCACCACCTCTGATTTCCGGCCTCTGATTTCCTGCCTCTGATTCCCTGCCACTGATACCCCGCCCCTGATACCCCACCTCTGATTCCCCATATCTGATTCCCCGACTCTGTTTCCCCGCCTGTGATTCCCCGCCTCTGATTCCCCATATCTCATTCCCCGCCTCTGAAACCCCATCTCTGATTCCCGGACTCTGATTCCCCACCTCTGATTCCCGGCCTCTTATTCCCGGCATCTGATTCCGGCCTCTGATTCCCGGCCTCTAATTCCCTGCTTCTGATTCTGATTCCCTGCCTCTGATTCCCCATCTCTGATTCCGTACATCTGATTCCCTGCCTCTGATTCCCCACCTCTGATTCCCCATATCTGATTCCCCGCCTCTGTTTCCCCGCCTCTGATTCCCCGCCTCTGTTTCCCAATATCTAAGTCCCCGCCTCTGATTCCCCAACTCTGATTCCCCACCTCTGATTCCCAGCTCTGATTCCCCGCCTCTGATTCCAAGCCTCTGATTCCCTGCCTCTGATTCCCAACCTCTGATTCCCCACCTCTGATTCCCCATATCTGATTCCAAGGCTCTGTTTCCCCGCCTCTTATTCCCCGCCTCTGTTTCCCCATATCTGATTCCCGGCCTCTGATTCCCCACCTCAGATTCCCCGCCTCTGATTCCCTGCCTCTTATTCCCCATCTCCGATTCCGCACATCTGATTCCCTGCCTCTGATTCCCCGCGTTTGATTCCCTGCCTCTGATTCCCTGCCCTGATTCCCCATCTCTGTTTCACCACCTTTGATTCGCCACCTCTGATTCCCCATATCTGATTCCCCGCCTCTGTTTCCCCGCCTCTGATTCCCTGCCTCTGATTCCCAACCTCTGATTCCACACCTCTGATTCCCCATATCTGATTCCCCGCCTCTGTTTCCCCGCCTCTGATTCCCCGCCCATGTTTCCCCATATCTGATTCCCCGCCTCTGATTCCCCATATCTAAGTCCCCGCCTCTGATTCCCCAACTTTGATTCCACACCTCTGATTCCCCAGCTCTGATTCCCCGCCTCTGATTCCCCGCATCTGATTCCCTGCATCTGATTCCCAGCCTCTGATTCCCTGCCTCTGATTCCCAACCTCTGATTCCCCACCTCTGATTCCCCATATCTGATTCCCCGCCTCTGTTTCCTCGCCTCTGATTCCCCGCCTCTGTTTCCCCATATCTGATTCCCCGCCTCTATTTGCCCGCCTCTGATTCCCCGCCTCTGTTTCCCCATATCTGATTCTCCGCCTCTGAATCCCCAACTCTGATTCCCTGCCTCTAATTTCCCAGCTCTGATTCCCCACCTCTGATTCCCCGTGTCTGATTTCCTGCCTCTGATTCCCCGCCTCTGATTACCCATGTCTGATTCACCGCCTCTTATTCCCCACCTCTGATTCCCCATCTCTGATTCCGCACATCCGATTCCCTGCCTCTGATTCCCCGCCTCTGATTCACTGCCTCTGCTTCCCCAGCTCTGATTCCCCGCCTCTGATTCCCCGCGTCTTATTCCCTGCTTCAAATTCTGATTCCCTGCCTCTGATTCCCCATCTCTGATTCTGCACATCTGATTCCCTGCCTCTGATTCCCCACCTCTGATTCCCCATATCTGATTCCCCGCCTCTGTTTCCCCGCCTCTGATTCCCCACCTCTTTTTCCCCATATCTAAGTCCCCGCCTCTGATTCCACAACTCTATTTCCCCACCTCTGATTCCCCAGCTCTGTTTCCCCGCCTCTGATCCCCGCATCTGATTCCCTGCATCTGATTCCCAGCCTCTGATTCCCTGCCTCTGATTCCCAACCGCTGATTCCCCACCTCTGATTCCCCATATCTGATTCCCCGCCTCTGTTTCCACGCCTCTGATTCCCCGCCTCTGTTTCCCCATATCGGATTCCCCGTCTCTATTTGCCCACCACTGGTTCCCCACCTCTATTTCCCCATATCTGATTCCCCGCCTCTGAATCCGCAACTCTGATTCCCTGCATCTAATTCCCCAGCTCTGATTCCCCGCCTCTGATTCCCCGTGTCTGATTTCCTGCCTCTGATTCCCTGCCTCTGATTACCCATGTCTGATTCACCGCCTCTGATTCCCCACCTCTGATTCCCCATCTCTGATTCCGCACATCCGATTCCCTGCCTCTGATTCCCCGCCTCTGATTCACCGCCTCTGATTCCCGGCCTCTGATTTCCCGCCTCTGATTCCCTGCCACTGATACCCCGCCCCTGATTCCCCACCTCTGATTCCCCATATCTGATTCCCCGCCTCTGTTTCCCCGCCTCTGATTCCCCGCCTCTGATTCCCCATATCTCATTCCCCGCCTCTGATTCCCCATCTCTGATTCCCGGACTCTGATTCCCCACCTCTTATTCCCGGCCTCTTATTCCCGGCATCTGATTCCGGCCTCTGATTCGCGGCCTCTGATTCCCTGATTCTGATTCTGATTCCCTGCCTTTGATTCCCCATCTCTGATTCCGCACATCTGATTCCCTGCCTCTGATTCCCCACCTCTGATTCCCCATATCTGATTCCCCGCCTCTGTTTCCCCGACTCTGATTCCCCGCCTCTGTTTCCCAATATCTAAGCCCCCGCCTCTGATTCCCCAACTCCGATTCCCCACCTCTGATTCCCCAGCTCTGATTCCCCGCCTCTGATTCCCCGCATCTGATACCCTGCATCTGATTCCAAGCCTCTGATTCCCTGCCTCTGATTCCCAAACTCTGATTCCCCACCTCTAATTCCCCATATCTGATTCCCCGCCTCTGTTTCCCCGCCTCTGATTCCCCGCCTCTGTTTCACCATATCTGATTCCCGGCCTCTGATTCCCCGCCTCTGTTTCCCCGCCTCTGATTTCTTGCCTCTGATTCCCCATCTCCGATTCCGCACCTCTGATTCCCTGCCTCTGATTCCCCGCCTCTGATTCCCCGCCTCTGATTCCCTGCCTCTGATTCCCAACCTCTGATTCCCCACCTCTGATTCCCCGTGTTTGATTCCCCGCCTCTGTTTCCCCGCCTCTGATTCCCCGCCTCTGATTCCCCAACTCTAATTCCCCGCCTCTGATTCCCCAGATCTGATTCCCTGCCTCTGTTTCCCCGCCTCTGATTCCCTGCCTCTGATTCCCAACCTCTGATTCCACACCTCTGATTCCCCATATCTGATTCCCCGCCTCTGTTTCCACGCCTCTGATTCCACGCCCCTGTTTCCCCATATCTGATTCCCCGCCTCTGATTCCCCAACTCTATTTCCCAACCTCTGATTCCCCAGCTCTGATTCCCCGCCTCTGATCCCCGCATCTGATTCCCTGCATCTGATACCCAGCCTCTGATTCCCTGCCTCTGATTCCCAACCTCTGATTCCCCACCTCTGATTCCCCATATCTGATTCCCCGCCTCTGTTTCCACGCCTCTGATTCCCCGCCTCTGTTTCCCCATATCGGATTCCCCGCCTCTGATTACCCATGTCTGATTCACCGCCTCTTATTCCCCACCTCTGATTCCCCAACTCTGATTCCCTGCCTCTGATTCCCCATCTCCGATTCCGCACATCTGATTCCCTGCCTCTGATTCCCCGCCTCTGATTCCCCGCCTCTGATTCCCTGCCGCTGATTCCCAACCTCTGATTCCCCACCTCTGATTCCCCATATTTGATTCCCCGCCTCTGTTTCCCTGCCTCTGATTCCCCTCCTCTGATTCCCAACCTCTAATTCCCCGCCTCTGATTCCCCATATCTGATTCCCCACCTCTGATTCCCCATATCTGATTCCCCGCCTCTGTTTCCCCATATCTGATTCCCCGCCTCTGTTTCCCCATATCTAAGTCCCCGCCTCTGATTCCCCAACTCTGATTCCCCACCTCTGATTCCCCAGCTCTGATTCCCCGCCTCTGATCCCCGCATCTGATTCCCTGCATCTGATTCCCAGCCTCTGATTCCCTGCCTCTGATTCCCAACCTCTGATTCCCCATATCTGATTCCCCGCCTCTGTTTCCACGCCTCTGATTCCCCGCCTCTGTTTCCCCATATCTGATTCCCCGCCTCTATTTGCCCACCTCTGATTCCCCACCTCTGTTTCCCCATATCTGATTCCCCGCCTCTGAATCCCCAACTCTGATTCCCTGCATCTAATTCCCCAGCTCTGATTCCCCGCCTCTGATTCCCCGTGTCTGATTTCCTGCCTCTGATTCCCCACCTCTGATTCCCCATCTCTGATTCCGCACATCCGATTCCCTGCCTCTGATTCCCCGCCTCTGATTCACCACCTCTGATTTCCGGCCTCTGATTTCCTGCCTCTGATTCCCTGCCACTGATACCCCGCCCCTGATACCCCACCTCTGATTCCCCATATCTGATTCCCCGACTCTGTTTCCCCGCCTGTGATTCCCCGCCTCTGATTCCCCATATCTCATTCCCCGCCTCTGAAACCCCATCTCTGATTCCCGGACTCTGATTCCCCACCTCTGATTCCCGGCCTCTTATTCCCGGCATCTGATTCCGGCCTCTGATTCCCGGCCTCTAATTCCCTGCTTCTGATTCTGATTCCCTGCCTCTGATTCCCCATCTCTGATTCCGTACATCTGATTCCCTGCCTCTGATTCCCCACCTCTGATTCCCCATATCTGATTCCCCGCCTCTGTTTCCCCGCCTCTGATTCCCCGCCTCTGTTTCCCAATATCTAAGTCCCCGCCTCTGATTCCCCAACTCTGATTCCCCACCTCTGATTCCCAGCTCTGATTCCCCGCCTCTGATTCCAAGCCTCTGATTCCCTGCCTCTGATTCCCAACCTCTGATTCCCCACCTCTGATTCCCCATATCTGATTCCAAGGCTCTGTTTCCCCGCCTCTTATTCCCCGCCTCTGTTTCCCCATATCTGATTCCCGGCCTCTGATTCCCCACCTCTGATTCCCCGCCTCTGATTCCCTGCCTCTTATTCCCCATCTCCGATTCCGCACATCTGATTCCCTGCCTCTGATTCCCCGCGTTTGATTCCCTGCCTCTGATTCCCTGCCCTGATTCCCCATCTCTGTTTCACCACCTTTGATTCGCCACCTCTGATTCCCCATATCTGATTCCCCGCCTCTGTTTCCCCGCCTCTGATTCCCTGCCTCTGATTCCCAACCTCTGATTCCACACCTCTGATTCCCCATATCTGATTCCCCGCCTCTGTTTCCCCGCCTCTGATTCCCCGCCCATGTTTCCCCATATCTGATTCCCCGCCTCTGATTCCCCATATCTAAGTCCCCGCCTCTGATTCCCCAACTTTGATTCCACACCTCTGATTCCCCAGCTCTGATTCCCCGCCTCTGATTCCCCGCATCTGATTCCCTGCATCTGATTCCCAGCCTCTGATTCCCTGCCTCTGATTCCCAACCTCTGATTCCCCACCTCTGATTCCCCATATCTGATTCCCCGCCTCTGTTTCCTCGCCTCTGATTCCCCGCCTCTGTTTCCCCATATCTGATTCCCCGCCTCTATTTGCCCGCCTCTGATTCCCCGCCTCTGTTTCCCCATATCTGATTCTCCGCCTCTGAATCCCCAACTCTGATTCCCTGCCTCTAATTTCCCAGCTCTGATTCCCCACCTCTGATTCCCCGTGTCTGATTTCCTGCCTCTGATTCCCCGCCTCTGATTACCAATGTCTGATTCACCGCCTCTTATTCCCCACCTCTGATTCCCCATCTCTGATTCCGCACATCCGATTCCCTGCCTCTGATTCCCCGCCTCTGATTCACTGCCTCTGCTTCCCCAGCTCTGATTCCCCGCCTCTGATTCCCCGCGTCTTATTCCCTGCTTCAAATTCTGATTCCCTGCCTCTGATTCCCCATCTCTGATTCTGCACATCTGATTCCCTGCCTCTGATTCCCCACCTCTGATTCCCCATATCTGATTCCCCGCCTCTGTTTCCCCGCCTCTGATTCCCCACCTCTTTTTCCCCATATCTAAGTCCCCGCCTCTGATTCCACAACTCTATTTCCCCACCTCTGATTCCCCAGCTCTGTTTCCCCGCCTCTGATCCCCGCATCTGATTCCCTGCATCTGATTCCCAGCCTCTGATTCCCTGCCTCTGATTCCCAACCGCTGATTCCCCACCTCTGATTCCCCATATCTGATTCCCCGCCTCTGTTTCCACGCCTCTGATTCCCCGCCTCTGTTTCCCCATATCGGATTCCCCGTCTCTATTTGCCCACCACTGGTTCCCCACCTCTATTTCCCCATATCTGATTCCCCGCCTCTGAATCCGCAACTCTGATTCCCTGCATCTAATTCCCCAGCTCTGATTCCCCGCCTCTGATTCCCCGTGTCTGATTTCCTGCCTCTGATTCCCTGCCTCTGATTACCCATGTCTGATTCACCGCCTCTGATTCCCCACCTCTGATTCCCCATCTCTGATTCCGCACATCCGATTCCCTGCCTCTGATTCCCCGCCTCTGATTCACCGCCTCTGATTCCCGGCCTCTGATTTCCCGCCTCTGATTCCCTGCCACTGATACCCCGCCCCTGATTCCCCACCTCTGATTCCCCATATCTGATTCCCCGCCTCTGTTTCCCCGCCTCTGATTCCCCGCCTCTGATTCCCCATATCTCATTCCCCGCCTCTGATTCCCCATCTCTGATTCCCGGACTCTGATTCCCCACCTCTTATTCCCGGCCTCTTATTCCCGGCATCTGATTCCGGCCTCTGATTCGCGGCCTCTGATTCCCTGATTCTGATTCTGATTCCCTGCCTTTGATTCCCCATCTCTGATTCCGCACATCTGATTCCCTGCCTCTGATTCCCCACCTCTGATTCCCCATATCTGATTCCCCGCCTCTGTTTCCCCGACTCTGATTCCCCGCCTCTGTTTCCCAATATCTAAGCCCCCGCCTCTGATTCCCCAACTCCGATTCCCCACCTCTGATTCCCCAGCTCTGATTCCCCGCCTCTGATTCCCCGCATCTGATTCCCTGCATCTGATTCCAAGCCTCTGATTCCCTGCCTCTGATTCCCAAACTCTGATTCCCCACCTCTAATTCCCCATATCTGATTCCCCGCCTCTGTTTCCCCGCCTCTGATTCCCCGCCTCTGTTTCACCATATCTGATTCCCGGCCTCTGATTCCCCGCCTCTGTTTCCCCGCCTCTGATTTCTTGCCTCTGATTCCCCATCTCCGATTCCGCACCTCTGATTCCCTGCCTCTGATTCCCCGCCTCTGATTCCCCGCCTCTGATTCCCTGCCTCTGATTCCCAACCTCTGATTCCCCACCTCTGATTCCCCGTGTTTGATTCCCCGCCTCTGTTTCCCCGCCTCTGATTCCCCGCCTCTGATTCCCCAACTCTAATTCCCCGCCTCTGATTCCCCAGATCTGATTCCCTGCCTCTGTTTCCCCGCCTCTGATTCCCTGCCTCTGATTCCCAACCTCTGATTCCACACCTCTGATTCCCCATATCTGATTCCCCGCCTCTGTTTCCACGCCTCTGATTCCCCGCCCCTGTTTCCCCATATCTGATTCCCCGCCTCTGATTCCCCAACTCTATTTCCCAACCTCTGATTCCCCAGCTCTGATTCCCCGCCTCTGATCCCCGCATCTGATTCCCTGCATCTGATACCCAGCCTCTGATTCCCTGCCTCTGATTCCCAACCTCTGATTCCCCACCTCTGATTCCCCATATCTGATTCCCCGCCTCTGTTTCCACGCCTCTGATTCCCCGCCTCTGTTTCCCCATATCGGATTCCCCGCCTCTATTTGCCCACCTCTGGTTCCCCACCTCTATTTCCCCATATCTGATTCCCCGCCTCTGAATCCCCAACTCTGATTCCCTGCATCTAATTCCCCAGCTCTGATTCCCCGCCTCTGATTCCCCGTGTCTGATTTCCTGCCTCTGATTCCCTGCCTCTGATTACCCATGTCTGATTCACCGCCTCTGATTCCCCACCTCTGATTCCCCATCTCTGATTCCGCACATCCGATTCCCTGCCTCTGATTCCCCGCCTCTGATTCACCGCCTCTCATTCCCGGCCTCTGATTTCCCGCCTCTGATTCCCTGCCACTGATACCCCGCCCCTGATTCTCCACCTCTGATTCCCCATATCTGATTCCCCGCCTCTGTTTCCCCGCCTCTGATTCCCCGCCTCTGATTCCCCATATCTCATTCCCCGCCTCTGAATCCCCATCTCTGATTCCCGGACTCTGATTCCCCACCTCTTATTCCCGGCCTCTTATTCCCTGCATCTAATTCCGGCCTCTGATTCCCGACCTCTGATTCCCTGCTTCTGATTCTGATTCCCTGCCTTTGATTCACCCATCTCTGATTCCGCACATCTAATTCCCTGCCTCTGATTCCCCACCTCTGATTCACCATATCTGATTCCCCGCCTCTGTTTCCCCGCCTCTGATTCCCCGCCTCTGTTTCCCAATATCTAAGCCCCCGCCTCTGATTCCCCAACTCCGATTCCCCACCTCTGACTCCCCAGCTCTGATTCCCCGCCTCTGATTCCCCGCATCTGATTCCCTGCATCTGATTCCAAGCCTCTGATTCCCTGCCTCTGATTCCCAAACTCTGATTTCCCACTTCTAATTCCCCATATCTGATTCCCCGCCTCTGTTTCCCCGCCTCTGATTCCCCGCCTCTGTTTCACCATATCTGATTCCCGGCCTCTGATTCCCCGCCTCTGTTTCCCCGCCTCTGATTTCTTGCCTCTGATTCCCCATCTCCGATTCCGCACCTCTGATTCCCTGCCTCTGATTCCCCGCCTCTGATTTCCCGCCTCTGATTCCCTGCCACTGATACCCCGCCCCTGATTCCCCACCTCTGATTCCCCATATCTGATTCCCCGCCTCTGTTTCCCCGCCTCTGATTCCCCGCCTCTGATTCCCCATATCTCATTCCCCGCCTCTGATTCCCCATCTCTGATTCCCGGACTCTGATTCCCCACCTCTTATTCCCGGCCTCTTATTCCCGGCATCTGATTCCGGCCTCTGATTCGCGGCCTCTGATTCCCTGATTCTGATTCTGATTCCCTGCCTTTGATTCCCCATCTCTGATTCCGCACATCTGATTCCCTGCCTCTGATTCCCCACCTCTGATTCCCCATATCTGATTCCCCGCCTCTGTTTCCCCGCCTCTGATTCCCCGCCTCTGTTTCCCAATATCTAAGCCCCCGCCTCTGATTCCCCAACTCCGATTCCCCACCTCTGATTCCCCAGCTCTGATTCCCCGCCTCTGATTCCCCGCATCTGATTCCCTGCATCTGATTCCAAGCCTCTGATTCCCTGCCTCTGATTCCCAAACTCTGATTCCCCACCTCTAATTCCCCATATCTGATTCCCCGCCTCTGTTTCCCCGCCTCTGATTCCCCGCCTCTGTTTCACCATATCTGATTCCCGGCCTCTGATTCCCCGCCTCTGTTTCCCCGCCTCTGATTTCTTGCCTCTGATTCCCCATCTCCGATTCCGCACCTCTGATTCCCTGCCTCTGATTCCCCGCCTCTGATTCCCCGCCTCTGATTCCCTGCCTCTGATTCCCAACCTCTGATTCCCCACCTCTGATTCCCCGTGTTTGATTCCCCGCCTCTGTTTCCCCGCCTCTGATTCCCCGCCTCTGATTCCCCAACTCTAATTCCCCGCCTCTGATTCCCCAGATCTGATTCCCTGCCTCTGTTTCCCCGCCTCTGATTCCCTGCCTCTGATTCCCAACCTCTGATTCCACACCTCTGATTCCCCATATCTGATTCCCCGCCTCTGTTTCCCCGCCTCTGATTCCCCGCCCCTGTTTCCCCATATCTGATTCCCCGCCTCTGATCACCAACTCTATTTCCCCACCTCTGATTCCCCAGCTCTGATTCCCCGCCTCTGATCCCCGCATCTGATTCCCTGCATCTGATACCCAGCCTCTGATTCCCTGCCCCTGATTCCCCACCTCTGATTCCCCATATCTGATTCCCCGCCTCTGTTTCCCCATATCTCATTCCCCGCCTCTGAATCCCATCTCTGATTCCCGGACTCTGATTCCCCACCTCTGATTCCCGGCCTCTTATTCCCGGCATCTGATTCCGGCCTCTGATTCCCGGCCTCTGATTCCCTGCTTCTGATTCTGATTCCCTGCCTCTGATTCCCCATCTCTGATTCCGTACATCTGATTCCCTGCCTCTGATTCCCCACCTCTGATTCCCCATATCTGATTCCCCGCCTCTGTTTCCCCACCTCTGATTCCCCGCCTCTGTTTCCCAATATCTAAGTCCCCGCCTCTGATTCCCCAACTCTGATTCCCCACCTCTGATTCCCCAGCTTTGATTCCCCGCCTCTGATTCCACGCATCTGATTCCCTGCATCTGATTCCAAGCCTCTGATTCCCTGCCTCTGATTCCCAACCTCTGATTCCCCACCTCTGATTCCCCATATCTGATTCCCCGCTCTGTTTCCCCGCCTCTGATTGCCCGCCTCTGTTTCCACATATCTGATTCCCGGCCTCTGATTCTCCACCTCTGATTCCCCGCCTCTTATTCCCTGCCTCTGATTCCCCATCTCCGATTCCGCACATCTGATTCCCTGCCTCTGATTCCCCGCCTCTGATTCCCCGCCTCTGATTCCCTGCCACTGATTCCCAACCTCTGATTCCCCACCTCTGATTCCCCATATCTGATTCCCCGCCTCTGTTTCCCCGCCTCTGATTCCCCTCCTCTGATTCCCCAACTCTAATTCCCCGCCTCTGATTCCCCAGCTCTGATTCCCCATGTTTGATTCCCTGCCTCTGATTCCCTGCCCTGATTCCCCATCTCTGTTTCACCGCCTTTGATTCGCCACCTCTGATTCCCCATATCTGATTCCCCGCCTCTATTTCCCCGCCTCTGATTCCCTGCCTCTGATTCCCAACCTCTGATTCCACACCTCTGATTCCCCATATCTGATTCCCCGCCTCTGTTTCCCCGCCTCTGATTCCCCGCCCCTGTTTCCCCATATCTGATTCCCCGCCTCTGATTCCCCATATCTAAGTCCCCGCCTCTGATTCCCCAAATTTGATTCCCCACCTCTGATTCCCGGCCTCTTATTCCCGGCATCTGATTCCGGCCTCTGATTCCCGGCCTCTGATTCCCTGCTTCTGATTCTGATTCCCTGCCTCTGATTCCCCATCTCTGATTCCGTACATCTGATTCCCCGCCTCTGATTCCCTGCCTCTGATTCCCCATCTCCGATACCGCACATCTGATTCCCTGCCTCTGATTCCCAGCCTCTGATTCCCCGCCTCTGATTCCCTGCCGCTGATTCCCAACCTCTGATTCCCCACCTCTGATTCCCTATATTTGATTCCCCGCCTCTGTTTCCCTGCCTCTGATTCCCCTCTTCTGATTCCCAACTTCTAATTCCCCGCCTCTGATTCCCCATATCTGATTCCCCGCCTCTGTTTCCCCGCCTCTGATTCCCCGCCCCTGTTTCCCCATATCTGATTCCCCGCCTCTGATTCCCCATATCTAATTCCCCGCCTCTTATTCCCCAAATTTGATTCCCCACCTCTGATTCCCCAGCTCTGATTCCCCGCCTCTGATTCCCCGCATCTGATTCCCTGCATCTTATTCCCAGCCTCTGATTCCCTGCCTCTGATTCCCAACCTCAGATTCCCCACCTCTGATTCCCCATATCTGATTCCCCGCCTCTGTTTCCCCGCCTCTGATTCCCCGCCTCTGTTTCCCCATATCTGATTCCCCGCCTCTATTTGCCCGCCTCTGATACCCCGCCTCTGTTTCCCCATATCTGATTCCCCGCCTCTGAATCCCCAACTCTGATTCCCTGCCTCTGATTCCCCATCTCCGATTCCGCACATCTGATTCCCTGCCTCTGATTCCCCGCCTCTGATTCCCCGCCTCTGATTCCCTGCCGCTGATTCCCAACCTCTGATTCCCCACCTCTGATTCCCCATATTTGATTCCCCGCCTCTGTTTCCCTGCCTCTGATTCCCCTCCTCTGATTCCCAACCTCTAATTCCCCGCCTCTGATTCCCCATATCTGATTCCCCACCTCTGATTCCCCATATCTGATTCCCCGCCTCTGTTTCCCCATATCTGATTCCCCGCCTCTGTTTCCCCATATCTAAGTCCCCGCCTCTGATTCCCCAACTCTGATTCCCCACCTCTGATTCCCCAGCTCTGATTCCCCGCCTCTGATCCCCGCATCTGATTCCCTGCATCTGATTCCCAGCCTCTGATTCCCTGCCTCTGATTCCCAACCTCTGATTCCCCATATCTGATTCCCCGCCTCTGTTTCCACGCCTCTGATTCCCCGCCTCTGTTTCCCCATATCTGATTCCCCGCCTCTATTTGCCCACCTCTGATTCCCCACCTCTGTTTCCCCATATCTGATTCCCCGCCTCTGAATCCCCAACTCTGATTCCCTGCATCTAATTCCCCAGCTCTGATTCCCCGCCTCTGATTCCCCGTGTCTGATTTCCTGCCTCTGATTCCCCACCTCTGATTCCCCATCTCTGATTCCGCACATCCGATTCCCTGCCTCTGATTCCCCGCCTCTGATTCACCACCTCTGATTTCCGGCCTCTGATTTCCTGCCTCTGATTCCCTGCCACTGATACCCCGCCCCTGATACCCCACCTCTGATTCCCCATATCTGATTCCCCGACTCTGTTTCCCCGCCTGTGATTCCCCGCCTCTGATTCCCCATATCTCATTCCCCGCCTCTGAAACCCCATCTCTGATTCCCGGACTCTGATTCCCCACCTCTGATTCCCGGCCTCTTATTCCCGGCATCTGATTCCGGCCTCTGATTCCCGGCCTCTAATTCCCTGCTTCTGATTCTGATTCCCTGCCTCTGATTCCCCATCTCTGATTCCGTACATATGATTCCCTGCCTCTGATTCCCCACCTCTGATTCCCCATATCTGATTCCCCGCCTCTGTTTCCCCGCCTCTGATTCCCCGCCTCTGTTTCCCAATATCTAAGTCCCCGCCTCTGATTCCCCAACTCTGATTCCCCACCTCTGATTCCCCGCCTCTGATTCCAAGCCTCTGATTCCCTGCCTCTGATTCCCAACCTCTGATTCCCCACCTCTGATTCCCCATATCTGATTCCAAGGCTCTGTTTCCCCGCCTCTGATTCCCCGCCTCTGTTTCCCCATATCTGATTCCCGGCCTCTGATTCCCCACCTCTGATTCCCCGCCTCTGATTCCCTGCCTCTTATTCCCCATCTCCGATTCCGCACATCTGATTCCCTGCCTCTGATTCCCCGCGTTTGATTCCCTGCCTCTGATTCCCTGCCCTGATTCCCCATCTCTGTTTCACCACCTTTGATTCGCCACCTCTGATTCCCCATATCTGATTCCCCGCCTCTGTTTCCCCGCCTCTGATTCCCTGCCTCTGATTCCCAACCTCTGATTCCACACCTCTGATTCCCCATATCTGATTCCCCGCCTCTGTTTCCCCGCCTCTGATTCCCCGCCCCTGTTTCCCCATATCTGATTCCCCGCCTCTGATTCCCCATATCTAATTCCCCGCCTCTGATTCCCCAACTTTGATTCCCCACCTCTGATTCCCCAGCTCTGATTCCCCGCCTCTGATTCCCCGCATCTGATTCCCTGCATCTGATTCCCAGCCTCTGATTCCCTGCCTCTGATTCCCAACCTCTGATTCCCCACCTCTGATTCCCCATATCTGATTCCCCGCCTCTGTTTCCTCGCCTCTTATTCCCCGCCTCTGTTTCCCCATATCTGATTCCCCGCCTCTATTTGCCCGCCTCTGATTCCCCGCCTCTGTTTCCCCATATCTGATTCTCCGCCTCTGAATCCCCAACTCTGATTCCCTGCCTCTAATTTCCCAGCTCTGATTCCCCGCCTCTGATTCCCCGTGTCTGATTTCCTGCCTCTGATTCCCCGCCTCTGATTACCCATGTCTGATTCACCGCCTCTTATTCCCCACCTCTGATTCCCCATCTCTGATTCCGCACATCCGATTCCCTGCCTCTGATTCCCCGCCTCTGATTCACTGCCTCTGCTTCCCCAGCTCTGATTCCCCGCCTCTGATTCCCCGCGTCTTATTCCCTGCTTCAAATTCTGATTCCCTGCCTCTGATTCCCCATCTCTGATTCTGCACATCTGATTCCCTGCCTCTGATTCCCCACCTCTGATTCCCCATATCTGATTCCCCGCCTCTGTTTCCCCGCCTCTGATTCCCCACCTCTTTTTCCCCATATCTAAGTCCCCGCCTCTGATTCCACAACTCTATTTCCCCACCTCTGATTCCCCAGCTCTGTTTCCCCGCCTCTGATCCCCGCATCTGATTCCCTGCATCTGATTCCCATCCTCTGATTCCCTGCCTCTGATTCCCAACCGCTGATTCCCCACCTCTGATTCCCCATATCTGATTCCCCGCCTCTGTTTCCACGCCTCTGATTCCCCGCCTCTGTTTCCCCATATCGGATTCCCCGTCTCTATTTGCCCACCACTGGTTCCCCACCTCTATTTCCCCATATCTGATTCCCCGCCTCTGAATCCGCAACTCTGATTCCCTGCATCTAATTCCCCAGCTCTGATTCCCCGCCTCTGATTCCCCGTGTCTGATTTCCTGCCTCTGATTCCCTGCCTCTGATTACCCATGTCTGATTCACCGCCTCTGATTCCCCACCTCTGATTCCCCATCTCTGATTCCGCACATCCGATTCCCTGCCTCTGATTCCCCGCCACTGATACCCCGCCCCTGATTCCCCACCTCTGATTCCCCATATCTGATTCCCCGCCTCTGTTTCCCCGCCTCTGATTCCCCGCCTCTGATTCCCCATATCTCATTCCCCGCCTCTGATTCCCCATCTCTGATTCCCGGACTCTGATTCCCCACCTCTTATTCCCGGCCTCTTATTCCCGGCATCTGATTCCGGCCTCTGATTCGCGGCCTCTGATTCCCTGATTCTGATTCTGATTCCCTGCCTTTGATTCCCCATCTCTGATTCCGCACATCTGATTCCCTGCCTCTGATTCCCCACCTCTGATTCCCCATATCTGATTCCCCGCCTCTGTTTCCCCGACTCTGATTCCCCGCCTCTGTTTCCCAATATCTAAGCCCCCGCCTCTGATTCCCCAACTCCGATTCCCCACCTCTGATTCCCCAGCTCTGATTCCCCGCCTCTGATTCCCCGCATCTGATTCCCTGCATCTGATTCCAAGCCTCTGATTCCCTGCCTCTGATTCCCAAACTCTGATTCCCCACCTCTAATTCCACATATCTGATTCCCCGCCTCTGTTTCCCCGCCTCTGATTCCCCAACTCTGATTCCCCACCTCTGATTCCCAGCTCTGATTCCCCGCCTCTGATTCCAAGCCTCTGATTCCCTGCCTCTGATTCCCAACCTCTGATTCCCCACCTCTGATTCCCCATATCTGATTCCAAGGCTCTGTTTCCCCGCCTCTTATTCCCCGCCTCTGTTTCCCCATATCTGATTCCCGGCCTCTGATTCCCCACCTCTGATTCCCCGCCTCTGATTCCCTGCCTCTTATTCCCCATCTCCGATTCCGCACATCTGATTCCCTGCCTCTGATTCCCCGCGTTTGATTCCCTGCCTCTGATTCCCTGCCCTGATTCCCCATCTCTGTTTCACCACCTTTGATTCGCCACCTCTGATTCCCCATATCTGATTCCCCGCCTCTGTTTCCCCGCCTCTGATTCCCTGCCTCTGATTCCCAACCTCTGATTCCACACCTCTGATTCCCCATATCTGATTCCCCGCCTCTGTTTCCCCGCCTCTGATTCCCCGCCCATGTTTCCCCATATCTGATTCCCCGCCTCTGATTCCCCATATCTAAGTCCCCGCCTCTGATTCCCCAACTTTGATTCCACACCTCTGATTCCCCAGCTCTGATTCCCCGCCTCTGATTCCCCGCATCTGATTCCCTGCATCTGATTCCCAGCCTCTGATTCCCTGCCTCTGATTCCCAACCTCTGATTCCCCACCTCTGATTCCCCATATCTGATTCCCCGCCTCTGTTTCCTCGCCTCTGATTCCCCGCCTCTGTTTCCCCATATCTGATTCCCCGCCTCTATTTGCCCGCCTCTGATTCCCCGCCTCTGTTTCCCCATATCTGATTCTCCGCCTCTGAATCCCCAACTCTGATTCCCTGCCTCTAATTTCCCAGCTCTGATTCCCCACCTCTGATTCCCCGTGTCTGATTTCCTGCCTCTGATTCCCCGCCTCTGATTACCCATGTCTGATTCACCGCCTCTTATTCCCCACCTCTGATTCCCCATCTCTGATTCCGCACATCCGATTCCCTGCCTCTGATTCCCCGCCTCTGATTCACTGCCTCTGCTTCCCCAGCTCTGATTCCCCGCCTCTGATTCCCCGCGTCTTATTCCCTGCTTCAAATTCTGATTCCCTGCCTCTGATTCCCCATCTCTGATTCTGCACATCTGATTCCCTGCCTCTGATTCCCCACCTCTGATTCCCCATATCTGATTCCCCGCCTCTGTTTCCCCGCCTCTGATTCCCCACCTCTTTTTCCCCATATCTAAGTCCCCGCCTCTGATTCCACAACTCTATTTCCCCACCTCTGATTCCCCAGCTCTGTTTCCCCGCCTCTGATCCCCGCATCTGATTCCCTGCATCTGATTCCCAGCCTCTGATTCCCTGCCTCTGATTCCCAACCGCTGATTCCCCACCTCTGATTCCCCATATCTGATTCCCCGCCTCTGTTTCCACGCCTCTGATTCCCCGCCTCTGTTTCCCCATATCGGATTCCCCGTCTCTATTTGCCCACCACTGGTTCCCCACCTCTATTTCCCCATATCTGATTCCCCGCCTCTGAATCCGCAACTCTGATTCCCTGCATCTAATTCCCCAGCTCTGATTCCCCGCCTCTGATTCCCCGTGTCTGATTTCCTGCCTCTGATTCCCTGCCTCTGATTACCCATGTCTGATTCACCGCCTCTGATTCCCCACCTCTGATTCCCCATCTCTGATTCCGCACATCCGATTCCCTGCCTCTGATTCCCCGCCTCTGATTCACCGCCTCTGATTCCCGGCCTCTGATTTCCCGCCTCTGATTCCCTGCCACTGATACCCCGCCCCTGATTCCCCACCTCTGATTCCCCATATCTGATTCCCCGCCTCTGTTTCCCCGCCTCTGATTCCCCGCCTCTGATTCCCCATATCTCATTCCCCGCCTCTGATTCCCCATCTCTGATTCCCGGACTCTGATTCCCCACCTCTTATTCCCGGCCTCTTATTCCCGGCATCTGATTCCGGCCTCTGATTCGCGGCCTCTGATTCCCTGATTCTGATTCTGATTCCCTGCCTTTGATTCCCCATCTCTGATTCCGCACATCTGATTCCCTGCCTCTGATTCCCCACCTCTGATTCCCCATATCTGATTCCCCGCCTCTGTTTCCCCGACTCTGATTCCCCGCCTCTGTTTCCCAATATCTAAGCCCCCGCCTCTGATTCCCCAACTCCGATTCCCCACCTCTGATTCCCCAGCTCTGATTCCCCGCCTCTGATTCCCCGCATCTGATTCCCTGCATCTGATTCCAAGCCTCTGATTCCCTGCCTCTGATTCCCAAACTCTGATTCCCCACCTCTAATTCCCCATATCTGATTCCCCGCCTCTGTTTCCCCGCCTCTGATTCCCCGCCTCTGTTTCACCATATCTGATTCCCGGCCTCTGATTCCCCGCCTCTGTTTCCCCGCCTCTGATTTCTTGCCTCTGATTCCCCATCTCCGATTCCGCACCTCTGATTCCCTGCCTCTGATTCCCCGCCTCTGATTCCCCGCCTCTGATTCCCTGCCTCTGATTCCCAACCTCTGATTCCCCACCTCTGATTCCCCGTGTTTGATTCCCCGCCTCTGTTTCCCCGCCTCTGATTCCCCGCCTCTGATTCCCCAACTCTAATTCCCCGCCTCTGATTCCCCAGATCTGATTCCCTGCCTCTGTTTCCCCGCCTCTGATTCCCTGCCTCTGATTCCCAACCTCTGATTCCACACCTCTGATTCCCCATATCTGATTCCCCGCCTCTGTTTCCACGCCTCTGATTCCCCGCCCCTGTTTCCCCATATCTGATTCCCCGCCTCTGATTCCCCAACTCTATTTCCCAACCTCTGATTCCCCAGCTCTGATTCCCCGCCTCTGATCCCCGCATCTGATTCCCTGCATCTGATACCCAGCCTCTGATTCCCTGCCTCTGATTCCCAACCTCTGATTCCCCACCTCTGATTCCCCATATCTGATTCCCCGCCTCTGTTTCCACGCCTCTGATTCCCCGCCTCTGTTTCCCCATATCGGATTCCCCGCCTCTATTTGCCCACCTCTGGTTCCCCACCTCTATTTCCCCATATCTGATTCCCCGCCTCTGAATCCCCAACTCTGATTCCCTGCATCTAATTCCCCAGCTCTGATTCCCCGCCTCTGATTCCCCGTGTCTGATTTCCTGCCTCTGATTCCCTGCCTCTGATTACCCATGTCTGATTCACCGCCTCTGATTCCCCACCTCTGATTCCCCATCTCTGATTCCGCACATCCGATTCCCTGCCTCTGATTCCCCGCCTCTGATTCACCGCCTCTCATTCCCGGCCTCTGATTTCCCGCCTCTGATTCCCTGCCACTGATACCCCGCCCCTGATTCTCCACCTCTGATTCCCCATATCTGATTCCCCGCCTCTGTTTCCCCGCCTCTGATTCCCCGCCTCTGATTCCCCATATCTCATTCCCCGCCTCTGAATCCCCATCTCTGATTCCCGGACTCTGATTCCCCACCTCTTATTCCCGGCCTCTTATTCCCTGCATCTAATTCCGGCCTCTGATTCCCGACCTCTGATTCCCTGCTTCTGATTCTGATTCCCTGCCTTTGATTCACCCATCTCTGATTCCGCACATCTAATTCCCTGCCTCTGATTCCCCACCTCTGATTCACCATATCTGATTCCCCGCCTCTGTTTCCCCGCCTCTGATTCCCCGCCTCTGTTTCCCAATATCTAAGCCCCCGCCTCTGATTCCCCAACTCCGATTCCCCACCTCTGACTCCCCAGCTCTGATTCCCCGCCTCTGATTCCCCGCATCTGATTCCCTGCATCTGATTCCAAGCCTCTGATTCCCTGCCTCTGATTCCCAAACTCTGATTTCCCACTTCTAATTCCCCATATCTGATTCCCCGCCTCTGTTTCCCCGCCTCTGATTCCCCGCCTCTGTTTCACCATATCTGATTCCCGGCCTCTGATTCCCCGCCTCTGTTTCCCCGCCTCTGATTTCTTGCCTCTGATTCCCCATCTCCGATTCCGCACCTCTGATTCCCTGCCTCTGATTCCCCGCCTCTGATTTCCCGCCTCTGATTCCCTGCCACTGATACCCCGCCCCTGATTCCCCACCTCTGATTCCCCATATCTGATTCCCCGCCTCTGTTTCCCCGCCTCTGATTCCCCGCCTCTGATTCCCCATATCTCATTCCCCGCCTCTGATTCCCCATCTCTGATTCCCGGACTCTGATTCCCCACCTCTTATTCCCGGCCTCTTATTCCCGGCATCTGATTCCGGCCTCTGATTCGCGGCCTCTGATTCCCTGATTCTGATTCTGATTCCCTGCCTTTGATTCCCCATCTCTGATTCCGCACATCTGATTCCCTGCCTCTGATTCCCCACCTCTGATTCCCCATATCTGATTCCCCGCCTCTGTTTCCCCGCCTCTGATTCCCCGCCTCTGTTTCCCAATATCTAAGCCCCCGCCTCTGATTCCCCAACTCCGATTCCCCACCTCTGATTCCCCAGCTCTGATTCCCCGCCTCTGATTCCCCGCATCTGATTCCCTGCATCTGATTCCAAGCCTCTGATTCCCTGCCTCTGATTCCCAAACTCTGATTCCCCACCTCTAATTCCCCATATCTGATTCCCCGCCTCTGTTTCCCCGCCTCTGATTCCCCGCCTCTGTTTCACCATATCTGATTCCCGGCCTCTGATTCCCCGCCTCTGTTTCCCCGCCTCTGATTTCTTGCCTCTGATTCCCCATCTCCGATTCCGCACCTCTGATTCCCTGCCTCTGATTCCCCGCCTCTGATTCCCCGCCTCTGATTCCCTGCCTCTGATTCCCAACCTCTGATTCCCCACCTCTGATTCCCCGTGTTTGATTCCCCGCCTCTGTTTCCCCGCCTCTGATTCCCCGCCTCTGATTCCCCAACTCTAATTCCCCGCCTCTGATTCCCCAGATCTGATTCCCTGCCTCTGTTTCCCCGCCTCTGATTCCCTGCCTCTGATTCCCAACCTCTGATTCCACACCTCTGATTCCCCATATCTGATTCCCCGCCTCTGTTTCCCCGCCTCTGATTCCCCGCCCCTGTTTCCCCATATCTGATTCCCCGCCTCTGATCACCAACTCTATTTCCCCACCTCTGATTCCCCAGCTCTGATTCCCCGCCTCTGATCCCCGCATCTGATTCCCTGCATCTGATACCCAGCCTCTGATTCCCTGCCCCTGATTCCCCACCTCTGATTCCCCATATCTGATTCCCCGCCTCTGTTTCCCCATATCTCATTCCCCGCCTCTGAATCCCATCTCTGATTCCCGGACTCTGATTCCCCACCTCTGATTCCCGGCCTCTTATTCCCGGCATCTGATTCCGGCCTCTGATTCCCGGCCTCTGATTCCCTGCTTCTGATTCTGATTCCCTGCCTCTGATTCCCCATCTCTGATTCCGTACATCTGATTCCCTGCCTCTGATTCCCCACCTCTGATTCCCCATATCTGATTCCCCGCCTCTGTTTCCCCACCTCTGATTCCCCGCCTCTGTTTCCCAATATCTAAGTCCCCGCCTCTGATTCCCCAACTCTGATTCCCCACCTCTGATTCCCCAGCTTTGATTCCCCGCCTCTGATTCCACGCATCTGATTCCCTGCATCTGATTCCAAGCCTCTGATTCCCTGCCTCTGATTCCCAACCTCTGATTCCCCACCTCTGATTCCCCATATCTGATTCCCCGCTCTGTTTCCCCGCCTCTGATTGCCCGCCTCTGTTTCCACATATCTGATTCCCGGCCTCTGATTCTCCACCTCTGATTCCCCGCCTCTTATTCCCTGCCTCTGATTCCCCATCTCCGATTCCGCACATCTGATTCCCTGCCTCTGATTCCCCGCCTCTGATTCCCCGCCTCTGATTCCCTGCCACTGATTCCCAACCTCTGATTCCCCACCTCTGATTCCCCATATCTGATTCCCCGCCTCTGTTTCCCCGCCTCTGATTCCCCTCCTCTGATTCCCCAACTCTAATTCCCCGCCTCTGATTCCCCAGCTCTGATTCCCCATGTTTGATTCCCTGCCTCTGATTCCCTGCCCTGATTCCCCATCTCTGTTTCACCGCCTTTGATTCGCCACCTCTGATTCCCCATATCTGATTCCCCGCCTCTGTTTCCCCGCCTCTGATTCCCTGCCTCTGATTCCCAACCTCTGATTCCACACCTCTGATTCCCCATATCTGATTCCCCGCCTCTGTTTCCCCGCCTCTGATTCCCCGCCCCTGTTTCCCCATATCTGATTCCCCGCCTCTGATTCCCCATATCTAAGTCCCCGCCTCTGATTCCCCAAATTTGATTCCCCACCTCTGATTCCCGGCCTCTTATTCCCGGCATCTGATTCCGGCCTCTGATTCCCGGCCTCTGATTCCCTGCTTCTGATTCTGATTCCCTGCCTCTGATTCCCCATCTCTGATTCCGTACATCTGATTCCCCGCCTCTGATTCCCTGCCTCTGATTCCCCATCTCCGATACCGCACATCTGATTCCCTGCCTCTGATTCCCAGCCTCTGATTCCCCGCCTCTGATTCCCTGCCGCTGATTCCCAACCTCTGATTCCCCACCTCTGATTCCCTATATTTGATTCCCCGCCTCTGTTTCCCTGCCTCTGATTCCCCTCTTCTGATTCCCAACTTCTAATTCCCCGCCTCTGATTCCCCATATCTGATTCCCCGCCTCTGTTTCCCCGCCTCTGATTCCCCGCCCCTGTTTCCCCATATCTGATTCCCCGCCTCTGATTCCCCATATCTAATTCCCCGCCTCTTATTCCCCAAATTTGATTCCCCACCTCTGATTCCCCAGCTCTGATTCCCCGCCTCTGATTCCCCGCATCTGATTCCCTGCATCTTATTCCCAGCCTCTGATTCCCTGCCTCTGATTCCCAACCTCAGATTCCCCACCTCTGATTCCCCATATCTGATTCCCCGCCTCTGTTTCCCCGCCTCTGATTCCCCGCCTCTGTTTCCCCATATCTGATTCCCCGCCTCTATTTGCCCGCCTCTGATACCCCGCCTCTGTTTCCCCATATCTGATTCCCCGCCTCTGAATCCCCAACTCTGATTCCCTGCCTCTGATTCCCCATCTCCGATTCCGCACATCTGATTCCCTGCCTCTGATTCCCCGCCTCTGATTCCCCGCCTCTGATTCCCTGCCGCTGATTCCCAACCTCTGATTCCCCACCTCTGATTCCCCATATTTGATTCCCCGCCTCTGTTTCCCTGCCTCTGATTCCCCTCCTCTGATTCCCAACCTCTAATTCCCCGCCTCTGATTCCCCATATCTGATTCCCCACCTCTGATTCCCCATATCTGATTCCCCGCCTCTGTTTCCCCATATCTGATTCCCCGCCTCTGTTTCCCCATATCTAAGTCCCCGCCTCTGATTCCCCAACTCTGATTCCCCACCTCTGATTCCCCAGCTCTGATTCCCCGCCTCTGATCCCCGCATCTGATTCCCTGCATCTGATTCCCAGCCTCTGATTCCCTGCCTCTGATTCCCAACCTCTGATTCCCCATATCTGATTCCCCGCCTCTGTTTCCACGCCTCTGATTCCCCGCCTCTGTTTCCCCATATCTGATTCCCCGCCTCTATTTGCCCACCTCTGATTCCCCACCTCTGTTTCCCCATATCTGATTCCCCGCCTCTGAATCCCCAACTCTGATTCCCTGCATCTAATTCCCCAGCTCTGATTCCCCGCCTCTGATTCCCCGTGTCTGATTTCCTGCCTCTGATTCCCCACCTCTGATTCCCCATCTCTGATTCCGCACATCCGATTCCCTGCCTCTGATTCCCCGCCTCTGATTCACCACCTCTGATTTCCGGCCTCTGATTTCCTGCCTCTGATTCCCTGCCACTGATACCCCGCCCCTGATACCCCACCTCTGATTCCCCATATCTGATTCCCCGACTCTGTTTCCCCGCCTGTGATTCCCCGCCTCTGATTCCCCATATCTCATTCCCCGCCTCTGAAACCCCATCTCTGATTCCCGGACTCTGATTCCCCACCTCTGATTCCCGGCCTCTTATTCCCGGCATCTGATTCCGGCCTCTGATTCCCGGCCTCTAATTCCCTGCTTCTGATTCTGATTCCCTGCCTCTGATTCCCCATCTCTGATTCCGTACATATGATTCCCTGCCTCTGATTCCCCACCTCTGATTCCCCATATCTGATTCCCCGCCTCTGTTTCCCCGCCTCTGATTCCCCGCCTCTGTTTCCCAATATCTAAGTCCCCGCCTCTGATTCCCCAACTCTGATTCCCCACCTCTGATTCCCCGCCTCTGATTCCAAGCCTCTGATTCCCTGCCTCTGATTCCCAACCTCTGATTCCCCACCTCTGATTCCCCATATCTGATTCCAAGGCTCTGTTTCCCCGCCTCTGATTCCCCGCCTCTGTTTCCCCATATCTGATTCCCGGCCTCTGATTCCCCACCTCTGATTCCCCGCCTCTGATTCCCTGCCTCTTATTCCCCATCTCCGATTCCGCACATCTGATTCCCTGCCTCTGATTCCCCGCGTTTGATTCCCTGCCTCTGATTCCCTGCCCTGATTCCCCATCTCTGTTTCACCACCTTTGATTCGCCACCTCTGATTCCCCATATCTGATTCCCCGCCTCTGTTTCCCCGCCTCTGATTCCCTGCCTCTGATTCCCAACCTCTGATTCCACACCTCTGATTCCCCATATCTGATTCCCCGCCTCTGTTTCCCCGCCTCTGATTCCCCGCCCCTGTTTCCCCATATCTGATTCCCCGCCTCTGATTCCCCATATCTAATTCCCCGCCTCTGATTCCCCAACTTTGATTCCCCACCTCTGATTCCCCAGCTCTGATTCCCCGCCTCTGATTCCCCGCATCTGATTCCCTGCATCTGATTCCCAGCCTCTGATTCCCTGCCTCTGATTCCCAACCTCTGATTCCCCACCTCTGATTCCCCATATCTGATTCCCCGCCTCTGTTTCCTCGCCTCTTATTCCCCGCCTCTGTTTCCCCATATCTGATTCCCCGCCTCTATTTGCCCGCCTCTGATTCCCCGCCTCTGTTTCCCCATATCTGATTCTCCGCCTCTGAATCCCCAACTCTGATTCCCTGCCTCTAATTTCCCAGCTCTGATTCCCCGCCTCTGATTCCCCGTGTCTGATTTCCTGCCTCTGATTCCCCGCCTCTGATTACCCATGTCTGATTCACCGCCTCTTATTCCCCACCTCTGATTCCCCATCTCTGATTCCGCACATCCGATTCCCTGCCTCTGATTCCCCGCCTCTGATTCACTGCCTCTGCTTCCCCAGCTCTGATTCCCCGCCTCTGATTCCCCGCGTCTTATTCCCTGCTTCAAATTCTGATTCCCTGCCTCTGATTCCCCATCTCTGATTCTGCACATCTGATTCCCTGCCTCTGATTCCCCACCTCTGATTCCCCATATCTGATTCCCCGCCTCTGTTTCCCCGCCTCTGATTCCCCACCTCTTTTTCCCCATATCTAAGTCCCCGCCTCTGATTCCACAACTCTATTTCCCCACCTCTGATTCCCCAGCTCTGTTTCCCCGCCTCTGATCCCCGCATCTGATTCCCTGCATCTGATTCCCATCCTCTGATTCCCTGCCTCTGATTCCCAACCGCTGATTCCCCACCTCTGATTCCCCATATCTGATTCCCCGCCTCTGTTTCCACGCCTCTGATTCCCCGCCTCTGTTTCCCCATATCGGATTCCCCGTCTCTATTTGCCCACCACTGGTTCCCCACCTCTATTTCCCCATATCTGATTCCCCGCCTCTGAATCCGCAACTCTGATTCCCTGCATCTAATTCCCCAGCTCTGATTCCCCGCCTCTGATTCCCCGTGTCTGATTTCCTGCCTCTGATTCCCTGCCTCTGATTACCCATGTCTGATTCACCGCCTCTGATTCCCCACCTCTGATTCCCCATCTCTGATTCCGCACATCCGATTCCCTGCCTCTGATTCCCCGCCACTGATACCCCGCCCCTGATTCCCCACCTCTGATTCCCCATATCTGATTCCCCGCCTCTGTTTCCCCGCCTCTGATTCCCCGCCTCTGATTCCCCATATCTCATTCCCCGCCTCTGATTCCCCATCTCTGATTCCCGGACTCTGATTCCCCACCTCTTATTCCCGGCCTCTTATTCCCGGCATCTGATTCCGGCCTCTGATTCGCGGCCTCTGATTCCCTGATTCTGATTCTGATTCCCTGCCTTTGATTCCCCATCTCTGATTCCGCACATCTGATTCCCTGCCTCTGATTCCCCACCTCTGATTCCCCATATCTGATTCCCCGCCTCTGTTTCCCCGACTCTGATTCCCCGCCTCTGTTTCCCAATATCTAAGCCCCCGCCTCTGATTCCCCAACTCCGATTCCCCACCTCTGATTCCCCAGCTCTGATTCCCCGCCTCTGATTCCCCGCATCTGATTCCCTGCATCTGATTCCAAGCCTCTGATTCCCTGCCTCTGATTCCCAAACTCTGATTCCCCACCTCTAATTCCACATATCTGATTCCCCGCCTCTGTTTCCCCGCCTCTGATTCCCCGCCTCTGTTTCACCATATCTGATTCCCGGCCTCTGATTCCCCGCCTCTGTTTCCACGCCTCTGATTTCTTGCCTCTGATTCCCCATCTCCGATTCCGCACCTCTGATTCCCTGCCTCTGATTCCCCGCCTCTGATTCCCCGCCTCTGATTCCCTGCCTCTGATTCCCAACCTCTGATTCCCCACCTCTGATTCCCCGTGTTTGATTCCCCGCCTCTGTTTCCCCGCCTCTGATTCCCCGCCTCTGATTCCCCAACTCTAATTCCCCGCCTCTGATTCCCCAGATCTGATTCCCTGCCTCTGTTTCCCCGCCTCTGATTCCCTGCCTCTGATTCCCAACCTCTGATTCCACACCTCTGATTCCCCATATCTGATTCCCCGCCTCTGTTTCCCCGCCTCTGATTCCCCGCCCCTGTTTCCCCATATCTGATTCCCCGCCTCTGATTCCCCAACTCTATTTCCCCACCTCTGATTCCCCAGCTCTGATTCCCCGCCTCTGATCCCCGCATCTGATTCCCTGCATCTGATACCCAGCCTCTGATTCCCTGCCTCTGATTCCCAACCTCTGATTCCCCACCTCTGATTCCCCATATCTGATTCCCCGCCTCTGTTTCCACGCCTCTGATTCCCCGCCTCTGTTTCCCCATATCGGATTCCCCGCCTCTATTTGCCCACCTCTGGTTCCCCACCTCTATTTCCCCATATCTGATTCCCCGCCTCTGAATCCCCAACTCTGATTCCCTGCATCTAATTCCCCAGCTCTGATTCCCCGCCTCTGATTCCCCGTGTCTGATTTCCTGCCTCTGATTCCCTGCCTCTGATTACCCATGTCTGATTCACCGCCTCTGATTCCCCACCTCTGATTCCCCATCTCTGATTCCGCACATCCGATTCCCTGCCTCTGATTCCCCGCCTCTGATTCACCGCCTCTCATTCCCGGCCTCTGATTTCCCGCCTCTGATTCCCTGCCACTGATACCCCGCCCCTGATTCCCCACCTCTGATTCCCCATATCTGATTCCCCGCCTCTGTTTCCCCGCCTCTGATTCCCCGCCTCTGATTCCCCATATCTCATTCCCCGCCTCTGAATCCCCATCTCTGATTCCCGGACTCTGATTCCCCACCTCTTATTCCCGGCCTCTTATTCCCTGCATCTAATTCCGGCCTCTGATTCCCGACCTCTGATTCCCTGCTTCTGATTCTGATTCCCTGCCTTTGATTCACCCATCTCTGATTCCGCACATCTAATTCCCTGCCTCTGATTCCCCACCTCTGATTCACCATATCTGATTCCCCGCCTCTGTTTCCCCGCCTCTGATTCCCCGCCTCTGTTTCCCAATATCTAAGCCCCCGCCTCTGATTCCCCAACTCCGATTCCCCACCTCTGACTCCCCAGCTCTGATTCCCCGCCTCTGATTCCCCGCATCTGATTCCCTGCATCTGATTCCAAGCCTCTGATTCCCTGCCTCTGATTCCCAAACTCTGATTTCCCACTTCTAATTCCCCATATCTGATTCCCCGCCTCTGTTTCCCCGCCTCTGATTCCCCGCCTCTGTTTCACCATATCTGATTCCCGGCCTCTGATTCCCCGCCTCTGTTTCCCCGCCTCTGATTTCTTGCCTCTGATTCCCCATCTCCGATTCCGCACCTCTGATTCCCTGCCTCTGATTCCCCGCCTCTGATTCCCCGCCTCTGATTCCCTGCCTCTGATTCCCAACCTCTGATTCCCCACCTCTGATTCCCCGTGTTTGATTCCCCGCCTCTGTTTCCCCGCCTCTGATTCCCCGCCTCTGATTCCCCAACTCTAATTCCCCGCCTCTGATTCCCCAGATCTGATTCCCTGCCTCTGTTTCCCCGCCTCTGATTCCCTGCCTCTGATTCCCAACCTCTGATTCCACACCTCTGATTCCCCATATCTGATTCCCCGCCTCTGTTTCCCCGCCTCTGATTCCCCGCCCCTGTTTCCCCATATCTGATTCCCCGCCTCTGATTCCACAACTCTGATTCCCCGCCTCTGATTCCCCAGCTCTGATTCCCCGCCTCTGATTCCCCGTGTTTGATTCCCTGCCTCTGATTCCCCGCCTCTGATTCCCCATCTCTGATTCACCGCCTTTGATTCGCCACCTCTGATTCCCCATATCTGATTCCCCACCTCTGTTTCCCCGCCTCTGATTCCCCGCCTCTGATTCTTCATATCTCATTCCCCGCCTCTGAATCCCCATCTCTGATTCCCGGACTCTGATTCCCCACCTCTGATTCCCGGCCTCTTATTCCCAGCATCTGATTCCAGGCCTCTGATTCCCTGCCTCTGATTCCCCGCCTCTGATTCACCACCTCTGATTTCCGGCCTCTGATTTCCTGCCTCTGATTCCCTGCCACTGATACCCCGCCCCTGATACCCCACCTCTGATTCCCCATATCTGATTCCCCGCCTCTGTTTCCCCGCCTGTGATTCCCCACCTCTGATTCCCCATATCTCATTCCCCGCCTCTGAAACCCCATCTCTGATTCCCGGACTCTGATTCCCCACCTCTGATTCCCGGCCTCTTATTCCCGGCATCTGATTCCGGCCTCTGATTCCCGGCCTCTAATTCCCTGCTTCTGATTCTGATTCCCTGCCTCTGATTCCCCATCTCTGATTCCGTACATCTGATTCCCTGCCTCTGATTCCCCACCTCTGATTCCCCATATCTGATTCCCCGCCTCTGTTTCCCCGCCTCTGATTCCCCGCCTCTGTTTCCCAATATCTAAGTCCCCGCCTCTGATTCCCCAACTCTGATTCCCCACCTCTGATTCCCAGCTCTGATTCCCCGCCTCTGATTCCAAGCCTCTGATTCCCTGCCTCTGATTCCCAACCTCTGATTCCCCACCTCTGATTCCCCATATCTGATTCCAAGGCTCTGTTTCCCCGCCTCTGATTCCCCGCCTCTGTTTCCCCATATCTGATTCCCGGCCTCTGATTCCCCACCTCTGATTCCCCGCCTCTGATTCCCTGCCTCTTATTCCCCATCTCCGATTCCGCACATCTGATTCCCTGCCTCTGATTCCCCGCGTTTGATTCCCTGCCTCTGATTCCCTGCCCTGATTCCCCATCTCTGTTTCACCACCTTTGATTCGCCACCTCTGATTCCCCATATCTGATTCCCCGCCTCTGTTTCCCCGACTCTGATTCCCTGCCTCTGATTCCCAACCTCTGATTCCACACCTCTGATTCCCCATATCTGATTCCCCGCCTCTGTTTCCCCGCCTCTGATTCCCCGCCCCTGTTTCCCCATATCTGATTCCCCGCCTCTGATTCCCCATATCTAAGTCCCCGCCTCTGATTCCCCAACTTTGATTCCCCACCTCTGATTCCCCAGCTCTGATTCCCCGCCTCTGATTCCCCGCATCTGATTCCCTGCATCTGATTCCCAGCCTCTGATTCCCTGCCTCTGATTCCCAACCTCTGATTCCCCACCTCTGATTCCCCATATCTGATTCCCCGCCTCTGTTTCCTCGCCTCTGATTCCCCGCCTCTGTTTCCCCATATCTGATTCCCCGCCTCTATTTGCCCGCCTCTGATTCCCCGCCTCTGTTTCCCCATATCTGATTCTCCGCCTCTGAATCCCCAACTCTGATTCCCTGCCTCTAATTTCCCAGCTCTGATTCCCCGCCTCTGATTCCCCGTGTCTGATTTCCTGCCTCTGATTCCCCGCCTCTGATTACCCATGTCTGATTCACCGCCTCTTATTCCCCACCTCTGATTCCCCATCTCTGATTCCGCACATCCGATGCCCTGCCTCTGATTCCCCGCCTCTGATTCACTGCCTCTGCTTCCCCAGCTCTGATTCCCCGCCTCTGATTCCCCGCGTCTTATTCCCTGCTTCTGATTCTGATTCCCTGCCTCTGATTCCCCATCTCTGATTCCGCACATCTGATTCCCTGCCTCTGATTCCCCACCTCTGATTCCCCATATCTGATTCCCCGCCTCTGTTTCCCCGCCTCTGATTCCCCACCTCTTTTTCCCCATATCTAAGTCCCCGCCTCTGATTCCACAACTCTATTTCCCCACCTCTGATTCCCCAGCTCTGTTTCCCCGCCTCTGATCCCCGCATCTGATTCCCTGCATCTGATTCCCAGCCTCTGATTCCCTGCCTCTGATTCCCAACCTCTGATTCCCCACCTCTGATTCCCCATATCTGATTCCCCGCCTCTGTTTCCACGCCTCTGATTCCCCGCCTCTGTTTCCCCATATCGGATTCCCCGTCTCTATTTGCCCACCTCTGGTTCCCCACCTCTATTTCCCCATATCTGATTCCCCGCCTCTGAATCCGCAACTCTGATTCCCTGCATCTAATTCCCCAGCTCTGATTCCCCGCCTCTGATTCCCCGTGTCTGATTTCCTGCCTCTGATTCCCTGCCTCTGATTACCCATGTCTGATTCACCGCCTCTGATTCCCCACCTCTGATTCCCCATCTCTGATTCCGCACATCCGATTCCCTGCCTCTGATTCCCCGCCTCTGATTCACCGCCTCTGATTCCCGGCCTCTGATTTCCCGCCTCTGATTCCCTGCCACTGATACCCCGCCCCTGATTCCCCACCTCTGATTCCCCATATCTGATTCCCCGCCTCTGTTTCCCCGCCTCTGATTCCCCGCCTCTGATTCCCCATATCTCATTCCCCGCCTCTGATTCCCCATCTCTGATTCCCGGACTCTGATTCCCCACCTCTTATTCCCGGCCTCTTATTCCCGGCATCTGATTCCGGCCTCTGATTCGCGGCCTCTGATTCCCTGATTCTGATTCTGATTCCCTGCCTTTGATTCCCCATCTCTGATTCCGCACATCTGATTCCCTGCCTCTGATTCCCCACCTCTGATTCCCCATATCTGATTCCCCGCCTCTGTTTCCCCGCCTCTGATTCCCCGCCTCTGTTTCCCAATATCTAAGCCCCCGCCTCTGATTCCCCAACTCCGATTCCCCACCTCTGATTCCCCAGCTCTGATTCCCCGCCTCTGATTCCCCGCATCTGATTCCCTGCCTCTGATTCCCAAACTCTGATTCCCCACCTCTAATTCCCCATATCTGATTCCCCGCCTCTGTTTCCCCGCCTCTGATTCCCCGCCTCTGTTTCACCATATCTGATTCCCGGCCTCTGATTCCCCGCCTCTGTTTCCCCGCCTCTGATTTCTTGCCTCTGATTCCCCATCTCCGATTCCGCACCTCTGATTCCCTGCCTCTGATTCCCCGCCTCTGATTCCCCGCCTCTGATTCCCTGCCTCTGATTCCCAACCTCTGATTCCCCACCTCTGATTCCCCGTGTTTGATTCCCCGCCTCTGTTTCCCCGCCTCTGATTCCCCGCCTCTGATTCCCCAACTCTAATTCCCCGCCTCTGATTCCCCAGATCTGATTCCCTGCCTCTGTTTCCCCGCCTCTGATTCCCTGCCTCTGATTCCCAACCTCTGATTCCACACCTCTGATTCCCCATATCTGATTCCCCGCCTCTGTTTCCCCGCCTCTGATTCTCCGCCCCTGTTTCCCCATATCTGATTCCCCGCCTCTGATTCCCCAACTCTATTTCCCCACCTCTGATTCCCCAGCTCTGATTCCCCGCCTCTGATCCCCGCATCTGATTCCCTGCATCTGATACCCAGCCTCTGATTCCCTGCCTCTGATTCCCAACCTCTGATTCCCCACCTCTGATTCCCCATATCTGATTCCCCGCCTCTGTTTCCACGCCTCTGATTCCCCGCCTCTGTTTCCCCATATCGGATTCCCCGCCTCTATTTGCCCACCTCTGGTTCCCCACCTCTATTTCCCCATATCTGATTCCCCGCCTCTGAATCCCCAACTCTGATTCCCTGCATCTAATTCCCCAGCTCTGATTCCCCGCCTCTGATTCCCCGTGTCTGATTTCCTGCCTCTGATTCCCTGCCTCTGATTACCCATGTCTGATTCACCGCCTCTGATTCCCCACCTCTGATTCCCCATCTCTGATTCCGCACATCCGATTCCCTGCCTCTGATTCCCCGCCTCTGATTCACCGCCTCTCATTCCCGGCCTCTGATTTCCCGCCTCTGATTCCCTGCCACTGATACCCCGCCCCTGATTCCCCACCTCTGATTCCCCATATCTGATTCCCCGCCTCTGTTTCCCCGCCTCTGATTCCCCGCCTCTGATTCCCCATATCTCATTCCCCGCCTCTGAATCCCCATCTCTGATTCCCGGACTCTGATTCCCCACCTCTTATTCCCGGCCTCTTATTCCCGGCATCTGATTCCGGCCTCTCATTCCCGGCCTCTGATTCCCTGCTTCTGATTCTGATTCCCTGCCTTTGATTCACCCATCTCTGATTCCGCACATCTAATTCCCTGCCTCTGATTCCCCACCTCTGATTCACCATATCTGATTCCCCGCCTCTGTTTCCCCACCTCTGATTCCCCGCCTCTGTTTCCCAATATCTAAGCCCCCGCCTCTGATTCCCCTACTCCGATTCCCCACCTCTGACTCCCCAGCTCTGATTCCCCGCCTCTGATTCCCCGCATCTGATTCCCTGCATCTGATTCCAAGCCTCTGATTCCCTGCCTCTGATTCCCAAACTCTGATTTCCCACTTCTAATTCCCCATATCTGATTCCCCGCCTCTTTTTCCCCGCCTCTGTTTCCCCGCCTCTGATTTCTTGCCTCTGATTCCCCATCTCCGATTCCGCACCTCTGATTCCCTGCCTCTGATTCCCCGCCTCTGATTCCCCGCCTCTGATTCCCTGCCTCTGATTCCCAACCTCTGATTCCCCACCTCTGATTCCCCGTGTTTGATTCCCCGCCTCTGTTTCCCCGCCTCAGATTCCCCGCCTCTGATTCCCCAACTCTAATTCCCCGCCTCTGATTCCCCAGATCTGATTCCCTGCCTCTGTTTCCCCGCCTCTGATTCCCTGCCTCTGATTCCCAACCTCTGATTCCACACCTCTGATTCCCCATATCTGATTCCCCGCCTCTGTTTCCCCGCCTCTGATTCCCCGCCCCTGTTTCCCCATATCTGATTCCCCGCCTCTGATTCCCCAACTCTGATTCCCCGCCTCTGATTCCCCAGCTCTGATTCCCCGCCTCTGATTCCCCGTGTTTGATTCCCTGCCTCTGATTCCCCGCCTCTGATTCCCCATCTCTGATTCACCGCCTTTGATTCGCCACCTCTGATTCCCCATATCTGATTCCCCACCTCTGTTTCCCCGCCTCTGATTCCCCGCCTCTGATACTTCATATCTCATTCGCCGCCTCTGAATCCCCATCTCTGATTCCCGGACTCTGATTCCCCACCTCTGATTCCCGGCCTCTTATTCCCTGCATCTGATTCCAGGCCTCTGATTACCGGCCTCTGATTCCCCGCTTCTGATTCTGATTCCCTGCCTCTGATTCCCCATCTCTGATTCCGCACATCTGATTCCCTGCCTCTGATTCCCCACCTCTGATACCCCATATCTGATTCCCCGCCTCTGTTTCCCCGCCTCTGATTCCCCGCCTCTGTTTCCCCATATCTGATTCCCCGCCTCTGATTCCCAACTATGATTCCCCGCCTCTGATTCCCCAGCTCTGATTCCCTGCCTCTGATTCCCAGCGTTCTATTCCCTGCATCTGATTCCCCGCCTGTGATTCCCCATCTCTGATTCACCACCTCTGATTCCCCACCTCTGATTCCCCATACCTAATTCCCCGCCTCTGTTTGCCCGCCTCTGATTCCCCGCCTCTGTTTCCCCATATCTGATTCCCCGCCTCTGAATCCCCAACTCTGATTCCCTGCCTCTGATTCCCCAGCTCTGATTCCCCGCCATTGATTCCCCCCGTCTGATTCCCAGCCTCTGAATCCCCGTGTCTGATATCCTGCCTCTGATTCCCCGCCTCTGATTCCCCATCTCAGATTCACCGCCTCTGATTCCCCACTTCTGATTCCCCATCTCTGATTCCGCACATCCGATTCCTTGCCTCTGATTCCCCGACTCTGATTCCCCACCTCTGATTCCCCAGCTCTGATTCCCCGCCTCTGATTCCCCAACTCTGATTCCCCGCCTCTGATAACCCAGCTCTGATTCCCCGCCTCTGATTCCTGTGTTTGATTCCCTGCCTCTCATTCCCCGCCTCTGATTCCCCATCTCTGATTCACCGCCTTTTATTCGCCACCTCTGATTCCCCATATCTGATTCCCCACCTCTGATTCCCGGCCTCTTATTTCCGGCATCTGATTCCGGCCTCTGATTCCCGGCCTCTGATTCCCTGCTTCTGATACTGATTCCCTGCCTCTGATTCCCCATTTCTGATTCCGCACATCTAATTCCCTGCCTCTGATTCCCCACCTCTCATTCCCCACCTCTAATTCCCCAGCTCTGATTCCCCGCCTCTGATTCCCCGCATCTGATTCCCTGCATCTGATTCCCAGCCTCTGATTCCCTGCCTCTGATTCCCAACCTATGATTCCCCACCTCTGATTCCCCATATCTGATTCCCCGCCTCTGTTTCCCCGCCTCTGATTCCCCGCCTCTGTTTCCCCATATCTGATTCCCCGCCTCTATTTGCCAGCCTCTGATTCCCCGCCTCTGTTTCCCCATATCTGATTCCCCGCCTCTGAATCCCCAACTCTGATTCCCTGCCTCTAATTTCCCAGCTCTGATTCCCCGCCTCTGATTCCCCGTGTCTGATTTCCTGCCTCTGATTCCCCGCCTCTGATTACCCATGTCTGATTCCCCGCCTCTGTTTCCCCGCCTCTGATTCCCCGCCTCTGTTTCCCAATATCTAAGTCCCCGCCTCTGATTCCCCAACTCTGATTCCCCACCTCTGATTCCCCAGCTCTGATTCTCCGCCTCTGATTCCCCGCATCTGATTCCCTGCATCTGATTCCAAGCCTCTGATTCCCTGCCTCTGAATCCAAACCTCTGATTCACCACCTCTGATTCCCCATATCTGATTCCCCGCCTCTGTTTCCCCGCCTCTGATTCCCCGCCTCTGTTTCCCCATATCTGATTCCCCGCCTCTGTTTCCACGCCTCTGATTCCCCACCTCTGTTTCCCCACCTCTGATTCCCGGCCTCTTATTCCCGGCATCTGATTCCGGCCTCTGATTCCCGGCCTCTGATTCCCTGCTTCTGATTCTGATTCCCTGCCTTTGATTCCCCATCTCTGATTCCGCACATCTGATTCCCTGCCTCTGATTCCCCACCTCTGATTCCCTATATCTGATTCCCCGCCTCTGTTTCCCCGCCTCTGATTCCCCGCCTCTGTTTCCCAATATCTAAGTCCCCGCCTCTATTTGCCCGCCTCTGATTCCCCGCCTCTGTTTCCCCATATCTGATTCCCCGCCTCTGAATCCCCAACTCTGATTCCCTGCCTCTAATTTCCCAGCTCTGATTCCCCGCCTCTGATTCCCCGTGTCTGATTTCCTGCCTCTGATTCCCCGCCTCTGATTACCCATGTCTGATTTACCGCCTCTGATTCCCCACCTCTGATTCCCCATCTCTGATTCCGCACATCCGATTCCCTGCCTCTGATTCCCCGCCTCTGATTCACTGCCTCTGCTTCCCCAGCTCTGATTCCCCGCCTCTGATTCCCCACGTCTTATTCCCTGCTTCTGATTCTGATTCCCCTCCTCTGATTCCCCAACTCTAATTCCCCACCTCTGATTCCCCAGATCTGATTCCCCGTGTTTGATTCCCTGCCTCTGATTCCCTGCCCTGATTCCCCATCTCTGTTTCACCGCCTTTGATTCGCCACCTCTGATTCCCCATATCTGATTCCCCGCCTCTGTTTCCCCGCCTCTGATTCCCTGCCTCTGATTCCCAACCTCTGATTCCACATTTCTGATTCCCCATATCTGATTCCCCGCCTCTGTTTCCCCGCCTCTGATTCCCCGCCCCTGTTTCCCCATATCTGATTCCCCACCTCTGATTCCCCATATCTAAGTCCCCGCCTCTGATTCCCCAACTTTGATTCCCCACCTCTGATTCCCCAGCTCTGATTCCCCGCCTCTGATTCCCCGCATCTGATTCCCTGCATCTGATTCCCAGCCTCTGATTCCCTGCCTCTGATTCCCAACCTCTGATTCCCCACCTCTGATTCCCCATATCTGATTCCCCGCCTCTGTTTCCCCGCCTCTGATTCCCCGCCTCTGTTTCCCCATATCTGATTCCCCACCTCTATTTGCCCGCCTCTGATTCCCCGCCTCTGTTTCCCCATATCTGATTCCCCGCCTCCGAATCCCCAACTCTGATTCCCTGCCTCTAATTTCCCAGCTCTGATTCCCCGCCTCTGATTCCCCGTGTCTGATTTCCTGCCTCTGATTCCCCGCCTCAGATTACCCATGTCTGATTCACCGCCTCTGATTCCCCACCTCTGATTCCCCATCTCTGATTCCGCACATCCGATTCCCTGCCTCTGATTCCCCGCCTCTGATTCACTGCCTCTGCTTCCCCAGCTCTGATTCCCCGCCTCTGATCCCCGCATCTGATTCCCTGCATCTGATTCCCAGCCTCTGATTCCCTGCCTCTGATTCCCAACTTCTGATTCCCCACCTCTGATTCCCCATATCTGATTCCCCGCCTCTGTTTCCACGCCTCTGATTCCCCACCTCTGTTTCCCCATATCTGATTCCCCGCCTCTATTTTCCCACCTATGATTCCCCACCTCTGTTTCCCCATATCTGATTCCCCGCCTCTGAATCCCCAAAGCTGATTCCCTGCATCTAATTCCCCAGCTCTGATTCCCCGCCTCTGATTCCCCGTGTCTGATTTCCTGCCTCTGATTCCCCGCCTCTGATTACCCATGTCTGATTCACCGCCTCTGATTCCCCACCTCTGATTCACCATCTCTGATTCCGCACATCCGATTCCCTGCCTCTGATTTCCCGCCTCTGATTCCCTGCCACTGATACCCCGCCCCTGATTCCCCACCTCTGATTCCCCATATCTGATTCCCCGCCTCTGTTTCCCCATATCTCATTCCCCGCCTCTGAATCCCATCTCTGATTCCCGGACTCTGATTCCCCACCTCTGATTCCCGGCCTCTTATTCCCGGCATCTGATTCCGGCCTCTGATTCCCGGCCTCTGATTCCCTGCTTCTGATTCTGATTCCCTGCCTCTGATTCCCCATCTCTGATTCCGTACATCTGATTCCCTGCCTCTGATTCCCCACCTCTGATTCCCCATATCTGATTCCCCGCCTCTGTTTCCCCGCCTCTGATTCCCCGCCTCTGTTTCCCAATATCTAAGTCCCCGCCTCTGATTCCCCAACTCTGATTCCCCACCTCTGATTCCCCAGCTTTGATTCCCCGCCTCTGATTCCACGCATCTGATTCCCTGCATCTGATTCCAAGCCTCTGATTCCCTGCCTCTGATTCCCAACCTCTGATTCCCCACCTCTGATTCCCCACATCTGATTCCCCGCTCTGTTTCCCCGCCTCTGATTGCCCGCCTCTGTTTCCACATATCTGATTCCCGGCCTCTGATTCTCCACCTCTGATTCCCCGCCTCTGATTCCCTGCCTCTGATTCCCCATCTCCGATTCCGCACATCTGATTCCCTGCCTCTGATTCCCCGCCTCTGATTCCCCGCCTCTGATTCCCTGCCACTGATTCCCAACCTCTGATTCCCCACCTCTGATTCCCCATATCTGATTCCCCGCCTCTGTTTCCCCGCCTCTGATTCCCCTCCTCTGATTCCCCAACTCTAATTCCCCGCCTCTGATTCCCCAGCTCTGATTCCCCATGTTTGATTCCCTGCCTCTGATTCCCTGCCCTGATTCCCCATCTCTGTTTCACCGCCTTTGATTCGCCACCTCTGATTCCCCATATCTGATTCCCCGCCTCTGTTTCCCCGCCTCTGATTCCCTGCCTCTGATTCCCAACCTCTGATTCCACACCTCTGATTCCCCATATCTGATTCCCCGCCTCTGTTTCCCCGCCTCTGATTCCCCGCCCCTGTTTCCCCATATCTGATTCCCCGCCTCTGATTCCCCATATCTAAGTCCCCGCCTCTGATTCCCCAAATTTGATTCCCCACCTCTGATTCCCCAGCTCTGATTCCCCACCTCTGATTCCCCGCATCTGATTCCCTGCATCTGATTCCCAGCCTCTGATTCCCTGCCTCTGATTCCCAACCTCTGATTCCCCACCTCTGATTCCCCATATCTGATTCCCCGCCACTGTTTCCCCGCCTCTGATTCCCCGCCTCTGTTTCCCCGTGTCTGATTTCCTGCCTCTGATTCCCCGCCTCTGATTACCCATGTCTGATTTACCGCCTCTGATTCCCCACCTCTGATTCCCCATCTCTGATTCCGCACATCCGATTCCCTGCCTCTGATTCCCCGCCTCTGATTCACTGCCTCTGCTTCCCCAGCTCTGATTCCCCGCCTCTGATTCCCCGCGTCTTATTCCCTGCTTCTGATTCTGATTCCCTGCCTCTGATTCCCCATCTCTGATTCCGCACATCTGATTCCCTGCCTCTGATTCCCCACCTCTGATTCCCCATATCTGATTCCCCGCCTCTGTTTCCCCGCCTCTGATTCCCCGCCTCTGTTTCCCCATATCTAAGTCCCCGCCTCTGATTCCCCAACTCTGATTCCCCACCTCTGATTCCCCAGCTCTGATTCCCCGCCTCTGATCCCCGCATCTGATTCCCTGCATCTGACTCCCAGCCTCTGATTCCCTGCCTCTGATTCCCAACCTCTGATTCCCCACCTCAGATTCCCCATATCTGATTCCCCGCCTCTGTTTCCACGCCTCTGATTCCCCACCTCTGTTTCCCCAAATCTGATTCCCCGCCTCTATTTGCCCACCTCTGATTCCCCACCTCTGTTTCCACATATCTGATTCCCCGCCTCTGAATCCCCAACTCTGATTCACTGCATCTAATTCCCCAGCTCTGATTCCCCGCCTCTGATTCCCCGCCTCTGATTCCCCGTGTCTGATTTCCTGCCTCTGATTCCCCACCTCTGATTCCCCATCTCTGATTCCGCACATCCGATTCCCTGCCTCAGATTCCCCCCCTCTGATTCACCGCCTCTGATTCCCGGCCTCTGATTTCCCGCCTCTGATTCCCTGCCACTGATACGCGGCCCCTGATTCCCCACCTCTGATTCCCCATATCTGATTCCCCACCTCTGTTTCCCCGCCTCTGATTCCCCGCCTCTGATTCCCCATATCTCATTCCCCGCCTCTGAATCCCCATCTCTGATTCCCGGACTCTTATTCCCCACCTCTGATTCCCGGCCTCTTATTCCCGGCATCTGATTCCGGCCTCGGATTCCCGGCCTCTGATTCCCTGCTTCTGATTCTGATTCCCTGCCTTTGATTCCCCATCTCTGATTCCGCACATCTGATTCCCTGCCTCTGATTCCCCACCTCTGATTCCCTATATCTGATTCCACGCCTCTGTTTCCCCGCCTCTGATTCCCCGCCTCTGTTTCCCAATATCTAAGTCCCCGCCTCTATTTGCCCGCCTCTGATTCCCCGCCTCTGTTTCCCCATATCTGATTCCCCGCCTCTGAATCCCCAACTCTGATTCCCTGCCTCTAATTTCCCAGCTCTGATTCCCCGCCTCTGATTCCCCGTGTCTGATTTCCTGCCTCTGATTCCCCGCCTCTGATTACCCATGTCTGATTTACCGCCTCTGATTCCCCACCTCTGATTCCCCATCTCTGATTCCGCACATCCGATTCCCTGCCTCTGATTCCCCGCCTCTGATTCACTGCCTCTGCTTCCCCAGCTCTGATTCCCCGCCTCTGATTCCCCGCGTCTTATTCCCTGCTTCTGATTCTGATTCCCCTCCTCTGATTCCCCAACTCTAATTCCCCACCTCTGATTCCCCAGATCTGATTCCCCGTGTTTGATTCCCTGCCTCTGATTCCCTGCCATGATTCCCCATCTCTGTTTCACCGCCTTTGATTCGCCACCTCTGATTCCCCATATCTGATTCCCCGCCTCTGTTTCCCCGCCTCTGATTCCCTGCCTCTGATTCCCAACCTCTGATTCCACACCTCTGATTCCCCATATCTGATTCCCCGCCTCTGTTTCCCCGCCTCTGATTCCCCGCCCCTGTTTCCCCATATCTGATTCCCCGCCTCTGATTCCCCATATCTAAGTCCCCGCCTCTGATTCCCCAACTTTGATTCCCCACCTCTGATTCCCCAGCTCTGATTCCCCGTCTCTGATTCCCCGCATCTGATTCCCTGCATCTGATTCCCAGCCTCTGATTCCCTGCCTCTGATTCCCAACCTCTGATTCCCCACCTCTGATTCCCCATATCTGATTCCCCGCCTCTGTTTCCCCGCCTCTGATTCCCCTCCTCTGTTTCCCCATATCTGATTCCCCGCCTCTATTTGCCCGCCTCTGATTCCCCGCCTCTGTTTCCCCATATCTGATTCCCCGCCTCCGAATCCCCAACTCTGATTCCCTGCCTCTAATTTCCCAGCTCTGATTCCCCGCCTCTGATTCCCCGTGTCTGATTTCCTGCCTCTGATTCCCCGCCTCTGATTACCCATGTCTGATTCACCGCCTCTGATTCCCCACCTCTGATTCCCCATCTCTGATTCCGCACATCCGATTCCCTGCCTCTGATTCCCCGCCTCTGATTCACTGCCTCTGCTTCCCCAGCTCTGATTCCCCGCCTCTGATCCCCGCATCTGATTCCCTGCATCTGATTCCCGCCTCTGATTCCCTGCCTCTGATTCCCAACCTCTGATTCCCCACCTCTGATTCCCCATATCTGATTCCCCGCCTCTGTTTCCACGCCTCTGATTCCCCACCTCTGTTTCCCCATATCTGATTCCCCGCCTCTATTTGCCCACCTATGATTCCCCACCTCTGTTTCCCCATATCTGATTCCCCGCCTCTGAATCCCCAAAGCTGATTCCCTGCATCTAATTCCCCAGCTCTGATTCCCCGCCTCTGATTCCCCGTGTCTGATTTCCTGCCTCTGATTCCCCGCCTCTGTTTCCCCATATCTGATTCCCCGCCTCTGAATCCCCAACTCTGATTCCCTGCCTCTAATTTCCCAGCTCTGATTCCCCGCCTCTGATTCCCCGTGTCTGATTTCCTGCCTCTGATTCCCCGCCTCTGATTACCCATGTCTGATTTACCGCCTCTGATTCCCCACCTCTGATTCCCCATATCTGATTCCCCGCCTCTGTTTCCCCGCCTCTGATTCCCCTCCTCTGATTCCCCAACTCTAATTCCCCGCCTCTGATTCCCCAGCTCTGATTCCCCATGTTTGATTCCCTGCCTCTGATTCCCTGCCCTGATTCCCCATCTCTGTTTCACCGCCTTTGATTCGCCACCTCTGATTCCCCATATCTGATTCCCCGCCTCTGTTTCCCCGCCTCTGATTCCCTGCCTCTGATTCCCAACCTCCGATTCCACAACTCTGAATCCCCATATCTGATTCCCCGCCTCTGTTTCCCCGCCTCTGATTCCCCGCCCCTGTTTCCCCATATCTGATTCCCCGCCTCTGATTCCCCATATCTAAGTCCCCGCCTCTGATTCCCCAAATTTGATTCCCCACCTCTGATTCCCCAGCTCTGATTCCCCACCTCTGATTCCCCGCATCTGATTCCCTGCATCTGATTCCCAGCCTCTGATTCCCTGCCTCTGATTCCCAACCTCTGATTCCCCACCTCTGATTCCCCATATCTGATTCCCCGCCTCTGTTTCCCCGCCTCTGATTCCCCGCCTCTGTTTCCCCATATCTGATTCCCCGCCTCTATTTGCCCGCCTCTGATTCCCCGCCTCTGTTTCCCCATATCTGATTCCCCGCCTCTGAATCCCCAACTCTGATTCCCTGCCTCTAATTTCCCAGCTCTGATTCCCCGCCTCTGATTCCCCGTGTCTGATTTCCTGCCTCTGATTCCCCGCCTCTGATTACCCATGTCTCATTTACCGCCTCTGATTCCCCACCTCTGATTCCCCATCTCTGATTCCGCACATCCGATTCCCTGCCTCTGATTCCCCGCCTCTGATTCACTGCCTCTGCTTCCCCAGCTCTGATTCCCCGCCTCTGATTCCCCGCGTCTTATTCCCTGCTTCTGATTCTGATTCCCTGCCTCTGATTCCCCATCTCTGATTCCGCACATCTGATTCCCTGCCTCTGATTCCCCACCTCTGATTCCCCATATCTGATTCCCCGCCTCTGTTTCCCCGCCTCTGATTCCCCGCCTCTGTTTCCCCATATCTAAGTCCCCGCCTCTGATTCCCCAACTCTGATTCCCCACCTCTGATTCCCCAGCTCTGATTCCCCGCCTCTGATCCCCGCATCTGATTCCCTGCATCTGACTCCCAGCCTCTGATTCCCTGCCTCTGATTCCCAACCTCTGATTCCCCACCTCAGATTCCCCATATCTGATTCCCCGCCTCTGTTTCCACGCCTCTGATTCCCCGCCTCTGTTTCCCCATATCTGATTCCCCGCCTCTATTTGCCCACCTCTGATTCCCCACCTCTGTTTCCCCATATCTGATTCCCCGCCTCTGAATCCCCAACTCTGATTCACTGCATCTAATTCCCCAGCTCTGATTCCCCGCCTCTGATTCCCCGTGTCTGATTTCCTGCCTCTGATTCCCCACCTCTGATTCCCCATCTCTGATTCCGCACATCCGATTCCCTGCCTCTGATTCCCCCCCTCTGATTCACCGCCTCTGATTCCCGGCCTCTGATTTCCCGCCTCTGATTCCCTGCCACTGATACGCCGCCCCTGATTCCCCACCTCTGATTCCCCATATCTGATTCCCCACCTCTGTTTCCCCGCCTCTGATTCCCCGCCTCTGATTCCCCATATCTCATTCCCCGCCTCTGAATCCCCATCTCTGATTCCCGGACTCTTATTCCCCACCTCTGATTCCCGGCCTCTTATTCACGGCATCTGATTCCGGCCTCTGATTCCCGGCCTCTGATTCCCTGCTTCTGATTCTGATTCCCTGCCTTTGATTCCCCATCTCTGATTCCGCACATCTGATTCCCTGCCTCTGATTCCCCACCTCTGATTCCCTATATCTGATACCCCGCCTCTGTTTCCCCGCCTCTGATTCCCCGCCTCTGTTTCCCAATATCTAAGTCCCCGCCTCTATTTGCCCGCCTCTGATTCCCCGCCTCTGTTTCCCCATATCTGATTCCCCGCCTCTGAATCCCCAACTCTGATTCCCTGCCTCTAATTTCCCAGCTCTGATTCCCCGCCTCTGATTCCCCGTGTCTGATTTCCTGCCTCTGATTCCCCGCCTCTGATTACCCATGTCTGATTTACCGCCTCTGATTCCCCACCTCTGATTCCCCATCTCTGATTCCGCACATCCGATTCCCTGCCTCTGATTCCCCGCCTCTGTTTCACTGCCTCTGCTTCCCCAGCTCTGATTCCCCGCCTCTGATTCCCCGCGTCTTATTCCCTGCTTCTGATTCTGATTCCCCTCCTCTGATTCCCCAACTCTAATTCCCCACCTCTGATTCCCCAGATCTGATTCCCCGTGTTTGATTCCCTGCCTCTGATTCCCTGCCATGATTCCCCATCTCTGTTTCACCGCCTTTGATTCGCCACCTCTGATTCCCCAAATCTGATTCACCGCCTCTGTTTCCCCGCCTCTGATTCCCTGCCTCTGATTCCCAACCTCTGATTCCACACCTCTGATTCCCCATATCTGATTCCCCGCCTCTGTTTCCCCGCCTCTGATTCCCCGCCCCTGTTTCCCCATATCTGATTCCCCGCCTCTGATTCCCCATATCTAAGTCCCCGCCTCTGATTCCCCAACTTTGATTCCCCACCTCTGATTCCCCAGCTCTGATTCCCCGCCTCTGATTCCCCGCATCTGATTCCCTGCATCTGATTCCCAGCCTCTGATTCCCTGCCTCTGATTCCCAACCTCTGATTCCCCACCTCTGATTCCCCATATCTGATTCCCCGCCTCTGTTTCCCCGCATCTGATTCCCCGCCTCTGTTTCCCCATATCTGATTCCCCGCCTCTATTTGCCCGCCTCTGATTCCCCGCCTCTGTTTCCCCATATCTGATTCCCCGCCTCCGAATCCCCAACTCTGATTCCCTGCCTCTAATTTCCCAGCTCTGATTCCCCGCCTCTGATTCCCCGTGTCTGATTTCCTGCCTCTGATTCCCCGCCTCTGATTACCCATGTCTCATTTACCGCCTCTGATTCCCCACCTCTGATTCCCCATCTCTGATTCCGCACATCCGATTCCCTGCCTCTGATTCCCCGCCTCTGATTCACTGCCTCTGCTTCCCCAGCTCTGATTCCCCGCCTCTGATCCCCGCATCTGATTCCCTGCATCTGATTCCCAGCCTCTGATTCCCTGCCTCTGATTCCCAACCTCTGATTCCCCACCTCTGATTCCCCATATCTGATTCCCCGCCTCTGTTTCCACGCCTCTGATTCCCCACCTCTGTTTCCCCATATCTGATTCCCCGCCTCTATTTGCCCACCTATGATTCCCCACCTCTGTTTCCCCATATCTGATTCCCCGCCTCTGAATCCCCAAAGCTGATTCCCTGCATCTAATTCCCCAGCTCTGATTCCCCGCCTCTGATTCCCCGTGTCTGATTTCCTGCCTCTGATTCCCCGCCTCTGTTTCCCCATATCTGATTCCCCGCCTCTGAATCCCCAACTCTGATTCCCTGCCTCTAATTTCCCAGCTCTGATTCCCCGCCTCTGATTCCCCGTGTCTGATTTCCTGCCTCTGATTCCCCGCCTCTGATTACCCATGTCTGATTTACCGCCTCTGATTCCCCACCTCTGATTCCCCATCTCTGATTCCGCACATCCGATTCCCTGCCTCTGATTCCCCGCCTCTGATTCACTGCCTCTGCTTCCCCAGCTCTGATTCCCCACCTCTGATTCCCCGAGTCTTATTCCCTGCTTCTGATTCTGATTCCCTGCCTCTGATTCCCCATCTCTGATTCCGCACATCTGATTCCCTGCCTCTGATTCCCCACCTCTGATTCCCCATATCTGATTCCCCGCCTCTGTTTCCCCGCCTCTGATTCCCCGCCTCTGTTTCCCCATATCTAAGTCCCCGCCTCTGATTCCCCAACTCTGATTCCCCACCTCTGATTCCCCAGCTCTGATTCCCCGCCTCTGATCCCCGCATCTGATTCCCTGCATCTGACTCCCAGCCTCTGATTCCCTGCCTCTGATTCCCAATATCTGATTCCCCACCTCAGATTCCCCATATCTGATTCCCCGCCTCTGTTTCCACGCCTCTGATTCCCCACCTCTGTTTCCCCATATCTGATTCCTCGCCTCTATTTGCCCACCTCTGATTCCCCAACTCTGTTTCCCCATTTCTGATTCCCCGCCTCTGAATCCCCAACTCTGATTCACTGCATCTAATTCCCCAGCTCTGATTCCCCGCCTCTGATTCCCCGCCTCTGATTCCCCGTGTCTGATTTCCTGCCTCTGATTCCCCACCTCTGATTCCCCATCTCTGATTCCGCACATCCGATTCCCTGCCTCTGATTCCCCCCCTCTGATTCACCGCCTCTGATTCCCGGCCTCTGATTTCCCGCCTCTGATTCCCTGCCACTGATACGCCGCCCCTGATTCCCCACCTCTGATTCCCCATATCTGATTCCCCACCTCTGTTTCCCCGCCTCTGATTCCCCGCCTCTGATTCCCAATATCTCATTCCCCGCCTCTGAATCCCCATCTCTGATTCCCGGACTCTTATTCCCCACCTCTGATTCCCGGCCTCTTATTCCCGGCATCTGATTCCGGCCTCTGATTCCCGGCCTCTGATTCCCTGCTTCTGATTCTGATTCCCTGCCTTTGATTCCCCATCTCTGATTCCGCACATCTGATTCCCTGCCTCTGATTCCCCACCTCTGATTCCCTATATCTGATTCCCCGCCTCTGTTTCCCCGCCTCTGATTCCCCGCCTCTGTTTCCCAATATCTAAGTCCCCGCCTCTATTTGCCCGCCTCTGATTCCCCGCCTCTGTTTCCCCATATCTGATTCCCCGCCTCTGAATCCCCAACTCTGATTCCCTGCCTCTAATTTCACAGCTCTGATTCCCCGCCTCTGATTCCCCGTGTCTGATTTCCTGCCTCTGATTCCCCGCCTCTGATTACCCATGTCTGATTTACCGCCTCTGATTCCCCACCTCTGATTCCCCATCTCTGATTCCGCACATCCGATTCCCTGCCTCTGATTCCCCGCCTCTGATTCACTGCCTCTGCTTCCCCAGCTCTGATTCCCGCCTCTGATTCCCCGCGTCTTATTCCCTGCTTCTGATTCTGATTCCCCTCCTCTGATTCCCCAACTCTAATTCCCCACCTCTGATTCCCCAGATCTGATTCCCCGTGTTTGATTCCCTGCCTCTGATTCCCTGCCATGATTCCCCATCTCTGTTTCACCGCCTTTGATTCGCCACCTCTGATTCCCCATATCTGATTCCCCGCCTCTGTTTCCCCGCCTCTGATTCCCTGCCTCTGATTCCCAACCTCTGATTCCACACCTCTGATTCCCCATATCTAAGTCCCCGCCTCTGATTCCCCAACTTTGATTCCCCACCTCTGATTCCCCAGCTCTGATTCCCCGCCTCTGATTCCCCGCATCTGATTCCCTGCATCTGATTCCCAGCCTCTGATTCCCTGCCTCTGATTCCCAACCTCTGATTCCCCACCTCTGATTCCCCATATCTGATTCCCCGCCTCTGTTTCCCCGCCTCTGATTCCCCGCCTCTGTTTCCCCATATCTGATTCCCCGCCTCTATTTGCCCGCCTCTGATTCCCCGCCTCTGTTTCCCCATATCTGATTCCCCGCCTCCGAATCCCCAACTCTGATTCCCTGCCTCTAATTTCCCAGCTCTGATTCCCCGCCTCTGATTCCCCGTGTCTGATTTCCTGCCTCTGATTCCCCGCCTCTGATTACCCATGTCTGATTCACCGCCTCTGATTCCCCACCTCTGATTCCCCATCTCTGATTCCGCACATCCGATTCCCTGCCTCTGATTCCCCGCCTCTGATTCACTGCCTCTGCTTCCCCAGCTCTGATTCCCCGCCTCTGATCCCCGCATCTGATTCCCTGCATCTGATTCCCAGCCTCTGATTCCCTGCCTCTGATTCCCAACCTCTGATTCCCCACCTCTGATTCCCCATATCTGATTCCCCGCATCTGTTTCCACGCCTCTGATTCCCCACCTCTGTTTCCCCATATCTGATTCCCCGCCTCTATTTGCCCACCTATGATTCCCCACCTCTGTTTCCCCATATCTGATTCCCCGCCTCTGAATCCCCAAAGCTGATTCCCTGCATCTAATTCCCCAGCTCTGATTCCCCGCCTCTGATTCCCCGTGTCTGATTTCCTGCCTCTGATTCCCCGCCTCTGATTACCCTTGTCTGATTCACCGCCTCTGATTCCCCACCTCTGATTCCCCATCTCTGATTCCGCACATCCGATTCCCTGCCTCTGATTTCCCGCCTCTGATTCTCTACCACTGATACCCGCCCCTGATTCCCCACCTCTGATTCCCCATATCTGATTCCCCGCCTCTGTTTCCCCACCTCTGATTCCCCGCCTCTGATTCCCCATATCTCATTCCCCACCTCTGAATCCCATCTCTGAATCCCGGACTCTGATTCCCCACCTCTGATTCCAGGCCTCTTATTCCCAGCATCTGATTCCGGCCTCTGATTCCCGGCCTCTGATTCCCTGCTTCTGATTCTGATTCCCTGCCTCTGATTCCCCATCTCTGATTCCGTACATCTGATTCCCTGCCTCTGATTCCCCACCTCTGATTCACCATATCTGATTCCCCGCCTCTGTTTCCCCGCCTCTGATTCCCCGCCTCTGTTTCCCAATATCTAAGTCCCCGCCTCTGATTCCCCAACTCTGATTCCCCGCCTCTGATTCCACGCATCTGATTCCCTGCATCTGATTCCAAGCCTCTGATTCCCTGCCTCTGATTCCCAACCTCTGATTCCCCACCTCTGATTCCCCATATCTGATTCCCCGCTCTGTTTCCCCGCCTCTGATTGCCCGCCTCTGTTTCCACATATCTGATTCCCGGCCTCTGATTCTCCACCTCTGATTCCCCGCCTCTGATTCCCTGCCTCTGATTCCCCATCTCCGATTCCGCACATCTGATTCCCAGCCTCTGATTCCCTGCCTCTGATTCCCAACCTCTGATTCCCCACCTCTGATTCCCCATATCTGATTCCCCGCCTCTGTTTCCCCGCCTCTGATTCCCCGCCTCTGTTTCCCCATATCTGATTCCCCGCCTCTATTTGCCCGCCTCTGATTCCCCGCCTCTGTTTCCCCATATCTGATTCCCCGCCTCCGAATCCCCAACTCTGATTCCCTGCCTCTAATTTCCAAGCTCTGATTCCCCGCCTCTGATTCCCCGTGTCTGATTTCCTGCCTCTGATTCCCCACCTCTGATTACCCATGTCTGATTCACCGCCTCTGATTCCCCACCTCTGATTCCCCATCTCTGATTCCGCACATCCGATTCCCTGCCTCTGATTCCCCGCCTCTGATTCACTGCCTCTGCTTCCCCAGCTCTGATTCCCCGCCTCTGATCCCCGCATATGATTCCCTGCATCTGATTCCCAGCCTCTGATTCCCTGCCTCTGATTCCCAACCTCTGATTCCCCACCTCTGATTCCCCATATCTGATTCCCCGCCTCTGTTTCCACGCCTCTGATTCCCCACCTCTGTTTCCCCATATCTGATTCCCCGCCTCTATTTGCCCACCTCTGATTCCCCACCTCTGTTTCCCCATATCTGATTCCCCGCCTCTGAATCCCCAACTCTGATTCCCTGCATCTAATTCCCCAGCTCTGATTCCCCGCCTCTGATTCCCCGTGTCTGATTTCCTGCCTCTGATTCCCCGCCTCTGATTACCCATGTCTGATTCACCGCCTCTGATTCCCCAACTCTGATTCCCCATCTCTGATTCCGCACATCCGATTCCCTGCCTCTGATTTCCCGCCTCTGATTCCCTGCCACTGATACCCCGCCCCTGATTCCCCACCTCTGATTCCCCATATCTGATTCCCCGCCTCTGTTTCCCCATATCTCATTCCCCGCCTCTGAATCCCATCTCTGATTCCCGGACTCTGATTCCCCACCTCTGATTCCCGGCCTCTTATTCCCGGCATCTGATTCCGGCCTCTGATTCCCGGCCTCTGATTCCCTGCTTCTGATTCTGATTCCCTGCCTCTGATTCCCCATCTCTGATTCCGTACATCTGATTCCCTGCCTCTGATTCCCCACCTCTGATTCACCATATCTGATTCCCCGCCTCTGTTTCCCCGCCTCTGATTCCCCGCCTCTGTTTCCCAATATCTAAGTCCCCGCCTCTGATTCCCCAACTCTGATTCCCCGCCTCTGATTCCACGCATCTGATTCCCTGCATCTGATTCCAAGCCTCTGATTCCCTGCCTCTGATTCCCAAACTCTGATTCCCCACTTCTGATTCCCCATATCTGATACCCCGCTCTGTTTCCCCGCCTCTGATTCCCCGTGTCTGATTTCCTGCCTCTGATTCCCCGCCTCTGATTACCCATGTCTGATTTACCGCCTCTGATTCCCCACCTCTGATTCCCCATCTCTGATTCCGCACATCCGATTCCCTGCCTCTGATTCCCCGCCTCTGATTCACTGCCTCTGCTTCCCCAGCTCTGATTCCCCACCTCTGATTCCCCGAGTCTTATTCCCTGCTTCTGATTCTGATTCCCTGCCTCTGATTCCCCATCTCTGATTCCGCACATCTGATTCCCTGCCTCTGATTCCCCACCTCTGATTCCCCATATCTGATTCCCCGCCTCTGTTTCCCCGCCTCTGATTCCCCGCCTCTGTTTCCCCATATCTAAGTCCCCGCCTCTGATTCCCCAACTCTGATTCCCCACCTCTGATTCCCCAGCTCTGATTCCCCGCCTCTGATCCCCGCATCTGATTCCCTGCATCTGACTCCCAGCCTCTGATTCCCCGCCTCTGATCCCCGCATCTGATTCCCTGCATCTGACTCCCAGCCTCTGATTCCCTGCCTCTGATTCCCAATATCTGATTCCCCACCTCAGATTCCCCATATCTGATTCCCCGCCTCTGTTTCCACGCCTCTGATTCCCCACCTCTGTTTCCCCATATCTGATTCCTCGCCTCTATTTGCCCACCTCTGATTCCCCAACTCTGTTTCCCCATATCTGATTCCCCGCCTCTGAATCCCCAACTCTGATTCACTGCATCTAATTCCCCAGCTCTGATTCCCCGCCTCTGATTCCCCGCCTCTGATTCCCCGTGTCTGATTTCCTGCCTCTGATTCCCCACCTCTGATTCCCCATCTCTGATTCCGCACATCCGATTCCCTGCCTCTGATTCCCCCCCTCTGATTCACCGCCTCTGATTCCCGGCCTCTGATTTCCCGCCTCTGATTCCCTGCCACTGATACGCCGCCCCTGATTCCCCACCTCTGATTCCCCATATCTGATTCCCCACCTCTGTTTCCCCGCCTCTGATTCCCCGCCTCTGATTCCCCATATCTCATTCCCCGCCTCTGAATCCCCATCTCTGATTCCCGGACTCTTATTCCCCACCTCTGATTCCCGGCCTCTTATTCCCGGCATCTGATTCCGGCCTCTGATTCCCGGCCTCTGATTCCCTGCTTCTGATTCTGATTCCCTGCCTTTGATTCCCCATCTCTGATTCCGCACATCTGATTCCCTGCCTCTGATTCCCCACCTCTGATTCCCTATATCTGATTCCCCGCCTCTGTTTCCCCGCCTCTGATTCCCCGCCTCTGTTTCCCAATATCTAAGTCCCCGCCTCTATTTGCCCGCCTCTGATTCCCCGCCTCTGTTTCCCCATATCTGATTCCCCGCCTCTGAATCCCCAACTCTGATTCCCTGCCTCTAATTTCACAGCTCTGATTCCCCGCCTCTGATTCCCCGTGTCTGATTTCCTGCCTCTGATTCCCCGCCTCTGATTACCCATGTCTGATTTACCGCCTCTGATTCCCCACCTCTGATTCCCCATCTCTGATTCCGCACATCCGATTCCCTGCCTCTGATTCCCCGCCTCTGATTCACTGCCTCTGCTTCCCCAGCTCTGATTCCCGCCTCTGATTCCCCGCGTCTTATTCCCTGCTTCTGATTCTGATTCCCCTCCTCTGATTCCCCAACTCTAATTCCCCACCTCTGATTCCCCAGATCTGATTCCCCGTGTTTGATTCCCTGCCTCTGATTCCCTGCCATGATTCCCCATCTCTGTTTCACCGCCTTTGATTCGCCACCTCTGATTCCCCATATCTGATTCCCCGCCTCTGTTTCCCCGCCTCTGATTCCCTGCCTCTGATTCCCAACCTCTGATTCCACACCTCTGATTCCCCATATCTAAGTCCCCGCCTCTGATTCCCCAACTTTGATTCCCCACCTCTGATTCCCCAGCTCTGATTCCCCGCCTCTGATTCCCCGCATCTGATTCCCTGCATCTGATTCCCAGCCTCTGATTCCCTGCCTCTGATTCCCAACCTCTGATTCCCCACCTCTGATTCCCCATATCTGATTCCCCGCCTCTGTCTCCCCGCCTCTGATTCCCCGCCTCTGTTTCCCCATATCTGATTCCCCGCCTCTATTTGCCCGCCTCTGATTCCCCGCCTCTGTTTCCCCATATCTGATTCCCCGCCTCCGAATCCCCAACTCTGATTCCCTGCCTCTAATTTCCCAGCTCTGATTCCCCGCCTCTGATTCCCCGTGTCTGATTTCCTGCCTCTGATTCCCCGCCTCTGATTACCCATGTCTGATTCACCGCCTCTGATTCCCCACCTCTGATTCCCCATCTCTGATTCCGCACATCCGATTCCCTGCCTCTGATTCCCCGCCTCTGATTCACTGCCTCTGCTTCCCCAGCTCTGATTCCCCGCCTCTGATCCCCGCATCTGATTCCCTGCATCTGATTCCCAGCCTCTGATTCCCTGCCTCTGATTCCCAACCTCTGATTCCCCACCTCTGATTCCCCATATCTGATTCCCCGCATCTGTTTCCACGCCTCTGATTCCCCACCTCTGTTTCCCCATATCTGATTCCCCGCCTCTATTTGCCCACCTATGATTCCCCACCTCTGTTTCCCCATATCTGATTCCCCGCCTCTGAATCCCCAAAGCTGATTCCCTGCATCTAATTCCCCAGCTCTGATTCCCCGCCTCTGATTCCCCGTGTCTGATTTCCTGCCTCTGATTCCCCGCCTCTGATTACCCTTGTCTGATTCACCGCCTCTGATTCCCCACCTCTGATTCCCCATCTCTGATTCCGCACATCCGATTCCCTGCCTCTGATTTCCCGCCTCTGATTCTCTACCACTGATACCCCGCCCCTGATTCCCCACCTCTGATTCCCCATATCTGATTCCCCGCCTCTGTTTCCCCACCTCTGATTCCCCGCCTCTGATTCCCCATATCTCATTCCCCGCCTCTGAATCCCATCTCTGAATCCCGGACTCTGATTCCCCACCTCTGATTCCAGGCCTCTTATTCCCAGCATCTGATTCCGGCCTCTGATTCCCGGCCTCTGATTCCCTGCTTCTGATTCTGATTCCCTGCCTCTGATTCCCCATCTCTGATTCCGTACATCTGATTCCCTGCCTCTGATTCCCCACCTCTGATTCACCATATCTGATTCCCCGCCTCTGTTTCCCCGCCTCTGATTCCCCGCCTCTGTTTCCCAATATCTAAGTCCCCGCCTCTGATTCCCCAACTCTGATTCCCCGCCTCTGATTCCACGCATCTGATTCCCTGCATCTGATTCCAAGCCTCTGATTCCCTGCCTCTGATTCCCAACCTCTGATTCCCCACCTCTGATTCCCCATATCTGATTCCCCGCTCTGTTTCCCCGCCTCTGATTGCCCGCCTCTGTTTCCACATATCTGATTCCCGGCCTCTGATTCTCCACCTCTGATTCCCCGCCTCTGATTCCCTGCCTCTGATTCCCCATCTCCGATTCCGCACATCTGATTCCCAGCCTCTGATTCCCTGCCTCTGATTCCCAACCTCTGATTCCCCACCTCTGATTCCCCATATCTGATTCCCCGCCTCTGTTTCCCCGCCTCTGATTCCCCGCCTCTGTTTCCCCATATCTGATTCCCCGCCTCTATTTGCCCGCCTCTGATTCCCCGCCTCTGTTTCCCCATATCTGATTCCCCGCCTCCGAATCCCCAACTCTGATTCCCTGCCTCTAATTTCCCAGCTCTGATTCCCCGCCTCTGATTCCCCGTGTCTGATTTCCTGCCTCTGATTCCCCACCTCTGATTACCCATGTCTGATTCACCGCCTCTGATTCCCCACCTCTGATTCCCCATCTCTGATTCCGCACATCCGATTCCCTGCCTCTGATTCCCCGCCTCTGATTCACTGCCTCTGCTTCCCCAGCTCTGATTCCCCGCCTCTGATCCCCGCATATGATTCCCTGCATCTGATTCCCAGCCTCTGATTCCCTGCCTCTGATTCCCAACCTCTGATTCCCCACCTCTGATTCCCCATATCTGATTCCCCGCCTCTGTTTCCACGCCTCTGATTCCCCACCTCTGTTTCCCCATATCTGATTCCCCGCCTCTATTTGCCCACCTCTGATTCCCCACCTCTGTTTCCCCATATCTGATTCCCCGCCTCTGAATCCCCAACTCTGATTCCCTGCATCTAATTCCCCAGCTCTGATTCCCCGCCTCTGATTCCCCGTGTCTGATTTCCTGCCTCTGATTCCCCGCCTCTGATTACCCATGTCTGATTCACCGCCTCTGATTCCCCAACTCTGATTCCCCATCTCTGATTCCGCACATCCGATTCCCTGCCTCTGATTTCCCGCCTCTGATTCCCTGCCACTGATACCCCGCCCCTGATTCCCCACCTCTGATTCCCCATATCTGATTCCCCGCCTCTGTTTCCCCATATCTCATTCCCCGCCTCTGAATCCCATCTCTGATTCCCGGACTCTGATTCCCCACCTCTGATTCCCGGCCTCTTATTCCCGGCATCTGATTCCGGCCTCTGATTCCCGGCCTCTGATTCCCTGCTTCTGATTCTGATTCCCTGCCTCTGATTCCCCATCTCTGATTCCGTACATCTGATTCCCTGCCTCTGATTCCCCACCTCTGATTCACCATATCTGATTCCCCGCCTCTGTTTCCCCGCCTCTGATTCCCCGCCTCTGTTTCCCAATATCTAAGTCCCCGCCTCTGATTCCCCAACTCTGATTCCCCGCCTCTGATTCCACGCATCTGATTCCCTGCATCTGATTCCAAGCCTCTGATTCCCTGCCTCTGATTCCCAAACTCTGATTCCCCACTTCTGATTCCCCATATCTGATACCCCGCTCTGTTTCCCCGCCTCTGATTCCCCGTGTCTGATTTCCTGCCTCTGATTCCCCGCCTCTGATTACCCATGTCTGATTTACCGCCTCTGATTCCCCACCTCTGATTCCCCATCTCTGATTCCGCACATCCGATTCCCTGCCTCTGATTCCCCGCCTCTGATTCACTGCCTCTGCTTCCCCAGCTCTGATTCCCCACCTCTGATTCCCCGAGTCTTATTCCCTGCTTCTGATTCTGATTCCCTGCCTCTGATTCCCCATCTCTGATTCCGCACATCTGATTCCCTGCCTCTGATTCCCCACCTCTGATTCCCCATATCTGATTCCCCGCCTCTGTTTCCCCGCCTCTGATTCCCCGCCTCTGTTTCCCCATATCTAAGTCCCCGCCTCTGATTCCCCAACTCTGATTCCCCACCTCTGATTCCCCAGCTCTGATTCCCCGCCTCTGATCCCCGCATCTGATTCCCTGCATCTGACTCCCAGCCTCTGATTCCCTGCCTCTGATTCCCAATATCTGATTCCCCACCTCAGATTCCCCATATCTGATTCCCCGCCTCTGTTTCCACGCCTCTGATTCCCCACCTCTGTTTCCCCATATCTGATTCCTCGCCTCTATTTGCCCACCTCTGATTCCCCAACTCTGTTTCCCCATATCTGATTCCCCGCCTCTGAATCCCCAACTCTGATTCACTGCATCTAATTCCCCAGCTCTGATTCCCCGCCTCTGATTCCCCGCCTCTGATTCCCCGTGTCTGATTTCCTGCCTCTGATTCCCCACCTCTGATTCCCCATCTCTGATTCCGCACATCCGATTCCCTGCCTCTGATTCCCCCCCTCTGATTCACCGCCTCTGATTCCCGGCCTCTGATTTCCCGCCTCTGATTCCCTGCCACTGATACGCCGCCCCTGATTCCCCACCTCTGATTCCCCATATCTGATTCCCCACCTCTGTTTCCCCGCCTCTGATTCCCCGCCTCTGATTCCCCATATCTCATTCCCCGCCTCTGAATCCCCATCTCTGATTCCCGGACTCTTATTCCCCACCTCTGATTCCCGGCCTCTTATTCCCGGCATCTGATTCCGGCCTCTGATTCCCGGCCTCTGATTCCCTGCTTCTGATTCTGATTCCCTGCCTTTGATTCCCCATCTCTGATTCCGCACATCTGATTCCCTGCCTCTGATTCCCCACCTCTGATTCCCTATATCTGATTCCCCGCCTCTGTTTCCCCGCCTCTGATTCCCCGCCTCTGTTTCCCAATATCTAAGTCCCCGCCTCTATTTGCCCGCCTCTGATTCCCCGCCTCTGTTTCCCCATATCTGATTCCCCGCCTCTGAATCCCCAACTCTGATTCCCTGCCTCTAATTTCACAGCTCTGATTCCCCGCCTCTGATTCCCCGTGTCTGATTTCCTGCCTCTGATTCCCCGCATCTGATTACCCATGTCTGATTTACCGCCTCTGATTCCCCACCTCTGATTCCCCATCTCTGATTCCGCACATCCGATTCCCTGCCTCTGATTCCCCGCCTCTGATTCACTGCCTCTGCTTCCCCAGCTCTGATTCCCCGCCTCTGATCCCCGCATATGATTCCCTGCATCTGATTCCCAGCCTCTGATTCCCTGCCTCTGATTCCCAACCTCTGATTCCCCACCTCTGATTCCCCATATCTGATTCCCCGCCTCTGTTTCCACGCCTCTGATTCCCCACCTCTGTTTCCCCATATCTGATTCCCCGCCTCTATTTGCCCACCTCTTATTCCCCACCTCTGTTTCCCCATATCTGATTCCCCGCCTCTGAATCCCCAACTCTGATTCCCTGCATCTAATTCCCCAGCTCTGATTCCCCGCCTCTGATTCCCCGTGTCTGATTTCCTGCCTCTGATTCCCCGCCTCTGATTACCCATGTCTGATTCACCGCCTCTGATTCCCCACCTCTGATTCCCCATCTCTGATTCCGCACATCCGATTCCCTGCCTCTGATTTCCCGCCTCTGATTCCCTGCCACTGATACCCCGCCCCTGATTCCCCACCTCTGATTCCCCATATCTGATTCCCCGCCTCTGTTTCCCCATATCTCATTCCCCGCCTCTGAATCCCATCTCTGATTCCCGGACTCTGATTCCCCACCTCTGATTCCCGGCCTCTTATTCCCGGCATCTGATTCCGGCCTCTGATTCCCGGCCTCTGATTCCCTGCTTCTGATTCTGATTCCCTGCCTCTGATTCCCCATCTCTGATTCCGTACATCTGATTCCCTGCCTCTGATTCCCCACCTCTGATTCACCATATCTGATTCCCCGCCTCTGTTTCCCCGCCTCTGATTCCCCGCCTCTGTTTCCCAATATCTAAGTCCCCGCCTCTGATTCCCCAACTCTGATTCCCCGCCTCTGATTCCACGCATCTGATTCCCTGCATCTGATTCCAAGCCTCTGATTCCCTGCCTCTGATTCCCAACCTCTGATTCCCCACTTCTGATTCCCCATATCTGATTCCCCGCTCTGTTTCCCCGCCTCTGATTGCCCGCCTCTGTTTCCACATATCTGATTCCCGGCCTCTGATTCTCCACCTCTGATTCCCCGCCTCTGATTCCCTGCCTCTGATTCCCCATCTCCGATTCCGCACATCTGATTCCCAGCCTCTGATTCCCTGCCTCTGATTCCCAACCTCTGATTCCCCACCTCTGATTCCCCATATCTGATTCCCCGCCTCTGTTTCCCCGCCTCTGATTCCCCGCCTCTGTTTCCCCATATCTGATTCCCCGCCTCTATTTGCCCGCCTCTGATTCCCCGCCTCTGTTTCCCCATATCTGATTCCCCGCCTCCGAATCCCCAACTCTGATTCCCTGCCTCTAATTTCCCAGCTCTGATTCCCCGCCTCTGATTCCCCGTGTCTGATTTCCTGCCTCTGATTCCCCACCTCTGATTACCCATGTCTGATTCACCGCCTCTGATTCCCCACCTCTGATTCCCCATCTCTGATTCCGCACATCCGATTCCCTGCCTCTGATTCCCCGCCTCTGATTCACTGCCTCTGCTTCCCCAGCTCTGATTCCCCGCCTCTGATCCCCGCATCTGATTCCCTGCATCTGATTCCCAGCCTCTGATTCCATGCCTCTGATTCCCAACCTCTGATTCCCCACCTCTGATTCCCCATATCTGATTCCCCGCCTCTGTTTCCACGCCTCTGATTCCCCACCTCTGTTTCCCCATATCTGATTCCCCGCCTCTATTTGCCCACCTCTGATTCCCCACCTCTGTTTCCCCATATCTGATTCCCCGCCTCTGAATCCCCAACTCTGATTCCCTGCATCTAATTCCCCAGCTCTGATTCCCCGCCTCTGATTCCCCGTGTCTGATTTCCTGCCTCTGATTCCCCGCCTCTGATTACCCATGTCTGATTCACCGCCTCTGATTCCCCACCTCTGATTCCCCATCTCTGATTCCGCACATCCGATTCCCTGCCTCTGATTTCCCGCCTCTGATTCCCTGCCACTGATACCCCGCCCCTGATTCCCCACCTCTGATTCCCCATATCTGATTCCCCGCCTCTGTTTCCCCATATCTCATTCCCCGCCTCTGAATCCCATCTCTGATTCCCGGACTCTGATTCCCCACCTCTGATTCCCGGCCTTTCATTCCCGGCATCTGATTCCGGCCTCTGATTCCCGGCCTCTGATTCCCTGCTTCTGATTCTGATTCCCTGCCTCTGATTCCCCATCTCTGATTCCGTACATCTGATTCCCTGCCTCTGATTCCCCACCTCTGATTCCCCATATCTGATTCCCCGCCTCTGTTTCCCCACCTCTGATTCCCCGCCTCTGTTTCCCAATATCTAAGTCCCCGCCTCTGATTCCCCAACTCTGATTCCCCACCTCTGATTCCCCAGCTTTGATTCCCCGCCTCTGATTCCACGCATCTGATTCCCTGCATCTGATTCCAAGCCTCTGATTCCCTGCCTCTGATTCCCAACCTCTGATTCCCCACCTCTGATTCCCCATATCTGATTCCCCGCTCTGTTTCCCCGCCTCTGATTGCCCTCCTCTGTTTCCACATATCTGATTCCCGGCCTCTGATTCTCCACCTCTGATTCCCCGCCTCTGATTCCCTGCCTCTGATTCCCCATCTCCGATTCCGCACATCTGATTCCCTGCCTCTGATTCCCCGCCTCTGATTCCCCGCCTCTGATTCCCTGCCACTGATTTCCAACCTCTGATTCCCCACCTCTGATTCCCCATATCTGATTCCCCGCCTCTGTTTCCCCGCCTCTGATTCCCCTCCTCTGATTCCCCAACTCTAATTCCCCGCCTCTGATTCCCCAGCTCTGATTCCCCATGTTTGATTCCCTGCCTCTGATTCCCTGCCCTGATTCCCCATCTCTGTTTCACCGCCTTTGATTCGCCACATCTGATTCCCCATATCTGATTCCCCGCCTCTGTTTCCCCGCCTCTGATTCCCTGCCTCTGATTCCCAACCTCTGATTCCACACCTCTGATTCCCCATATCTGATTCCCCGCCTCTGTTTCCCCGCCTCTGATTCCCCGCCCCTGTTTCCCCATATCTGATTCCCCGCCTCTGATTCCCCATATCTAAGTCCCCGCCTCTGATTCCCCAAATTTGATTCCCCACCTCTGATTCCCCAGCTCTGATTCCCCACCTCTGATTCCCCGCATCTGATTCCCTGCATCTGATTCCCAGCCTCTGATTCCCTGCCTCTGATTCCCAACCTCTGATTCCCCACTTCTGATTCCCCATATCTGATTCCCCGCCTCTGTTTCCCCGCCTCTGATTCCCCGCCTCTGTTTCCCCATATCTGATTCCCCGCCTCTATTTGCCCGCCTCTGATTCCCCGCCTCTGTTTCCCCATATCTGATTCCCCGCCTCTGAATCCCCAACTCTGATTCCCTGCCTCTAATTTCCCAGCTCTGATTCCCCGCCTCTGATTCCCCATGTCTGATTTCCTGCCTCTGATTCCCCGCCTCTGATTACCCATGTCTGATTTACCGCCTCTGATTCCCCACCTCTGATTCCCCATCTCTGATTCCGCACATCCGATTCCCTGCCTCTGATTCCCCGCCTCTGATTCACTGCCTCTGCTTCCCCAGCTCTGATTCCCCGCCTCTGATTCCCCGCGTCTTATTCCCTGCTTCTGATTCTGATTCCCTGCCTCTGATTCCCCATCTCTGATTCCGCACATCTGATTCCCTGCCTCTGATTCCCCACCTCTGATTCCCCATATCTGATTCCCCGCCTCTGTTTCCCCGCCTCTGATTCCCCGCCTCTGTTTCCCCATATCTAAGTCCCCGCCTCTGATTCCCCAACTCTGATTCCCCACCTCTGATTCCCCAGCTCTGATTCCCCGCCTCTGATCCCCGCATCTGATTCCCTGCATCTGACTCCCAGCCTCTGATTCCCTGCCTCTGATTCCCAACCTCTGATTCCCCACCTCAGATTCCCCATATCTGATTCCCCGCCTCTGTTTCCATGCCTCTGATTCCCCGCCTCTGTTTCCCCATATCTGATTCCCCGCCTCTATTTGCCCACCTCTGATTCCCCACCTCTGTTTCCCCATATCTGATTCCCCGCCTCTGAATCCCCAACTCTGATTCACTGCATCTAATTCCCCAGCTCTAATTCCCCGCCTCAGATTCCCCGTGTCTGATTTCCTGCCTCTGATTCCCCACCTCTGATTCCCCATCTCTGATTCCGCACATCCGATTCCCTGCCTCTGATTCCCCCCCTCTGATTCACCGCCTCTGATTCCCGGCCTCTGATTTCCCGCCTCTGATTCCCTGCCACTGATACGCCGCCCCTGATTCCCCACCTCTGATTCCCCATATCTGATTCCCCACCTCTGTTTCCCCGCCTCTGATTCCCCGCCTCTGATTCCCCATATCTCATTCCCCGCCTCTGAATCCCCATCTCTGATTCCCGGACTCTTATTCCCCACCTCTGATTCCCGGCCTCTTATTCCCGGCATCTGATTCCGGCCTCTGATTCCCGGCCTCTGATTCCCTGCTTCTGATTCTGATTCCCTGCCTTTGATTCCCCATCTCTGATTCCGCACATCTGATTCCCTGCCTCTGATTCCCCACCTCTGATTCCCTATATCTGATTCCCCGCCTCTGTTTCCCCGCCTCTGATTCCCCGCCTCTGTTTCCCAATATCTAAGTCCCCGCCTCTGATTCCCCAACTCTGATTCCCCACCTCTGATTCGCGTGTCTGATTTCCTGCCTCTGATTCCCCACCTCTGATTCCCCATCTCTGATTCCGCACATCCGATTCCCTGCCTCTGATTCCCCGACTCTGATTCCCCACCTCTGATTCCCCAGCTCTGATTCCCCGCCTCTGATTCCCCAACTCTGATTCCCCGCCTCTTATAACCCAGCTCTGATTCCCCGCCTCTGATTCCCCGTGTTTGATTCCCTGCCTCTCATTCCCCGCCTCTGATTCCCCATCTCTGATTCACCGCCTTTGATTCGCCACCTCTGATTCCCCATATCTGATTCCTCGCCTCTGTTTCCCCGCCTGTGATTCCCCGCCTCTGATTCCCCATATCTCACTCCCCGCCTCTGATTCCCCATCTCTGATTCCTGGACTCTGATTCCACACCTCTGATTCCCCATATCTGATTCCCCGCCTCTGTTTCCCCACCTCTGATTCCCCGCCCCTGTTTCCCCATATCTGATTCCCCGCCTCTGATTCCCCATATCTAATTCCCCGCCTCTGATTCCCCAAATTTGATTCCCCACCTCTGATTCCCCAGCTCTGATTCCCCGCCTCTGATTCCCCGCCTCTGATTCCCTGCCTCTGATTCCCAACCTCTGATTCCCCACCTCTGATTCCCCAGCTCTCATTCCCCGCCTCTGTTTCCCCGCCTCTGATTCCCCGCCTCTGTTTCACCATATCTGATTCCCGGCCTCTGATTCCCCGCCTCTGATTCCCCGCCTCTGATTTCTTGCCTCTGATTCCCCATCTCCGATTCCGCACATCTGATTCCCTGCCTCTGATTCCCCGCATCTGATTCCCCGCCTCTGATTCCCTGCCTCTGATTCCCAACCTCTGATTCCCTACCTCTGATTCCCCGTGTTTGATTCCCCGCCTCTGTTTCCCCGCCTCTGATTCCCCGCCTCTGATTTCCCAACTCTACTTCCTCGCCACTGATTCCCCAGATCTGATTCCCTGCCTCTGTTTCCCCGCCTCTGATTCCCTGCCTCTGATTCCCAACCTCTGATTCCACACCTCTGATTCCCCATATCTGATTCCCCGCCTCTGTTTCCCTGCCTCTGATTCCCCGCCCCTGTTTCCCCATATCTGATTCCCCGCCTCTGATTCCCCAACTCTGATTCCCCGCCTCTGATTCCCCAGCTCTGATTCCCCGCCTCTGATTCCCCGTGTTTGATTCCCTGCCTCTGATTCCCCGCCTCTGATACCCCACCTCTGATTCACCGCCTTTGATTCGCCACCTCTGATTCCCCATATCTGATTCCCCACCTCTGTTTCCCCGCCTCTGATTCCCCGCCTCTGATTCTCCATATCTCATTCCCCGCCTCTGAATCCCCATCTCTGATTCCCGGACTCTGATTCCCCACCTCTGATTCCCGGCCTCTTATTCCCAGCATCTGATTCCAGGCCTCTGATTCCCGGCCTCTTATTCCCCGCTTCTGATTCTGATTCCCTGCCTCTGATTCCCCATCTCTGATTCCGCACATCTGATTCCCTGCCTCTGATTCCCCACCTCTGATTCCCCATATCTGATTCCCCGCCTCTGTTTCCCCGCCTCTGATTCCCCGCCTCTGTTTCCCCATATCTAATTCCCCACCTCTGATGCACCAACTCTGATTCCCCGCCTCTGATTCCCCAGCTCTGATTCCCCGCCTCTGATTCCCCGCATCCGATTCCCCATATCTGATTCCCCGCCTCTGTTTCCCCGCCTCTGATTCCCCGCCTCTGTTTCCCCATATCTGATTCCCCGCCTCTGATTCCCAACTATGATTCCCCGCCTCTGATTCCCCAGCTCTGATTCCCTGCCTCTGATTCCCCGCGTTCTATTCCCTGCCTCTGATTCCCCGCCTGTGATTCCCCATCTCTGATTCACCACCTCTGATTCCCCACCTCTGATTCCCCATATCTAATTCCCCGCCTCTGTTTGCCCGCCTCTGATTCCCCGCCTCTGTTTCCCCATATCTGATTCCCCGCCTCTGAATCCCCAACTCTGATTCCCTGCCTCTGATTCCCCAGCTCTCATTCCCCGCCTTTGATTCCCCCCGTCTGATTCCCAGCCTCTGAATCCCCGTGTCTGATATCCTGCCTCTGATTCCCCGCCTCTGATTCCCCATCTCAGATTCACCGCCTCTGATTCCCCACCTCTGATTCCCCATCTCTGATTCTGCACATCCGATTCCCTGCCTCTGATTCCCCGACTCTGATTCCCCACCTCTGATTCCCCAGCTCTGATTCCCCGCCTCTGATTCCCCAACTCTGATTCCCCGCCTCTGATAACCCAGCTCTGATTCCCCGCCTCTGATTCCCCGTGTTGGATTCCCTGCCTCTCATTCCCCGCCTCTGATTCCCCGCCTCTGTTTCCCAATATCTAACCCCCGCCTCTGATTCCCCATCTCTGATTCCGCACATCCGATTCCCTGCCTCTGATTCCCCGACTCTGATTCCCCACCTCTGATTCCCCATATCTGATTCCTCGCCTCTTTTTCCCCGCCTGTGATTCCCCGCCTCTGATTCCCCATATCTCACTCCCCGCCTCTGATTCCCCATCTCTGATTCCCGTACTCTGATTCCACACCTCTGATTCCCGGCCTCTTATTCCCGGCATCTGATTCCGGCCTCTGATTCCTGGCCTCTGATTCCCTGCTTCTGATTCTGATTCCTTGCCTCTGATTCCCCATTTCTGATTCCGCACATCTAATTCCCTGCCTCTGATTCCCCACCTCTGATTCCCCATATCTGATTCCCCGCCTCTGTTTCCCCGCCTCTGATTCCCCGCCTCTGTTTCCCCATATCTAAGTCACCGCCTCTGATTCCCCAACTTTGATTCCACACCTCTGATTCCGCAGGTCTGATTCCCCGCCTCTGATTTCCCGCATCTGATTCCCTGCATCTCATTCCCAGCCTCTGATTCCCTGCCTCTGATTCCCAACCTCTGATTCCCCACCTCTGATTCCCCATATCTGATTCCCCGCCTCTGTTTCCCCGCCTCTGATTCCCCGCCTCTGTTTCCCCATATCTGATTCCCCGCCTCTATTTGCCCGCCTCTGATTCCCCGCCTCTGTTTCCCCATATCTGATTCCCCGCCTCTGAATCCCCAACTCTGATTCCCTGCCTCTAATTTCCCAGCTCTGATTCCCCGCCTCTGATTCCCCGTGTCTGATTTCCTGCCTCTGATTCCCCGCCTCTGATTACCCATGTCTGATTCCCCGCTTCTGTTTCACCGCCTCTGATTCCCCGCCTCTGTTTCCCAATATCTAAGTCCCGGCCTCTGATTCCCCAACTCTGATTCCCCACCTCTGATTCCCCAGCTCTGATTCCCCGCCTCTGATTCCCCGCATCTGATTCCCTGCATCTGAATCCAAGCCTCTGATTCCCTGCCTCTGATTCCCAACCTCTGATTCCCAACCTCTGATTCCCCATATCTGATTCCCCGCCTCTGTTTCCCCGCCTCTGATTCCCCGCCTCTGTTTCCCCATATCTGATTCCCGGCCTCTGATTCCCCGCCTCTGATTCCCTGCCTCTGATTCCCCATCTCCGATTCCGCACATCTGATTCCCTGCCTCTGATTCCCCGCCTCTGATTCCCCGCCTCTGACTCTCTGCCTCTGATTCCCAACCTCTGATTCCACGCCTCTGTTTCCACGCCTCTGATTCCCCTCCTCTGATTCCCCAACTCTAATTCCCCGCCTCTGATTCCCCAGCTCTGATTCCCCGTGTTTGATTCCCTGCCTCTGATTCCCTGCCCTGATTCCCCATCTCTGTTTCACCGCCTTTGATTCGCCACCTCTGATTCCCCATATCTGATTCCCCGCCTCTGTTTCCCCGCCTCTGATTCCCTGCCTCTGATTCCCAACCTCTGATTCCACACCTCTGATTCCCCATATCTGATTCCCCGCCTCTGTTTTCCCGCCTCTGATTCCCCGCCCCTGTTTCCCCATATCTGATTCCCCGCCTCTGATTCCCCATATCTAAGTCCCCGCCTCTGATTCCCCAACTTTGATTCCCCACCTCTGATTCCCCAGCTCCGATTCCCCGCCTCTGATTCCCCACATCTGATTCCCTGCATCTGATTCCCAGCCTCTGATTCCCTGCCTCTGATTCCCAGCCTCTGATTCCCCTCCTCTGTTTCCCCATATCTGATTCCCCGCCTCTATTTGCCCGCCTCTGATTCCCCGCCTCTGTTTCCCCATATCTGATTCCCCGCCTCTGAATCCCCAACTCTGATTCCCTGCCTCTAATTTCCCAGCTCTGATTCCCCGCCTCTGATTCCCCGTGTCTGAATTCCTGCCTCTGATTCCCCGCCTCTGATTACCCATGTCTGATTCACCGCCTCTGATTCCCCACCTCTGATTCCCCATCTCTGATTCCGCACATCCGATTCCCTGCCTCTGATTCCCCGCCTCAGATTCACTGCCTCTGCTTCCCCAGCTCTGATTCCCCGCTGTGATTCCCCGCGTCTTATTCCCTGCTTCTGATTCTGATTCCCTGCCTCTGATTCCCCATCTTTGATTCCGCACATCTGATTCCCTGCCTCTGATTCCCCACCTCTGATTCCCCATATCTGATTCCCCGCCTCTGTTTCCCCGCCTCTGATTCCCCGCCTCTGTTTCCCCATATCTAAGTCCCCGCCTCTGATTCCCCAACTCTGATTCCCCACCTCTGATCCCCGCATCTGATTCCCTGCATCTGATTCCCAGCCTCTGATTCCCTGCCTCTGATTCCCAACCTCTGATTCCCCACCTCTGATTCCCCATATCTGATTCCCCGCCTCTGATTCCACGCCTCTGATTCCCCGCCTCTGTTTCCCCATATCTGATTCCCCGCCTCTATTTGCCCACCTCTGATTCCCCACCTCTGTTTCCCCATATCTGATTCCCCGCCTCTGAATCCCCAACTCTGATTCCCTGCATCTAATTCCCCAGCTCTGATTCCCCGCCTCTGATTCCCCGTGTCTGATTTCCTGCCTCTGATTCCCCGCCTCTGATTACCCATGTCTGATTCACCGCCTCTGATTCCCCACCTCTGATTCCCCATCTCTGATTCCGCACATCCGATTCCCTGCCTCTGATTCCCCGCCTCTGATTCACCGCCTCTGATTCCCGGCCTCTGATTTCCCGCCTCTGATTCCCTGCCACTGATACCCCGCCCCTGATTCCCCACCTCTGATTCCCCATATCTGATTCCCCGCCTCTGTTTCCCGGCCTCTGATTCCCCGCCTCTGATTCCCCATATCTCATTCCCCGCCTCTGAATCCCCATCTCTGATTCCCGGACTCTGATTCCCCACCTCTGATTCCCGGCCTCTTATTCCCGGCATTTGATTCCGGCCTCTGATTCCCGGCCTCTGATTCCCTGCTTCTGATTCTGATTCCCTGCCTCTGATTCCCCATCTCTGATTCCGTACATCTGATTCCCTGCCTCTGATTCCCCACCTCTGATTCCCCATATCTGATTCCCCGCATCTGTTTCCCCGCCTCTGATTCCCCGCCTCTGTTTCCCAATATCTAAGTCCCCACCTCTGATTCCCCATATCTGATTCCCCGCATCTGTTTCCCCGCCTCTGATTCCCCGCCTCTGTTTCCCCATATCTGATTCCCCGCCTCTGAATCCCCAACTCTGATTCCCTGCCTCTAATTTCCCAGCTCTGATTCCCCGCCTCTGATTCCCCGTGTCTGATTTCCTGCCTCTGATTCCCCGCCTCTGATTACCCATGTCTGATTCACCGCATCTGTTTCCCCGCCTCTGATTCCCCGCCTCTGTTTCCCAATATCTAAGTCTCCGCCTCTGATTCCCCAACTCTGATTCCCCACCTCTGATTCCCCAGCTTTGATTCCCCGCCTCTGATTCCCCGCATCTGATTCCCTGCATCTGACTCCAAGCCTCTGATTCCCTGCCTCTGATTCCCAACCTCTGATTCCCCACCTCTGATTCCCCATATCTGATTCCCCACCTCTGTTTCCCCTCCTCTGATTCCCCGCCTCTGTTTCCCCATATCTGTTTCCCCGCCTCTGATTCCCCACCTCTGATTCCCCATATCTGATTCCCCGCCTCTGATTCCCAACTATGATTCCCCGCCTCTGATTCCCCAGCTCTGATTCCCTGCCTCTGATTCCCCGCGTTCTATTCCCTGCCTCTGATTCCCCGCCTGTGATTCCCCATCTCTGATTCACCACCTCTGATTCCCCACCTCTGATTCCCCATATCTAATTCCCCGCCTCTGTTTGCCCGCCTCTGATTCCCCGCCTCTGTTTCCCCATATCTGATTCCCCGCCTCTGAATCCCCAACTCTGATTCCCTGCCTCTAATTCCCCAGTTCTGATTCCCCGCCTTTGATTCCCCCCGTCTGATTCCCAGCCTCTGAATCCCCGTGTCTGATATCCTGCCTCTGATTCCCCGCCTCTGATTCCCCACCTCTGATTCCGCACATCCGATTCCCTGCCTCTGATTCCCCGACTCTGATTCCCCACCTCTGATTCCCCAGCTCTGATTCCCCGCCTCTGATTCCCCAACTCTGATTCCCTGCCACTGATACCCCGCCCCTGATTCCCCACCTCTGATTCCCCATATCTGATTCCCCGCCTCTGTTTCCCCATATCTCATTCCCCGCCTCTGAATCCCATCTCTGATTCCCGGACTCTGATTCCCCACCTCTGATTCCCGGCCTCTTATTCCCGGCATCTGATTCCGGCCTCTGATTCCCGGCCTCTGATTCCCTGCTTCTGATTCTGATTCCCTGCCTCTGATTCCCCATCTCTGATTCCGTACATCTGATTCCCTGCCTCTGATTCCCCACCTCTGATTCACCATATCTGATTCCCCGCCTCTGTTTCCCCGCCTCTGATTCCCCGCCTCTGTTTCCCAATATCTAAGTCCCCGCCTCTGATTCCCCAACTCTGATTCCCCGCCTCTGATTCCACGCATCTGATTCCCTGCATCTGATTCCAAGCCTCTGATTCCCTGCCTCTGATTCCCAACCTCTGATTCCCCACTTCTGATTCCCCATATCTGATTCCCCGCTCTGTTTCCCCGCCTCTGATTCCCCGTGTCTGATTTCCTGCCTCTGATTCCCCGCCTCTGATTACCCATGTCTGATTTACCGCCTCTGATTCCCCACCTCTGATTCCCCATCTCTGATTCCGCACATCCGATTCCCTGCCTCTGATTCCCCGCCTCTGATTCACTGCCTCTGCTTCCCCAGCTCTGATTCCCCACCTCTGATTCCCCGAGTCTTATTCCCTGCTTCTGATTCTGATTCCCTGCCTCTGATTCCCCATCTCTGATTCCGCACATCTGATTCCCTGCCTCTGATTCCCCACCTCTGATTCCCCATATCTGATTCCCCGCCTCTGTTTCCCCGCCTCTGATTCCCCGCCTCTGTTTCCCCATATCTAAGTCCCCGCCTCTGATTCCCCAACTCTGATTCCCCACCTCTGATTCCCCAGCTCTGATTCCCCGCCTCTGATCCCCGCATCTGATTCCCTGCATCTGACTCCCAGCCTCTGATTCCCTGCCTCTGATTCCCAATATCTGATTCCCCACCTCAGATTCCCCATATCTGATTCCCCGCCTCTGTTTCCACGCCTCTGATTCCCCACCTCTGTTTCCCCATATCTGATTCCTCGCCTCTATTTGCCCACCTCTGATTCCCCAACTCTGTTTCCCCATATCTGATTCCCCGCCTCTGAATCCCCAACTCTGATTCACTGCATCTAATTCCCCAGCTCTGATTCCCCGCCTCTGATTCCCCGCCTCTGATTCCCCGTGTCTGATTTCCTGCCTCTGATTCCCCACCTCTGATTCCCCATCTCTGATTCCGCACATCCGATTCCCTGCCTCTGATTCCCCCCCTCTGATTCACCGCCTCTGATTCCCGGCCTCTGATTTCCCGCCTCTGATTCCCTGCCACTGATACGCCGCCCCTGATTCCCCACCTCTGATTCCCCATATCTGATTCCCCACCTCTGTTTCCCCGCCTCTGATTCCCCGCCTCTGATTCCCCATATCTCATTCCCCGCCTCTGAATCCCCATCTCTGATTCCCGGACTCTTATTCCCCACCTCTGATTCCCGGCCTCTTATTCCCGGCATCTGATTCCGGCCTCTGATTCCCGGCCTCTGATTCCCTGCTTCTGATTCTGATTCCCTGCCTTTGATTCCCCATCTCTGATTCCGCACATCTGATTCCCTGCCTCTGATTCCCCACCTCTGATTCCCTATATCTGATTCCCCGCCTCTGTTTCCCCGCCTCTGATTCCCCGCCTCTGTTTCCCAATATCTAAGTCCCCGCCTCTATTTGCCCGCCTCTGATTCCCCGCCTCTGTTTCCCCATATCTGATTCCCCGCCTCTGAATCCCCAACTCTGATTCCCTGCCTCTAATTTCACAGCTCTGATTCCCCGCCTCTGATTCCCCGTGTCTGATTTCCTGCCTCTGATTCCCCGCCTCTGATTACCCATGTCTGATTTACCGCCTCTGATTCCCCACCTCTGATTCCCCATCTCTGATTCCGCACATCCGATTCCCTGCCTCTGATTCCCCGCCTCTGATTCACTGCCTCTGCTTCCCCAGCTCTGATTCCCCGCCTCTGATCCCCGCATATGATTCCCTGCATCTGATTCCCAGCCTCTGATTCCCTGCCTCTGATTCCCAACCTCTGATTCCCCACCTCTGATTCCCCATATCTGATTCCCCGCCTCTGTTTCCACGCCTCTGATTCCCCACCTCTGTTTCCCCATATCTGATTCCCCGCCTCTATTTGCCCACCTCTGATTCCCCACCTCTGTTTCCCCATATCTGATTCCCCGCCTCTGAATCCCCAACTCTGATTCCCTGCATCTAATTCCCCAGCTCTGATTCCCCGCCTCTGATTCCCCGTGTCTGATTTCCTGCCTCTGATTCCCCGCCTCTGATTACCCATGTCTGATTCACCGCCTCTGATTCCCCACCTCTGATTCCCCATCTCTGATTCCGCACATCCGATTCCCTGCCTCTGATTTCCCGCCTCTGATTCCCTGCCACTGATACCCCGCCCCTGATTCCCCACCTCTGATTCCCCATATCTGATTCCCCGCCTCTGTTTCCCCATATCTCATTCCCCGCCTCTGAATCCCATCTCTGATTCCCGGACTCTGATTCCCCACCTCTGATTCCCGGCCTCTTATTCCCGGCATCTGATTCCGGCCTCTGATTCCCGGCCTCTGATTCCCTGCTTCTGATTCTGATTCCCTGCCTCTGATTCCCCATCTCTGATTCCGTACATCTGATTCCCTGCCTCTGATTCCCCACCTCTGATTCACCATATCTGATTCCCCGCCTCTGTTTCCCCGCCTCTGATTCCCCGCCTCTGTTTCCCAATATCTAAGTCCCCGCCTCTGATTCCCCAACTCTGATTCCCCGCCTCTGATTCCACGCATCTGATTCCCTGCATCTGATTCCAAGCCTCTGATTCCCTGCCTCTGATTCCCAACCTCTGATTCCCCACTTCTGATTCCCCATATCTGATTCCCCGCTCTGTTTCCCCGCCTCTGATTGCCCGCCTCTGTTTCCACATATCTGATTCCCGGCCTCTGATTCTCCACCTCTGATTCCCCGCCTCTGATTCCCTGCCTCTGATTCCCCATCTCCGATTCCGCACATCTGATTCCCAGCCTCTGATTCCCTGCCTCTGATTCCCAACCTCTGATTCCCCACCTCTGATTCCCCATATCTGATTCCCCGCCTCTGTTTCCCCGCCTCTGATTCCCCGCCTCTGTTTCCCCATATCTGATTCCCCGCCTCTATTTGCCCGCCTCTGATTCCCCGCCTCTGTTTCCCCATATCTGATTCCCCGCCTCCGAATCCCCAACTCTGATTCCCTGCCTCTAATTTCCCAGCTCTGATTCCCCGCCTCTGATTCCCCGTGTCTGATTTCCTGCCTCTGATTCCCCACCTCTGATTACCCATGTCTGATTCACCGCCTCTGATTCCCCACCTCTGATTCCCCATCTCTGATTCCGCACATCCGATTCCCTGCCTCTGATTCCCCGCCTCTGATTCACTGCCTCTGCTTCCCCAGCTCTGATTCCCCGCCTCTGATCCCCGCATCTGATTCCCTGCATCTGATTCCCAGCCTCTGATTCCATGCCTCTGATTCCCAACCTCTGATTCCCCACCTCTGATTCCCCATATCTGATTCCCCGCCTCTGTTTCCACGCCTCTGATTCCCCACCTCTGTTTCCCCATATCTGATTCCCCGCCTCTATTTGCCCACCTCTGATTCCCCACCTCTGTTTCCCCATATCTGATTCCCCGCCTCTGAATCCCCAACTCTGATTCCCTGCATCTAATTCCCCAGCTCTGATTCCCCGCCTCTGATTCCCCGTGTCTGATTTCCTGCCTCTGATTCCCCGCCTCTGATTACCCATGTCTGATTCACCGCCTCTGATTCCCCACCTCTGATTCCCCATCTCTGATTCCGCACATCCGATTCCCTGCCTCTGATTTCCCGCCTCTGATTCCCTGCCACTGATACCCCGCCCCTGATTCCCCACCTCTGATTCCCCATATCTGATTCCCCGCCTCTGTTTCCCCATATCTCATTCCCCGCCTCTGAATCCCATCTCTGATTCCCGGACTCTGATTCCCCACCTCTGATTCCCGGCCTCTCATTCCCGGCATCTGATTCCGGCCTCTGATTCCCGGCCTCTGATTCCCTGCTTCTGATTCTGATTCCCTGCCTCTGATTCCCCATCTCTGATTCCGTACATCTGATTCCCTGCCTCTGATTCCCCACCTCTGATTCCCCATATCTGATTCCCCGCCTCTGTTTCCCCACCTCTGATTCCCCGCCTCTGTTTCCCAATATCTAAGTCCCCGCCTCTGATTCCCCAACTCTGATTCCCCACCTCTGATTCCCCAGCTTTGATTCCCCGCCTCTGATTCCACGCATCTGATTCCCTGCATCTGATTCCAAGCCTCTGATTCCCTGCCTCTGATTCCCAACCTCTGATTCCCCACCTCTGATTCCCCATATCTGATTCCCCGCTCTGTTTCCCCGCCTCTGATTGCCCTCCTCTGTTTCCACATATCTGATTCCCGGCCTCTGATTCTCCACCTCTGATTCCCCGCCTCTGATTCCCTGCCTCTGATTCCCCATCTCCGATTCCGCACATCTGATTCCCTGCCTCTGATTCCCCGCCTCTGATTCCCCGCCTCTGATTCCCTGCCACTGATTTCCAACCTCTGATTCCCCACCTCTGATTCCCCATATCTGATTCCCCGCCTCTGTTTCCCCGCCTCTGATTCCCCTCCTCTGATTCCCCAACTCTAATTCCCCGCCTCTGATTCCCCAGCTCTGATTCCCCATGTTTGATTCCCTGCCTCTGATTCCCTGCCCTGATTCCCCATCTCTGTTTCACCGCCTTTGATTCGCCACATCTGATTCCCCATATCTGATTCCCCGCCTCTGTTTCCCCGCCTCTGATTCCCTGCCTCTGATTCCCAACCTCTGATTCCACACCTCTGATTCCCCATATCTGATTCCCCGCCTCTGTTTCCCCGCCTCTGATTCCCCGCCCCTGTTTCCCCATATCTGATTCCCCGCCTCTGATTCCCCATATCTAAGTCCCCGCCTCTGATTCCCCAAATTTGATTCCCCACCTCTGATTCCCCAGCTCTGATTCCCCACCTCTGATTCCCCGCATCTGATTCCCTGCATCTGATTCCCAGCCTCTGATTCCCTGCCTCTGATTCCCAACCTCTGATTCCCCACTTCTGATTCCCCATATCTGATTCCCCGCCTCTGTTTCCCCGCCTCTGATTCCCCGCCTCTGTTTCCCCATATCTGATTCCCCGCCTCTATTTGCCCGCCTCTGATTCCCCGCCTCTGTTTCCCCATATCTGATTCCCCGCCTCTGAATCCCCAACTCTGATTCCCTGCCTCTAATTTCCCAGCTCTGATTCCCCGCCTCTGATTCCCCATGTCTGATTTCCTGCCTCTGATTCCCCGCCTCTGATTACCCATGTCTGATTTACCGCCTCTGATTCCCCACCTCTGATTCCCCATCTCTGATTCCGCACATCCGATTCCCTGCCTCTGATTCCCCGCCTCTGATTCACTGCCTCTGCTTCCCCAGCTCTGATTCCCCGCCTCTGATTCCCCGCGTCTTATTCCCTGCTTCTGATTCTGATTCCCTGCCTCTGATTCCCCATCTCTGATTCCGCACATCTGATTCCCTGCCTCTGATTCCCCACCTCTGATTCCCCATATCTGATTCCCCGCCTCTGTTTCCCCGCCTCTGATTCCCCGCCTCTGTTTCCCCATATCTAAGTCCCCGCCTCTGATTCCCCAACTCTGATTCCCCACCTCTGATTCCCCAGCTCTGATTCCCCGCCTCTGATCCCCGCATCTGATTCCCTGCATCTGACTCCCAGCCTCTGATTCCCTGCCTCTGATTCCCAACCTCTGATTCCCCACCTCAGATTCCCCATATCTGATTCCCCGCCTCTGTTTCCATGCCTCTGATTCCCCGCCTCTGTTTCCCCATATCTGATTCCCCGCCTCTATTTGCCCACCTCTGATTCCCCACCTCTGTTTCCCCATATCTGATTCCCCGCCTCTGAATCCCCAACTCTGATTCACTGCATCTAATTCCCCAGCTCTAATTCCCCGCCTCAGATTCCCCGTGTCTGATTCCCCACCTCTGTTTCCCCATATCTGATTCCCCGCCTCTGATTCCCCATCTCTGATTCCGCACATCCGATTCCCTGCCTCTGATTCCCCCCCTCTGATTCACCGCCTCTGATTCCCGGCCTCTGATTTCCCGCCTCTGATTCCCTGCCACTGATACGCCGCCCCTGATTCCCCACCTCTGATTCCCCATATCTGATTCCCCACCTCTGTTTCCCCGCCTCTGATTCCCCGCCTCTGATTCCCCATATCTCATTCCCCGCCTCTGAATCCCCATCTCTGATTCCCGGACTCTTATTCCCCACCTCTGATTCCCGGCCTCTTATTCCCGGCATCTGATTCCGGCCTCTGATTCCCGGCCTCTGATTCCCTGCTTCTGATTCTGATTCCCTGCCTTTGATTCCCCATCTCTGATTCCGCACATCTGATTCCCTGCCTCTGATTCCCCACCTCTGATTCCCTATATCTGATTCCCCGCCTCTGTTTCCCCGCCTCTGATTCCCCGCCTCTGTTTCCCAATATCTAAGTCCCCGCCTCTGATTCCCCAACTCTGATTCCCCACCTCTGATTCGCGTGTCTGATTTCCTGCCTCTGATTCCCCACCTCTGATTCCCCATCTCTGATTCCGCACATCCGATTCCCTGCCTCTGATTCCCCGACTCTGATTCCCCACCTCTGATTCCCCAGCTCTGATTCCCCGCCTCTGATTCCCCAACTCTGATTCCCCGCCTCTTATAACCCAGCTCTGATTCCCCGCCTCTGATTCCCCGTGTTTGATTCCCTGCCTCTCATTCCCCGCCTCTGATTCCCCATCTCTGATTCACCGCCTTTGATTCGCCACCTCTGATTCCCCATATCTGATTCCTCGCCTCTGTTTCCCCGCCTGTGATTCCCCGCCTCTGATTCCCCATATCTCACTCCCCGCCTCTGATTCCCCATCTCTGATTCCTGGACTCTGATTCCACACCTCTGATTCCCCATATCTGATTCCCCGCCTCTGTTTCCCCACCTCTGATTCCCCGCCCCTGTTTCCCCATATCTGATTCCCCGCCTCTGATTCCCCATATCTAATTCCCCGCCTCTGATTCCCCAAATTTGATTCCCCACCTCTGATTCCCCAGCTCTGATTCCCCGCCTCTGATTCCCCGCCTCTGATTCCCTGCCTCTGATTCCCAACCTCTGATTCCCCACCTCTGATTCCCCAGCTCTCATTCCCCGCCTCTGTTTCCCCGCCTCTGATTCCCCGCCTCTGTTTCACCATATCTGATTCCCGGCCTCTGATTCCCCGCCTCTGATTCCCCGCCTCTGATTTCTTGCCTCTGATTCCCCATCTCCGATTCCGCACATCTGATTCCCTGCCTCTGATTCCCCGCATCTGATTCCCCGCCTCTGATTCCCTGCCTCTGATTCCCAACCTCTGATTCCCCACCTCTGATTCCCCGTGTTTGATTCCCCGCCTCTGTTTCCCCGCCTCTGATTCCCCGCCTCTGATTCCCCAACACTACTTCCTCGCCACTGATTCCCCAGATCTGATTCCCTGCCTCTGTTTCCCCGCCTCTGATTCCCTGCCTCTGATTCCCAACCTCTGATTCCACACCTCTGATTCCCCATATCTGATTCCCCGCCTCTGTTTCCCTGCCTCTGATTCCCCGCCCCTGTTTCCCCATATCTGATTCCCCGCCTCTGATTCCCCAACTCTGATTCCCCGCCTCTGATTCCCCAGCTCTGATTCCCCGCCTCTGATTCCCCGTGTTTGATTCCCTGCCTCTGATTCCCCGCCTCTGATACCCCACCTCTGATTCACCGCCTTTGATTCGCCACCTCTGATTCCCCATATCTGATTCCCCACCTCTGTTTCCCCGCCTCTGATTCCCCGCCTCTGATTCTCCATATCTCATTCCCCGCCTCTGAATCCCCATCTCTGATTCCCGGACTCTGATTCCCCACCTCTGATTCCCGGCCTCTTATTCCCAGCATCTGATTCCAGGCCTCTGATTCCCGGCCTCTTATTCCCCGCTTCTGATTCTGATTCCCTGCCTCTGATTCCCCATCTCTGATTCCGCACATCTGATTCCCTGCCTCTGATTCCCCACCTCTGATTCCCCATATCTGATTCCCCGCCTCTGTTTCCCCGCCTCTGATTCCCCGCCTCTGTTTCCCCATATCTAATTCCCCACCTCTGATGCACCAACTCTGATTCCCCGCCTCTGATTCCCCAGCTCTGATTCCCCGCCTCTGATTCCCCGCATCCGATTCCCCATATCTGATTCCCCGCCTCTGTTTCCCCGCCTCTGATTCCCCGCCTCTGTTTCCCCATATCTGATTCCCCGCCTCTGATTCCCAACTATGATTCCCCGCCTCTGATTCCCCAGCTCTGATTCCCTGCCTCTGATTCCCCGCGTTCTATTCCCTGCCTCTGATTCCCCGCCTGTGATTCCCCATCTCTGATTCACCACCTCTGATTCCCCACCTCTGATTCCCCATATCTAATTCCCCGCCTCTGTTTGCCCGCCTCTGATTCCCCGCCTCTGTTTCCCCATATCTGATTCCCCGCCTCTGAATCCCCAACTCTGATTCCCTGCCTCTGATTCCCCAGCTCTCATTCCCCGCCTTTGATTCCCCCCGTCTGATTCCCAGCCTCTGAATCCCCGTGTCTGATATCCTGCCTCTGATTCCCCGCCTCTGATTCCCCATCTCAGATTCACCGCCTCTGATTCCCCACCTCTGATTCCCCATCTCTGATTCTGCACATCCGATTCCCTGCCTCTGATTCCCCGACTCTGATTCCCCACCTCTGATTCCCCAGCTCTGATTCCCCGCCTCTGATTCCCCAACTCTGATTCCCCGCCTCTGATAACCCAGCTCTGATTCCCCGCCTCTGATTCCCCGTGTTGGATTCCCTGCCTCTCATTCCCCGCCTCTGATTCCCCGCCTCTGTTTCCCAATATCTAACCCCCGCCTCTGATTCCCCATCTCTGATTCCGCACATCCGATTCCCTGCCTCTGATTCCCCGACTCTGATTCCCCACCTCTGATTCCCCATATCTGATTCCTCGCCTCTTTTTCCCCGCCTGTGATTCCCCGCCTCTGATTCCCCATATCTCACTCCCCGCCTCTGATTCCCCATCTCTGATTCCCGTACTCTGATTCCACACCTCTGATTCCCGGCCTCTTATTCCCGGCATCTGATTCCGGCCTCTGATTCCTGGCCTCTGATTCCCTGCTTCTGATTCTGATTCCCTGCCTCTGATTCCCCATTTCTGATTCCGCACATCTAATTCCCTGCCTCTGATTCCCCACCTCTGATTCCCCATATCTGATTCCCCGCCTCTGTTTCCCCGCCTCTGATTCCCCGCCTCTGTTTCCCCATATCTAAGTCACCGCCTCTGATTCCCCAACTTTGATTCCACACCTCTGATTCCGCAGGTCTGATTCCCCGCCTCTGATTTCCCGCATCTGATTCCCTGCATCTCATTCCCAGCCTCTGATTCCCTGCCTCTGATTCCCAACCTCTGATTCCCCACCTCTGATTCCCCATATCTGATTCCCCGCCTCTGTTTCCCCGCCTCTGATTCCCCGCCTCTGTTTCCCCATATCTGATTCCCCGCCTCTATTTGCCCGCCTCTGATTCCCCGCCTCTGTTTCCCCATATCTGATTCCCCGCCTCTGAATCCCCAACTCTGATTCCCTGCCTCTAATTTCCCAGCTCTGATTCCCCGCCTCTGATTCCCCGTGTCTGATTTCCTGCCTCTGATTCCCCGCCTCTGATTACCCATGTCTGATTCCCCGCTTCTGTTTCACCGCCTCTGATTCCCCGCCTCTGTTTCCCAATATCTAAGTCCCGGCCTCTGATTCCCCAACTCTGATTCCCCACCTCTGATTCCCCAGCTCTGATTCCCCGCCTCTGATTCCCCGCATCTGATTCCCTGCATCTGAATCCAAGCCTCTGATTCCCTGCCTCTGATTCCCAACCTCTGATTCCCAACCTCTGATTCCCCATATCTGATTCCCCGCCTCTGTTTCCCCGCCTCTGATTCCCCGCCTCTGTTTCCCCATATCTGATTCCCGGCCTCTGATTCCCCGCCTCTGATTCCCTGCCTCTGATTCCCCATCTCCGATTCCGCACATCTGATTCCCTGCCTCTGATTCCCCGCCTCTGATTCCCCGCCTCTGACTCTCTGCCTCTGATTCCCAACCTCTGATTCCACGCCTCTGTTTCCACGCCTCTGATTCCCCTCCTCTGATTCCCCAACTCTAATTCCCCGCCTCTGATTCCCCAGCTCTGATTCCCCGTGTTTGATTCCCTGCCTCTGATTCCCTGCCCTGATTCCCCATCTCTGTTTCACCGCCTTTGATTCGCCACCTCTGATTCCCCATATCTGATTCCCCGCCTCTGTTTCCCCGCCTCTGATTCCCTGCCTCTGATTCCCAACCTCTGATTCCACACCTCTGATTCCCCATATCTGATTCCCCGCCTCTGTTTTCCCGCCTCTGATTCCCCGCCCCTGTTTCCCCATATCTGATTCCCCGCCTCTGATTCCCCATATCTAAGTCCCCGCCTCTGATTCCCCAACTTTGATTCCCCACCTCTGATTCCCCAGCTCCGATTCCCCGCCTCTGATTCCCCACATCTGATTCCCTGCATCTGATTCCCAGCCTCTGATTCCCTGCCTCTGATTCCCAGCCTCTGATTCCCCTCCTCTGTTTCCCCATATCTGATTCCCCGCCTCTATTTGCCCGCCTCTGATTCCCCGCCTCTGTTTCCCCATATCTGATTCCCCGCCTCTGAATCCCCAACTCTGATTCCCTGCCTCTAATTTCCCAGCTCTGATTCCCCGCCTCTGATTCCCAGTGTCTGAATTCCTGCCTCTGATTCCCCGCCTCTGATTACCCATGTCTGATTCACCGCCTCTGATTCCCCACCTCTGATTCCCCATCTCTGATTCCGCACATCCGATTCCCTGCCTCTGATTCCCCGCCTCAGATTCACTGCCTCTGCTTCCCCAGCTCTGATTCCCCGCTGTGATTCCCCGCGTCTTATTCCCTGCTTCTGATTCTGATTCCCTGCCTCTGATTCCCCATCTTTGATTCCGCACATCTGATTCCCTGCCTCTGATTCCCCACCTCTGATTCCCCATATCTGATTCCCCGCCTCTGTTTCCCCGCCTCTGATTCCCCGCCTCTGTTTCCCCATATCTAAGTCCCCGCCTCTGATTCCCCAACTCTGATTCCCCACCTCTGATCCCCGCATCTGATTCCCTGCATCTGATTCCCAGCCTCTGATTCCCTGCCTCTGATTCCCAACCTCTGATTCCCCACCTCTGATTCCCCATATCTGATTCCCCGCCTCTGATTCCACGCCTCTGATTCCCCGCCTCTGTTTCCCCATATCTGATTCCCCGCCTCTATTTGCCCACCTCTGATTCCCCACCTCTGTTTCCCCATATCTGATTCCCCGCCTCTGAATCCCCAACTCTGATTCCCTGCATCTAATTCCCCAGCTCTGATTCCCCGCCTCTGATTCCCCGTGTCTGATTTCCTGCCTCTGATTCCCCGCCTCTGATTACCCATGTCTGATTCACCGCCTCTGATTCCCCACCTCTGATTCCCCATCTCTGATTCCGCACATCCGATTCCCTGCCTCTGATTCCCCGCCTCTGATTCACCGCCTCTGATTCCCGGCCTCTGATTTCCCGCCTCTGATTCCCTGCCACTGATACCCCGCCCCTGATTCCCCACCTCTGATTCCCCATATCTGATTCCCCGCCTCTGTTTCCCGGCCTCTGATTCCCCGCCTCTGATTCCCCATATCTCATTCCCCGCCTCTGAATCCCCATCTCTGATTCCCGGACTCTGATTCCCCACCTCTGATTCCCGGCCTCTTATTCCCGGCATTTGATTCCGGCCTCTGATTCCCGGCCTCTGATTCCCTGCTTCTGATTCTGATTCCCTGCCTCTGATTCCCCATCTCTGATTCCGTACATCTGATTCCCTGCCTCTGATTCCCCACCTCTGATTCCCCATATCTGATTCCCCACCTCTGATTCCCCAGCTCTCATTCCCCGCCTCTGTTTCCCCGCCTCTGATTCCCCGCCTCTGTTTCACCATATCTGATTCCCGGCCTCTGATTCCCCGCCTCTGATTCCCCGCCTCTGATTTCTTGCCTCTGATTCCCCATCTCCGATTCCGCACATCTGATTCCCTGCCTCTGATTCCCCGCATCTGATTCCCCGCCTCTGATTCCCTGCCTCTGATTCCCAACCTCTGATTCCCCACCTCTGATTCCCCGTGTTTGATTCCCCGCCTCTGTTTCCCCGCCTCTGATTCCCCGCCTCTGATTCCCCAACACTACTTCCTCGCCACTGATTCCCCAGATCTGATTCCCTGCCTCTGTTTCCCCGCCTCTGATTCCCTGCCTCTGATTCCCAACCTCTGATTCCACACCTCTGATTCCCCATATTTGATTCCCCGCCTCTGTTTCCCTGCCTCTGATTCCCCGCCCCTGTTTCCCCATATCTGATTCCCCGCCTCTGATTCCCCAACTCTGATTCCCCGCCTCTGATTCCCCAGCTCTGATTCCCCGCCTCTGATTCCCCGTGTTTGATTCCCTGCCTCTGATTCCCCGCCTCTGATACCCCACCTCTGATTCACCGCCTTTGATTCGCCACCTCTGATTCCCCATATCTGATTCCCCACCTCTGTTTCCCCGCCTCTGATTCCCCGCCTCTGATTCTCCATATCTCATTCCCCGCCTCTGAATCCCCATCTCTGATTCCCGGACTCTGATTCCCCACCTCTGATTCCCGGCCTCTTATTCCCAGCATCTGATTCCAGGCCTCTGATTCCCGGCCTCTTATTCCCCGCTTCTGATTTTGATTCCCTGCCTCTGATTCCCCATCTCTGATTCCGCACATCTGATTCCCTGCCTCTGATTCCCCACCTCTGATTCCCCATATCTGATTCCCCGCCTCTGTTTCCCCGCCTCTGATTCCCCGCCTCTGTTTCCCCATATCTAATTCCCCACCTCTGATGCACCAACTCTGATTCCCCGCCTCTGATTCCCCAGCTCTGATTCCCCGCCTCTGATTCCCCGCATCCGATTCCCCATATCTGATTCCCCGCCTCTGTTTCCCCGCCTCTGATTCCCCGCCTCTGTTTCCCCATATCTGATTCCCCGCCTCTGATTCCCAACTATGATTCCCCGCCTCTGATTCCCCAGCTCTGATTCCCTGCCTCTGATTCCCCGCGTTCTATTCCCTGCCTCTGATTCCCCGCCTGTGATTCCCCATCTCTGATTCACCACCTCTGATTCCCCACCTCTGATTCCCCATATCTAATTCCCCGCCTCTGTTTGCCCGCCTCTGATTCCCCGCCTCTGTTTCCCCATATCTGATTCCCCGCCTCTGAATCCCCAACTCTGATTCCCTGCCTCTGATTCCCCAGCTCTCATTCCCCGCCTTTGATTCCCCCCGTCTGATTCCCAGCCTCTGAATCCCCGTGTCTGATATCCTGCCTCTGATTCCCCGCCTCTGATTCCCCATCTCAGATTCACCGCCTCTGATTCCCCACCTCTGATTCCCCATCTCTGATTCTGCACATCCGATTCCCTGCCTCTGATTCCCCGACTCTGATTCCCCACCTCTGATTCCCCAGCTCTGATTCCCCGCCTCTGATTCCCCAACTCTGATTCCCCGCCTCTGATAACCCAGCTCTGATTCCCCGCCTCTGATTCCCCGTGTTGGATTCCCTGCCTCTCATTCCCCGCCTCTGATTCCCCGCCTCTGTTTCCCAATATCTAACCCCCGCCTCTGATTCCCCATCTCTGATTCCGCACATCCGATTCCCTGCCTCTGATTCCCCGACTCTGATTCCCCACCTCTGATTCCCCATATCTGATTCCTCGCCTCTTTTTCCCCGCCTGTGATTCCCCGCCTCTGATTCCCCATATCTCACTCCCCGCCTCTGATTCCCCATCTCTGATTCCCGTACTCTGATTCCACACCTCTGATTCCCGGCCTCTTATTCCCGGCATCTGATTCCGGCCTCTGATTCCTGGCCTCTGATTCCCTGCTTCTGATTCTGATTCCCTGCCTCTGATTCCCCATTTCTGATTCCGCACATCTAATTCCCTGCCTCTGATTCCCCACCTCTGATTCCCCATATCTGATTCCCCGCCTCTGTTTCCCCGCCTCTGATTCCCCGCCTCTGTTTCCCCATATCTAAGTCACCGCCTCTGATTCCCCAACTTTGATTCCACACCTCTGATTCCGCAGGTCTGATTCCCCGCCTCTGATTTCCCGCATCTGATTCCCTGCATCTCATTCCCAGCCTCTGATTCCCTGCCTCTGATTCCCAACCTCTGATTCCCCACCTCTGATTCCCCATATCTGATTCCCCGCCTCTGTTTCCCCGCCTCTGATTCCCCGCCTCTGTTTCCCCATATCTGATTCCCCGCCTCTATTTGCCCGCCTCTGATTCCCCGCCTCTGTTTCCCCATATCTGATTCCCCGCCTCTGAATCCCCAACTCTGATTCCCTGCCTCTAATTTCCCAGCTCTGATTCCCCGCCTCTGATTCCCCGTGTCTGATTTCCTGCCTCTGATTCCCCGCCTCTGATTACCCATGTCTGATTCCCCGCTTCTGTTTCACCGCCTCTGATTCCCCGCCTCTGTTTCCCAATATCTAAGTCCCGGCCTCCGATTCCCCAACTCTGATTCCCCACCTCTGATTCCCCAGCTCTGATTCCCCGCCTCTGATTCCCCGCATCTGATTCCCTGCATCTGAATCCAAGCCTCTGATTCCCTGCCTCTGATTCCCAACCTCTGATTCCCAACCTCTGATTCCCCATATCTGATTCCCCGCCTCTGTTTCCCCGCCTCTGATTCCCCGCCTCTGTTTCCCCATATCTGATTCCCGGCCTCTGATTCCCCGCCTCTGATTCCCTGCCTCTGATTCCCCATCTCCGATTCCGCACATCTGATTCCCTGCCTCTGATTCCCCGCCTCTGATTCCCCGCCTCTGACTCTCTGCCTCTGATTCCCAACCTCTGATTCCACGCCTCTGTTTCCACGCCTCTGATTCCCCTCCTCTGATTCCCCAACTCTAATTCCCCGCCTCTGATTCCCCAGCTCTGATTCCCCGTGTTTGATTCCCTGCCTCTGATTCCCTGCCCTGATTCCCCATCTCTGTTTCACCGCCTTTGATTCGCCACCTCTGATTCCCCATATCTGATTCCCCGCCTCTGTTTCCCCGCCTCTGATTCCCTGCCTCTGATTCCCAACCTCTGATTCCACACCTCTGATTCCCCATATCTGATTCCCCGCCTCTGTTTTCCCGCCTCTGATTCCCCGCCCCTGTTTCCCCATATCTGATTCCCCGCCTCTGATTCCCCATATCTAAGTCCCCGCCTCTGATTCCCCAACTTTGATTCCCCACCTCTGATTCCCCAGCTCCGATTCCCCGCCTCTGATTCCCCACATCTGATTCCCTGCATCTGATTCCCAGCCTCTGATTCCCTGCCTCTGATTCCCAGCCTCTGATTCCCCTCCTCTGTTTCCCCATATCTGATTCCCCGCCTCTATTTGCCCGCCTCTGATTCCCCGCCTCTGTTTCCCCATATCTGATTCCCCGCCTCTGAATCCCCAACTCTGATTCCCTGCCTCTAATTTCCCAGCTCTGATTCCCCGCCTCTGATTCCCAGTGTCTGAATTCCTGCCTCTGATTCCCCGCCTCTGATTACCCATGTCTGATTCACCGCCTCTGATTCCCCACCTCTGATTCCCCATCTCTGATTCCGCACATCCGATTCCCTGCCTCTGATTCCCCGCCTCAGATTCACTGCCTCTGCTTCCCCAGCTCTGATTCCCCGCTGTGATTCCCCGCGTCTTATTCCCTGCTTCTGATTCTGATTCCCTGCCTCTGATTCCCCATCTTTGATTCCGCACATCTGATTCCCTGCCTCTGATTCCCCACCTCTGATTCCCCATATCTGATTCCCCGCCTCTGTTTCCCCGCCTCTGATTCCCCGCCTCTGTTTCCCCATATCTAAGTCCCCGCCTCTGATTCCCCAACTCTGATTCCCCACCTCTGATCCCCGCATCTGATTCCCTGCATCTGATTCCCAGCCTCTGATTCCCTGCCTCTGATTCCCAACCTCTGATTCCCCACCTCTGATTCCCCATATCTGATTCCCCGCCTCTGATTCCACGCCTCTGATTCCCCGCCTCTGTTTCCCCATATCTGATTCCCCGCCTCTATTTGCCCACCTCTGATTCCCCACCTCTGTTTCCCCATATCTGATTCCCCGCCTCTGAATCCCCAACTCTGATTCCCTGCATCTAATTCCCCAGCTCTGATTCCCCGCCTCTGATTCCCCGTGTCTGATTTCCTGCCTCTGATTCCCCGCCTCTGATTACCCATGTCTGATTCACCGCCTCTGATTCCCCACCTCTGATTCCCCATCTCTGATTCCGCACATCCGATTCCCTGCCTCTGATTCCCCGCCTCTGATTCACCGCCTCTGATTCCCGGCCTCTGATTTCCCGCCTCTGATTCCCTGCCACTGATACCCCGCCCCTGATTCCCCACCTCTGATTCCCCATATCTGATTCCCCGCCTCTGTTTCCCGGCCTCTGATTCCCCGCCTCTGATTCCCCATATCTCATTCCCCGCCTCTGAATCCCCATCTCTGATTCCCGGACTCTGATTCCCCACCTCTGATTCCCGGCCTCTTATTCCCGGCATTTGATTCCGGCCTCTGATTCCCGGCCTCTGATTCCCTGCTTCTGATTCTGATTCCCTGCCTCTGATTCCCCATCTCTGATTCCGTACATCTGATTCCCTGCCTCTGATTCCCCACCTCTGATTCCCCATATCTGATTCCCCGCATCTGTTTCCCCGCCTCTGATTCCCCGCCTCTGTTTCCCAATATCTAAGTCCCCACCTCTGATTCCCCATATCTGATTCCCCGCATCTGTTTCCCCGCCTCTGATTCCCCGCCTCTGTTTCCCCATATCTGATTCCCCGCCTCTGAATCCCCAACTCTGATTCCCTGCCTCTAATTTCCCAGCTCTGATTCCCCGCCTCTGATTCCCCGTGTCTGATTTCCTGCCTCTGATTCCCCGCCTCTGATTACCCATGTCTGATTCACCGCATCTGTTTCCCCGCCTCTGATTCCCCGCCTCTGTTTCCCAATATCTAAGTCTCCGCCTCTGATTCCCCAACTCTGATTCCCCACCTCTGATTCCCCAGCTTTGATTCCCCGCCTCTGATTCCCCGCATCTGATTCCCTGCATCTGACTCCAAGCCTCTGATTCCCTGCCTCTGATTCCCAACCTCTGATTCCCCACCTCTGATTCCCCATATCTGATTCCCCACCTCTGTTTCCCCGCCTCTGATTCCCCGCCTCTGTTTCCCCATATCTGTTTCCCCGCCTCTGATTCCCCACCTCTGATTCCCCATATCTGATTCCCCGCCTCTGATTCCCAACTATGATTCCCCGCCTCTGATTCCCCAGCTCTGATTCCCTGCCTCTGATTCCCCGCGTTCTATTCCCTGCCTCTGATTCCCCGCCTGTGATTCCCCATCTCTGATTCACCACCTCTGATTCCCCACCTCTGATTCCCCATATCTAATTCCCCGCCTCTGTTTGCCCGCCTCTGATTCCCCGCCTCTGTTTCCCCATATCTGATTCCCCGCCTCTGAATCCCCAACTCTGATTCCCTGCCTCTAATTCCCCAGTTCTGATTCCCCGCCTTTGATTCCCCCCGTCTGATTCCCAGCCTCTGAATCCCCGTGTCTGATATCCTGCCTCTGATTCCCCGCCTCTGATTCCCCACCTCTGATTCCGCACATCCGATTCCCTGCCTCTGATTCCCCGACTCTGATTCCCCACCTCTGATTCCCCAGCTCTGATTCCCCGCCTCTGATTCCCCAACTCTGATTCCCCGCCTCTGATAACCCAGCTCTGATTCCCCATCTCTGATTCCGCACATCCGATTCCCTGCCTCTGATTCCCCGACTCTGATTCCCCACCTCTGATTCCCCAGCTCTGATTCCCCGCCTCTGATTCCCCAACTCTGATTCCCCGCCTCTGATAACCCAGCTCTGATTCCCCGCCTCTGATTCCCCGTGTTGGATTCCCTGCCTCTCATTCCCCGCCTCTGATTCCCCGCCACTGTTTCCCAATATCTAACCCCCGCCTCTGATTCCCCATCTCTGATTCCTCACATCCGATTCCCTGCCTCTGATTCCCCGACTCTGATTCCCCACCTCTGATTCCCCATATCTGATTCCTCGCCTCTGTTTCCCCGCCTGTGATTCCCCGCCTCTTATTCCCCATATCTCACTCCCCGCCTCTGATTCCCCATCTCTGATTCCCGTACTCTGATTCCACACCTCTGATTCCCGGCCTCTTAATCCCGGCATCTGATTCCGGCCTCTGATTCCCGGCCTCTGATTCCCTGCTTCTGATTCTGATTCCCTGCCTCTGATTCCCCATTTCTGATTCCGCACATCTAATTCCCTGCCTCTGATTCCCCACCTCTGATTCCCCATATCTGATTCCCCGCCTCTGTTTCCCCGCCTCTGATTCCCCGCCTCTGTTTCCCCATATCTAAGTCCCCGCCTCTGATTCCCCAACTTTGATTCCACACCTCTGATTCCCCAGCTCTGATTCCCCGCCTCTGATTCCCCGCATCTGATTCCCTGCATCTCATTCCCAGCCTCTGATTCCCTGCCTCTGATTCCCAACCTCTGATTCCCCACCTCTGATTCCCCATATCTGATTCCCCGCCTCTGTTTCCCCGCCTCTGATTCCCCGCCTCTGTTTCCCCATATCTGATTCCCCGCCTCTATTTGCCCGCCTCTGATTCCCCGCCTCTGTTTCCCCATATCTGATTCCCCGCCTCTGAATCCCCAACTCTGATTCCCTGCCTCTAATTTCCCAGCTCTGATTCCCCGCCTCTGATTCCCCGTGTCTGATTTCCTGCCTCTGATTCCCCGCCTCGGATTACCCATGTCTGATTCCCAGCTTCTGTTTCCCCGCCTCTGATTCCCCGCCTCTGTTTCCCAATATCTAAGTCCCGGCCTCTGATTCCCCAACTCTGATTCCCCACCTCTGATTCCCCAGCTCTGATTCCCCGCCTCTGATTCCCCGCATCTGATTCCCTGCATCTGAATCCAAGCCTCTGATTCCCTGCCTCTGATTCCCAACCTCTGATTCCCAACCTCTGATTCCCCATATCTGATTCCCCGCCTCTGTTTCCCCGCCTCTGATTCCCCGCCTCTGTTTCCCCATATCTGATTCCCGGCCTCTGATTCCCCGCCTCTGATTCCCTGCCTCTGATTCCCCATCTCCGATTCCGCACATCTGATTCCCTGCCTCTGATTCCCCGCCTCTGATTCCCCGCCTCTGACTCTCTGCCTCTGATTCCCAACCTCTGATTCCACGCCTCTGTTTCCACGCCTCTGATTCCCCTCCTCTGATTCCCCAACTCTAATTCCCCGCCTCTGATTCCCCAGCTCTGATTCCCCGTGTTTGATTCCCTGCCTCTGATTCCCTGCCCTGATTCCCCATCTCTGTTTCACCGCCTTTGATTCGCCACCTCTGATTCCCCATATCTGATTCCCCGCCTCTGTTTCCCCGCCTCTGATTCCCTGCCTCTGATTCCACACCTCTGATTCCCCATATCTGATTCCCCGCCTCTGTTTCCCCGCCTCTGATTCCCCGCCCCTGTTTCCCCATATCTGATTCCCCGCCTCTGATTCCCCATATCTAAGTCCCCGCCTCTGATTCCCCAACTTTGTTTCCCCACCTCTGATTCCCCAGCTCCGATTCCCCGCCTCTGATTCCCCGCATCTGATTCCCTGCATCTCATTCCCAGCCTCTGATTCCCGCCTCTGATTCCCCGCCCCTGTTTCCCCATATCTGATTCCCCGCCTCTGATTCCCCATATCTAAGTCCCCGCCTCTGATTCCCCAACTTTGTTTCCCCACCTCTGATTCCCCAGCTCCGATTCCCCGCCTCTGATTCCCCGCATCTGATTCCCTGAATCTCATTCCCAGCCTCTGATTCCCTGCCTCTGATTCCCAACCTCTGATTCCCCACCTCTGATTCCCCATATCTGATTCCCCGCCTCTGTTTCCCCGCCTCTGATTCCCCGCCTCTGTTTCCCCATATCTGATTCCCCGCCTCTATTTGCCCGCCTCTGATTCCCCGCCTCTGTTTCCCCATATCTGATTCCCCGCCTCTGAATCCCCAACTCTGATTCCCTGCCTCTAATTTCCCAGCTCTGATTCCCCGCCTCTGATTCCCCGTGTCTTATTTCCTGCCTCTGATTCCCCGCCTCTGATTACCCATATCTGATTCCCCGCCTCTGTTTCCACGCCTCTGATTCCCCGCCTCTGTTTCCCCATAGCTGATTCCCCGCCTCTATTTGCCCACCTCTGATTCCCCACCTCTGTTTCCCCATATCTGATTCCCCGCCTCTGAATCCCCAACTCTGATTCCCTGCTTCTAATTCCCCAGCTCTGATTCCCCGCCTCTGATTCCCCGTGTCTGATTTCCTGCCTCTGATTCCCCGCCTCTGATTACCCATGTCTGATTCACCGCCTCTGATTCCCCACCTCTGATTCCCCATCTCTGATTCCGCACATCCGATTCCCTGCCTCTGATTCCCCGCCTCTGATTCCCTGCCACTGATACCCCGCCCCTGATTCCCCACCTCTGATTCCCCATATCTGATTCCCCGCCTCTGTTTCCCGGCCTCTGATTCCCCGCCTCTGATTCCCCATATCTCATTCCCCGCCTCTGAATCCCCATCTCTGATTCCCGGACTCTGATTCCCCACCTCTGATTCCCGGCCTCTTATTCCCGGCATTTGATTCCGGCCTCTGATTCCCGGCCTTTGATTCCCTGATTCTGATTCTGATTCCCTGCCTCTGATTCCCCATCTCTGATTCCGTACATCTGATTCCCCGCCTCTGATTCCCCACCTCTGATTCCCCATATCTGATTCCCCGCCTCTGTTTCCCCGCCTCTGATTCCCCGCCTCTGTTTCCCAATATCTAAGTCCCCGCCTCTGATTCCCCAACTCTGATTCCCCACCTCTGATTCCCCAGCTTTGATTCCCCGCCTCTGATTCCCCGCATCTGATTCCCTGCATCAGACTCCAAGCCTCTGATTCCCTGCCTCTGATTCCCAACCTCTGATTCCCCACCTCTGATTCCCCATATCTGATTCCCCACCTCTGTTTCCCCGCCTCTGATTCCCCGCCTCTGTTTCCCCATATCTGATTCCCGGCCTCTGATTCCCCACCTCTGATTCCCCGCCTCTGATTCCCTGCCTCTGATTCCCCATCTCCGATTCCGCACATCTGATTCCCTGCCTCTGATTCCCCGCCTCTGATTCCCCGCCTCTGATTCCCTGCCGCTGATTCCCAACCTCTGATTCCCCACCTCTGATTCCCTATATTTGATTCCCCGCCTCTGTTTCCCTGCCTCTGATTCCCCTCCTCTGATTCCCAACTTCTAATTCCCCGCCTCTGATTCCCCATATCTGATTCCCCGCCTCTGTTTCCCCGCCTCTGATTCCCTGCTTCTGATTCTGATTCCCTGCCTCTGATTCCCCATCTCTGATTCCGTACATCTGATTCCCTGCCTCTGATTCCCCACCTCTGATTCCCCATATCTGATTCCCCGCCTCTGTTTCCCCGTCTCTGATTCCCCGCCCCTGTTTCCCCATATCTGATTCCCCGCCTCTGATTCCCCATATCTAATTCCCCGCCTCTTATTCCCCAAATTTGATTCCCCACCTCTGATTCCCCAGCTCTGATTCCCCGCCTTTGATTCCCCGCATCTGATTCACTGCATCTGATTCCCAGCCTCTGATTCCCTGCCTCTGATTCCCAACCTCAGATTCCCCACCTCTGATTCCCCATATCTGATTCCCCGCCTCTGTTTCCCCGCCTCTGATTCCCCGCCTCTGTTTCCCCATATCTGATTCCTGGCCTCTATTTGCCCGCATCTGATTCCCCGCCTCTGTTTCCCCATATCTGATTCCCCGCCTCTGAATCCCCAACTCTGATTCCCTGCCTCTAATTTCGCAGCTCTGATTCCCCGCCTCTGATTCCCCGCATCTGATTCCCTGCATCTGACTCCAAGCCTCTGATTCCCTGCCTCTGATTCCCAACCTCTGATTCCCCACCTCTGATTCCCCATATCTGATTCCCCGTCTCTGTTTCCCCGCCTCTGATTCCCCGACTCTGTTTCCCCTTATCTGATTCCCGGCCTCTGATTCCCCACCTCTGATTCCCCGCCTCTGATTCCCTGCCTCTGATTCCCCATCTCCGATTCCGCACATCTGATTCCCTGCCTCTGATTCCCCGCCTCTGATTCCCCGCCTCTGATTCCCTGCCGCTGATTCCCAACCTCTGATTCCCCACCTCTGATTCCCCATATTTGATTCCCCGCCTCTGTTTCCCTGCCTCTGATTCCCCTCCTCTGATTCCCAACCTCTAATTCCCCGCCTCTGATTCCCCATATCTGATTCCCCACCTCTGATTCCCCATATCTGATTCCCCGCCTCTGTTTCCCCATATCTGATTCCCCGCCTCTGTTTCCCCATATCTAATCCCCGCCTCTGATTCCCCAACTCTGATTCCCCACCTCTGATTCCCCAGGTCTGATTCCCCGCCTCTGATCCTCGCATCTGATTCCCTGCATCTGATTCCCAGCCTCTGATTCCCTGCCTCTGATTCCCAACCTCTGATTCCCCACATCTGATTCCCCGCCTCTGTTTCCACGCCTCTGATTCCCCGCCTCTGTTTCCCCATATCTGATTCCCCGCCTCTATTTGCCCACCTCTGATTCCCCACCTCTGTTTCCCCATATCTGATTCCCCGCCTCTGAATCCCCAACTCTGATTCCCTGCATCTAATTCCCCAGCTCTGATTCCCCGCCTCTGATTCCGCACATCCGATTCCCTGCCTCTGATTCCCCGCCTCTGATTCACCACCTCTGATTCCCGGCCTCTGATTTCCTGCCTCTGATTCCCTGCCACTGATACCCCGCCCCTGATACCCCACCTCTGATTCCCCATATCTGATTCCCCGCCTCTGTTTCCCCGCCTGTGATTCCCCGCCTCTGATTCCCCATATCTCATTCCCCGCCTCTGAAACCTCATCTCTGATTCCCGGACTCTGATTCCCCACCTCTGATTCCCGGCCTCTTATTCCCGGCATCTGATTCCGGCCTCTGATTCCCGGCCTCTGATTCCCTGCTTCTGATTCTGATTCCCTGCCTCTGATTCCCCATCTCTGATTCCGTACATCTGATTCCCTGCCTCTGATTCCCCACCTCTGATTCCCCATATCTGATTCCCCGCCTCTGTTTCCCCGCCTCTGATTCCCCGCCTCTGTTTCCCAATATCTAAGTCCCCGCCTCTGATTCCCCAACTCTGATTCCCCAGCTCTGATTCCCTGCCTCTGATTCCCCGCGTTCTATTCCCTGCCTCTGATTCCCCGCCTGTGATTCCCCATCTCTGATTCACCACCTCTGATTCCCCACCTCTGATTCCCCATATCTAATTCCCCGCCTCTGTTTGCCCGCCTCTGATTCCCCGCCTCTGTTTCCCCATATCTGATTCCCCGCCTCTGAATCCCCAACTCTGATTCCCTGCCTCTAATTCCCCAGTTCTGATTCCCCGCCTTTGATTCCCCCCGTCTGATTCCCAGCCTCTGAATCCCCGTGTCTGATATCCTGCCTCTGATTCCCCGCCTCTGATTCCCCACCTCTGATTCCGCACATCCGATTCCCTGCCTCTGATTCCCCGACTCTGATTCCCCACCTCTGATTCCCCAGCTCTGATTCCCCGCCTCTGATTCCCCAACTCTGATTCCCCGCCTCTGATAACCCAGCTCTGATTCCCCATCTCTGATTCCGCACATCCGATTCCCTGCCTCTGATTCCCCGACTCTGATTCCCCACCTCTGATTCCCCAGCTCTGATTCCCCGCCTCTGATTCCCCAACTCTGATTCCCCGCCTCTGATAACCCAGCTCTGATTCCCCGCCTCTGATTCCCCGTGTTGGATTCCCTGCCTCTCATTCCCCGCCTCTGATTCCCCGCCACTGTTTCCCAATATCTAACCCCCGCCTCTGATTCCCCATCTCTGATTCCTCACATCCGATTCCCTGCCTCTGATTCCCCGACTCTGATTCCCCACCTCTGATTCCCCATATCTGATTCCTCGCCTCTGTTTCCCCGCCTGTGATTCCCCGCCTCTTATTCCCCATATCTCACTCCCCGCCTCTGATTCCCCATCTCTGATTCCCGTACTCTGATTCCACACCTCTGATTCCCGGCCTCTTATTCCCGGCATCTGATTCCGGCCTCTGATTCCCGGCCTCTGATTCCCTGCTTCTGATTCTGATTCCCTGCCTCTGATTCCCCATTTCTGATTCCGCACATCTAATTCCCTGCCTCTGATTCCCCACCTCTGATTCCCCATATCTGATTCCCCGCCTCTGTTTCCCCGCCTCTGATTCCCCGCCTCTGTTTCCCCATATCTAAGTCCCCGCCTCTGATTCCCTGCCTCTGATTCCCAACCTCTGATTCCCCACCTCTGATTCCCCATATCTGATTCCCCGCCTCTGTTTCCCCGCCTCTGATTCCCCGCCTCTGTTTCCCCATATCTGATTCCCCGCCTCTATTTGCCCGCCTCTGATTCCCCGCCTCTGTTTCCCCATATCTGATTCCCCGCCTCTGAATCCCCAACTCTGATTCCCTGCCTCCAATTTCCCAGCTCTGATTCCCCGCCTCTGATTCCCCGTGCCTGATTTCCTGCCTCTGATTCCCCGCCTCTGATTACCCATGTCTGATTCCCAGCTTCTGTTTCCCCGCCTCTGATTCCCCGCCTCTGTTTCCCAATATCTAAGTCCCGGCCTCTGATTCCCCAACTCTGATTCCCCACCTCTGATTCCCCAGCTCTGATTCCCCGCCTCTGATTCCCCGCATCTGATTCCCTGCATCTGAATCCAAGCCTCTGATTCCCTGCCTCTGATTCCCAACCTCTGATTCCCAACCTCTGATTCCCCATATCTGATTCCCCGCCTCTGTTTCCCCGCCTCTGATTCCCCGCCTCTGTTTCCCCATATCTGATTCCCGGCCTCTGATTCCCCGCCTCTGATTCACTGCCTCTGATTCCCCATCTCCGATTCCGCACATCTGATTCCCTGCCTCTGATTCCCCGCCTCTGATTCCCCGCCTCTGACTCTCTGCCTCTGATTCCCAACCTCTGATTCCACGCCTCTGTTTCCACGCCTCTGATTCCCCTCCTCTGATTCCCCAACTCTAATTCCCCGCCTCTGATTCCCCAGCTCTGATTCCCCGTGTTTGATTCCCTGCCTCTGATTCCCTGCCCTGATTCCCCATCTCTGTTTCACCGCCTTTGATTCGCCACCTCTGATTCCCCATATCTGATTCCCCGCCTCTGTTTCCCCGCCTCTGATTCCCTGCCTCTGATTCCCAAACTCTGATTCCACACCTCTGATTCCCCATATCTGATTCCCCGCCTCTGTTTCCCCGCCTCTGATTCCCCGCCCCTGTTTCCCCATATCTGATTCCCCGCCTCTGATTCCCCATATCTAAGTCCCCGCCTCTGATTCCCCAACTTTGTTTCCCCACCTCTGATTCCCCAGCTCCGATTCCCCGCCTCTGATTCCCCGCATCTGATTCCCTGCATCTCATTCCCAGCCTCTGATTCCCGCCTCTGATTCCCCGCCCCTGTTTCCCCATATCTGATTCCCCGCCTCTGATTCCCCATATCTAAGTCCCCGCCTCTGATTCCCCAACTTTGTTTCCCCACCTCTGATTCCCCAGCTCCGATTCCCCGCCTCTGATTCCCCGCATCTGATTCCCTGCATCTCATTCCCAGCCTCTGATTCCCTGCCTCTGATTCCCAACCTCTGATTCCCCACCTCTGATTCCCCATATCTGATTCCCCGCCTCTGTTTCCCCGCCTCTGATTCCCCGCCTCTGTTTCCCCATATCTGATTCCCCGCCTCTATTTGCCTGCCTCTGATTCCCCGCCTCTTTTTCCCCATATCTGATTCCCCGCCTCTGAATCCCCAACTCTGATTCCCTGCCTCTAATTTCCCAGCTCTGATTCCCCGCCTCTGATTCCCCGTGTCTGATTTCCTGCCTCTGATTCCCCGCCTCTGATTACCCATATCTGATTCCCCGCCTCTGTTTCCACGCCTCTGATTCCCCGCCTCTGTTTCCCCATAGCTGATTCCCCGCCTCTATTTGCCCACCTCTGATTCCCCACCTCTGTTTCCCCATATCTGATTCCCCGCCTCTGAATCCCCAACTCTGATTCCCTGCATCTAATTCCCCAGCTCTGATTCCCCGCCTCTGATTCCCCGTGTCTGATTTCCTGCCTCTGATTCCCCGCCTCTGATTACCCATGTCTGATTCACCGCCTCTGATTCCCCACCTCTGATTCCCCATCTCTGATTCCGCACATCCGATTCCCTGCCTCTGATTCCCCGCCTCTGATTCCCTGCCACTGATACCCCGCCCCTGATTCCCCACCTCTGATTCCCCATATCTGATTCCCCGCCTCTGTTTCCCGGCCTCTGATTCCCCGCCTCTGATTCCCCATATCTCATTCCCCGCCTCTGAATCCCCATCTCTGATTCCCGGACTCTGATTCCCCACCTCTGATTCCCGGCCTCTTATTCCCGGCATTTGATTCCGGCCTCTGATTCCCGGCCTTTGATTCCCTGATTCTGATTCTGATTCCCTGCCTCTGATTCCCCATCTCTGATTCCGTACATCTGATTCCCTGCCTCTGATTCCCCACCTCTGATTCCCCATATCTGATTCCCCGCCTCTGTTTCCCCGCCTCTGATTCCCCGCCTCTGTTTCCCAATATCTAAGTCCCCGCCTCTGATTCCCCAACTCTGATTCCCCACCTCTGATTCCCCAGCTTTGATTCCCCGCCTCTGATTCCCCGCATCTGATTCCCTGCATCAGACTCCAAGCCTCTGATTCCCTGCCTCTGATTCCCAACCTCTGATTCCCCACCTCTGATTCCCCATATCTGATTCCCGGCCTCTGATTCCCCACCTCTGATTCCCCGCCTCTGATTCCCTGCCTCTGATTCCCCATCTCCGATTCCGCACATCTGATTCCCTGCCTCTGATTCCCCGCCTCTGATTCCCCGCCTCTGATTCCCTGCCGCTGATTCCCAACCTCTGATTCCCCACCTCTGATTCCCTATATTTGATTCCCCGCCTCTGTTTCCCTGCCTCTGATTCCCCTCCTCTGATTCCCAACTTCTAATTCCCCGCCTCTGATTCCCCATATCTGATTCCCCGCCTCTGTTTCCCCGCCTCTGATTCCCTGCTTCTGATTCTGATTCCCTGCCTCTGATTCCCCATCTCTGATTCCGTACATCTGATTCCCTGCCTCTGATTCCCCACCTCTGATTCCCCATATCTGATTCCCCGCCTCTGTTTCCCCGCCTCTGATTCCCCGCCCCTGTTTCCCCATATCTGATTCCCCGCCTCTGATTCCCCATATCTAATTCCCCGCCTCTTATTCCCCAAATTTGATTCCCCACCTCTGATTCCCCAGCTCTGATTCCCCGCCTTTGATTCCCCGCATCTGATTCACTGCATCTGATTCCCAGCCTCTGATTCCCTGCCTCTGATTCCCAACCTCAGATTCCCCACCTCTGATTCCCCATATCTGATTCCCCGCCTCTGTTTCCCCGCCTCTGATTCCCCGCCTCTGTTTCCCCATATCTGATTCCCCGCCTCTATTTGCCCGCATCTGATTCCCCGCCTCTGTTTCCCCATATCTGATTCCCCGCCTCTGAATCCCCAACTCTGATTCCCTGCCTCTAATTTCGCAGCTCTGATTCCCCGCCTCTGATTCCCCGCATCTGATTCCCTGCATCTGACTCCAAGCCTCTGATTCCCTGCCTCTGATTCCCAACCTCTGATTCCCCACCTCTGATTCCCCATATCTGATTCCCCGTCTCTGTTTCCCCGCCTCTGATTCCCCGACTCTGTTTCCCCTTATCTGATTCCCGGCCTCTGATTCCCCACCTCTGATTCCCCGCCTCTGATTCCCTGCCTCTGATTCCCCATCTCCGATTCCGCACATCTGATTCCCTGCCTCTGATTCCCCGCCTCTGATTCCCCGCCTCTGATTCCCTGCCGCTGATTCCCAACCTCTGATTCCCCACCTCTGATTCCCCATATTTGATTCCCCGCCTCTGTTTCCCTGCCTCTGATTCCCCTCCTCTGATTCCCAACCTCTAATTCCCCGCCTCTGATTCCCCATATCTGATTCCCCACCTCTGATTCCCCATATCTGATTCCCCGCCTCTGTTTCCCCATATCTGATTCCCCGCCTCTGTTTCCCCATATCTAATCCCCGCCTCTGATTCCCCAACTCTGATTCCCCACCTCTGATTCCCCAGGTCTGATTCCCCGCCTCTGATCCTCGCATCTGATTCCCTGCATCTGATTCCCAGCCTCTGATTCCCTGCCTCTGATTCCCAACCTCTGATTCCCCACATCTGATTCCCCGCCTCTGTTTCCACGCCTCTGATTCCCCGCCTCTGTTTCCCCATATCTGATTCCCCGCCTCTATTTGCCCACCTCTGATTCCCCACCTCTGTTTCCCCATATCTGATTCCCCGCCTCTGAATCCCCAACTCTGATTCCCTGCATCTAATTCCCCAGCTCTGATTCCCCGCCTCTGATTCCCCGCCTCTGATTCCCCGTGTCTGATTTCCTGCCTCTGATTCCCCACCTCTGATTCCCCATCTCTGATTCCGCACATCCGATTCCCTGCCACTGATTCCCCGCCTCTGATTCACCACCTCTGATTCCCGGCCTCTGATTTCCTGCCTCTGATTCCCTGCCACTGATACCCCTCCCCTGATACCCCACCTCTGATTCCCCATATCTGATTCCCCGCCTCTGTTTCCCCGCCTGTGATTCCCCGCCTCTGATTCCCCATATCTCATTCCCCGCCTCTGAAACCTCATCTCTGATTCCCGGACTCTGATTCCCCACCTCTGATTCCCGGCCTCTTATTCCCGGCATCTGATTCCGGCCTCTGATTCCCGGCCTCTGATTCCCTGCTTCTGATTCTGATTCCCTGCCTCTGATTCCCCATCTCTGATTCCGTACATCTGATTCCCTGCCTCTGATTCCCCACCTCTGATTCCCCATATCTGATTCCCCGCCTCTGTTTCCCCGCCTCTGATTCCCCGCCTCTGTTTCCCAATATCTAAGTCCCCGCCTCTGATTCCCCAACTCTGATTCCCCACCTCTGATTCCCAGCTCTGATTCCCCGCCTCTGATTCCAAGCCTCTGATTGCCTGCCTCTGATTCCCAACCTCTGATTCCCCACCTCTGATTCCCCATATCTGATTCCAAGGCTCTGTTTCCCCGCCTCTGATTCCCCGCCTCTGTTTCCCCATATCTGATTCCCGGCCTCTGATTCCCCACCTCTGATTCCCCGCCTCTGATTCCCTGCCTCTTATTCCCCATCTCCGATTCCGCACATCTGATTCCCTGCCTCTGATTCCCCGCGTTTGATTCCCTGCCTCTGATTCCCTGCCCTGATTCCCCATCTCTGTTTCACCACCTTTGATTCGCCACCTCTGATTCCCCATATCTGATTCCCCGCCTCTGTTTCCCCGCCTCTGATTCCCTGCATCTGATTCCCAACCTCTGATTCCACACCTCTGATTCCCCATATCTGATTCCCCGCCTCTGTTACCCCGCCTCTGATTCCCCGCCCCTGTTTCCCCATATCTGATTCCCCGCCTCTGATTCCCCATATCTAAGTCCCCGCCTCTGATTCCCCAACTTTGATTCCCCACCTCTGATTCCCCAGCTCTGATTCCCCGCCTCTGATTCCCCGCATCTGATACCCTGCATCTGATTCCCAGCCTCTGATTCCCTGCCTCTGATTCCCAACCTCTGATTCCCCACCTCTGATTCCCCATATCTGATTCCCCGCCTCTGTTTCCTCGCCTCTGATTCCCCGCCTCTGTTTCCCCATATCTGATTCCCCGCCTCTATTTGCCCGCCTCTGATTCCCCGCCTCTGTTTCCCCATATCTGATTCTCCGCCTCTGAATCCCCAACTCTGAATCCCTGCCTCTAATTTCCCAGCTCTGATTCCCCGCCTCTGATTCCCCGTGTCTGATTTCCTGCCTCTGATTCCCCGCCTCTGATTACCCATGTCTGATTCACCGCCTCTGATTCCCCACCTCTGATTCCCCATCTCTGATTCCGCACATCCGATTCCCTGCCTCTGATTCCCCGCCTCTGATTCACTGCCTCTGCTTCCCCAGCTCTGATTCCCCGCCTCTGATTCCCCGCGTCTTATTCCCTGCTTCTGATTCTGATTCCCTGCCTCTGATTCCACATCTCTGATTCCGCACATCTGATTCCCTGCCTCTGATTCCCCACCTCTGATTCCCCATATCTGATTCCCCGCCTCTGTTTCCCCGCCTCTGATTCCCCACCTCTTTTTTCCCCATATCTAAGTCCCCGCCTCTGATTCCACAACTCTATTTCCCCACCTCTGATTCCCCAGCTCTGATTCCCCGCCTCTGATCCCCGCATCTGATTCCCTGCATCTGATTCCCAGCCTCTGATTCCCTGCCTCTGATTCCCCACCTCTGATTCCCCATATCTGATTCCCCGCCTCTGTTTCCACGCCTCTGATTCCCCGCCTCTGTTTCCCCATATCGGATTCCCCGCCTCTATTTGCCCACCTCTGGTTCCCCACCTCTATTTCCCCATATCTGATTCCCCGCCTCTGAATCCGCAACTCTGATTCCCTGCATCTAATTCCCCAGCTCTGATTCCCCGCCTCTGATTCCCCGTGTCTGATTTCCTGCCTCTGATTCCCTGCCTCTGATTACCCATGTCTGATTCACCGCCTCTGATTCCCCACCTCTGATTCCCCATCTCTGATTCCGCACATCCGATTCCCTGCCTCTGATTCCCCGCCTCTGATTCACCGCCTCTGATTCCCGGCCTCTGATTTCCCTCCTCTCATTCCCTGCCACTGATACCCCGCCCCTGATTCCCCACCTCTGATTCCCCATATCTGATTCCCAGCCTCTGTTTCCCCGCCTCTGATTCCCCGCCTCTGATTCCCCATATCTCATTCCCCGCCTCTGAATCCCCATCTCTGATTCCCGGACTCTGATTCCCCACCTCTTATTCCCGGCCTCTTATTCCCGGCATCTGATTCCGGCCTCTGATTCGCGGCCTCTGATTCCCTGATTCTGATTCTGATTCCCTGCCTTTGATTCCCCATCTCTGATTCCGCACATCTGATTCCCTGCCTCTGATTCCCCACCTCTGATTCCCCATATCTGATTCCCCGCCTCTGTTTCCCCGCCTCTTTTTCCCCGCCTCTGATTCCCCGCCTCTGTTTCCCAATAACTAAGCCCCCGCCTCTGATTCCCCAACTCCGATTCCCCACCTCTGATTCCCCAGCTCTGATTCCCCGCCTCTAATTCCCCGCATCTGATTCCCTGCATCTGATTCCAAGCCTCTGATTCCCTGCCTCTGATTCCCAAACTCTGATTCCCCACCTCTAATTCCCCATATCTGATTCCCCGCCTCTGTTTCCCCGCCTCTGATTCCCCGCCTCTGTTTCACCATATCTGATTCCCGGCCTCTGATTCCCCGCCTCTGTTTCCCCGCCTCTGATTTCTTGCCTCTGATTCCCCATCTCCGATTCCGCACCTCTGATTCCCTGCCTCTGATTCCCCGCCTCTGATTCCCCGCCTCTGATTCCCTGCCTCTGATTCCCAACCTCTGATTCCCCACCTCTAATTCCCCGTGTTTGATTCCCCGCCTCTGTTTCCCCGCCTCTGATTCCCCGCCTCTGATTCCCCAACTCTAATTCCCCGCCTCTGATTCCCCAGATCTGATTCCCTGCCTCTGTTACCCCGCCTCTGATTCCCTGCCTCTGATTCCCAACCTCTGATTCCACACCTCTGATTCCCCATATCTGATTCCCCGCCTCTGTTTCCCCGCCTCTGATTCCCCGCCCCTGTTTCCCCATATCTGATTCCCCGCCTCTGATTCCCCAACTCTATTTCCCCACCTCTGATTCCCCAGCTCTGATTCCCCGCCTCTGATCCCCGCATCTGATTCCCTGCATCTGATACCCAGCCTCTGATTCCCTGCCTCTGATTCCCAACCTCTGATTCCCCACCTCTGATTCCCCATATCTGATTCCCCGCCTCTGTTTCCACGCCTCTGATTCCCCTCCTCTGTTTCCCCATATCGGATTCCCCGCCTCTATTTGCCCACCTCTGGTTCCCCACCTCTATTTCCCCATATCTGATTCCCCGCCTCTGAATCCCCAACTCTGATTCCCTGCATCTAATTCCCCAGCTCTGATTCCCCGCCTCTGATTCCCCGTGTCTGATTTCCTGCCTCTGATTCCCTGCCTCTGATTACCCATGTCTGATTCACCGCCTCTGATTCCCCACCTCTGATTCCCCATCTCTGATTCCGCACATCCGATTCCCTGCCTCTGATTCCCCGCCTCTGATTCACCGCCTTTGATTCCCGGCCTCTGATTTCCCGCCTCTGATTCCCTGCCACTGATACCCCACCCCTGATTCCCCACCTCTGATTCCCCATATCTGATTCCCCGCCTCTGTTTCCCCGCCTCTGATTCCCAGCCTCTGATTCCCCATATCTCATTCCCCGCCTCTGAATCCCCATCTCTGATTCCCGGACTCTGATTCCCCACCTCTTATTCCCGGCCTCTTATTCCCGGCATCTGATTCCAGCCTCTGACTCCCGGCCTCTGATTCCCTGCTTCTGATTCTGATTCCCTGCCTTTGATTCACCCATCTCTGATTCCGCACATCTAATTCCCTGCCTCTGATTCCCCACCTCTGATTCACCATATCTGATTCCCCTCCTCTGTTTCCCCGCCTCTGATTCCCCGCCTCTGTTTCCCAATATCTAAGCCCCCGCCTCTGATTCCCCAACTCCGATTCCCCACCTCTGATTCCCCAGCTCTGATTTCCCGCCTCTGATTCCCCGCATCTGATTCCCTGCATCTGATTCCAAGCCTCTGATTCCCTGCCTCTGATTCCCAAACTCTGATTCCCCACTTCTAATTCCCCATATCTGATTCCCCGCCTCTGTTTCCCCGCCTCTGATTCCCCGCCTCTGTTTCACCATATCTGATCCCCGGCCTCTGATTCCCCGCCTCTGTTTCCCCGCCTCTGATTTCTTGCCTCTGATTCCCCATCTCCGATTCCGCACCTCTGATTCCCTGCCTCTGATTCCCCGCCTCTGATTCCCCGCCTCTGATTCCCTGCCTCTGATTCCCAACCTCTGATTCCCCACCTCTGATTCCCCGTGTTTGATTCCCCGCCTCTGTTTCCCCGCCTCTGATTCCCCGCCTCTGATTCCCCAACTCTAATTCCCCGCCTCTGATTCCCCAGATCTGATTCCCTGCCTCTGTTTCCCCGCCTCTGATTCCCTGCCTCTGATTCCCAACCTCTGATTCCACACCTCTGATTCCCCATATCTGATTCCCCGCCTCTGTTTCCCCGCCTCTGATTCCCCGCCCCTGTTTCCCCATATCTGATTCCCCGCCTCTGATTCCCCAACTCTGATTCCCCGCCTCTGATTCCCCAGCTCTGATTCCCCGCCTCTGATTCCCCGTGTTTGATTCCCTGCCTCTGATTCTCCGCCTCTGATTCCCCATCTCTGATTCACCGCCTTTGATTCGCCACCTCTGATTCCCCATATCTGATTCCCCACCTCTGTTTCCCCGCCTCTGATTCCCCGCCTCTGATTCTTCATATCTCATTCCCCGCCTCTGAATCCCCATCTCTGATTCCCGGACTCTGATTCCCCACCTCTGATTCCCGGCCTCTTATTCCCAGCATCTGATTCCAGGCCTCTGATTACCGGCGTCTGATTCCCCGCTTCTGATTCTGATTCCCTGCCTCTGATTCCCCATCTCTGATTCCGCACATCTGATTCCCTGCCTCTGATTCCCCACCTCTGATACCCCATATCTGATTCCCCGCCTCTGTTTCCCCGCCTCTGATTCCCCGCCTCTGTTTCCCCATATCTGATTCCCCGCCTCTGATTCCCAACTATGATTCCCCGCCTCTGATTCCCCAGCTCTGATTCCCTGCCTCTGATTCGCCGCGTTCTATTCCCTGCATCTGATTCCCCGCCTGTGATTCCCCATCTCTGATTCACCACCTCTGATTCCCCACCTCTGATTCCCCATACCTAATTCCCCGCCTCTGTTTGCCCGCCTCTGATTCCCCGCCTCTGTTTCCCCATATCTGATTCCCCGCCTCTGAATCCCCAACTCTGATTCCCTGCCTCTGATTCCCCAGCTCTGATTCCCCGCCATTGATTCCCCCCGTCTGATTCCCAGCCTCTGAATCCCCGTGTCTGATATCCTGCCCCTGATTCCCCGCCTCTGATTCCCCATCTCAGATTCACCGCCTCTGATTCCCCACTTCTGATTCCCCATCTCTGATTCCGCACATCCGATTCCTTGCCTCTGATTCCCCGACTCTGATTCCCCACCTCTGATTCCCCAGCTCTGATTCCCCGCCTCTGATTCCCCAACTCTGATTCCCCGCCTCTGATAACCCAGCTCTGATTCCCCGTCTCTGATTCCCCGTGTTTGATTCCCTGCCTCTCATTCCCCGCCTCTGATTCCCCATCTCTGATTCACCGCCTTTTATTCGCCACCTCTGATTCCCCATATCTGATTCCTCGCCTCTGTTTCCCCTCCTGTGATTCCCCGCCTCTGATTCCCCATATCTCACTCCCCGCCTCTGATTCCCCATCTCTGATTCCCGGACTCTGATTCCCCACCTCTGATTCCCGGCCTCTTATTCCCGGCATCTGATTCCGGCCTCTGATTCCCGGCCTCTGATTCCCTGCTTCTGATACTGATTCCCTGCCTCTGATTCCCCATTTCTGATTCCGCACATCTAATTCCCTGACTCTGATTCCCCACCTCTGATTCCCCACCTCTGATTCCCCGCATCTGATTTCCTGCATCTGATTCCCAGCCTCTGATTCCCTGCCTCTGATTCCAAACCTATGATTCCCCACCTCTGATTCCCCATATCTGATTCCCCACCTCTGTTTCCCCGCCTCTGATTCCCCGCCTCTGTTTCCCCATATCTGATTCCCCGCCTCTATTTGCCAGCCTCTGATTCCCCGCCTCTGTTTCCCCATATCTGATTCCCCGCCTCTGAATCCCCAACTCTGATCCCTGCCTCTAATTTCCCAGCTCTGATTCCCCGCCTCTGATTCCCCGTGTCTGATTTCCTGCCTCTGATTCCCCGCCTCTGATTACCCATGTCTGATTCCCCGCCTCTGTTTCCCCGCCTCTGATTCCCCGCCTCTGTTTCCCAATATCTAAGTCCCCGCCTCTGATTCCCCAACTCTGATTCCCCACCTCTGATTCCCCAGCTCTGATTCTCCGCCTCTGATTCCCCGCATCTGATTCCCTGCATCTGATTCCAAGCCTCTGATTCCCTGCCTCTGATTCCAAACCTCTGATTCCCCACCTCTGATTCCCCATATCTGATTCCCCGCCTCTGTTTCCCCGCCTCTGATTCCCCGCCTCTGTTTCCCCATATCTGATTCCCGGACTCTGATTCCCCACCTCTTATTCCCGGCCTCTTATTCCCGGCATCTGATTCCGGCCTCTGATTCGCGGCCTCTGATTCCCTGATTCTGATTCTGATTCCCTGCCTTTGATTCCCCATCTCTGATTCCGCACATCTGATTCCCTGCCTCTGATTCCCCACCTCTGATTCCCCATATCTGATTCCCCGCCTCTGTTTCCCCGCCTCTTTTTCCCCGCCTCTGATTCCCCGCCTCTGTTTCCCCGCATCTGATTCCCTGCATCTGATTCCAAGCCTCTGATTCCCTGCCTCTGATTCCCCGCATCTGATTCCCTGCATCTGATTCCAAGCCTCTGATTCCCCACCTCTGATTCCCCAGCTCTGATTCCCCGCCTCTGATTCCCCGCATCTGATTCCCTGCATCTGATTCCAAGCCTCTGATTCCCTGCCTCTGATTCCCAAACTCTGATTCCCCACCTCTAATTCCCCATATCTGATTCCCCGCCTCTGTTTCCCCGCCTCTGATTCCCCGCCTCTGTTTCACCATATCTGATTCCCGGCCTCTGATTCCCCGCCTCTGTTTCCCCGCCTCTGATTTCTTGCCTCTGATTCCCCATCTCCGATTCCGCACCTCTGATTCCCTGCCTCTGATTCCCCGCCTCTGATTCCCCGCCTCTGATTCCCTGCCTCTGATTCCCAACCTCTGATTCCCCACCTCTGATTCCCCGTGTTTGATTCCACGCCTCTGTTTCCCCCCATCTGATTCCCCGCCTCTGATTCCCCAACTCTAATTCCCCGCCTCTGATTCCCCAGATCTGATTCCCTGCCTCTGTTTCCCCGCCTCTGATTCCCTGCCTCTGATTCCCAACCTCTGATTCCACACCTCTGATTCCCCATATCTGATTCCCCGCCTCTGTTTCCCCGCCTCTGATTCCCCGCCCCTGTTTCCCCATATCTGATTCCCCGCCTCTGATTCCCCAACTCTATTTCCCCACCTCTGATTCCCCAGCTCTGATTCCCCGCCTCTGATCCCCGCATCTGATTCCCTGCATCTGATACCCAGCCTCTGATTCCCTGCCTCTGATTCCCAACCTCTGATTCCCCACCTCTGATTCCCCATATCTGATTCCCCGCCTCTGTTTCCACGCCTCTGATTCCCCGCCTCTGTTTCCCCATATCGGATTCCCCGCCTCTATTTGCCCACCTCTGGTTCCCCACCTCTATTTCCCCATATCTGATTCCCCGCCTCTGAATCCCCAACTCTGATTCCCTGCATCTAATTCCCCAGCTCTGATTCCCCGCCTCTGATTCCCCGTGTCTGATTTCCTGCCTCTGATTCCCTGCCTCTGATTACCCATGTCTGATTCACTGCCTCTGATTCCCCACCTCTGATTCCCCATCTCTGATTCCGCACATCCGATTCCCTGCCTCTGATTCCCCGCCTCTGATTCACCGCCTTTGATTCCCGGCCTCTGATTTCCCGCCTCTGATTCCCTGCCACTGATACCCCGCCCCTGATTCCCCACCTCTGATTCCCCATATCTCATTCCCCGCCTCTGAATCCCCATCTCTGATTCCCAGACTCTGATTCCCCACCTCTTATTCCCGGCCTCTTATTCCCGGCATCTGATTCCAGCCTCTGACTCCCGGCCTCTGATTCCCTGCTTCTGATTCTGATTCCCTGCCTTTGATTCACCCATCTCTGATTCCGCACATCTAATTCCCTGCCTCTGATTCCCCACCTCTGATTCACCATATCTGATTCCCCGCCTCTGTTTCCCCGCCTCTGATTCCCCGCCTCTGTTTCCCAATATCTAAGCCCCCGCCTCTGATTCCCCAACTCCGATTCCCCACCTCTGATTCCCCAGCTCTGATTCCCCGCCTCTGATTCCCCGCATCTGATTCCCTGCATCTGATTCCAAGCCTCTGATTCCCTGCCTCTGATTCCCAAACTCTGATTCCCCACTTCTAATTCCCCATATCTGATTCCCCGCCTCTGTTTCCCCGCCTCTGATTCCCCGCCTCTGTTTCACCATATCTGATCCCCGGCCTCTTATTCCCCGCCTCTGTTTCCCCGCCTCTGATTTCTTGCCTCTGATTCCCCATCTCCGATTCCGCACCTCTGATTCCCTGCCTCTGATTCCCCGCCTCTGATTCCCCGCCTCTGATTCCCTGCCTCTGATTCCCAACCTCTGATTCCCCACCTCTGATTCCCCGTGTTTGATTCCCCGCCTCTGTTTCCCCGCCTCTGATTCCCCGCCTCTGATTCCCCAACTCTAATTCCCCGCCTCTGATTCCCCAGATCTGATTCCCTGCCTCTGTTTCCCCGCCTCTGATTCCCTGCCTCTGATTCCCAACCTCTGATTCCACACCTCTGATTCCCCATATCTGATTCCCCGCCTCTGTTTCCCCGCCTCTGATTCCCCGCCCCTGTTTCCCCATAACTGATTCCCCGCCTCTGATTCCCCAACTCTGATTCCCCGCCTCTGATTCCCCAGCTCTGATTCCCCGCCTCTGATTCCCCGTGTTTGATTCCCTGCCTCTGATTCCCCGCCTCTGATTCCCCATCTCTGATTCACCGCCTTTGATTCGCCACCTCTGATTCCCCATATCTGATTCCCCACCTCTGTTTCCCCGCCTCTGATTCCCCGCCTCTGATTCTTCATATCTCATTCCCCGCCTCTGAATCCCCATCTCTGATTCCCGGACTCTGATTCCCCACCTCTGATTCCCGGCCTCTTATTCCCAGCATCTGATTCCAGGCCTCTGATTACCGGCCTCTGATTCCCCGCTTCTGATTCTGATTCCCTGCCTCTGATTCCCCATCTCTGATTCCGCACATCTGATTCCCTGCCTCTGATTCCCCACCGCAGATACCCCATATCTGATTCCCCGCCTCTGTTTCCCCGCCTCTGATTCCCCGCCTCTGTTTCCCCATATCTGATTCCCCGCCTCTGATTCCCAACTATGATTCCCCGCCTCTGATTCCCCAGCTCTGATTCCCTGCCTCTGATTCGCCGCGTTCTATTCCCTGCATCTGATTCCCCGCCTGTGATTCCCCATCTCTGATTCACCACCTCTGATTCCCCACCTCTGATTCCCCATACCTAATTCCCCGCCTCTGTTTGCCCGCCTCTGATTCCCCGCCTCTGTTTCCCCATATCTGATTCCCCGCCTCTGAATCCCCAACTCTGATTCCCTGCCTCTGATTCCCCAGCTCTGATTCCCCGCCATTGATTCCCCCCGTCTGATTCCCAGCCTCTGAATCCCCGTGTCTGATATCCTGCCTCTGATTCCCCGCCTCTGATTCCCCATCTCAGATTCACCGCCTCTGATTCCCCACTTCTGATTCCCCATCTCTGATTCCGCACATCCGATTCCTTGCCTCTGATTCCCCGACTCTGATTCCCCACCTCTGATTCCCCAGCTCTGATTCCCCGCCTCTGATTCCCCAACTCTGATTCCCCGCCTCTGATAACCCAGCTCTGATTCCCCGTCTCTGATTCCCCGTGTTTGATTCCCTGCCTCTCATTCCCCGCCTCTGATTCCCCATCTCTGATTCAACGCCTTTTATTCGCCACCTCTGATTCCCCATATCTGATTCCTCGCCTCTGTTTCCCCTCCTGTGATTCCCCGCCTCTGATTCCCCATATCTCACTCCCCGCCTCTGATTCCCCATCTCTGATTCCCGGACTCTGATTCCCCACCTCTGATTCCCGGCCTCTTATTCCCGGCATCTGATTCCGGCCTCTGATTCCCGGCCTCTGATTCCCTGCTTCTGATACTGATTCCCTGCCTCTGATTCCCCATTTCTGATTCCGCACATCTAATTCCCTGCCTCTGATTCCCCACCTCTGATTCCCCACCTCTGATTCCCCAGCTCTGATTCCCCGCCTCTGATTCCGCGCATCTGATTCCCTGCATCTGATTCCCAGCCTCTGATTCCCTGCCTCTGATTCCCAACCTATGATTCCCCACCTCTGATTCCCCATATCTGATTCCCCGCCTCTGTTTCCCCGCCTCTGATTCCCCACCTCTGTTTCCCCATATCTGATTCCCCGCCTCTATTTGCCAGCCTCTGATTCCCCGCCTCTGTTTCCCCATATCTGATTCCCCGCCTCTGAATCCCCAACTCTGATTCCCTGCCTCTAATTTCCCAGCTCTGATTCCCCGCCTCTGATTCCCCGTGTCTGATTTCCTGCCTCTGATTCCCCGCCTCTGATTACCCATGTCTGATTCCCCGCCTCTGTTTCCCCGCCTCTGATTCCCCGCCTCTGTTTCCCAATATCTAAGTCCCCGCCTCTGATTCCCCAACTCTGATTCCCCACCTCTGATTCCCCACCTCTGATTCTCCGCCTCTGATTCCCCGCATCTGATTCCCTGCATCTGATTCCAAGCCTCTGATTCCCTGCCTCTGATTCCAAACCTCTGATTCCCCACCTCTGATTCCCCATATCTTATTCCCCGCCTCTGTTTCCCCGCCTCTGATTCCCCGCCTCTGTTTCCCCATATCTGATTCCCGGACTCTGATTCCCCACCTCTGATTCCCGGCCTCTTATTCCCGGCATCTGATTCCGGCCTCTGATTCCCGGCCTCTGATTCCCTGCTTCTGATTCTGATTCCATGCCTTTGATTCCCCATCTCTGATTCCGCACATCTGATTCCCTGCCTCTGATTCCCCACCTCTGATTCCCTATATCTGATTCCCCGCCTCTGTTTCCCCGCCTCTGATTCCCCGCCTCTGTTTCCCAATATCTAAGTCCCCGCCCCTGATTCCTTAACTCTGATTCCCCACCTCTGATTCCCCATATCTGATTCCCCGCCTCTGAATCCCCAACTCTGATTCACTGCATCTAATTCCCCAGCTCTGATTCCCCGCCTCTGATTCCCCACCTCTGATTCCCCGTGTCTGATTTCCTGCCTCTGATTCCCCACCTCTGATTCCCCATCTCTGATTCCGCACATCCGATTCCCTGCCTCTGATTCCCCACCTCTGATTCCCGTCCTCTTATTCCCGGCATCTGATTCCGGCCTCTGATTCCCGGCCTCTGATTCCCTGCTTCTAATTCTGATTCCCTGCCTTTGATTACCCATCTCTGATTCCGCACATCTGATTCCCTGCCTCTGATTCCCCGCCTCTGTTTCCCAATATCTAAGTCCCCGCCTCTGATTCCCCAACTCTGATTCCCCACCTCTGATTCCCCATATCTGATTCCCCGCCTCTGAATCCCCATCTCTGATTCACTGCATCTAATTCCCCAGCTCTGATTCCCCGCCTCTGATTCCCCGCCTCTGATTCCCCGTGTCTGATTTCCTTCCTCTGATTCCCCACCTCTGATTCCCCATCTCTGATTCCGCACATCCGATTCCCTGCCTCTGATTCCCCCCCTCTGATTCACCGCCTCTGATTCCCGGCCTCTGATTTCCCGTCTCTGATTCCCTGCCACTGATACGCCGCCCCTGATTCCCCACCTCTTATTCCCCATATCTGATTCCCCACCTCTGTTTCCCCGCCTCTGATTCCCCGCCTCTGATTCCCCATATCTCATTCCCCGCCTCTGAATCCCCATCTCTGATTCCCGGACTCTGATTCCCCACCTCTGATTCCCGGCCTCTTATTCCCGGCATCTGATTCCGGCCTCTGATTCCCGGCCTCTGATTCCCTGCTTCTGATTCTGATTCCCTGCCTTTGATTCCCCATCTCTGATTCCGCACATCTGATTCCCTGCCTCTGATTCCCCACCTCTGATTCCCTATATCTGATTCCCCGCCTCTGTTTCCCCGCCTCTGATTCCCCGCCTCTGATTCCCCGCCTCTGATTCCCCGTGTCTGATTTCCTGCCTCTGATTCCCCACCTCTGATTCCCCATCTCTGATTCCGCACATCCGATTCCCTGCCTCTGATTCCCCGCCTCTGATTCACCACCTCTGATTCCCGGCCTCTGATTTCCTGCCTCTGATTCCGTGCCACTGATACCCCGCCCCTGATACCCCACCTCTGATTCCCCATATCTGATTCCCCGCCTCTGTTTCCCCACCTGTGATTCCCCGCCTCTGATTCCCCATATCTCATTCCCCGCCTCTGAAACCCCATCTCTGATTCCCGGACTCTGATTCCCCACCTCTGATTCCCGGCCTCTTATACCCGGCATCTGATTCCGGCCTCTGATTCCCGGCCTCTGATTCCCTGCTTCTGATTCTGATTCCCTGCCTCTGATTCCCCATCTCTGATTCCGTACATCTGATTCCCTGCCTCTGATTCCCCACCTCTGATTCCCCATATCTGATTCCCCGTCTCTGTTTCCCCGCCTCTGATTCCCCGCCTCTGTTTCCCAATATCTAAGTCCCCGCCTCTGATTCCCCAACTCTGATTCCCCACCTCTGATTCCCAGCTCTGATTCCCCGCCTCTGATTCCAAGCCTCTGATTCCCTGCCTCTGATTCCCAACCTCTGATTCCCCACCTCTGATTCCCCATATCTGATTCCAAGGCTCTGTTTCCCCGCCTCTGATTCCCCGCCTCTGTATCCCCATATCTGATTCCCGGCCTCTGATTCCCCACCTCTGATTCCCCGCCTCTGATTCCATGCCTCTTATTCCCCATCTCCGATTCCGCACATCTGATTCCCTGCCTCTGATTCCCCGCGTTTGATTCCCTGCCTCTGATTCCCTGCCCTGATTCCCCATCTCTGTTTCACCACCTTTGATTCGCCACCTCTGATTCCCCATATCTGATTCCCCGCCTCTGTTTCCCCGCCTCTGATTCCCTGCCTCTGATTCCCAACCTCTGATTCCACACCTCTGATTCCCCATATCTGATTCCCCGCCTCTGTTTCCCCGCCTCTGATTCCCCGCCCCTGTTTCCCCATATCTGATTCCCCGCCTCTGATTCCCCATATCTAAGTCCCCGCCTCTGATTCCCCAACTTTGATTCCCCACCTCTGATTCCCCAGCTCTGATTCCCCGCCTCTGATTCCCCGCATCTGATTCCCTGCATCTGATTCCCAGCCTCTGATTCCCTGCCTCTGATTCCCAACCTCTGATTCCCCACCTCTGATTCCCCATATCTGATTCCCCGCCTCTGTTTCCTCGCCTCTGATTCCCCGCCTCTGTTTCCCCATATCTGATTCCCCGCCTCTATTTGCCCGCCTCTGATTCCCCGCCTCTGTTTCCCCATATCTGATTCTCCGCCTCTGAATCCCCAACTCTGATTCCCTGCCTCTAATTTCCCAGCTCTGATTCCCCGCCTCTGATTCCCCGTGTCTGATTTCCTGCCTCTGAATCCCCGCCTCTGATTACCCATGTCTGATTCACCGCCTCTGATTCCCCACCTCTGATTCCCCATCTCTGATTCCGCACATCCGATTCCCTGCCTCTGATTCCCCGCCTCTGATTCACTGCCTCTGCTTCCCCAGCTCTGATTCCCCGCCTCTGATTCCCCGCGTCTTATACCCTGCTTCTGATTCTGATTCCCTGCCTCTGATTCCCCATCTCTGATTTCGCACATCTGATTCCCTGCCTCTGATTCCCCACCTCTGATTCCCCATATCTGATTCCCCGCCTCTGTTTCCCCGCCTCTGATTCCCCACCTCTTTTTCCCCATATCTAAGTCCCCGCCTCTGATTCCACAACTCTATTTCCCCACCTCTGATTCCCCAGCTCTGATTCCCCGCCTCTGATCCCCGCATCTGATTCCCTGCATCTGATTCCCAGCATCTGATTCCCTGCCTCTGATTCCCAACCTCTGATTCCCCACCTCTGATTCCCCATATCTGATTCCCCGCCTCTGTTTCCACGCCTCTGATTCCCCGCCTCTGTTTCCCCATATCGGATTCCCCGCCTCTATTTGCCCACCTCTGGTTCCCCACCTCTATTTCCCCATATCTGATTCCCCGCCTCTGAATCCGCAACTCTGATTCCCTGCATCTAATTCCCCAGCTCTGATTCCCCGCCTCTGATTCCCCGTGTCTGATTTCCTGCCTCTGATTCCCTGCCTCTGATTACCCATGTCTGATTCACCGCCTCTGATTCCCCACCTCTGATTCCCCATCTCTGATTCCGCACATCCGATTCCCTGCCTCTGATTCCCCGCCTCTGATTCACCGCCTCTGATTCCCGGCCTCTGATTTCCCGCCTCTGATTCCCTGCCACTGATACCCCGCCCCTGATTCCCCACCTCTGATTCCCCATATCTGATTCCCCGCCTCTGTTTCCCCGCCTCTGATTCCCCGCCTCTGATTCCCCATATCTCATTCCCCGCCTCTGAATCCCCATCTCTGATTCCCGGACTCTGATTCCCCACCTCTTATTCCCTGCCTCTTATTCCCGGCATCTGATTCCGGCCTCTGATTCGCGGCCTCTGATTCCCTGGTTCTGATTCTGATTCCCTGCCTTTGATTCCCCATCTCTGATTCCGCACATCTGATTCCCTGCCTCTGATTCCCCACCTCTGATTCCCCATATCTGATTCCCCGCCTCTGTTTCCCCGCCTCTTTTTCCCCGCCTCTGATTCCCCGCCTCTGTTTCCCAATATCTAAGCCCCCGCCTCTGATTCCCCAACTCCGATTCCCCACCTCTGATTCCCCAGCTCTGATTCCCCGCCTCTGATTCCCCATATCTGATTCCCCGCCTCTGTTTCCACGCCTCTGATTCCCCGCCTCTGTTTCCCCATATCGGATTCCCCGCCTCTATTTGCCCACCTCTGGTTCCCCACCTCTATTTCCCCATATCTGATTCCCCGCCTCTGAATCCGCAACTCTGATTCCCTGCATCTAATTCCCCAGCTCTGATTCCCCGCCTCTGATTCCCCGTGTCTGATTTCCTGCCTCTGATTCCCTGCCTCTGATTACCCATGTCTGATTCACCGCCTCTGATTCCCCACCTCTGATTCCCCATCTCTGATTCCGCACATCCGATTCCCTGCCTCTGATTCCCCGCCTCTGATTCACCGCCTCTGATTCCCGGCCTCTGATTTCCCGCCTCTGATTCCCTGCCACTGATACCCCGCCCCTGATTCCCCACCTCTGATTCCCCATATCTGATTCCCCGCCTCTGTTTCCCCGCCTCTGATTCCCCGCCTCTGATTCCCCATATCTCATTCCCCGCCTCTGAATCCCCATCTCTGATTCCCGGACTCTGATTCCCCACCTCTTATTCCCTGCCTCTTATTCCCGGCATCTGATTCCGGCCTCTGATTCGCGGCCTCTGATTCCCTGATTCTGATTCTGATTCCCTGCCTTTGATTCCCCATCTCTGATTCCGCACATCTGATTCCCTGCCTCTGATTCCCCACCTCTGATTCCCCATATCTGATTCCCCGCCTCTGTTTCCCCGCCTCTTTTTCCCCGCCTCTGATTCCCCGCCTCTGTTTCCCAATATCTAAGCCCCCGCCTCTGATTCCCCAACTCCGATTCCCCACCTCTGATTCCCCAGCTCTGATTCCCCGCCTCTGATTCCCCGCATCTGATTCCCTGCATCTGATTCCAAGCCTCTGATTCCCTGCCTCTGATTCCCAAACTCTGATTCCCCACTTCTAATTCCCCATATCTGATTCCCCGCCTCTGTTTCCCCGCCTCTGATTCCCCGCCTCTGTTTCACCATATCTGATTCCCGGCCTCTGATTCCCCGCCTCTGTTTCCCCGCCTCTGATTTCTTGCCTCTGATTCCCCATCTCCGTTTCCGCACCTCTGATTCCCTGCCTCTGATTCCCCGCCTCTGATTCCCCGCCTCTGATTCCCTGCCTCTGATTCCCAACCTCTGATTCCCCACCTCTGATTCCCCGTGTTTGATTCCCCGCCTCTGTTTCCCCGCCTCTGATTCCCCGCCTCTGATTCCCCAACTCTAATTCCCCGCCTCTGATTCCCCAGATCTGATTCCCTGCCTCTGTTTCCCCGCCTCTGATTCCCTGCCTCTGATTCCCAACCTCTGATTCCACACCTCTGATTCCCCATATCTGATTCCCCGCCTCTGTTTCCCCGCCTCTGATTCCCCGCCCCTGTTTCCCCATATCTGATTCCCCGCCTCTGATTCCCCAACTCTGATTCCCCGCCTCTGATTCCCCAGCTCTGATTCCCCGCCTCTGATTCTCCGTGTTTGATTCCCTGCCTCTGATTCCCCGCCTCTGATTCCCCATCTCTGATTCACCGCCTTTGATTCGCCACCTCTGATTCCCCATATCTGATTCCCCACCTCTGTTTCCCCGCCTCTGATTCCCCGCCTCTGATTCTTCATATCTCATTCCCAGCCTCTGAATCCCCATCTCTGATTCCCGGACTCTGATTCCCCACCTCTGATTCCCGGCCTCTTATTCCCAGCATCTGATTCCAGGCCTCTGATTACCGGCCTCTGATTCCCCGCTTCTGATTCTGATTCCCTGCCTCTGATTCCCCATCTCTGATCCCGCACATCTGATTCCCTGCCTCTGATTCCCCACCTCTGATACCCCATATCTGATTCCCCGCCTCTGTTTCCCCGCCTCTGATTCCCCGCCTCTGTTTCCCCATATCTGATTCCCCGCCTCTGATTCCCAACTATGATTCCCCGCCTCTGATTCCCCAGCTCTGATTCCCTGCCTCTGATTCCCCGCGTTCTATTCCCTGCATCTGATTCCCCGCCTGTGATTCCCCATCTCTGATTCACCACCTCTGATTCCCCACCTCTGATTCCCCATACCTAATTCCCCGCCTCTGTTTGCCCGCCTCTGATTCCCCGCCTCTGTTTCCCCATATCTGATTCCCCGCCTCTGAATCCCCAACTCTGATTCCCTGCCTCTGATTCCCCAGCTCTGATTCCCCGCCATTGATTCCCCCCGTCTGATTCCCAGCCTCTGAATCCCCGTGTCTGATATCCTGCCTCTGATTCCCCGCCTCTGATTCCCCATCTCAGATTCACCGCCTCTGATTCCCCACTTCTGATTCCCCATCTCTGATTCCGCACATCCGATTCCTTGCCTCTGATTCCCCGACTCCAATTCCCCACCTCTGATTCCCCAACTCTATTTCCCTACCTCTGATTCCCCAGCTCTGATTCCCCGCCTCTGATCCCCGCATCTGATTCCCTGCATCTGATACCCAGCCTCTGATTCCCTGCCTCTGATTCCCAACCTCTGATTCCCCACCTCTGATTCCCCATATCTGATTCCCCGCCTCTGTTTCCACGCCTCTGATTCCCCGCCTCTGTTTCCCCATATCGGATTCCCCGCCTCTATTTGCCCACCTCTGGTTCCCCACCTCTATTTCCCCATATCTGATTCCCCGCCTCTGAATCCCCAACTCTGATTCCCTGCATCTAATTCCCCAGCTCTGATTCCCCGCCTCTGATTCCCCGTGTCTGATTTCCTGCCTCTGATTCCCTGCCTCTGATTACCCATGTCTGATTCACCGCCTCTGATTCCCCACCTCTGATTCCCCATCTCTGATTCCGCACATCCGATTCCCTGCCTCTGTTTCCCCGCCTCTGATTCACCGCCTCTGATTCCCGGCCTCTGATTTCCCGCCTCTGATTCCCTGCCACTGATACCCCGCCCCTGATTCCCCACCTCTGATTCCCCATATCTGATTCCCCGCCTCTGTTTCCCCGCCTCTGATTCCCCGCCTCTGATTCCCCATATCTCATTCCCCGCCTCTGAATCCCCATCTCTGATTCCCGGACTCTGATTCCCCACCTCTTATTCCCGGCCTCTTATTCCCGGCATCTGATTCCGGCCTCTGATTCCCGGCCTCTGATTCCCTGCTTCTGATTCTGATTCCCTGCCTTTGATTCACCCATCTCTGATTCCGCACATCTAATTCCCTGCCTCTGATTCCCCACCTCTGATTCACCATATCTGATTCCCCGCCTCTGTTTCCCCGCCTCTGATTCCCCGCCTCTGTTTCCCAATATCTAAGCCCCCGCCTCTGATTCCCCAACTCCGATTCCCCACCTCTGATTCCCCAGCTCTGATTCCCCGCCTCTGATTCCCCGCATCTGATTCCCTGCATCTGATTCCAAGCCTCTGATTCCCTGCCTCTGATTCCCAAACTCTGATTCCCCACTTCTAATTCCCCATATCTGATTCCCCGCCTCTGTTTCCCCGCCTCTGATTCCCCGCCTCTGTTTCACCATATCTGATTCCCGGCCTCTGATTCCCCGCCTCTGTTTCCCCGCCTCTGATTTCTTGCCTCTGATTCCCCATCTCCGATTCCGCACCTCTGATTCCCTGCCTCTGATTCCCCGCCTCTGATTCCCCGCCTCTGATTCCCTGCCTCTGATTCCCAACCTCTGATTTCCCACCTCTGATTCCCCGTGTTTGATTCCCCGCCTCTGTTTCCCCGCCTCTGATTCCCCGCCTCTGATTCCCCAACTCTAATTCCCCGCCTCTGATTCCCCAGATCTGATTCCCTGCCTCTGTTTCCCCGCCTCTGATTCCCTGCCTCTGATTCCCAACCTCTGATTCCACACCTCTGATTCCCCATATCTGATTCCCCGCCTCTGTTTCCCCGCCTCTGATTCCCCGCCCCTGTTTCCCCATATCTGATTCCCCGCCTCTGATTCCCCAACTCTGATTCCCCGCCTCTGATTGCCCAGCTCTGATTCCCCGCCTCTGATTCCCCGTGTTTGATTCCCTGCCTCTGATTCCCCGCCTCTGATTCCCCATCTCTGATTCACCGCCTTTGATTCGCCACCTCTGATTCCCCATATCTGATTCCCCACCTCTGTTTCCCCGCCTCTGATTCCCCGCCTCTGATTCTTCATATCTCATTCCCAGCCTCTGAATCCCCATCTCTGATTCCCGGACTCTGATTCCCCACCTCTGATTCCCGGCCTCTTATTCCCAGCATCTGATTCCAGGCCTCTGATTACCGGCCTCTGATTCCCCGCTTCTGATTCTGATTCCCTGCCTCTGATTCCCCATCTCTGATTCCGCACATCTGATTCCCTGCCTCTGAGTCCCCACCTCTGATACCCCATATCTGATTCCCCGCCTCTGTTTCCCCGCCTCTGATTCCCCGCCTCTGTTTCCCCATATCTGATTCCCCGCCTCTGATTCCCAACTATGATTCCCCGCCTCTGTTTCCCCAGCTCTGATTCCCTGCCTCTGATTCCCCGCGTTCTATTCCCTGCATCTGATTCCCCGCCTGTGATTCCCCATCTCTGATTCACCACCTCTGATTCCTCACCTCTGATTCCCCATACCTAATTCCCCGCCTCTGTTTGCCCGCCTCTGATTCCCCGCCTCTGTTTCCCCATATCTGATTCCCCGCCTCTGAATCCCCAACTCTGATTCCCTGCCTCTGATTTACCAGCTCTGATTCCCCGCTATTGATTCCCCCCGTCTGATTCCCAGCCTCTGAATCCCCGTGTCTGATATCCTGCCTCTGATTCCCCGCCTCTGATTCCCCATCTCAGATTCACCGCCTCTGATTCCCCACTTCTGATTCCCCATCTCTGATTCCGCACATCCGATTCCTTGCCTCTGATTCCCCGACTCTGATTCCCCACCTCTGATTCCCCAGCTCTGATTCCCCGCCTCTGATTCCCCAACTCTGATTCCCCGCCTCTGATAACCCAGCTCTGATTCCCCGCTTCTGATTCCCCGTGTTTGATTCCCTGCCTCTCATTCCCCGCCTCTGATTCCCCATCTCTGATTCACCGCCTTTTATTCGCCACCTCTGATTCCCCATATCTGATTCCTCGCCTCTGTTTCCCCTCCTGTGATTCCCCGCCTCTGATTCCCCATATCTCACTCCCCGCCTCTGATTCCCCATCTCTGATTCCCGGACTCTGATTCCCCACCTCTGATTCCCGGCCTCTTATTCCCGGCATCTGATTCCGGCCTCTGATTCCCGGCCTCTGATTCCCTGCTTCTGATACTGATTCCCTGCCTCTGATTCCCCATTTCTGATTCCGCACATCTAATTCCCTGCCTCTGATTCCCCACCTCTGATTCCCCACCTCTGATTCCCCAGCTCTGATTCCCCGCCTCTGATTCCCCGCATCTGATTCCCTGCATCTGATTCCCAGCCTCTGATTCCCTGCCTCTGATTCCCAACCTATGATTCCCCACCTCTGATTCCCCATATCTGATTCCCCGCCTCTGTTTCCCCGCCTCTGATTCCCCGCCTCTGTTTCCCCATATCTGATTCCCCGCCTCTATTTGCCAGCCTCTGATTCCCCGCCTCTGTTTCCCCATATCTGATTCCCCGCCTCTGAATCCCCAACTCTGATTCCCTGCCTCTAATTTCCCAGCTCTGATTCCCCGCCTCTGATTCCCCGTGTCTGATTTCCTGCCTCTGATTCCCCGCCTCTGATTACCCATGTCTTATTCCCCGCCTCTGTTTCCCCGCCTCTGATTCCCCGCCTCTGTTACCCAATATCTAAGTCCCCGCCTCTGATTCCCCAACTCTGATTCCCCACCTCTGATTCCCCAGCTCTGATTCTCCGCCTCTGATTCCCCGCATCTGATTCCCTGCATCTGATTCCAAGCCTCTGATTCCCTGCCTCTGATTCCAGACCTCTGATTCCCCACCTCTGAATCCCCATATCTGATTCCCCGCCTCTGTTTCCCCGCCTCTGATTCCCCACCTCTGTTTCCCCATATCTGATTCCCGGACTCTGATTCCCCACCTCTGATTCCCGGCCTCTTATTCCCGGCATCTGATTCCGGCCTCTGATTCCCGGCCTCTGATTCCCTGCTTCTGATTCTGATTCCCTGCCTTTGATTCCCCATCTCTGATTCCGCACATCTGATTCCCTGCCTCTGATTCCCCACCTCTGATTCCCTATATCTGATTCCCCGCCTCTGTTTCCCCGCCTCTGATTCCCCGCCTCTGTTTCCCAATATCTAAGTCCCCGCCCCTGATTCCTTAACTCTGATTCCCCACCTCTGATTCCCCATATCTGATTCCCCGCCTCTGAATCCCCAACTCTGATTCACTGCATCTAATTCCCCAGCTCTGATTCCCCGCCTCTGATTCCCCGCCTCTGATTCCCCGTGTCTGATTTCCTGCCTCTGATTCCCTGCCTCTGATTCCCCACCTCTGATTCCCGGCCTCTTATTCCCGGCATCTGATTCCGGCCTCTGATTCCCGGCCTCTGATTCCCTGCTTCTAATTCTGATTCCCTGCCTTTGATTACCCATCTCTGATTCCGCACATCTGATTCCCTGCCTCTGATTCCCCACCTCTGATTCCCTATATCTGATTCCCCGCCTCTGTTTCCCCGCCTCTGAATCCCCGCCTCTGTTTCCCAATATCTAAGTCCCCGCCTCTGATTCCCCAACTCTGATTCCCCACCTCTGATTCCCCATATCTGATTCCCCGCCTCTGAATCCCCAACTCTGATTCACTGCATCTAATTCCCCAGCTCTGATTCCCCGCCTCTGATTCCCCACCTCTGATTCCCCGTGTCTGATTTCCTGCCTCTGATTCCCCACCTCTGATTCCCCATCTCTGATTCCGCACATCCGATTCCCTGCCTCTGATTCCCCCCCTCTGATTCACCGCCTCTGATTCCCGGCCTCTGATTTCCCGCCTCTGATTCCCCGCCACTGATACGCCGCCCCTGATTCCCCACCTCTGATTCCCCATATCTGATTCCCCACCTCTGTTTCCCCGCCTCTGATTCCCCGCCTCTGATTCCCCATATCTCATTCCCCGCCTCTGAATCCCCATCTCTGATTCCCTGCCTTTGATTCCCCATCTCTGATTCCGCACATCTGATTCCCTGCCTCTGATTCCCCACCTCTGATTCCCTATATCTGATTCCCCGCCTCTGTTTCCCCGCCTCTGATTCCCCGCCTCTGTTTCCCAATATCTAAGTCCCCGCCTCTGATTCCCCAACTCTGATTCCCCACCTCTGATTCCCCAGCTCTGATTCCCTGCCTCTGATTCCCCGCATTTGATTCCCTACATCTGATTCCAAGCCTCAGATTCCCTGCCTCTGATTCCCTGCCTCTGATTCCCCACCTCTGATTCCCCATATCTGATTCCCCGCCTCTGTTTCCCCGCCTCTGATTCCCCGCCTCTGTTTCACCATATCTGATTCCAGGCCTCTGATTCCCCGCCTCAGATTCCCCGCCTCTGATTTCTTGCCTCTGATTCCCCATCTCCGATTCCGCACATCTGATTCCCTGCCTCTGATTCCCCGCCTCTGATTCCCCGCCTCTGATTCCCTGCCTCTGATTCCCAACCTCTGATTCCCCACCTCTGCTTCCCCGTGTTTGATTCCCCGCCTCTGTTTCCCCGCCTCTGATTCCCCGCCTCTGATTCCCCAACTCTAATTCCCCGACTCTGATTCCCCAGATCTGATTCCCTGCCTCTGTTTCCCCGCCTCTGATTCCCTGCCTCTGATTCCCAACCTCTGATTCCACACCTCTGATTCCCCATATCTGATTCCCCGCCTCTGTTTCCCCGCCTCTGATTCCCTGCCTCTGATTCCCAACCTCTGATTCCACACCTCTGATTCCCCATATCTGATTCCCCGCCTCTGTTTCCCCGCCTCTGATTCCCCGCCCCTGTTTCCCCATATCTGATTCCCCGCCTCTGATTCCCCAACTCTATTTCCCCACCTCTGATTCCCCAGCTCTGATTCCCCGCCTCTGATCCCCGCATCTGATTCCCTGCATCTGATACCCAGCCTCTGATTCCCTGCCTCTGATTCCCAACCTCTGATTCCCCACCTCTGATTCCCCATATCTGATTCCCCGCCTCTGTTTCCACGCCTCTGATTCCCCGCCTCTGTTTCCCCATATCGGATTCCCCGCCTCTATTTGCCAACCTCTGGTTCCCCACCTCTATTTCCCCATATCTGATTCCCCGCCTCTGAATCCCCAACTCTGATTCCCTGCATCTAATTCCCCAGCTCTGATTCCCCGCCTCTGATTCCCCGTGTCTGATTTCCTGCCTCTGATTCCCTGCCTCTGATTACCCATGTCTGATTCACCGCCTCTGATTCCCCACCTCTGATTCCCCATCTCTGATTCCGCACATCCGATTCCCTGCCTCTGATTCCCCGCCTCTGATTCACCGCCTTTGATTCCCGGCCTCTGATTTCCCGCCTCTGATTCCCTGCCACTGATACCCCGCCCCTGATTCCCCACCTCTGATTCCCCATATCTGATTCCCCGCCTCTGTTTCCCCGCCTCTGATTCCCCGCCTCTGATTCCCCATATCTCATTCCCCGCCTCTGAATCCCCATCTCTGATTCCCGGACTCTGATTCCCCACCTCTTATTCCCGGCCTCTTATTCCCGGCATCTGATTCCAGCCTCTGACTCCCGGCCTCTGATTCCCTGCTTCTGATTCTGATTCCCTGCCTTTGATTCACCCATCTCTGATTCCGCACATCTAATTCCCTGCCTCTGATTCCCCACCTCTGATTCACCATATCTGATTCCCCGCCTCTGTTTCCCCGCCTCTGATTCCCCGCCTCTGTTTCCCAATATCTAAGCCCCCGCCTCTGATTCCCCAACTCCGATTCCCCACCTCTGATTCCCCAGCTCTGATTCCCCGCCTCTGATTCCCCGCATCTGATTCCCTGCATCTGATTCCAAGCCTCTGATTCCCTGCCTCTGATTCCCAAACTCTGATTCCCCACTTCTAATTCCCCATATCTGATTCCCCGCCTCTGTTTCCCCGCCTCTGATTCCCCGCCTCTGTTTCACCATATCTGATCCCCGGCCTCTGATTCCCCGCCTCTGTTTCCCCGCCTCTGATTTCTTGCCTCTGATTCCCCATCTCCGATTCCGCACCTCTGATTCCCTGCCTCTGATTCCCCGCCTCTGATTCCCCGCCTCTGATTCCCTGCCTCTGATTCCCAACCTCTGATTCCCCACCTCTGATTCCCCGTGTTTGATTCCCCGCCTCTGTTTCCCCGCCTCTGATTCCCCGCCTCTGATTCCCCAACTCTAATTCCCCGCCTCTGATTCCCCAGATCTGATTCCCTGCCTCTGTTTCCCCGCCTCTGATTCCCTGCCTCTGATTCCCAACCTCTGATTCCACACCTCTGATTCCCCATATCTGATTCCCCGCCTCTGTTTCCCCGCCTCTGATTCCCCGCCCCTGTTTCCCCATATCTGATTCCCCGCCTCTGATTCCCCAACTCTGATTCCCCGCCTCTGATTCCCCAGCTCTGATTCCCCGCCTCTGATTCCCCGTGTTTGATTCCCTGCCTCTGATTCTCCGCCTCTGATTCCCCATCTCTGATTCACCGCCTTTGATTCGCCACCTCTGATTCCCCATATCTGATTCCCCACCTCTGTTTCCCCGCCTCTGATTCCCCGCCTCTGATTCTTCATATCTCATTCCCCGCCTCTGAATCCCCATCTCTGATTCCCGGACTCTGATTCCCCACCTCTGATTCCCGGCCTCTTATTCCCAGCATCTGATTCCAGGCCTCTGATTACCGGCCTCTGATTCCCCGCTTCTGATTCTGATTCCCTGCCTCTGATTCCCCATCTCTGATTCCGCACATCTGATTCCCTGCCTCTGATTCCCCACCTCTGATACCCCATATCTGATTCCCCGCCTCTGTTTCCCCGCCTCTGATTCCCCGCCTCTGTTTCCCCATATCTGATTCCCCGCCTCTGATTCCCAACTATGATTCCCCGCCTCTGATTCCCCAGCTCTGATTCCCTGCCTCTGATTCGCCGCGTTCTATTCCCTGCATCTGATTCCCCGCCTGTGATTCCCCATCTCTGATTCACCACCTCTGATTCCCCACCTCTGATTCCCCATACCTAATTCCCCGCCTCTGTTTGCCCGCCTCTGATTCCCCGCCTCTGTTTCCCCATATCTGATTCCCCGCCTCTGAATCCCCAACTCTGATTCCCTGCCTTTGATTCCCCAGCTCTGATTCCCCGCCATTGATTCCCCCCGTCTGATTCCCAGCCTCTGAATCCCCGTGTCTGATATCCTGCCTCTGATTCCCCGCCTCTGATTCCCCATCTCAGATTCACCGCCTCTGATTCCCCACTTCTGATTCCCCATCTCTGATTCCGCACATCCGATTCCTTGCCTCTGATTCCCCGACTCTGATTCCCCACCTCTGATTCCCCAGCTCTGATTCCCCGCCTCTGATTCCCCAACTCTGATTCCCCGCCTCTGATAACCCAGCTCTGATTCCCCGTCTCTGATTCCCCGTGTTTGATTCCCTGCCTCTCATTCCCCGCCTCTGATTCCCCATCTCTGATTCACCGCCTTTTATTCGCCACCTCTGATTCCCCATATCTGATTCCTCGCCTCTGTTTCCCCTCCTGTGATTCCCCGCCTCTGATTCCCCATATCTCACTCCCCGCCTCTGATTCCCCATCTCTGATTCCCGGACTCTGATTCCCCACCTCTGATTCCCGGCCTCTTATTCCCGGCATCTGATTCCGGCCTCTGATTCCCGGCCTCTGATTCCCTGCTTCTGATACTGATTCCCTGCCTCTGATTCCCCATTTCTGATTCCGCACATCTAATTCCCTGCCTCTGATTCCCCACCTCTGATTCCCCACCTCTGATTCCCCAGCTCTGATTCCCCGCCTCTGATTCCCCGCATCTGATTCCCTGCATCTGATTCCCAGCCTCTGATTCCCTGCCTCTGATTCCAAACCTATGATTCCCCACCTCTGATTCCCCATATCTGATTCCCCGCCTCTGTTTCCCCGCCTCTGATTCCCCGCCTCTGTTTCCCCATATCTGATTCCCCGCCTCTATTTGCCAGCCTCTGATTCCCCGCCTCTGTTTCCCCATATCTGATTCCCCGCCTCTGAATCCCCAACTCTGATCCCTGCCTCTAATTTCCCAGCTCTGATTCCCCGCCTCTGATTCCCCGTGTCTGATTTCCTGCCTCTGATTCCCCGCCTCTGATTACCCATGTCTGATTCCCCGCCTCTGTTTCCCCGCCTCTGATTCCCCGCCTCTGTTTCCCAATATCTAAGTCCCCGCCTCTGATTCCCCAACTCTGATTCCCCACCTCTGATTCCCCAGCTCTGATTCTCCGCCTCTGATTCCCCGCATCTGATTCCCTGCATCTGATTCCAAGCCTCTGATTCCCCGCCTCTGATTCCAAACCTCTGATTCCCCACCTCTGATTCCCCATATCTGATTCCCCGCCTCTGTTTCCCCGCCTCTGATTCCCCGCCTCTGTTTCCCCATATCTGATTCCCGGACTCTGATTCCCCACCTCTTATTCCCGGCCTCTTATTCCCGGCATCTGATTCCGGCCTCTGATTCGCGGCCTCTGATTCCCTGATTCTGATTCTGATTCCCTGCCTTTGATTCCCCATCTCTGATTCCGCACATCTGATTCCCTGCCTCTGATTCCCCACCTCTGATTCCCCATATCTGATTCCCCGCCTCTGTTTCCCCGCCTCTTTTTTCCCGCCTCTGATTCCCCGCCTCTGTTTCCCAATATCTAAGCCCCCGCCTCTGATTCCCCAACTCCGATTCCCCACCTCTGATTCCCCAGCTCTGATTCCCCGCCTCTGATTCCCCGCATCTGATTCCCTGCATCTGATTCCAAGCCTCTGATTCCCTGCCTCTGATTCCCAAACTCTGATTCCCCACCTCAAATTCCCCATATCTGATTCCCCGCCTCTGTTTCCCCGCCTCTGATTCCCCGCCTCTGTTTCACCATATCTGATTCCCGGCCTCTGATTCCCCGCCTCTGATTCCCCGCCTCTGATTCCCTGCCTCTGATTCCCAACCTCTGATTCCCCACCTCTGATTCCCCGTGTTTGATTCCACGCCTCTGTTTCCCCGCCTCTGATTCCCCGCCTCTGATTCCCCAACTCTAATTCCCCGCCTCTGATTCCCCAGATCTGATTCCCTGCCTCTGTTTCCCCGCCTCTGATTCCCTGCCTCTGATTCCCAACCTCTGATTCCACACCTCTGATTCCCCATATCTGATTCCCCGCCTCTGTTTCCCCGCCTCTGATTCCCCGCCCCTGTTTCCCCATATCTGATTCCCCGCCTCTGATTCCCCAACTCTATTTCCCCACCTCTGATTCCCCAGCTCTGATTCCCCGCCTCTGATCCCCGCATCTGATTCCCTGCATCTGATACCCAGCCTCTGATTCCCTGCCTCTGATTCCCAACCTCTGATTCCCCACCTCTGATTCCCCATATCTGATTCCCCGCCTCTGTTTCCACGCCTCTGATTCCCCGCCTCTGTTTCCCCATATCGGATTCCCCGCCTCTATTTGCCCACCTCTGGTTCCCCACCTCTATTTCCCCATATCTGATTCCCCGCCTCTGAATCCCCAACTCTGATTCCCTGCATCTAATTCCCCAGCTCTGATTCCCCGCCTCTGATTCCCCGTGTCTGATTTCCTGCCTCTGATTCCCTGCCTCTGATTACCCATGTCTGATTCACCGCCTCTGATTCCCCACCTCTGATTCCCCATCTCTGATTCCGCACATCCGATTCCCTGCCTCTGATTCCCCGCCTCTGATTCACCGCCTTTGATTCCCGGCCTCTGATTTCCCGCCACTGATTCCCTGCCACTGATACCCCGCCCCTGATTCCCCACCTCTGATTCCCCATATCTGATTCCCCGCCTCTGTTTCCCCGCCTCTGATTCCCCGCCTCTGATTCCCCATATCTCATTCCCCGCCTCTGAATCCCCATCTCTGATTCCCGGACTCTGATTCCCCACCTCTTATTCCCGGCCTCTTATTCCCGGCATCTGATTCCAGCCTCTGACTCCCGGCCTCTGATACCCTGCTTCTGATTCTGATTCCCTGCCTTTGATTCACCCATCTCTGATTCCGCACATCTAATTCCCTGCCTCTGATTCCCCACCTCTGATTCACCATATCTGATTCCCCGCCTCTGTTTCCCCGCCTCTGATTCCCCGCCTCTGTTTCCCAAAATCTAAGCCCCCGCCTCTGATTCCCCAACTCTGATTCCCCACCTCTGATTCCCCAGCTCTGATTCCCCGCCTCTGATTCCCCGCCTCTGTTTCCCCGCCTCTGATTCCCCGCCTCTGTTTCACCATATCTGATCCCCGGCCTCTGATTCCCCGCCTCTGTTTCCCCGCCTCTGATTTCTTGCCTCTGATTCCCCATTTCTGATTCCGCACATCTAATTCCCTGCCTCTGATTCCCCACCTCTGATTCCCCACCTCTGATTCCCCAGCTCTGATTCCCCGCCTCTGATTCCCCGCATCTGATTCCCTGCATCTGATTCCCAGCCTCTGATTCCCTGCCTCTGATTCCAAACCTATGATTCCCCACCTCTGATTCCCCATATCTGATTCCCCGCCTCTGTTTCCCCGCCTCTGATTCCCCGCCTCTGTTTCCCCATATCTGATTCCCCGCCTCTATTTGCCAGCCTCTGATTCCCCGCCTCTGTTTCCCCATATCTGATTCCCCGCCTCTGAATCCCCAACTCTGATCCCTGCCTCTAATTTCCCAGCTCTGATTCCCCGCCTCTGATTCCCCGTGTCTGATTTCCTGCCTCTGATTCCCCGCCTCTGATTACCCATGTCTGATTCCCCGCCTCTGTTTCCCCGCCTCTGATTCCCCGCCTCTGTTTCCCAATATCTAAGTCCCCGCCTCTGATTCCCCAACTCTGATTCCCCACCTCTGATTCCCCAGCTCTGATTCTCCGCCTCTGATTCCCCGCATCTGATTCCCTGCATCTGATTCCAAGCCTCTGATTCCCCGCCTCTGATTCCAAACCTCTGATTCCCCACCTCTGATTCCCCATATCTGATTCCCCGCCTCTGTTTCCCCGCCTCTGATTCCCCGCCTCTGTTTCCCCATATCTGATTCCCGGACTCTGATTCCCCACCTCTTATTCCCGGCCTCTTATTCCCGGCATCTGATTCCGGCCTCTGATTCGCGGCCTCTGATTCCCTGATTCTGATTCTGATTCCCCACCTCTGATTCCCCATATCTGATTCCCCGCCTCTGTTTCCCCGCCTCTTTTTTCCCGCCTCTGATTCCCCGCCTCTGTTTCCCAATATCTAAGCCCCCGCCTCTGATTCCCCAACTCCGATTCCCCACCTCTGATTCCCCAGCTCTGATTCCCCGCCTCTGATTCCCCGCATCTGATTCCCTGCATCTGATTCCAAGCCTCTGATTCCCTGCCTCTGATTCCCAAACTCTGATTCCCCACCTCAAATTCCCCATATCTGATTCCCCGCCTCTGTTTCCCCGCCTCTGATTCCCCGCCTCTGTTTCACCATATCTGATTCCCGGCCTCTGATTCCCCGCCTCTGATTCCCCGCCTCTGATTCCCTGCCTCTGATTCCCAACCTCTGATTCCCCACCTCTGATTCCCCGTGTTTGATTCCACGCCTCTGTTTCCCCGCCTCTGATTCCCCGCCTCTGATTCCCCAACTCTAATTCCCCGCCTCTGATTCCCCAGATCTGATTCCCTGCCTCTGTTTCCCCGCCTCTGATTCCCTGCCTCTGATTCCCAACCTCTGATTCCACACCTCTGATTCCCCATATCTGATTCCCCGCCTCTGTTTCCCCGCCTCTGATTCCCCGCCCCTGTTTCCCCATATCTGATTCCCCGCCTCTGATTCCCCAACTCTATTTCCCCACCTCTGATTCCCCAGCTCTGATTCCCCGCCTCTGATCCCCGCATCTGATTCCCTGCATCTGATACCCAGCCTCTGATTCCCTGCCTCTGATTCCCAACCTCTGATTCCCCACCTCTGATTCCCCATATCTGATTCCCCGCCTCTGTTTCCACGCCTCTGATTCCCCGCCTCTGTTTCCCCATATCGGATTCCCCGCCTCTATTTGCCCACCTCTGGTTCCCCACCTCTATTTCCCCATATCTGATTCCCCGCCTCTGAATCCCCAACTCTGATTCCCTGCATCTAATTCCCCAGCTCTGATTCCCCGCCTCTGATTCCCCGTGTCTGATTTCCTGCCTCTGATTCCCTGCCTCTGATTACCCATGTCTGATTCACCGCCTCTGATTCCCCACCTCTGATTCCCCATCTCTGATTCCGCACATCCGATTCCCTGCCTCTGATTCCCCGCCTCTGATTCACCGCCTTTGATTCCCGGCCTCTGATTTCCCGCCACTGATTCCCTGCCACTGATACCCCGCCCCTGATTCCCCACCTCTGATTCCCCATATCTGATTCCCCGCCTCTGTTTCCCCGCCTCTGATTCCCCGCCTCTGATTCCCCATATCTCATTCCCCGCCTCTGAATCCCCATCTCTGATTCCCGGACTCTGATTCCCCACCTCTTATTCCCGGCCTCTTATTCCCGGCATCTGATTCCAGCCTCTGACTCCCGGCCTCTGATACCCTGCTTCTGATTCTGATTCCCTGCCTTTGATTCACCCATCTCTGATTCCGCACATCTAATTCCCTGCCTCTGATTCCCCACCTCTGATTCACCATATCTGATTCCCCGCCTCTGTTTCCCCGCCTCTGATTCCCCGCCTCTGTTTCCCAAAATCTAAGCCCCCGCCTCTGATTCCCCAACTCTGATTCCCCACCTCTGATTCCCCAGCTCTGATTCCCCGCCTCTGATTCCCCGCCTCTGTTTCCCCGCCTCTGATTCCCCGCCTCTGTTTCACCATATCTGATCCCCGGCCTCTGATTCCCCGCCTCTGTTTCCCCGCCTCTGATTTCTTGCCTCTGATTCCCCATCTCCGATTCCGCACCTCTGATTCCCTGCCTCTGATTCCCCGCCTCTGATTCCCCGCCTCTGATTCCCTGCCTCTGATTCCCAACCTCTGATTCCCCACCTCTGATTCCCCGTGTTTGATTCCCCGCCTCTGTTTCCCCGCCTCTGATTCCCCGCCTCTGATTCCCCAACTCTAATTCCCCGCCTCTGATTCCCCAGATCTGATTCCCTGCCTCTGTTTCCCCGCCTCTGATTCCCTGCCTCTGATTCCCAACCTCTGATTCCACACCTCTGATTCCCCATATCTGATTCCCCGCCTCTGTTTCCCCGCCTCTGATTCCCCGCCCCTGTTTCCCCATATCTGATTCCCCGCCTCTGATTCCCCAACTCTGATTCCCCGCCTCTGATTCCCCAGCTCTGATTCCCCGCCTCTGATTCCCCGTGTTTGATTCCCTGCCTCTGATTCCCCGCCTCTGATTCCCCATCTCTGATTCACCGCCTTTGATTCGCCACCTCTGATTCCCCATATCTGATTCCCCACCTCTGTTTCCCCGCCTCTGATTCCCCGCCTCTGATTCTTCATATCTCATTCCCCGCCTCTGAATCCCCATCTCTGATTCCCGGACTCTGATTCCCCACCTCTGATTCCCGGCCTCTTATTCCCAGCATCTGATTCCAGGCCTCTGATTACCGGCCTCTGATTCCCCGCTTCTGATTCTGATTCCCTGCCTCTGATTCCCCATCTCTGATTCCGCACATCTGATTCCCTGCCTCTGATTCCCCACCGCAGATACCCCATATCTGATTCCCCGCCTCTGTTTCCCCGCCTCTGATTCCCCGCCTCTGTTTCCCCATATCTGATTCCCCGCCTCTGATTCCCAACTATGATTCCCCGCCTCTGATTCCCCAGCTCTGATTCCCTGCCTCTGATTCGCCGCGTTCTATTCCCTGCATCTGATTCCCCGCCTGTGATTCCCCATCTCTGATTCACCACCTCTGATTCCCCACCTCTGATTCCCCATACCTAATTCCCCGCCTCTGTTTGCCCGCCTCTGATTCCCCGCCTCTGTTTCCCCATATCTGATTCCCCGCCTCTGAATCCCCAACTCTGATTCCCTGCCTCTGATTCCCCAGCTCTGATTCCCCGCCATTGATTCCCCCCGTCTGATTCCCAGCCTCTGAATCCCCATGTCTGATATCCTGCCTCTGATTCCCCGCCTCTGATTCCCCATCTCAGATTCACCGCCTCTGATTCCCCACTTCTGATTCCCCATCTCTGATTCCGCACATCCGATTCCTTGCCTCTGATTCCCCGACTCTGATTCCCCACCTCTGATTCCCCAGCTCTGATTCCCCGCCTCTGATTCCCCAACTCTGATTCCCCGCCTCTGATAACCCAGCTCTGATTCCCCGTCTCTTATTCCCCGTGTTTGATTCCCTGCCTCTCATTCCCCGCCTCTGATTCCCCATCTCTGATTCACCGCCTTTTATTCGCCACCTCTGATTCCCCATATCTGATTCCTCGCCTCTGTTTCCCCTCCTGTGATTCCCGGCCTCTGATTCCCCATATCTCACTCCCCGCCTCTGATTCCCCATCTCTGATTCCCGGACTCTGATTCCCCACCTCTGATTCCCGGCCTCTTATTCCCGGCATCTGATTCCGGCCTCTGATTCCCGGCCTCTGATTCCCTGCTTCTGATACTGATTCCCTGCCTCTGATTCCCCATTTCTGATTCCGCACATCTAATTCCCTGCCTCTGATTCCCCACCTCTGATTCCCCACCTCTGATTCCCCAGCTCTGATTCCCCGCCTCTGATTCCCCGCATCTGATTCCCTGCATCTGATTCCCAGCCTCTGATTCCCTGCCTCTGATTCCCAACCTATGATTCCCCACCTCTGATTCCCCATATCTGATTCCCCGCCTCTGTTTCCCCGCCTCTGATTCCCCGCCTCTGTTTCCCCATATCTGATTCCCCGTCTCTATTTGCCAGCCTCTGATTCCCCGCCTCTGTTTCCCCATATCTGATTCCCCGCCTCTGAATCCCCAACTCTGATTCCCTGCCTCTAATTTCCCAGCTCTGATTCCCCGCCTCTGATTCCCCGTGTCTGATTTCCTGCCTCTGATTCCCCGCCTCTGATTACCCATGTCTGATTCCCCGCCTCTGTTTCCCCGCCTCTGATTCCCCGCCTCTGTTTCCCAATATCTAAGTCCCCGCCTCTGATTCCCCAACTCTGATTCCCCACCTCTGATTCCCCAGCTCTGATTCTCCGCCTCTGATTCCCCGCATCTGATTCCCTGCATCTGATTCCAAGCCTCTGATTCCCTGCCTCTGATTCCAAACCTCTGATTCCCCACCTCTGATTCCCCATATCTGATTCCCCGCCTCTGTTTCCCCGCCTCTGATTCCCCGCCTCTGTTTCCCCATATCTGATTCCCGGACTCTGATTCCCCACCTCTGATTCCCGTCCTCTTATTCCCGGCATCTGATTCCGGCCTCTGATTCCCGGCCTCTGATTCCCTGCTTCTAATTCTGATTCCCTGCCTTTGATTACCCATCTCTGATTCCGCACATCTGATTCCCTGCCTCTGATTCCCCGCCTCTGTTTTCCAATATCTAAGTCCCCGCCTCTGATTCCCCAACTCTGATTCCCCACCTCTGATTCCCCATATCTGATTCCCCGCCTCTGAATCCCCATCTCTGATTCACTGCATCTAATTCCCCAGCTCTGATTCCCCGCCTCTGATTCCCCGCCTCTGATTCCCCGTGTCTGATTTCCTGCCTCTGATTCCCCACCTCTGATTCCCCATCTCTGATTCCGCACATCCGATTCCCTGCCTCTGATTCCCCCCCTCTGATTCACCGCCTCTGATTCCCGGCCTCTGATTTCCCGTCTCTGATTCCCTGCCACTGATACGCCGCCCCTGATTCCCCACCTCTGATTCCCCATATCTGATTCCCCACCTCTGTTTCCCCGCCTCTGATTCCCCGCCTCTGATTCCCCATATCTCATTCCCCGCCTCTGAATCCCCATCTCTGATTCCCGGACTCTGATTCCCCACCTCTGATTCCCGGCCTCTTATTCCCGGCATCTGATTCCGGCCTCTGATTCCCGGCCTCTGATTCCCTGCTTCTGATTCTGATTCCCTGCCTTTGATTCCCCATCTCTGATTCCGCACATCTGATTCCCTGCCTCTGATTCCCCACCTCTGATTCCCTATATCTGATTCCCCGCCTCTGTTTCCCCGCCTCTGATTCCCCGCCTCTGATTCCCCGCCTCTGATTCCCCGTGTCTAATTTCCTGCCTCTGATTCCCCACCTCTGATTCCCCATCTCTGATTCCGCACATCCGATTCCCTGCCTCTGATTCCCCGCCTCTGATTCACCACCTCTGATTCCCGGCCTCTGATTTCCTGCCTCTGATTCCGTGCCACTGATACCCCGCCCCTGATACCCCACCTCTGATTCCCCATATCTGATTCCCCGCCTCTGTTTCCCCACCTGTGATTCCCCGCCTCTGATTCCCCATATCTCATTCTCCGCCTCTGAAACCCCATCTCTGATTCCCGGACTCTGATTCCCCACCTCTGATTCCCGGCCTCTTATACCCGGCATCTGATTCCGGCCTCTGATTCCCGGCCTCTGATTCCCTGCTTCTGATTCTGATTCCCTGCCTCTGATTCCCCATCTCTGATTCCGTACATCTGATTCCCTGCCTCTGATTCCCCACCTCTGATTCCCCATATCTGATTCCCCGTCTCTGTTTCCCCGCCTCTGATTCCCCGCCTCTGTTTCCCAATATCTAAGTCCCCGCCTCTGATTCCCCAACTCTGATTCCCCACCTCTGATTCCCAGCTCTGATTCCCCGCCTCTGATTCCAAGCCTCTGATTCCCTGCCTCTGATTCCCAACCTCTGATTCCCCACCTCTGATTCCCCATATCTGATTCCAAGGCTCTGTTTCCCCGCCTCTGATTCCCCGCCTCTGTATCCCCATATCTGATTCCCGGCCTCTGATTCCCCACCTCTGATTCCCCGCCTCTGATTCCCTGCCTCTTATACCCATCTCCGATTCCGCACATCTGATTCCCTGCCTCTGATTCCCCGCGTTTGATTCCCTGCCTCTGATTCCCTGCCCTGATTCCCCATCTCTGTTTCACCACCTTTGATTCGCCACCTCTGATTCCCCATATCTGATTCCCCGCCTCTGTTTCCCCGCCTCTGATTCCCTGCCTCTGATTCCCAACCTCTGATTCCACACCTCTGATTCCCCATATCTGATTCCCCGCCTCTGTTTCCCCGCCTCTGATTCCCCGCCCCTGTTTCCCCATATCTGATTCCCCGCCTCTGATTCCCCATATCTAAGTCCCCGCCTCTGATTCCCCAACTTTGATTCCCCACCTCTGATTCCCCAGCTCTGATTCCCCGCCTCTGATTCCCCGCATCTGATTCCCTGCATCTGATTCCCAGCCTCTGATTCCCTGCCTCTGATTCCCAACCTCTGATTCCCCACCTCTGATTCCCCATATCTGATTCCCCGCCTCTGTTTCCTCGCCTCTGATTCCCCGCCTCTGTTTCCCCATATCTGATTCCCCGCCTCTATTTGCCCGCCTCTGATTCCCCGCCTCTGTTTCCCCATATCTGATTCTCCGCCTCTGAATCCCCAACTCTGATTCCCTGCCTCTAATTTCCCAGCTCTGATTCCCCGCCTCTGATTCCCCGTGTCTGATTTCCTGCCTCTGATTCCCCGCCTCTGATTACCCATGTCTGATTCACCGCCTCTGATTCCCCACCTCTGATTCCCCATCTCTGATTCCGCACATCCGATTCCCTGCCTCTGATTCCCCGCCTCTGATTCACTGCCTCTGCTTCCCCAGCTCTGATTCCCCGCCTCTGATTCCCCGCGTCTTATACCCTGCTTCTGATTCTGATTCCCTGCCTCTGATTCCCCATCTCTGATTTCGCACATCTGATTCCCTGCCTCTGATTCCCCACCTCTGATTCCCCATATCTGATTCCCCGCCTCTGTTTCCCCGCCTCTGATTCCCCACCTCTTTTTCCCCATATCTAAGTCCCCGCCTCTGATTCCACAACTCTATTTCCCCACCTCTGATTCCCCAGCTCTGATTCCCCGCCTCTGATCCCCGCATCTGATTCCCTGCATCTGATTCCCAGCCTCTGATTCCCTGCCTCTGATTCCCAACCTCTGATTCCCGACCTCTGATTCCCCATATCTGATTCCCCGCCTCTGTTTGCCCGCCTCTGATTCCCCGCCTCTGTTTCCCCATATCTGATTCCCCGCCTCTGAATCCCCAACTCTGATTCCCTGCCTCTGATTCCCCAGCTCTGATTCCCCGCCATTGATTCCCCCCGTCTGATTCCCAGCCTCTGAATCCCCGTGTCTGATATCCTGCCTCTGATTCCCCGCCTCTGATTCCCCATCTCAGATTCACCGCCTCTGATTCCCCACTTCTGATTCCCCATCTCTGATTCCGCACATCCGATTCCTTGCCTCTGATTCCCCGACTCTGATTCCCCACCTCTGATTCCCCAGCTCTGATTCCCCGCCTCTGATTCCCCAACTCTGATTCCCCGCCTCTGATAACCCAGCTCTGATTCCCCGTCTCTGATTCCCCGTGTTTGATTCCCTGCCTCTCATTCCCCGCCTCTGATTCCCCATCTCTGATTCACCGCCTTTTATTCGCCACCTCTGATTCCCCATATCTGATTCCTCGCCTCTGTTTCCCCTCCTGTGATTCCCCGCCTCTGATTCCCCATATCTCACTCCCCGCCTCTGATTCCCCATCTCTGATTCCCGGACTCTGATTCCCCACCTCTGATTCCCGGCCTCTTATTCCCGGCATCTGATTCCGGCCTCTGATTCCCGGCCTCTGATTCCCTGCTTCTGATACTGATTCCCTGCCTCTGATTCCCCATTTCTGATTCCGCACATCTAATTCCCTGCCTCTGATTCCCCACCTCTGATTCCCCACCTCTGATTCCCCAGCTCTGATTCCCCGCCTCTGATTCCCCGCATCTGATTCCCTGCATCTGATTCCCAGCCTCTGATTCCCTGCCTCTGATTCCCAACCTATGATTCCCCACCTCTGATTCCCCATATCTGATTCCCCGCCTCTGTTTCCCCGCCTCTGATTCCCCTCCTCTGTTTCCCCATATCTGATTCCCCGCCTCTATTTGCCAGCCTCTGATTCCCCGCCTCTGTTTCCCCATATCTGATTCCCCGCCTCTGAATCCCCAACTCTGATTCCCTGCCTCTAATTTCCCAGCTCTGATTCCCCGCCTCTGATTCCCCGTGTCTGATTTCCTGCCTCTGATTCCCCGCCTCTGATTACCCATGTCTGATTCCCCGCCTCTGTTTCCCCGCCTCTGATTCCCCGCCTCTGTTTCCCAATATCTAAGTCCCCGCCTCTGATTCCCCAACTCTGATTCCCCACCTCTGATTCCCCAGCTCTGATTCTCCGCCTCTGATTCCCCGCATCTGATTCCCTGCATCTGATTCCAAGCCTCTGATTCCCTGCCTCTGATTCCAAACCTCTGATTCCCCACCTCTGATTCCCCATATCTGATTCCCCGCCTCTGTTTCCCCGCCTCTGATTCCCCGCCTCTGTTTCCCCATATCTGATTCCCGGACTCTGATTCCCCACCTCTGATTCCCGTCCTCTTATTCCCGGCATCTGATTCCGGCCTCTGATTCCCGGCCTCTGATTCCCTGCTTCTAATTCTGATTCCCTGCCTTTGATTACCCATCTCTGATTCCGCACATCTGATTCCCTGCCTCTGATTCCCCGCCTCTGTTTTCCAATATCTAAGTCCCCGCCTCTGATTCCCCAACTCTGATTCCCCACCTCTGATTCCCCATATCTGATTCCCCACCTCTGTTTCCCCGCCTCTGATTCCCCGCCTCTGATTCCCCATATCTCATTCCCCGCCTCTGAATCCCCATCTCTGATTCCCGGACTCTGATTCCCCACCTCTGATTCCCGGCCTCTTATTCCCGGCATCTGATTCCGGCCTCTGATTCCCGGCCTCTGATTCCCTGCTTCTGATTCTGATTCCCTGCCTTTGATTCCCCAACTCTGATTCCGCACATCTGATTCCCTGCCTCTGATTCCCCACCTCTGATTCCCTATATCTGATTCCCCGCCTCTGTTTCCCCGCCTCTGATTCCCCGCCTCTGATTCCCCGCCTCTGATTCCCCGTGTCTGATTTCCTGCCTCTGATTCCCCACCTCTGATTCCCCATCTCTGATTCCGCACATCCGATTCCCTGCCTCTGATTCCCCGCCTCTGATTCACCACCTCTGATTCCCGGCCTCTGATTTCCTGCCTCTGATTCCGTGCCACTGATACCCCGCCCCTGATACCCCACCTCTGATTCCCCATATCTGATTCCCCGCCTCTGTTTCCCCACCTGTGATTCCCCGCCTCTGATTCCCCATATCTCATTCCCCGCCTCTGAAACCCCATCTCTGATTCCCGGACTCTGATTCCCCACCTCTGATTCCCGGCCTCTTATACCCGGCATCTGATTCCGGCCTCTGATTCCCGGCCTCTGATTCCCTGCTTCTGATTCTGATTCCCTGCCTCTGATTCCCCATCTCTGATTCCGTACATCTGATTCCCTGCCTCTGATTCCCCACCTCTGATTCCCCATATCTGATTCCCCGTCTCTGTTTCCCCGCCTCTGATTTCCCGCCTCTGTTTCCCAATATCTAAGTCCCCGCCTCTGATTCCCCAACTCTGATTCCCCACCTCTGATTCCCAGCTCTGATTCCCCGCCTCTGATTCCAAGCCTCTGATTCCCTGCCTCTGATTCCCAACCTCTGATTCCCCACCTCTGATTCCCCATATCTGATTCCAAGGCTCTGTTTCCCCGCCTCTGATTCCCCGCCTCTGTATCCCCATATCTGATTCCCTGCCTCTGATTCCCAACCTCTGATTCCCCACCTCTGATTCCCCATATCTGATTCCCCGCCTCTGTTTGCCCGCCTCTGATTCCCCGCCTCTGTTTCCCCATATCTGATTCCCCGCCTCTGAATCCCCAACTCTGATTCCCTGCCTCTGATTCCCCAGCTCTGATTCCCCGCCATTGATTCCCCCCGTCTGATTCCCAGCCTCTGAATCCCCGTGTCTGATATCCTGCCTCTGATTCCCCGCCTCTGATTCCCCATCTCAGATTCACCGCCTCTGATTCCCCACTTCTGATTCCCCATCTCCGATTCCGCACATCCGATTCCTTGCCTCTGATTCCCCGACTCTGATTCCCCACCTCTGATTCCCCAGCTCTGATTCCCCGCCTCTGATTCCCCAACTCTGATTCCCCGCCTCTGATAACCCAGCTCTGATTCCCCGTCTCTGATTCCCCGTGTTTGATTCCCTGCCTCTCATTCCCCGCCTCTGATTCCCCATCTCTGATTCACCGCCTTTTATTCGCCACCTCTGATTCCCCATATCTGATTCCTCGCCTCTGTTTCCCCTCCTGTGATTCCCCGCCTCTGATTCCCCATATCTCACTCCCCGCCTCTGATTCCCCATCTCTGATTCCCGGACTCTGATTCCCCACCTCTGATTCCCGGCCTCTTATTCCCGGCATCTGATTCCGGCCTCTGATTCCCGGCCTCTGATTCCCTGCTTCTGATACTGATTCCCTGCCTCTGATTCCCCATTTCTGATTCCGCACATCTAATTCCCTGCCTCTGATTCCCCACCTCTGATTCCCCACCTCTGATTCCCCAGCTCTGATTCCCCGCCTCTGATTCCCCGCATCTGATTCCCTGCATCTGATTCCCAGCCTCTGATTCCCTGCCTCTGATTCCCAACCTATGATTCCCCACCTCTGATTCCCCATATCTGATTCCCCGCCTCTGTTTCCCCGCCTCTGATTCCCCTCCTCTGTTTCCCCATATCTGATTCCCCGCCTCTATTTGCCAGCCTCTGATTCCCCGCCTCTGTTTCCCCATATCTGATTCCCCGCCTCTGAATCCCCAACTCTGATTCCCTGCCTCTAATTTCCCAGCTCTGATTCCCCGCCTCTGATTCCCCGTGTCTGATTTCCTGCCTCTGATTCCCCGCCTCTGATTACCCATGTCTGATTCCCCGCCTCTGTTTCCCCGCCTCTGATTCCCCGCCTCTGTTTCCCAATATCTAAGTCCCCGCCTCTGATTCCCCAACTCTGATTCCCCACCTCTGATTCCCCAGCTCTGATTCTCCGCCTCTGATTCCCCGCATCTGATTCCCTGCATCTGATTCCAAGCCTCTGATTCCCTGCCTCTGATTCCAAACCTCTGATTCCCCACCTCTGATTCCCCATATCTGATTCCCCGCCTCTGTTTCCCCGCCTCTGATTCCCCGCCTCTGTTTCCCCATATCTGATTCCCGGACTCTGATTCCCCACCTCTGATTCCCGTCCTCTTATTCCCGGCATCTGATTCCGGCCTCTGATTCCCGGCCTCTGATTCCCTGCTTCTAATTCTGATTCCCTGCCTTTGATTACCCATCTCTGATTCCGCACATCTGATTCCCTGCCTCTGATTCCCCGCCTCTGTTTTCCAATATCTAAGTCCCCGCCTCTGATTCCCCAACTCTGATTCCCCACCTCTGATTCCCCATATCTGATTCCCCACCTCTGTTTCCCCGCCTCTGATTCCCCGCCTCTGATTCCCCATATCTCATTCCCCGCCTCTGAATCCCCATCTCTGATTCCCGGACTCTGATTCCCCACCTCTGATTCCCGGCCTCTTATTCCCGGCATCTGATTCCGGCCTCTGATTCCCGGCCTCTGATTCCCTGCTTCTGATTCTGATTCCCTGCCTTTGATTCCCCAACTCTGATTCCGCACATCTGATTCCCTGCCTCTGATTCCCCACCTCTGATTCCCTATATCTGATTCCCCGCCTCTGTTTCCCCGCCTCTGATTCCCCGCCTCTGATTCCCCGCCTCTGATTCCCCGTGTCTGATTTCCTGCCTCTGATTCCCCACCTCTGATTCCCCATCTCTGATTCCGCACATCCGATTCCCTGCCTCTGATTCCCCGCCTCTGATTCACCACCTCTGATTCCCGGCCTCTGATTTCCTGCCTCTGATTCCGTGCCACTGATACCCCGCCCCTGATACCCCACCTCTGATTCCCCATATCTGATTCCCCGCCTCTGTTTCCCCACCTGTGATTCCCCGCCTCTGATTCCCCATATCTCATTCCCCGCCTCTGAAACCCCATCTCTGATTCCCGGACTCTGATTCCCCACCTCTGATTCCCGGCCTCTTATACCCGGCATCTGATTCCGGCCTCTGATTCCCGGCCTCTGATTCCCTGCTTCTGATTCTGATTCCCTGCCTCTGATTCCCCATCTCTGATTCCGTACATCTGATTCCCTGCCTCTGATTCCCCACCTCTGATTCCCCATATCTGATTCCCCGTCTCTGTTTCCCCGCCTCTGATTTCCCGCCGCTGTTTCCCAATATCTAAGTCCCCGCCTCTGATTCCCCAACTCTGATTCCCCACCTCTGATTCCCAGCTCTGATTCCCCGCCTCTGATTCCAAGCCTCTGATTCCCTGCCTCTGATTCCCAACCTCTGATTCCCCACCTCTGATTCCCCATATCTGATTCCAAGGCTCTGTTTCCCCGCCTCTGATTCCCCGCCTCTGTATCCCCATATCTGATTCCCGGCCTCTGATTCCCCACCTCTGATTCCCCGCCTTTGATTCCCTGCCTCTTATACCCATCTCCGATTCCGCACATCTGATTCCCTGCCTCTGATTCCCCGCGTTTGATTCCCTGCCTCTGATTCCCTGCCCTGATTCCCCATCTCTGTTTCACCACCTTTGATTCGCCACCTCTGATTCCCCATATCTGATTCCCCGCCTCTGTTTCCCCGCCTCTGATTCCCTGCCTCTGATTCCCAACCTCTGATTCCACACCTCTGATTCCCCATATCTGATTCCCCGCCTCTGTTTCCCCGCCTCTGATTCCCCGCCCCTGTTTCCCCATATCTGATTCCCCGCCTCTGATTCCCCATATCTAAGTCCCCGCCTCTGATTCCCCAACTTTGATTCCCCACCTCTGATTCCCCAGCTCTGATTCCCCGCCTCTGATTCCCCGCATCTGATTCCCTGCATCTGATTCCCAGCCTCTGATTCCCTGCCTCTGATTCCCAACCTCTGATTCCCCACCTCTGATTCCCCATATCTGATTCCCCGCCTCTGTTTCCTCGCCTCTGATTCCCCGCCTCTGTTTCCCCATATCTGATTCCCCGCCTCTATTTGCCCGCCTCTGATTCCCCGCCTCTGATTCCCCATATCTGATTCTCCGCCTCTGAATCCCCAACTCTGATTCCCTGCCTCTAATTTCCCAGCTCTGATTCCCCGCCTCTGATTCCCCGTGTCTGATTTCCTGCCTCTGATTCCCCGCCTCTAATTACCCATGTCTGATTCACCGCCTCTGATTCCCCACCTCTGATTCCCCATCTCTGATTCCGCACATCCGATTCCCTGCCTCTGATTCCCCGCCTCTGATTCACTGCCTCTGCTTCCCCAGCTCTGATTCCCCGCCTCTGATTCCCCGCGTCTTATACCCTGCTTCTGATTCTGATTCCCTGCCTCTGATTCCCCATCTCTGATTTCGCACATCTGATTCCCTGCCTCTGATTCCCCACCTCTGATTCCCCATATCTGATTCCCCGCCTCTGTTTCCCCGCCTCTGATTCCCCACCTCTTTTTCCCCATATCTAAGTCCCCGCCTCTGATTCCACAACTCTATTTCCCCACCTCTGATTCCCCAGCTCTGATTCCCCGCCTCTGATCCCCGCATCTGATTCCCTGCATCTGATTCCCAGCCTCTGATTCCCTGCCTCTGATTCCCAACCTCTGATTCCCCACCTCTGATTCCCCATATCTGATTCCCCGCCTCTGTTTCCACGCCTCTGATTCCCCCCCTTTGTTTCCCCATATCGGATTCCCCGCCTCTATTTGCCCACCTCTGGTTCCCCACCTCTATTTCCCCATATCTGATTCCCCGCCTCTGAATCCGCAACTCTGATTCCCTGCATCTAATTCCCCAGCTCTGATTCCCCGCCTCTGATTCCCCGTGTCTGATTTCCTGCCTCTGATTCCCTGCCTCTGATTACCCATGTCTGATTCACCGCCTCTGATTCCCCACCTCTGATTCCCCATCTCTGATTCCGCACATCCGATTCCCTGCCTCTGATTCCCCGCCTCTGATTCACCGCCTCTGATTCCCGGCCTCTGATTTCCCGCCTCTGATTCCCTGCCACTGATACCCCGCCCCTGATTCCCCACCTCTGATTCCCCATATCTGATTCCCCGCCTCTGTTTCCCCGCCTCTGATTCCCCGCCTCTGATTCCCCATATCTCATTCCCCGCCTCTGAATCCCCATCTCTGATTCCCGGACTCTGATTCCCCACCTCTTATTCCCTGCCTCTTATTCCCGGCATCTGATTCCGGCCTCTGATTCGCGGCCTCTGATTCCCTGATTCTGATTCTGATTCCCTGCCTTTGATTCCCCATCTCTGATTCCGCACATCTGATTCCCTGCCTCTGATTCCCCACCTCTGATTCCCCATATCTGATTCCCCGCCTCTGTTTCCCCGCCTCTTTTTCCCCGCCTCTGATTCCCCGCCTCTGTTTCCCAATATCTAAGCCCCCGCCTCTGATTCCCCAACTCCGATTCCCAACCTCTGATTCCCCAGCTCTGATTCCCCGCCTCTGATTCCCCGCATCTGATTCCCTGCATCTGATTCCAAGCCTCTGATTCCCTGCATCTGATTCCCAAACTCTGTTTCCCCACTTCTAATTCCCCATATCTGATTCCCCGCCTCTGTTTCCCCGCCTCTGATTCCCCGCCTCTGATTCCCCGCCTCTGTTTCACCATATCTGATTCCCGGCCTCTGATTCCCCGCCTCTGTTTCCCCGCCTCTGATTTCTTGCCTCTGATTCCCCATCTCCGATTCCGCACCTCTGATTCCCCATATCTGATTCCCCGCCTCTGTTTCCCCGCCTCTGATTCCCTGCCTCTGATTCCCAACCTCTGATTCCACACCTCTGATTCCCCATATCTGATTCCCCGCCTCTGTTTCCCCGCCTCTGATTCCCCGCCCCTGTTTCCCCATATCTGATTCCCCGCCTCTGATTCCCCATATCTAAGTCCCCGCCTCTGATTCCCCAACTTTGATTCCCCACCTCTGATTCCCCAGCTCTGATTCCCCGCCTCTGATTCCCCGCATCTGATTCCCTGCATCTGATTCCCAGCCTCTGATTCCCTGCCTCTGATTCCCAACCTCTGATTCCCCACCTCTGATTCCCCATATCTGATTCCCCGCCTCTGTTTCCTCGCCTCTGATTCCCCGCCTCTGTTTCCCCATATCTGATTCCCCGCCTCTATTTGCCCGCCTCTGATTCCCCGCCTCTGTTTCCCCATATCTGATTCTCCGCCTCTGAATCCCCAACTCTGATTCCCTGCCTCTAATTTCCCAGCTCTGATTCCCCGCCTCTGATTCCCCGTGTCTGATTTCCTGCCTCTGATTCCCCGCCTCTGATTACCCATGTCTGATTCACCGCCTCTGATTCCCCACCTCTGATTCCCCATCTCTGATTCCGCACATCCGATTCCCTGCCTCTGATTCCCCGCCTCTGATTCACTGCCTCTGCTTCCCCAGCTCTGATTCCCCGCCTCTGATTCCCCGCGTCTTATACCCTGCTTCTGATTCTGATTCCCTGCCTCTGATTCCCCATCTCTGATTTCGCACATCTGATTCCCTGCCTCTGATTCCCCACCTCTGATTCCCCATATCTGATTCCCCGCCTCTGTTTCCCCGCCTCTGATTCCCCACCTCTTTTTCCCCATATCTAAGTCCCCGCCTCTGATTCCACAACTCTATTTCCCCACCTCTGATTCCCCAGCTCTGATTCCCCGCCTCTGATCCCCGCATCTGATTCCCTGCATCTGATTCCCAGCCTCTGATTCCCTGCCTCTGATTCCCAACCTCTGATTCCCCACCTCTGATTCCCCATATCTGATTCCCCGCCTCTGTTTCCACGCCTCTGATTCCCCGCCTCTGTTTCCCCATATCGGATTCCCCGCCTCTATTTGCCCACCTCTGGTTCCCCACCTCTATTTCCCCATATCTGATTCCCCGCCTCTGAATCCGCAACTCTGATTCCCTGCATCTAATTCCCCAGCTCTGATTCCCCGCCTCTGATTCCCCGTGTCTGATTTCCTGCCTCTGATTCCCTGCCTCTGATTACCCATGTCTGATTCACCGCCTCTGATTCCCCACCTCTGATTCCCCATCTCTGATTCCGCACATCCGATTCCCTGCCTCTGATTCCCCGCCTCTGATTCACCGCCTCTGATTCCCGGCCTCTGATTTCCCGCCTCTGATTCCCTGCCACTGATACCCCGCCCCTGATTCCCCACCTCTGATTCCCCATATCTGATTCCCCGCCTCTGTTTCCCCGCCTCTGATTCCCCGCCTCTGATTCCCCATATCTCATTCCCCGCCTCTGAATCCCCATCTCTGATTCCCGGACTCTGATTCCCCACCTCTTATTCCCTGCCTCTTATTCCCGGCATCTGATTCCGGCCTCTGATTCGCGGCCTCTGATTCCCTGATTCTGATTCTGATTCCCTGCCTTTGATTCCCCATCTCTGATTCCGCACATCTGATTCCCTGCCTCTGATTCCCCACCTCTGATTCCCCATATCTGATTCCCCGCCTCTGTTTCCCCGCCTCTTTTTCCCCGCCTCTGATTCCCCGCCTCTGTTTCCCAATATCTAAGCCCCCGCCTCTGATTCCCCAACTCCGATTCCCCACCTCTGATTCCCCAGCTCTGATTCCCCGCCTCTGATTCCCCGCATCTGATTCCCTGCATCTGATTCCAAGCCTCTGATTCCCTGCCTCTGATTCCCAAACTCTGATTCCCCACTTCTAATTCCCCATATCTGATTCCCCGCCTCTGTTTCCCCGCCTCTGATTCCCCGCCTCTGTTTCACCATATCTGATTCCCGGCCTCTGATTCCCCGCCTCTGTTTCCCCGCCTCTGATTTCTTGCCTCTGATTCCCCATCTCCGATTCCGCACCTCTGATTCCCCATATCTGATTCCCCGCCTCTGTTTCCCCGCCTCTGATTCCCTGCCTCTGATTCCCAACCTCTGATTCCACACCTCTGATTCCCCATATCTGATTCCCCGCCTCTGTTTCCCCGCCTCTGATTCCCCGCCCCTGTTTCCCCATATCTGATTCCCCGCCTCTGATTCCCCATATCTAAGTCCCCGCCTCTGATTCCCCAACTTTGATTCCCCACCTCTGATTCCCCAGCTCTGATTCCCCGCCTCTGATTCCCCGCATCTGATTCCCTGCATCTGATTCCCAGCCTCTGATTCCCTGCCTCTGATTCCCAACCTCTGATTCCCCACCTCTGATTCCCCATATCTGATTCCCCGCCTCTGTTTCCTCGCCTCTGATTCCCCGCCTCTGTTTCCCCATATCTGATTCCCCGCCTCTATTTGCCCGCCTCTGATTCCCCGCCTCTGTTTTCCCATATCTGATTCTCCGCCTCTGAATCCCCAACTCTGATTCCCTGCCTCTAATTTCCCAGCTCTGATTCCCCGCCTCTGATTCCCCGTGTCTGATTTCCTGCCTCTGATTCCCCGCCTCTGATTACCCATGTCTGATTCACCACTTCTGATTCCCCACCTCTGATTACCCATCTCTGATTCCGCACATCCGATTCCCTGCCTCTGATTCCCCGCCTCTGATTCACTGCCTCTGCTTCCCCAGCTCTGATTCCCCGCCTCTGATTCCCCGCGTCTTATACCCTGCTTCTGATTCTGATTCCCTGCCTCTGATTCCCCATCTCTGATTTCGCACATCTGATTCCCTGCCTCTGATTCCCCACCTCTGATTCCCCATATCTGATTCCCCGCCTCTGTTTCCCCGCCTCTGATTCCCCACCTCTTTTTCCCCATATCTAAGTCCCCGCCTCTGATTCCACAACTCTATTTCCCCACCTCTGATTCCCCAGCTCTGATTCCCCGCCTCTGATCCCCGCATCTGATTCCCTGCATCTGATTCCCAGCCTCTGATTCCCTGCCTCTGATTCCCAACCTCTGATTCCCCACCTCTGATTCCCCATATCTGATTCCCCGCCTCTGTTTCCACGCCTCTGATTCCCCGCCTCTGTTTCCCCATATCGGATTCCCCGCCTCTATTTGCCCACCTCTGGTTCCCCACCTCTATTTCCCCATATCTGATTCCCCGCCTCTGAATCCGCAACTCTGATTCCCTCCATCTAATTCCCCAGCTCTGATTCCCCGCCTCTGATTCCCCGTGTCTGATTTCCTGCCTCTGATTCCCTGCCTCTGATTACCCATGTCTGATTCACCGCCTCTGATTCCCCACCTCTGATTCCCCATCTCTGATTCCGCACATCCGATTCCCTGCCTCTGATTCCCCGCCTCTGATTCACCGCCTCTGATTCCCGGCCTCTGATTTCCCGCCTCTGATTCCCTGCCACTGATACCCCGCCCCTGATTCCCCACCTCTGATTCCCCATATCTGATTTCCCGCCTCTGTTTCCCCGCCTCTGATTCCCCGCCTCTGATTCCCCATATCTCATTCCCCGCCTCTGAATCCCCATCTCTGATTCCCGGACTCTGATTCCCCACCTCTTATTCCCTGCCTCTTATTCCCGGCATCTGATTCCGGCCTCTGATTCGCGGCCTCTGATTCCCTGATTCTGATTCTGATTCCCTGCCTTTGATTCCCCATCTCTGATTCCGCACATCTGATTCCCTGCCTCTGATTCCCCACCTCTGATTCCCCATATCTGATTCCCCGCCTCTGTTTCCCCGCCTCTTTTTCCCCGCCTCTGATTCCCCGCCTCTGTTTCCCAATATCTAAGCCCCCGCCTCTGATTCCCCAACTCCGATTCCCCACCTCTGATTCCCCAGCTCTGATTCCCCGCCTCTGATTCCCCGCATCTGATTCCCTGCATCTGATTCCAAGCCTCTGATTCCCTGCCTCTGATTCCCAAACTCTGATTCCCCACTTCTAATTCCCCATATCTGATTCCCCGCCTCTGTTTCCCCGCCTCTGATTCCCCGCCTCTGTTTCACCATATCTGATTCCCGGCCTCTGATTCCCCGCCTCTGTTTCCCCGCCTCTGATTTCTTGCCTCTGATTCCCCATCTCCGATTCCGCACCTCTGATTCCCTGCCTCTGATTCCCCGCCTCTGATTCCCCGCCTCTGATTCCCTGCCTCTGATTCCCAACCTCTGATTCCCCACCTCTGATTCCCCGTGTTTGATTCCCCGCCTCTGTTTCCCCGCCTCTGATTCCCCGCCTCTGATTCCCCAACTCTAATTCCCCGCCTCTGATTCCCCAGATCTGATTCCCTGCCTCTGTTTCCCCGCCTCTGATTCCCTGCCTCTGATTCCCAACCTCTGATTCCACACCTCTGATTCCCCATATCTGATTCCCCGCCTCTGTTTCCCCGCCTCTGATTCCCCGCCCCTGTTTCCCCATATCTGATTCCCCGCCTCTGATTCCCCAACTCTGATTCCCCGCCTCTGATTCCCCAGCTCTGATTCCCCGCCTCTGATTCCCCGTGTTTGATTCCCTGCCTCTGATTCCCCGCCTCTGATTCCCCATCTCTGATTCACCGCCTTTGATTCGCCACCTCTGATTCCCCATATCTGATTCCCCACCTCTGTTTCCCCGCCTCTGATTCCCCGCCTCTGATTCTTCATATCTCATTCCCAGCCTCTGAATCCCCATCTCTGATTCCCGGACTCTGATTCCCCACCTCTGATTCCCGGCCTCTTATTCCCAGCATCTGATTCCAGGCCTCTGATTACCGGCCTCTGATTCCCCGCTTCTGATTCTGATTCCCTGCCTCTGATTCCCCATCTCTGATTCCGCACATCTGATTCCCTGCCTCTGATTCCCCACCTCTGATACCCCATATCTGATTCCCCGCCTCTGTTTCCCCGCCTCTGATTCCCCGCCTCTGTTTCCCCATATCTGAATCCCCGCCTCTGATTCCCAACTATGATTCCCCGCCTCTGATTCCCCAGCTCTGATTCCCTGCCTCTGATTCCCCGCGTTCTATTCCCTGCATCTGATTCCCCGCCTGTGATTCCCCATCTCTGATTCACCACCTCTGATTCCCCACCTCTGATTCCCCATACCTAATTCCCCGCCTCTGTTTGCCCGCCTCTGATTCCCCGCCTCTGTTTCCCCATATCTGATTCCCCGCCTCTGAATCCCCAACTCTGATTCCCTGCCTCTGATTCCCCAGCTCTGATTCCCCGCCATTGATTCCCCCCGTCTGATTCCCAGCCTCTGAATCCCCGTGTCTGATATCCTGCCTCTGATTCCCCGCCTCTGATTCCCCATCTCAGATTCACCGCCTCTGATTCCCCACTTCTGATTCCCCATCTCTGATTCCGCACATCCGATTCCTTGCCTCTGATTCCCCGACTCCGATTCCCCACCTCTGATTCCCCAACTCTATTTCCCTACCTCTGATTCCCCAGCTCTGATTCCCCGCCTCTGATCCCCGCATCTGATTCCCTGCATCTGATACCCAGCCTCTGATTCCCTGCCTCTGATTCCCAACCTCTGATTCCCCACCTCTGATTCCCCATATCTGATTCCCCGCCTCTGTTTCCACGCCTCTGATTCCCCGCCTCTGTTTCCCCATATCGGATTCCCCGCCTCTATTTGCCCACCTCTGGTTCCCCACCTCTATTTCCCCATATCTGATTCCCCGCCTCTGAATCCCCAACTCTGATTCCCTGCATCTAATTCCCCAGCTCTGATTCCCCGCCTCTGATTCCCCGTGTCTGATTTCCTGCCTCTGATTCCCTGCCTCTGATTACCCATGTCTGATTCACCGCCTCTGATTCCCCACCTCTGATTCCCCATCTCTGATTCCGCACATCCGATTCCCTGCCTCTGTTTCCCCGCCTCTGATTCACCGCCTCTGATTCCCGGCCTCTGATTTCCCGCCTCTGATTCCCTGCCACTGATACCCCGCCCCTGATTCCCCACCTCTGATTCCCCATATCTGATTCCCCGCCTCTGTTTCCCCGCCTCTGATTCCCCGCCTCTGATTCCCCATATCTCATTCCCCGCCTCTGAATCCCCATCTCTGATTCCCGGACTCTGATTCCCCACCTCTTATTCCCGGCCTCTTATTCCCGGCATCTGATTCCGGCCTCTGATTCGCGGCCTCTGATTCCCTGATTCTGATTCTGATTCCCTGCCTTTGATTCCCCATCTCTGATTCCGCACATCTGATTCCCTGCCTCTGATTCCCCACCTCTGATTCCCCATATCTGATTCCCCGCCTCTGTTTCCCCGCCTCTTTTTCCCCGCCTCTGATTCCCCGCCTCTGTTTCCCAATATCTAAGCCCCCGCCTCTGATTCCCCAACTCCGATTCCCCACCTCTGATTCCCCAGCTCTGATTCCCCGCCTCTGATTCCCCGCATCTGATTCCCTGCATCTGATTCCAAGCCTCTGATTCCCTGCCTCTGATTCCCAAACTCTGATTCCCCACTTCTAATTCCCCATATCTGATTCCCCGCCTCTGTTTCCCCGCCTCTGATTCCCCGCCTCTGTTTCACCATATCTGATCCCCGGCCTCTGATTCCCCGCCTCTGTTTCCCCGCTTCTGATTTCTTGCCTCTGATTCCCCATCTCCGATTCCGCACCTCTGATTCCCTGCCTCTGATTCCCCGCCTCTGATTCCCCGCCTCTGATTCCCTGCCTCTGATTCCCAACCTCTGATTCCCCACCTCTGATTCCCCGTGTTTGATTCCCCGCCTCTGTTTCCCCGCCTCTGATTCCCCGCCTCTGATTCCCCAACTCTAATTCCCCGCCTCTGATTCCCCAGATCTGATTCCCTGCCTCTGTTTCCCCGCCTCTGATTCCCTGCCTCTGATTCCCAACCTCTGATTCCACACCTCTGATTCCCCATATCTGATTCCCCGCCTCTGTTTCCCCGCCTCTGATTCCCCGCCCCTGTTTCCCCATATCTGATTCCCCGCCTCTGATTCCCCAACTCTGATTCCCCGCCTCTGATTCCCCAGCTCTGATTCCCCGCCTCTGATTCCCCGTGTTTGATTCCCTGCCTCTGATTCCCCTCCTCTGATTCCCCATCTCTGATTCACCGCCTTTGATTCGCCACCTCTGATTCCCCATATCTGATTCCCCACCTCTGTTTCCCCGCCTCTGATTCCCCGCCTCTGATTCTTCATATCTCATTCCCAGCCTCTGAATCCCCATCTCTGATTCCCGGACTCTGATTCCCCACCTCTGATTCCCGGCCTCTTATTCCCAGCATCTGATTCCAGGCCTCTGATTACCGGCCTCTGATTCCACGCTTCTGATTCTGATTCCCTGCCTCTGATTCCCCATCTCTGATTCCGCACATCTGATTCCCTGCCTCTGATTCCCCACCTCTGATACCCCATATCTGATTCCCCGCCTCTGTTTCCCCGCCTCTGATTCCCCGCCTCTGTTTCCCCATATCTGATTCCCCGCCTCTGATTCCCAACTATGATTCCCCGCCTCTGATTCCCCAGCTCTGATTCCCTGCCTCTGATTCCCCGCGTTCTATTCCCTGCATCTGATTCCCCGCCTGTGATTCCCCATCTCTGATTCACCACCTCTGATTCCCCACCTCTGATTCCCCATACCTAATTCCCCGCCTCTGTTTGCCCGCCTCTGATTCCCCGCCTCTGTTTCCCCATATCTGATTCCCCGCCTCTGAATCCCCAACTCTGATTCCCTGCCTCTGATTCCCCAGCTCTGATTCCCCGCCATTGATTCCCCCCGTCTGATTCCCAGCCTCTGAATCCCCGTGTCTGATATCCTGCCTCTGATTCCCCGCCTCTGATTCCCCATCTCAGATTCACCGCCTCTGATTCCCCACTTCTGATTCCCCATCTCTGATTCCGCACATCCGATTCCTTGCCTCTGATTCCCCGACTCCGATTCCCCACCTCTGATTCCCCAACTCTATTTCCCTACCTCTGATTCCCCAGCTCTGATTCCCCGCCTCTGATCCCCGCATCTGATTCCCTGCATCTGATACCCAGCCTCTGATTCCCTGCCTCTGATTCCCAACCTCTGATTCCCCACCTCTGATTCCCCATATCTGATTCCCCGCCTCTGTTTCCACGCCTCTGATTCCCCGCCTCTGTTTCCCCATATCGGATTCCCCGCCTCTATTTGCCCACCTCTGGTTCCCCACCTCTATTTCCCCATATCTGATTCCCCGCCTCTGAATCCCCAACTCTGATTCCCTGCATCTAATTCCCCAGCTCTGATTCCCCGCCTCTGATTCCCCGTGTCTGATTTCCTGCCTCTGATTCCCTGCCTCTGATTACCCATGTCTGATTCACCGCCTCTGATTCCCCACCTCTGATTCCCCATCTCTGATTCCGCACATCCGATTCCCTGCCTCTGTTTCCCCGCCTCTGATTCACCGCCTCTGATTCCCGGCCTCTGATTTCCCGCCTCTGATTCCCTGCCACTGATACCCCGCCCCTGATTCCCCACCTCTGATTCCCCATATCTGATTCCCCGCCTCTGTTTCCCCGCCTCTGATTCCCCGCCTCTGATTCCCCATATCTCATTCCCCGCCTCTGAATCCCCATCTCTGATTCCCGGACTCTGATTCCCCACCTCTTATTCCCGGCCTCTTATTCCCGGCATCTGATTCCGGCCTCTGATTCCCGGCCTCTGATTCCCTGCTTCTGATTCTGATTCCCTGCCTTTGATTCACCCATCTCTGATTCCGCACATCTAATTCCCTGCCTCTGATTCCCCACCTCTGATTCACCATATCTGATTCCCCGCCTCTGTTTCCCCGCCTCTGATTCCCCGCCTCTGTTTCCCAATATCTAAGCCCCCGCCTCTGATTCCCCAACTCCGATTCCCCACCTCTGATTCCCCAGCTCTGATTCCCCGCCTCTGATTCCCCGCATCTGATTCCCTGCATCTGATTCCAAGCCTCTGATTCCCTGCCTCTGATTCCCAAACTCTGATTCCCCACTTCTAATTCCCCATATCTGATTCCCCGCCTCTGTTTCCCCGCCTCTGATTCCCCGCCTCTGTTTCACCATATCTGATTCCCGGCCTCTGATTCCCCGCCTCTGTTTCCCCGCCTCTGATTTCTTGCCTCTGATTCCCCATCTCCGATTCCGCACCTCTGATTCCCTGCCTCTGATTCCCCGCCTCTGATTCCCCGCCTCTGATTCCCTGCCTCTGATTCCCAACCTCTGATTCCCCACCTCTGATTCCCCGTGTTTGATTCCCCGCCTCTGTTTCCCCGCCTCTGATTCCCCGCCTCTGATTCCCCAACTCTAATTCCCCGCCTCTGATTCCCCAGATCTGATTCCCTGCCTCTGTTTCCCCGCCTCTGATTCCCTGCCTCTGATTCCCAACCTCTGATTCCACACCTCTGATTCCCCATATCTGATTCCCCGCCTCTGTTTCCCCGCCTCTGATTCCCCGCCCCTGTTTCCCCATATCTGATTCCCCGCCTCTGATTCCCCAACTCTGATTCCCCGCCTCTGATTGCCCAGCTCTGATTCCCCGCCTCTGATTCCCCGTGTTTGATTCCCGGCCTCTGATTCCCCGCCTCTGATTCCCCATCTCTGATTCACCGCCTTTGATTCGCCACCTCTGATTCCCGGACTCTGATTCCCCACCTCTTATTCCCGGCCTCTTATTCCCGGCATCTGATTCCGGCCTCTGATTCGCGGCCTCTGATTCCCTGATTCTGATTCTGATTCCCTGCCTTTGATTCCCCATCTCTGATTCCGCACATCTGATTCCCTGCCTCTGATTCCCCACCTCTGATTCCCCATATCTGATTCCCCGCCTCTGTTTCCCCGCCTCTTTTTCCCCGCCTCTGATTCCCCGCCTCTGTTTCCCAATATCTAAGCCCCCGCCTCTGATTCCCCAACTCCGATTCCCCACCTCTGATTCCCCAGCTCTGATTCCCCGCCTCTGATTCCCCGCATCTGATTCCCTGCATCTGATTCCAAGCCTCTGATTCCCTGCCTCTGATTCCCAAACTCTGATTCCCCACTTCTAATTCCCCATATCTGATTCCCCGCCTCTGTTTCCCCGCCTCTGATTCCCCGCCTCTGTTTCACCATATCTGATCCCCGGCCTCTGATTCCCCGCCTCTGTTTCCCCGCCTCTGATTTCTTGCCTCTGATTCCCCATCTCCGATTCCGCACCTCTGATTCCCTGCCTCTGATTCCCCGCCTCTGATTCCCCGCCTCTGATTCCCTGCCTCTGATTCCCAACCTCTGATTCCCCACCTCTGATTCCCCGTGTTTGATTCCCCGCCTCTGTTTCCCCGCCTCTGATTCCCCGCCTCTGATTCCCCAACTCTAATTCCCCGCCTCTGATTCCCCAGATCTGATTCCCTGCCTCTGTTTCCCCGCCTCTGATTCCCTGCCTCTGATTCCCAACCTCTGATTCCACACCTCTGATTCCCCATATCTGATTCCCCGCCTCTGTTTCCCCGCCTCTGATTCCCCGCCCCTGTTTCCCCATATCTGATTCCCCGCCTCTGATTCCCCAACTCTGATTCCCCGCCTCTGATTCCCCAGCTCTGATTCCCCGCCTCTGATTCCCCGTGTTTGATTCCCTGCCTCTGATTCCCCTCCTCTGATTCCCCATCTCTGATTCACCGCCTTTGATTCGCCACCTCTGATTCCCCATATCTGATTCCCCACCTCTGTTTCCCCGCCTCTGATTCCCCGCCTCTGATTCTTCATATCTCATTCCCAGCCTCTGAATCCCCATCTCTGATTCCCGGACTCTGATTCCCCACCTCTGATTCCCGGCCTCTTATTCCCAGCATCTGATTCCAGGCCTCTGATTACCGGCCTCTGATTCCCCGCTTCTGATTCTGATTCCCTGCCTCTGATTCCCCATCTCTGATTCCGCACATCTGATTCCCTGCCTCTGATTCCCCACCTCTGATACCCCATATCTGATTCCCCGCCTCTGTTTCCCCGCCTCTGATTCCCCGCCTCTGTTTCCCCATATCTGATTCCCCGCCTCTGATTCCCAACTATGATTCCCCGCCTCTGATTCCCCAGCTCTGATTCCCTGCCTCTGATTCCCCGCGTTCTATTCCCTGCATCTGATTCCCCGCCTGTGATTCCCCATCTCTGATTCACCACCTCTGATTCCCCACCTCTGATTCCCCATACCTAATTCCCCGCCTCTGTTTGCCCGCCTCTGATTCCCCGCCTCTGTTTCCCCATATCTGATTCCCCGCCTCTGAATCCCCAACTCTGATTCCCTGCCTCTGATTCCCCAGCTCTGATTCCCCGCCATTGATTCCCCCCGTCTGATTCCCAGCCTCTGAATCCCCGTGTCTGATATCCTGCCTCTGATTCCCCGCCTCTGTTTCCCCATATCTGATTCCCCGCCTCTGAATCCCCAACTCTGATTCCCTGCCTCTGATTCCCCAGCTCTGATTCCCCGCCATTGATTCCCCCCGTCTGATTCCCAGCCTCTGAATCCCCGTGTCTGATATCCTGCCTCTGATTCCCCGCCTCTGATTCCCCATCTCAGATTCACCGCCTCTGATTCCCCACTTCTGATTCCCCATCTCTGATTCCGCACATCCGATTCCTTGCCTCTGATTCCCCGACTCCGATTCCCCACCTCTGATTCCCCAACTCTATTTCCCTACCTCTGATTCCCCAGCTCTGATTCCCCGCCTCTGATCCCCGCATCTGATTCCCTGCATCTGATACCCAGCCTCTGATTCCCTGCCTCTGATTCCCAACCTCTGATTCCCCACCTCTGATTCCCCATATCTGATTCCCCGCCTCTGTTTCCACGCCTCTGATTCCCCGCCTCTGTTTCCCCATATCGGATTCCCCGCCTCTATTTGCCCACCTCTGGTTCCCCACCTCTATTTCCCCATATCTGATTCCCCGCCTCTGAATCCCCAACTCTGATTCCCTGCATCTAATTCCCCAGCTCTGATTCCCCGCCTCTGATTCCCCGTGTCTGATTTCCTGCCTCTGATTCCCTGCCTCTGATTACCCATGTCTGATTCACCGCCTCTGATTCCCCACCTCTGATTCCCCATCTCTGATTCCGCACATCCGATTCCCTGCCTCTGTTTCCCCGCCTCTGATTCACCGCCTCTGATTCCCGGCCTCTGATTTCCCGCCTCTGATTCCCTGCCACTGATACCCCGCCCCTGATTCCCCACCTCTGATTCCCCATATCTGATTCCCCGCCTCTGTTTCCCCGCCTCTGATTCCCCGCCTCTGATTCCCCATATCTCATTCCCCGCCTCTGAATCCCCATCTCTGATTCCCGGACTCTGATTCCCCACCTCTTATTCCCGGCCTCTTATTCCCGGCATCTGATTCCGGCCTCTGATTCCCGGCCTCTGATTCCCTGCTTCTGATTCTGATTCCCTGCCTTTGATTCACCCATCTCTGATTCCGCACATCTAATTCCCTGCCTCTGATTCCCCACCTCTGATTCACCATATCTGATTCCCCGCCTCTGTTTCCCCGCCTCTGATTCCCCGCCTCTGTTTCCCAATATCTAAGCCCCCGCCTCTGATTCCCCAACTCCGATTCCCCACCTCTGATTCCCCAGCTCTGATTCCCCGCCTCTGATTCCCCGCATCTGATTCCCTGCATCTGATTCCAAGCCTCTGATTCCCTGCCTCTGATTCCCAAACTCTGATTCCCCACTTCTAATTCCCCATATCTGATTCCCCGCCTCTGTTTCCCCGCCTCTGATTCCCCGCCTCTGTTTCCCCGCCTCTGATTTCTTGCCTCTGATTCCCCATCTCCGATTCCGCACCTCTGATTCCCTGCCTCTGATTCCCCGCCTCTGATTCCCCGCCTCTGATTCCCTGCCTCTGATTCCCAACCTCTGATTCCCCACCTCTGATTCCCCGTGTTTGATTCCCCGCCTCTGTTTCCCCGCCTCTGATTCCCCGCCTCTGATTCCCCAACTCTAATTCCCCGCCTCTGATTCCCCAGATCTGATTCCCTGCCTCTGTTTCCCCGCCTCTGATTCCCTGCCTCTGATTCCCAACCTCTGATTCCACACCTCTGATTCCCCATATCTGATTCCCCGCCTCTGTTTCCCCGCCTCTGATTCCCCGCCCCTGTTTCCCCATATCTGATTCCCCGCCTCTGATTCCCCAACTCTGATTCCCCGCCTCTGATTGCCCAGCTCTGATTCCCCGCCTCTGATTCCCCGTGTTTGATTCCCTGCCTCTGATTCCCCGCCTCTGATTCCCCATCTCTGATTCACCGCCTTTGATTCGCCACCTCTGATTCCCCATATCTGATTCCCCACCTCTGTTTCCCCGCCTCTGATTCCCCGCCTCTGATTCTTCATATCTCATTCCCAGCCTCTGAATCCCCATCTCTGATTCCCGGACTCTGATTCCCCACCTCTGATTCCCGGCCTCTTATTCCCAGCATCTGATTCCAGGCCTCTGATTACCGGCATCTGATTCCCCGCTTCTGATTCTGATTCCCTGCCTCTGATTCCCCATCTCTGATTCCGCACATCTGATTCCCTGCCTCTGATTCCCCACCTCTGATACCCCATATCTGATTCCCCGCCTCTGTTTCCCCGCCTCTGATTCCCCGCCTCTTTTTCCCCATATCTGATTCCCTGCCTCTGATTCCCAACTATGATTCCCCGCCTCTGATTCCCCAGCTCTGATTCCCTGCCTCTGATTCCCCGCGTTCTATTCCCTGCATCTGATTCCCCGCCTGTGATTCCCCATCTCTGATTCACCACCTCTGATTCCTCACCTCTGATTCCCCATACCTAATTCCCCGCCTCTGTTTGCCCGCCTCTGATTCCCCGCCTCTGTTTCCCCATATCTGATTCCCCGCCTCTGAATCCCCAACTCTGATTCCCTGCCTCTGATTCCCCAGCTCTGATTCCCCGCCATTGATTCCCCCCGTCTGATTCCCAGCCTCTGAATCCCCGTGTCTGATATCCTGCCTCTGATTCCCCGCCTCTGATTCCCAATCTCAGATTCACCGCCTCTGATTCCCCACTTCTGATTCCCCATCTCTGATTCCGCACATCCGATTCCTTGCCTCGGATTCCCCGACTCTGATTCCCCACCTCTGATTCCCCAGCTCTGATTCCCCGCCTCTGATTCCCCAACTCTGATTCCCCGCCTCTGATAACCCAGCTCTGAATCCCCGTCTCTGATTCCCCGTGTTTGATTCCCTGCCTCTCATTCCCCGCCTCTGATTCCCCATCTCTGATTCACCGCCTTTTATTCGCCACCTCTGATTCCCCATATCTGATTCCTCGCCTCTGTTTCCCCTCCTGTGATTCCCCGCCTCTGATTCCCCATATCTCACTCCCCGCCTCTGATTCCCCATCTCTGATTCCCGGACTCTGATTCCCCACGTCTGATTCCCGGCCTCTTATTCCCGGCATCTGATTCCGGCCTCTGATTCCCGGCCTCTGATTCCCTGCTTCTGATACTGATTCCCTGCCTCTGATTCCCCATTTCTGATTCCGCACATCTAATTCCCTGCCTCTGATTCCCCACCTCTGATTCCCCACCTCTGATTCCCCAGCTCTGATTCCCCGCCTCTGATTCCCCGCATCTGATTCCCTGCATCTGATTCCCAGCCTCTGATTCCCTGCCTCTGATTCCCAACCTATGATTCCCCACCTCTGATTCCCCATATCTGATTCCCCGCCTCTGTTTCCCCGCCTCTGATTCCCCGCCTCTGTTTCCCCATATCTGATTCCCCGCCTCTATTTGCCAGCCTCTGATTCCCCGCCTCTGTTTCCCCATATCTGATTCCCCGCCTCTGAATCCCCAACTCTGATTCCCTGCCTCTAATTTCCCAGCTCTGATTCCCCGCCTCTGATTCCCCGTGTCTGATTTCCTGCCTCTGATTCCCCGCCTCTGATTACCCATGTCTGATTCCCCGCCTCTGTTTCCCCGCCTCTGATTCCCCGCCTCTGTTACCCAATATCTAAGTCCCCGCCTCTGATTCCCCAACTCTGATTCCCCACCTCTGATTCCCCAGCTCTGATTCTCCGCCTCTGATTCCCCGCATCTGATTCCCTGCATCTGATTCCAAGCCTCTGATTCCCTGCCTCTGATTCCAAACCTCTGATTCCCCACCTCTGAATCCCCATATCTGATTCCCCGCCTCTGTTTCCCCGCCTCTGATTCCCCACCTCTGTTTCCCCATATCTGATTCCCGGACTCTGATTCCCCACCTCTGATTCCCGGCCTCTTATTCCCGGCATCTGATTCCGGCCTCTGATTCCCGGCCTCTGATTCCCTGCTTCTGATTCTGATTCCCTGCCTTTGATTCCCCATCTCTGATTCCGCACATCTGATTCCCTGCCTCTGATTCCCCACCTCTGATTCCCTATATCTGATTCCCCGCCTCTGTTTCCCCGCCTCTGATTCCCCGCCTCTGTTTCCCAATATCTAAGTCCCCGCCCCTGATTCCTTAACTCTGATTCCCCACCTCTGATTCCCCATATCTGATTCCCCGCCTCTGAATCCCCAACTCTGATTCACTGCATCTAATTCCCCAGCTCTGATTCCCCGCCTCTGATTCCCCGCCTCTGATTCCCCGTGTCTGATTTCCTGCCTCTGATTCCCTGCCTCTGATTCCCCACCTCTGATTCCCGGCCTCTTATTCCCGGCATCTGATTCCGGCCTCTGATTCCCGGCCTCTGATTCCCTGCTTCTAATTCTGATTCCCTGCCTTTGATTACCCATCTCTGATTCCGCACATCTGATTCCCTGCCTCTGATTCCCCACCTCTGATTCCCTATATCTGATTCCCCGCCTCTGTTTCCCCGCCTCTGAATCCCCGCCTCTGTTTCCCAATATCTAAGTCCCCGCCTCTGATTCCCCAACTCTGATTCCCCACCTCTGATTCCCCATATCTGATTCCCCGCCTCTGAATCCCCAACTCTGATTCACTGCATCTAATTCCCCAGCTCTGATTCCCCGCCTCTGATTCCCCGCCTCTGATTCCCCGTGTCTGATTTCCTGCCTCTGATTCCCCACCTCTGATTCCCCATCTCTGATTCCGCACATCCGATTCCCTGCCTCTGATTCCCCCCCTCTGATTCACCGCCTCTGATTCCCGGCCTCTGATTTCCCGCCTCTGATTCCCTGCCACTGATACGCCGCCCCTGATTCCCCACCTCTGATTCCCCATATCTGATTCCCCACCTCTGTTTCCCCGCCTCTGATTCCCCGCCTCTGATTCCCCATATCTCATTCCCCGCCTCTGAATCCCCATCTCTGATTCCCGGACTCTGATTCCCCACCTCTGATTCCCGGCCTCTTATTCCCGGCATCTGATTCCGGCCTCTGATTCCCGGCCTCTGATTCCTTGCTTCTAATTCTGATTCCCTGCCTTTGATTCCCCATCTCTGATTCCGCACATCTGATTCCCTGCCTCTGATTCCCCACCTCTGATTCCCTATATCTGATTCCCCGCCTCTGTTTCCCCGCCTCTGATTCCCCGCCTCTGTTTCCCAATATCTAAGTCCCCGCCTCTGATTCCCCAACTCTGATTCCCCACCTCTGATTCCCCAGCTCTGATTCCCCGCCTCTGATTCCCCGCATTTGATTCCCTACATCTGATTCCAAGCCTCAGATTCCCTGCCTCTGATTCCCTGCCTCTGATTCCCCACCTCTGATTCCCCATATCTGATTCCCCGCCTCTGTTTCCCCGCCTCTGATTCCCCGCCTCTGTTTCACCATATCTGATTCCAGGCCTCTGATTCCCAGCCTCAGATTCCCCGCCTCTGATTTCTTGCCTCTGATTCCCCATCTCCGATTCCGCACATCTGATTCCCTGCCTCTGATTCCCCGCCTCTGATTCCCCGCCTCTGATTCCCTGCCTCTGATTCCCAACCTCTGATTCCCCACCTCTGATTCCCCGTGTTTGATTCCCCTCCTCTGTTTCCCCGCCTCTGATTCCCCGCCTCTGATTCCCCAACTCTAATTCCCCGACTCTGATTCCCCAGATCTGATTCCCTGCCTCTGTTTCCCCGCCTCTGATTCCCTGCCTCTGATTCCCAACCTCTGATTCCACACCTCTGATTCCCCATATCTGATTCCCCGCCTCTGTTTCCCCGCCTCTGATTCCCCGCCCCTGTTTCCCCATATCTGATTCCCCGCCTCTGATTCCCCAACTCTGATTCCCCGCCTCTGATTCCCCGCCTCTGATTCCCCGCCTCTGATTCCCCATATCTCATTCCCCGCCTCTGAATCCCCATCTCTGATTCCCGGACTCTGATTCCCCACCTCTGATTCCCGGCCTCTTATTCCGGGCATCTGATTCCGGCCTCTGATTCCCGGCCTCTGATTCCCTGCTTCTGATTCTGATTCCCTGCCTTTGATTCCCCATCTCTGATTCCGCACATCTGATTCCCTGCCTCTGATTCCCCACCTCTGATTCCCTATATCTGATTCCCCGCCTCTGTTTCCCCGCCTCTGATTCCCCGCCTCTGATTCCCCGCCTCTGATTCCCCGTGTCTGATTTCCTGCCTCTGATTCCCCACCTCTGATTCCCCATCTCTGATTCCGCACATCCGATTCCCTGCCTCTGATTCCCCGCCTCTGATTCACCACCTCTGATTCCCGGCCTCTGATTTCCTGCCTCTGATTCCGTGCCACTGATACCCCGCCCCTGATACCCCACCTCTGATTCCCCATATCTGATTCCCCGCCTCTGTTTCCCCACCTGTGATTCCCCGCCTCTGATTCCCCATATCTCATTCCCCGCCTCTGAAACCCCATCTCTGATTCCCGGACTCTGATTCCCCACCTCTGATTCCCGGCCTCTTATACCCGGCATCTGATTCCGGCCTCTGATTCCCGGCCTCTGATTCCCTGCTTCTGATTCTGATTCCCTGCCTCTGATTCCCCATCTCTGATTCCGTACATCTGATTCCCTGCCTCTGATTCCCCACCTCTGATTCCCCATATCTGATTCCCCGTCTCTGTTTCCCCGCCTCTGATTCCCCGCCTCTGTTTCCCAATATCTAAGTCCCCGCCTCTGATTCCCCAACTCTGATTCCCCACCTCTGATTCCCAGCTCTGATTCCCCGCCTCTGATTCCAAGCCTCTGATTCCCTGCCTCTGATTCCCAACCTCTGATTCCCCACCTCTGATTCCCCATATCTGATTCCAAGGCTCTGTTTCCCCGCCTCTGATTCCCCGCCTCTGTATCCCCATATCTGATTCCCGGCCTCTGATTCCCCACCTCTGATTCCCCGCCTCTGATTCCCTGCCTCTTATACCCATCTCCGATTCCGCACATCTGATTCCCTGCCTCTGATTCCCCGCGTTTGATTCCCTGCCTCTGATTCCCTGCCCTGATTCCCCATCTCTGTTTCACCACCTTTGATTCGCCACCTCTGATTCCCCATATCTGATTCCCCGCCTCTGTTTCCCCGCCTCTGATTCCCTGCCTCTGTTTCCCAACCTCTGATTCCACACCTCTGATTCCCCATATCTGATTCCCCGCCTCTGTTTCCCCGCCTCTGATTCCCCGCCCCTGTTTCCCCATATCTGATTCCCCGCCTCTGATTCCCCATATCTAAGTCCCCGCCTCTGATTCCCCAACTTTGATTCCCCACCTCTGATTCCCCAGCTCTGATTCCCCGCCTCTGATTCCCCGCATCTGATTCCCTGCATCTGATTCCCAGCCTCTGATTCCCTGCCTCTGATTCCCAACCTCTGATTCCCCACCTCTGATTCCCCATATCTGATTCCCCGCCTCTGTTTCCTCGCCTCTGATTCCCCGCCTCTGTTTCCCCATATCTGATTCCCCGCCTCTATTTGCCCGCCTCTGATTCCCCGCCTCTGTTTCCCCATATCTGATTCTCCGCCTCTGAATCCCCAACTCTGATTCCCTGCCTCTAATTTCCCAGCTCTGATTCCCCGCTTCTGATTCCCCGTGTCTGATTTCCTGCCTCTGATTCCCCGCCTCTGATTACCCATGTCTGATTCACCGCCTCTGATTCCCCACCTCTGATTCCCCATCTCTGATTCCGCACATCCGATTCCCTGCCTCTGATTCCCCGCCTCTGATTCACTGCCTCTGCTTCCCCAGCTCTGATTCCCCGCCTCTGATTCCCCGCGTCTTATACCCTGCTTCTGATTCTGATTCCCTGCCTCTGATTCCCCATCTCTGATTTCGCACATCTGATTCCCTGCCTCTGATTCCCCACCTCTGATTCCCCATATCTGATTCCCCGCCTCTGTTTCCCCGCCTCTGATTCCCCACCTCTTTTTCCCCATATCTAAGTCCCCGCCTCTGATTCCACAACTCTATTTCCCCACCTCTGATTCCCCAGCTCTGATTCCCCGCCTCTGATCCCCGCATCTGATTCCCTGCATCTGATTCCCAGCCTCTGATTCCCTGCCTCTGATTCCCAACCTCTGATTCCCCACCTGATTCCCCATATCTGATTCCCCGCCTCTGTTTGCCCGCCTCTGATTCCCCGCCTCTGTTTCCCCATATCTGATTCCCCGCCTCTGAATCCCCAACTCTGATTCCCTGCCTCTGATTCCCCAGCTCTGATTCCCCGCCATTGATTCCCCCCGTCTGATTCCCAGCCTCTGAATCCCCGTGTCTGATATCCTGCCTCTGATTCCCCGCCTCTGATTCCCCATCTCAGATTCACCGCCTCTGATTCCCCACTTCTGATTCCCCATCTCTGATTCCGCACATCCGATTCCTTGCCTCTGATTCCCCGACTCTGATTCCCCACCTCTGATTCCCCAGCTCTGATTCCCCGCCTCTGATTCCCCAACTCTGATTCCCCGCCTCTGATAACCCAGCTCTGATTCCCCGTCTCTGATTCCCCGTGTTTGATTCCCTGCCTCTCATTCCCCGCCTCTGATTCCCCATCTCTGATTCACCGCCTTTTATTCGCCACCTCTGATTCCCCATATCTGATTCCTCGCCTCTGTTTCCCCTCCTGTGATTCCCCGCCTCTGATTCCCCATATCTCACTCCCCGCCTCTGATTCCCCATCTCTGATTCCCGGACTCTGATTCCCCACCTCTGATTCCCGGCCTCTTATTCCCGGCATCTGATTCCGGCCTCTGATTCCCGGCCTCTGATTCCCTGCTTCTGATACTGATTCCCTGCCTCTGATTCCCCATTTCTGATTCCGCACATCTAATTCCCTGCCTCTGATTCCCCACCTCTGATTCCCCACCTCTGATTCCCCAGCTCTGATTCCCCGCCTCTGAATCCCCGCATCTGATTCCCTGCATCTGATTCCCAGCCTCTGATTCCCTGCCTCTGATTCCCAACCTATGATTCCCCACCTCTGATTCCCCATATCTGATTCCCCGCCTCTGTTTCCCCGCCTCTGATTCCCCGCCTCTGTTTCCCCATATCTGATTCCCCGCCTCTATTTGCCAGCCTCTGATTCCCCGCCTCTGTTTCCCCATATCTGATTCCCCGCCTCTGAATCCCCAACTCTGATTCCCTGCCTCTAATTTCCCAGCTCTGATTCCCCGCCTCTGATTCCCCGTGTCTGATTTCCTGCCTCTGATTCCCCGCCTCTGATTACCCATGTCTGATTCCCCGCCTCTGTTTCCCCGCCTCTGATTCCCCGCCTCTGTTTCCCAATATCTAAGTCCCCGCCTCTGATTCCCCAACTCTGATTCCCCACCTCTGATTCCCCAGCTCTGATTCTCCGCCTCTGATTCCCCGCATCTGATTCCCTGCATCTGATTCCAAGCCTCTGATTCCCTGCCTCTGATTCCAAACCTCTGATTCCCCACCTCTGATTCCCCATATCTGATTCCCCGCCTCTGTTTCCCCGCCTCTGATTCCCCGCCTCTGTTTCCCCATATCTGATTCCCGGACTCTGATTCCCCACCTCTGATTCCCGTCCTCTTATTCCCGGCATCTGATTCCGGCCTCTGATTCCCGGCCTCTGATTCCCTGCTTCTAATTCTGATTCCCTGCCTTTGATTACCCATCTCTGATTCCGCACATCTGATTCCCTGCCTCTGATTCCCCGCCTCTGTTTTCCAATATCTAAGTCCCCGCCTCTGATTCCCCAACTCTGATTCCCCACCTCTGATTCCCCATATCTGATTCCCCGCCTCTGAATCCCCATCTCTGATTCACTGCATCTAATTCCCCAGCTCTGATTCCCCGCCTCTGATTCCCCGCCTCTGATTCCCCGTGTCTGATTTCCTGCCTCTGATTCCCCACCTCTGATTCCCCATCTCTGATTCTGCACATCCGATTCCCTGCCTCTGATTCCCCCCCTCTGATTCACCGCCTCTGATTCCCGGCCTCTGATTTCCCGTCTCTGATTCCCTGCCACTGATACGCCGCCCCTGATTCCCCACCTCTGATTCCCCATATCTGATTCCCCACCTCTGTTTCCCCGCCTCTGATTCCCCGCCTCTGATTCCCCATATCTCATTCCCCGCCTCTGAATCCCCATCTCTGATTCCCGGACTCTGATTCCCCACCTCTGATTCCCGGCCTCTTATTCCCGGCATCTGATTCCGGCCTCTGATTCCCGGCCTCTGATTCCCTGCTTCTGATTCTGATTCCCTGCCTTTGATTCCCCATCTCTGATTCCGCACATCTGATTCCCTGCCTCTGATTCCCCACCTCTGATTCCCTATATCTGATTCCCCGCCTCTGTTTCCCCGCCTCTGATTCCCCGCCTCTGATTCCCCGCCTCTGATTCCCCGTGTCTGATTTCCTGCCTCTGATTCCCCACCTCTGATTCCCCATCTCTGATTCCGCACATCCGATTCCCTGCCTCTGATTCCCCGCCTCTGATTCACCACCTCTGATTCCCGGCCTCTGATTTCCTGCCTCTGATTCCGTGCCACTGATACCCCGCCCCTGATACCCCACCTCTGATTCCCCATATCTGATTCCCCGCCTCTGTTTCCCCACCTGTGATTCCCCGCCTCTGATTCCCCATATCTCATTCCCCGCCTCTGAAACCCCATCTCTGATTCCCGGACTCTGATTCCCCACCTCTGATTCCCGGCCTCTTATACCCGGCATCTGATTCCGGCCTCTGATTCCCGGCCTCTGATTCCCTGCTTCTGATTCTGATTCCCTGCCTCTGATTCCCCATCTCTGATTCCGTACATCTGATTCCCTGCCTCTGATTCCCCACCTCTGATTCCCCATATCTGATTCCCCGTCTCTGTTTCCCCGCCTCTGATTTCCCGCCTCTGTTTCCCAATATCTAAGTCCCCGCCTCTGATTCCCCAACTCTGATTCCCTACCTCTGATTCCCAGCTCTGATTCCCCGCCTCTGATTCCAAGCCTCTGATTCCCTGCCTCTGATTCCCAACCTCTGATTCCCCACCTCTGATTCCCCATATCTGATTCCAAGGCTCTGTTTCCCCGCCTCTGATTCCCCGCCTCTGTATCCCCATATCTGATTCCCGGCCTCTGATTCCCCACCTCTGATTCCCCGCCTTTGATTCCCTGCCTCTTATACCCATCTCCGATTCCGCACATCTGATTCCCTGCCTCTGATTCCCCGCGTTTGATTCCCTGCCTCTGATTCCCTGCCCTGATTCCCCATCTCTGTTTCACCACCTTTGATTCGCCACCTCTGATTCCCCATATCTGATTCCCCGCCTCTGTTTCCCCGCCTCTGATTCCCTGCCTCTGATTCCCAACCTCTGATTCCACACCTCTGATTCCCCATATCTGATTCCCCGCCTCTGTTTCCCCGCCTCTGATTCCCCGCCCCTGTTTCCCCATATCTGATTCCCCGCCTCTGATTCCCCATATCTAAGTCCCCGCCTCTGATTCCCCAACTTTGATTCCCCACCTCTGATTCCCCAGCTCTGATTCCCCGCCTCTGATTCCCCGCATCTGATTCCCTGCATCTGATTCCCAGCCTCTGATTCCCTGCCTCTGATTCCCAACCTCTGATTCCCCACCTCTGATTCCCCATATCTGATTCCCCGCCTCTGTTTCCTCGCCTCTGATTCCCCGCCTCTGTTTCCCCATATCTGATTCCCCGCCTCTATTTGCCCGCCTCTGATTCCCCGCCTCTGTTTCCCCATATCTGATTCTCCGCCTCTGAATCCCCAACTCTGATTCCCTGCCTCTAATTTCCCAGCTCTGATTCCCCGCCTCTGATTCCCCGTGTCTGATTTCCTGCCTCTGATCCCCGCCTCTGATTACCCATGTCTGATTCACCGCCTCTGATTCCCCACCTCTGATTCCCCATCTCTGATTCCGCACATCCGATTCCCTGCCTCTGATTCCCCGCCTCTGATTCACTGCCTCTGCTTCCCCAGCTCTGATTCCCCGCCTCTGATTCCCCGCGTCTTATACCCTGCTTCTGATTCTGATTCCCTGCCTCTGATTCCCCATCTCTGATTTCGCACATCTGATTCCCTGCCTCTGATTCCCCACCTCTGATTCCCCATATCTGATTCCCCGCCTCTGTTTCCCCGCCTCTGATTCCCCACCTCTTTTTCCCCATATCTAAGTCCCCGCCTCTGATTCCACAACTCTATTTCCCCACCTCTGATTCCCCAGCTCTGATTCCCCGCCTCTGATCCCCGCATCTGATTCCCTGCATCTGATTCCCAGCCTCTGATTCCCTGCCTCTGATTCCCAACCTCTGATTCCCCACCTCTGATTCCCCATATCTGATTCCCCGCCTCTGTTTCCACGCCTCTGATTCCCCGCCTCTGTTTCCCCATATCGGATTCCCCGCCTCTATTTGCCCACCTCTGGTTCCCCACCTCTATTTCCCCATATCTGATTCCCCGCCTCTGAATCCGCAACTCTGATTCGCTGCATCTAATTCCCCAGCTCTGATTCCCCGCCTCTGATTCCCCGTGTCTGATTTCCTGCCTCTGATTCCCTGCCTCTGATTACCCATGTCTGATTCACCGCCTCTGATTCCCCACCTCTGATTCCCCATCTCTGATTCCGCACATCCGATTCCCTGCCTCTGATTCCCCGCCTCTGATTCACCGCCTCTGATTCCCGGCCTCTGATTTCCCGCCTCTGATTCCCTGCCACTGATACCCCGCCCCTGATTCCCCACCTCTGATTCCCCATATCTGATTCCCCGCCTCTGTTTCCCCGCCTCTGATTCCCCGCCTCTGATTCCCCATATCTCATTCCCCGCCTCTGAATCCCCATCTCTGATTCCCGGACTCTGATTCCCCACCTCTTATTCCCTGCCTCTTATTCCCGGCATCTGATTCCGGCCTCTGATTCGCGGCCTCTGATTCCCTGATTCTGATTCTGATTCCCTGCCTTTGATTCCCCATCTCTGATTCCGCACATCTGATTCCCTGCCTCTGATTCCCCACCTCTGATTCCCCATATCTGATTCCCCGCCTCTGTTTCCCCGCCTCTTTTTCCCCGCCTCTGATTCCCCGCCTCTGTTTCCCAATATCTAAGCCCCCGCCTCTGATTCCCCAACTCCGATTCCCCACCTCTGATTCCCCAGCTCTGATTCCCCGCCTCTGATTCCCCGCATCTGATTCCCTGCATCTGATTCCAAGCCTCTGATTCCCTGCCTCTGATTCCCAAACTCTGATTCCCCACTTCTAATTCCCCATATCTGATTCCCCGCCTCTGTTTCCCCGCCTCTGATTCCCCGCCTCTGTTTCACCATATCTGATTCCCGGCCTCTGATTCCCCGCCTCTGTTTCCCCGCCTCTGATTTCTTGCCTCTGATTCCCCATCTCCGATTCCGCACCTCTGATTCCCCATATCTGATTCCCCGCCTCTGTTTCCCCGCCTCTGATTCCCCGCCTTTGATTCCCTGCCTCTTATACCCATCTCCGATTCCGCACATCTGATTCCCTGCCTCTGATTCCCCGCGTTTGATTCCCTGCCTCTGATTCCCTGCCCTGATTCCCCATCTCTGTTTCACCACCTTTGATTCGCCACCTCTGATTCCCCATATCTGATTCCCCGCCTCTGTTTCCCCGCCTCTGATTCCCTGCCTCTGATTCCCAACCTCTGATTCCACACCTCTGATTCCCCATATCTGATTCCCCGCCTCTGTTTCCCCGCCTCTGATTCCCCGCCCCTGTTTCCCCATATCTGATTCCCCGCCTCTGATTCCCCATATCTAAGTCCCCGCCTCTGATTCCCCAACTTTGATTCCCCACCTCTGATTCCCCAGCTCTGATTCCCCGCCTCTGATTCCCCGCATCTGATTCCCTGCATCTGATTCCCAGCCTCTGATTCCCTGCCTCTGATTCCCAACCTCTGATTCCCCACCTCTGATTCCCCATATCTGATTCCCCGCCTCTGTTTCCTCGCCTCTGATTCCCCGCCTCTGTTTCCCCATATCTGATTCCCCGCCTCTATTTGCCCGCCTCTGATTCCCCGCCTCTGTTTCCCCATATCTGATTCTCCGCCTCTGAATCCCCAACTCTGATTCCCTGCCTCTAATTTCCCAGCTCTGATTCCCCGCCTCTGATTCCCCGTGTCTGATTTCCTGCCTCTGATCCCCGCCTCTGATTACCCATGTCTGATTCACCGCCTCTGATTCCCCACCTCTGATTCCCCATCTCTGATTCCGCACATCCGATTCCCTGCCTCTGATTCCCCGCCTCTGATTCACTGCCTCTGCTTCCCCAGCTCTGATTCCCCGCCTCTGATTCCCCGTGTCTTATACCCTGCTTCTGATTCTGATTCCCTGCCTCTGATTCCCCATCTCTGATTTCGCACATCTGATTCCCTGCCTCTGATTCCCCACCTCTGATTCCCCATATCTGATTCCCCGCCTCTGTTTCCCCGCCTCTGATTCCCCACCTCTTTTTCCCCATATCTAAGTCCCCGCCTCTGATTCCACAACTCTATTTCCCCACCTCTGATTCCCCAGCTCTGATTCCCCGCCTCTGATCCCCGCATCTGATTCCCTGCATCTGATTCCCAGCCTCTGATTCCCTGCCTCTGATTCCCAACCTCTGATTCCCCACCTCTGATTCCCCATATCTGATTCCCCGCCTCTGTTTCCACGCCTCTGATTCCCCGCCTCTGTTTCCCCATATCGGATTCCCCGCCTCTATTTGCCCACCTCTGGTTCCCCACCTCTATTTCCCCATATCTGATTCCCCGCCTCTGAATCCGCAACTCTGATTCCCTGCATCTAATTCCCCAGCTCTGATTCCCCGCCTCTGATTCCCCGTGTCTGATTTCCTGCCTCTGATTCCCTGCCTCTGATTACCCATGTCTGATTCACCGCCTCTGATTCCCCACCTCTGATTCCCCATCTCTGATTCCGCACATCCGATTCCCTGCCTCTGATTCCCCGCCTCTGATTCACCGCCTCTGATTCCCGGCCTCTGATTTCCCGCCTCTGATTCCCTGCCACTGATACCCCGCCCCTGATTCCCCACCTCTGATTCCCCATATCTGATTCCCCGCCTCTGTTTCCCCGCCTCTGATTCCCCGCCTCTGATTCCCCATATCTCATTCCCCGCCTCTGAATCCCCATCTCTGATTCCCGGACTCTGATTCCCCACCTCTTATTCCCTGCCTCTTATTCCCGGCATCTGATTCCGGCCTCTGATTCGCGGCCTCTGATTCCCTGATTCTGATTCTGATTCCCTGCCTTTGATTCCCCATCTCTGATTCCGCACATCTGATTCCCTGCCTCTGATTCCCCACCTCTGATTCCCCATATCTGATTCCCCGCCTCTGTTTCCCCGCCTCTTTTTCCCCGCCTCTGATTCCCCGCCTCTGTTTCCCAATATCTAAGCCCCCGCCTCTGATTCCCCAACTCCGATTCCCCACCTCTGATTCCCCAGCTCTGATTCCCCGCCTCTGATTCCCCGCATCTGATTCCCTGCATCTGATTCCAAGCCTCTGATTCCCTGCCTCTGATTCCCAAACTCTGATTCCCCACTTCTAATTCCCCATATCTGATTCCCCGCCTCTGTTTCCCCGCCTCTGATTCCCCGCCTCTGTTTCACCATATCTGATTCCCGGCCTCTGATTCCCCGCCTCTGTTTCCCCGCCTCTGATTTCTTGCCTCTGATTCCCCATCTCCGATTCCGCACCTCTGATTCCCCATATCTGATTCCCCGCCTCTGTTTCCCCGCCTCTGATTCCCTGCCTCTGATTCCCAACCTCTGATTCCACACCTCTGATTCCCCATATCTGATTCCCCGCCTCTGTTTCCCCGCCTCTGATTCCCCGCCCCTGTTTCCCCATATCTGATTCCCCGCCTCTGATTCCCCATATCTAAGTCCCCGCCTCTGATTCCCCAACTTTGATTCCCCACCTCTGATTCCCCAGCTCTGATTCCCCGCCTCTGATTCCCCGCATCTGATTCCCTGCATCTGATTCCCAGCCTCTGATTCCCTGCCTCTGATTCCCAACCTCTGATTCCCCACCTCTGATTCCCCATATCTGATTCCCCGCCTCTGTTTCCTCGCCTCTGATTCCCCGCCTCTGTTTCCCCATATCTGATTCCCCGCCTCTATTTGCCCGCCTCTGATTCCCCGCCTCTGTTTCCCCATATCTGATTCTCCGCCTCTGAATCCCCAACTCTGATTCCCTGCCTCTAATTTCCCAGCTCTGATTCCCCGCCTCTGATTCCCCGTGTCTGATTTCCTGCCTCTGATTCCCCGCCTCTGATTACCCATGTCTGATTCACCGCCTCTGATTCCCCACCTCTGATTCCCCATCTCTGATTCCGCACATCCGATTCCCTGCCTCTGATTCCCCGCCTCTGATTCACTGCCTCTGCTTCCCCAGCTCTGATTCCTCGCCTCTGATTCCCCGCGTCTTATACCCTGCTTCTGATTCTGATTCCCTGCCTCTGATTCCCCATCTCTGATTTCGCACATCTGATTCCCTGCCTCTGATTCCCCACCTCTGATTCCCCATATCTGATTCCCCGCCTCTGTTTCCCCGCCTCTGATTCCCCACCTCTTTTTCCCCATATCTAAGTCCCCGCCTCTGATTCCACAACTCTATTTCCCCACCTCTGATTCCCCAGCTCTGATTCCCCGCCTCTGATCCCCGCATCTGATTCCCTGCATCTGATTCCCAGCCTCTGATTCCCTGCCTCTGATTCCCAACCTCTGATTCCCCACCTCCGATTCCCCATATCTGATTCCCCGCCTCTGTTTCCACGCCTCTGATTCCCCGCCTCTGTTTCCCCATATCGGATTCCCCGCCTCTATTTGCCCACCTCTGGTTCCCCACCTCTATTTCCCCATATCTGATTCCCCGCCTCTGAATCCGAAACTCTGATTCCCTGCATCTAATTCCCCAGCTCTGATTCCCCGCCTCTGATTCCCCGTGTCTGATTTCCTGCCTCTGATTCCCTGCCTCTGATTACCCATGTCTGATTCACCGCCTCTGATTCCCCACCTCTGATTCCCCATCTCTGATTCCGCACATCCGATTCCCTGCCTCTGATTCCCCGCCTCTGATTCACCGCCTCTGATTCCCGGCCTCTGATTTCCCGCCTCTGATTCCCTGCCACTGATACCCCGCCCCTGATTCCCCACCTCTGATTCCCCATATCTGATTCCCCGCCTCTGTTTCCCCGCCTCTGATTCCCCGCCTCTGATTCCCCATATCTCATTCCCCGCCTCTGAATCCCCATCTCTGATTCCCGGACTCTGATTCCCCACCTCTTATTCCCTGCCTCTTATTCCCGGCATCTGATTCCGGCCTCTGATTCGCGGCCTCTGATTCCCTGATTCTGATTCTGATTCCCTGCCTTTGATTCCCCATCTCTGATTCCGCACATCTGATTCCCTGCCTCTGATTCCCCACCTCTGATTCCCCATATCTGATTCCCCGCCTCTGTTTCCCCGCCTCTTTTTCCCCGCCTCTGATTCCCCGCCTCTGTTTCCCAATATCTAAGCCCCCGCCTCTGATTCCCCAACTCCGATTCCCCACCTCTGATTCCCCAGCTCTGATTCCCCGCCTCTGATTCCCCGCATCTGATTCCCTGCATCTGATTCCAAGCCTCTGATTCCCTGCCTCTGATTCCCAAACTCTGATTCCCCACTTCTAATTCCCCATATCTGATTCCCCGCCTCTGTTTCCCCGCCTCTGATTCCCCGCCTCTGTTTCACCATATCTGATTCCCGGCCTCTGATTCCCCGCCTCTGTTTCCCCGCCTCTGATTTCTTGCCTCTGATTCCCCATCTCCGATTCCGCACCTCTGATTCCCCATATCTGATTCCCCGCCTCTGTTTCCCCGCCTCTGATTCCCTGCCTCTGATTCCCAACCTCTGATTCCACACCTCTGATTCCCCATATCTGATTCCCCGCCTCTGTTTCCCCGCCTCTGATTCCCCGCCCCTGTTTCCCCATATCTGATTCCCCGCCTCTGATTCCCCATATCTAAGTCCCCACCTCTGATTCCCCAACTTTGATTCCCCACCTCTGATTCCCCAGCTCTGATTCCCCGCCTCTGATTCCCCGCATCTGATTCCCTGCATCTGATTCCCAGCCTCTGATTCCCTGCCTCTGATTCCCAACCTCTGATTCCCCACCTCTGATTCCCCATATCTGATTCCCCGCCTCTGTTTCCTCGCCTCTGATTCCCCGCCTCTGTTTCCCCATATCTGATTCCCCGCCTCTATTTGCCCGCCTCTGATTCCCCGCCTCTGTTTCCCCATATCTGATTCTCCGCCTCTGAATCCCCAACTCTGATTCCCTGCCTCTAATTTCCCAGCTCTGATTCCCCGCCTCTGATTCCCCGTGTCTGATTTCCTGCCTCTGATTCCCCGCCTCTGATTACCCATGTCTGATTCACCACCTCTGATTCCCCACCTCTGATTCCCCATCTCTGATTCCGCACATCCGATTCCCTGCCTCTGATTCCCCGCCTCTGATTCACTGCCTCTGCTTCCCCAGCTCTGATTCCCCGCCTCTGATTCCCCGCGTCTTATACCCTGCTTCTGATTCTGATTCCCTGCCTCTGATTCCCCATCTCTGATTTCGCACATCTGATTCCCTGCCTCTGATTCCCCACCTCTGATTCCCCATATCTGATTCCCCGCCTCTGTTTCCCCGCCTCTGATTCCCCACCTCTTTTTCCCCATATCTAAGTCCCCGCCTCTGATTCCACAACTCTATTTCCCCACCTCTGATTCCCCAGCTCTGATTCCCCGCCTCTGATCCCCGCATCTGATTCCCTGCATCTGATTCCCAGCCTCTGATTTCCTGCCTCTGATTCCCAACCTCTGATTCCCCACCTCTGATTCCCCATATCTGATTCCCCGCCTCTGTTTCCACGCCTCTGATTCCCCGCCTCTGTTTCCCCATATCGGATTCCCCGCCTCTATTTGCCCACCTCTGGTTCCCCACCTCTATTTCCCCATATCTGATTCCCCGCCTCTGAATCCGCAACTCTGATTCCCTGCATCTAATTCCCCAGCTCTGATTCCCCGCCTCTGATTCCCCGTGTCTGATTTCCTGCCTCTGATTCCCTGCCTCTGATTACCCATGTCTGATTCACCGCCTCTGATTCCCCACCTCTGATTCCCCATCTCTGATTCCGCACATCCGATTCCCTGCCTCTGATTCCCCGCCTCTGATTCACCGCCTCTGATTCCCGGCCTCTGATTTCCCGCCTCTGATTCCCTGCCACTGATACCCCGCCCCTGATTCCCCACCTCTGATTCCCCATATCTGATTCCCCGCCTCTGTTTCCCCGCCTCTGATTCCCCGCCTCTGATTCCCCATATCTCATTCCCCGCCTCTGAATCCCCATCTCTGATTCCCGGACTCTGATTCCCCACCTCTTATTCCCTGCCTCTTATTCCCGGCATCTGATTCCGGCCTCTGATTCGCGGCCTCTGATTCCCTGATTCTGATTCTGATTCCCTGCCTTTGATTCCCCATCTCTGATTCCGCACATCTGATTCCCTGCCTCTGATTCCCCACCTCTGATCACCCATATCTGATTCCCCGCCTCTGTTTCCCCGCCTCTTTTTCCCCGCCTCTGATTCCCCGCCTCTGTTTCCCAATATCTAAGCCCCCGCCTCTGATTCCCCAACTCCGATTCCCCACCTCTGATTCCCCAGCTCTGATTCCCCGCCTCTGATTCCCCGCATCTGATTCCCTGCATCTGATTCCAAGCCTCTGATTCCCTGCCTCTGATTCCCAAACTCTGATTCCCCACTTCTAATTCCCCATATCTGATTCCCCGCCTCTGTTTCCCCGCCTCTGATTCCCCGCCTCTGTTTCACCATATCTGATTCCCGGCCTCTGATTCCCCGCCTCTGTTTCCCCGCCTCTGATTTCTTGCCTCTGATTCCCCATCTCCGATTCCGCACCTCTGATTCCCTGCCTCTGATTCCCCGCCTCTGATTCCCCGCCTCTGATTCCCTGCCTCTGATTCCCAACCTCTGATTCCCCACCTCTGATTCCCCGTGTTTGATTCCCCGCCTCTGTTTCCCCGCCTCTGATTCCCCGCCTCTGATTCCCCAACTCTAATTCCCCGCCTCTGATTCCCCAGATCTGATTCCCTGCCTCTGTTTCCCCGCCTCTGATTCCCTGCCTCTGATTCCCAACCTCTGATTCCACACCTCTGATTCCCCATATCTGATTCCCCGCCTCTATTTCCCCGCCTCTGATTCCCCGCCCCTGTTTCCCCATATCTGATTCCCCGCCTCTGATTCCCCAACTCTGATTCCCCGCCTCTGATTCCCCAGCTCTGATTCCCCGCCTCTGATTCCCCGTGTTTGATTCCCTGCCTCTGATTCCCTGCCTCTGATTCCCCATCTCTGATTCACCGCCTTTGATTCGCCACCTCTGATTCCCCATATCTGATTCCCCACCTCTGTTTCCCCGCCTCTGATTCCCCGCCTCTGATTCTTCATATCTCATTCCCAGCCTCTGAATCCCCATCTCTGATTCCCGGACTCTGATTCCCCACCTCTGATTCCCGGCCTCTTATTCCCAGCATCTGATTCCAGGCCTCTGATTACCGGCCTCTGATTCCCCGCTTCTGATTCTGATTCCCTGCCTCTGATTCCCCATCTCTGATTCCGCACATCTGATTCCCTGCCTCTGATTCCCCACCTCTGATACCCCATATCTGATTCCCCGCCTCTGTTTCCCCGCCTCTGATTCCCCGCCTCTGTTTCCCCATATCTGATTCCCCGCCTCTGATTCCCAACTATGATTCCCCGCCTCTGATTCCCCAGCTCTGATTCCCTGCCTCTGATTCCCCGCGTTCTATTCCCTGCATCTGATTCCCCGCCTGTGATTCCCCATCTCTGATTCACCACCTCTGATTCCCCACCTCTGATTCCCCATACCTAATTCCCCGCCTCTGTTTGCCCGCCTCTGATTCCCCGCCTCTGTTTCCCCATATCTGATTCCCCGCCTCTGAATCCCCAACTCTGATTCCCTGCCTCTGATTCCCCAGCTCTGATTCCCCGCCATTGATTCCCCCCGTCTGATTCCCAGCCTCTGAATCCCCGTGTCTGATATCCTGCCTCTGATTCCCCGCCTCTGATTCCCCATCTCAGATTCACCGCCTCTGATTCCCCACTTCTGATTCCCCATCTCTGATTCCGCACATCCGATTCCTTGCCTCTGATTCCCCGACTCCGATTCCCCACCTCTGATTCCCCAACTCTATTTCCCTACCTCTGATTCCCCAGCTCTGATTCCCCGCCTCTGATCCCCGCATCTGATTCCCTGCATCTGATACCCAGCCTCTGATTCCCTGCCTCTGATTCCCAACCTCTGATTCCCCACCTCTGATTCCCCATATCTGATTCCCCGCCTCTGTTTCCACGCCTCTGATTCCCCGCCTCTGTTTCCCCATATCGGATTCCCCGCCTCTATTTGCCCACCTCTGGTTCCCCACCTCTATTTCCCCATATCTGATTCCCCGCCTCTGAATCCCCAACTCTGATTCCCTGCATCTAATTCCCCAGCTCTGATTCCCCGCCTCTGATTCCCCGTGTCTGATTTCCTGCCTCTGATTCCCTGCCTCTGATTACCCATGTCTGATTCACCGCCTCTGATTCCCCACCTCTGATTCCCCATCTCTGATTCCGCACATCCGATTCCCTGCCTCTGTTTCCCCGCCTCTGATTCACCGCCTCTGATTCCCGGCCTCTGATTTCCCGCCTCTGATTCCCTGCCACTGATACCCCGCCCCTGATTCCCCACCTCTGATTCCCCATATCTGATTCCCCGCCTCTGTTTCCCCGCCTCTGATTCCCCGCCTCTGATTCCCCATATCTCATTCCCCGCCTCTGAATCCCCATCTCTGATTCCCGGACTCTGATTCCCCACCTCTTATTCCCGGCCTCTTATTCCCGGCATCTGATTCCGGCCTCTGATTCCCGGCCTCTGATTCCCTGCTTCTGATTCTGATTCCCTGCCTTTGATTCACCCATCTCTGATTCCGCACATCTAATTCCCTGCCTCTGATTCCCCACCTCTGATTCACCATATCTGATTCCCCGCCTCTGTTTCCCCGCCTCTGATTCCCCGCCTCTGTTTCCCAATATCTAAGCCCCCGCCTCTGATTCCCCAACTCCGATTCCCCACCTCTGATTCCCCAGCTCTGATTCCCCGCCTCTGATTCCCCGCATCTGATTCCCTGCATCTGATTCCAAGCCTCTGATTCCCTGCCTCTGATTCCCAAACTCTGATTCCCCACTTCTAATTCCCCATATCTGATTCCCCGCCTCTGTTTCCCCGCCTCTGATTCCCCGCCTCTGTTTCACCATATCTGATTCCCGGCCTCTGATTCCCCGCCTCTGTTTCCCCGCCTCTGATTTCTTGCCTCTGATTCCCCATCTCCGATTCCGCACCTCTGATTCCCTGCCTCTGATTCCCCGCCTCTGATTCCCCGCCTCTGATTCCCTGCCTCTGATTCCCAACCTCTGATTCCCCACCTCTGATTCCCCGTGTTTGATTCCCCGCCTCTGTTTCCCCGCCTCTGATTCCCCGCCTCTGATTCCCCAACTCTAATTCCCCGCCTCTGATTCCCCAGATCTGATTCCCTGCCTCTGTTTCCCCGCCTCTGATTCCCTGCCTCTGATTCCCAACCTCTGATTCCACACCTCTGATTCCCCATATCTGATTCCCCGCCTCTGTTTCCCCGCCTCTGATTCCCCGCCCCTGTTTCCCCATATCTGATTCCCTGCCTCTGATTCCCCAACTCTGATTCCCCGCCTCTGATTGCCCAGCTCTGATTCCCCGCCTCTGATTCCCCGTGTTTGATTCCCTGCCTCTGATTCCCCGCCTCTGATTCCCCATCTCTGATTCACCGCCTTTGATTCGCCACCTCTGATTCCCCATATCTGATTCCCCACCTCTGTTTCCCCGCCTCTGATTCCCCGCCTCTGATTCTTCATATCTCATTCCCAGCCTCTGAATCCCCATCTCTGATTCCCGGACTCTGATTCCCCACCTCTGATTCCCGGCCTCTTATTCCCAGCATCTGATTCCAGGCCTCTGATTACCGGCCTCTGATTCCCCGCTTCTGATTCTGATTCCCTGCCTCTGATTCCCCATCTCTGATTCCGCACATCTGATTCCCTGCCTCTGATTCCCCACCTCTGATACCCCATATCTGATTCCCCGCCTCTGTTTCCCCGCCTCTGATTCCCCGCCTCTGTTTCCCCATATCTGATTCCCTGCCTCTGATTCCCAACTATGATTCCCCGCCTCTGATTCCCCAGCTCTGATTCCCTGCCTCTGATTCCCCGCGTTCTATTCCCTGCATCTGATTCCCCGCCTGTGATTCCCCATCTCTGATTCACCACCTCTGATTCCTCACCTCTGATTCCCCATACCTAATTCCCCGCCTCTGTTTGCCCGCCTCTGATTCCCCGCCTCTGTTTCCCCATATCTGATTCCCCGCCTCTGAATCCCCAACTCTGATTCCCTGCCTCTGATTCCCCAGCTCTGATTCCCCGCCATTGATTCCCCCCGTCTGATTCCCAGCCTCTGAATCCCCGTGTCTGATATCCTGCCTCTGATTCCCCGCCTCTGATTCCCAATCTCAGATTCACCGCCTCTGATTCCCCACTTCTGATTCCCCATCTCTGATTCCGCACATCCGATTCCTTGCCTCGGATTCCCCGACTCTGATTCCCCACCTCTGATTCCCCAGCTCTGATTCCCCGCCTCTGATTCCCCAACTCTGATTCCCCGCCTCTGATAACCCAGCTCTGATTCCCCGCCTCTGATTCCCCGTGTTTGATTCCCTGCCTCTCATTCCCCGCCTCTGATTCCCCATCTCTGATTCACCGCCTTTTATTCGCCACCTCTGATTCCCCATATCTGATTCCTCGCCTCTGTTTCCCCTCCTGTGATTCCCCGCCTCTGATTCCCCATATCTCACTCCCCGCCTCTGATTCCCCATCTCTGATTCCCGGACTCTGATTCCCCACCTCTGATTCCCGGCCTCTTATTCCCGGCATCTGATTCCGGCCTCTGATTCCCGGCCTCTGATTCCCTGCTTCTGATACTGATTCCCTGCCTCTGATTCCCCATTTCTGATTCCGCACATCTAATTCCCTGCCTCTGATTCCCCACCTCTGATTCCCCACCTCTGATTCCCCAGCTCTGATTCCCCGCCTCTGATTCCCCGCATCTGATTCCCTGCATCTGATTCCCAGCCTCTGATTCCCTGCCTCTGATTCCCAACCTATGATTCCCCACCTCTGATTCCCCATATCTGATTCCCCGCCTTTGTTTCCCCGCCTCTGATTCCCCGCCTCTGTTTCCCCATATCTGATTCCCCGCCTCTATTTGCCAGCCTCTGATTCCCCGCCTCTGTTTCCCCATATCTGATTCCCCGCCTCTGAATCCCCAACTCTGATTCCCTGCCTCTAATTTCCCAGCTCTGATTCCCCGCCTCTGATTCCCCGTGTCTGATTTCCTGCCTCTGATTCCCCGCCTCTGATTACCCATGTCTGATTCCCCGCCTCTGTTTCCCCGCCTCTGATTCCCCGCCTCTGTTACCCAATATCTAAGTCCCCGCCTCTGATTCCCCAACTCTGATTCCCCACCTCTGATTCCCCAGCTCTGATTCTCCGCCTCTGATTCCCCGCATCTGATTCCCTGCATCTGATTCCAAGCCTCTGATTCCCTGCCTCTGATTCCAAACCTCTGATTCCCCACCTCTGAATCCCCATATCTGATTCCCCGCCTCTGTTTCCCCGCCTCTGATTCCCCACCTCTGTTTCCCCATATCTGATTCCCGGACTCTGATTCCCCACCTCTGATTCCCGGCCTCTTATTCCCGGCATCTGATTCCGGCCTCTGATTCCCGGCCTCTGATTCCCTGCTTCTGATTCTGATTCCCTGCCTTTGATTCCCCATCTCTGATTCCGCACATCTGATTCCCTGCCTCTGATTCCCCACCTCTGATTCCCTATATCTGATTCCCCGCCTCTGTTTCCCCGCCTCTGATTCCCCGCCTCTGTTTCCCAATATCTAAGTCCCCGCCCCTGATTCCTTAACTCTGATTCCCCACCTCTGATTCCCCATATCTGATTCCCCGCCTCTGAATCCCCAACTCTGATTCACTGCATCTAATTCCCCAGCTCTGATTCCCCGCCTCTGATTCCCCGCCTCTGATTCCCCGTGTCTGATTTCCTGCCTCTGATTCCCTGCCTCTGATTCCCCACCTCTGATTCCCGGCCTCTTATTCCCGGCATCTGATTCCGGCCTCTGATTCCCGGCCTCTGATTCCCTGCTTCTAATTCTGATTCCCTGCCTTTGATTACCCATCTCTGATTCCGCACATCTGATTCCCTGCCTCTGATTCCCCACCTCTGATTCCCTATATCTGATTCCCCGCCTCTGTTTCCCCGCCTCTGAATCCCCGCCTCTGTTTCCCAATATCTAAGTCCCCGCCTCTGATTCCCCAACTCTGATTCCCCACCTCTGATTCCCCATATCTGATTCCCCGCCTCTGAATCCCCAACTCTGATTCACTGCATCTAATTCCCCAGCTCTGATTCCCCGCCTCTGATTCCCCGCCTCTGATTCCCCGTGTCTGATTTCCTGCCTCTGATTCCCCACCTCTGATTCCCCATCCATGATTCCGCACATCCGATTCCCTGCCTCTGATTCCCCCCCTCTGATTCACCGCCTCTGATTCCCGGCCTCTGATTTCCCGCCTCTGATTCCCTGCCACTGATACGCCGCCCCTGATTCCCCACCTCTGATTCCCCATATCTGATTCCCCACCTCTGTTTCCCCGCCTCTGATTCCCCGCCTCTGATTCCCCATATCTCATTCCCCGCCTCTGAATCCCCATCTCTGATTCCCGGACTCTGATTCCCCACCTCTGATTCCCGGCCTCTTATTCCCGGCATCTGATTCCGGCCTCTGATTCCCGGCCTCTGATTCCTTGCTTCTAATTCTGATTCCCTGCCTTTGATTCCCCATCTCTGATTCCGCACATCTGATTCCCTGCCTCTGATTCCCCACCTCTGATTCCCTATATCTGATTCCCCGCCTCTGTTTCCCCGCCTCTGATTCCCCGCCTCTGTTTCCCAATATCTAAGTCCCCGCCTCTGATTCCCCAACTCTGATTCCCCACCTCTGATTCCCCAGCTCTGATTCCCCGCCTCTGATTCCCCGCATTTGATTCCCTACATCTGATTCCAAGCCTCAGATTCCCTGCCTCTGATTCCCTGCCTCTGATTCCCCACCTCTGATTCCCCATATCTGATTCCCCGCCTCTGTTTCCCCGCCTCTGATTCCCCGCCTCTGTTTCACCATATCTGATTCCAGGCCTCTGATTCCCCGCCTCAGATTCCCCGCCTCTGATTTCTTGCCTCTGATTCCCCATCTCCGATTCCGCACATCTGATTCCCTGCCTCTGATTCCCCGCCTCTGATTCCCCGCCTCTGATTCCCTGCCTCTGATTCCCAACCTCTGATTCCCCACCTCTGATTCCCCGTGTTTGATTCCCCGCCTCTGTTTCCCCGCCTCTGATTCCCCGCCTCTGATTCCCCAACTCTAATTCCCCGACTCTGATTCCCCAGATCTGATTCCCTGCCTCTGTTTCCCCGCCTCTGATTCCCTGCCTCTGATTCCCAACCTCTGATTCCACACCTCTGATTCCCCATATCTGATTCCCCGCCTCTGTTTCCCCGCCTCTGATTCCCCGCCCCTGTTTCCCCATATCTGATTCCCCGCCTCTGATTCCCCAACTCTGATGCCCCGCCTCTGATTCCCCCGCTCTGATTCCCCGCCTCTGATTCCCCGTGTTTGATTCCCTGCCTCTGATTCCCCGCCTCTGATTCCCCATCTCTGATTCACCGCCTTTGATTCGCCACCTCTGATTCCCCATATCTGATTCCCCACCTCTGTTTCCCCGCCTCTGATTCCCCGCCTCTGATTCTCCATATCTCATTCCCCGCCTCTGAATCCCCATCTCTGATTCCCGGACTCTGATTCCCCACCTCTGATTCCCGGCCTCTTATTCCCAGCATCTGATTCCAGGCCTCTGATTCCCGGCCTCTGATTCCCCGCTTCTGATTCTGATTCCCTGCCTCTGATTCCCCATCTCTGATTCCGTACATCTGATTACCTGCCTCTGATTCCCCACCTCTGATTCCCCATATCTGATTCCCCGCCTCTGTTTCCCCGCCTCTGATTCCCCCCCTCTGTTTCCCCATATCTAATTCCCCACCTCTGATGCACCAACTCTGATTCCCCGCCTCTGATTCCCCAGCTCTGATTCCCCGCCTCTGATTCCCCGCATCCGATTCCCCATATCTGATTCCCCGCCTCTGTTTCCCCGCATCTGATTCCCCGCCTCTGTTCCCCCATATCTGATTCCCCGCCTCTGATTCCCAACTATGATTCCCCGCCTCTGATTCCCCAGCTCTGATTCCCTGCCTCTGATTCCCCGCCTCTGTTTGCCCGCCTCTGAATCCCCGCCTCTGTTTCCCCATATCTGTTTCCCCGCCTCTGAATCCCCAACTCTGATTCCCTACCTCTGATTCCCCAGCTCTGATTCCCATCCTTTGATTCACCCCGTCTGATTCCTAGCCTCTGAATCCCCGTGTCTGATATCCTGCCTCTGATTCCCCGCCTCTGATTCCCCATCTCAGATTCACCGCCTCTGATTCCCCACCTCTGATTCCCCATCTCTGATTCCGCACATCCGATTCCCTGCCTCTGATTCCCCGACTCTGATTCCCCACCTCTGATTCCCCAGCTCTGATTCCCCGCCTCTGATACCCAACTCTGATTCCCCGCCTCTGATAACCCAGCTCTGATTCACCGCCTTTGATTCGCCACCTCTGTTTCCCCATATCTGATTCCTCGCCTCTGTTTCCCCGCCTGTGATTCCCCGCCTCTGATTCCCCATATCTCACTCCCCGCCTCTGATTCCCCATCTCTGATTCCCGGACTCTGATTCCCCACCTCTGATTCCCGGCCTCTTATTCCCGGCATCTGATTCCGGCCTCTGATTCCCGGCCTCTGATTCCCTGCTTCTGATTCTGATTCCCTGCCTCTGATTCCCCATTTCTGATTCCGCACAACTAATTCCCTGCCTCTGATTCCCCACCTCTGATTCCCCATATCTGATTCCCCGCCTCTGTCACCCCGCCTCTGATTCCCCGCCTCTGTTTCCCCATATCTAAGTCCCCGCCTCTGATTCCCCAACTTTGATTCCCCACCTCTTATTCCCCAGCTCTGATTCCCCGCCTCTGATTCCCCGCGTCTGATTCCCCGCCTCTGATTCCCAGCCTCTGATTCCCAACCTCTGATTCCCAACCTCTGATTCCCCATATCTGATTCCCCGCCTCTGTTTCCCCGCCTCTGATTCCCCGCCTCTGTTTCCCCATATCTGATTCCCCGCCTCTATTTGCCCGCCTCTGATTCCCCGCCTCTGTTTCCCCATATCTGATTCCCCGCCTCTGAATCCCCAACTCTGATTCCCTGCCTCTAATTTCCCAGCTCTGATTCCCCGCCTCTGATTCCCCGTGTCTGATTTCCTGCCTCTGATTCCCCGCCTCTGATTACCCATGTCTGATTCACCGCCTCTGATTCCCCACCTCTGATTCCCCATCTCTGATTCCGCACATGCGATTCCCTGCCTCTGATTCCCCGCCTCTGATTCACTGCCGCTGATTCCCCAGCTCTGATTCCCCGCCTCTGATTCCCCGCGTCTTATTCCCTGCTTCTGATTCTGATTCCCTGCCTCTGATTCCCCATCTCTGATTCCGCACATCTGATTCCCTGCCTCTGATTCCCCACCTCTGATTCCCCATATCTGATTCCCCGCCTCTGTGTCCCCGCCTCTGATTCCCCGCCTCTGTTTCCCCATATCTAAGTCCCCGCCTCTGATTCCCCAACTCTGATTCCCCACCTCTGATTCCCCAGCTCTGATTCCCCGCCTCTGATTACCCATGTCTGATTCACCGCCTCTGATTCCCCGCCTCTGATTCCCCGCCACTGTTTCCCCATATCTGATTCCCCGCCTCTATTTGCCCGCCTCTGATTCCCCACCTCTGTTTCCCCATATCTGATTCCCCGCCTCTGAATCCCCAACTCTGATTCCCTGCATCTAACTCCCCAGCTCTGATTCCCCGCCTCTGATTCCCCGTGTCTGATTTCCTGCCTCTGATTCCCCGCCTCTGATTACCCATGTCTGATTCACCGCCTCTGATTCCCCACCTCTGATTCCAAATCTCTGATTCCGCACATCCGATTCCCTGCCTCTGATTCCCCGCCCCTGATTCACCGACTCTGATTTCCCGCCTCTGATTCCCTGCCACTGATACCCCGCCCCTGATTCCCCACCTCTGATTCCCCATATCTGATTCCCCGCCTCTGTTTCCCCGCCTCTGATTCCCCGCCTCTGATTCCCCATATCTGATTCCCCGCCTCTGATTCCCCAACTCTGATTCCCCGCCTCTGATTCCCCAGCTCAAAAATCCCCGCCTCTGATTCCCCGCGTCTGATTACCGGCCTCTGATTCCCCGCCTCTGATTCCCCATCTCTGATTCACAACTTCTGATTCCCCACCTCTGATTCCCTATATCTGATTCCCCGCCTCTGTGTCCCCGCCTCTGATTCCCCACCTCTGATTCCCAATATCTGATTCCCCGCCTCTGATTCCCCATCTCTGATTCCGCACATCTGATTCCCTGCCTCTGATTCCCCACCTCTGATTCCCCATATCTGATTCCCCGCCTCTGTTTCCCCGCCTCTGATTCCCCGCCTGTTTCCCCATATCTAAGTCCCCGCCTCTGATTCCCCAACTCTGATTCCCCACCTCTGATTCCCCAGCTCTGATTCCCCGCCTCTGATTACCCATGTCTGATTCACCGCCTCTGATTCCCCGCCACTGTTTCCCCATATCTGATTCCCCGCCTCTATTTGCCCGCCTCTGATTACCCACCTCTGTTTCCCCATATCTGATTCCCCGCCTCTGAATCCCCAACTCTGATTCCCTGCATCTAACTCCCCAGCTCTGATTCCCCGCCTCTGATTCCCCGTGTCTGATTTCCTGCCTCTGATTCCCCGCCTCTGATTACCCATGTCTGATTCACCGCCTCTGATTCCCCACCTCTGATTCCAAATCTCTGATTCCGCACATCCGATTCCCTGCCTCTGATTCCCCGCCACTGATTCACCGACTCTGATTTCCCGCCTCCGATTCCCTGCCACTGATACCCCGCCCCTGATTCCCCACCTCTGATTCCCCATATCTGATTCCCCGCCTCTGTTTCCCCGCCTCTGATTCCCCGCCTCTGATTCCCCATATCTGATTCCCCGCCTGTGATTCCCCAACTCTGATTCCCCGCCTCTGATTCCCCAGCACAAGAATCCCCGCCTCTGATTCCCCGCGTCTGATTACCGGCCTCTGATTCCCCGCCTCTGATTCCCCATCTCTGATTCACAACTTCTGATTCCCCACCTCTGATTCCCCATATCTGATTCCCCGCCTCTGTTTCCCCGCCTCTGATTCCCCACCTTTGATTCCCAATATCTGATTCCCCGCCTCTCATTCCCCACCTCTGATTCCCCGCCTCTGATTCGCCAGCTATGATTCCCCGCCTCTGATTCCCCACGTCTGATTCCCTGCCTCTGATTCCCCGCCTCTGATTCCACATCTCTGATTCACCACCTCTGATTCTCCGTGTCTGATTCCCCGCCTCTGATTCCCGGCCTCTGATTTCCCGCCTCTGATTCCCTGCAACTGATACCCCTTTCCTGATTCCCCACCTCTGATTCCCCATATCTGATTCCCCACCTCTGTTTCCCCGCCTCTGATTCCCCGCCTCTGATTCCCCATATCTCATTCCCCGCCTCTGAAACCCCATCTCTGATTCCCGGACTCTGATTCCCCACCTCTGATTCCCGGCCTCTTATTCCCGGCATCTGATTCCGGCCTCTGATTCCCGGCCTCTGATTCCCTGCTTCTGATTCTGATTCCCTGCCTTTGATTCCCCATCTCTGATTCCGCACATCTGATTCCCTGCCTCTGATTCCCCACCTCTGATTCCCCATATCTGATTCCCCGCCTCTGTTTCCCCGCCTCTGATTCCCCGCCTCTGTTTCCCAATATCTAAATCCCCGCCTCTGATTCCCCAAATCTGATTCCCCACCTCTGATTCCCCAGCTCTGATTCCCCGCCTCTGATTCCCCGCATCTGATTCCCTGCATCTGATTCCAAGCCTCTGATTCCATGCCTCTGATTCCCAAACTCTGATTCCCCACCTCTGATTTCCCATATCTGATTCCCCGCCTCTGTTTCCCCGCCTCTGATTCCCCGCCTCTGTTTCACCATATCTGATTCCCGGCCTCTGATTCCCCGCCTCTGATTCCCCGCCTCTGATTCCTTGCCTCTGATTCCCCATCTCCGATTCCGCACATCTGATTCCCCGCCTCTGATTCCCCGCCTCTGATTCCCCGCCTCTGATTCCCTGCCTCTGATTCCCAACCTCTGATTCCCCCCCTCTGATTCCCCGTGTTTGATTCCCCGCCTATGTTTCCCCGCCTCTGATTCCCCGCCTCTGATTTCCCAACTCTAATTCCCCGCCTCTGATTCCCCAGCTCTGATTCCCTGCCTCTGATTCCCCGCTTCTGATTCTGATTCCCTGCCTCTGATTCCCCATCTCTGATTCCGCACATCTGATTCCCTGCCTCTGATTCCCCACCTCTGATTCCCCATATCTGATTCCCCGCCTCTGTTTCCCCGCCTCTGATTCCCCGCCTCTGTTTCCCCATATCTAATTCCCCACCTCTGATGCACCAACTCTGATTCCCCGCCTCTGATTCCCCAGCTCTGATTCCCCGCCTCTGATTCCCCCTGTTTGATTCCCTGCCTCTGATTCCCCACCTCTGATTCCCGACCTCTTATTCCCAGCATCTGATTCCGGCCTCTGATTCCCGGCCTCTGATTCCCTGCTTCTGATTCTGATTCCCAGCCTCTGATTCCCCATTTCTGATTCCGCACATCTAATTCCCTGCCTCTGATTCCCCTCCTCTGATTCCCCATATCTGAATCCCCGCCTCGGTTTCCCCGTCTCTGATACCCCGCCTCTGTTTCCCCATATCTAAGTCCCCGCCTCTGATTCCCCAACTTTGATTCCCCACCTCTGATTCCCCAGCTCTGATTCCCCGCCTCTGATTTCCCGCATCTCATTCCCTGCATCTGATTCCCAGCCTCTGATTCCCTGCCTCTGATTCCCAACCTCTGATTCCCCACCTCTGATTCCCCATATCTGATTCCCCGCCTCTGTTTCCCCGCCTCTGATTCCCCGCCTCTGTTTCCCCATATCTGATTCCCCGCCTCTATTTGCCCGCCTCTGATTCCCCGCCTCTGTTTCCCCATATCTGATTCCCCGCCTCTGAATCCCCAACTCTGATTCCCTGCCTCTAATTTCCCAGCTCTGATTCCCCGCCTCTGATTCCCCGTGTCTGATTTCCTGCCTCTGATTCCCCGCCTCTGATTACCCATGTCTGATTCACCGCCTCTGATTCCCCACCTCTGATTCCGCATCTCTGATTCCGCACATCCGATTCCCTGCCTCTGATTCCCCGCCTCTGATTCACTGCCTCTGCTTCCCCAGCTCTGATTCCCCGCCTCTGATTCCCCGCGTCTTATTCCCTGCTTCTGATTCTGATTCCCTGCCTCTGATTCCCCATCTCTGATTCAGCACATCTGATTCCCTGCCTCTGATTCCCCACCTCTGATTCCCCATATCTGATTCCCCGCCTCTGTTTCCCCATATCTAAGTCCCCGCCTCTGATTCCCCAACTCTGATTCCCCACCTCTGATAACCCAGCTCTGATTTCCCGCCTCTGATCCCCTCATCTGATTCCCTGCATCTGATTCCCAGCCTCTGATTCCCTGCCTCTGATTCCCAACCTCTGATTCCCCACCTCTGATTCCCCATATCTGATTCCCCGCCTCTGTTTCCACGCCTCTGATTCCCCGCCTCTGTTTCCCCATATCTGATTCCCCGCCTCTATTTGCCCACCTCTGATTCCCCACCTCTGTTTCCCCATATCTGATTCCCCGCCTCTGAATCCCCAACTCTGATTCCCTGCCTCTAATTCCCCAGCTCTGCTTCCCCGCCTCTGATTCCCCGTGTCTGATTTCCTGCCTCTGATTCCCCACCTCTGATTCCCCATCTCTGATTCCGCACATCCGATTCCCTGCCTCTGATTCCCCGCATCTGATTCACCGCCTCTGATTCCCGGCCTCTGATTTCCCGCCTCTGATTCCCTGCCACTGATACCCCGCCCCTGATTCCCCACCTCTGATTCCCCATATCTGATTCCCCGCCTCTGTTGCCCCGCCTCTGATTCCCCGCCTCTGATTCCCCATATCTCATTCCCCGCCTCTGAATCCGCATCTCTGATTCCCGGACTCTGATTCCCCACCTCTGATTCCCGGCCTCTTATTCCCGGCATCGGATTCCGGCCTCTGATTCCCGGCCTCTGATTCCCTGCTTCTGATTCTGATTCCCTGTCTTTGATTCCCCATCTCTGATTCCGCACATCTGATTCCCTGCCTCTGATTCCCCACCTCTGATTCCCCATATCTGATTCCCCGCCTCTGTTTCCCCGCCTCTGATTCCCCGCCTCTGTTTCCCAATATCTAAGTCCCCGCCTCTGATTCCCCAACTCTGATTCCCCACCTCTGATTCCCCAGCTCTGATTCCCCGCCTCTGATTCCCCGCATCTGATTCCCCACCTCTGTTTCCCGCCTCTGATTCCCCGCCTCTGTTTCACCATATCTGATTCCCGGCCTCTGATTCCCCGCCTCTGATTCCCCGCCTCTGATTTCTTGCCTCTGATTCCCCATCTCCGATTCCGCACATCTGATTCCCTGCCTCTGATTCCCAACCTCTGATTCCCCACCTCTGATTCCCCGTGTTTGATTCCCCGCCTCTGTTTCCCCGCCTCTGATTCCCCGCCTCTGTTTCCCAATATCTAAGTCCCCGCCTCTGATTCCCCAACTCTGATTCCCCACCTCTGATTCCCCATATCTGATTCCCCGCCTCTGTTTCCCCGCCTCTGATTCCCCGCCTCTGTTTCCCAATATCTAAGTCCCCGCCTCTGATTCCCCAACTCTGATTCCCCACCTCTGATTCCCAAACTCTGATTCCCCACCTCTGATTCCCCATATCTGATTCCCCACCTCTGTTTCCCGCCTCTGATTCCCCGCCTCTGTGTCACCATGTCTGATTCCCGGCCTCTGATTCCCCGCCTCTGATTCCCCGCCTCTGATTTCTTGCCTCTGATTCCCCATCTCCGATTCCGCACATCTGATTCCCTGCCTCTGATTCCCCGCCTCTGATTCCCCGCCTCTGATTCCCTGCCTCTGATTCCCGGCCTCTGATTCCCTGCTTCTGATTCTGATTCCCTGCCTTTGATTCCCCATCTCTGATTCCGCACATCTGATTCCCTGCCTCTGATTCCCCACCTCTGATTCCCCATATCTGATTCCCCGCCTCTGTTTCCCCGCCTCTGATTCCCCGCCTCTGTTTCCCAATATCTAAATCCCCCCCTCTGATTCCCCAAATCTGATTCCCCACCTCTGATTCCCCAGCTCTGATTCCCCGCCTCTGATTCCCCGCATCTGATTCCCTGCATCTGATTCCAAGCCTCTGATTCCATGCCTCTGATTCCCAAACTCTGATTCCCCACCTCTGATTCCCCATATCTGATTCCCCGCCTCTGTTTCCCCGCCTCTGATTCCCCGCCTCTGTTTCACCATATCTGATTCCCGGCCTCTGATTCCCCGCCTCTGATTCCCCGCCTCTGATTCCTTGCCTCTGATTCCCCATCTCCGATTCCGCACATCTGATTCCCCGCCTCTGATTCCCCGCCTCTGATTCCCCGCCTCTGATTCCCTGCCTCTGATTCCCAACCTCTGATTCCCCTCCTCTGATTCCCCGTGTTTGATTCCCCGCCTATGTTTCCCCGCCTCTGATTCCCCGCCTCTGATTTCCCAACTCTAATTCCCCGCCTCTGATTCCCCAGCTCTGATTCCCTGCCTCTGATTCCCCGCTTCTGATTCTGATTCCCTGCCTCTGATTCCCCATCTCTGATTCCGCACATCTGATTCCCTGCCTCTGATTCCCCACCTCTGATTCCCCATATCTGATTCCCCGCCTCTGTTTCCCCGCCTCTGATTCCCCTCCTCTGTTTCCCCATATCTAATTCCCCACCTCTGATGCACCAACTCTGATTCCCCGCCTCTGATTCCCCAGCTCTGATTCCCCGCCTCTGATTCCAAGTGTTTGATTCCCTGCCTCTGATTCCCCACCTCTGATTCCCGACCTCTTATTCCCAGCATCTGATTCCGGCCTCTGATTCCCGGCCTCTGATTCCCTGCTTCTGATTCTGATTCCCTGCCTCTGATTCCCCATTTCTGATTCCGCACATCTAATTCCCTGCCTCTGATTCCCCTCCTCTGATTCCCCATATCTGAATCCCCGCCTCTGTTTCCCCGTCTCTGATACCCCGCCTCTGTTTCCCCATATCTAAGTCCCCGCCTCTGATTCCCCAACTTTGATTCCCCACCTCTGATTCCCCAGCTCTGATTCCCCGCCTCTGATTTCCCGCATCTCATTCCCTGCATCTGATTCCCAGCCTCTGATTCCCTGCCTCTGATTCCCAACCTCTGATTCCCCACCTCTGATTCCCCATATCTGATTCCCCGCCTCTGTTTCCCCGCCTCTGATTCCCCGCCTCTGTTTCCCCATATCTGATTCCCCGCCTCTATTTGCCCGCCTCTGATTCCCCGCCTCTGTTTCCCCATATCTGATTCCCCGCCTCTGAATCCCCAACTCTGATTCCCTGCCTCTAATTTCCCAGCTCTGATTCCCCGCCTCTGATTCCCCGTGTCTGATTTCCTGCCTCTGATTCCCCGCCTCTGATTACCCATGTCTGATTCACCGCCTCTGATTCCCCACCTCTGATTCCCCATCTCTGATTCCGCACATCCGATTCCCTGCCTCTGATTCCCCGCCTCTGATTCACTGCCTCTGCTTCCCCAACTCTGATTCCCCGCCTCTGATTCCCCGCGTCTTATTCCCTGCTTCTGATTCTGATTCCCTGCCTCTGATTCCCCATCTCTGATTCTGCACATCTGATTCCCTGCCTCTGATTCCCCACCTCTGATTCCCCATATCTGATTCCCCGCCTCTGTTTCCCCATATCTAAGTCCCCGCCTCTGATTCCCCAACTCTGATTCCCCACCTCTGATTCCCCAGCTCTGATTTCCCGCCTCTGATCCCCTCATCTGATTCCCTGCATCTGATTCCCAGCCTCTGATTCCCTGCCTCTGATTCCCAACCTCTGATTCCCCACCTCTGATTCCCCATATCTGATTCCCCGCCTCTGTTTCCACGCCTCTGATACCCCGCCTCTGTTTCCCCATATCTGATTCCCCGCCTCTATTTGCCCACCTCTGATTCCCCACCTCTGTTTCCCCATATCTGATTCCCCGCCTCTGAATCCCCAACTCTGATTCCCTGCCTCTAATTCCCCAGCTCTGATTCCCCGCCTCTGATTCCCCGTGTCTGATTTCCTGCCTCTGATTCCCCACCTCTGATTCCCCATCTCTGATTCCGCACATCCGATTCCGTGCCTCTGATTCCCCATCTCTGATTCACCGCCTCTGATTCCCGGCCTCTGATTTCCCGCCTCTGATTCCCTGCCACTGATACCCCGCCCCTGATTCCCCACCTCTGATTCCCCATATCTGATTCCCCGCCTCTGTTGCCCCGCCTCTGATTCCCCGCCTCTGATTCCCCATATCTCATTCCCTGCCTCTGAATCCGCATCTCTGATTCCCGGACTCTGATTCCCCACCTCTGATTCCCGGCCTCTTATTCCCGGCATCGGATTCCGGCCTCTGATTCCCGGCCTCTGATTCCCTGCTTCTGATTCTGATTCCCTGTCTTTGATTCCCCATCTCTGATTCCGCACATCTGATTCCCTGCCTCTGATTCCCCACCTCTGATTCCCCATATCTGATTCCCCGCCTCTGTTTCCCCGCCTCTGATTCCCCGCCTCTGTTTCCCAATATCTAAGTCCCCGCCTCTGATTCCCCAACTCTGATTCCCCACCTCTGATTCCCCAGCTCTGATTCCCCACCTCTGATTCCCCGCATCTGATTCCCCACCTCTGTTTCCCGCCTCTGATTCCCCGCCTCTGTTTCACCATATCTGATTCCCGGCCTCTGATTCCCCGCCTCTGATTCCCCGCCTCTGATTTCTTGCCTCTGATTCCCCATCTCCGATTCCGCACATCTGATTCCCTGCCTCTGATTCCCCGCCTCTGATTCCCCGCCTCTGATTCCCTGCCTCTGATTCCCAACCTCTGATTCCCCACCTCTGATTCCCCGTGTTTGATTCCCCGCCTCTGTTTCCCCGCCTCTGATTCCCCGCCTCTGTTTCCCAATATCTAAGTCCCCGCCTCTGATTCCCCAACTCTGATTCCCCACCTCTGATTCCCCATATCTGATTCCCCGCCTCTGTTTCCCCGCCTCTGATTCCCCACCTCTGTTTCCCAATATCTAAGTCCCCGCCTCTGATTCCCCAACTCTGATTCCCCACCTCTGATTCCCAAACTCTGATTCCCCACCTCTGATTCCCCATATCTGATTCCCCACCTCTGTTTCCCGCCTCTGATTCCCCGCCTCTGTTTCACCATATCTGATTCCCGGCCTCTGATTCCCCGCCTCTGATTCCCCGCCTCTGATTCCCCGCCTCTGATTTCTTGCCTCTGATTCCCCATCTCCGATTCCGCACATCTGATTCCCTGCCTCTGATTCCCCGCCTCTGATTCCCCGCCTCTGATTCCCTGCCTCTGATTCCCAACCTCTGATTCCCCACCTCTGATTCCCCGTGTTTGATTCCCCGCCTCTGTTTCCCCGCCTCTGATTCCCCAACTCTGATTCCCCAACTCTACTTCCCCGCCTCTGATTCCCCAGATCTGATTCCCTGCCTCTGTTTCCCCGCCTCTGATTCCCTGCCTCTGATTCCCCATATCTGATTCCCCGCCTCTGTTTCCCCGCCTCTGATTCCCCGCCTCTGTTTCCCCGCCTCTGATTCCCCGCCCCTGTTTCCCCATATCTGATTCCCCGCCTCTGATACCCCAACTCTGATTCCCCGCCTCTGATTCCCCAGCTCTGATTCCCCGCCTCTGATTCCCCGTGTTTGATTCCCTGCCTCTGATTCCCCGCCTCTGATTCCCCATCTCTGATTCACCGCCTTTGATTCGCCACCTCTGATTCCCCATATCTGATTCCCCACCTCTGTTTCCCCGCCTCTGATTCCCCGCCTCTGATTCTCCATATCTCATTCCCCGCCTCTGAATCCCCATCTCTGATTCACAGACTCTGATTCCCCACCTCTGATTCCCGGCCTCTTATTCCCAGCATCTGATTCCAGGCCTCTGATTCCCTGCCTCTGATTCCCCGCTTCTGATTCTGATTCCCTGCCTCTGATTCCCCATCTCTGATTCCGCACATCTGATTCCCTGCCTCTGATTCCCCACCTCTGATTCCCCATATCTGATTCCCCGCCTCTGTTTCCCCGCCTCTGATTCCCCGCCTCTGTTTCCCCATATCTAATTCCCCACCTCTGATGCACCAACTCTGATTCCACGCCTCTGATTCCCCAGCTCTGATTCCCCGCCTCTGATTCCCCGCATCCGATTCCCCATATCTGATTCCCCGCCTCTGTTTCCCCGCCTCTGATTCCGCGCATCTGTTTCCCCATATCTGATTCCCCGCCTCTGATTCCCAACTATGATTCCCCGCCTCTGATTCTCCAGCTCTGATTCCCTGCTTCTGATTCCCCGCGTTCTATTCCCTGCCTCTGATTCCCCGCCTGTGATTTCCCATCTCTGATTCACCACCTATGATTCCCCATCTCTGATTCCCCATATCTAATTCCCCGCCTCTGTTTGCCCGCCTCTGATTCCCCGCCTCCGTTTCCCCATATCTGATTCCCCGCCTCTGAATCCCCAACTCTGATTCCCTGCCTCTGATTCCCCAGCTCTGATTCCCCGCCTTTGATTCCCCCCGTCTGATTCCCAGCCTCTGAATCCCCGTGTCTGATATCCTGCCTCTGATTCCCCGCCTCTGATTCCCCATCTCAGATTCACCGCCTCTGATTCCCCACCTCTGATTCCCCATCTCTGATTCCGCACATCCGATTCCCTGCCTCTGATTCCCCGACTCTGATTCCCCACCTCTGATTCCCCAGCTCTGATTCCCCGCCTCTGATTCCCCAACTCTGATTCCTCGCCTCTGATAACCCAGCTCTGATTCCCCGCCTCTGATTCCCCGTGTTTGATTCCCTGCCTCTCATTCCCCGCCTCTGATTCCCCATCTCTGATTCACCGCCTTTGATTCGCCACCTCTGATTCCCCATATCTGATTCCTCGCCTCTGTTTCCCCGCCTGTGATTCCCCGCCTCTGATTCCCCATATCTCACTCCCCGCCTCTGATTCCGCATCTCTGATTCCTGGACTCTGATTCCCCACCTCTGATTCCCCGCCTCTGATTCCCTGCCTCTGATTCCCAACCTCTGATTCCCCACCTCTGATTCCCCGTGTTTGATTCCCCGCCTCTGTTTCCCCGCCTCTGATTCCCCGCCTCTGATTTCCCAACTCTAATTCCCCGCCTCTGATTCCCCAGATCTGATTCCCTGCCTCTGTTTCCCCGACTCTGATTCCCTGCCTCTGATTCCCAACCTCTGATTCCACACCTCTGATTCCCCATATCTGATTCCCCGCCTCTGTTTCCCCGCCCCTGTTTCCCCATATCTGATTCCCCGCCTCTGATTCCCCAACTCTGATTCCCCGCCTCTGATTCCCCAGCTCTGATTCCCCGCCTCTGATTCCCCGTGTTTGATTCCCTGCCACTGATTCCCCGCCTCTGATTCCCCATCTCTGATTCCCGGACTCTGATTCCCCACCTCTGATTCCCGACCTCTTATTCCCAGCATCTGATTCCGGCCTCTGATTCCCGGCCTCTGATTCCCTGCTTCTGATTCTGATTCCCTGCCTCTGATTCCCCATCTCTGATTCCCGGACTCTGATTCCCCACCTCTGATTCCCGACCTCTTATTCCCAGCATCTGATTCCGGCCTCTGATTCCCGGCCTCTGATTCCCTGCTTCTGATTCTGATTCCCCACCTCTGATTCCCCATATCTGATTCCCCGCCTCTGTTTCCCCGCCTCTGATTCCCCGCCTCTGTTTCCCCATATCTAATTCCCCACCTCTGATGCACCAACTCTGATTCCACGCCTCTGATTCCCCAGCTCTGATTCCCCGCCTCTGATTCCCCGCATCCGATTCCCCATATCTGATTCCCCGCCTCTGTTTCCCCGCCTCTGATTCCGCGCATCTGTTTCCCCATATCTGATTCCCCGCCTCTGATTCCCAACTATGATTCCCCGCCTCTGATTCCCCAGCTCTGATTCCCTGCTTCTGATTCCCCGCGTTCTATTCCCTGACTCTGATTCCCCGCCTGTGATTTCCCATCTCTGATTCACCACCTATGATTCCCCATCTCTGATTCCCCATATCTAATTCCCCGCCTCTGTTTGCCCGCCTCTGATTCCCCGCCTCCGTTTCCCCATATCTGATTTCCCGCCTCTGAATCCCCAACTCTGATTCCCTGCCTCTGATTCCCCAGCTCTGATTCCCCGCCTTTGATTCCCCCCGTCTGATTCCCAGCCTCTGAATCCCCGTGTCTGATATCCTGCCTCTGATTCCCCGCCTCTGATACCCCATCTCAGATTCACCGCCTCTGATTCCCCACCTCTGATTCCCCATCTCTGATTCCGCACATCCGATTCCCTGCCTCTGATTCCCCGACTCTGATTCCCCACCTCTGATTCCCCAGCTCTGATTCCCCGCCTCTGATTCCCCAACTCTGATTCCTCGCCTCTGATAACCCAGCTCTGATTCCCCGCCTCTGATTCCCCGTGTTTGATTCCCTGCCTCTCATTCCCCGCCTCTGATTCCCTTTCTCTGATTCACCGCCTTTGATTCGCCACCTCTGATTCCCCATATCTGATTCCTCGCCTCTGTTTCCCCGCCTGTGATTCCCCGCCTCTGATTCCCCATATCTCACTCCCCGCCTCTGATTCCCCATCTCTGATTCCTGGACTCTGATTCCCCACCTCTGATTCCCCGCCTCTGATTCCCTGCCTCTGATTCCCAACCTCTGATTCCCCACCTCTGATTCCCCGTGTTTGATTCCCCGCCTCTGTTTCCCCGCCTCTGATTCCCCGCCTCTGATTTCCCAACTCTAATTCCCCGCCTCTGATTCCCCAGATCTGATTCCCTGCCTCTGTTTCCCCGACTCTGATTCCCTGCCTCTGATTCCCAACCTCTGATTCCACACCTCTGATTCCCCATATCTGATTCCCCACCTCTGATTCCCCATATCTGATTCCCCGCCTCTGTTTCCCCGCCTCTGATTCCCCGCCTCTGTTTCCCCATATCTGATTCCCCGCCTCTATTTGCCCGCCTCTGATTCCCCGCCTCTGTTTCCCCATATCTGATTCCCCGCCTCTGAATCCCCAACTCTGATTCCCTGCCTCTAATTTCCCAGCTCTGATTCCCCGCCTCTGATTCCCCGTGTCTGATTTCCTGCCTCTGATTCCCCGCCTCTGATTACCCATGTCTGATTCACCGCCTCTGATTCCCCACCTCTGATTCCCCATCTCTGATTCCACACATCCGATTCCCTGCCTCTGATTCCCCGCCTCTGATTCACTGCCTCTGCTTCCCCAACTCTGATTCCCCGCCTCTGATTCCCCGCGTCTTATTCCCTGCTTCTGATTCTGATTCCCTGCCTCTGATTCCCCATCTCTGATTCCGCACATCTGATTCCCTGCCTCTGATTCCCCACCTCTGATTCCCCATATCTGATTCCCCGCCTCTGTTTCCCCATATCTAAGTCCCCGCCTCTGATTCCCCAACTCTGATTCCCCACCTCTGATTCCCCAGCTCTGATTTCCTGCCTCTGATCCCCTCATCTGATTCCCTGCATCTGATTCCCAGCCTCTGATTCCCTGCCTCTGATTCCCAACCTCTGATTCCCCACCTCTGATTCCCCATATCTGATTCCCCGCCTCTGTTTCCACGCCTCTGATACCCCGCCTCTGTTTCCCCATATCTGATTCCCCGCCTCTATTTGCCCACCTCTGATTCCCCACCTCTGTTTCCCCATATCTGATTCCCCGCCTCTGAATCCCCAACTCTGATTCCCTGCCTCTAATTCCCCAGCTCTGATTCCCCGCCTCTGATTCCCCGTGTCTGATTTCCTGCCTCTGATTCCCCACCTCTGATTCCCCATCTCTGATTCCGCACATCCGATTCCCTGCCTCTGATTCCCCGCCTCTGATTCACCGCCTCTGATTCCCGGCCTCTGATTTCCCGCCTCTGATTCCCTGCCACTGATACCCCGCCCCTGATTCCCCACCTCTGATTCCCCATATCTGATTCCCCGCCTCTGTTGCCCCGCCTCTGATTCCCCGCCTCTGATTCCCCATATCTCATTCCCCGCCTCTGAATCCGCATCTCTGATTCCCGGACTCTGATTCCCCACCTCTGATTCCCGGCCTCTTATTCCCGGCATCGGATTCCGGCCTCTGATTCCCGGCCTCTGATTCCCTGCTTCTGATTCTGATTCCCTGTCTTTGATTCCCCATCTCTGATTCCGCACATCTGATTCCCTGCCTCTGATTCCCCACCTCTGATTCCCCATATCTGATTCCCCGCCTCTGTTTCCCCGCCTCTGATTCCCCGCCTCTGTTTCCCAATATCTAAGTCCCCGCCTCTGATTCCCCAACTCTGATTCCCCACCTCTGATTCCCCAGCTCTGATTCCCCACCTCTGATTCCCCGCATCTGATTCCCCACCTCTGTTTCCCGCCTCTGATTCCCCGCCTCTGTTTCACCATATCTGATTCCCGGCCTCTGATTCCCCGCCTCTGATTCCCCGCCTCTGATTTCTTGCCTCTGATTCCCCATCTCCGATTCCGCACATCTGATTCCCTGCCTCTGATTCCCCGCCTCTGATTCCCCGCCTCTGATTCCCTGCCTCTGATTCCCAACCTCTGATTCCCCACCTCTGATTCCCCGTGTTTGATTCCCCGCCTCTGTTTCCCCGCCTCTGATTCCCCGCCTCTGTTTCCCAATATCTAAGTCCCCGCCTCTGATTCCCCAACTCTGATTCCCCACCTCTGATTCCCCATATCTGATTCCCCGCCTCTGTTTCCCCGCCTCTGATTCCCCACCTCTGTTTCCCAATATCTAAGTCCCCGCCTCTGATTCCCCAACTCCGATTCCCCACCTCTGATTCCCAAACTCTGATTCCCCACCTCTGATTCCCCATATCTGATTCCCCACCTCTGTTTCCCGCCTCTGATTCCCCGCCTCTGTTTCACCATATCTGATTCCCGGCCTCTGATTCCCCGCCTCTGATTCCCCGCCTCTGATTTCTTGCCTCTGATTCCCCATCTCCGATTCCGCACATCTGATTCCCTGCCTCTGATATCCCGCCTCTGATTCCCCGCCTCTGATTCCCTGCCTCTGATTCCCAACCTCTGATTCCCCACCTCTGATTCCCCGTGTTTGATTCCCCGCCTCTGTTTCCCCGCCTCTGATTCCCCGCCTCTGATTCCCCAACTCTACTTCCCCGCCTCTGATTCCCCAGATCTGATTCCCTGCCTCTGTTTCCCCGCCTCTGATTCCCTGCCTCTGATTCCCCATATCTGATTCCCCGCCTCTGTTTCCCCGCCTCTGATTCCCCGCCTCTGTTTCCCCGCCTCTGATTCCCCGCCCCTGTTTCCCCATATCTGATTCCCCGCCTCTGATACCCCAACTCTGATTCCCCGCCTCTGATTCCCCAGCTCTGATTCCCCGCCTCTGATTCCCCGTGTTTGATTCCCTGCCTCTGATTCCCCGCCTCTGATTCCCCATCTCTGATTCACCGCCTTTGATTCGCCACCTCTGATTCCCCATATCTGATTCCCCACCTCTGTTTCCCCGCCTCTGATTCCCCGCCTCTGATTCTCCATATCTCATTCCCCGCCTCTGAATCCCCATCTCTGATTCACAGACTCTGATTCCCCACCTCTGATTCCCGGCCTCTTATTCCCAGCATCTGATTCCAGGCCTCTGATTCCCTGCCTCTGATTCCCCTCTTCTGATTCTGATTCCCTGCCTCTGATTCCCCATCTCTTATTCCGCACATCTGATTCCCTGCCTCTGATTCCCCACCTCTGATTCCCCATATCTGATTCCCCGCCTCTGTTTCCCCGCCTCTGATTCCCCGCCTCTGTTTCCCCATATCTAATTCCCCACCTCTGATGCACCAACTCTGATTCCACGCCTCTGATTCCCCAGCTCTGATTCCCCGCCTCTGATTCCCCGCATCCGATTCCCCATATCTGATTCCCCGCCTCTGTTTCCCCGCCTCTGATTCCGCGCATCTGTTTCCCCATATCTGATTCCCCGCCTCTGATTCCCAACTATGATTCCCCGCCTCTGATTCTCCAGCTCTGATTCCCTGCTTCTGATTCCCCGCGTTCTATTCCCTGCCTCTGATTCCCCGCCTGTGATTTCCCATCTCTGATTCACCACCTATGATTCCCCATCTCTGATTCCCCATATCTAATTCCCCGCCTCTGTTTGCCCGCCTCTGATTCCCCGCCTCCGTTTCCCCATATCTGATTCCCCGCCTCTGAATCCCCAACTCTGATTCCCTGCCTCTGATTCCCCAGCTCTGATTCCCCGCCTTTGATTCCCCCCGTCTGATTCCCAGCCTCTGAATCCCCGTGTCTGATATCCTGCCTCTGATTCCCCGCCTCTGATTCCCCATCTCAGATTCACCGCCTCTGATTCCCCACCTCTGATTCCCCATCTCTGATTCCGCACATCCGATTCCCTGCCTCTGATTCCCAGACTCTGATTCCCCACCTCTGATTCCCCAGCTCTGATTCCCCGCCTCTGATTACCCAACTCTGATTCCTCGCCTCTGATAACCCAGCTCTGATTCCCCGCCTCTGATTCCCCGTGTTTGATTCCCTGCCTCTCATTCCCCGCCTCTGATTCCCCATCTCTGATTCACCGCCTTTGATTCGCCACCTCTGATTCCCCATATCTGATTCCTCGCCTCTGTTTCCCCGCCTGTGATTCCCCGCCTCTGATTCCCCATATCTCACTCCCCGCCTCTGATTCCCCATCTCTGATTCCTGGACTCTGATTCCCCACCTCTGATTCCCCGCCTCTGATTCCCTGCCTCTGATTCCCAACCTCTGATTCCCCACCTCTGATTCCCCGTGTTTGATTCCCCGCCTCTGTTTCCCCGCCTCTGATTCCCCGCCTCTGATTTCCCAACTCTAATTCCCCGCCTCTGATTCCCCAGATCTGATTCCCTGCCTCTGTTTCCCCGACTCTGATTCCCTGCCTCTGATTCCCAACCTCTGATTCCACACCTCTGATTCCCCATATCTGATTCCCCGCCTCTGTTTCCCCGCCTCTGTTTCCCCGCCCCTGTTTCCCCATATCTGATTCCCCGCCTCTGATTCCCCAACTCTGATTCCCCGCCTCTGATTCCCCAGCTCTGATTCCCCGCCTCTGATTCCCCGTGTTTGATTCCCTGCCACTGATTCCCCGCCTCTGATTCCCCATCTCTGATTCCCGGACTCTGATTCCCCACCTCTGATTCCCGACCTCTTATTCCCAGCATCTGATTCCGGCCTCTGATTCCCGGCCTCTGATTCCCTGCTTCTGATTCTGATTCCCTGCCTCTGATTCCCCATCTCTGATTCCCGGACTCTGATTCCCCACCTCTGATTCCCGACCTCTTATTCCCAGCATCTGATTCCGGCCTCTGATTCCCGGCCTCTGATTCCCTGCTTCTGATTCTGATTCCCCACCTCTGATTCCCCATATCTGATTCCCCGCCTCTGTTTCCCCGCCTCTGATTCCCCGCCTCTGTTTCCCCATATCTAATTCCCCACCTCTGATGCACCAACTCTGATTCCACGCCTCTGATTCCCCAGCTCTGATTCCCCGCCTCTGATTCCCCGCATCCGATTCCCCATATCTGATTCCCCGCCTCTGTTTCCCCGCCTCTGATTCCGCGCATCAGTTTCCCAATATCTGATTCCCCGCCTCTGATTCCCAACTATGATTCCCCGCCTCTGATTCCCCAGCTCTGATTCCCTGCTTCTGATTCCCCGCGTTCTATTCCCTGACTCTGATTCCCCGCCTGTGATTTCCCATCTCTGATTCACCACCTATGATTCCCCATCTCTGATTCCCCATATCTAATTCCCCGCCTCTGTTTGCCCGCCTCTGATTCCCCGCCTCCGTTTCCCCATATCTGATTCCCCGCCTCTGAATCCCCAACTCTGATTCCCTGCCTCTGATTCCCCAGCTCTGATTCCCCGCCTTTGATTCCCCCCGTCTGATTCCCAGCCTCTGAATCCCCGTGTCTGATATCCTGCCTCTGATTCCCCGCCTCTGATTCCCCATCTCAGATTCACCGCCTCTGATTCCCCACCTCTGATTCCCCATCTCTGATTCCGCACATCCGATTCCCTGCCTCTGATTCCCCGACTCTGATTCCCCACCTCTGATTCCCCAGCTCTGATTCCCCGCCTCTGATTCCCCAACTCTGATTCCTCGCCTCTGATAACCCAGCTCTGATTCCCCGCCTCTGATTCCCCGTGTTTGATTCCCTGCCTCTCATTCCCCGCCTCTGATTCCCTTTCTCTGATTCACCGCCTTTGATTCGCCACCTCTGATTCCCCATATCTGATTCCTCGCCTCTGTTTCACCGCCTGTGATTCCCCGCCTCTGATTCCCCATATCTCACTCCCCGCCTCTGATTCCCCATCTCTGATTCCTGGACTCTGATTCCCCACCTCTGATTCCCCGCCTCTGATTCCCTGCCTCTGATTCCCAACCTCTGATTCCCCACCTCTGATTCCCCGTGTTTGATTCCCCGCCTCTGTTTCCCCGCCTCTGATTCCCCGCCTCTGATTTCCCAACTCTAATTCCCCACCTCTGATTCCCCATATCTGATTCCCCGCCTCTGTTTCCCCATATCTAAGTCCCCGCCTCTGATTCCCCAACTCTGATTCCCCACCTCTGATTCCCCAGCTCTGATTTCCTGCCTCTGATCCCCTCATCTGATTCCCTGCATCTGATTCCCAGCCTCTGATTCCCTGCCTCTGATTCCCAACCTCTGATTCCCCACCTCTGATTCCCCATATCTGATTCCCCGCCTCTGTTTCCACGCCTCTGATACCCCGCCTCTGTTTCCCCATATCTGATTCCCCGCCTCTATTTGCCCACCTCTGATTCCCCACCTCTGTTTCCCCATATCTGATTCCCCGCCTCTGAATCCCCAACTCTGATTCCCTGCCTCTAATTCCCCAGCTCTGATTCCCCGCCTCTGATTCCCCGTGTCTGATTTCCTGCCTCTGATTCCCCACCTCTGATTCCCCATCTCTGATTCCGCACATCCGATTCCCTGCCTCTGATTCCCCGCCTCTGATTCACCGCCTCTGATTCCCGGCCTCTGATTTCCCGCCTCTGATTCCCTGCCACTGATACCCCGCCCCTGATTCCCCACCTCTGATTCCCCATATCTGATTCCCCGCCTCTGTTGCCCCGCATCTGATTCCCCGCCTCTGATTCCCCATATCTCATTCCCCGCCTCTGAATCCGCATCTCTGATTCCCGGACTCTGATTCCCCACCTCTGATTCCCGGCCTCTTATTCCCGGCATCGGATTCCGGCCTCTGATTCCCGGCCTCTGATTCCCTGCTTCTGATTCTGATTCCCTGTCTTTGATTCCCCATCTCTGATTCCGCACATCTGATTCCCTGCCTCTGATTCCCCACCTCTGATTCCCCATATCTGATTCCCCGCCTCTGTTTCCCCGCCTCTGATTCCCCGCCTCTGTTTCCCAATATCTAAGTCCCCGCCTCTGATTCCCCAACTCTGATTCCCCACCTCTGATTCCCCAGCTCTGATTCCCCACCTCTGATTCCCCGCATCTGATTCCCCACCTCTGTTTCCCGCCTCTGATTCCCCGCCTCTGTTTCACCATATCTGATTCCCGGCCTCTGATTCCCCGCCTCTGATTCCCCGCCTCTGATTTCTTGCCTCTGATTCCCCATCTCCGATTCCGCACATCTGATTCCCTGCCTCTGATTCCCCGCCTCTGATTCCCCGCCTCTGATTCCCTGCCTCTGATTCCCAACCTCTGATTCCCCACCTCTGATTCCCCGTGTTTGATTCCCCGCCTCTGTTTCCCCGCCTCTGATTCCCCGCCTCTGTTTCCCAATATCTAAGTCCCCGCCTCTGATTCCCCAACTCTGATTCCCCACCTCTGATTCCCCATATCTGATTCCCCGCCTCTGTTTCCCCGCCTCTGATTCCCCGCCTCTGTTTCCCAATATCTAAGTCCCCGCCTCTGATTCCCCAACTCTGATTCCCCACCTCTGATTCCCAAACTCTGATTCCCCACCTCTGATTCCCCATATCTGATTCCCCACCTCTGTTTCCCGCCTCTGATTCCCCGCCTCTGTGTCACCATGTCTGATTCCCGGCCTCTGATTCCCCGCCTCTGATTCCCCGCCTCTGATTTCTTGCCTCTGATTCCCCATCTCCGATTCCGCACATCTGATTCCCTGCCTCTGATTCCCCGCCTCTGATTCCCCGCCTCTGATTCCCTGCCTCTGATTCCCGGCCTCTGATTCCCTGCTTCTGATTCTGATTCCCTGCCTTTGATTCCCCATCTCTGATTCCGCACATCTGATTCCCTGCCTCTGATTCCCCACCTCTGATTCCCCATATCTGATTCCCCGCCTCTGTTTCCCCGCCTCTGATTCCCCGCCTCTGTTTCCCAATATCTAAATCCCCCCCTCTGATTCCCCAAATCTGATTCCCCACCTCTGATTCCCCAGCTCTGATTCCCCGCCTCTGATTCCCCGCATCTGATTCCCTGCATCTGATTCCAAGCCTCTGATTCCATGCCTCTGATTCCCAAACTCTGATTCCCCACCTCTGATTCCCCATATCTGATTCCCCGCCTCTGTTTCCCCGCCTCTGATTCCCCGCCTCTGTTTCACCATATCTGATTCCCGGCCTCTGATTCCCCGCCTCTGATTCCCCGCCTCTGATTCCTTGCCTCTGATTCCCCATCTCCGATTCCGCACATCTGATTCCCCGCCTCTGATTCCCCGCCTCTGATTCCCCGCCTCTGATTCCCTGCCTCTGATTCCCAACCTCTGATTCCCCTCCTCTGATTCCCCGTGTTTGATTCCCCGCCTATGTTTCCCCGCCTCTGATTCCCCGCCTCTGATTTCCCAACTCTAATTCCCCGCCTCTGATTCCCCAGCTCTGATTCCCTGCCTCTGATTCCCCGCTTCTGATTCTGATTCCCTGCCTCTGATTCCCCAGCTCTGATTCCCCGCCTCTGATTCCCCGCATCCGATTCCCCATATCTGATTCCCCGCCTCTGTTTCCCCGCCTCTGATTCCGCGCATCAGTTTCCCAATATCTGATTCCCCGCCTCTGATTCCCAACTATGATTCCCCGCCTCTGATTCCCCAGCTCTGATTCCCTGCTTCTGATTCCCCGCGTTCTATTCCCTGACTCTGATTCCCCGCCTGTGATTTCCCATCTCTGATTCACCACCTATGATTCCCCATCTCTGATTCCCCATATCTAATTCCCCGCCTCTGTTTGCCCGCCTCTGATTCCCCGCCTCCGTTTCCCCATATCTGATTCCCCGCCTCTGAATCCCCAACTCTGATTCCCTGCCTCTGATTCCCCAGCTCTGATTCCCCGCCTTTGATTCCCCCCGTCTGATTCCCAGCCTCTGAATCCCCGTGTCTGATATCCTGCCTCTGATTCCCCGCCTCTGATTCCCCATCTCAGATTCACCGCCTCTGATTCCCCACCTCTGATTCCCCATCTCTGATTCCGCACATCCGATTCCCTGCCTCTGATTCCCCGACTCTGATTCCCCACCTCTGATTCCCCAGCTCTGATTCCCCGCCTCTGATTCCCCAACTCTGATTCCTCGCCTCTGATAACCCAGCTCTGATTCCCCGCCTCTGATTCCCCGTGTTTGATTCCCTGCCTCTCATTCCCCGCCTCTGATTCCCTTTCTCTGATTCACCGCCTTTGATTCGCCACCTCTGATTCCCCATATCTGATTCCTCGCCTCTGTTTCACCGCCTGTGATTCCCCGCCTCTGATTCCCCATATCTCACTCCCCGCCTCTGATTCCCCATCTCTGATTCCTGGACTCTGATTCCCCACCTCTGATTCCCCGCCTCTGATTCCCTGCCTCTGATTCCCAACCTCTGATTCCCCACCTCTGATTCCCCGTGTTTGATTCCCCGCCTCTGTTTCCCCGCCTCTGATTCCCCGCCTCTGATTTCCCAACTCTAATTCCCCACCTCTGATTCCCCATATCTGATTCCCCGCCTCTGTTTCCCCATATCTAAGTCCCCGCCTCTGATTCCCCAACTCTGATTCCCCACCTCTGATTCCCCAGCTCTGATTTCCTGCCTCTGATCCCCTCATCTGATTCCCTGCATCTGATTCCCAGCCTCTGATTCCCTGCCTCTGATTCCCAACCTCTGATTCCCCACCTCTGATTCCCCATATCTGATTCCCCGCCTCTGTTTCCACGCCTCTGATACCCCGCCTCTGTTTCCCCATATCTGATTCCCCGCCTCTATTTGCCCACCTCTGATTCCCCACCTCTGTTTCCCCATATCTGATTCCCCGCCTCTGAATCCCCAACTCTGATTCCCTGCCTCTAATTCCCCAGCTCTGATTCCCCGCCTCTGATTCCCCGTGTCTGATTTCCTGCCTCTGATTCCCCACCTCTGATTCCCCATCTCTGATTCCGCACATCCGATTCCCTGCCTCTGATTCCCCGCCTCTGATTCACCGCCTCTGATTCCCGGCCTCTGATTTCCCGCCTCTGATTCCCTGCCACTGATACCCCGCCCCTGATTCCCCACCTCTGATTCCCCATATCTGATTCCCCGCCTCTGTTGCCCCGCATCTGATTCCCCGCCTCTGATTCCCCATATCTCATTCCCCGCCTCTGAATCCGCATCTCTGATTCCCGGACTCTGATTCCCCACCTCTGATTCCCGGCCTCTTATTCCCGGCATCGGATTCCGGCCTCTGATTCCCGGCCTCTGATTCCCTGCTTCTGATTCTGATTCCCTGTCTTTGATTCCCCATCTCTGATTCCGCACATCTGATTCCCTGCCTCTGATTCCCCACCTCTGATTCCCCATATCTGATTCCCCGCCTCTGTTTCCCCGCCTCTGATTCCCCGCCTCTGTTTCCCAATATCTAAGTCCCCGCCTCTGATTCCCCAACTCTGATTCCCCACCTCTGATTCCCCAGCTCTGATTCCCCACCTCTGATTCCCCGCATCTGATTCCCCACCTCTGTTTCCCGCCTCTGATTCCCCGCCTCTGTTTCACCATATCTGATTCCCGGCCTCTGATTCCCCGCCTCTGATTCCCCGCCTCTGATTTCTTGCCTCTGATTCCCCATCTCCGATTCCGCACATCTGATTCCCTGCCTCTGATTCCCCGCCTCTGATTCCCCGCCTCTGATTCCCTGCCTCTGATTCCCAACCTCTGATTCCCCACCTCTGATTCCCCGTGTTTGATTCCCCGCCTCTGTTTCCCCGCCTCTGATTCCCCGCCTCTGTTTCCCAATATCTAAGTCCCCGCCTCTGATTCCCCAACTCTGATTCCCCACCTCTGATTCCCCATATCTGATTCCCCGCCTCTGTTTCCCCGCCTCTGATTCCCCACCTCTGTTTCCCAATATCTAAGTCCCCGCCTCTGATTCCCCAACTCCGATTCCCCACCTCTGATTCCCAAACTCTGATTCCCCACCTCTGATTCCCCATATCTGATTCCCCACCTCTGTTTCCCGCCTCTGATTCCCCGCCTCTGTTTCACCATATCTGATTCCCGGCCTCTGATTCCCCGCCTCTGATTCCCCGCCTCTGATTTCTTGCCTCTGATTCCCCATCTCCGATTCCGCACATCTGATTCCCTGCCTCTGATATCCCGCCTCTGATTCCCCGCCTCTGATTCCCTGCCTCTGATTCCCAACCTCTGATTCCCCACCTCTGATTCCCCGTGTTTGATTCCCCGCCTCTGTTTCCCCGCCTCTGATTCCCCGCCTCTGATTCCCCAACTCTACTTCCCCGCCTCTGATTCCCCAGATCTGATTCCCTGCCTCTGTTTCCCCGCCTCTGATTCCCTGCCTCTGATTCCCCATATCTGATTCCCCGCCTCTGTTTCCCCGCCTCTGATTCCCCGCCTCTGTTTCCCCGCCTCTGATTCCCCGCCCCTGTTTCCCCATATCTGATTCCCCGCCTCTGATACCCCAACTCTGATTCCCCGCCTCTGATTCCCCAGCTCTGATTCCCCGCCTCTGATTCCCCGTGTTTGATTCCCTGCCTCTGATTCCCCGCCTCTGATTCCCCATCTCTGATTCACCGCCTTTGATTCGCCACCTCTGATTCCCCATATCTGATTCCCCACCTCTGTTTCCCCGCCTCTGATTCCCCGCCTCTGATTCTCCATATCTCATTCCCCGCCTCTGAATCCCCATCTCTGATTCACAGACTCTGATTCCCCACCTCTGATTCCCGGCCTCTTATTCCCAGCATCTGATTCCAGGCCTCTGATTCCCTGCCTCTGATTCCCCTCTTCTGATTCTGATTCCCTGCCTCTGATTCCCCATCTCTGATTCCGCACATCTGATTCCCTGCCTCTGATTCCCCACCTCTGATTCCCCATATCTGATTCCCCGCCTCTGTTTCCCCGCCTCTGATTCCCCGCCTCTGTTTCCCCATATCTAATTCCCCACCTCTGATGCACCAACTCTGATTCCACGCCTCTGATTCCCCAGCTCTGATTCCCCGCCTCTGATTCCCCGCATCCGATTCCCCATATCTGATTCCCCGCCTCTGTTTCCCCGCCTCTGATTCCGCGCATCTGTTTCCCCATATCTGATTCCCCGCCTCTGATTCCCAACTATGATTCCCCGCCTCTGATTCTCCAGCTCTGATTCCCTGCTTCTGATTCCCCGCGTTCTATTCCCTGCCTCTGATTCCCCGCCTCTGATTACCCATGTCTGATTCACCGCCTCTGATTCCCCACCTCTGATTCCGCATCTCTGATTCCGCACATCCGATTCCCTGCCTCTGATTCCCCGCCTCTGATTCACTGCCTCTGCTTCCCCAGCTCTGATTCCCCGCCTCTGATTCCCCGCGTCTTATTCCCTGCTTCTGATTCTGATTCCCTGCCTCTGATTCCCCATCTCTGATTCAGCACATCTGATTCCCTGCCTCTGATTCCCCACCTCTGATTCCCCATATCTGATTCCCCGCCTCTGTTTCCCCATATCTAAGTCCCCGCCTCTGATTCCCCAACTCTGATTCCCCACCTCTGATAACCCAGCTCTGATTTCCCGCCTCTGATCCCCTCATCTGATTCCCTGCATCTGATTCCCAGCCTCTGATTCCCTGCCTCTGATTCCCAACCTCTGATTCCCCACCTCTGATTCCCCATATCTGATTCCCCGCCTCTGTTTCCACGCCTCTGATTCCCCGCCTCTGTTTCCCCATATCTGATTCCCCGCCTCTATTTGCCCACCTCTGATTCCCCACCTCTGTTTCCCCATATCTGATTCCCCGCCTCTGAATCCCCAACTCTGATTCCCTGCCTCTAATTCCCCAGCTCTGCTTCCCCGCCTCTGATTCCCCGTGTCTGATTTCCTGCCTCTGATTCCCCACCTCTGATTCCCCATCTCTGATTCCGCACATCCGATTCCCTGCCTCTGATTCCCCGCATCTGATTCACCGCCTCTGATTCCCGGCCTCTGATTTCCCGCCTCTGATTCCCTGCCACTGATACCCCGCCCCTGATTCCCCACCTCTGATTCCCCATATCTGATTCCCCGCCTCTGTTGCCCCGCCTCTGATTCCCCGCCTCTGATTCCCCATATCTCATTCCCCGCCTCTGAATCCGCATCTCTGATTCCCGGACTCTGATTCCCCACCTCTGATTCCCGGCCTCTTATTCCCGGCATCGGATTCCGGCCTCTGATTCCCGGCCTCTGATTCCCTGCTTCTGATTCTGATTCCCTGTCTTTGATTCCCCATCTCTGATTCCGCACATCTGATTCCCTGCCTCTGATTCCCCACCTCTGATTCCCCATATCTGATTCCCCGCCTCTGTTTCCCCGCCTCTGATTCCCCGCCTCTGTTTCCCAATATCTAAGTCCCCGCCTCTGATTCCCCAACTCTGATTCCCCACCTCTGATTCCCCAGCTCTGATTCCCCGCCTCTGATTCCCCGCATCTGATTCCCCACCTCTGTTTCCCGCCTCTGATTCCCCGCCTCTGTTTCACCATATCTGATTCCCGGCCTCTGATTCCCCGCCTCTGATTCCCCGCCTCTGATTTCTTGCCTCTGATTCCCCATCTCCGATTCCGCACATCTGATTCCCTGCCTCTGATTCCCAACCTCTGATTCCCCACCTCTGATTCCCCGTGTTTGATTCCCCGCCTCTGTTTCCCCGCCTCTGATTCCCCGCCTCTGTTTCCCAATATCTAAGTCCCCGCCTCTGATTCCCCAACTCTGATTCCCCACCTCTGATTCCCCATATCTGATTCCCCGCCTCTGTTTCCCCGCCTCTGATTCCCCGCCTCTGTTTCCCAATATCTAAGTCCCCGCCTCTGATTCCCCAACTCTGATTCCCCACCTCTGATTCCCAAACTCTGATTCCCCACCTCTGATTCCCCATATCTGATTCCCCACCTCTGTTTCCCGCCTCTGATTCCCCGCCTCTGTGTCACCATGTCTGATTCCCGGCCTCTGATTCCCCGCCTCTGATTCCCCGCCTCTGATTTCTTGCCTCTGATTCCCCATCTCCGATTCCGCACATCTGATTCCCTGCCTCTGATTCCCCGCCTCTGATTCCCCGCCTCTGATTCCCTGCCTCTGATTCCCGGCCTCTGATTCCCTGCTTCTGATTCTGATTCCCTGCCTTTGATTCCCCATCTCTGATTCCGCACATCTGATTCCCTGCCTCTGATTCCCCACCTCTGATTCCCCATATCTGATTCCCCGCCTCTGTTTCCCCGCCTCTGATTCCCCGCCTCTGTTTCCCAATATCTAAATCCCCCCCTCTGATTCCCCAAATCTGATTCCCCACCTCTGATTCCCCAGCTCTGATTCCCCGCCTCTGATTCCCCGCATCTGATTCCCTGCATCTGATTCCAAGCCTCTGATTCCATGCCTCTGATTCCCAAACTCTGATTCCCCACCTCTGATTCCCCATATCTGATTCCCCGCCTCTGTTTCCCCGCCTCTGATTCCCCGCCTCTGTTTCACCATATCTGATTCCCGGCCTCTGATTCCCCGCCTCTGATTCCCCGCCTCTGATTCCTTGCCTCTGATTCCCCATCTCCGATTCCGCACATCTGATTCCCCGCCTCTGATTCCCCGCCTCTGATTCCCCGCCTCTGATTCCCTGCCTCTGATTCCCAACCTCTGATTCCCCTCCTCTGATTCCCCGTGTTTGATTCCCCGCCTATGTTTCCCCGCCTCTGATTCCCCGCCTCTGATTTCCCAACTCTAATTCCCCGCCTCTGATTCCCCAGCTCTGATTCCCTGCCTCTGATTCCCCGCTTCTGATTCTGATTCCCTGCCTCTGATTCCCCATCTCTGATTCCGCACATCTGATTCCCTGCCTCTGATTCCCCACCTCTGATTCCCCATATCTGATTCCCCGCCTCTGTTTCCCCGCCTCTGATTCCCCTCCTCTGTTTCCCCATATCTAATTCCCCACCTCTGATGCACCAACTCTGATTCCCCGCCTCTGATTCCCCAGCTCTGATTCCCCGCCTCTGATTCCAAGTGTTTGATTCCCTGCCTCTGATTCCCCACCTCTGATTCCCGACCTCTTATTCCCAGCATCTGATTCCGGCCTCTGATTCCCGGCCTCTGATTCCCTGCTTCTGATTCTGATTCCCTGCCTCTGATTCCCCATTTCTGATTCCGCACATCTAATTCCCTGCCTCTGATTCCCCTCCTCTGATTCCCCATATCTGAATCCCCGCCTCTGTTTCCCCGTCTCTGATACCCCGCCTCTGTTTCCCCATATCTAAGTCCCCGCCTCTGATTCCCCAACTTTGATTCCCCACCTCTGATTCCCCAGCTCTGATTCCCCGCCTCTGATTTCTTGCCTCTGATTCCCCATCTCCGATTCCGCACATCTGATTCCCTGCCTCTGATTCCCCGCCTCTGATTCCCCGCCTCTGATTCCCTGCCTCTGATTCCCAACCTCTGATTCCCCACCTCTGATTCCCCGTGTTTGATTCCCCGCCTCTGTTTCCCCGCCTCTGATTCCCCGCCTCTGTTTCCCAATATCTAAGTCCCCGCCTCTGATTCCCCAACTCTGATTCCCCACCTCTGATTCCCCATATCTGATTCCCCGCCTCTGTTTCCCCGCCTCTGATTCCCCACCTCTGTTTCCCAATATCTAAGTCCCCGCCTCTGATTCCCCAACTCCGATTCCCCACCTCTGATTCCCAAACTCTGATTCCCCACCTCTGATTCCCCATATCTGATTCCCCACCTCTGTTTCCCGCCTCTGATTCCCCGCCTCTGTTTCACCATATCTGATTCCCGGCCTCTGATTCCCCGCCTCTGATTCCCCGCCTCTGATTTCTTGCCTCTGATTCCCCATCTCCGATTCCGCACATCTGATTCCCTGCCTCTGATATCCCGCCTCTGATTCCCCGCCTCTGATTCCCTGCCTCTGATTCCCAACCTCTGATTCCCCACCTCTGATTCCCCGTGTTTGATTCCCCGCCTCTGTTTCCCCGCCTCTGATTCCCCGCCTCTGATTCCCCAACTCTACTTCCCCGCCTCTGATTCCCCAGATCTGATTCCCTGCCTCTGTTTCCCCGCCTCTGATTCCCTGCCTCTGATTCCCCATATCTGATTCCCCGCCTCTGTTTCCCCGCCTCTGATTCCCCGCCTCTGTTTCCCCGCCTCTGATTCCCCGCCCCTGTTTCCCCATATCTGATTCCCCGCCTCTGATACCCCAACTCTGATTCCCCGCCTCTGATTCCCCAGCTCTGATTCCCCGCCTCTGATTCCCCGTGTTTGATTCCCTGCCTCTGATTCCCCGCCTCTGATTCCCCATCTCTGATTCACCGCCTTTGATTCGCCACCTCTGATTCCCCATATCTGATTCCCCACCTCTGTTTCCCCGCCTCTGATTCCCCGCCTCTGATTCTCCATATCTCATTCCCCGCCTCTGAATCCCCATCTCTGATTCACAGACTCTGATTCCCCACCTCTGATTCCCGGCCTCTTATTCCCAGCATCTGATTCCAGGCCTCTGATTCCCTGCCTCTGATTCCCCTCTTCTGATTCTGATTCCCTGCCTCTGATTCCCCATCTCTGATTCCGCACATCTGATTCCCTGCCTCTGATTCCCCACCTCTGATTCCCCATATCTGATTCCCCGCCTCTGTTTCCCCGCCTCTGATTCCCCGCCTCTGTTTCCCCATATCTAATTCCCCACCTCTGATGCACCAACTCTGATTCCACGCCTCTGATTCCCCAGCTCTGATTCCCCGCCTCTGATTCCCCGCATCCGATTCCCCATATCTGATTCCCCGCCTCTGTTTCCCCGCCTCTGATTCCGCGCATCTGTTTCCCCATATCTGATTCCCCGCCTCTGATTCCCAACTATGATTCCCCGCCTCTGATTCTCCAGCTCTGATTCCCTGCTTCTGATTCCCCGCGTTCTATTCCCTGCCTCTGATTCCCCGCCTGTGATTTCCCATCTCTGATTCACCACCTATGATTCCCCACCTCTGATTCCCCAGCTCTGATTCCCCGCCTCTGATTTCCCGCATCTCATTCCCTGCATCTGATTCCCAGCCTCTGATTCCCTGCCTCTGATTCCCAACCTCTGATTCCCCACCTCTGATTCCCCATATCTGATTCCCCGCCTCTGTTTCCCCGCCTCTGATTCCCCGCCTCTGTTTCCCCATATCTGATTCCCCGCCTCTATTTGCCCGCCTCTGATTCCCCGCCTCTGTTTCCCCATATCTGATTCCCCGCCTCTGAATCCCCAACTCTGATTCCCTGCCTCTAATTTCCCAGCTCTGATTCCCCGCCTCTGATTCCCCGTGTCTGATTTCCTGCCTCTGATTCCCCGCCTCTGATTACCCATGTCTGATTCACCGCCTCTGATTCCCCACCTCTGATTCCGCATCTCTGATTCCGCACATCCGATTCCCTGCCTCTGATTCCCCGCCTCTGATTCACTGCCTCTGCTTCCCCAGCTCTGATTCCCCGCCTCTGATTCCCCGCGTCTTATTCCCTGCTTCTGATTCTGATTCCCTGCCTCTGATTCCCCATCTCTGATTCAGCACATCTGATTCCCTGCCTCTGATTCCCCACCTCTGATTCCCCATATCTGATTCCCCGCCTCTGTTTCCCCATATCTAAGTCCCCGCCTCTGATTCCCCAACTCTGATTCCCCACCTCTGATAACCCAGCTCTGATTTCCCGCCTCTGATCCCCTCATCTGATTCCCTGCATCTGATTCCCAGCCTCTGATTCCCTGCCTCTGATTCCCAACCTCTGATTCCCCACCTCTGATTCCCCATATCTGATTCCCCGCCTCTGTTTCCACGCCTCTGATTCCCCGCCTCTGTTTCCCCATATCTGATTCCCCGCCTCTATTTGCCCACCTCTGATTCCCCACCTCTGTTTCCCCATATCTGATTCCCCGCCTCTGAATCCCCAACTCTGATTCCCTGCCTCTAATTCCCCAGCTCTGCTTCCCCGCCTCTGATTCCCCGTGTCTGATTTCCTGCCTCTGATTCCCCACCTCTGATTCCCCATCTCTGATTCCGCACATCCGATTCCCTGCCTCTGATTCCCCGCATCTGATTCACCGCCTCTGATTCCCGGCCTCTGATTTCCCGCCTCTGATTCCCTGCCACTGATACCCCGCCCCTGATTCCCCACCTCTGATTCCCCATATCTGATTCCCCGCCTCTGTTGCCCCGCCTCTGATTCCCCGCCTCTGATTCCCCATATCTCATTCCCCGCCTCTGAATCCGCATCTCTGATTCCCGGACTCTGATTCCCCACCTCTGATTCCCGGCCTCTTATTCCCGGCATCGGATTCCGGCCTCTGATTCCCGGCCTCTGATTCCCTGCTTCTGATTCTGATTCCCTGTCTTTGATTCCCCATCTCTGATTCCGCACATCTGATTCCCTGCCTCTGATTCCCCACCTCTGATTCCCCATATCTGATTCCCCGCCTCTGTTTCCCCGCCTCTGATTCCCCGCCTCTGTTTCCCAATATCTAAGTCCCCGCCTCTGATTCCCCAACTCTGATTCCCCACCTCTGATTCCCCAGCTCTGATTCCCCGCCTCTGATTCCCCGCATCTGATTCCCCACCTCTGTTTCCCGCCTCTGATTCCCCGCCTCTGTTTCACCATATCTGATTCCCGGCCTCTGATTCCCCGCCTCTGATTCCCCGCCTCTGATTTCTTGCCTCTGATTCCCCATCTCCGATTCCGCACATCTGATTCCCTGCCTCTGATTCCCAACCTCTGATTCCCCACCTCTGATTCCCCGTGTTTGATTCCCCGCCTCTGTTTCCCCGCCTCTGATTCCCCGCCTCTGTTTCCCAATATCTAAGTCCCCGCCTCTGATTCCCCAACTCTGATTCCCCACCTCTGATTCCCCATATCTGATTCCCCGCCTCTGTTTCCCCGCCTCTGATTCCCCGCCTCTGTTTCCCAATATCTAAGTCCCCGCCTCTGATTCCCCAACTCTGATTCCCCACCTCTGATTCCCAAACTCTGATTCCCCACCTCTGATTCCCCATATCTGATTCCCCACCTCTGTTTCCCGCCTCTGATTCCCCGCCTCTGTGTCACCATGTCTGATTCCCGGCCTCTGATTCCCCGCCTCTGATTCCCCGCCTCTGATTTCTTGCCTCTGATTCCCCATCTCCGATTCCGCACATCTGATTCCCTGCCTCTGATTCCCCGCCTCTGATTCCCCGCCTCTGATTCCCTGCCTCTGATTCCCGGCCTCTGATTCCCTGCTTCTGATTCTGATTCCCTGCCTTTGATTCCCCATCTCTGATTCCGCACATCTGATTCCCTGCCTCTGATTCCCCACCTCTGATTCCCCATATCTGATTCCCCGCCTCTGTTTCCCCGCCTCTGATTCCCCGCCTCTGTTTCCCAATATCTAAATCCCCCCCTCTGATTCCCCAAATCTGATTCCCCACCTCTGATTCCCCAGCTCTGATTCCCCGCCTCTGATTCCCCGCATCTGATTCCCTGCATCTGATTCCAAGCCTCTGATTCCATGCCTCTGATTCCCAAACTCTGATTCCCCACCTCTGATTCCCCATATCTGATTCCCCGCCTCTGTTTCCCCGCCTCTGATTCCCCGCCTCTGTTTCACCATATCTGATTCCCGGCCTCTGATTCCCCGCCTCTGATTCCCCGCCTCTGATTCCTTGCCTCTGATTCCCCATCTCCGATTCCGCACATCTGATTCCCCGCCTCTGATTCCCCGCCTCTGATTCCCCGCCTCTGATTCCCTGCCTCTGATTCCCAACCTCTGATTCCCCTCCTCTGATTCCCCGTGTTTGATTCCCCGCCTATGTTTCCCCGCCTCTGATTCCCCGCCTCTGATTTCCCAACTCTAATTCCCCGCCTCTGATTCCCCAGCTCTGATTCCCTGCCTCTGATTCCCCGCTTCTGATTCTGATTCCCTGCCTCTGATTCCCCATCTCTGATTCCGCACATCTGATTCCCTGCCTCTGATTCCCCACCTCTGATTCCCCATATCTGATTCCCCGCCTCTGTTTCCCCGCCTCTGATTCCCCTCCTCTGTTTCCCCATATCTAATTCCCCACCTCTGATGCACCAACTCTGATTCCCCGCCTCTGATTCCCCAGCTCTGATTCCCCGCCTCTGATTCCAAGTGTTTGATTCCCTGCCTCTGATTCCCCACCTCTGATTCCCGACCTCTTATTCCCAGCATCTGATTCCGGCCTCTGATTCCCGGCCTCTGATTCCCTGCTTCTGATTCTGATTCCCTGCCTCTGATTCCCCATTTCTGATTCCGCACATCTAATTCCCTGCCTCTGATTCCCCTCCTCTGATTCCCCATATCTGAATCCCCGCCTCTGTTTCCCCGTCTCTGATACCCCGCCTCTGTTTCCCCATATCTAAGTCCCCGCCTCTGATTCCCCAACTTTGATTCCCCACCTCTGATACCCCAGCTCTGATTCCCCGCCTCTGATTTCCCGCATCTCATTCCCTGCATCTGATTCCCAGCCTCTGATTCCCTGCCTCTGATTCCCAACCTCTGATTCCCCACCTCTGATTCCCCATATCTGATTCCCCGCCTCTGTTTCCCCGCCTCTGATTCCCCGCCTCTGTTTCCCCATATCTGATTCCCCGCCTCTATTTGCCCGCCTCTGATTCCCCGCCTCTGTTTCCCCATATCTGATTCCCCGCCTCTGAATCCCCAACTCTGATTCCCTGCCTCTAATTTCCCAGCTCTGATTCCCCGCCTCTGATTCCCCGTGTCTGATTTCCTGCCTCTGATTCCCCGCCTCTGATTACCCATGTCTGATTCACCGCCTCTGATTCCCCACCTCTGATTCCCCATCTCTGATTCCGCACATCCGATTCCCTGCCTCTGATTCCCCGCCTCTGATTCACTGCCTCTGCTTCCCCAACTCTGATTCCCCGCCTCTGATTCCCCGCGTCTTATTCCCTGCTTCTGATTCTGATTCCCTGCCTCTGATTCCCCATCTCTGATTCTGCACATCTGATTCCCTGCCTCTGATTCCCCACCTCTGATTCCCCATATCTGATTCCCCGCCTCTGTTTCCCCATATCTAAGTCCCCGCCTCTGATTCCCCAACTCTGATTCCCCACCTCTGATTCCCCAGCTCTGATTTCCCGCCTCTGATCCCCTCATCTGATTCCCTGCATCTGATTCCCAGCCTCTGATTCCCTGCCTCTGATTCCCAACCTCTGATTCCCCACCTCTGATTCCCCATATCTGATTCCCCGCCTCTGTTTCCACGCCTCTGATACCCCGCCTCTGTTTCCCCATATCTGATTCCCCGCCTCTATTTGCCCACCTCTGATTCCCCACCTCTGTTTCCCCATATCTGATTCCCCGCCTCTGAATCCCCAACTCTGATTCCCTGCCTCTAATTCCCCAGCTCTGATTCCCCGCCTCTGATTCCCCGTGTCTGATTTCCTGCCTCTGATTCCCCACCTCTGATTCCCCATCTCTGATTCCGCACATCCGATTCCCTGCCTCTGATTCCCCATCTCTGATTCACCGCCTCTGATTCCCGGCCTCTGATTTCCCGCCTCTGATTCCCTGCCACTGATACCCCGCCCCTGATTCCCCACCTCTGATTCCCCATATCTGATTCCCCGCCTCTGTTGCCCCGCCTCTGATTCCCCGCCTCTGATTCCCCATATCTCATTCCCTGCCTCTGAATCCGCATCTCTGATTCCCGGACTCTGATTCCCCACCTCTGATTCCCGGCCTCTTATTCCCGGCATCGGATTCCGGCCTCTGATTCCCGGCCTCTGATTCCCTGCTTCTGATTCTGATTCCCTGTCTTTGATTCCCCATTTCTGATTCCGCACATCTGATTCCCTGCCTCTGATTCCCCACCTCTGATTCCCCATATCTGATTCCCCGCCTCTGTTTCCCCGCCTCTGATTCCCCGCCTCTGTTTCCCAATATCTAAGTCCCCGCCTCTGATTCCCCAACTCTGATTCCCCACCTCTGATTCCCCAGCTCTGATTCCCCACCTCTGATTCCCCGCATCTGATTCCCCACCTCTGTTTCCCGCCTCTGATTCCCCGCCTCTGTTTCACCATATCTGATTCCCGGCCTCTGATTCCCCGCCTCTGATTCCCCGCCTCTGATTTCTTGCCTCTGATTCCCCATCTCCGATTCCGCACATCTGATTCCCTGCCTCTGATTCCCCGCCTCTGATTCCCCGCCTCTGATTCCCTGCCTCTGATTCCCAACCTCTGATTCCCCACCTCTGATTCCCCGTGTTTGATTCCCCGCCTCTGTTTCCCCGCCTCTGATTCCCCGCCTCTGTTTCCCAATATCTAAGTCCCCGCCTCTGATTCCCCAACTCTGATTCCCCACCTCTGATTCCCCATATCTGATTCCCCGCCTCTGTTTCCCCGCCTCTGATTCCCCACCTCTGTTTCCCAATATCTAAGTCCCCGCCTCTGATTCCCCAACTCTGATTCCCCACCTCTGATTCCCAAACTCTGATTCCCCACCTCTGATTCCCCATATCTGATTCCCCACCTCTGTTTCCCGCCTCTGATTCCCCGCCTCTGTTTCACCATATCTGATTCCCGGCCTCTGATTCCCCGCCTCTGATTCCCCGCCTCTGATTCCCCGCCTCTGATTTCTTGCCTCTGATTCCCCATCTCCGATTCCGCACATCTGATTCCCTGCCTCTGATTCCCCGCCTCTGATTCCCCGCCTCTGATTCCCTGCCTCTGATTCCCAACCTCTGATTCCCCACCTCTGATTCCCCGTGTTTGATTCCCCGCCTCTGTTTCCCCGCCTCTGATTCCCCAACTCTGATTCCCCAACTCTACTTCCCCGCCTCTGATTCCCCAGATCTGATTCCCTGCCTCTGTTTCCCCGCCTCTGATTCCCTGCCTCTGATTCCCCATATCTGATTCCCCGCCTCTGTTTCCCCGCCTCTGATTCCCCGCCTCTGTTTCCCCGCCTCTGATTCCCCGCCCCTGTTTCCCCATATCTGATTCCCCGCCTCTGATACCCCAACTCTGATTCCCCGCCTCTGATTCCCCAGCTCTGATTCCCCGCCTCTGATTCCCCGTGTTTGATTCCCTGCCTCTGATTCCCCGCCTCTGATTCCCCATCTCTGATTCACCGCCTTTGATTCGCCACCTCTGATTCCCCATATCTGATTCCCCACCTCTGTTTCCCCGCCTCTGATTCCCCGCCTCTGATTCTCCATATCTCATTCCCCGCCTCTGAATCCCCATCTCTGATTCACAGACTCTGATTCCCCACCTCTGATTCCCGGCCTCTTATTCCCAGCATCTGATTCCAGGCCTCTGATTCCCTGCCTCTGATTCCCCGCTTCTGATTCTGATTCCCTGCCTCTGATTCCCCATCTCTGATTCCGCACATCTGATTCCCTGCCTCTGATTCCCCACCTCTGATTCCCCATATCTGATTCCCCGCCTCTGTTTCCCCGCCTCTGATTCCCCGCCTCTGTTTCCCCATATCTAATTCCCCACCTCTGATGCACCAACTCTGATTCCACGCCTCTGATTCCCCAGCTCTGATTCCCCGCCTCTGATTCCCCGCATCCGATTCCCCATATCTGATTCCCCGCCTCTGTTTCCCCGCCTCTGATTCCGCGCATCTGTTTCCCCATATCTGATTCCCCGCCTCTGATTCCCAACTATGATTCCCCGCCTCTGATTCTCCAGCTCTGATTCCCTGCTTCTGATTCCCCGCGTTCTATTCCCTGCCTCTGATTCCCCGCCTGTGATTTCCCATCTCTGATTCACCACCTATGATTCCCCATCTCTGATTCCCCATATCTAATTCCCCGCCTCTGTTTGCCCGCCTCTGATTCCCCGCCTCCGTTTCCCCATATCTGATTCCCCGCCTCTGAATCCCCAACTCTGATTCCCTGCCTCTGATTCCCCAGCTCTGATTCCCAGCCTTTGATTCCCCCCGTCTGATTCCCAGCCTCTGAATCCCCGTGTCTGATATCCTGCCTCTGATTCCCCGCCTCTGATTCCCCATCTCAGATTCACCGCCTCTGATTCCCCACCTCTGATTCCCCATCTCTGATTCCGCACATCCGATTCCCTGCCTCTGATTCCCCGACTCTGATTCCCCACCTCTGATTCCCCAGCTCTGATTCCCCGCCTCTGATTCCCCAACTCTGATTCCTCGCCTCTGATAACCCAGCTCTGATTCCCCGCCTCTGATTCCCCGTGTTTGATTCCCTGCCTCTCATTCCCCGCCTCTGATTCCCCATCTCTGATTCACCGCCTTTGATTCGCCACCTCTGATTCCCCATATCTGATTCCTCGCCTCTGTTTCCCCGCCTGTGATTCCCCGCCTCTGATTCCCCATATCTCACTCCCCGCCTCTGATTCCGCATCTCTGATTCCTGGACTCTGATTCCCCACCTCTGATTCCCCGCCTCTGATTCCCTGCCTCTGATTCCCAACCTCTGATTCCCCACCTCTGATTCCCCGTGTTTGATTCCCCGCCTCTGTTTCCCCGCCTCTGATTCCCCGCCTCTGATTTCCCAACTCTAATTCCCCGCCTCTGATTCCCCAGATCTGATTCCCTGCCTCTGTTTCCCCGACTCTGATTCCCTGCCTCTGATTCCCAACCTCTGATTCCACACCTCTGATTCCCCATATCTGATTCCCCGCCTCTGTTTCCCCGCCCCTGTTTCCCCATATCTGATTCCCCGCCTCTGATTCCCCAACTCTGATTCCCCGCCTCTGATTCCCCAGCTCTGATTCCCCGCCTCTGATTCCCCGTGTTTGATTCCCTGCCACTGATTCCCCGCCTCTGATTCCCCATCTCTGATTCCCGGACTCTGATTCCCCACCTCTGATTCCCGACCTCTTATTCCCAGCATCTGATTCCGGCCTCTGATTCCCGGCCTCTGATTCCCTGCTTCTGATTCTGATTCCCTGCCTCTGATTCCCCATCTCTGATTCCCGGACTCTGATTCCCCACCTCTGATTCCCGACCTCTTATTCCCAGCATCTGATTCCGGCCTCTGATTCCCGGCCTCTGATTCCCTGCTTCTGATTCTGATTCCCCACCTCTGATTCCCCATATCTGATTCCCCGCCTCTGTTTCCCCGCCTCTGATTCCCCGCCTCTGTTTCCCCATATCTAATTCCCCACCTCTGATGCACCAACTCTGATTCCACGCCTCTGATTCCCCAGCTCTGATTCCCCGCCTCTGATTCCCCGCATCCGATTCCCCATATCTGATTCCCCGCCTCTGTTTCCCCGCCTCTGATTCCGCGCATCTGTTTCCCCATATCTGATTCCCCGCCTCTGATTCCCAACTATGATTCCCCGCCTCTGATTCCCCAGCTCTGATTCCCTGCTTCTGATTCCCCGCGTTCTATTCCCTGACTCTGATTCCCCGCCTGTGATTTCCCATCTCTGATTCACCACCTATGATTCCCCATCTCTGATTCCCCATATCTAATTCCCCGCCTCTGTTTGCCCGCCTCTGATTCCCCGCCTCCGTTTCCCCATATCTGATTTCCCGCCTCTGAATCCCCAACTCTGATTCCCTGCCTCTGATTCCCCAGCTCTGATTCCCCGCCTTTGATTCCCCCCGTCTGATTCCCAGCCTCTGAATCCCCGTGTCTGATATCCTGCCTCTGATTCCCCGCCTCTGATACCCCATCTCAGATTCACCGCCTCTGATTCCCCACCTCTGATTCCCCATCTCTGATTCCGCACATCCGATTCCCTGCCTCTGATTCCCCGACTCTGATTCCCCACCTCTGATTCCCCAGCTCTGATTCCCCGCCTCTGATTCCCCAACTCTGATTCCTCGCCTCTGATAACCCAGCTCTGATTCCCCGCCTCTGATTCCCCGTGTTTGATTCCCTGCCTCTCATTCCCCGCCTCTGATTCCCTTTCTCTGATTCACCGCCTTTGATTCGCCACCTCTGATTCCCCATATCTGATTCCTCGCCTCTGTTTCCCCGCCTGTGATTCCCCGCCTCTGATTCCCCATATCTCACTCCCCGCCTCTGATTCCCCATCTCTGATTCCTGGACTCTGATTCCCCACCTCTGATTCCCCGCCTCTGATTCCCTGCCTCTGATTCCCAACCTCTGATTCCCCACCTCTGATTCCCCGTGTTTGATTCCCCGCCTCTGTTTCCCCGCCTCTGATTCCCCGCCTCTGATTTCCCAACTCTAATTCCCCGCCTCTGATTCCCCAGATCTGATTCCCTGCCTCTGTTTCCCCGACTCTGATTCCCTGCCTCTGATTCCCAACCTCTGATTCCACACCTCTGATTCCCCATATCTGATTCCCCACCTCTGATTCCCCATATCTGATTCCCCGCCTCTGTTTCCCCGCCTCTGATTCCCCGCCTCTGTTTCCCCATATCTGATTCCCCGCCTCTATTTGCCCGCCTCTGATTCCCCGCCTCTGTTTCCCCATATCTGATTCCCCGCCTCTGAATCCCCAACTCTGATTCCCTGCCTCTAATTTCCCAGCTCTGATTCCCCGCCTCTGATTCCCCGTGTCTGATTTCCTGCCTCTGATTCCCCGCCTCTGATTACCCATGTCTGATTCACCGCCTCTGATTCCCCACCTCTGATTCCCCATCTCTGATTCCACACATCCGATTCCCTGCCTCTGATTCCCCGCCTCTGATTCACTGCCTCTGCTTCCCCAACTCTGATTCCCCGCCTCTGATTCCCCGCGTCTTATTCCCTGCTTCTGATTCTGATTCCCTGCCTCTGATTCCCCATCTCTGATTCCGCACATCTGATTCCCTGCCTCTGATTCCCCACCTCTGATTCCCCATATCTGATTCCCCGCCTCTGTTTCCCCATATCTAAGTCCCCGCCTCTGATTCCCCAACTCTGATTCCCCACCTCTGATTCCCCAGCTCTGATTTCCTGCCTCTGATCCCCTCATCTGATTCCCTGCATCTGATTCCCAGCCTCTGATTCCCTGCCTCTGATTCCCAACCTCTGATTCCCCACCTCTGATTCCCCATATCTGATTCCCCGCCTCTGTTTCCACGCCTCTGATACCCCGCCTCTGTTTCCCCATATCTGATTCCCCGCCTCTATTTGCCCACCTCTGATTCCCCACCTCTGTTTCCCCATATCTGATTCCCCGCCTCTGAATCCCCAACTCTGATTCCCTGCCTCTAATTCCCCAGCTCTGATTCCCCGCCTCTGATTCCCCGTGTCTGATTTCCTGCCTCTGATTCCCCACCTCTGATTCCCCATCTCTGATTCCGCACATCCGATTCCCTGCCTCTGATTCCCCGCCTCTGATTCACCGCCTCTGATTCCCGGCCTCTGATTTCCCGCCTCTGATTCCCTGCCACTGATACCCCGCCCCTGATTCCCCACCTCTGATTCCCCATATCTGATTCCCCGCCTCTGTTGCCCCGCCTCTGATTCCCCGCCTCTGATTCCCCATATCTCATTCCCCGCCTCTGAATCCGCATCTCTGATTCCCGGACTCTGATTCCCCACCTCTGATTCCCGGCCTCTTATTCCCGGCATCGGATTCCGGCCTCTGATTCCCGGCCTCTGATTCCCTGCTTCTGATTCTGATTCCCTGTCTTTGATTCCCCATCTCTGATTCCGCACATCTGATTCCCTGCCTCTGATTCCCCACCTCTGATTCCCCATATCTGATTCCCCGCCTCTGTTTCCCCGCCTCTGATTCCCCGCCTCTGTTTCCCTATATCTAAGTCCCCGCCTCTGATTCCCCAACTCTGATTCCCCACCTCTGATTCCCCAGCTCTGATTCCCCACCTCTGATTCCCCGCATCTGATTCCCCACCTCTGTTTCCCGCCTCTGATTCCCCGCCTCTGTTTCACCATATCTGATTCCCGGCCTCTGATTCCCCGCCTCTGATTCCCCGCCTCTGATTTCTTGCCTCTGATTCCCCATCTCCGATTCCGCACATCTGATTCCCTGCCTCTGATTCCCCGCCTCTGATTCCCCGCCTCTGATTCCCTGCCTCTGATTCCCAACCTCTGATTCCCCACCTCTGATTCCCCGTGTTTGATTCCCCGCCTCTGTTTCCCCGCCTCTGATTCCCCGCCTCTGTTTCCCAATATCTAAGTCCCCGCCTCTGATTCCCCAACTCTGATTCCCCACCTCTGATTCCCCATATCTGATTCCCCGCCTCTGTTTCCCCGCCTCTGATTCCCCACCTCTGTTTCCCAATATCTAAGTCCCCGCCTCTGATTCCCCAACTCCGATTCCTCACCTCTGATTCCCAAACTCTGATTCCCCACCTCTGATTCCCCATATCTGATTCCCCACCTCTGTTTCCCGCCTCTGATTCCCCGCCTCTGTTTCACCATATCTGATTCCCGGCCTCTGATTCCCCGCCTCTGATTCCCCGCCTCTGATTTCTTGCCTCTGATTCCCCATCTCCGATTCCGCACATCTGATTCCCTGCCTCTGATATCCCGCCTCTGATTCCCCGCCTCTGATTCCCTGCCTCTGATTCCCAACCTCTGATTCCCCACCTCTGATTCCCCGTGTTTGATTCCCCGCCTCTGTTTCCCCGCCTCTGATTCCCCGCCTCTGATTCCCCAACTCTACTTCCCCGCCTCTGATTCCCCAGATCTGATTCCCTGCCTCTGTTTCCCCGCCTCTGATTCCCTGCCTCTGATTCCCCATATCTGATTCCCCGCCTCTGTTTCCCCGCCTCTGATTCCCCGCCTCTGTTTCCCCGCCTCTGATTCCCCGCCCCTGTTTCCCCATATCTGATTCCCCGCCTCTGATACCCCAACTCTGATTCCCCGCCTCTGATTCCCCAGCTCTGATTCCCCGCCTCTGATTCCCCGTGTTTGATTCCCTGCCTCTGATTCCCCGCCTCTGATTCCCCATCTCTGATTCACCGCCTTTGATTCGCCACCTCTGATTCCCCATATCTGATTCCCCACCTCTGTTTCCCCGCCTCTGATTCCCCGCCTCTGATTCTCCATATCTCATTCCCCGCCTCTGAATCCCCATCTCTGATTCACAGACTCTGATTCCCCACCTCTGATTCCCGGCCTCTTATTCCCAGCATCTGATTCCAGGCCTCTGATTCCCTGCCTCTGATTCCCCTCTTCTGATTCTGATTCCCTGCCTCTGATTCCCCATCTCTTATTCCGCACATCTGATTCCCTGCCTCTGATTCCCCACCTCTGATTCCCCATATCTGATTCCCCGCCTCTGTTTCCCCGCCTCTGATTCCCCGCCTTTGTTTCCCCATATCTAATTCCCCACCTCTGATGCACCAACTCTGATTCCACGCCTCTGATTCCCCAGCTCTGATTCCCCGCCTCTGATTCCCCGCATCCGATTCCCCATATCTGATTCCCCGCCTCTGTTTCCCCGCCTCTGATTCCGCGCATCTGTTTCCCCATATCTGATTCCCCGCCTCTGATTCCCAACTATGATTCCCCGCCTCTGATTCTCCAGCTCTGATTCCCTGCTTCTGATTCCCCGCGTTCTATTCCCTGCCTCTGATTCCCCGCCTGTGATTTCCCATCTCTGATTCACCACCTATGATTCCCCATCTCTGATTCCCCATATCTAATTCCCCGCCTCTGTTTGCCCGCCTCTGATTCCCCGCCTCCGTTTCCCCATATCTGATTCCCCGCCTCTGAATCCCCAACTCTGATTCCCTGCCTCTGATTCCCCAGCTCTGATTCCCCGCCTTTGATTCCCCCCGTCTGATTCCCAGCCTCTGAATCCCCGTGTCTGATATCCTGCCTCTGATTCCCCGCCTCTGATTCCCCATCTCAGATTCACCGCCTCTGATTCCCCACCTCTGATTCCCCATCTCTGATTCCGCACATCCGATTCCCTGCCTCTGATTCCCCGACTCTGATTCGCCACCTCTGATTCCCCAGCTCTGATTCCCCGCCTCTGATTACCCAACTCTGATTCCTCGCCTCTGATAACCCAGCTCTGATTCCCCGCCTCTGATTCCCCGTGTTTGATTCCCTGCCTCTCATTCCCCGCCTCTGATTCCCCATCTCTGATTCACCGCCTTTGATTCGCCACCTCTGATTCCCCATATCTGATTCCTCGCCTCTGTTTCCCCGCCTGTGATTCCCCGCCTCTGATTCCCCATATCTCACTCCCCGCCTCTGATTCCCCATCTCTGATTCCTGGACTCTGATTCCCCACCTCTGATTCCCCGCCTCTGATTCCCTGCCTCTGATTCCCAACCTCTGATTCCCCACCTCTGATTCCCCGTGTTTGATTCCCCGCCTCTGTTTCCCCGCCTCTGATTCCCCGCCTCTGATTTCCCAACTCTAATTCCCCGCCTCTGATTCCCCAGATCTGATTCCCTGCCTCTGTTTCCCCGACTCTGATTCCCTGCCTCTGATTCCCAACCTCTGATTCCACACCTCTGATTCCCCATATCTGATTCCCCGCCTCTGTTTCCCCGCCTCTGTTTCCCCGCCCCTGTTTCCCCATATCTGATTCCCCGCCTCTGATTCCCCAACTCTGATTCCCCGCCTCTGATTCCCCAGCTCTGATTCCCCGCCTCTGATTCCCCGTGTTTGATTCCCTGCCACTGATTCCCCGCCTCTGATTCCCCATCTCTGATTCCCGGACTCTGATTCCCCACCTCTGATTCCCGACCTCTTATTCCCAGCATCTGATTCCGGCCTCTGATTCCCGGCCTCTGATTCCCTGCTTCTGATTCTGATTCCCTGCCTCTGATTCCCCATCTCTGATTCCCGGACTCTGATTCCCCACCTCTGATTCCCGACCTCTTATTCCCAGCATCTGATTCCGGCCTCTGATTCCCGGCCTCTGATTCCCTGCTTCTGATTCTGATTCCCCACCTCTGATTCCCCATATCTGATTCCCCGCCTCTGTTTCCCCGCCTCTGATTCCCCGCCTCTGTTTCCCCATATCTAATTCCCCACCTCTGATGCACCAACTCTGATTCCACGCCTCTGATTCCCCAGCTCTGATTCCCCGCCTCTGATTCCCCGCATCCGATTCCCCATATCTGATTCCCCGCCTCTGTTTCCCCGCCTCTGATTCCGCGCATCAGTTTCCCAATATCTGATTCCCCGCCTCTGATTCCCAACTATGATTCCCCGCCTCTGATTCCCCAGCTCTGATTCCCTGCTTCTGATTCCCCGCGTTCTATTCCCTGACTCTGATTCCCCGCCTGTGATTTCCCATCTCTGATTCACCACCTATGATTCCCCATCTCTGATTCCCCATATCTAATTCCCCGCCTCTGTTTGCCCGCCTCTGATTCCCCGCCTCCGTTTCCCCATATCTGATTCCCCGCCTCTGAATCCCCAACTCTGATTCCCTGCCTCTGATTCCCCAGCTCTGATTCCCCGCCTTTGATTCCCCCCGTCTGATTCCCAGCCTCTGAATCCCCGTGTCTGATATCCTGCCTCTGATTCCCCGCCTCTGATTCCCCATCTCAGATTCACCGCCTCTGATTCCCCACCTCTGATTCCCCATCTCTGATTCCGCACATCCGATTCCCTGCCTCTGATTCCCCGACTCTGATTCCCCACCTCTGATTCCCCAGCTCTGATTCCCCGCCTCTGATTCCCCAACTCTGATTCCTCGCCTCTGATAACCCAGCTCTGATTCCCCGCCTCTGATTCCCCGTGTTTGATTCCCTGCCTCTCATTCCCCGCCTCTGATTCCCTTTCTCTGATTCACCGCCTTTGATTCGCCACCTCTGATTCCCCATATCTGATTCCTCGCCTCTGTTTCACCGCCTGTGATTCCCCGCCTCTGATTCCCCATATCTCACTCCCCGCCTCTGATTCCCCATCTCTGATTCCTGGACTCTGATTCCCCACCTCTGATTCCCCGCCTCTGATTCCCTGCCTCTGATTCCCAACCTCTGATTCCCCACCTCTGATTCCCCGTGTTTGATTCCCCGCCTCTGTTTCCCCGCCTCTGATTCCCCGCCTCTGATTTCCCAACTCTAATTCCCCACCTCTGATTCCCCATATCTGATTCCCCGCCTCTGTTTCCCCATATCTAAGTCCCCGCCTCTGATTCCCCAACTCTGATTCCCCACCTCTGATTCCCCAGCTCTGATTTCCTGCCTCTGATCCCCTCATCTGATTCCCTGCATCTGATTCCCAGCCTCTGATTCCCTGCCTCTGATTCCCAACCTCTGATTCCCCACCTCTGATTCCCCATATCTGATTCCCCGCCTCTGTTTCCACGCCTCTGATACCCCGCCTCTGTTTCCCCATATCTGATTCCCCGCCTCTATTTGCCCACCTCTGATTCCCCACCTCTGTTTCCCCATATCTGATTCCCCGCCTCTGAATCCCCAACTCTGATTCCCTGCCTCTAATTCCCCAGCTCTGATTCCCCGCCTCTGATTCCCCGTGTCTGATTTCCTGCCTCTGATTCCCCACCTCTGATTCCCCATCTCTGATTCCGCACATCCGATTCCCTGCCTCTGATTCCCCGACTCTGATTCCCCACCTCTGATTCCCCAGCTCTGATTCCCCGCCTCTGATTCCCCAACTCTGATTCCTCGCCTCTGATAACCCAGCTCTGATTCCCCGCCTCTGATTCCCCGTGTTTGATTCCCTGCCTCTCATTCCCCGCCTCTGATTCCCCATCTCTGATTCACCGCCTTTGATTCGCCACCTCTGATTCCCCATATCTGATTCCTCGCCTCTGTTTCCCCGCCTGTGATTCCCCGCCTCTGATTCCCCATATCTCACTCCCCGCCTCTGATTCCGCATCTCTGATTCCTGGACTCTGATTCCCCACCTCTGATTCCCCGCCTCTGATTCCCTGCCTCTGATTCCCAACCTCTGATTCCCCACCTCTGATTCCCCGTGTTTGATTCCCCGCCTCTGTTTCCCCGCCTCTGATTCCCCGCCTCTGATTTCCCAACTCTAATTCCCCGCCTCTGATTCCCCAGATCTGATTCCCTGCCTCTGTTTCCCCGACTCTGATTCCCTGCCTCTGATTCCCAACCTCTGATTCCACACCTCTGATTCCCCATATCTGATTCCCCGCCTCTGTTTCCCCGCCCCTGTTTCCCCATATCTGATTCCCCGCCTCTGATTCCCCAACTCTGATTCCCCGCCTCTGATTCCCCAGCTCTGATTCCCCGCCTCTGATTCCCCGTGTTTGATTCCCTGCCACTGATTCCCCGCCTCTGATTCCCCATCTCTGATTCCCGGACTCTGATTCCCCACCTCTGATTCCCGACCTCTTATTCCCAGCATCTGATTCCGGCCTCTGATTCCCGGCCTCTGATTCCCTGCTTCTGATTCTGATTCCCTGCCTCTGATTCCCCATCTCTGATTCCCGGACTCTGATTCCCCACCTCTGATTCCCGACCTCTTATTCCCAGCATCTGATTCCGGCCTCTGATTCCCGGCCTCTGATTCCCTGCTTCTGATTCTGATTCCCCACCTCTGATTCCCCATATCTGATTCCCCGCCTCTGTTTCCCCGCCTCTGATTCCCCGCCTCTGTTTCCCCATATCTAATTCCCCACCTCTGATGCACCAACTCTGATTCCACGCCTCTGATTCCCCAGCTCTGATTCCCCGCCTCTGATTCCCCGCATCCGATTCCCCATATCTGATTCCCCGCCTCTGTTTCCCCGCCTCTGATTCCGCGCATCTGTTTCCCCATATCTGATTCCCCGCCTCTGATTCCCAACTATGATTCCCCGCCTCTGATTCCCCAGCTCTGATTCCCTGCTTCTGATTCCCCGCGTTCTATTCCCTGACTCTGATTCCCCGCCTGTGATTTCCCATCTCTGATTCACCACCTATGATTCCCCATCTCTGATTCCCCATATCTAATTCCCCGCCTCTGTTTGCCCGCCTCTGATTCCCCGCCTCCGTTTCCCCATATCTGATTTCCCGCCTCTGAATCCCCAACTCTGATTCCCTGCCTCTGATTCCCCAGCTCTGATTCCCCGCCTTTGATTCCCCCCGTCTGATTCCCAGCCTCTGAATCCCCGTGTCTGATATCCTGCCTCTGATTCCCCGCCTCTGATACCCCATCTCAGATTCACCGCCTCTGATTCCCCACCTCTGATTCCCCATCTCTGATTCCGCACATCCGATTCCCTGCCTCTGATTCCCCGACTCTGATTCCCCACCTCTGATTCCCCAGCTCTGATTCCCCGCCTCTGATTCCCCAACTCTGATTCCTCGCCTCTGATAACCCAGCTCTGATTCCCCGCCTCTGATTCCCCGTGTTTGATTCCCTGCCTCTCATTCCCCGCCTCTGATTCCCTTTCTCTGATTCACCGCCTTTGATTCGCCACCTCTGATTCCCCATATCTGATTCCTCGCCTCTGTTTCCCCGCCTGTGATTCCCCGCCTCTGATTCCCCATATCTCACTCCCCGCCTCTGATTCCCCATCTCTGATTCCTGGACTCTGATTCCCCACCTCTGATTCCCCGCCTCTGATTCCCTGCCTCTGATTCCCAACCTCTGATTCCCCACCTCTGATTCCCCGTGTTTGATTCCCCGCCTCTGTTTCCCCGCCTCTGATTCCCCGCCTCTGATTTCCCAACTCTAATTCCCCGCCTCTGATTCCCCAGATCTGATTCCCTGCCTCTGTTTCCCCGACTCTGATTCCCTGCCTCTGATTCCCAACCTCTGATTCCACACCTCTGATTCCCCATATCTGATTCCCCACCTCTGATTCCCCATATCTGATTCCCCGCCTCTGTTTCCCCGCCTCTGATTCCCCGCCTCTGTTTCCCCATATCTGATTCCCCGCCTCTATTTGCCCGCCTCTGATTCCCCGCCTCTGTTTCCCCATATCTGATTCCCCGCCTCTGAATCCCCAACTCTGATTCCCTGCCTCTAATTTCCCAGCTCTGATTCCCCGCCTCTGATTCCCCGTGTCTGATTTCCTGCCTCTGATTCCCCGCCTCTGATTACCCATGTCTGATTCACCGCCTCTGATTCCCCACCTCTGATTCCCCATCTCTGATTCCACACATCCGATTCCCTGCCTCTGATTCCCCGCCTCTGATTCACTGCCTCTGCTTCCCCAACTCTGATTCCCCGCCTCTGATTCCCCGCGTCTTATTCCCTGCTTCTGATTCTGATTCCCTGCCTCTGATTCCCCATCTCTGATTCCGCACATCTGATTCCCTGCCTCTGATTCCCCACCTCTGATTCCCCATATCTGATTCCCCGCCTCTGTTTCCCCATATCTAAGTCCCCGCCTCTGATTCCCCAACTCTGATTCCCCACCTCTGATTCCCCAGCTCTGATTTCCTGCCTCTGATCCCCTCATCTGATTCCCTGCATCTGATTCCCAGCCTCTGATTCCCTGCCTCTGATTCCCAACCTCTGATTCCCCACCTCTGATTCCCCATATCTGATTCCCCGCCTCTGTTTCCACGCCTCTGATACCCCGCCTCTGTTTCCCCATATCTGATTCCCCGCCTCTATTTGCCCACCTCTGATTCCCCACCTCTGTTTCCCCATATCTGATTCCCCGCCTCTGAATCCCCAACTCTGATTCCCTGCCTCTAATTCCCCAGCTCTGATTCCCCGCCTCTGATTCCCCGTGTCTGATTTCCTGCCTCTGATTCCCCACCTCTGATTCCCCATCTCTGATTCCGCACATCCGATTCCCTGCCTCTGATTCCCCGCCTCTGATTCACCGCCTCTGATTCCCGGCCTCTGATTTCCCGCCTCTGATTCCCTGCCACTGATACCCCGCCCCTGATTCCCCACCTCTGATTCCCCATATCTGATTCCCCGCCTCTGTTGCCCCGCCTCTGATTCCCCGCCTCTGATTCCCCATATCTCATTCCCCGCCTCTGAATCCGCATCTCTGATTCCCGGACTCTGATTCCCCACCTCTGATTCCCGGCCTCTTATTCCCGGCATCGGATTCCGGCCTCTGATTCCCGGCCTCTGATTCCCTGCTTCTGATTCTGATTCCCTGTCTTTGATTCCCCATCTCTGATTCCGCACATCTGATTCCCTGCCTCTGATTCCCCACCTCTGATTCCCCATATCTGATTCCCCGCCTCTGTTTCCCCGCCTCTGATTCCCCGCCTCTGTTTCCCAATATCTAAGTCCCCGCCTCTGATTCCCCAACTCTGATTCCCCACCTCTGATTCCCCAGCTCTGATTCCCCACCTCTGATTCCCCGCATCTGATTCCCCACCTCTGTTTCCCGCCTCTGATTCCCCGCCTCTGTTTCACCATATCTGATTCCCGGCCTCTGATTCCCCGCCTCTGATTCCCCGCCTCTGATTTCTTGCCTCTGATTCCCCATCTCCGATTCCGCACATCTGATTCCCTGCCTCTGATTCCCCGCCTCTGATTCCCCGCCTCTGATTCCCTGCCTCTGATTCCCAACCTCTGATTCCCCACCTCTGATTCCCCGTGTTTGATTCCCCGCCTCTGTTTCCCCGCCTCTGATTCCCCGCCTCTGTTTCCCAATATCTAAGTCCCCGCCTCTGATTCCCCAACTCTGATTCCCCACCTCTGATTCCCCATATCTGATTCCCCGCCTCTGTTTCCCCGCCTCTGATTCCCCACCTCTGTTTCCCAATATCTAAGTCCCCGCCTCTGATTCCCCAACTCCGATTCCTCACCTCTGATTCCCAAACTCTGATTCCCCACCTCTGATTCCCCATATCTGATTCCCCACCTCTGTTTCCCGCCTCTGATTCCCCGCCTCTGTTTCACCATATCTGATTCCCGGCCTCTGATTCCCCGCCTCTGATTCCCCGCCTCTGATTTCTTGCCTCTGATTCCCCATCTCCGATTCCGCACATCTGATTCCCTGCCTCTGATATCCCGCCTCTGATTCCCCGCCTCTGATTCCCTGCCTCTGATTCCCAACCTCTGATTCCCCACCTCTGATTCCCCGTGTTTGATTCCCCGCCTCTGTTTCCCCGCCTCTGATTCCCCGCCTCTGATTCCCCAACTCTACTTCCCCGCCTCTGATTCCCCAGATCTGATTCCCTGCCTCTGTTTCCCCGCCTCTGATTCCCTGCCTCTGATTCCCCATATCTGATTCCCCGCCTCTGTTTCCCCGCCTCTGATTCCCCGCCTCTGTTTCCCCGCCTCTGATTCCCCGCCCCTGTTTCCCCATATCTGATTCCCCGCCTCTGATACCCCAACTCTGATTCCCCGCCTCTGATTCCCCAGCTCTGATTCCCCGCCTCTGATTCCCCGTGTTTGATTCCCTGCCTCTGATTCCCCGCCTCTGATTCCCCATCTCTGATTCACCGCCTTTGATTCGCCACCTCTGATTCCCCATATCTGATTCCCCACCTCTGTTTCCCCGCCTCTGATTCCCCGCCTCTGATTCTCCATATCTCATTCCCCGCCTCTGAATCCCCATCTCTGATTCACAGACTCTGATTCCCCACCTCTGATTCCCGGCCTCTTATTCCCAGCATCTGATTCCAGGCCTCTGATTCCCTGCCTCTGATTCCCCTCTTCTGATTCTGATTCCCTGCCTCTGATTCCCCATCTCTTATTCCGCACATCTGATTCCCTGCCTCTGATTCCCCACCTCTGATTCCCCATATCTGATTCCCCGCCTCTGTTTCCCCGCCTCTGATTCCCCGCCTCTGTTTCCCCATATCTAATTCCCCACCTCTGATGCACCAACTCTGATTCCACGCCTCTGATTCCCCAGCTCTGATTCCCCGCCTCTGATTCCCCGCATCCGATTCCCCATATCTGATTCCCCGCCTCTGTTTCCCCGCCTCTGATTCCGCGCATCTGTTTCCCCATATCTGATTCCCCGCCTCTGATTCCCAACTATGATTCCCCGCCTCTGATTCTCCAGCTCTGATTCCCTGCTTCTGATTCCCCGCGTTCTATTCCCTGCCTCTGATTCCCCGCCTGTGATTTCCCATCTCTGATTCACCACCTATGATTCCCCATCTCTGATTCCCCATATCTAATTCCCCGCCTCTGTTTGCCCGCCTCTGATTCCCCGCCTCCGTTTCCCCATATCTGATTCCCCGCCTCTGAATCCCCAACTCTGATTCCCTGCCTCTGATTCCCCAGCTCTGATTCCCCGCCTTTGATTCCCCCCGTCTGATTCCCAGCCTCTGAATCCCCGTGTCTGATATCCTGCCTCTGATTCCCCGCCTCTGATTCCCCATCTCAGATTCACCGCCTCTGATTCCCCACCTCTGATTCCCCATCTCTGATTCCGCACATCCGATTCCCTGCCTCTGATTCCCCGACTCTGATTCCCCACCTCTGATTCCCCAGCTCTGATTCCCCGCCTCTGATTACCCAACTCTGATTCCTCGCCTCTGATAACCCAGCTCTGATTCCCCGCCTCTGATTCCCCGTGTTTGATTCCCTGCCTCTCATTCCCCGCCTCTGATTCCCCATCTCTGATTCACCGCCTTTGATTCGCCACCTCTGATTCCCCATATCTGATTCCTCGCCTCTGTTTCCCCGCCTGTGATTCCCCGCCTCTGATTCCCCATATCTCACTCCCCGCCTCTGATTCCCCATCTCTGATTCCTGGACTCTGATTCCCCACCTCTGATTCCCCGCCTCTGATTCCCTGCCTCTGATTCCCAACCTCTGATTCCCCACCTCTGATTCCCCGTGTTTGATTCCCCGCCTCTGTTTCCCCGCCTCTGATTCCCCGCCTCTGATTTCCCAACTCTAATTCCCCGCCTCTGATTCCCCAGATCTGATTCCCTGCCTCTGTTTCCCCGACTCTGATTCCCTGCCTCTGATTCCCAACCTCTGATTCCACACCTCTGATTCCCCATATCTGATTCCCCGCCTCTGTTTCCCCGCCTCTGTTTCCCCGCCCCTGTTTCCCCATATCTGATTCCCCGCCTCTGATTCCCCAACTCTGATTCCCCGCCTCTGATTCCCCAGCTCTGATTCCCCGCCTCTGATTCCCCGTGTTTGATTCCCTGCCACTGATTCCCCGCCTCTGATTCCCCATCTCTGATTCCCGGACTCTGATTCCCCACCTCTGATTCCCGACCTCTTATTCCCAGCATCTGATTCCGGCCTCTGATTCCCGGCCTCTGATTCCCTGCTTCTGATTCTGATTCCCTGCCTCTGATTCCCCATCTCTGATTCCCGGACTCTGATTCCCCACCTCTGATTCCCGACCTCTTATTCCCAGCATCTGATTCCGGCCTCTGATTCCCGGCCTCTGATTCCCTGCTTCTGATTCTGATTCCCCACCTCTGATTCCCCATATCTGATTCCCCGCCTCTGTTTCCCCGCCTCTGATTCCCCGCCTCTGTTTCCCCATATCTAATTCCCCACCTCTGATGCACCAACTCTGATTCCACGCCTCTGATTCCCCAGCTCTGATTCCCCGCCTCTGATTCCCCGCATCCGATTCCCCATATCTGATTCCCCGCCTCTGTTTCCCCGCCTCTGATTCCGCGCATCAGTTTCCCAATATCTGATTCCCCGCCTCTGATTCCCAACTATGATTCCCCGCCTCTGATTCCCCAGCTCTGATTCCCTGCTTCTGATTCCCCGCGTTCTATTCCCTGACTCTGATTCCCCGCCTGTGATTTCCCATCTCTGATTCACCACCTATGATTCCCCATCTCTGATTCCCCATATCTAATTCCCCGCCTCTGTTTGCCCGCCTCTGATTCCCCGCCTCCGTTTCCCCATATCTGATTCCCCGCCTCTGAATCCCCAACTCTGATTCCCTGCCTCTGATTCCCCAGCTCTGATTCCCCGCCTTTGATTCCCCCCGTCTGATTCCCAGCCTCTGAATCCCCGTGTCTGATATCCTGCCTCTGATTCCCCGCCTCTGATTCCCCATCTCAGATTCACCGCCTCTGATTCCCCACCTCTGATTCCCCATCTCTGATTCCGCACATCCGATTCCCTGCCTCTGATTCCCCGACTCTGATTCCCCACCTCTGATTCCCCAGCTCTGATTCCCCGCCTCTGATTCCCCAACTCTGATTCCTCGCCTCTGATAACCCAGCTCTGATTCCCCGCCTCTGATTCCCCGTGTTTGATTCCCTGCCTCTCATTCCCCGCCTCTGATTCCCTTTCTCTGATTCACCGCCTTTGATTCGCCACCTCTGATTCCCCATATCTGATTCCTCGCCTCTGTTTCACCGCCTGTGATTCCCCGCCTCTGATTCCCCATATCTCACTCCCCGCCTCTGATTCCCCATCTCTGATTCCTGGACTCTGATTCCCCACCTCTGATTCCCCGCCTCTGATTCCCTGCCTCTGATTCCCAACCTCTGATTCCCCACCTCTGATTCCCCGTGTTTGATTCCCCGCCTCTGTTTCCCCGCCTCTGATTCCCCGCCTCTGATTTCCCAACTCTAATTCCCCACCTCTGATTCCCCATATCTGATTCCCCGCCTCTGTTTCCCCATATCTAAGTCCCCGCCTCTGATTCCCCAACTCTGATTCCCCACCTCTGATTCCCCAGCTCTGATTTCCTGCCTCTGATCCCCTCATCTGATTCCCTGCATCTGATTCCCAGCCTCTGATTCCCTGCCTCTGATTCCCAACCTCTGATTCCCCACCTCTGATTCCCCATATCTGATTCCCCGCCTCTGTTTCCACGCCTCTGATACCCCGCCTCTGTTTCCCCATATCTGATTCCCCGCCTCTATTTGCCCACCTCTGATTCCCCACCTCTGTTTCCCCATATCTGATTCCCCGCCTCTGAATCCCCAACTCTGATTCCCTGCCTCTAATTCCCCAGCTCTGATTCCCCGCCTCTGATTCCCCGTGTCTGATTTCCTGCCTCTGATTCCCCACCTCTGATTCCCCATCTCTGATTCCGCACATCCGATTCCCTGCCTCTGATTCCCCGCCTCTGATTCACCGCCTCTGATTCCCGGCCTCTGATTTCCCGCCTCTGATTCCCTGCCACTGATACCCCGCCCCTGATTCCCCACCTCTGATTCCCCATATCTGATTCCCCGCCTCTGTTGCCCCGCCTCTGATTCCCCGCCTCTGATTCCCCATATCTCATTCCCCGCCTCTGAATCCGCATCTCTGATTCCCGGACTCTGATTCCCCACCTCTGATTCCCGGCCTCTTATTCCCGGCATCGGATTCCGGCCTCTGATTCCCGGCCTCTGATTCCCTGCTTCTGATTCTGATTCCCTGTCTTTGATTCCCCATCTCTGATTCCGCACATCTGATTCCCTGCCTCTGATTCCCCACCTCTGATTCCCCATATCTGATTCCCCGCCTCTGTTTCCCCGCCTCTGATTCCCCGCCTCTGTTTCCCAATATCTAAGTCCCCGCCTCTGATTCCCCAACTCTGATTCCCCACCTCTGATTCCCCAGCTCTGATTCCCCACCTCTGATTCCCCGCATCTGATTCCCCACCTCTGTTTCCCGCCTCTGATTCCCCGCCTCTGTTTCACCATATCTGATTCCCGGCCTCTGATTCCCCGCCTCTGATTCCCCGCCTCTGATTTCTTGCCTCTGATTCCCCATCTCCGATTCCGCACATCTGATTCCCTGCCTCTGATTCCCCGCCTCTGATTCCCCGCCTCTGATTCCCTGCCTCTGATTCCCAACCTCTGATTCCCCACCTCTGATTCCCCGTGTTTGATTCCCCGCCTCTGTTTCCCCGCCTCTGATTCCCCGCCTCTGTTTCCCAATATCTAAGTCCCCGCCTCTGATTCCCCAACTCTGATTCCCCACCTCTGATTCCCCATATCTGATTCCCCGCCTCTGTTTCCCCGCCTCTGATTCCCCACCTCTGTTTCCCAATATCTAAGTCCCCGCCTCTGATTCCCCAACTCCGATTCCCCACCTCTGATTCCCAAACTCTGATTCCCCACCTCTGATTCCCCATATCTGATTCCCCACCTCTGTTTCCCGCCTCTGATTCCCCGCCTCTGTTTCACCATATCTGATTCCCGGCCTCTGATTCCCCGCCTCTGATTCCCCGCCTCTGATTTCTTGCCTCTGATTCCCCATCTCCGATTCCGCACATCTGATTCCCTGCCTCTGATATCCCGCCTCTGATTCCCCGCCTCTGATTCCCTGCCTCTGATTCCCAACCTCTGATTCCCCACCTCTGATTCCCCGTGTTTGATTCCCCGCCTCTGTTTCCCCGCCTCTGATTCCCCGCCTCTGATTCCCCAACTCTACTTCCCCGCCTCTGATTCCCCAGATCTGATTCCCTGCCTCTGTTTCCCCGCCTCTGATTCCCTGCCTCTGATTCCCCATATCTGATTCCCCGCCTCTGTTTCCCCGCCTCTGATTCCCCGCCTCTGTTTCCCCGCCTCTGATTCCCCGCCCCTGTTTCCCCATATCTGATTCCCCGCCTCTGATACCCCAACTCTGATTCCCCGCCTCTGATTCCCCAGCTCTGATTCCCCGCCTCTGATTCCCCGTGTTTGATTCCCTGCCTCTGATTCCCCGCCTCTGATTCCCCATCTCTGATTCACCGCCTTTGATTCGCCACCTCTGATTCCCCATATCTGATTCCCCACCTCTGTTTCCCCGCCTCTGATTCCCCGCCTCTGATTCTCCATATCTCATTCCCCGCCTCTGAATCCCCATCTCTGATTCACAGACTCTGATTCCCCACCTCTGATTCCCGGCCTCTTATTCCCAGCATCTGATTCCAGGCCTCTGATTCCCTGCCTCTGATTCCCCTCTTCTGATTCTGATTCCCTGCCTCTGATTCCCCATCTCTGATTCCGCACATCTGATTCCCTGCCTCTGATTCCCCACCTCTGATTCCCCATATCTGATTCCCCGCCTCTGTTTCCCCGCCTCTGATTCCCCGCCTCTGTTTCCCCATATCTAATTCCCCACCTCTGATGCACCAACTCTGATTCCACGCCTCTGATTCCCCAGTTCTGATTCCCCGCCTCTGATTCCCCGCATCCGATTCCCCATATCTGATTCCCCGCCTCTGTTTCCCCGCCTCTGATTCCGCGCATCTGTTTCCCCATATCTGATTCCCCGCCTCTGATTCCCAACTATGATTCCCCGCCTCTGATTCTCCAGCTCTGATTCCCTGCTTCTGATTCCCCGCGTTCTATTCCCTGCCTCTGATTCCCCGCCTGTGATTTCCCATCTCTGATTCACCACCTATGATTCCCCATCTCTGATTCCCCATATCTAATTCCCCGCCTCTGTTTGCCCGCCTCTGATTCCCCGCCTCCGTTTCCCCATATCTGATTCCCCGCCTCTGAATCCCCAACTCTGATTCCCTGCCTCTGATTCCCCAGCTCTGATTCCCCGCCTTTGATTCCCCCCGTCTGATTCCCAGCCTCTGAATCCCCGTGTCTGATATCCTGCCTCTGATTCCCCGCCTCTGATTCCCCATCTCAGATTCACCGCCTCTGATTCCCCACCTCTGATTCCCCATCTCTGATTCCGCACATCCGATTCCCTGCCTCTGATTCCCCGACTCTGATTCCCCACCTCTGATTCCCCAGCTCTGATTCCCCGCCTCTGATTACCCAACTCTGATTCCTCGCCTCTGATAACCCAGCTCTGATTCCCCGCCTCTGATTCCCCGTGTTTGATTCCCTGCCTCTCATTCCCCGCCTCTGATTCCCCATCTCTGATTCACCGCCTTTGATTCGCCACCTCTGATTCCCCATATCTGATTCCTCGCCTCTGTTTCCCCGCCTGTGATTCCCCGCCTCTGATTCCCCATATCTCACTCCCCGCCTCTGATTCCCCATCTCTGATTCCTGGACTCTGATTCCCCACCTCTGATTCCCCGCCTCTGATTCCCTGCCTCTGATTCCCAACCTCTGATTCCCCACCTCTGATTCCCCGTGTTTGATTCCCCGCCTCTGTTTCCCCGCCTCTGATTCCCCGCCTCTGATTTCCCAACTCTAATTCCCCGCCTCTGATTCCCCAGATCTGATTCCCTGCCTCTGTTTCCCCGACTCTGATTCCCTGCCTCTGATTCCCAACCTCTGATTCCACACCTCTGATTCCCCATATCTGATTCCCCGCCTCTGTTTCCCCGCCTCTGTTTCCCCGCCCCTGTTTCCCCATATCTGATTCCCCGCCTCTGATTCCCCAACTCTGATTCCCCGCCTCTGATTCCCCAGCTCTGATTCCCCGCCTCTGATTCCCCGTGTTTGATTCCCTGCCACTGATTCCCCGCCTCTGATTCCCCATCTCTGATTCCCGGACTCTGATTCCCCACCTCTGATTCCCGACCTCTTATTCCCAGCATCTGATTCCGGCCTCTGATTCCCGGCCTCTGATTCCCTGCTTCTGATTCTGATTCCCTGCCTCTGATTCCCCATCTCTGATTCCCGGACTCTGATTCCCCACCTCTGATTCCCGACCTCTTATTCCCAGCATCTGATTCCGGCCTCTGATTCCCGGCCTCTGATTCCCTGCTTCTGATTCTGATTCCCCACCTCTGATTCCCCATATCTGATTCCCCGCCTCTGTTTCCCCGCCTCTGATTCCCCGCCTCTGTTTCCCCATATCTAATTCCCCACCTCTGATGCACCAACTCTGATTCCACGCCTCTGATTCCCCAGCTCTGATTCCCCGCCTCTGATTCCCCGCATCCGATTCCCCATATCTGATTCCCCGCCTCTGTTTCCCCGCCTCTGATTCCGCGCATCAGTTTCCCAATATCTGATTCCCCGCCTCTGATTCCCAACTATGATTCCCCGCCTCTGATTCCCCAGCTCTGATTCCCTGCTTCTGATTCCCCGCGTTCTATTCCCTGACTCTGATTCCCCGCCTGTGATTTCCCATCTCTGATTCACCACCTATGATTCCCCATCTCTGATTCCCCATATCTAATTCCCCGCCTCTGTTTGCCCGCCTCTGATTCCCCGCCTCCGTTTCCCCATATCTGATTCCCCGCCTCTGAATCCCCAACTCTGATTCCCTGCCTCTGATTCCCCAGCTCTGATTCCCCGCCTTTGATTCCCCCCGTCTGATTCCCAGCCTCTGAATCCCCGTGTCTGATATCCTGCCTCTGATTCCCCGCCTCTGATTCCCCATCTCAGATTCACCGCCTCTGATTCCCCACCTCTGATTCCCCATCTCTGATTCCGCACATCCGATTCCCTGCCTCTGATTCCCCGACTCTGATTCCCCACCTCTGATTCCCCAGCTCTGATTCCCCGCCTCTGATTCCCCAACTCTGATTCCTCGCCTCTGATAACCCAGCTCTGATTCCCCGCCTCTGATTCCCCGTGTTTGATTCCCTGCCTCTCATTCCCCGCCTCTGATTCCCTTTCTCTGATTCACCGCCTTTGATTCGCCACCTCTGATTCCCCATATCTGATTCCTCGCCTCTGTTTCACCGCCTGTGATTCCCCGCCTCTGATTCCCCATATCTCACTCCCCGCCTCTGATTCCCCATCTCTGATTCCTGGACTCTGATTCCCCACCTCTGATTCCCCGCCTCTGATTCCCTGCCTCTGATTCCCAACCTCTGATTCCCCACCTCTGATTCCCCGTGTTTGATTCCCCGCCTCTGTTTCCCCGCCTCTGATTCCCCGCCTCTGATTTCCCAACTCTAATTCCCCGCCTCTGATTCCCCAGATCTGATTCCCTGCCTCTGTTTCCCCGACTCTGATTCCCTGCCTCTGATTCCCAACCTCTGATTCCACACCTCTGATTCCCCATATCTGATTCCCCGCCTCTGTTTCCCCGCCTCTGTTTCACCGCCCCTGTTTCCCCATATCTGATTCCCCGCCTCTGATTCCCCAACTCTGATTCCCCGCCTCTGATTCCCCAGCTCTGATTCCCGGACTCTGATTCCCCACCTCTGATTCCCGACCTCTTATTCCCAGCATCTGATTCCGGCCTCTGATTCCCGGCCTCTGATTCCCTGCTTCTGATTCTGATTCCCTGCCTCTGATTCCCCATTTCTGATTCCGCACATCTAATTCCCTGCCTCTGATTCCCCTCCTCTGATTCCCCATATCTGAATCCCCGCCTCTGTTTCCCCGTCTCTGATACCCCGCCTCTGTTTCCCCATATTTAAGTCCCCGCCTCTGATTCCCCAACTTTGATTCCCCACCTCTGATTCCCCAGCTCTGATTCCCCGCCTCTGATTTCCCGCATCTCATTCCCTGCATCTGATTCCCAGCCTCTGATTCCCTGCCTCTGATTCCCAACCTCTGATTCCCCACCTCTGATTCCCCATATCTGATTCCCCGCCTCTGTTTCCCCGCCTCTGATTCCCCGCCTCTGTTTCCCCATATCTGATACCCCGCCTCTATTTGCCCGCCTCTGATTCCCCGCCTCTCTTTCCGCATATCTGATTCCCCGCCTCTGAATCCCCAACTCTGATTCCCTGCCTCTAATTTCCCAGCTCTGATTCCCCGCCTCTGATTCCCCGTGTCTGATTTCCTGCCTCTGATTCCCCGCCTCTGATTACCCATGTCTGATTCACCGCCTCTGATTCCCCACCTCTGATTCCCCATCTCTGATTCCGTACATCCGATTCCCTGCCTCTGATTCCCCGCCTCTGATTCCCCATATCTCATTCCCCGCCTCTGAATCCGCATCTCTGATTCCCGGACTCTGATTCCCCACCTCTGATTCCCGGTCTCTTATTCCCGGCATCGGATTCCGGCCTCTGATTCCCGGCCTCTGATTCCCTGCTTCTGATTCTGATTCCCTGTCTTTGATTCCCCATCTCTGATTCCGCACATCTGATTCCCTGCCTCTGATTCCCCACCTCTGATTCCCCATATCTGATTCCCCGCCTCTGTTTCCCCGCCTCTGATTCCCCGCCTCTGTTTCCCAATATCTAAGTCCCCGCCTCTGATTCCCCAACTCTGATACCCCACCTCTGATTCCCCAGCTCTGATTCCCCACCTCTGATTCCCCGCATCTGATTCCCCACCTCTGTTTCCCGCCTCTGATTCCCCGCCTCTGTTTCACCATATCTGATTCCCGGCCTCTGATTCCCCGCCTCTGATTCCCCGCCTCTGATTTCTTGCCTCTGATTCCCCATCTCCGATTCCGCACATCTGATTCCCTGCCTCTGATTCCCCGCCTCTGATTCCCCGCCTCTGATTCCCTGCCTCTGATTCCCAACCTCTGATTCCCCACCTCTGATTCCCCGTGTTTGATTCCCCGCCTCTGTTTCCCCGCCTCTGATTCCCCGCCTCTGTTTCCCAATATCTAAGTCCCCGCCTCTGATTCCCCAACTCTGATTCCCCACCTCTGATTCCCCATATCTGATTCCCCGCCTCTGTTTCCCCGCCTCTGATTCCCCACCTCTGCTTCCCAATATCTAAGTCCCCGCCTCTGATTCCCCAACTCTGATTCCCCACCTCTGATTCCCAAACTCTGATTCCCCACCTCTGTTTCCCGCCTCTGATTCCCCGCCTCTGTTTCACCATATCTGATTCCCGGCCTCTGATTCCCCGCCTCTGATTCCCCGCCTCTGATTTCTTGCCTCTGATTCCCCATCTCCGATTCCGCACATCTGATTCCCTGCCTCTGATTCCCCGCCTCTGATTCCCCGCCTCTGATTCCCTGCCTCTGATTCCCAACCTCTGATTCCCCACCTCTGATTCCCCGTGTTTGATTCCCCGCCTCTGTTTCCCCGCCTCTGATTCCCCGCCTCTGATTCCCCAACTCTACTTCCCCGCCTCTGATTCCCCAGATCTGATTCCCTGCCTCTGTTTCCCCGCCTCTGATTCCCTGCCTCTGATTCCCCATATCTGATTCCCCGCCTCTGTTTCCCCGCCTCTGATTCCCCGCCTCTGTTTCCCCGCCTCTGATTCCCCGCCCCTGTTTCCCCATATCTGATTCCCCGCCTCTGATACCCCAACTCTGATTCCCCGCCTCTGATTCCCCAGCTCTGATTCCCCGCCTCTGATTCCCCGTGTTTGATTCCCTGCCTCTGATTCCCCGCCTCTGATTCCCCATCTCTGATTCACCGCCTTTGATTCGCTACCTCTGAATCCCCATATCTGATTCCCCACCTCTGTTTCCCCGCCTCTGATTCCCCGCCTCTGATTCTCCATATCTCATTCCCCGCCTCTGAATCCCCATCTCTGATTCACAGACTCTGATTCCCCACCTCTGATTCCCGGCCTCTTATTCCCAGCATCTGATTCCAGGCCTCTGATTCCCTGCCTCTGATTCCCCGCTTCTGATTCTGATTCCCTGCCTCTGATTCCCCATCTCTGATTCCGCACATCTGATTCCCTGCCTCTGATTCCCCACCTCTGATTCCCCATATCTGATTCCCCGCCTCTGTTTCCCCGCCTCTGATTCCCCGCCTCTGTTTCCCCATATCTAATTCCCCACCTCTGATGCACCAACTCTGATTCCACGCCTCTGATTCCCCAGCTCTGATTCCCCGCCTCTGATTCCCCGCATCCGATTCCCCATATCTGATTCCCCGCCTCTGTTTCCCCGCCTCTGATTCCGCGCATCTGTTTCCCCATATCTGATTCCCTGCCTCTGATTCCCAACTATGATTCCCCCCCTCTGATTCTCCAGCTCTGATTCCCTGCTTCTGATTCCCCGCGTTCTATTCCCTGCCTCTGATTCCCCGCCTGTGATTTCCCATCTCTGATTCACCACCTATGATTCCCCATCTCTGATTCCCCATATCTAATTCCCCGCCTCTGTTTGCCCGCCTCTGATTCCCCGCCTCCGTTTCCCCATATCTGATTCCCCGCCTCTGAATCCCCAACTCTGATTCCCTGCCTCTGATTCCCAGGCTCTGATTCCCCGCCTTTGATTCCCCCCGTCTGATTCCCAGCCTCTGAATCCCCGTGTCTGATATCCTGCCTCTGATTCCCCGCCTCTGATTCCCCATCTCAGATTCACCGCCTCTGATTCCCCACCTCTGATTCCCCATCTCTGATTCCGCACATCCGATTCCCTGCCTCTGATTCCCCGACTCTGATTCCCCACCTCTGATTCCCCAGCTCTGATTCCCCGCCTCTGATTCCCCAACTCTGATTCCTCGCCTCTGATAACCCAGCTCTGATTCCCCGCCTCTGATTCCCCGTGTTTGATTCCCTGCCTCTCATTCCCCGCCTCTGATTCCCCATCTCTGATTCACCGCCTTTGATTCGCCACCTCTGATTCCCCATATCTGATTCCTCGCCTCTGTTTCCCCGCCTGTGATTCCCCGCCTCTGATTCCCCATATCTCACTCCCCGCCTCTGATTCCCCATCTCTGATTCCTGGACTCTGATTCCCCACCTCTGATTCCCCGCCTCTGATTCCCTGCCTCTGATTCCCAACCTCTGATTCCCCACCTCTGATTCCCCGTGTTTGATTCCCCGCCTCTGTTTCCCCGCCTCTGATTCCCCGCCTCTGATTTCCCAACTCTAATTCCCCGCCTCTGATTCCCCAGATCTGATTCCCTGCCTCTGATTCCCAACCTCTGATTCCACACCTCTGATTCCCCATATCTGATTCCCCGCCTCTGTTTCCCCGCCTCTGTTTCCCCGCCCCTGTTTCCCCATATCTGATTCCCCGCCTCTGATTCCCCAACTCTGATTCCCCGCCTCTGATTCCCCAGCTCTGATTCCCCGCCTCTGATTCCCCGTGTTTGATTCCCTGCCACTGATTCCCCGCCTCTGATTCCCCATCTCTGATTCCCGGACTCTGATTCCCCACCTCTGATTCCCGACCTCTTATTCCCAGCATCTGATTCCGGCCTCTGATTCCCCGCCTCTGATTCCCTGCTTCTGATTCTGATTCCCTGCCTCTGATTCCCCATCTCTGATTCCCGGACTCTGATTCCCCACCTCTGATTCCCGACCTCTTATTCCCAGCATCTGATTCCGGCCTCTGATTCCCGGCCTCTGATTCCCTGCTTCTGATTCTGATTCCCCACCTCTGATTCCCCATATCTGATTCCCCGCCTCTGTTTCCCCGCCTCTGATTCCCCGCCTCTGTTTCCCCATATCTAATTCCCCACCTCTGATGCACCAACTCTGATTCCACGCCTCTGATTCCCCAGCTCTGATTCCCCGCCTCTGATTCCCCGCATCCGATTCCCCATATCTGATTCCCCGCCTCTGTTTCCCCGCCTCTGATTCCGCGCATCAGTTTCCCCATATCTGATTCCCCGCCTCTGATTCCCAACTATGATTCCCCGCCTCTGATTCCCCAGCTCTGATTCCCTGCTTCTGATTCCCCGCGTTCTATTCCCTGACTCTGATTCCCCGCCTGCGATTTCCCATCTCTGATTCACCACCTATGATTCCCCATCTCTGATTCCCCATATCTAATTCCCCGCCTCTGTTTGCCCGCCTCTGATTCCCCGCCTCCGTTTCCCCATATCTGATTCCCCGCCTCTGAATCCCCAACTCTGATTCCCTGCCTCTGATTCCCCAGCTCTGATTCCCCGCCTTTGATTCCCCCCGTCTGATTCCCAGCCTCTGAATCCCCGTGTCTGATATCCTGCCTCTGATTCCCCGCCTCTGATTCCCCATCTCAGATTCACCGCCTCTGATTCCCCACCTCTGATTCCCCATCTCTGATTCCGCACATCCGATTCCCTGCCTCTGATTCCCCGACTCTGATTCCCCACCTCTGATTCCCCAGCTCTGATTCCCCGCCTCTGATTCCCCAACTCTGATTCCTCGCCTCTGATAACCCAGCTCTGATTCCCCGCCTCTGATTCCCCGTGTTTGATTCCCTGCCTCTCATTCCCCGCCGCTGATTCCCTTTCTCTGATTCACCGCCTTTGATTCGCCACCTCTGATTCCCCATATCTGATTCCTCGCCTCTGTTTCCCCGCCTGTGATTCCCCGCCTCTGATTCCCCATATCTCACTCCCCGCCTCTGATTCCCCATCTCTGATTCCTGGACTCTGATTCCCCACCTCTGATTCCCCGCCTCTGATTCCCTGCCTCTGATTCCCAACCTCTGATTCCCCACCTCTGATTCCCCGTGTTTGATTCCCCGCCTCTGTTTCCCCGCCTCTGATTCCCCGCCTCTGATTTCCCAACTCTAATTCCCCGCCTCTGATTCCCCAGATCTGATTCCCTGCCTCTGTTTCCCCGACTCTGATTCCCTGCCTCTGATTCCCAACCTCTGATTCCCCGCACCTGTTTCCCCATATCTGATTCCCCGCCTCTGATTCCCCAACTCTGATTCCCCGCCTCTGATTCCCCAGCTCTGATTCCCCGCCTCTGATTCCCCGTGTTTGATTCCCTGCCACTGATTCCCCGCCTCTGATTCCCCATCTCTGATTCCCGGACTCTGATTCCCCACCTCTGATTCCCGACCTCTTATTCCCAGCATCTGATTCCGGCCTCTGATTCCCGGCCTCTGATTCCCTGCTTCTGATTCTGATTCCCTGCCTCTGATTCCCCATTTCTGATTCCGCACATCTAATTCCCTGCCTCTGATTCCCCTCCTCTGATTCCCCATATCTGAATCCCCGCCTCTGTTTCCCCGTCTCTGATACCCCGCCTCTGTTTCCCCATATTTAAGTCCCCGCCTCTGATTCCCAAACTTTGATTCCCCACCTCTGATTCCCCAGCTCTGATTCCCCGCCTCTGATTTCCCGCATCTCATTCCCTGCATCTGATTCCCAGCCTCTGATTCCCTGCCTCTGATTCCCAACCTCTGATTCCCCACCTCTGATTCCCCATATCTGATTCCACGCCTCTGTTTCCCCGCCTCTGATTCCCCGCCTCTGTTTCCCCATATCTGATACCCCGCCTCTATTTGCCCGCCTCTGATTCCCCGCCTCTCTTTCCCCATATCTGATTCCCCGCCTCTGAATCCCCAACTCTGATTCCCTGCCTCTAATTTCCCAGCTCTGATTCCCCGCCTCTGATTCCCCGTGTCTGATTTCCTGTCTCTGATTCCCCGCCTCTGATTACCCATGTCTGATTCACCGCCTCTGATTCCCCACCTCTGATTCCCCATCTCTGATTCCGCACATCCGATTCCCTGCCTCTGATTCCCCGCCTCTGATTCACTGCCTCTGCTTCCCCAGCTCTGATTCCCCGCCTCTGATTCCCCGCGTCTTATTCCCTGCTTCTGATTCTGATTCCCTGCCTCTGATTCCCCATCTCTGATTCCGCACATCTGATTCCCTGCCTCTGATTCCCCACCTCTGATTCCCCATATCTGATTCCCCGCCTCTGTTTCCCCGCCTCTGATTCCCCGCCTCTGTTTCCCCATATCTAAGTCCCCGCCTCTGATTCCCCAACTCTGATTCCCCACCTCTGATTCCCCAGCTCTGATTCCCCGCCTCTGATCCCCTCATCTGATTCCCTGCATCTGATTCCCAGCCTCTGATTCCCTGCCTCTGTTTCCCCGCCTCTGATTCCCCGCCTCTGTTTCCCCATATCTGATTCCCCGCCTCTATTTGCCCACCTCTGATTCCCCACCTCTGTTTCCCCATATCTGATTCCCCGCCTCTGAATCCCCAACTCTGATTCCCTGCCTCTAATTCCCCAGCTCTGATTCCCCGCCTCTGATTCCCCGTGTCTGATTTCCTGCCTCTGATTCCCCGCCTCTGATTACCCATGTCTGATTCACCGCCTCTGATTCCCCACCTCTGATTCCCCATCTCTGATTCCGCACATCCGATTCCCTGCCTCTGATTCCCCGCCTCTGATTCACCGCCTCTGATTCCCGGCCTCTGATTTCCCACCTCTGATTCCCTGCCACTGATACCCCGCCCCTGATTCCCCACCTCTGATTCCCCATATCTGATTCCCCGCCTCTGTTTCCCCGCCTCTGATTCCCCGCCTCTGATTCCCCATATCTCATTCCCCGCCTCTGAATCCGCATCTCTGATTCCCGGACTCTGATTCCCCACCTCTGATTCCCGGCCTCTTATTCCCGGCATCGGATTCCGGCCTCTGATTCCCGGCCTCTGATTCCCTGCTTCTGATTCTGATTCCCTGTCTTTGATTCCCCATCTCTGATTCCGCACATCTGATTCCCTGCCTCTGATCCCCACCTCTGATTCCCCATATCTGATTCCCCGCCTCTGTTTCCCCGCCTCTGATTCCCCGCCTCTGTTTCCCAATATCTAAGTCCCCGCCTCTGATTCCCCAACTCTGATTCCCCACCTCTGATTCCCCAGCTCTGATTCCCCTTCTCTGATTCCCCGCATCTGATTCCCTGCATCTGATTCCAAGCCTCTGATTCCCTGCCTCTGATTCCCAAACTCTGATTCCCCACCTCTGATTCCCCATATCTGATTCCCCACCTCTGTTTCCCGCCTCTGATTCCCCGCCTCTGTTTCACCATATCTGATTCCCGGCCTCTGATTCCCCGCCTCTGATTCCCCGCCTCTGTTTCCCCATATCTAATTCCCCACCTCTGATGCACCAACTCTGATTCCCCGCCTCTGATTCCCCGACTCTGATTCCCTGCCTCTGATTCCCAACCTCTGATTCCACACCTCTGATTCCCCATATCTGATTCCCCGCCTCTGTTTCCCCGCCTCTGATTCCCCGCCCCTGTTTCCCCATATCTGATTCCCCGCCTCTGATTCCCCAACTCTGATTCCCCGCCTCTGATTCCCCAGCTCTGATTCCCCGCCTCTGATTCCCCGTGTTTGATTCCCTGCCTCTGATTCCCCACCTCTGATTCCCGACCTCTTATTCCCAGCATCTGATTCCGGCCTCTGATTCCCGGCCTCTGATTCCCTGCTTCTGATTCTGATTCCCTGCCTCTGATTCCCCATTTCTGATTCCCCATATCTGAATCCCCGCCTCTGTTTCCCCGTCTCTGATACCCCGCCTCTGTTTCCCCATATCTAAGTCCCCGCTTCTGATTCCCCAACTTTGATTCCCCACTTCTGATTCCCCAGCTCTGATTCCCCGCCTCTGATTTCCCGCATCTCATTCCCTGCATCTGATTCCCAGCCTCTGATTCCCTGCCTCTGATTCCCAACCTCTGATTCCCCACCTCTGATTCCCCATATCTGATTCCCCGCCTCTGTTTCCCCGCCTCTGATTCCCCGCCTCTGTTTCCCCATATCTGATTCCCCGCCTCTATTTGCCCGTCTCTGATTCCCCGCCTCTGTTTCCCCATATCTGATTCCCCGCCTCTGAATCCCCAACTCTGATTCCCTGCCTCTAATTTCCCAGCTCTGATTCCCCGCCTCTGATTCCCCGTGTCTGATTTCCTGCCTCTGATTCCCCGCCTCTGATTACCCATGTCTGATTCACCGCCTCTGATTCCCCACCTCTGATTCCCCATCTCTGATTCCGCACATCCGATTCCCTGCCTCTGATTCCCCGCCTCTGATTCACTGCCTCTGCTTCCCCAGCTCTGATTCCCCGCCTCTGATTCCCCGTGTCTTATTCCCTGCTTCTGATTCTGATTCCCTGCCTCTGATTCCCCATCTCTGATTCCGCACATCTGATTCCCTGCCTTTGATTCCCCACCTCTGATTCCCCATATCTGATTCCCCGCCTCTGTTTCCCCGCGTCTGATTCCCCGCCTCTGTTTCCCAATATCTAAGTCCCCGCCTCTGATTCCCCAACTCTGATTCCCCACCTCTGATTCCCCAGCTCTGATTCCCCGCCTCTGATTCCCTGCATCTGATTCCCTGCATCTGATTCCAAGCCTCTGATTCCCTGCCTCTGATTCCCAAACTCTGATTCCCCACCTCTGATTCCCCATATCTGATTCCCCACCTCTGTTTCCCGCCTCTGATTCCCCACCTCTGTTTCACCATATCTGATTCCCGGCCTCTGATTCCCCGCCTCTGATTCCCCGCCTCTGATTTCTTGCCTCTGATTCCCCATCTCCGATTCCGCACATCTGATTCCCTGCCTCTGATTCCCCGCCTCTGATTCCCCGCCTCTGATTCCCTGCCTCTGATTCCCAACCTCTGATTCCCCACCTCTGATTCCCCGTGTTTGATTCCCCGCCTCTGATTCCCCGCCTCTGATTCCCTGCCTCTGATTCCCCATATCTGATTCCCCGCCTCTGTTTCCCCGCCTCTGATTCCCCGCCCCTGTTTACCCATATCTGATTCCCCGCCTCTGATTCCCCAACTCTGATTCCCCGACTCTGATTCCCCAGCTCTGATTCCCCGCCTCTGATTCCCCGTGTTTGATTCCCTGCCTCTGATTCCCCGCCTCTGATTCCCCATCTCTGATTCACCGCCTTTGATTCGCCACCTCTGATTCCCCATATCTGATTCCCCACCTCTGTTTCCCCGCCTCTGATTCCCCGCCTCTGATTCTCCATATCTCATTCCCCGCCTCTGAATCCCCATCTCTGATTCCCGGACTCTGATTCCCCACCTCTGAATCCCGGCCTCTTATTCCCAGCATCTGATTCCAGGCCTCTGATTCCCTGCCTCTGATTCCCTGCTTCTGATTCTGATTCCCTGCCTCTGATTCCCCATCTCTGATTCCGCACATCTGATTCCCTGCCTCTGATTCCCCACCTCTGATTCCCCATATCTGATTCCCCGCCTCTGTTTCCCCGCCTCTGATTCCCCGCCTCTGTTTCCCCATATCTAATTCCCAACCTCTGATGCACCAACTCTGATTCCCCGCCTCTGATTCCCTGACTCTGATTCCCTGCCTCTGATTCCCAACCTCTGATTCCACACCTCTGATTCCCCATATCTGATTTCCCGCCTTTGTTTCCCCGCCTCTGATTCCCCGCCCCTGTTTCCCCATATCTGATTCCCCGCCTCTGATTCCCCAACTCTGATTCCCCGCCTCTGATTCCCCAGCTCTGATTCCCAGCCTCTGATTCCCCGTGTTTGATTCCCTGCCTCTGATTCCCCGCCTCTGATTCCCCATCTCTGATTCCCGGACTCTGATTCCCCACCTCTGATTCCCGACCTCTTATTCCCAGCATCTGATTCCGGCCTCTGATTCCCGGCCTCTGATTCCCTGCTTCTGATTCTGATTCCCTGCCTCTGATTCCCCATTTCTGATTCCGCACATCTAATTCCCTGCCTCTGATTCCCCTCCTCTGATTCCCCATATCTGAATCCCCGCCTCTGTTTCCCCGTCTCTGATACCCCGCCTCTGTTTCCCCATATCTAAGTCCCCGCTTCTGATTCCCCAACTTTGATTCCCCACCTCTGATTCCCCAGCTCTGATTCCCCGCCTCTGATTTCCCGCATCTCATTCCCTGCATCTGATTCCCAGCCTCTGATTCCCTGCCTCTGATTCCCAACCTCTGATTCCCCACCTCTGATTCCCCATATCTGATACCCCGCCTCTGTTTCCCCGCCTCTGATTCCCCGCCTCTGTTTCCCCATATCTGATTCCCCGCCTCTATTTGCCCGCCTCTGATTCCCCGCCTCTGTTCCCCATATCTGATTCCCCGCCTCTGAATCCCCAACTCTGATTCCCTGCCTCTAATTTCCCAGCTCTGATTCCCCGCCTCTGATTCCCCGTGTCTGATTTCCTGCCTCTGATTCCCCGCCTCTGATTACCCATGTCTGATTCACCGCCTCTGATTCCCCACCTCTGATTCCCCATCTCTGATTCCGCACATCCGATTCCCTGCCTCTGATTCCCCGCCTCTGATTCACTGCCTCTGCTTCCCCAGCTCTGATTCCCCGCCTCTGATTCCCCGCGTCTTATTCCCTGCTTCTGATTCTGATTCCCTGCCTCTGATTCCCCATCTCTGATTCCGCACATCTGATTCCCTGCCTCTGATTCCCCACCTCTGATTCCCCATATCTGATTCCCCGCCTCTGTTTCCCCGCCTCTGATTCCCCGCCTCTGTTTCCCCATATCTAAGTCCCCGCCTCTGATTCCCCAACTCTGATTCCCCACCTCTGATTCCCCAGCTCTGATTCCCCGCCTCTGATCCCCTCATCTGATTCCCTGCATCTGATTCCCAGCCTCTGATTCCCTGCCTCTGATTCCCAACCTCTGATTCCCCACCTCTGATACCCCATTTGTGATTCCCCGCCTCTGTTTCCACGCCTCTGATTCCCTGCCTCTGTTTCCCCATATCTGATTCCCCGCCTCTATTTGCCAACCTCTGATTCCCCACCTCTGTTTCCCCATATCTGATTCCCCGCCTCTGAATCCCCAACTCTGATTCCCTGCCTCTAATTCCCCAGCTCTGATTCCCCGCCTCTGATTCCCCGTGTCTGATTTCCTGCCTCTGATTCCCCGCCTCTGATTACCCATGTCTGATTCACCGCCTCTGATTCCGCACATCCGATTCCCTGCCTCTGATTCCCCGCCTCTGATTCACCACCTCTGATTCCCGGCCTCTGATTTCCCGCCTCTGATTCCCTGCCACTGATACCCCGCCCCTGATTCCCCACCTCTGATTCCCCATATCTGATTCCCCGCCTCTGTTTCCCCGCCTCTGATTCCCCGCCTCTGATTCCCCATATCTCATTCCCCGCCTCTGAATCCGCATCTCTGATTCCCGGCCTCTTATTCCCGGCATCGGATTCCGGCCTCTGATTCCCGGCCTCTGATTCCCTGCTTCTGATTCTGATTCCCTGTCTTTGATTCCCCATCTCTGATTCCGCACATCTGATTCCCTGCCTCTGATTCCCCACCTCTGATTCCCCATATCTGATTCCCCGCCTCTGTTTCCCCGCCTCTGATTCCCCGCCTCTGTTTCCCAATATCTAAGTCCCCGCCTCTGATTCCCCAACTCTGATTCCCCACCTCTGATTCCCCAGCTCTGATTCCCCGCCTCTGATTCCCCGCATCTGATTCCCTGCATCTGATTCCAAGCCTCTGATTCCCTGCCTCTGATTCCCAAACTCTGATTCCCCACCTCTGATTCCCCATATCTGATTCCCCACCTCTGTTTCCCGCCTCTGATTCCCCGCCTCTGTTTCACCATATCTGATTCCCGGCCTCTGATTCCCCGCCTCTGATTCCCCGCCTCTGATTTCTTGCCTCTGATTCCCCATCTCCGATTCCGCACATCTGATTCCCTGCCTCTGATTCCCCGCCTCTGATTCCCCGCCTCTGATTCCCTGCCTCTGATTCCCAACCTCTGATTCCCCACCTCTGATTCCCCGTGTTTGATTCCCCGCCTCTGTTTCCCCGCCTCTGATTCCCCGCCTCTGATTCCCCAGCTCTACTTCCCCGCCTCTGATTCCCCAGATCTGATTCCCTGCCTCTGTTTCCCCGCCTCTGATTCCCTGCCTCTGATTCCCCATATCTGATTCCCCGCCTCTGTTTCCCCGCCTCTGATTCCCCGCTTCTGTTTCCCCGCCTCTGATTCCCCGCCCCTCTTTCCCCATATCTGATTCCCCGCCTCTGATTCCCCAACTCTGATTCCCCGCCTCTGATTCCCCAGCTCTGATTCCCCGCCTCTGATTCCCCGTGTTTTATTCCCTGCCTCTGATTCCCCGCCTCTGATTCCCCATCTCTGATTCACCGCCTTTGATTCGCCACCTCTGATTCCCCATATCTGATTCCCCACCTCTGTTTCCCCGCCTCTGATTCCCCGCCTCTGATTCTCCATATCTCATTCCCCGCCTCTGAATCCCCATCTCTGATTCCCGGACGCTGATTCCCCACCTCTGATCCCCGGCCTCTTATTCCCAGCATCTGATTCCAGGCCTCTGATTCCCTGCCTCTGATTCCCCGCTTCTGATTCTGATTCCCTGCCTCTGATTCCCCATCTCTGATTCCGCACATCTGATTCCCTGCCTCTGATTCCCCACCTCTGATTCCCCATATCTGATTCCCCGCCTCTGTTTCCCCGCCTCTGATTCCCCGCCTCTGTTTCCCCATATCTAATTCCCCACCTCTGATGCACCAACTCTGATTCCCCGCCTCTGATTCACCAGCTCTGATTCCCCGCCTCTGATTCCGCGCATCTGTTTCCCCATATCTGATTCCCCGCCTCTGATTCCCAACTATGATTCCCCGCCTCTGATTCCCCAGCTCTGATTCCCTGCTTATGATTCCCCGCGTTCTATTCCCTGCCTCTGATTCCCCGCCTGTGATTTCCCATCTCTGATTCACCACCTATGATTCCCCACCTCTGATTCCCCATATCTAATTCCCCGCCTCTGTTTGCCCGCCTCTGATTCCCCGCCTCCGTTTCCCCATATCTGATTCCCCGCCTCTGAATCCCCAACTCTGATTCCCTGCCTCTGATTCCCCAGCTCTGATTCCCCGCCTTTGATTCCCCCCGTCTGATTCCCAGCCTCTGAATCCCCGTGTCTGATATCCTGCCTCTGATTCCCCGCATCTGATTCCCCATCTCAGATTCACCGCCTCTGATTCCCCACCTCTGATTCCCCATCTCTGATTCCGCACATCCGATTCCCTGCCTCTGATTCCCCGACTCTGATTCCCCACCTCTCATTCCCCAGCTCTGATTCCCCGCCTCTGATTCCCCAACTTTGATTCCCCGCCTCTGATAACCCAGCTCTGATTCCCCGCCTCTGATTCACCGTGTTTGATTCCCTGCCTCTCATTCCCCGCCTCTGATTCCCCATCTCTGATTCACCGCCTTTGATTCGCCACCTCTGATTCCCCATATCTGATTCCTTGCCTCTGTTTCCCCGCCTGTGATTCCCCGCCTCTGATTCCCCATATCTCACTCCCCGCCTCTGATTCCCCATCTCTGATTCCTGGACTCTGATTCCCCACCTCTGATTCCCGGCCTCTTATTCCCGGCATCTGATTCCGGCCTCTGATTCCCGGCCTCTGATTCCCCGTGTTTGATTCCCTGCCTCTCATTCCCCGCCTCTGATTCCCCATCTCTGATTCACCGCCTTTGATTCGCCACCTCTGATTCCCCATATCTGATTCCTCGCCTCTGTTTCCCCGCCTGTGATTCCCAGCCTCTGACTCCCCATATCTCACTCCCCGCCTCTGATTCCCCATCTCTGATTCCTGGACTCTGATTCCCCACCTCTGATTCCCGGCCTCTTATTCCCGGCATCTGATTCCGGCCTCTGATTCCCGGCCTCTGATTCCCTGCTTCTGATTCTGATTCCCTGCCTCTGATTCCCAATTTCTGATTCTGCACATCTAATTCCCTGCCTCTGATTCCCCACCTCTGATTCCCCATATCTGATTCCCCGCCTCTGTTTCCCCGCCTCTGATTCCCCGCCTCTGTTTCCCCATATCTAAGTCCCCGCCTCTGATTCCCCAACTTTGATTCCCCACCTCTGATTCCCCAGCTCTGATTCCCCGCCTCTGATTCCCCGCATCTGATTCCCTGCATCTGATTCCCAGCCTCTGATTCCCTGCCTCTGATTCCCAACCTCTGATTCCCCACCTCTGATTCCCCATATCTGATTCCCCGCCTCTGTTTCCCCACCTCTGATTCCCCGCCTCTGTTTCCCCATATCTGATTCCCCGCCTCTATTTGCCCGCCTCTGATTCCCCGCCTCTGTTTCCCCATATCTGATTCCCCGCCTCTGAATCCCCAACTCTGATTCCCTGCCTCTAATTTCCCAGCTCTGATTCCCCGCCTCTGATTCCCCGTGTCTGATTTCCTGCCTCTGATTCCCCGCCTCTGATTACCCATGTCTGATTCCCCGCCTCTGTTTCCCCGCCTCTGATTCCCCGCCTCTGTTTCCCAATATCTAAGTCCCCGCCTCTGATTCCCCAACTCTGATTCCCCACCTCTGATTCCCCAGCTCTGATTCCCCGCCTCTGATTCCCCGCCTCTGATTCCCCACCTCTGTTTCCCCATATCTGATTCCCCGCCTCTGAATCCCCAACTCTGATTCCCTGCCTCTAATTTCCCAGCTCTGATTCCCCGCCTCTGATTCCCCGTGTCTGATTTCCTGCCTCTGATTCCCCGCCTCTGATTACCCATGTCTGATTCCCCGCCTCTGTTTCCCCGCCTCTGATTCCCCGCCTCTGTTTCCCAATATCTAAGTCCCCGCCTCTGATTCCCCAACTCTGAATCCCCACCTCTGATTCCCCAGCTCTGATTCCCCGCCTCTGATTCCCCGCCTCTGATTCCCCTCCTCTGATTCCCCAACTCTAATTCCCCACCTCTGATTCCCCATATCTGATTCCCCGCCTCTGTTTCCCCGCCTCTGATTCCCCGCCTCAGTTTCCCCATATCTGATTCCCGGCCTCTGATTCCCCGCCTCTGATTCCCCGCCTCTGATTCCCTGCCTCTGATTCCCCATCTCCGATTCCGCACATCTGATTCCCTGCCTCTGATTCCCCGCCTGTGATTCCCTGCCTCTGATTCCCAACCTCTGATTCCCCACCTCTGATTCCCCATATCTGATTCGCCGCCTCTGTTTCCCCGCCTCTGATTCCCCTCCTCTGATTCCCCAACTCTAATTCCCCACCTCTGATTCCCCAGATCTGATTCCCCGTGTTTGATTCCCTGCCTCTGATTCCCTGCCCTGATTCCCCATCTCTGTTTCACCGCCTTTGATTCGCCACCTCTGATTCCCCATATCTGATTCCCCGCCTCTGTTTCCCCGCCTCTGATTCCCTGCCTCTGATTCCCAACCTCTGATTCCACACCTCTGTTTCCCCATATCTGATTCCCCGCCTCTGTTTCCCCGCCTCTGATTCCACGCCCCTGTTTCCCCATATCTGATTCCCCGCCTCTGATTCCCCATATCTAAGTCCCCGCCTCTGATTCCCCAACTTTGATTCCCCACCTCTGATTCCCCAGCTCTGATTCCCCGCCTCTGATTCCCCGCATCTGATTCCCTGCATCTGATTCCCAGCCTCTGATTCCCTGCCTCTGATTCCCAACCTCTGATTCCCCACCTCTGATTCCCCATATCTGATTCCCCGCCTCTGCTTCCCCGCCTCTGATTCCCCGCCTCTGTTTCCCCATATCTGATTCCCCGCCTCTATTTGCCCGCCTCTGATTCCCCGCCTCTGTTTCCCCATATCTGATTCCCTGCCTTTGAATCCCCAACTCTGATTCCCTGCCTCTAATTTCCCAGCTCTGATTCCCCGCCTCTGATTCCCCGTGTCTGATTTCCTGCCTCTGATTCCCCGCCTCTGATTACCCATGTCTGTTTCACCGCCTCTGATTCCCCACCTCTGATTCCACATCTCTGATTCCGCACATCCGATTCCCTGCCTCTGATTCCCCGCCTCTGATTCACTGCCTCTGCTTCCCTAGCTCTGATTCCCCGCCTCTGATTCCCCGCGTCTTATTCCCTGCTTCTGATTCTGATTCCCTGCCTCTGATTCCCCATCTCTGATTTCGCACATCTGATTCCCTGCCTCTGATTCCCCACCTCTGATTCCCCATATCTGATTCCCCGCCTCTGTTTCCCCGCCTCTGATTCCCCGCCTCTGTTTCCCCATATCTAAGTCCCCGCCTCTGATTCCCCAACTCTGATTCCCCACCTCTGATTCCCCAGCTCTGATTCCCCGCCTCTGATCCCTGCATCTGATTCCCTGCATCTGATTCCCAGCCTCTGATTCCCTGCCTCTGATTCCCAAACTCTGATTCCCCACCTCTGATTACCCATATCTGATTCCCCGCCTCTGTTTCCACGCCTCTGATTCCCCACCTCTGTTTCCCCATATCTGATTCCCCGCCTCTATTTGCCCACCTCTGATTCCCCACCTCTGTTTCCCCATATCTGATTCCCCGCCTCTGAATCCCCAACTCTGATTCCCTGCATCTAATTCCCCAGCTCTGATTCCCCGCCTCTGATTCCCCGTGTCTGATTTCCTGCCTCTGATTCCCCGCCTCTGATTACCCATGTCTGATTCACCGCCTCTGATTCCCCACCTCTGATTCCCCATCTCTGATTCCGCACATCCGATTCCCTGCCTCTGATTCCCCGCCTCTGATTCACCGCTTCTGATTCCCGGCCTCTGATTTCCCGCCTCTGATTCCCTGCCACTGATACCCCGCCCCTGATTCCCCACCTCTGATTCCCCATATCTGATTCCCCGCCTCTGTTTCCCCACCTCTTATTCCCCGCCGCTGATTCCCCATATCTCATTCCCCGCCTCTGAATCCCCATCTCTGATTCCCGGACTCTGATTCCCCACCTCTGATTCCCGGCCTCTTATTCCCGGCATCTGATTCCGGCCTCTGATTCCCTGCTTCTGATTCTGATTCCCTGCCTCTGATTCCCCATCTCTGATTCCGTACATCTGATTCCCTGCCTCTGATTCCCCACCTCTGATTCCCCATATCTGATTCCCCGCCTCTGTTTCCCCGCCTCTGATTCCCCGCCTCTGTTTCCCAATATCTAAGTCCCCGCCTCTGATTCCCCAACTCTGATTCCCCACCTCTGATTCCCCAGCTTTGATTCCCCGCCTCTGTTTCCCCGCTTCTGATTCCCTGCCTCTGATTCCCCGCCTCTGATTCCCCGCCTCTGATTCCCTGCCTCTGATTCCCAACCTCTGATTCCCCACCTCTGAATCCCCATATCTGATTCCCCGCCTCTGTTTCCCCGCCTCTGATACCCCGCCTCTGTTTTCCCAGATCTAAGTCCCCGCCTCTGATTCCCCAACTTTGATTCCCCACCTCTGATTCCCCAGCTCTGATTCCCCGCCTCTGATTCCCCGCATCTGATTCACTGCATCTGATTCCCAGCCTCTGATCCCCTGCCTCTGATTCCAAACCTCTGATTCCCCACCTCTGATTCCCCATATCTGATTCCCTGCCTCTGTTTCCCTGCCTCTGATTCCCCGCCTCTGTTTCCCCATATCTGATTCCCCGCCTCTATTTGCCCGCCTCTGATTCCCCGCCTCTGTTTCCCCATATCTGATTCCCCGCCTCTGAATCCCCAACTCTGATTCCCTGCCTCTAATTTCCCAGCTCTGATTCCCCACCTCTGATTCCCCGTGTCTGAATTACTGCCTCTGATTCCCCGCCTCTGATTACCCATGTCTGATTCACTGCCTCTGATTCCCCACCTCTGATTCCCCATCTCTGATTCCGCACATCCGATTCCCTGCCTCTGATTCCCCGCCTCAGATTCACTGCCTCTGCTTCCCCAGCTCTGATTCCCCGCCTCTGATTCACCGCGTCTTATTCCCTGCTTCTGATTCTGATTCCCTGCCTCTGATTCCCCATCTCTGATTCCGCACATCTGATTCCCTGCCTCTGATTCCCCACCTCTGATTCCCCATATCTGATTCCCCGCCTCTGTTTCCCCACCTCTGATTCCCCGCCTCTGTTTCCCCATATCTAAGTCCCCGCCTCTGATTACCCACCTCTGAATCCCTAGCTCTGATTCCCCGCCTCTGATCCCAGCATCTGATTCCCTGCATCTGATTCCCAGCCTCTGATTCCCTGCCTCTGATTCCCAACCTCTGATTCCCCACCTCTGATTCCCCATATCTGATTCCCCGCCTCTGTTTCCACGCCTCTGATTCCCCGCCTCTGTTTCCCCATATCTGATTCCCCGCCTCTATTTGCCCACCTCTGATTCCCCACCTCTGTTTCCCCATATCTGATTCCCCGCCTCTGAATCCCCAACTCTGATTCCCTGCATCTAATTCCCCAGCTCTGATTCCCCGCGTCTGATTCCCCGTGTCTGATTTCCTGCCTCTGATTCCCCGCCTCTGATTACCCATGTCTGATTCACCGCCTCTGATTCCCTGACTCTGATTCCCCAACTTTGATTCCCAGCCTCTGATTCCCCAGCTCTGATTCCCCGCCTCTGATTCCCCGTGTTTGATTCCCTGCCTCTGATTCCCCGCCCCTGATTCCCCATCTCTGATTCACCGCCTTTGATTCGCCACCTCTGATTGCCCATATCTGATTCCCCACCTCTGTATCCCCGCCTCTGATTCCCCGCCTCTGATTCTCCATATCTCATTCCCCGCCTCTGAATCCCCATCTCTGATTCCCGGACTCTGATTCCCCACCTCTGATTCCCGGCCTCTTATTCCCAGCATCTGATTCCAGGCCTCTGATTCACGGCCTCTGATTCCCCGCTTCTGATTCTGATACCCTGCCTCTGATTCCCCATCTCTGATTCCGCACATCTGATTCCCTGCCTCTGATTCCCCACTTCTGATTCCCCATATCTGATTCCCCGCCTCCGTTTCCCCGCCTCTGATTCCCCGCCTCTGTTTCCCCATATCTAATTCCCCACCTCTGATGCACCAACTCTGATTCCCCGCCTCTGATTCCACAGCTCTGATTCCCCGCCTCTGATTCCCCGCATCCGATTCCCCATATCTGATTCCCCGCCTCTGTTTCCCCGCCTCTGATTCCCCGCCTCTGTTTCCCCATATCTGATTCCCCGCCTCTGATTCCCAACTATGATTCCCCGCCTCTGATTCCCCAGCTCTGATTCCCTGCCTCTGATTCCCCGCGTTCTATTCCCTGCCTCTGATTCCCCGCCTGTGATTCCCCATCTCTGATTCACCACCTCTGATTCCCCATATCTAATTCCCCGCCTCTGTTTGCCCGCCTCTGATTCCCCGCCTCTGTTTCCCCATATCTGATTCCCCGCCTCTGAATCCCCAACTCTGATTCACTGCCTCTGATTCCCCAGCTCTGATTCCCCTCCTTTGATTCCCCCCGTCTGATTCCCAGCCTCTGAATCCCCGTGTCTGATATCCTGCCTCTGATTCCCCGCCTCTGATTCCCCATCTCAGATTCACCGCATCTGATTCCCCACCTCTGATTCCCCATCTCTGATTCCGCACATCCGATTCCCTGCCTCTGATTCCCCGACTCTGATTCCCCACCTCTGATTCCCCAGCTCTGATTCCCCGCATCTGATTCCCCAACTCTGATTCCCCGCCTCTGATAACCCAGCTCTGATTTCCCGCCTCTGATTCCCCGTGTTTGATTCCCTGCCTCTCATTCCCTGCCTCTGACTCCCCATCTCTGATTCACCGCCTTTGATTCGCCAACTCTGATTCCCCATATCTGATTCCTCGCCTCTGTTTCCCCGCCTGTGATTCCCCGCCTCTGATTCCCCATATCTCACTCCCCGCCTCTGATTCCCCATCTCTGATTCCCGGACTCTGATTCCCCACCTCTGATTCCCGGCCTCTGATTCCCGGCTTCTGATTCCCTGCTTCTGATTCTGATTCCCTGCCTTTGATTCCCCATCTCTGATTCCGCACATCTGATTCCCTGCCTCTGATTCCCCACCTCTGATTCCCCATATCTGATTCCCCGCCTCTGTTTACCCGCCTCTGATTCCCCGCCTCTGTTTCCCAATAACTAAATCCCCGCCTCTGATTCTCCAACTCTGATTCCCCACCTCTGATTCCCCAGCTCTGATTCCCCGCCTCTGATTCCCCGCATCTGATTCCCTGCATCTGATTCCAAGCCTCTGATTCCATGCCTCTGATTCCCAAACTCTGATTCCCCACCTCTGATTCCCCATATCTGATTCCCCGCCTCTGTTTCCCCGCCTCTGTTTCACCATATCTGATTCCCGGCCTCTGATTCCCCGCCTCTGATTCCCCGCCTCTGATTCCTTGCCTCTGATTCCCCATGTCCGATTCCGCACATCTGATTCCCCGCCTCTGATTCCCCGCCTCTGATTCCCCGCCTCTGATTCCCTGCCTCTGATTCCCAACCTCTGATTCCCCACCTCTGATTCCCCGTGATTGATTCCCCGCCTCTGTTTCCACGCCTCTGATTCCCCGCCTCTGATTCCCCAACTCTAATTCCCCGCCTCTGATTCCCCAGATCTGATTCCCTGCCTCTGTTTCCCCGACTCTGATTCCCCAGATCTGATTCCCTGCCTCTGATTCCCAACCTCTGATTCCCTGCATCTGATTCCCCATATCTGATTCCCCGCCTCTGTTTCCCCGCCTCTGATTTCCTGCCTCTGATTCCCCGCCTCTGATTACCCATGTCTGATTCACCGCCTCTGATTCCCTGACTCTGATTCCCCAACTTTGATTCCCAGCCTCTGATTCCCCAGCTCTGATTCCCCGCCTCTGATTCCCCGTGTTTGATTCCCTGCCTCTGATTCCCCGCCTCTGATTCCCCATCTCTGATTCACCGCCTTTGATTCGCCACCTCTGATTCCCCATATCTGATTCCCCACCTCTGTTTCCCCGCCTCTGATTCCCCGCCTCTGATTCTCCATATCTCATTCCCCGCCTCTGAATCCCCATCTCTGATTCCCGGACTCTGATTCCCCACCTCTGATTCCCGGCCTCTTATTCCCAGCATCTGATTCCAGGCCTCTGATTCACGGCCTCTGATTCCCCGCTTCTGATTCTGATACCCTGCCTCTGATTCCCCATCTCTGATTCCGCACATCTGATTCCCTGCCTCTGATTCCCCACCTCTGATTCCCCATATCTGATTCCCCACCTCCATTTCCCCGCCTCTGATTCCCCGCCTCTGTTTCCTCATATCTAATTCCCCACCTCTGATGCACCAACTCTGATTCCCCGCCTCTGATTCCCCAGCTCTGATTCCCCGCCTCTGATTCCCCGCATCCGATTCCCCATATCTGATTCCCCGCCTCTGTTTCCCCGCCTCTGATTCCCCGCCTCTGTTTCCCCATATCTGATTCCCCGCCTCTGATTCCCAACTATGATTCCCCGCCTCTGATTCCCCAGCTCTGATTCCCTGCCTCTGATTCCCCGCGTTCTATTCCCTGCCTCTGATTTCCCGCCTGTGATTCCCCATCTCTGATTCACCACCTCTGATTCCCCACCTCTGATTCCCCATATCTAATTCCCCGCCTCTGTTTGCCCGCCTCTGATTCCCCGCCTCTGTTTCCCCATATCTGATTCCCCGCCTCTGAATCCCCAACTCTGATTCACTGCCTCTGATTCCCCAGCTCTGATTCCCCTCCTTTGATTCCCCCCGTCTGATTCCCAGCCTCTGAATCCCCGTGTCTGATATCCTGCCTCTGATTCCCCGCCTCTGATTCCCCATCTCAGATTCACCGCCTCTGATTCCCCACCTCTGATTCCCCATCTCTGATTCCGCACATCCGATTCCCTGCCTCTGATTCCCCGACTCTGATTCCCCACCTCTGATTCCCCAGCTCTGATTCCCCGCATCCGATTCCCCAACTCTGATTCCCCGCCTCTGATAACCCAGCTCTGATTTCCCGCATCTGATTCCCCGTGTTTGATTCCCTGCCTCTCATTCCCTGCCTCTGACTCCCCATCTCTGATTCACCGCCTTTGATTCGCCAACTCTGATTCCCCATATCTGATTCCTCGCCTCTGTTTCCCCGCCTGTGATTCCCCGCCTCTGATTCCCCATATCTCACTCCCCGCCTCTGATTCCCCATCTCTGATTCCCGGACTCTGATTCCCCACCTCTGATTCCCGGCCTCTGATTCCCGGCTTCTGATTCCCTGCTTCTGATTCTGATTCCCTGCCTTTGATTCCCCATCTCTGATTCCGCACATCTGATTCCCTGCCTCTGATTCCCCACCTCTGATTCCCCATATCTGATTCCCCGCCTCTGTTTCCCCGCCTCTGATTCCCCGCCTCTGTTTCCCAATAACTAAATCCCCGCCTCTGATTCCCCAACTCTGATTCCCCACCTCTGATTCCCCAGCTCTGATTCCCCGCCTCTGATTCCCCGCATCTGATTCCCTGCATCTGATTCCAAGCCTCTGATTCCATGCCTCTGATTCCCAAACTCTGATTCCCCACCTCTGATTCCCCATATCTGATTCCCCGCCTCTGTTTCCCCGCCTCTGATTCCCCGCCTCTGTTTCACCATATCTGATTCCCGGCCTCTGATTCCCCGCCTCTGATTCCCCGCCTCTGATTCCTTGCCTCTGATTCCCCATGTCCGATTCCGCACATCTGATTCCCCGCCTCTGATTCCCCGCCTCTGATTCCCCGCCTCTGATTCCCTGCCTCTGATTCCCAACCTCTGATTCCCCACCTCTGATTCCCCGTGATTGATTCCCCGCCTCTGTTTCCACGCCTCTGATTCCCCGCCTCTGATTCCCCAACTCTAATTCCCCGCCTCTGATTCCCCAGATCTGATTCCCTGCCTCTGTTTCCCCGACTCTGATTCCCTGCCTCTGATTCCCAACCTCTGATTCCACACCTCTGATTCCCCATATCTGATTCCCCGCCTCTGTTTCCCCGCCTCTGATTCCCCGCCCCTGTTTCCTCATATCTGATTCCCCGCCTCTGATTCCCCAACTCTGATTCCCCGCCTCTGATTCCCCAGCTCTGATTCCCCGCCTCTGATTCCCCGTGTTTGATTCCCTGCCTCTGATTCCCCGCCTCTGATTCCCCATCTCTGATTCCAGGACTCTGATTCCCCACCTCTGATTCCCGACCTCTTATTCCCGGCATCTGATTCCGGCCTCTGATTCCCGGCCTCTGATTCCCTGCTTCTGATTCTGATTCCCTGCTTCTGATTCCCCATTTCTGATTCCGCACATCTAATTCCCTGCCTCTGATTCCCCTCCTCTGATTCCCCATATCTGAATCCCCGCCTCTGTTTCCCCGTCTCTGATACCCCGCCTCTGTTTCCCCATATCTAAGTCCCCGCCTCTGATTCCCCATCTTTGATTCCCCACCTCTGATTCCCCAGCTCTGATTCCCCGCCTCTGATTTCCCGCATCTCATTCCCTGCATCTGATTCCCAGCCTCTGATTCCCTGCCTCTGATTCCCAACCTCTGATTCCCCACCTCTGATTCCCCATATCTGATTCCCCGCCTCTGTTTCCCCGCCTCTGATTCCCCGCCTCTGTTTCCCCATATCTGATTCCCCGCCTCTATTTGCCCGCCTCTGATTCCCCGCCTCTGTTTCCCCATATCTGATTCCCCGCCTCTGAATCCCCAACTCTGATTCCCTGCCTCTAATTTCCCAGCTCTGATTCCCCGCCTCTGATTCCCCGTGTCTGATTTCCTGCCTCTGATTCCCCGCCTCTGATTACCCATGTCTGATTCACCACCTCTGATTCCCCACCTCTGATTCCCCATCTCTGATTCCGCACATCCGATTCCCTGCCTCTGATTCCCCGCCTCTGATTCACTGCCTCTGCTTCCCCAGCTCTGATTCCCCACCTCTGATTCCCGACCTCTTATTCCCGGCATCTGATTCCGGCCTCTGATTCCCGGCCTCTGATTCCCTGCTTCTGATTCTGATTCCCTGCTTCTGATTCCCCATTTCTGATTCCGCACATCTAATTCCCTGCCTCTGATTCCCCTCCTCTGATTCCCCATATCTGAATCCCCGCCTCTGTTTCCCCGTCTCTGATACCCCGCCTCTGTTTCCCCATATCTAAGTCCCCGCCTCTGATTCCCCATCTTTGATTCCCCACCTCTGATTCCCCAGCTCTGATTCCCCGCCTCTGATTTCCCGCATCTCATTCCCTGCATCTGATTCCCAGCCTCTGATTCCCTGCCTCTGATTCCCAACCTCTGATTCCCCACCTCTGATTCCCCATATCTGATTCCCCGCCTCTGTTTCCCCGCCTCTGATTCCCCGCCTCTGTTTCCCCATATCTGATTCCCCGCCTCTATTTGCCCGCCTCTGATTCCCCGCCTCTGTTTCCCCATATCTGATTCCCCGCCTCTGAATCCCCAACTCTGATTCCCTGCCTCTAATTTCCCAGCTCTGATTCCCCGCCTCTGATTCCCCGTGTCTGATTTCCTGCCTCTGATTCCCCGCCTCTGATTACCCATGTCTGATTCACCGCCTCTGATTCCCCACCTCTGATTCCCCATCTCTGATTCCGCACATCCGATTCCCTGCCTCTGATTCCCCGCCTCTGATTCACTGCCTCTGCTTCCCCAGCTCTGATTCCCCGCCTCTGATTCCCCGCGTCTTATTCCCTGCTTCTGATTCTGATTCCCTGCCTCTGATTCCCCATCTCTGATTCCGCACATCTGATTCCCTGCCTCTGATTCCCCAACTCTGATTCCCCATATCTGATTCCCCGCCTCTGTTTCCCCGCGTCTGATTCCCCGCCTCTGTTTCGCCATATCTAAGTCCCCGCCTCTGATTCCCCAACTCTGATTCCCCACCTCTGATTCCCCAGCTCTGATTCCCCGCCTCTGATCCCCTCATCTGATTCCCTGCATCTGATTCCCAGCCTCTGATTCCCTGCCTCTGATTCCCAACCTCTGATTCCCCACCTCTGATTCCCCATATCTGATTCCCCGCCTCTGTTTCCACGACTCTGATTCCCCGCCTCTGTTTCCCCATATCTGATTCCCCGCCTCTGAATCCCCAACTCTGATTCCCTGCCTCTAATTCCCCAGCTCTGAATCCCCGCCTCTGATTCCCCGTGTCTGATTTCCTGCCTCTGATTCCCCGCCTCTGATTACCCATGTCTGATTCACCGCCTCTGATTCCCCACCTCTGATTCCCCATCTCTGATTCCGCACATCCGATTCCCTGCCTCTGATTCCCCGCCTCTGATTCACCGCCTCTGATTCCCGGCCTCTGATTTCCCACCTCTGATTCCCTGCCACTGACACCCCGCCCCTGATTCCCCACCTCTGATTCCCCATATCTGATTCCCCGCCTCTGTTTCCCCGCCTCTGATTCCCTGCCTCTGATTCCCCATATCTCATTCCCCGCCTCTGAATCCGCATCTCTGATTCCCGGACTCTGATTCCCCACCTCTGATTCCCGGCCTCTTATTCCCGGCATCGGATTCCGGCCTCTGATTCCCGGCCTCTGATTCCCTGCTTCTGATTCTGATTCCCTGTCTTTGATTCCCCATCTCTGATTCCGCACATCTGATTCCCTGCCTCTGATCCCCACCTCTGATTCCCCATATCTGATTCCCCGCCTCTGTTTCCCCGCCTCTGATTCCCCGCCTCTGTTTCCCAATATCTAAGTCCCCGCCTCTGATTCCCCAACTCTGATTCCCCACCTCTGATTCCCCAGCTCTGATTCCCCGCCTCTGATTCCCCGCATCTGATTCCCTGCATCTGATTCCAAGCCTCTGATTCCCTGCCTCTGATTCCCAAACTCTGATTCCCCACCTCTGATTCCCCATATCTGATTCCCCACCTCTGTTTCCCGCCTCTGATTCCCCGCCTCTGTTTCACCATATCTGATTCCCGGCCTCTGATTCCCCGCCTCTGATTCCCCGCCTCTGTTTCCCCATATCTAATTCCCCACCTCTGATGCACCAACTCTGATTCCCCGCCTCTGATTCCCCGACTCTGATTCCCTGCCTCTGATTCCCAACCTCTGATTCCACACCTCTGATTCCCCATATCTGATTCCCCGCCTCAGTTTCCCCGCCTCTGATTCCCCGCCCCTGTTTCCCCATATCTGATACCCCGCCTCTGATTCCCCAACTCTGATTCCCCGCCTCTGATTCCCCAGCTCTGATTCCCCGCCTCTGATTCCCCGTGTTTGATTCCCTGCCTCTGATTCCCCACCTCTGATTCCCGACCTCTTATTCCCAGCATCTGATTCCGGCCTCTGATTCCCGGCCTCTGATTCCCTGCTTCTGATTCTGATTCCCTGCCTCTGATTCCCCATTTCTGATTCCCCATATCTGAATCCCCGCCTCTGTTTCCCCGTCTCTGATACCCCGCCTCTGTTTCCCCATATCTAAGTCCCCGCTTCTGATTCCCCAACTTTGATTCCCCACCTCTGATTCCCCAGCTCTGATTCCCCGCCTCTGATTTCCCGCATCTCATTCCCTGCATCTGATTCCCAGCCTCTGATTCCCTGCCTCTGATTCCCAACCTCTGATTCCCCACCTCTGATTCCCCATATCTGATTCCCCGCCTCTGTTTCCCCGCCTCTGATTCCCCGCCTCTTTTTCCCCATATCTGATTCCCCGCCTCTATTTGCCCGCCTCTGATTCCCCGCCTCTGTTTCCCCATATCTGATTCCCCGCCTCTGAATCCCCAACTCTGATTCCCTGCCTCTAATTTCCCAGCTCTGATTCCCCGCCTCTGATTCCCCGTGTCTGATTTCCTGCCTCTGATTCCCCGCCTCTGATTACCCATGTCTGATTCACCGCCTCTGATTCCCCACCTCTGATTCCCCATCTCTGATTCCGCACATCCGATTCCCTGCCTCTGATTCCCCGCCTCTGATTCACTGCCTCTGCTTCCCCAGCTCTGATTCCCCGCCTCTGATTCCCCGCGTCTTATTCCCTGCTTCTGATTCTGATTCCCTGCCTCTGATTCCCCATCTCTGATTCCGCACATCTGATTCCCTGCCTCTGATTCCCCACCTCTGATTCCCCATATCTGATTCCCCGCCTCTGTTTCCCCGCGTCTGATTCCCCGCCTCTGTTTCCCAATATCTAAGTCCCCGCCTCTGATTCCACACCTCTGATTCCCCAGCTCTGATTCCCCGCCTCTGATTCCCTGCATCTGATTCCCTGCATCTGATTCCAAGCCTCTGATTCCCTGCCTCTGATTCCCAAACTCTGATTCCCCACCTCTGATTCCCCATATCTGATTCCCCACCTCTGTTTCCCGCCTCTGATTCCCCGCCTCTGTTTCACCATATCTGATTCCCGGCCTCTGATTCCCCGCCTCTGATTCCCCGCCTCTGTTTCCCCATATCTAATTCCCCACCTCTGATGCACCAACTCTGATTCCCCGCCTCTGATTCCCCGACTCTGATTCCCTGCCTCTGATTCCCAACCTCTGATTCCACACCTCTGATTCCCCATATCTGATTCCCCGCCTCTGTTTCCCCGCCTCTGATTCCCCGCCCCTGTTTCCCCATATCTGATTCCCCGCCTCTGATTCCCCAACTCTGATTCCCCGCCTCTGATTCCCCAGCTCTGATTCCCCGCCTCTGATTCCCCGTGTTTGATTCCCTGCCTCTGATTCCCCACCTCTGATTCCCGACCTCTTATTCCCAGCATCTGATTCCGGCCTCTGATTCCCGGCCTCTGATTCCCTGCTTCTGATTCTGATTCCCTGCCTCTGATTCCCCATTTCTGATTCCCCATATCTGAATCCCCGCCTCTGTTTCCCCGTCTCTGATACCCCGCCTCTGTTTCCCCATATCTAAGTCCCCGCTTCTGATTCCCCAACTTTGATTCCCCACCTCTGATTCCCCAGCTCTGATTCCCCGCCTCTGATTTCCCGCATCTCATTCCCTGCATCTGATTCCCAGCCTCTGATTCCCTGCCTCTGATTCCAAACCTCTGATTCCCCACCTCTGATTCCCCATATCTGATTCCCCGCCTCTGTTTCCCCGCCTCTGATTCCCCGCCTCTGTTTCCCCATATCTGATTCCCCGCCTCTATTTGCCCGCCTCTGATTCCCCGCCTCTGTTTCCCCATATCTGATTCCCCGCCTCTGAATCCCCAACTCTGATTCCCTGCCTCTAATTTCCCAGCTCTGATTCCCCGCCTCTGATTCCCCGTGTCTGATTTCCTGCCTCTGATTCCCCGCCTCTGATTACCCATGTCTGATTCACCGCCTCTGATTCCCCACCTCTGATTCCCCATCTCTGATTCCGCACATCCGATTCCCTGCCTCTGATTCCCCGCCTCTGATTCACTGCCTCTGCTTCCCCAGCTCTGATTCCCCGCCTCTGATTCCCCGTGTCTTATTCCCTGCTTCTGATTCTGATTCCCTGCCTCTGATTCCCCATCTCTGATTCCGCACATCTGATTCCCTGCCTTTGATTCCCCACCTCTGATTCCCCATATCTGATTCCCCGCCTCTGTTTCCCCGCGTCTGATTCCCCGCCTCTGTTTCCCAATATCTAAGTCCCCGCCTCTGATTCCCCAACTCTGATTCCCCACCTCTGATTCCCCAGCTCTGATTCCCCGCCTCTGATTCCCTGCATCTGATTCCCTGCATCTGATTCCAAGCCTCTGATTCCCTGCCTCTGATTCCCAAACTCTGATTCCCCACCTCTGATTCCCCATATCTGATTCCCCACCTCTGTTTCCCGCCTCTGATTCCCCACCTCTGTTTCACCATATCTGATTCCCGGCCTCTGATTCCCCGCCTCTGATTCCCCGCCTCTGATTTCTTGCCTCTGATTCCCCATCTCCGATTCCGCACATCTGATTCCCTGCCTCTGATTCCCCGCCTCTGATTCCCCGCCTCTGATTCCCTGCCTCTGATTCCCAACCTCTGATTCCCCACCTCTGATTCCCCGTGTTTGATTCCCCGCCTCTGATTCCCCGCCTCTGATTCCCTGCCTCTGATTCCCCATATCTGATTCCCCGCCTCTGTTTCCCCGCCTCTGATTCCCCGCCCCTGTTTACCCATATCTGATTCCCCGCCTCTGATTCCCCAACTCTGATTCCCCGACTCTGATTCCCCAGCTCTGATTCCCCGCCTCTGATTCCCCGTGTTTGATTCCCTGCCTCTGATTCCCCGCCTCTGATTCCCCATCTCTGATTCACCGCCTTTGATTCGCCACCTCTGATTCCCCATATCTGATTCCCCTCCTCTGTTTCCCCGCCTCTGATTCCCCGCCTCTGATTCTCCATATCTCATTCCCCGCCTCTGAATCCCCATCTCTGATTCCCGGACTCTGATTCCCCACCTCTGATTCCCGGCCTCTTATTCCCAGCATCTGATTCCAGGCCTCTGATTCCCTGCCTCTGATTCCCTGCTTCTGATTCTGATTCCCTGCCTCTGATTCCCCATCTCTGATTCCGCACATCTGATTCCCTGCCTCTGATTCCCCACCTCTGATTCCCCATATCTGATTCCCCGCCTCTGTTTCCCCGCCTCTGATTCCCCGCCTCTGTTTCCCCATATCTAATTCCCAACCTCTGATGCACCAACTCTGATTCCCCGCCTCTGATTCCCTGACTCTGATTCCCTGCCTCTGATTCCCAACCTCTGATTCCACACCTCTGATTCCCCATATCTGATTTCCCGCCTTTGTTTCCCCGCCTCTGATTCCCCGCCCCTGTTTCCCCATATCTGATTCCCCGCCTCTGATTCCCCAACTCTGATTCCCCGCCTCTGATTCCCCAGCTCTGATTCCCAGCCTCTGATTCCCCGTGTTTGATTCCCTGCCTCTGATTCCCCGCCTCTGATTCCCCATCTCTGATTCCCGGACTCTGATTCCCCACCTCTGATTCCCGACCTCTTATTCCCAGCATCTGATTCCGGCCTCTGATTCCCGGCCTCTGATTCCCTGCTTCTGATTCTGATTCCCTGCCTCTGATTCCCCATTTCTGATTCCGCACATCTAATTCCCTGCCTCTGATTCCCCTCCTCTGATTCCCCATATCTGAATCCCCGCCTCTGTTTCCCCGTCTCTGATACCCCGCCTCTGTTTCCCCATATCTAAGTCCCCGCTTCTGATTCCCCAACTTTGATTCCCCACCTCTGATTCCCCAGCTCTGATTCCCCGCCTCTGATTTCCCGCATCTCATTCCCTGCATCTGATTCCCAGCCTCTGATTCCCTGCCTCTGATTCCCAACCTCTGATTCCCCACCTCTGATTCCCCATATCTGATACCCCGCCTCTGTTTCCCCGCCTCTGATTCCCCGCCTCTGTTTCCCCATATCTGATTCCCCGCCTCTATTTGCCCGCCTCTGATTCCCCGCCTCTGTTCCCCATATCTGATTCCCCGCCTCTGAATCCCCAACTCTGATTCCCTGCCTCTAATTTCCCAGCTCTGATTCCCCGCCTCTGATTCCCCGTGTCTGATTTCCTGCCTCTGATTCCCCGCCTCTGATTACCCATGTCTGATTCACCGCCTCTGATTCCCCACCTCTGATTCCCCATCTCTGATTCCGCACATCCGATTCCCTGCCTCTGATTCCCCGCCTCTGATTCACTGCCTCTGCTTCCCCAGCTCTGATTCCCCGCCTCTGATTCCCCGCGTCTTATTCCCTGTTTCTGATTCTGATTCCCTGCCTCTGATTCCCCATCTCTGATTCCGCACATCTGATTCCCTGCCTCTGATTCCCCACCTCTGATTCCCCATATCTGATTCCCCGCCTCTGTTTCCCCGCCTCTGATTCCCCGCCTCTGTTTCCCCATATCTAAGTCCCCGCCTCTGATTCCCCAACTCTGATTCCCCACCTCTGATTCCCCAGCTCTGATTCCCCGCCTCTGATCCCCTCATCTGATTCCCTGCATCTGATTCCCAGCCTCTGATTCCCTGCCTCTGATTCCCAACCTCTGATTCCCCACCTCTGATACCCCATTTGTGATTCCCCGCCTCTGTTTCCACGCCTCTGATTCCCTGCCTCTGTTTCCCCATATCTGATTCCCCGCCTCTATTTGCCAACCTATGATTCCCCACCTCTGTTTCCCCATATCTGATTCCCCGCCTCTGAATCCCCAACTCTGATTCCCTGCCTCTAATTCCCCAGCTCTGATTCCCCGCCTCTGATTCCCCGTGTCTGATTTCCTGCCTCTGATTCCCCGCCTCTGATTACCCATGTCTGATTCACCGCCTCTGATTCCGCACATCCGATTCCCTGCCTCTGATTCCCCGCCTCTGATTCACCACCTCTGATTCCCGGCCTCTGATTTCCCGCCTCTGATTCCCTGCCACTGATACCCCGCCCCTGATTCCCCACCTCTGATTCCCCATATCTGATTCCCCGCCTCTGTTTCCCCGCCTCTGATTCCCCGCCTCTGATTCCCCATATCTCATTCCCCGCCTCTGAATCCGCATCTCTGATTCCCGGCCTCTTATTCCCGGCATCGGATTCCGGCCTCTGATTCCCGGCCTCTGATTCCCTGCTTCTGATTCTGATTCCCTGTCTTTGATTCCCCATCTCTGATTCCGCACATCTGATTCCCTGCCTCTGATTCCCCACCTCTGATTCCCCATATCTGATTCCCCGCCTCTGTTTCCCCGCCTCTGATTCCCCGCCTCTGTTTCCCAATATCTAAGTCCCCGCCTCTGATTCCCCAACTCTGATTCCCCACCTCTGATTCCCCAGCTCTGATTCCCCGCCTCTGATTCCCCGCATCTGATTCCCTGCATCTGATTCCAAGCCTCTGATTCCCTGCCTCTGATTCCCAAACTCTGATTCCCCACCTCTGATTCCCCATATCTGATTCCCCACCTCTGTTTCCCGCCTCTGATTCCCCGCCTCTGTTTCACCATATCTGATTCCCGGCCTCTGATTCCCCGCCTCTGATTCCCCGCCTCTGATTTCTTGCCTCTGATTCCCCATCTCCGATTCCGCACATCTGATTCCCTGCCTCTGATTCCCCGCCTCTGATTCCCCGCCTCTGATTCCCTGCCTCTGATTCCCAACCTCTGATTCCCCACCTCTGATTCCCCGTGTTTGATTCCCCGCCTCTGTTTCCCCGCCTCTGATTCCCCGCCTCTGATTCCCCAGCTCTACTTCCCCGCCTCTGATTCCCCAGATCTGATTCCCTGCCTCTGTTTCCCCGCCTCTGATTCCCTGCCTCTGATTCCCCATATCTGATTCCCCGCCTCTGTTTCCCCGCCTCTGATTCCCCGCTTCTGTTTCCCCGCCTCTGATTCCCCGCCCCTCTTTCCCCATATCTGATTCCCCGCCTCTGATTCCCCAACTCTGATTCCCCGCCTCTGATTCCCCAGCTCTGATTCCCCGCCTCTGATTCCCCGCGTCTTATTCCCTGTTTCTGATTCTGATTCCCTGCCTCTGATTCCCCATCTCTGATTCCGCACATCTGATTCCCTGCCTCTGATTCCCCACCTCTGATTCCCCATATCTGATTCCCCGCCTCTGTTTCCCCGCCTCTGATTCCCCGCCTCTGTTTCCCCATATCTAAGTCCCCGCCTCTGATTCCCCAACTCTGATTCCCCACCTCTGATTCCCCAGCTCTGATTCCCCGCCTCTGATCCCCTCATCTGATTCCCTGCATCTGATTCCCAGCCTCTGATTCCCTGCCTCTGATTCCCAACCTCTGATTCCCCACCTCTGATACCCCATTTGTGATTCCCCGCCTCTGTTTCCACGCCTCTGATTCCCTGCCTCTGTTTCCCCATATCTGATTCCCCGCCTCTATTTGCCAACCTATGATTCCCCACCTCTGTTTCCCCATATCTGATTCCCCGCCTCTGAATCCCCAACTCTGATTCCCTGCCTCTAATTCCCCAGCTCTGATTCCCCGCCTTTGATTCCCCCCGTCTGATTCCCAGCCTCTGAATCCCCGTGTCTGATATCCTGCCTCTGATTCCCCGCATCTGATTCCCCATCTCAGATTCACCGCCTCTGATTCCCCACCTCTGATTCCCCATCTCTGATTCCGCACATCCGATTCCCTGCCTCTGATTCCCCGACTCTGATTCCCCACCTCTCATTCCCCAGCTCTGATTCCCCGCCTCTGATTCCCCAACTTTGATTCCCCGCCTCTGATAACCCAGCTCTGATTCCCCGCCTCTGATTCACCGTGTTTGATTCCCTGCCTCTCATTCCCCGCCTCTGATTCCCCATCTCTGATTCACCGCCTTTGATTCGCCACCTCTGATTCCCCATATCTGATTCCTTGCCTCTGTTTCCCCGCCTGTGATTCCCCGCCTCTGATTCCCCATATCTCACTCCCCGCCTCTGATTCCCCATCTCTGATTCCTGGACTCTGATTCCCCACCTCTGATTCCCGGCCTCTTATTCCCGGCATCTGATTCCGGCCTCTGATTCCCGGCCTCTGATTCCCCGTGTTTGATTCCCTGCCTCTCATTCCCCGCCTCTGATTCCCCATCTCTGATTCACCGCCTTTGATTCGCCACCTCTGATTCCCCATATCTGATTCCTCGCCTCTGTTTCCCCGCCTGTGATTCCCAGCCTCTGATTCCCCATATCTCACTCCCCGCCTCTGATTCCCCATCTCTGATTCCTGGACTCTGATTCCCCACCTCTGATTCCCGGCCTCTTATTCCCGGCATCTGATTCCGGCCTCTGATTCCCGGCCTCTGATTCCCTGCTTCTGATTCTGATTCCCTGCCTCTGATTCCCAATTTCTGATTCTGCACATCTAATTCCCTGCCTCTGATTCCCCACCTCTGATTCCCCATATCTGATTCCCCGCCTCTGTTTCCCCGCCTCTGATTCCCCGCCTCTGTTTCCCCATATCTAAGTCCCCGCCTCTGATTCCCCAACTTTGATTCCCCACCTCTGATTCCCCAGCTCTGATTCCCCGCCTCTGATTCCCCGCATCTGATTCCCTGCATCTGATTCCCAGCCTCTGATTCCCTGCCTCTGATTCCCAACCTCTGATTCCCCACCTCTGATTCCCCATATCTGATTCCCCGCCTCTGTTTCCCCACCTCTGATTCCCCGCCTCTGTTTCCCCATATCTGATTCCCCGCCTCTATTTGCCCGCCTCTGATTCCCCGCCTCTGTTTCCCCATATCTGATTCCCCGCCTCTGAATCCCCAACTCTGATTCCCTGCCTCTAATTTCCCAGCTCTGATTCCCCGCCTCTGATTCCCCGTGTCTGATTTCCTGCCTCTGATTCCCCGCCTCTGATTACCCATGTCTGATTCCCCGCCTCTGTTTCCCCGCCTCTGATTCCCCGCCTCTGTTTCCCAATATCTAAGTCCCCGCCTCTGATTCCCCAACTCTGATTCCCCACCTCTGATTCCCCAGCTCTGATTCCCCGCCTCTGATTCCCCGCCTCTGATTCCCCACCTCTGTTTCCCCATATCTGATTCCCCGCCTCTGAATCCCCAACTCTGATTCCCTGCCTCTAATTTCCCAGCTCTGATTCCCCGCCTCTGATTCCCCGTGTCTGATTTCCTGCCTCTGATTCCCCGCCTCTGATTACCCATGTCTGATTCCCCGCCTCTGTTTCCCCGCCTCTGATTCCCCGCCTCTGTTTCCCAATATCTAAGTCCCCGCCTCTGATTCCCCAACTCTGAATCCCCACCTCTGATTCCCCAGCTCTGATTCCCCGCCTCTGATTCCCCGCCTCTGATTCCCCTCCTCTGATTCCCCAACTCTAATTCCCCACCTCTGATTCCCCATATCTGATTCCCCGCCTCTGTTTCCCCGCCTCTGATTCCCCGCCTCAGTTTCCCCATATCTGATTCCCGGCCTCTGATTCCCCGCCTCTGATTCCCCGCCTCTGATTCCCTGCCTCTGATTCCCCATCTCCGATTCCGCACATCTGATTCCCTGCCTCTGATTCCCCGCCTGTGATTCCCTGCCTCTGATTCCCAACCTCTGATTCCCCACCTCTGATTCCCCATATCTGATTCGCCGCCTCTGTTTCCCCGCCTCTGATTCCCCTCCTCTGATTCCCCAACTCTAATTCCCCACCTCTGATTCCCCAGATCTGATTCCCCGTGTTTGATTCCCTGCCTCTGATTCCCTGCCCTGATTCCCCATCTCTGTTTCACCGCCTTTGATTCGCCACCTCTGATTCCCCATATCTGATTCCCCGCCTCTGTTTCCCCGCCTCTGATTCCCTGCCTCTGATTCCCAACCTCTGATTCCACACCTCTGTTTCCCCATATCTGATTCCCCGCCTCTGTTTCCCCGCCTCTGATTCCACGCCCCTGTTTCCCCATATCTGATTCCCCGCCTCTGATTCCCCATATCTAAGTCCCCGCCTCTGATTCCCCAACTTTGATTCCCCACCTCTGATTCCCCAGCTCTGATTCCCCGCCTCTGATTCCCCGCATCTGATTCCCTGCATCTGATTCCCAGCCTCTGATTCCCTGCCTCTGATTCCCAACCTCTGATTCCCCACCTCTGATTCCCCATATCTGATTCCCCGCCTCTGCTTCCCCGCCTCTGATTCCCCGCCTCTGTTTCCCCATATCTGATTCCCCGCCTCTATTTGCCCGCCTCTGATTCCCCGCCTCTGTTTCCCCATATCTGATTCCCTGCCTTTGAATCCCCAACTCTGATTCCCTGCCTCTAATTTCCCAGCTCTGATTCCCCGCCTCTGATTCCCCGTGTCTGATTTCCTGCCTCTGATTCCCCGCCTCTGATTACCCATGTCTGTTTCACCGCCTCTGATTCCCCACCTCTGATTCCACATCTCTGATTCCGCACATCCGATTCCCTGCCTCTGATTCCCAGCCTCTGATTCACTGCCTCTGCTTCCCTAGCTCTGATTCCCCGCCTCTGATTCCCCGCGTCTTATTCCCTGCTTCTGATTCTGATTCCCTGCCTCTGATTCCCCATCTCTGATTTCGCACATCTGATTCCCTGCCTCTGATTCCCCACCTCTGATTCCCCATATCTGATTCCCCGCCTCTGTTTCCCCGCCTCTGATTCCCCGCCTCTGTTTCCCCATATCTAAGTCCCCGCCTCTGATTCCCCAACTCTGATTCCCCACCTCTGATTCCCCAGCTCTGATTCCCCGCCTCTGATCCCTGCATCTGATTCCCTGCATCTGATTCCCAGCCTCTGATTCCCTGCCTCTGATTCCCAAACTCTGATTCCCCACCTCTGATTACCCATATCTGATTCCCCGCCTCTGTTTCCACGCCTCTGATTCCCCACCTCTGTTTCCCCATATCTGATTCCCCGCCTCTATTTGCCCACCTCTGATTCCCCACCTCTGTTTCCCCATATCTGATTCCCCGCCTCTGAATCCCCAACTCTGATTCCCTGCATCTAATTCCCCAGCTCTGATTCCCCGCCTCTGATTCCCCGTGTCTGATTTCCTGCCTCTGATTCCCCGCCTCTGATTACCCATGTCTGATTCACCGCCTCTGATTCCCCACCTCTGATTCCCCATCTCTGATTCCGCACATCCGATTCCCTGCCTCTGATTCCCCGCCTCTGATTCACCGCTTCTGATTCCCGGCCTCTGATTTCCCGCCTCTGATTCCCTGCCACTGATACCCCGCCCCTGATTCCCCACCTCTGATTCCCCATATCTGATTCCCCGCCTCTGTTTCCCCACCTCTTATTCCCCGCCGCTGATTCCCCATATCTCATTCCCCGCCTCTGAATCCCCATCTCTGATTCCCGGACTCTGATTCCCCACCTCTGATTCCCGGCCTCTTATTCCCGGCATCTGATTCCGGCCTCTGATTCCCTGCTTCTGATTCTGATTCCCTGCCTCTGATTCCCCATCTCTGATTCCGTACATCTGATTCCCTGCCTCTGATTCCCCACCTCTGATTCCCCATATCTGATTCCCCGCCTCTGTTTCCCCGCCTCTGATTCCCCGCCTCTGTTTCCCAATATCTAAGTCCCCGCCTCTGATTCCCCAACTCTGATTCCCCACCTCTGATTCCCCAGCTTTGATTCCCCGCCTCTGTTTCCCCGCTTCTGATTCCCTGCCTCTGATTCCCCGCCTCTGATTCCCCGCCTCTGATTCCCTGCCTCTGATTCCCAACCTCTGATTCCCCACCTCTGAATCCCCATATCTGATTCCCCGCCTCTGTTTCCCCGCCTCTGATACCCCGCCTCTGTTTTCCCAGATCTAAGTCCCCGCCTCTGATTCCCCAACTTTGATTCCCCACCTCTGATTCCCCAGCTCTGATTCCCCGCCTCTGATTCCCCGCATCTGATTCACTGCATCTGATTCCCAGCCTCTGATCCCCTGCCTCTGATTCCAAACCTCTGATTCCCCACCTCTGATTCCCCATATCTGATTCCCTGCCTCTGTTTCCCTGCCTCTGATTCCCCGCCTCTGTTTCCCCATATCTGATTCCCCGCCTCTATTTGCCCGCCTCTGATTCCCCGCCTCTGTTTCCCCATATCTGATTCCCCGCCTCTGAATCCCCAACTCTGATTCCCTGCCTCTAATTTCCCAGCTCTGATTCCCCACCTCTGATTCCCCGTGTCTGAATTACTGCCTCTGATTCCCCGCCTCTGATTACCCATGTCTGATTCACTGCCTCTGATTCCCCACCTCTGATTCCCCATCTCTGATTCCGCACATCCGATTCCCTGCCTCTGATTCCCCGCCTCAGATTCACTGCCTCTGCTTCCCCAGCTCTGATTCCCCGCCTCTGATTCACCGCGTCTTATTCCCTGCTTCTGATTCTGATTCCCTGCCTCTGATTCCCCATCTCTGATTCCGCACATCTGATTCCCTGCCTCTGATTCCCCACCTCTGATTCCCCATATCTGATTCCCCGCCTCTGTTTCCCCACCTCTGATTCCCCGCCTCTGTTTCCCCATATCTAAGTCCCCGCCTCTGATTACCCACCTCTGAATCCCCAGCTCTGATTCCCCGCCTCTGATCCCAGCATCTGATTCCCTGCATCTGATTCCCAGCCTCTGATTCCCTGCCTCTGATTCCCAACCTCTGATTCCCCACCTCTGATTCCCCATATCTGATTCCCCGCCTCTGTTTCCACGCCTCTGATTCCCCGCCTCTGTTTCCCCATATCTGATTCCCCGCCTCTATTTGCCCACCTCTGATTCCCCACCTCTGTTTCCCCATATCTGATTCCCCGCCTCTGAATCCCCAACTCTGATTCCCTGCATCTAATTCCCCAGCTCTGATTCCCCGCGTCTGATTCCCCGTGTCTGATTTCCTGCCTCTGATTCCCCGCCTCTGATTACCCATGTCTGATTCACCGCCTCTGATTCCCTGACTCTGATTCCCCAACTTTGATTCCCAGCCTCTGATTCCCCAGCTCTGATTCCCCGCCTCTGATTCCCCGTGTTTGATTCCCTGCCTCTGATTCCCCGCCCCTGATTCCCCATCTCTGATTCACCGCCTTTGATTCGCCACCTCTGATTGCCCATATCTGATTCCCCACCTCTGTATCCCCGCCTCTGATTCCCCGCCTCTGATTCTCCATATCTCATTCCCCGCCTCTGAATCCCCATCTCTGATTCCCGGACTCTGATTCCCCACCTCTGATTCCCGGCCTCTTATTCCCAGCATCTGATTCCAGGCCTCTGATTCACGGCCTCTGATTCCCCGCTTCTGATTCTGATACCCTGCCTCTGATTCCCCATCTCTGATTCCGCACATCTGATTCCCTGCCTCTGATTCCCCACTTCTGATTCCCCATATCTGATTCCCCGCCTCCGTTTCCCCGCCTCTGATTCCCCGCCTCTGTTTCCCCATATCTAATTCCCCACCTCTGATGCACCAACTCTGATTCCCCGCCTCTGATTCCACAGCTCTGATTCCCCGCCTCTGATTCCCCGCATCCGATTCCCCATATCTGATTCCCCGCCTCTGTTTCCCCGCCTCTGATTCCCCGCCTCTGTTTCCCCATATCTGATTCCCCGCCTCTGATTCCCAACTATGATTCCCCGCCTCTGATTCCCCAGCTCTGATTCCCTGCCTCTGATTCCCCGCGTTCTATTCCCTGCCTCTGATTCCCCGCCTGTGATTCCCCATCTCTGATTCACCACCTCTGATTCCCCATATCTAATTCCCCGCCTCTGTTTGCCCGCCTCTGATTCCCCGCCTCTGTTTCCCCATATCTGATTCCCCGCCTCTGAATCCCCAACTCTGATTCACTGCCTCTGATTCCCCAGCTCTGATTCCCCTCCTTTGATTCCCCCCGTCTGATTCCCAGCCTCTGAATCCCCGTGTCTGATATCCTGCCTCTGATTCCCCGCCTCTGATTCCCCATCTCAGATTCACCGCATCTGATTCCCCACCTCTGATTCCCCATCTCTGATTCCGCACATCCGATTCCCTGCCTCTGATTCCCCGACTCTGATTCCCCACCTCTGATTCCCCAGCTCTGATTCCCCGCATCTGATTCCCCAACTCTGATTCCCCGCCTCTGATAACCCAGCTCTGATTTCCCGCCTCTGATTCCCCGTGTTTGATTCCCTGCCTCTCATTCCCTGCCTCTGACTCCCCATCTCTGATTCACCGCCTTTGATTCGCCAACTCTGATTCCCCATATCTGATTCCTCGCCTCTGTTTCCCCGCCTGTGATTCCCCGCCTCTGATTCCCCATATCTCACTCCCCGCCTCTGATTCCCCATCTCTGATTCCCGGACTCTGATTCCCCACCTCTGATTCCCGGCCTCTGATTCCCGGCTTCTGATTCCCTGCTTCTGATTCTGATTCCCTGCCTTTGATTCCCCATCTCTGATTCCGCACATCTGATTCCCTGCCTCTGATTCCCCACCTCTGATTCCCCATATCTGATTCCCCGCCTCTGTTTACCCGCCTCTGATTCCCCGCCTCTGTTTCCCAATAACTAAATCCCCGCCTCTGATTCTCCAACTCTGATTCCCCACCTCTGATTCCCCAGCTCTGATTCCCCGCCTCTGATTCCCCGCATCTGATTCCCTGCATCTGATTCCAAGCCTCTGATTCCATGCCTCTGATTCCCAAACTCTGATTCCCCACCTCTGATTCCCCATATCTGATTCCCCGCCTCTGTTTCCCCGCCTCTGATTCCCCGCCTCTGTTTCACCATATCTGATTCCCGGCCTCTGATTCCCCGCCTCTGATTCCCCGCCTCTGATTCCTTGCCTCTGATTCCCCATGTCCGATTCCGCACATCTGATTCCCCGCCTCTGATTCCCCGCCTCTGATTCCCCGCCTCTGATTCCCTGCCTCTGATTCCCAACCTCTGATTCCCCACCTCTGATTCCCCGTGATTGATTCCCCGCCTCTGTTTCCACGCCTCTGATTCCCCGCCTCTGATTCCCCAACTCTAATTCCCCGCCTCTGATTCCCCAGATCTGATTCCCTGCCTCTGTTTCCCCGACTCTGATTCCCCAGATCTGATTCCCTGCCTCTGATTCCCAACCTCTGATTCCCTGCATCTGATTCCCCATATCTGATTCCCCGCCTCTGTTTCCCCGCCTCTGATTTCCTGCCTCTGATTCCCCGCCTCTGATTACCCATGTCTGATTCACCGCCTCTGATTCCCTGACTCTGATTCCCCAACTTTGATTCCCAGCCTCTGATTCCCCAGCTCTGATTCCCCGCCTCTGATTCCCCGTGTTTGATTCCCTGCCTCTGATTCCCCGCCTCTGATTCCCCATCTCTGATTCACCGCCTTTGATTCGCCACCTCTGATTCCCCATATCTGATTCCCCACCTCTGTTTCCCCGCCTCTGATTCCCCGCCTCTGATTCTCCATATCTCATTCCCCGCCTCTGAATCCCCATCTCTGATTCCCGGACTCTGATTCCCCACCTCTGATTCCCGGCCTCTTATTCCCAGCATCTGATTCCAGGCCTCTGATTCACGGCCTCTGATTCCCCGCTTCTGATTCTGATACCCTGCCTCTGATTCCCCATCTCTGATTCCGCACATCTGATTCCCTGCCTCTGATTCCCCACCTCTGATTCCCCATATCTGATTCCCCGCCTCCGTTTCCCCGCCTCTGATTCCCCGCCTCTGTTTCCTCATATCTAATTCCCCACCTCTGATGCACCAACTCTGATTCCCCGCCTCTGATTCCCCAGCTCTGATTCCCCGCCTCTGATTCCCCGCATCCGATTCCCCATATCTGATTCCCCGCCTCTGTTTCCCCGCCTCTGATTCCCCGCCTCTGTTTCCCCATATCTGATTCCCCGCCTCTGATTCCCAACTATGATTCCCCGCCTCTGATTCCCCAGCTCTGATTCCCTGCCTCTGATTCCCCGCGTTCTATTCCCTGCCTCTGATTTCCCGCCTGTGATTCCCCATCTCTGATTCACCACCTCTGATTCCCCACCTCTGATTCCCCATATCTAATTCCCCGCCTCTGTTTGCCCGCCTCTGATTCCCCGCCTCTGTTTCCCCATATCTGATTCCCCGCCTCTGAATCCCCAACTCTGATTCACTGCCTCTGATTCCCCAGCTCTGATTCCCCTCCTTTGATTCCCCCCGTCTGATTCCCAGCCTCTGAATCCCCGTGTCTGATATCCTGCCTCTGATTCCCCGCCTCTGATTCCCCATCTCAGATTCACCGCCTCTGATTCCCCACCTCTGATTCCCCATCTCTGATTCCGCACATCCGATTCCCTGCCTCTGATTCCCCGACTCTGATTCCCCACCTCTGATTCCCCAGCTCTGATTCCCCGCATCCGATTCCCCAACTCTGATTCCCCGCCTCTGATAACCCAGCTCTGATTTCCCGCATCTGATTCCCCGTGTTTGATTCCCTGCCTCTCATTCCCTGCCTCTGACTCCCCATCTCTGATTCACCGCCTTTGATTCGCCAACTCTGATTCCCCATATCTGATTCCTCGCCTCTGTTTCCCCGCCTGTGATTCCCCGCCTCTGATTCCCCATATCTCACTCCCCGCCTCTGATTCCCCATCTCTGATTCCCGGACTCTGATTCCCCACCTCTGATTCCCGGCCTCTGATTCCCGGCTTCTGATTCCCTGCTTCTGATTCTGATTCCCTGCCTTTGATTCCCCATCTCTGATTCCGCACATCTGATTCCCTGCCTCTGATTCCCCACCTCTGATTCCCCATATCTGATTCCCCGCCTCTGTTTCCCCGCCTCTGATTCCCCGCCTCTGTTTCCCAATAACTAAATCCCCGCCTCTGATTCCCCAACTCTGATTCCCCACCTCTGATTCCCCAGCTCTGATTCCCCGCCTCTGATTCCCCGCATCTGATTCCCTGCATCTGATTCCAAGCCTCTGATTCCATGCCTCTGATTCCCAAACTCTGATTCCCCACCTCTGATTCCCCATATCTGATTCCCCGCCTCTGTTTCCCCGCCTCTGATTCCCCGCCTCTGTTTCACCATATCTGATTCCCGGCCTCTGATTCCCCGCCTCTGATTCCCCGCCTCTGATTCCTTGCCTCTGATTCCCCATGTCCGATTCCGCACATCTGATTCCCCGCCTCTGATTCCCCGCCTCTGATTCCCCGCCTCTGATTCCCTGCCTCTGATTCCCAACCTCTGATTCCCCACCTCTGATTCCCCGTGATTGATTCCCCGCCTCTGTTTCCACGCCTCTGATTCCCCGCCTCTGATTCCCCAACTCTAATTCCCCGCCTCTGATTCCCCAGATCTGATTCCCTGCCTCTGTTTCCCCGACTCTGATTCCCTGCCTCTGATTCCCAACCTCTGATTCCACACCTCTGATTCCCCATATCTGATTCCCCGCCTCTGTTTCCCCGCCTCTGATTCCCCGCCCCTGTTTCCTCATATCTGATTCCCCGCCTCTGATTCCCCAACTCTGATTCCCCGCCTCTGATTCCCCAGCTCTGATTCCCCGCCTCTGATTCCCCGTGTTTGATTCCCTGCCTCTGATTCCCCGCCTCTGATTCCCCATCTCTGATTCCAGGACTCTGATTCCCCACCTCTGATTCCCGACCTCTTATTCCCGGCATCTGATTCCGGCCTCTGATTCCCGGCCTCTGATTCCCTGCTTCTGATTCTGATTCCCTGCTTCTGATTCCCCATTTCTGATTCCGCACATCTAATTCCCTGCCTCTGATTCCCCTCCTCTGATTCCCCATATCTGAATCCCCGCCTCTGTTTCCCCGTCTCTGATACCCCGCCTCTGTTTCCCCATATCTAAGTCCCCGCCTCTGATTCCCCATCTTTGATTCCCCACCTCTGATTCCCCGCCTCTGATTTCCCGCATCTCATTCCCTGCATCTGATTCCCAGCCTCTGATTCCCTGCCTCTGATTCCCAACCTCTGATTCCCCACCTCTGATTCCCCATATCTGATTCCCCGCCTCTGTTTCCCCGCCTCTGATTCCCCGCCTCTGTTTCCCCATATCTGATTCCCCGCCTCTATTTGCCCGCCTCTGATTCCCCGCCTCTGTTTCCCCATATCTGATTCCCCGCCTCTGAATCCCCAACTCTGATTCCCTGCCTCTAATTTCCCAGCTCTGATTCCCCGCCTCTGATTCCCCGTGTCTGATTTCCTGCCTCTGATTCCCCGCCTCTGATTACCCATGTCTGATTCACCACCTCTGATTCCCCACCTCTGATTCCCCATCTCTGATTCCGCACATCCGATTCCCTGCCTCTGATTCCCCGCCTCTGATTCACTGCCTCTGCTTCCCCAGCTCTGATTCCCCACCTCTGATTCCCGACCTCTTATTCCCGGCATCTGATTCCGGCCTCTGATTCCCGGCCTCTGATTCCCTGCTTCTGATTCTGATTCCCTGCTTCTGATTCCCCATTTCTGATTCCGCACATCTAATTCCCTGCCTCTGATTCCCCTCCTCTGATTCCCCATATCTGAATCCCCGCCTCTGTTTCCCCGTCTCTGATACCCCGCCTCTGTTTCCCCATATCTAAGTCCCCGCCTCTGATTCCCCATCTTTGATTCCCCACCTCTGATTCCCCAGCTCTGATTCCCCGCCTCTGATTTCCCGCATCTCATTCCCTGCATCTGATTCCCAGCCTCTGATTCCCTGCCTCTGATTCCCAACCTCTGATTCCCCACCTCTGATTCCCCATATCTGATTCCCCGCCTCTGTTTCCCCGCCTCTGATTCCCCGCCTCTGTTTCCCCATATCTGATTCCCCGCCTCTATTTGCCCGCCTCTGATTCCCCGCCTCTGTTTCCCCATATCTGATTCCCCGCCTCTGAATCCCCAACTCTGATTCCCTGCCTCTAATTTCCCAGCTCTGATTCCCCGCCTCTGATTCCCCGTGTCTGATTTCCTGCCTCTGATTCCCCGCCTCTGATTACCCATGTCTGATTCACCGCCTCTGATTCCCCACCTCTGATTCCCCATCTCTGATTCCGCACATCCGATTCCCTGCCTCTGATTCCCCGCCTCTGATTCACTGCCTCTGCTTCCCCAGCTCTGATTCCCCGCCTCTGATTCCCCGCGTCTTATTCCCTGCTTCTGATTCTGATTCCCTGCCTCTGATTCCCCATCTCTGATTCCGCACATCTGATTCCCTGCCTCTGATTCCCCAACTCTGATTCCCCATATCTGATTCCCCGCCTCTGTTTCCCCGCGTCTGATTCCCCGCCTCTGTTTCGCCATATCTAAGTCCCCGCCTCTGATTCCCCAACTCTGATTCCCCACCTCTGATTCCCCAGCTCTGATTCCCCGCCTCTGATCCCCTCATCTGATTCCCTGCATCTGATTCCCAGCCTCTGATTCCCTGCCTCTGATTCCCAACCTCTGATTCCCCACCTCTGATTCCCCATATCTGATTCCCCGCCTCTGTTTCCACGACTCTGATTCCCCGCCTCTGTTTCCCCATATCTGATTCCCCGCCTCTGAATCCCCAACTCTGATTCCCTGCCTCTAATTCCCCAGCTCTGAATCCCCGCCTCTGATTCCCCGTGTCTGATTTCCTGCCTCTGATTCCCCGCCTCTGATTACCCATGTCTGATTCACCGCCTCTGATTCCCCACCTCTGATTCCCCATCTCTGATTCCGCACATCCGATTCCCTGCCTCTGATTCCCCGCCTCTGATTCACCGCCTCTGATTCCCGGCCTCTGATTTCCCACCTCTGATTCCCTGCCACTGACACCCCGCCCCTGATTCCCCACCTCTGATTCCCCATATCTGATTCCCCGCCTCTGTTTCCCCGCCTCTGATTCCCTGCCTCTGATTCCCCATATCTCATTCCCCGCCTCTGAATCCGCATCTCTGATTCCCGGACTCTGATTCCCCACCTCTGATTCCCGGCCTCTTATTCCCGGCATCGGATTCCGGCCTCTGATTCCCGGCCTCTGATTCCCTGCTTCTGATTCTGATTCCCTGTCTTTGATTCCCCATCTCTGATTCCGCACATCTGATTCCCTGCCTCTGATCCCCACCTCTGATTCCCCATATCTGATTCCCCGCCTCTGTTTCCCCGCCTCTGATTCCCCGCCTCTGTTTCCCAATATCTAAGTCCCCGCCTCTGATTCCCCAACTCTGATTCCCCACCTCTGATTCCCCAGCTCTGATTCCCCGCCTCTGATTCCCCGCATCTGATTCCCTGCATCTGATTCCAAGCCTCTGATTCCCTGCCTCTGATTCCCAAACTCTGATTCCCCACCTCTGATTCCCCATATCTGATTCCCCACCTCTGTTTCCCGCCTCTGATTCCCCGCCTCTGTTTCACCATATCTGATTCCCGGCCTCTGATTCCCCGCCTCTGATTCCCCGCCTCTGTTTCCCCATATCTAATTCCCCACCTCTGATGCACCAACTCTGATTCCCCGCCTCTGATTCCCCGACTCTGATTCCCTGCCTCTGATTCCCAACCTCTGATTCCACACCTCTGATTCCCCATATCTGATTCCCCGCCTCAGTTTCCCCGCCTCTGATTCCCCGCCCCTGTTTCCCCATATCTGATTCCCCGCCTCTGATTCCCCAACTCTGATTCCCCGCCTCTGATTCCCCAGCTCTGATTCCCCGCCTCTGATTCCCCGTGTTTGATTCCCTGCCTCTGATTCCCCACCTCTGATTCCCGACCTCTTATTCCCAGCATCTGATTCCGGCCTCTGATTCCCGGCCTCTGATTCCCTGCTTCTGATTCTGATTCCCTGCCTCTGATTCCCCATTTCTGATTCCCCATATCTGAATCCCCGCCTCTGTTTCCCCGTCTCTGATACCCCGCCTCTGTTTCCCCATATCTAAGTCCCCGCTTCTGATTCCCCAACTTTGATTCCCCACCTCTGATTCCCCAGCTCTGATTCCCCGCCTCTGATTTCCCGCATCTCATTCCCTGCATCTGATTCCCAGCCTCTGATTCCCTGCCTCTGATTCCCAACCTCTGATTCCCCACCTCTGATTCCCCATATCTGATTCCCCGCCTCTGTTTCCCCGCCTCTGATTCCCCGCCTCTTTTTCCCCATATCTGATTCCCCGCCTCTATTTGCCCGCCTCTGATTCCCCGCCTCTGTTTCCCCATATCTGATTCCCCGCCTCTGAATCCCCAACTCTGATTCCCTGCCTCTAATTTCCCAGCTCTGATTCCCCGCCTCTGATTCCCCGTGTCTGATTTCCTGCCTCTGATTCCCCGCCTCTGATTACCCATGTCTGATTCACCGCCTCTGATTCCCCACCTCTGATTCCCCATCTCTGATTCCGCACATCCGATTCCCTGCCTCTGATTCCCCGCCTCTGATTCACTGCCTCTGCTTCCCCAGCTCTGATTCCCCGCCTCTGATTCCCCGCGTCTTATTCCCTGCTTCTGATTCTGATTCCCTGCCTCTGATTCCCCATCTCTGATTCCGCACATCTGATTCCCTGCCTCTGATTCCCCACCTCTGATTCCCCATATCTGATTCCCCGCCTCTGTTTCCCCGCGTCTGATTCCCCGCCTCTGTTTCCCAATATCTAAGTCCCCGCCTCTGATTCCACACCTCTGATTCCCCAGCTCTGATTCCCCGCCTCTGATTCCCTGCATCTGATTCCCTGCATCTGATTCCAAGCCTCTGATTCCCTGCCTCTGATTCCCAAACTCTGATTCCCCACCTCTGATTCCCCATATCTGATTCCCCACCTCTGTTTCCCGCCTCTGATTCCCCACCTCTGTTTCACCATATCTGATTCCCGGCCTCTGATTCCCCGCCTCTGATTCCCCGCCTCTGATTTCTTGCCTCTGATTCCCCATCTCCGATTCCGCACATCTGATTCCCTGCCTCTGATTCCCCGCCTCTGATTCCCCGCCTCTGATTCCCTGCATCTGATTCCCAACCTCTGATTCCCCACCTCTGATTCCCCGTGTTTGATTCCCCGCCTCTGATTCCCCGCCTCTGATTCCCTGCCTCTGATTCCCCATATCTGATTCCCCGCCTCTGTTTCCCCGCCTCTGATTCCCCGCCCCTGTTTACCCATATCTGATTCCCCGCCTCTGATTCCCCACTCTGATTCCCCGACTCTGATTCTCCAGCTCTGATTCCCCGCCTCTGATTCCCCGTGTTTGATTCCCTGCCTCTGATTCCCCGCCTCTGATTCCCCATCTCTGATTCACCGCCTTTGATTCGCCACCTCTGATTCCCCATATCTGATTCCCCACCTCTGTTTCCCCGCCTCTGATTCCCCGCCTCTGATTCTCCATATCTCATTCCCCGCCTCTGAAACCCCATCTCTGATTCCCGGACTCTGATTCCCCACCTCTGATTCCCGGCCTCTTATTCCCAGCATCTGATTCCAGGCCTCTGATTCCCTGCCTCTGATTCCCCGCTTCTGATTCTGATTCCCTGCCTCTGATTCCCCATCTCTGATTCCGCACATCTGATTCCCTGCCTCTGATTCCCCACCTCTGATTCCCCATATCTGATTCCCCGCCTCTGTTTCCCCACCTCTGATTCCCCGCCTCTGTTTCCCCATATCTAAGTCCCCGCCTCTGATTCCCCACCTCTGATTCCCCAGCTCTGATTCCCCGCCTCTGATCCCAGCATCTGATTCCCTGCATCTGATTCCCAGCCTCTGATTCCCTGCCTCTGATTCCCAACCTCTGATTCCCCACCTCTGATTCCCCATATCTGATTCCCCGCCTCTGTTTCCACGCCTATGATTCCCCGCCTCTGTTTCCCCATATCTGATTCCCCGCCTCTATTTGCCCACCTCTGATTCCCCACCTCTGTTTCCCCATATCTGATTCCCCGCCTCTGAATCCCCAACTCTGATTCCCTGCATCTAATTCCCCAGCTCTGATTCCCCGCGTCTGATTCCCCGTGTCTGATTTCCTGCCTCTGATTCCCCGCCTCTGATTCCCCGTGTTTGATTCCCTGCCTCTGATTCCCCGCCCCTGATTCCCCATCTCTGATTCACCGCCTTTGATTCGCCACCTCTGATTGCCCATATCTGATTCCCCACCTCTGTATCCCCGCCTCTGATTCCCCGCCTCTGATTCTCCATATCTCATTCCCCGCCTCTGAATCCCCATCTCTGATTCCCGGACTCTGATTCCCCACCTCTGATTCCCGGCCTCTTATTCCCAGCATCTGATTCCAGGCCTCTGATTCACGGCCTCTGATTCCCCGCTTCTGATTCTGATACCCTGCCTCTGATTCCCCATCTCTGATTCCGCACATCTGATTCCCTGCCTCTGATTCCCCACCTCTGATTCCCCATATCTGATTCCCCGCCTCCGTTTCCCCGCCTCTGATTCCCCGCCTCTGTTTCCCCATATCTAATTCCCCACCTCTGATGCACCAACTCTGATTCCCCGCCTCTGATTCCCCAGCTCTGATTCCCCGCCTCTGATTCCCCGCATCCGATTCCCCATATCTGATTCCCCGCCTCTGTTTCCCCGCCTCTGATTCCCCGCCTCTGTTTCCCCATATCTGATTCCCCGCCTCTGATTCCCAACTATGATTCCCCGCCTCTGATTCCCCAGCTCTGATTCCCTGCCTCTGATTCCCCGCGTTCTATTCCCTGCCTCTGATTCCCCGCCTGTGATTCCCCATCTCTGATTCACCACCTCTGATTCCCCATATCTAATTCCCCGCCTCTGTTTGCCCACCTCTGATTCCCCGCCTCTGTTTCCCCATATCTGATTCCCCGCCTCTGAATCCCCAACTCTGATTCACTGCCTCTGATTCCCCAGCTCTGATTCCCCTCCTTTGATTCCCCCCGTCTGATTCCCAGCCTCTGAATCCCCGTGTCTGATATCCTGCCTCTGATTCCCCGCCTCTGATTCCCCATCTCAGATTCACCGCCTCTGATTCCCCACCTCTGATTCCCCATCTCTGATTCCGCACATCCGATTCCCTGCCTCTGATTCCCCGACTCTGATTCCCCACCTCTGATTCCCCAGCTCTGATTCCCCGCATCCGATTCCCCAACTCTGATTCCCCGCCTCTGATAACCCAGCTCTGATTTCCCGCCTCTGATTCCCCGTGTTTGATTCCCTGCCTCTCATTCCCTGCCTCTGACTCCCCATCTCTGATTCACCGCCTTTGATTCGCCAACTCTGATTCCCCATATCTGATTCCTCGCCTCTGTTTCCCCGCCTGTGATTCCCCGCCTCTGATTCCCCATATCTCACTCCCCGCCTCTGATTCCCCATCTCTGATTCCCGGACTCTGATTCCCCACCTCTGATTCCCGGCCTCTGATTCCCGGCTTCTGATTCCCTGCTTCTGATTCTGATTCCCTGCCTTTGATTCCCCATCTCTGATTCCGCACATCTGATTCCCTGCCTCTGATTCCCCACCTCTGATTCCCCATATCTGATTCCCCGCCTCTGTTTACCCGCCTCTGATTCCCCGCCTCTGTTTCCCAATAACTAAATCCCCGCCTCTGATTCCCCAACTCTGATTCCCCACCTCTGATTCCCCAGCTCTGATTCCCCGCCTCTGATTCCCCGCATCTGATTCCCTGCATCTGATTCCAAGCCTCTGATTCCATGCCTCTGATTCCCAAACTCTGATTCCCCACCTCTGATTCCCCATATCTGATTCCCCGCCTCTGTTTCCCCGCCTCTGATTCCCCGCCTCTGTTTCACCATATCTGATTCCCGGCCTCTGATTCCCGGCCTCTGATTCCCCGCCTCTGATTCCTTGCCTCTGATTCCCCATGTCCGATTCCGCACATCTGATTCCCCGCCTCTGATTCCCCCCCTCTGATTCCCCGCCTCTGATTCCCTGCCTCTGATTCCCAACCTCTGATTCCCCACCTCTGATTCCCCGTGATTGATTCCCCGCCTCTGTTTCCACGCCTCTGATTCCCCGCCTCTGATTCCCCAACTCTAATTCCCCGCCTCTGATTCCCCAGATCTGATTCCCTGCCTCTGTTTCCCCGACTCTGATTCCCCAGATCTGATTCCCTGCCTCTGATTCCCAACCTCTGATTCCCTGCATCTGATTCCCCATATCTGATTCCCCGCCTCTGTTTCCCCGCCTCTGATTTCCTGCCTCTGATTCCCCGCCTCTGATTACCCATGTCTGATTCACCGCCTCTGATTCCCTGACTCTGATTCACCAACTTTGATTCCCAGCCTCTGATTCCCCAGCTCTGATTCCCCGCCTCTGATTCCCCGTGTTTGATTCCCTGCCTCTGATTCCCCGCCTCTGATTCCCCATCTCTGATTCACCGCCTTTGATTCGCCACCTCTGATTCCCCATATCTGATTCCCCACCTCTGTTTCCCCGCCTCTGATTCCCCGCCTCTGATTCTCCATATCTCATTCCCCGCCTCTGAATCCCCATCTCTGATTCCCGGACTCTGATTCCCCACCTCTGATTCCCGGCCTCTTATTCCCAGCATCTGATTCCAGGCCTCTGATTCACGGCCTCTGATTCCCCGCTTCTGATTCTGAAACCCTGCCTCTGATTCCCCATCTCTGATTCCGCACATCTGATTCCCTGCCTCTGATTCCCCACCTCTGATTCCCCATATCTGATTCCCCGCCTCCGTTTCCCCGCCTCTGATTCCCCGCCTCTGTTTCCTCATATCTAATTCCCCACCTCTGATGCACCAACTCTGATTCCCCGCCTCTGATTCCCCAGCTCTGATTCCCCGCCTCTGATTCCCCGCATCCGATTCCCCATATCTGATTCCCCGCCTCTGTTTCCCCGCCTCTGATTCCCCGCCTCTGTTTCCCCATATCTGATTCCCCGCCTCTGATTCCCAACTATGATTCCCCGCCTCTGATTCCCCAGCTCTGATTCCCTGCCTCTGATTCCCCGCGTTCTATTCCCTGCCTCTGATTCCCCGCCTGTGATTCCCCATCTCTGATTCACCACCTCTGATTCCCCACCTCTGATTCCCCATATCTAATTCCCCGCCTCTGTTTGCCCGCCTCTGATTCCCCGCCTCTGTTTCCCCATATCTGATTCCCCGCCTCTGAATCCCCAACTCTGATTCACTGCCTCTGATTCCCCAGCTCTGATTCCCCTCCTTTGATTCCCCCCGTCTGATTCCCAGCCTCTGAATCCCCGTGTCTGATATCCTGCCTCTGATTCCCCGCCTCTGATTCCCCATCTCAGATTCACCGCCTCTGATTCCCCACCTCTGATTCCCCATCTCTGATTCCGCACATCCGATTCCCTGCCTCTGATTCCCCGACTCTGATTCCCCACCTCTGATTCCCCAGCTCTGATTCCCCGCATCCGATTCCCCAACTCTGATTCCCCGCCTCTGATAACCCAGCTCTGATTTCCCGCCTCTGATTCCCCGTGTTTGATTCCCTGCCTCTCATTCCCTGCCTCTGACTCCCCATCTCTGATTCACCGCCTTTGATTCGCCAACTCTGATTCCCCATATCTGATTCCTCGCCTCTGTTTCCCCGCCTGTGATTCCCCGCCTCTGATTCCCCATATCTCACTCCCCGCCTCTGATTCCCCATCTCTGATTCCCGGACTCTGATTCCCCACCTCTGATTCCCGGCCTCTGATTCCCGGCTTCTGATTCCCTGCTTCTGATTCTGATTCCCTGCCTTTGATTCCCCATCTCTGATTCCGCACATCTGATTCCCTGCCTCTGATTCCCCACCTCTGATTCCCCATATCTGATTCCCCGCCTCTGTTTCCCCGCCTCTGATTCCCCGCCTCTGTTTCCCAATAACTAAATCCCCGCCTCTGATTCCCCAACTCTGATTCCCCACCTCTGATTCCCCAGCTCTGATTCCCCGCCTCTGATTCCCCGCATCTGATTCCCTGCATCTGATTCCAAGCCTCTGATTCCATGCCTCTGATTCCCAAACTCTAATTCCCCACCTCTGATTCCCCATATCTGATTCCCCGCCTCTGTTTCCCCGCCTCTGATTCCCCGCCTCTGTTTCACCATATCTGATTCCCGGCCTCTGATTCCCCGCCTCTGATTCCCCGCCTCTGATTCCTTGCCTCTGATTCCCCATGTCCGATTCCGCACATCTGATTCCCCGCCTCTGATTCCCCGCCTCTGATTCCCCGCCTCTGATTCCCTGCCTCTGATTCCCAACCTCTGATTCCCCACCTCTGATTCCCCGTGATTGATTCCCCGCCTCTGTTTCCACGCCTCTGATTCCCCGCCTCTGATTCCCCAACTCTAATTCCCCGCCTCTGATTCCCCAGATCTGATTCCCTGCCTCTGTTTCCCCGACTCTGATTCCCTGCCTCTGATTCCCAACCTCTGATTCCACACCTCTGATTACCCATATCTGATTCCCCGCCTCTGTTTCCCCGCCTCTGATTCCCCGCCCCTGTTTCCTCATATCTGATTCCCCGCCTCTGATTCCCCAACTCTGATTCCCCGCCTCTGATTCCCCAGCTCTGATTCCCCGCCTCTGATTCCCCGTGTTTGATTCCCTGCCTCTGATTCCCCGCCTCTGATTCCCCATCTCTGATTCCAGGACTCTGATTCCCCACCTCTGATTCCCGACCTCTTATTCCCGGCATCTGATTCCGGCCTCTGATTCCCGGCCTCTGATTCCCTGCTTCTGATTCTGATTCCCTGCTTCTGATTCCCCATTTCTGATTCCGCACATCTAATTCCCTGCCTCTGATTCCCCTCCTCTGATTCCCCATATCTGAATCCCCGCCTCTGTTTCCCCGTCTCTGATACCCCGCCTCTGTTTCCCCATATCTAAGTCCCCGCCTCTGATTCCCCATCTTTGATTCCCCACCTCTGATTCCCCAGCTCTGATTCCCCGCCTCTGATTTCCCGCATCTCATTCCCTGCATCTGATTCCCAGCCTCTGATTCCCTGCCTCTGATTCCCAACCTCTGATTCCCCACCTCTGATTCCCCATATCTGATTCCCCGCCTCTGTTTCCCCGCCTCTGATTCCCCGCCTCTGTTTCCCCATATCTGATTCCCCGCCTCTATTTGCCCGCCTCTGATTCCCCGCCTCTGTTTCCCCATATCTGATTTCCCGCCTCTGAATCCCCAACTCTGATTCCCTGCCTCTAATTTCCCAGCTCTGATTCCCCGCCTCTGATTCCCCGTGTCTGATTTCCTGCCTCTGATTCCCCGCCTCTGATTACCCATGTCTGATTCACCACCTCTGATTCCCCACCTCTGATTCCCCATCTCTGATTCCGCACATCCGATTCCCTGCCTCTGATTCCCCGCCTCTGATTCACTGCCTCTGCTTCCCCAGCTCTGATTCCCCACCTCTGATTCCCGACCTCTTATTCCCGGCATCTGATTCCGGCCTCTGATTCCCGGCCTCTGATTCCCTGCTTCTGATTCTGATTCCCTGCTTCTGATTCCCCATTTCTGATTCCGCACATCTAATTCCCTGCCTCTGATTCCCCTCCTCTGATTCCCCATATCTGAATCCCCGCCTCTGTTTCCCCGTCTCTGATACCCCGCCTCTGTTTCCCCATATCTAAGTCCCCGCCTCTGCTTCCCCATCTTTGATTCCCCACCTCTGATTCCCCAGCTCTGATTCCCCGCCTCTGATTTCCCGCATCTCATTCCCTGCATCTGATTCCCAGCCTCTGATTCCCTGCCTCTGATTCCCAACCTCTGATTCCCCACCTCTGATTCCCCATATCTGATTCCCCGCCTCTGTTTCCCCGCCTCTGATTCCCCGCCTCTGTTTCCCCATATCTGATTCCCCGCCTCTATTTGCCCGCCTCTGATTCCCCGCCTCTGTTTCCCCATATCTGATTTCCCGCCTCTGAATCCCCAACTCTGATTCCCTGCCTCTAATTTCCCAGCTCTGATTCCCCGCCTCTGATTCCCCGTGTCTGATTTCCTGCCTCTGATTCCCCGCCTCTGATTACCCATGTCTGATTCACCACCTCTGATTCCCCACCTCTGATTCCCCATCTCTGATTCCGCACATCCGATTCCCTGCCTCTGATTCCCCGCCTCTGATTCACTGCCTCTGCTTCCCCAGCTCTGATTCCCCACCTCTGATTCCCGACCTCTTATTCCCGGCATCTGATTCCGGCCTCTGATTCCCGGCCTCTGATTCCCTGCTTCTGATTCTGATTCCCTGCTTCTGATTCCCCATTTCTGATTCCGCACATCTAATTCCCTGCCTCTGATTCCCCTCCTCTGATTCCCCATATCTGAATCCCCGCCTCTGTTTCCCCGTCTCTGATACCCCGCCTCTGTTTCCCCATATCTAAGTCCCCGCCTCTGCTTCCCCATCTTTGATTCCCCACCTCTGATTCCCCAGCTCTGATTCCCCGCCTCTGATTTCCCGCATCTCATTCCCTGCATCTGATTCCCAGCCTCTGATTCCCTGCCTCTGATTCCCAACCTCTGATTCCCCACCTCTGATTCCCCATATCTGATTCCCCGCCTCTGTTTCCCCGCCTCTGATTCCCCGCCTCTGTTTCCCCATATCTGATTCCCCGCCTCTATTTGCCCGCCTCTGATTCCCCGCCTCTGTTTCCCCATATCTGATTCCCCGCCTCTGAATCCCCAACTCTGATTCCCTGCCTCTAATTTCCCAGCTCTGATTCCCCGCCTCTGATTCCCCGTGTCTGATTTCCTGCCTCTGATTCCCCGCCTCTGATTACCCATGTCTGATTCACCGCCTCTGATTCCCCACCTCTGATTCCCCATCTCTGATTCCGCACATCCGATTCCCTGCCTCTGATTCCCCGCCTCTGATTCACTGCCTCTGCTTCCCCAGCTCTGATTCCCCGCCTCTGATTCCCCGCGTCTTATTCCCTGCTTCTGATTCTGATTCCCTGCCTCTGATTCCCTCTGATTCCGCACATCTGATTCCCTGCCTCTGATTCCCCAACTCTGATTCCCCATATCTGATTCCCCGCCTCTGTTTCCCCGCGTCTGATTCCCCGCCTCTGTTTCGCCATATCTATGTCCCCGCCTCTGATTCCCCAACTCTGATTCCCCACCTCTGATTCCCCAGCTCTGATTCCCCGCCTCTGATCCCCTCATCTGATTCCCTGCATCTGATTCCCAGCCTCTGATTCCCTGCCTCTGATTCCCAACCTCTGATTCCCCACCTCTGATTCCCCATATCTGATTCCCCGCCTCTGTTTCCACGACTCTGATTCCGCGCCTCTGTTTCCCCATATCTGATTCCCCGCCTCTATTTGCCCACCTCTGATTCCCCACCTCTGTTTCCCCATATCTGATTCCCCGCCTCTGAATCCCCAACTCTGATTCCCTGCCTCTAATTCCCCAGCTCTGAATCCCCGCCTCTGATTCCCCGTGTCTGATTTCCTGCCTCTGATTCCCCGCCTCTGATTACCCATGTCTGATTCACCGCCTCTGATTCCCCACCTCTGATTCCCCATCTCTGATTCCGCACATCCGATTCCCTGCCTCTGATTCCCCGCCTCTGATTCACCGCCTCTGATTCCCGGCCTCTGATTTCCCACCTCTGATTCCCTGCCACTGATACCCCGCCCCTGATTCCCCACCTCTGATTCCCCATATCTGATTCCCCGCCTCTGTTTCCCCGCCTCTGATTCCCCGCCTCTGATTCCCCATATCTCATTCCCCGCCTCTGAATCCGCATCTCTGATTCCCGGACTCTGATTCCCCACCTCTGATTCCCGGCCTCTTATTCCCGGCATCGGATTCCGGCCTCTGATTCCCGGCCTCTGATTCCCTGCTTCTGATTCTGATTCCCTGTCTTTGATTCCCCATCTCTGATTCCGCACATCTGATTCCCTGCCTCTGATCCCCACCTCTGATTCCCCATATCTGATTCCCCGCCTCTGTTTCCCCGCCTCTGATTCCCCGCCTCTGTTTCCCAATATCTAAGTCCCCGCCTCTGATTCCCCAACTCTGATTCCCCACCTCTGATTCCCCAGCTCTGATTCCCCGCCTCTGATTCCCCGCATCTGATTCCCAGCCTCTGATTCCCTGCCTCTGATTCCCAACCTCTGATTCCCCACCTCTGATTCCCCATATCTGATTCCCCGCCTCTGTTTCCCCGCCTCTGATTCCCCGCCTCTGTTTCCCCATATCTGATTCCCCGCCTCTATTTGCCCGCCTCTGATTCCCCGCCTCTGTTTCCCCATATCTGATTTCCCGCCTCTGAATCCCCAACTCTGATTCCCTGCCTCTAATTTCCCAGCTCTGATTCCCCGCCTCTGATTCCCCGTGTCTGATTTCCTGCCTCTGATTCCCCGCCTCTGATTACCCATGTCTGATTCACCACCTCTGATTCCCCACCTCTGATTCCCCATCTCTGATTCCGCACATCCGATTCCCTGCCTCTGATTCCCCGCCTCTGATTCACTGCCTCTGCTTCCCCAGCTCTGATTCCCCACCTCTGATTCCCGACCTCTTATTCCCGGCATCTGATTCCGGCCTCTGATTCCCGGCCTCTGATTCCCTGCTTCTGATTCTGATTCCCTGCTTCTGATTCCCCATTTCTGATTCCGCACATCTAATTCCCTGCCTCTGATTCCCCTCCTCTGATTCCCCATATCTGAATCCCCGCCTCTGTTTCCCCGTCTCTGATACCCCGCCTCTGTTTCCCCATATCTAAGTCCCCGCCTCTGCTTCCCCATCTTTGATTCCCCACCTCTGATTCCCCAGCTCTGATTCCCCGCCTCTGATTTCCCGCATCTCAATCCCTGCATCTGATTCCCAGCCTCTGATTCCCTGCCTCTGATTCCCAACCTCTGATTCCCCACCTCTGATTCCCCATATCTGATTCCCCGCCTCTGTTTCCCCGCCTCTGATTCCCCGCCTCTGTTTCCCCATATCTGATTCCCCGCCTCTATTTGCCCGCCTCTGATTCCCCGCCTCTGTTTCCCCATATCTGATTTCCCGCCTCTGAATCCCCAACTCTGATTCCCTGCCTCTAATTTCCCAGCTCTGATTCCCCGCCTCTGATTCCCCGTGTCTGATTTCCTGCCTCTGATTCCCCGCCTCTGATTACCCATGTCTGATTCACCACCTCTGATTCCCCACCTCTGATTCCCCATCTCTGATTCCGCACATCCGATTCCCTGCCTCTGATTCCCCGCCTCTGATTCACTGCCTCTGCTTCCCCAGCTCTGATTCCCCACCTCTGATTCCCGACCTCTTATTCCCGGCATCTGATTCCGGCCTCTGATTCCCGGCCTCTGATTCCCTGCTTCTGATTCTGATTCCCTGCTTCTGATTCCCCATTTCTGATTCCGCACATCTAATTCCCTGCCTCTGATTCCCCTCCTCTGATTCCCCATATCTGAATCCCCGCCTCTGTTTCCCCGTCTCTGATACCCCGCCTCTGTTTCCCCATATCTAAGTCCCCGCCTCTGCTTCCCCATCTTTGATTCCCCACCTCTGATTCCCCAGCTCTGATTCCCCGCCTCTGATTTCCCGCATCTCATTCCCTGCATCTGATTCCCAGCCTCTGATTCCCTGCCTCTGATTCCCAACCTCTGATTCCCCACCTCTGATTCCCCATATCTGATTCCCCGCCTCTGTTTCCCCGCCTCTGATTCCCCGCCTCTGTTTCCCCATATCTGATTCCCCGCCTCTATTTGCCCGCCTCTGATTCCCCGCCTCTGTTTCCCCATATCTGATTCCCCGCCTCTGAATCCCCAACTCTGATTCCCTGCCTCTAATTTCCCAGCTCTGATTCCCCGCCTCTGATACCCCGTGTCTGATTTCCTGCCTCTGATTCCCCGCCTCTGATTACCCATGTCTGATTCACCGCCTCTGATTCCCCACCTCTGATTCCCCATCTCTGATTCCGCACATCCGATTCCCTGCCTCTGATTCCCCGCCTCTGATTCACTGCCTCTGCTTCCCCAGCTCTGATTCCCCGCCTCTGATTCCCCGCGTCTTATTCCCTGCTTCTGATTCTGATTCCCTGCCTCTGATTCCCTCTGATTCCGCACATCTGATTCCCTGCCTCTGATTCCCCAACTCTGATTCCCCATATCTGATTCCCCGCCTCTGTTTCCCCGCGTCTGATTCCCCGCCTCTGTTTCGCCATATCTATGTCCCCGCCTCTGATTCCCCAACTCTGATTCCCCACCTCTGATTCCCCAGCTCTGATTCCCCGCCTCTGATCCCCTCATCTGATTCCCTGCATCTGATTCCCAGCCTCTGATTCCCTGCCTCTGATTCCCAACCTCTGATTCCCCACCTCTGATTCCCCATATCTGATTCCCCGCCTCTGTTTCCACGACTCTGATTCCCCGCCTCTGTTTCCCCATATCTGATTCCCCGCCTCTATTTGCCCACCTCTGATTCCCCACCTCTGTTTCCCCATATCTGATTCCCCGCCTCTGAATCCCCAACTCTGATTCCCTGCCTCTAATTCCCCAGCTCTGAATCCCCGCCTCTGATTCCCCGTGTCTGATTTCCTGCCTCTGATTCCCCGCCTCTGATTACCCATGTCTGATTCACCGCCTCTGATTCCCCACCTCTGATTCCCCATCTCTGATTCCGCACATCCGATTCCCTGCCTCTGATTCCCCGCCTCTGATTCACCGCCTCTGATTCCCGGCCTCTGATTTCCCACCTCTGATTCCCTGCCACTGATACCCCGCCCCTGATTCCCCACCTCTGATTCCCCATATCTGATTCCCCGCCTCTGTTTCCCCGCCTCTGATTCCCCGCCTCTGATTCCCCATATCTCATTCCCCGCCTCTGAATCCGCATCTCTGATTCCCGGACTCTGATTCCCCACCTCTGATTCCCGGCCTCTTATTCCCGGCATCGGATTCCGGCCTCTGATTCCCGGCCTCTGATTCCCTGCTTCTGATTCTGATTCCCTGTCTTTGATTCCCCATCTCTGATTCCGCACATCTGATTCCCTGCCTCTGATCCCCACCTCTGATTCCCCATATCTGATTCCCCGCCTCTGTTTCCCCGCCTCTGATTCCCCGCCTCTGTTTCCCAATATCTAAGTCCCCGCCTCTGATTCCCCAACTCTGATTCCCCACCTCTGATTCCCCAGCTCTGATTCCCCGCCTCTGATTCCCCGCATCTGATTCCCTGCATCTGATTCCAAGCCTCTGATTCCCTGCCTCTGATTCCCAAACTCTGATTCCCCACCTCTGATTCCCCATATCTGATTCCCCACCTCTGTTTCCCGCCTCTGATTCCCCGCCTCTGTTTCACCATATCTGATTCCCGGCCTCTGATTCCCCGCCTCTGATTCCCCACCTCTGTTTCCCCATATCTAATTCCCCACCTCTGATGCACCAACTCTGATTCCCCGCCTCTGATTCCCCGACTCTGATTCCCTGCCTCTGATTCCCAACCTCTGATTCCACACCTCTGATTCCCCATATCTGATTCCCCGCCTCAGTTTCCCCGCCTCTGATTCCCCGCCCCTGTTTCCCCATATCTGTTTCCCCGCCTCTGATTCCCCAACTCTGATTCCCCGCCTCTGATTCCCCAGCTCTGATTCCCCGCCTCTGATTCCCCGTGTTTGATTCCCTGCCTCTGATTCCCCACCTCTGATTCCCGACCTCTTATTCCCAGCATCTGATTCCGGCCTCTGATTCCCGGCCTCTGATTCCCTGCTTCTGATTCTGATTCCCTGCCTCTGATTCCCCATTTCTGATTCCCCATATCTGAATCCCCGCCTCTGTTTCCCCGTCTCTGATACCCCGCCTCTGTTTCCCCATATCTAAGTCCCCGCTTCTGATTCCCCAACTTTGATTCCCCACCTCTGATTCCCCAGCTCTGATTCCCCGCCTCTGATTTCCCGCATCTCATTCCCTGCATCTGATTCCCAGCCTCTGATTCCCTGCCTCTGATTCCCAACCTCTGATTCCCCACCTCTGATTCCCCATATCTGATTCCCCGCCTCTGTTTCCCCGCCTCTGATTCCCCGCCTCTTTTTCCCCATATCTGATTCCCCGCCTCTATTTGCCCGCCTCTGATTCCCCGCCTCTGTTTCCCCATATCTGATTCCCCGCCTCTGAATCCCCAACTCTGATTCCCTGCCTCTAATTTCCCAGCTCTGATTCCCCGCCTCTGATTCCCCGTGTCTGATTTCCTGCCTCTGATTCCCCGCCTCTGATTACCCATGTCTGATTCACCGCCTCTGATTCCCCACCTCTGATTCCCCATCTCTGATTCCGCACATCCGATTCCCTGCCTCTGATTCCCCGCCTCTGATTCACTGCCTCTGCTTCCCCAGCTCTGATTCCCCGCCTCTGATTCCCCGCGTCTTATTCCCTGCTTCTGATTCTGATTCCCTGCCTCTGATTCCCCATCTCTGATTCCGCACATCTGATTCCCTGCCTCTGATTCCCCACCTCTGATTCCCCATATCTGATTCCCCGCCTCTGTTTCCCCGCGTCTGATTCCCCGCCTCTGTTTCCCAATATCTAAGTCCCCGCCTCTGATTCCCCACCTCTGATTCCCCAGCTCTGATTCCCCGCCTCTGATTCCCTGCATCTGATTCCCTGCATCTGATTCCAAGCCTCTGATTCCCTGCCTCTGATTCCCAAACTCTGATTCCCCACCTCTGATTCCCCATATCTGATTCCCCACCTCTGTTTCCCGCCTCTGATTCCCCACCTCTGTTTCACCATATCTGATTCCCGGCCTCTGATTCCCCGCCTCTGATTCCCCGCCTCTGATTTCTTGCCTCTGATTCCCCATCTCCGATTCCGCACATCTGATTCCCTGCCTCTGATTCCCCGCCTCTGATTCCCCGCCTCTGATTCCCTGCCTCTGATTCCCAACCTCTGATTCCCCACCTCTGATTCCCCGTGTTTGATTCCCCGCCTCTGATTCCCCGCCTCTGATTCCCTGCCTCTGATTCCCCATATCTGATTCCCCGCCTCTGTTTCCCCGCCTCTGATTCCCCGCCCCTGTTTACCCATATCTGATTCCCCGCCTCTGATTCCCCAACTCTGATTCCCCGACTCTGATTCTCCAGCTCTGATTCCCCGCCTCTGATTCCCCGTGTTTGATTCCCTGCCTCTGATTCCCCGCCTCTGATTCCCCATCTCTGATTCACCGCCTTTGATTCGCCACCTCTGATTCCCCATATCTGATTCCCCACCTCTGTTTCCCCGCCTCTGATTCCCCGCCTCTGATTCTCCATATCTCATTCCCCGCCTCTGAAACCCCATCTCTGATTCCCGGACTCTGATTCCCCACCTCTGATTCCCGGCCTCTTATTCCCAGCATCTGATTCCAGGCCTCTGATTCCCTGCCTCTGATTCCCCGCTTCTGATTCTGATTCCCTGCCTCTGATTCCCCATCTCTGATTCCGCACATCTGATTCACTGCCTCTGATTCCCCACCTCTGAATCCCCATATCTGATTCCCCGCCTCTGTTTCCCCGCCTCTGATTCCCCGCCTCTGTTTCCCCATATCTAATTCCCAACCTCTGATGCACCAACTCTGATTCCCCGCCTCTGATTCCCCCACTCTGATTCCCTGCCTCTGATTCCCAACCTCTGATTCCACACCTCTGATTCCCCATATCTGATTCCCCGCCTCTGTTTCCCCGCCTCTGATTCCCCGCCCCTGTTTCCCCATATCTGATTCCCCGCCTCTGATTCCCCAACTCTGATTCCCCGCCTCTGATTCCCCAGCTCTGATTCCCAGCCTCTGATTCCCCGTGTTTGATTCCCTGCCTCTGATTCCCCGCCTCTGATTCCCCATCTCTGATTCCCGGACTCTGATTCCCCACCTCTGATTCCCGACCTCTTATTCCCAGCATCTGATTCCGGCCTCTGATTCCCGGCCTCTGATTCCCTGCTTCTGATTCTGATTCCCTGCCTCTGATTCCCCATTTCTGATTCCGCACATCTAATTCCCTGCCTCTGATTCCCCTCCTCTGATTCCCCATATCTGAATCCCCGCCTCTGTTTCCCCGTCTCTGATACCCCGCCTCTGTTTCCCCATATCTAAGTCCCCGCTTCTGATTCCCCAACTTTGATTCCCCACCTCTGATTCCCCAGCTCTGATTCCCCGCCTCTGATTTCCCGCATCTCATTCCCTGCATCTGATTCCCAGCCTCTGATTCCCTGCCTCTGATTCCCAACCTCTGATTCCCCACCTCTGATTCCCCATATCTGATACCCCGCCTCTGTTTCCCCGCCTCTGATTCCCCGCCTCTGTTTCCCCATATCTGATTCCCCGCCTCTATTTGCCCGCCTCTGATTCCCCGCCTCTGTTTCCCCATATCTGATTCCCCGCCTCTGAATCCCCAACTCTGATTCCCTGCCTCTAATTTCCCAGCTCTGATTCCCCGCCTCTGATTCCCCGTATCTGATTTCCTGCCTCTGATTCCCCGCCTCTGATTACCCATGTCTGATTCACCGCCTCTGATTCCCCACCTCTGATTCCCCATCTCTCATTCCGCACATCCGATTCCCTGCCTCTGATTCCCCGCCTCTGATTCACTGCCTCTGCTTCCCCAGCTCTGATACCCCGCCTCTGATTCCCCGCGTCTTATTCCCTGCTTCTGATTCTGATTCCCTGCCTCTGATTCCCCATCTCTGATTCCGCACATCTGATTCCCTGCCTCTGATTCCCCACCTCTGATTCCCCATATCTGATTCCCCCCCTCTGTTTCCCCGCCTCTGATTCCCCGCCTCTGTTTCCCCGCGTCTGATTCCCCGCCTCTGTTTCCCAATATCTAAGTCCCCGCCTCTGATTCCCCAACTCTGATTCCCCACCTCTGATTCCCCAGCTCTGATTCCCCGCCTCTGATTCCCTGCATCTGATTCCCTGCATCTGATTCCAAGCCTCTGATTCCCTGCCTCTGATTCCCAAACTCTGATTCCCCACCTCTGATTCCCCATATCTGATTCCCCACCTCTGTTTCCCGCCTCTGATTCCCCACCTCTGTTTCACCATATCTGATTCCCGGCCTCTGATTCCCCGCCTCTGATTCCCCGCCTCTGATTTCTTGCCTCTGATTCCCCATCTCCGATTCCGCACATCTGATTCCCTGCCTCTGATTCCCCGCCTCTGATTCCCCGCCTCTGATTCCCTGCATCTGATTCCCAACCTCTGATTCCCCACCTCTGATTCCCCGTGTTTGATTCCCCGCCTCTGATTCCCCGCCTCTGATTCCCTGCCTCTGATTCCCCATATCTGATTCCCCGCCTCTGTTTCCCCGCCTCTGATTCCCCGCCCCTGTTTACCCATATCTGATTCCCCGCCTCTGATTCCCCAACTCTGATTCCCCGACTCTGATTCCCCAGCTCTGATTCCCCGCCTCTGATTCCCCGTGTTTGATTCCCTGCCTCTGATTCCCCGCCTCTGATTCCCCATCTCTGATTCACCGCCTTTGATTCGCCACCTCTGATTCCCCATATCTGATTCCCCACCTCTGTTTCCCCGCCTCTGATTCCCCGCCTCTGATACTCCATATCTCATTCCCCGCCTCTGAATCCCCATCTCTGATTCCCGGACTCTGATTCCCCACCTCTGATTCCCGGCCTCTTATTCCCAGCATCTGATTCCAGGCCTCTGATTCCCTGCCTCTGATTCCCCGCTTCTGATTCTGATTCCCTGCCTCTGATTCCCCATCTCTGATTCCGCACATCTGATTCCCTGCCTCTGATTCCCCACCTCTGATTCCCCATATCTGATTCCCCGCCTCTGTTTCCCCGCCTCTGATTCCCCGCCTCTGTTTCCCCATATCTAATTCCCAACCTCTGATGCACCAACTCTGATTCCCCGCCTCTGATTCCCCGACTCTGATTCCCTGCCTCTGATTCCCAACCTCTGATTCCACACCTCTGATTCCCCATATCTGATTCCCCGCCTCTGTTTCCCCGCCTCTGATTCCCCGCCCCTGTTTCCCCATATCTGATTCCCCGCCTCTGATTCCCCAACTCTGATTCCCCGCCTCTGATTCCCCAGCTCTGATTCCCAGCCTCTGATTCCCCGTGTTTGATTCCCTGCCTCTGATTCCCCGCCTCTGATTCCCCATCTCTGATTCCCGGACTCTGATTCCCCACCTCTGATTCCCGACCTCTTATTCCCAGCATCTGATTCCGGCCTCTGATTCCCGGCCTCTGATTCCCTGCTTCTGATTCTGATTCCCTGCCTCTGATTCCCCATTTCTGAATCCCCGCCTCTGTTTCCCCGTCTCTGATACCCCGCCTCTGTTTCCCCATATCTAAGTCCCCGCTTCTGATTCCCCAACTTTGATTCCCCACCTCTGATTCCCCAGCTCTGATTCCCCGCCTCTGATTTCCCGCATCTCATTCCCTGCATCTGATTCCCAGCCTCTGATTCCCTGCCTCTGATTCCCAACCTCTGATTCCCCACCTCTGATTCCCCATATCTGATACCCCGCCTCTGTTTCCCCGCCTCTGATTCCCCGCCTCAGTTTCCCCATATCTGATTCCCCGCCTCTATTTGCCCGCCTCTGATTCCCCGCCTCTGTTTCCCCATATCTGATTCCCCGCCTCTGAATCCCCAACTCTGATTCCCTGCCTCTAATTTCCCAGCTCTGATTCCCCGCCTCTGATTCCCCGTGTCTGATTTCCTGCCTCTGATTCCCCGCCTCTGATTACCCATGTCTGATTCACCGCCTCTTATTCCCCACCTCTGATTCCCCATCTCTGATTCCGCACATCCGATTCCCTGCCTCTGATTCCCCGCCTCTGATTCACTGCCTCTGCTTCCCCAGCTCTGATTCCCCGCCTCTGATTCCCCGCGTCTTATTCCCTGCTTCTGATTCTGATTCCCTGCCTCTGATTCCCCATCTCTGATTCCGCACATCTGATTCCCTGCCTCTGATTCCCCACCTCTGATTCCCCATATCTGATTCCCCGCCTCTGTTTCCCCGCCTCTGATTCCCCGCCTCTGTTTCCCCATATCTAAGTCCCCGCCTCTGATTCCCCAACTCTGATTCCCCACCTCTGATTCCCCAGCTCTGATTCCCCGCCTCTGATCCCCTCATCTGATTCCCTGCATCTGATTCCCAACCTCTGATTCCCCACCTCTGATTCCCCATTTGTGATTCCCCGCCTCTGTTTCCACGCCTCTGATTCCCTGCCTCTGTTTCCCCATATCTGATTCCCCGCCTCTATTTGCCAACCTCTGATTCCCCACCTCTGTTTCCCCATATCTGATTCCCCGCCTCTGAATCCCCAACTCTGATTCCCTGCCTCTAATTCCCCAGCTCTGATTCCCCGCCTCTGATTCCCCGTGTCTGATTTCCTGCCTCTGATTCCCCGCCTCTGATTACCCATGTCTGATTCACCGCCTCTGATTCCGCACATCCGATTCCCTGCCTCTGATTCCCCGCCTCTGATTCACCACCTCTGATTCCCGGCCTCTGATTTCCCGCCTCTGATTCCCTGCCACTGATACCCCGCCCCTGATTCCCAACCTCTGATTCCCCATATCGGATTCCCCGCCTCTGTTTCCCCGCCTCTGATTCCCCGCCTCTGATACCCCATATCTCATTCCCCGCCTCTGAATCCGCATCTCTGATTCCCGGACTCTGATTCCCCACCTCTGATTCCCGGCCTCTTATTCCCGGCATCGGATTCCGGCCTCTGATTCCCGGCCTCTGATTCCCTGCTTCTGATTCTGATTCCCTGTCTTTGATTCCCCATCTCTGATTCCGCACATCTGATTCCCTGCCTCTGATTCCCCACCTCTGATTCCCCATATCTGATTCCCCGCCTCTGTTTCCCCGCCTCTGATTCCCCGCCTCTGTTTCCCAATATCTAAGTCCCCGCCTCTGATTCCCCAACTCTGATTCCCCACCTCTGATTCCCCAGCTCTGATTCCCCGCCTCTGATTCCCCGCATCTGATTCCCTGCATCTGATTCCAAGCCTCTGATTCCCTGCCTCTGATTCCCAAACTCTGATTCCCCACCTCTGATTCCCCATATCTGATTCCCCACCTCTGTTTCCCGCCTCTGATTCCCCGCCTCTGTTTCACCATATCTGATTCCCGGCCTCTGATTCCCCGCCTCTGATTCCCCGCCTCTGATTTCTTACCTCTGATTCCCCATCTCCGATTCCGCACATCTGATTCCCTGCCTCTGATTCCCCGCCTCTGATTCCCCGCCTCTGATTCCCTGCCTCTGATTCCCAACCTCTGATTCCCCACCTCTGATTCCCCGTGTTTGATTCCCCGCCTCTGTTTCCCCGCCTCTGATTCCCCGCCTCTGATTCCCCAGCTCTACTTCCCCGCCTCTGATTCCCCAGATCTGATTCCCTGCCTCTGTTTCCCCGCCTCTGATTCCCTGCCTCTGATTCCCCATATCTGATTCCCCGCCTCTGTTTCCCCGCCTCTGATTCCCCGCTTCTGTTTCCCCGCCTCTGATTCCCCGCCCCTCTTTCCCCATATCTGATTCCCCGCCTCTGATTCCCCAACTCTGATTCCCCGCCTCTGATTCCCCAGCTCTGATTCCCCGCCTCTGATTCCCCGTGTTTGATTCCCTGCCTCTGATTCCCCGCCTCTGATTCCCCATCTCTGATTCACCGCCTTTGATTCGCCACCTCTGATTCCCCATATCTGATTCCCCACCTCTGTTTCCCCGCCTCTGATTCCCCGCCTCTGATTCTCCATATCTCATTCCCCGCCTCTGAATCCCCATCTCTGATTCCCGGACGCTGATTCCCCACCTCTGATCCCCGGCCTCTTATTCCCAGCATCTGATTCCAGGCCTCTGATTCCCTGCCTCTGATTCCCCGCTTCTGATTCTGATTCCCTTCCTCTGATTCCCCATCTCTGATTCCGCACATCTGATTCCCTGCCTCTGATTCCCCACCTCTGATTCCCCATATCTGATTCCCCGCCTCTGTTTCCCCGCCTCTGATTCCCCGCCTCTGTTTCCCCATATCTAATTCCCCACCTCTGATGCACCAACTCTGATTCCCCGCCTCTGATTCCCCAGCTCTGATTCCCCGCCTCTGATTCCCCGCATCCGATTCCCCATATCTGATTCCCCGCCTCTGTTTCCCCGCCTCTGATTCCGCGCATCTGTTTCCCCATATCTGATTCCCCGCCTCTGATTCCCAACTATGATTCCCCGCCTCTGATTCCCCATCTCTGATTCACCGCCTTTGATTCGCCACCTCTGATTCCCCATATCTGATTCCCCACCTCTGTTTCCCCGCCTCTGATTCCCCGCCTCTGATTCTCCATATCTCATTCCCCGCCTCTGAATCCCCATCTCTGATTCCCGGACTCTTATTCCCCACCTCTGATTCCCGGCCTCTTATTCCCAGCATCTGATTCCAGGCCTCTGATTCCCTGCCTCTGATTCCCCGCTTCTGATTCTGATTCCCTGCCTCTGATTCCCCATCTCTGATTCCGCACATCTGATTCCCTGCCTCTGATTCCCCACCTCTGATTCCCCATATCTGATTCCCCGCCTCTGTTTCCCCGCCTCTGATTCCCCGCCTCTGTTTCCCCATATCTAATTCCCAACCTCTGATGCACCAACTCTGATTCCCCGCCTCTGATTCCCCGACTCTGATTCCCTGCCTCTGATTCCCAACCTCTGATTCCACACCTCTGATTCCCCATATCTGATTCCCCGCCTCTGTTTCCCCGCCTCTGATTCCCCGCCCCTGTTTCCCCATATCTGATTCCCCGCCTCTGATTCCCCAACTCTGATTCCCCGACTCTGATTCCCCAGCTCTGATTCCCAGCCTCTGATTCCCCGTGTTTGATTCCCTGCCTCTGATTCCCCGCCTCTGATTCCCCATCTCTGATTCCCGGACTCTGATTCCCCACCTCTGATTCCCGACCTCTTATTCCCAGCATCTGATTCCGGCCTCTGATTCCCGGCCTCTGATTCCCTGCTTCTGATTCTGATTCCCTGCCTCTGATTCCCCATTTCTGATTCCGCACATCTAATTCCCTGCCTCTGATTCCCCTCCTCTGATTCCCCATATCTGAATCCCCGTCTCTGTTTCCCCGTCTCTGATACCCCGCCTCTGTTTCCCCATATCTAAGTCCCCGCTTCTGATTCCCCAACTTTGATTCCCCACCTCTGATTCCCCAGCTCTGATTCCCCGCCTCTGATTTCCCGCATCTGATTCCCTGCATCTGATTCCCAGCCTCTGATTCCCTGCCTCTGATTCCCAACCTCTGATTCCCCACCTCTGATTCCCCATATCTGATACCCCGCCTCTGTTTCCCCGCCTCTGATTCCCCGCCTCTGTTTCCCCATATCTGATTCCCCGCCTCTATTTGCCCGCCTCTGATTCCCCGCCTCTGTTTCCCCATATCTGATTCCCCGCCTCTGAATCCCCAACTCTGATTCCCTGCCTCTAATTTCCCAGCTCTGATTCCCCGCCTCTGATTCCCCGTGTCTGATTTCCTGCCTCTGATTCCCCGCCTCTGATTACCCATGTCTGATTCACCGCCTCTGATTCCCCACCTCTGATTCCCCATCTCTGATTCCGCACATCCGATTCCCTGCCTCTGATTCCCCGCCTCTGATTCACTGCCTCTGCTTCCCCAGCTCTGATTCCCCGCCTCTGATTCCCCGCGTCTTATTCCCTGCTTCTGATTCTGATTCCCTGCCTCTGATTCCCCATCTCTGATTCCGCACATCTGATTCCCTGCCTCTGATTCCCCACCTCTGATTCCCCATATCTGATTCCCCGCCTCTGTTTCCCCGCCTCTGATTCCCCGCCTCTGTTTCCCCATATCTAAGTCCCCGCCTCTGATTCCCCAACTCTGATTCCCCACCTCTGATTCCCCAGCTCTGATTCCCCGCCTCTGATCCCCTCATCTGATTCCCTGCATCTGATTCCCAGCCTCTGATTCCCTGCCTCTGATTCCCAACCTCTGATTCCCCACCTCTGATTCCCCATTTGTGATTCCCCGCCTCTGTTTCCACGCCTCTGATTCCCTGCCTCTGTTTCCCCATATCTGATTCCCCGCCTCTATTTGCCAACCTCTGATTCCCCACCTCTGTTTCCCCATATCTGATTCCCCGCCTCTGAATCCCCAACTCTGATTCCCTGCCTCTAATTCCCCAGCTCTGATTCCCCGCCTCTGATTCCCCGTGTCTGATTTCCTGCCTCTGATTCCCCGCCTCTGATTACCCATGTCTGATTCACCGCCTCTGATTCCGCACATCCGATTCCCTGCCTCTGATTCCCCGCCTCTGATTCACCACCTCTGATTCCCGGCCTCTGATTTCCCGCCTCTGATTCCCTGCCACTGATACCCCGCCCCTGATTCCCCACCTCTGATTCCCCATATCTGATTCCCCGCCTCTGTTTCCCCGCCTCTGATTCCCCGCCTCTGATTCCCCATATCTCATTCCCCGCCTCTGAATCCGCATCTCTGATTCCCGGACTCTGATTCCCCACCTCTGATTCCCGGCCTCTTATTCCCGGCATCGGATTCCGGCCTCTGATTCCCGGCCTCTGATTCCCTGCTTCTGATTCTGATTCCCTGTCTTTGATTCCCCATCTCTGATTCCGCACATCTGATACCCTGCCTCTGATTCCCCACCTCTGATTCCCCATATCTGATTCCCCGCCTCTGTTTCCCCGCCTCTGATTCCCCGCCTCTGTTTCCCAATATCTAAGTCCCCGCCTCTGATTCCCCAACTCTGATTCCCCACCTCTGATTCGCCAGCTCTGATTCCCCGCCTCTGATTCCCCGCATCTGATTCCCTGCATCTGATTCCAAGCTTCTGATTCCCTGCCTCTGATTCCCAAACTCTGATTCCCCACCTCTGATTCCCCATATCTGATTCCCCACCTCTGTTTCCCGCCTCTGATTCCCCGCCTCTGTTTCACCATATCTGATTCCCGGCCTCTGATTCCCCGCCTCTGATTCCCCGCCTCTGATTTCTTGCCTCTGATTCCCCATCTCCGATTCCGCACATCTGATTCCCTGCCTCTGATTCCCCGCCTCTGATTCCCCGCCTCTGATTCCCTGCCTCTGATTCCGAACCTCTGATTCCCCACCTCTGATTCCCCGTGTTTGATTCCCCGCCTCTGTTTCCCCGCCTCTGATTCCCCGCCTCTGATTCCCCAGCTCTACTTCCCCGCCTCTGATTCCCCAGATCTGATTCCCTGCCTCTGTTTCCCCGCCTCTGATTCCCTGCCTCTGATTCCCCATATCTGATTCCCCGCCTCTGTTTCCCCGCCTCTGATTCCCCGCTTCTGTTTCCCCGCCTCTGATTCCCCGCCCCTCTTTCCCCATATCTGATTCCCCGCCTCTGATTCCCCAACTCTGATTCCCCGCCTCTGATTCCCCAGCTCTGATTCCCCGCCTCTGATTCCCCGTGTTTGATTCCCTGCCTCTGATTCCCCGCCTCTGATTCCCCATCTCTGATTCACCGCCTTTGATTCGCCACCTCTGATTCCCCATATCTGATTCCCCACCTCTGTTTCCCCGCCTCTGATTCCCCGCCTCTGATTCTCCATATCTCATTCCCCGCCTCTGAATCCCCATCTCTGATTCCCGGACGCTGATTCCCCACCTCTGATCCCCGGCCTCTTATTCCCAGCATCTGATTCCAGGCCTCTGATTCCCTGCCTCTGATTCCCCGCTTCTGATTCTGATTCCCTGCCTCTGATTCCCCATCTCTGATTCCGCACATCTGATACCCTGCCTCTGATTCCCCACCTCTGATTCCCCATATCTGATTCCCCGCCTCTGTTTCCCCGCCTCTGATTCCCCGCCTCTGTTTCCCCATATCTAATTCCCCACCTCTGATGCACCAACTCTGATTCCCCGCCTCTGATTCCCCAGCTCTGATTCCCCGCCTCTGATTCCCCGCATCCGATTCCCCATATCTGATTCCCCGCCTCTGTTTCCCCGCCTCTGATTCCGCGCATCTGTTTCCCCATATCTGATTCCCCGCCTCTGATTCCCAACTATGATTCCCCGCCTCTGATTCCCCAGCTCTGATTCCCTGCTTCTGATTCCCCGCGTTCTATTCCCTGCCTCTGATTCCCCGCCTGTGATTTCCCATCTCTGATTCACCACCTATGATTCCCCACCTCTGATTCCCCATATCTAATTCCCCGCCTCTGTTTGCCCGCCTCTGATTCCCCGCCTCCGTTTCCCCATATCTGATTCCCCGCCTCTGAATCCCCAACTCTGATTCCCTGCCTCTGATTCCCCAGCTCTGATTCCCCGCCTTTGATTCCCCCCGTCTGATTCCCAGCCTCTGAATCCCCGTGTCTGATATCCTGCCTCTGATTCCCCGCCTCTGATTCCCCATCTCAGATTCACCGCCTCTGATTCCCCACCTCTGATTCCCCATCTCTGATTCCGCACATCCGATTCCCTGCCTCTGATTCCCCGACTCTGATTCCCCACCTCTGATTCCCCAGCTCTGATTCCCCGCCTCTGATTCCCCAACTTTGATTCCCCGCCTCTGATAACCCAGCTCTGATTCCCCGCCTCTGATTCCCCGTGTTTGATTCCCTGCCTCTCATTCCCCGCCTCTGATTCCCCATCTCTGATTCACCGCCTTTGATTCGCCACTTGTGATTCCCCATATCTGATTCCTTGCCTCTGTTTCCCCGCCTGTGATTCCCCGCCTCTGATTCCCCATATCTCACTCCCCGCCTCTGATTCCCCATCTCTGATTCCTGGACTCTGATTCCCCACCTCTGATTCCCGGCCTCTTATTCCCGGCATCTGATTCCGGCCTCTGATTCCCGGCCTCTGATTCCCCGTGTTTGATTCCCTGCCTCTCATTCCCCGCCTCTGATTCCCCATCTCTGATTCACCGCCTTTGATTCGCCACCTCTGATTCCCCATATCTGATTCCTCGCCTCTGTTTCCCCGCCTGTGATTCCCAGCCTCTGATTCCCCATATCTCACTCCCCGCCTCTGATTCCCCATCTCTGATTCCTGGACTCTGATTCCCCACCTCTGATTCCCGGCCTCTTATTCCCGGCATCTGATTCCGGCCTCTGATTCCCGGCCTCTGATTCCCTTCTTCTGATTCTGATTCCCTGCCTCTGATTCCCAATTTCTGATTCTGCACATCTAATTCCCTGCCTCTGATTCCCCACCTCTGATTCCCCATATCTGATTCCCCGCCTCTGTTTCCCCGCCTCTGATTCCCCGCCTCTGTTTCCCCATATCTAAGTCCCCGCCTCTGATTCCCCAACTTTGATTCCCCACCTCTGATTCCCCAGCTCTGATTCCCCGCCTCTGATTCCCCGCATCTGATTCCCTGCATCTGATTCCCAGCCTCTGATTCCCTGCCTCTGATTCCCAACCTCTGATTCCCCACCTCTGATTCCCCATATCTGATTCCCCGCCTCTGTTTCCCCACCTCTGATTCCCCGCCTCTGTTTCCCCATATCTGATTCCCCGCCTCTATTTGCCCGCCTCTGATTCCCCGCCTCTGTTTCCCCATATCTGATTCCCCGCCTCTGAATCCCCAACTCTGATTCCCTGCCTCTAATTTCCCAGCTCTGATTCCCCGCCTCTGATTCCCCGTGTCTGATTACCTGCCTCTGATTCCCCGCCTCTGATTACCCATGTCTGATTCCCCGCCTCTGTTTCCCCGCCTCTGATTCCCCGCCTCTGTTTCCCAATATCTAAGTCCCCGCCTCTGATTCCCCAACTCTGATTCCCCACCTCTGATTCCCCAGCTCTGATTCCCCGCCTCTGATTCCCCGCCTCTGATTCCCCGCCTCTGTTTCCCCATATCTGATTCCCCGCCTCTGAATCCCCAACTCTGATTCCCTGCCTCTAATTTCCCAGCTCTGATTCCCCGCCTCTGATTCCCCGTGTCTGATTTCCTGCCTCTGATTCCCCGCCTCTGATTACCCATGTCTGATTCCCCGCCTCTGTTTCCCCGCCTCTGATTCCCCGCCTCTGTTTCCCAATATCTAAGTCCCCGCCTCTGATTCCCCAACTCTGATTCCCCACCTCTGATTCCCCAGCTCTGATTCCCCGCCTCTGATTCCCCGCCTCTGATTCCCCTCCTCTGATTCCCCAACTCTAATTCCCCACCTCTGATTCCCCATATCTGATTCCCCGCCTCTGTTTCCCCGCCTCTGATTCCACGCCTCAGTTTCCCCATATCTGATTCCCGGCCTCTGATTCCCCGCCTCTGATTCCCCGCCTCTGATTCCCTGCCTCTGATTCCCCATCTCCGATTCCGCACATCTGATTCCCTGCCTCTGATTCCCCGCCTGTGATTCCCTGCCTCTGATTCCCAACCTCTGATTCCCCACCTCTGATTCCCCATATCTGATTCGCCGCCTCTGTTTCCCCGCCTCTGATTCCCCTCCTCTGATTCCCCAACTCTAATTCCCCACCTCTGATTCCCCAGATCTGATTCCCCGTGTTTGATTCCCTGCCTCTGATTCCCTGCCCTGATTCCCCATCTCTGTTTCACCGCCTTTGATTCGCCACCTCTGATTCCCCATATCTGATTCCCCGCCTCTGTTTCCCCGCCTCTGATTCCCTGCCTCTGATTCCCAACCTCTGATTCCACACCTCTGATTCCCCATATCTGATTCCCCGCCTCTGTTTCCCCGCCTCTGATTCCACGCCCCTGTTTCCCCATATCTGATTCCCCGCCTCTGATTCCCCATATCTAAGTCCCCGCCTCTGATTCCCCAACTTTGATTCCCCACCTCTGATTCCCCAGCTCTGATTCCCCGCCTCTGATTCCCCGCATCTGATTCCCTGCATCTGATTCCCAGCCTCTGATTCCCTGCCTCTGATTCCCAACCTCTGATTCCCCACCTCTGATTCCCCATATCTGATTCCCCGCCTCTGCTTCCCCGCCTCTGATTCCCCGCCTCTGTTTCCCCATATCTGATTCCCCGCCTCTATTTGCCCGCCTCTGATTCCCCGCCTCTGTTTCCCCATATCTGATTCCCTGCCTCCGAATCACCAACTCTGATTCCCTGCCTCTAATTTCCCAGCTCTGATTCCCCGCCTCTGATTCCCCGTGTCTGATTTCCTGCCTCTGATTCCCCGCCTCTGATTACCCATGTCTGTTTCACCGCCTCTGATTCCCCACCTCTGATTCCACATCTCTGATTCCGCACATCCGATTCCCTGCCTCTGATTCCCCGCCTCTGATTCACTGCCTCTGCTTCCCTAGCTCTGATTCCCCGCCTCTGATTCCCCGCGTCTTATTCCCTGCTTCTGATTCTGATTCCCTGCCTCTGATTCCCCATCTCTGATTCCGCACATCTGATTCCCTGCCTCTGATTCCCCACCTCTGATTCCCCATATCTGATTCCCCGCCTCTGTTTCCCCGCCTCTGATTCCCCGCCTCTGTTTCCCCATATCTAAGTCCCCGCCTCTGATTCCCCAACTCTGATTCCCCACCTCTGATTCCCCAGCTCTGATTCCCCGCCTCTGATCCCCGCATCTGATTCCCTGCATCTGATTCCCAGCCTCTGATTCCCTGCCTCTGATTCCCCATATCTGATTCCCCGCCTCTGTTTCCACGCCTCTGATTCCCCACCTCTGTTTCCCCATATCTGATTCCCCGCCTCTATTTGCCCACCTCTGATTCCCCACCTCTGTTTCCCTATATCTGATTCCCCGCCTCTGAATCCCCAACTCTGATTCCCTGCATCTAATTCCCCAGCTCTGATTCCCCGCCTCTGATTCCCCGTGTCTGATTTCCTGCCTGTGATTCCCTGCCTCTGATTACCCATGTCTGATTCACCGCCTCTGATTCCCCACCTCTGATTCCCCATCTCTGATTCCGCACATCCGATTCCCTGCCTCTGATTCCCCGCCTCTGATTCACCGCCTCTGATCCCCGCATCTGATTCCCTGCATCTGATTCCCAGCCTCTGATTCCCTGCCTCTGATTCCCCATATCTGATTCCCCGCCTCTGTTTCCACGCCTCTGATTCCCCACCTCTGTTTCCCCATATCTGATTCCCCCCCTCTATTTTCCCACCTCTGATTCCCCACCTCTGTTTCCCTATATCTGATTCCCCGCCTCTGAATCCCCAACTCTGATTCCCTGCATCTAATTCCCCAGCTCTGATTCCCCGCCTCTGATTCCCCGTGTCTGATTTCCTGCCTCTGATTCCCCGCCTCTGATTACCCATGTCTGATTCACCGCCTCTGATTCCCCACCTCTGATTCCCCATCTCTGATTCCGCACATCCGATTCCCTGCCTCTGATTCCCCGCCTCTGATTCACCGCCTCTGTTTCCCAACCTCTTATTCCCCGCCGCTGATTCCCCATATCTCATTCCCCGCCTCTGAATCCCCATCTCTGATTCCCGGACTCTGATTCCCCACCTCTGATTCCCGGCCTCTTATTCCCGGCATCTGATTCCGGCCTCTGATTCCCTGCTTCTGATTCTGAATCCCTGCCTCTGATTCCCCATCTCTGATTCCGTACATCTGATTCCCTGCCTCTGATTCCCCACCTCTGATTCCCCATATCTGATTCCCCGCCTCTGTTTCCCCGCCTCTGATTCCCCGCCTCTGTTTCCCAATATCTAAGTCCCCGCCTCTGATTCCCCAACTCTGATTCCCCACCTCTGATTCCCCAGCTTTGATTCCCCGCCTCTGTTTCCCCGCTTCTGATTCCCTGCCTCTGATTCCCCGCCTCTGATTCCCCGCCTCTGATTCCCTGCCTCTGATTCCCAACCTCTGATTCCCCACCTCTGAATCCCCATATCTGATTCCCCGCCTCTGTTTCCCCGCCTCTGATACCCCGCCTCTGTTTTCCCAGATCTAAGTCCCCGCCTCTGATTCCCCAACTTTGATTCCCCACCTCTGATTCCCCAGCTCTGATTCCCCGCCTCTGATTCCCCGCATCTGATTCCCTGCATCTGATTCCCAGCCTCTGATCCCCTGCCTCTGATTCCAAACCTCTGATTCCCCACCTCTGATTCCCCATATCTGATTCCCTGCCTCTGTTTCCCTGCCTCTGATTCCCCGCCTCTGTTTCCCCATATCTGATTCCCCGCCTCTATTTGCCCGCCTCTGATTCCCCGCCTCTGTTTCCCCATATCTGATTCCCCGCCTCTGAATCCCCAACTCTGATTCCCTGCCTCTAATTTCCCAGCTCTGATTCCCCGCCTCTGATTCCCCGTGTCTGAATTACTGCCTCTGATTCCCCGCCTCTGATTACCCATGTCTGATTCACTGCCTCTGATTCCCCACCTCTGATTCCCCATCTCTGATTCCGCACATCCGATTCCCTGCCTCTGATTCCCCGCCTCAGATTCACTGCCTCTGCTTCCCCAGCTCTGATTCCCCGCCTCTGATTCACCGCGTCTTATTCCCTGCTTCTGATTCTGATTCCCTGCCTCTGATTCCCCATCTCTGATTCCGCACATCTGATTCCCTGCCTCTGATTCCCCACCTCTGATTCCCCATATCTGATTCCCCGCCTCTGTTTCCCCACCTCTGATTCCCCGCCTCTGTTTCCCCATATCTAAGTCCCCGCCTCTGATTCCCCACCTCTGATTCCCCAGCTCTGATTCCCCGCCTCTGATCCCCGCATCTGATTCCCTGCATCTGATTCCCAGCCTCTGATTCCCTGCCTCTGATTCCCAACCTCTGATTCCCCACCTCTGATTCCCCATATCTGATTCCCCGCCTCTGTTTCCACGCCTCTGATTCCCCGCCTCTGTTTCCCCATATCTGATTCCCCGCCTCTATTTGCCCACCTCTGATTCCCCACCTCTGTTTCCCCATATCTGATTCCCCGCCTCTGAATCCCCAACTCTGATTCCCTGCATCTAATTCCCCAGCTCTGATTCCCCGCGTCTGATTCCCCGTGTCTGATTTCCTGCCTCTGATTCCCCGCCTCTGATTACCCATGTCTGATTCACCGCCTCTGATTCCCTGACTCTGATTCCCCAACTTTGATTCCCAGCCTCTGATTCCCCAGCTCTGATTCCCCGCCTCTGATTCCCCGTGTTTGATTCCCTGCCTCTGATTCCCCGCCCCTGATTCCCCATCTCTGATTCACCGCCTTTGATTCGCCACCTCTGATTGCCCATATCTGATTCCCCACCTCTGTATCCCCGCCTCTGATTCCCCGCCTCTGATTCTCCATATCTCATTCCCCGCCTCTGAATCCCCATCTCTGATTCCCGGACTCTGATTCCCCACCTCTGATTCCCGGCCTCTTATTCCCAGCATCTGATTCCAGGCCTCTGATTCACGGCCTCTGATTCCCCGCTTCTGATTCTGATACCCTGCCTCTGATTCCCCATCTCTGATTCCGCACATCTGATTCCCTGCCTCTGATTCCCCACCTCTGATTCCCCATATCTGATTCCCCGCCTCCGTTTCCCCGCCTCTGATTCCCCGCCTCTGTTTCCCCATATCTAATTCCCCACCTCTGATGCACCAACTCTGATTCCCCGCCTCTGATTCCCCAGCTCTGATTACCCGCCTCTGATTCCCCGCATCCGATTCCCCATATCTGATTCCCCGCCTCTGTTTCCCCGCCTCTGATTCCCCGCCTCTGTTTCCCCATATCTGATTCCCCGCCTCTGATTCCCAACTATGATTCCCCGCCTCTGATTCCCCAGCTCTGATTCCCTGCCTCTGATTCCCCGCGTTCTATTCCCTGCCTCTGATTCCCCGCCTGTGATTCCCCATCTCTGATTCACCACCTCTGATTCCCCATATCTAATTCCCCGCCTCTGTTTGCCCGCCTCTGATTCCCCGCCTCTGTTTCCCCATATCTGATTCCCCGCCTCTGAATCCCCAACTCTGATTCACTGCCTCTGATTCCCCAGCTCTGATTCCCCTCCTTTGATTCCCCCCGTCTGATTCCCAGCCTCTGAATCCCCGTGTCTGATATCCTGCCTCTGATTCCCCGCCTCTGATTCCCCATCTCAGATTCACCGCCTCTGATTCCCCACCTCTGATTCCCCATCTCTGATTCCGCACATCCGATTCCCTGCCTCTGATTCCCCGACTCTGATTCCCCACCTCTGATTCCCCAGCTCTGATTCCCCGCATCCGATTCCCCAACTCTGATTCCCCGCCTCTGATAACCCAGCTCTGATTTCCCGCCTCTGATTCCCCGTGTTTGATTCCCTGCCTCTCATTCCCTGCCTCTGACTCCCCATCTCTGATTCACCGCCTTTGATTCGCCAACTCTGATTCCCCATATCTGATTCCTCGCCTCTGTTTCCCCGCCTGTGATTCCCCGCCTCTGATTCCCCATATCTCACTCCCCGCCTCTGATTCCCCATCTCTGATTCCCGGACTCTGATTCCCCACCTCTGATTCCCGGCCTCTGATTCCCGGCTTCTGATTCCCTGCTTCTGATTCTGATTCCCTGCCTTTGATTCCCCATCTCTGATTCCGCACATCTGATTCCCTGCCTCTGATTCCCCACCTCTGATTCCCCATATCTGATTCCCCGCCTCTGTTTACCCGCCTCTGATTCCCCGCCTCTGTTTCCCAATAACTAAATCCCCGCCTCTGATTCCCCAACTCTGATTCCCCACCTCTGATTCCCCAGCTCTGATTCCCCGCCTCTGATTCCCCGCATCTGATTCCCTGCATCTGATTCCAAGCCTCTGATTCCATGCCTCTGATTCCCAAACTCTGATTCCCCACCTCTGATTCCCCATATCTGATTCCCCGCCTCTGTTTCCCCGCCTCTGATTCCCCGCCTCTGTTTCACCATATCTGATTCCCGGCCTCTGATTCCACGCCTCTGATTCCCCGCCTCTGATTCCTTGCCTCTGATTCCCCATGTCCGATTCCGCACATCTGATTCCCCGCCTCTGATTCCCCGCCTCTGATTCCCCGCCTCTGATTCCCTGCCTCTGATTCCCAACCTCTGATTCCCCACCTCTGATTCCCCGTGATTGATTCCCCGCCTCTGTTTCCACGCCTCTGATCCCCCGCCTCTGATTCCCCAACTCTAATTCCCCGCCTCTGATTCCCCAGATCTGATTCCCTGCCTCTGTTTCCCCGACTCTGATTCCCCAGATCTGATTCCCTGCCTCTGATTCCCAACCTCTGATTCCCTGCATCTGATTACCCATATCTGATTCCCCGCCTCTGATTCCCTGACTCTGATTCCCCAACTTTGATTCCCAGCCTCTGATTCCCCAGCTCTGATTCCCCGCCTCTGATTCCCCGTGTTTGATTCCCTGCCTCTGATTCCCTACTCTGATTCCCCATCTCTGATTCACCGCCTTTGATTCGCCACCTCTGATTCCCCATATCTGATTCCCCACCTCTGTTTCCCCGCCTCTGATTCCCCGCCTCTGATTCTCCATATCTCATTCCCCGCCTCTGAATCCCCATCTCTGATTCCCGGACTCTGATTCCCCACCTCTGATTCCCGGCCTCTTATTCCCAGCATCTGATTCCAGGCCTCTGATTCACGGCCTCTGATTCCCCGCTTCTGATTCTGATACCCTGCCTCTGATTCCCCATCTCTGATTCCGCACATCTGATTCCCTGCCTCTGATTCCCCACCTCTGATTCCCCATATCTGATTCCCCGCCTCCGTTTCCCCGCCTCTGATTCCCCGCCTCTGTTTCCTCATATCTAATTCCCCACCTCTGATGCACCAACTCTGATTCCCCGCCTCTGATTCCCCAGCTCTGATTCCCCGCCTCTGATTCCCCGCATCCGATTCCCCACATCTGATTCCCCGCCTCTGTTTCCCCGCCTCTGATTCCCCGCCTCTGTTTCCCCATATCTGATTCCCCGCCTCTGATTCCCAACTATGATTCCCCGCCTCTGATTCCCCAGCTCTGATTCCCTGCCTCTGATTCCCCGCGTTCTATTCCCTGCCTCTGATTCCCCGCCTGTGATTCCCCATCTCTGATTCACCACGTCTGATTCCCCACCTCTGATTCCCCATATCTAATTCCCCGCCTCTGTTTGCCCGCCTCTGATTCCCCGCCTCTGTTTCCCCATATCTGATTCCCCGCCTCTGAATCCCCAACTCTGATTCACTGCCTCTGATTCCCCAGCTCTGATTCCCCTCCTTTGATTCCCCCCGTCTGATTCCCAGCCTCTGAATCCCCGTGTCTGATATCCTGCCTCTGATTCCCCGCCTCTGATTCCCCATCTCAGATTCACCGCCTCTGATTCCCCACCTCTGATTCCCCATCTCTGATTCCGCACATCCGATTCCCTGCCTCTGATTCCCCGACTCTGATTCCCCACCTCTGATTCCCCAGCTCTGATTCCCCGCATCCGATTCCCCAACTCTGATTCCCCGCCTCTGATAACCCAGCTCTGATTTCCCGCCTCTGATTCCCCATATCTCACTCCCCGCCTCTGATTCCCCATCTCTGATTCCCGGACTCTGATTCCCCACCTCTGATTCCCGGCCTCTGATTCCCGGCTTCTGATTCCCTCCTTCTGATTCTGATTCCCTGCCTTTGATTCCCCATCTCTGATTCCGCACATCTGATTCCCTGCCTCTGATTCCCCACCTCTGATTCCCCATATCTGATTCCCCGCCTCTGTTTCCCCGCCTCTGATTCCCCGCCTCTGTTTCCCAATAACTAAATCCCCGCCTCTGATTCCCCAACTCTGATTCCCCACCTCTGATTCCCCAGCTCTGATTCCCCGCCTCTGATTCCCCGCATCTGATTCCCTGCATCTGATTCCAAGCCTCTGATTCCATGCCTCTGATTCCCAAACTCTGATTCCCCACCTCTGATTCCCCATATCTGATTCCCCGCCTCTGTTTCCCCGCCTCTGATTCCCCGCCTCTGTTTCACCATATCTGATTCCCGGCCTCAGATTCCCCGCCTCTGATTCCCCGCCTCTGATTCCTTGCCTCTGATTCCCCATGTCCGATTCCGCACATCTGATTCCCCGCCTCTGATTCCCCGCCTCTGATTCCCCGCCTCTGATTCCCTGCCTCTGATTCCCAACCTCTGATTCCCCACCTCTGATTCCCCGTGATTGATTCCCCGCCTCTGTTTCCACGCCTCTGATTCCCCACCTCTGATTCCCCAACTCTAATTCCCCGCCTCTGATTCCCCAGATCTGATTCCCTGCCTCTGTTTCCCCGACTCTGATTCCCTGCCTCTGATTCCCAACTTCTGATTCCACACCTCTGATTCCCCATATCTGATTCCCCGCCTCTGTTTCCCCGCCTCTGATTCCCCGCCCCTGTTTCCTCATATCTGATTCCCCGCCTCTGATTCCCCAACTCTGATTCCCCGCCTCTGATTCCCCAGCTCTGATTCCCCGCCTCTGATTCCCCGTGTTTGATTCCCTGCCTCTGATTCCCCGCCTCTGATTCCCCATCTCTGATTCCAGGACTCTGATTCCCCACCTCTGATTCCCGACCTCTTATTCCCGGCATCTGATTCCGGCCTCTGATTCCCGGCCTCTGATTCCCTGCTTCTGATTCTGATTCCCTGCTTCTGATTCCCCATTTCTGATTCCGCACATCTAATTCCCTGCCTCTGATTCCCCTCCTCTGATTCCCCATATCTGAATCCCCGCCTCTGTTTCCCCGTCTCTGATACCCCGCCTCTGTTTCCCCATATCTAAGTCCCCGCCTCTGATTCCCCATCTTTGATTCCCCACCTCTGATTCCCCAGCTCTGATTCCCCGCCTCTGATTTCCCGCATCTCATTCCCTGCATCTGATTCCCAGCCTCTGATTCCCTGCCTCTGATTCCCAACCTCTGATTCCCCACCTCTGATTCCCCATATCTGATTCCCCGCCTCTGTTTCCCCGCCTCTGATTCCCCGCCTCTGTTTCCCCATATCTGATTCCCCGCCTCTATTTGCCCGCCTCTGATTCCCCGCCTCTGTTTCCCCATATCTGATTCCCCGCCTCTGAATCCCCAACTCTGATTCCCTGCCTCTAATTTCCCAGCTCTGATTCCCCGCCTCTGATTCCCCGTGTCTGATTTCCTGCCTCTGATTCCCCGCCTCTGATTACCCATGTCTGATTCACCGCCTCTGATTCCCCACCTCTGATTCCCCATCTCTGATTCCGCACATCCGATTCCCTGCCTCTGATTCCCCGCCTCTGATTCACTGCCTCTGCTTCCCCAGCTCTGATTCCCCACCTCTGATTCCTGACCTCTTATTCCCGGCATCTGATTCCGGCCTCTGATTCCCGGCCTCTGATTCCCTGCTTCTGATTCTGATTCCCTGCTTCTGATTCCCCATTTCTGATTCCGCACATCTAATTCCCTGCCTCTGATTCCCCTCCTCTGATTCCCCATATCTGAATCCCCGCCTCTGTTTCCCCGTCTCTGATACCCCGCCTCTGTTTCCCCATATCTAAGTCCCCGCCTCTGATTCCCCATCTTTGATTCCCCACCTCTGATTCCCCAGCTCTGATTCCCCGCCTCTGATTTCCCGCATCTCATTCCCTGCATCTGATTCCCAGCCTCTGATTCCCTGCCTCTGATTCCCAACCTCTGATTCCCCACCTCTGATTCCCCATATCTGATTCCCCGCCTCTGTTTCCCCGCCTCTGATTCCCCGCCTCTGTTTCCCCATATCTGATTCCCCGCCTCTATTTGCCCGCCTCTGATTCCCCGCCTCTGTTTCCCCATATCTGATTCCCCGCCTCTGAATCCCCAACTCTGATTCCCTGCCTCTAATTTCCCAGCTCTGATTCCCCGCCTCTGATTCCCCGTGTCTGATTTCCTGCCTCTGATTCCCCGCCTCTGATTACCCATGTCTGATTCACCGCCTCTGATTCCCCACCTCTGATTCCCCATCTCTGATTCCGCACATCCGATTCCCTGCCTCTGATTCCCCGCCTCTGATTCACTGCCTCTGCTTCCCCAGCTCTGATTCCCCGCCTCTGATTCCCCGCATCTTATTCCCTGCTTCTGATTCTGATTCCCTGCCTCTGATTCCCCATCTCTGATTCCGCACATCTGATTCCCTGCCTCTGATTCCCCAACTCTGATTCCCCATATCTGATTCCCCGATCTGTTTCCCCGCGTCTGATTCCCCGCCTCTGTTTCCCCATATCTAAGTCCCCGCCTCTGATTCCCCAACTCTGATTCCCCACCTCTGATTCCCAAGCTCTGATTCCCCGCCTCTGATCCCCTCATCTGATTCCCTGCATCTGATTCCCAGCCTCTGATTCCCTGCCTCTGATTCCCAACCTCTGATTCCCCACCTCTGATTCCCCATATCTGATTCCCCGCCTCTGTTTCCACGCCTCTGATTCCCCGCCTCTGTTTCCCCATATCTGATTCCCCGCCTCTATTTGCCCACCTCTGATTCCCCACCTCTGTTTCCCCATATCTGATTCCCCGCCTCTGAATCCCCAACTCTGATTCCCTGCCTCTAATTCCCCAGCTCTGATTCCCCGCCTCTGATTCCCCGTGTCTGATTTCCTGCCTCTGATTCCCCGCCTCTGATTACCCATGTCTGATTCACCGCCTCTGATTCCCCACCTCTGATTCCCCATCTCTGATTCCGCACATCCGATTCCCTGCCTCTGATTCCCCGCCTCTGATTCACCGCCTCTGATTCCCGGCCTCTGATTTCCAGCCTCTGATTCCCTGCCACTGATACCCCGCCCCTGATTCCCCACCTCTGATTCCCCATATCTGATTCCCCGCCTCTGTTTCCCCGCCTCTGATTCCCCGCCTCTGATTCCCCATATCTCATTGCCCGCCTCTGAATCCGCATCTCTGATTCCCGGACTCTGATTCCCCACATCTGATTCCCGGCCTCTTATTCCCGGCATCGGATTCCGGCCTCTGATTCCCGGCCTCTGATTCCCTGCTTCTGATTCCCCATATCTGATTCCCCGCCTCTGTTTCCCCGCCTCTGATTCCCCGCCTCTGTTTCCCAATATCTAAGTCCCCGCCTCTGATTCCCCAACTCTGATTCCCCACCTCTGATTCCCCAGCTCTGATTCCCCGCCTCTGATTCCCCGCATCTGATTCCCTGCATCTGATTCCAAGCCTCTGATTCCCTGCCTCTGATTCCCAAACTCTGATTCCCCACCTCTGATTCCCCATATCTGATTCCCCACCTCTGTTTCCCGCCTCTGATTCCCCGCCTCTGTTTCACCATATCTGATTCCCGGCCTCTGATTCCCCGCCTCTGATTCCCCACCTCTGATTTCTTGCCTCTGATTCCCCATCTCCGATTCCGCACATCTGATTCCCTGCCTCTGATTCCACGCCTCTGATTCCCCGCCTCTGATTCCCTGCCTCTGATTCCCAACCTCTGATTCCCCACCTCTGATTCCTCGTGTTTGATTCCCCGCCTCTGTTTCCCGCCTCTGATTTCCCGCCTCTGATTCCCCAACTCTACTTCCCCGCCTCTGATTCCCCAGATCTGATTCCCTGCCTATGTTTCCCCCCCTCTGATTCCCTGCCTCTGATTCCCCATATCTGATTCCCCGCCTCTGTTTCCCCGCCTCTGATTCCCCGCCTCTGTTTCCCCGCCTCTGATTCCCCGCCCCTGTTTCCCCATATCTGATTCCCCGCCTCTGATTCCCCAACTCTGATTCCCCGCCTCTGATTCCCCAGCTCTGATTCCCCGCCTCTGATTCCCCGTGTTTGATTCCCTGCCTCTGATTCCCCGCCTCTGATTCCCCATCTCTGATTCACCGCCTTTGATTCGCCACCTCTGATTCCCCATATCTGATTCCCCGCCTCTGCTTCCCCGCCTCTGATTCCCCGCCTCTGTTTCCCCATATCTGATTCCCCGCCTCTGATTCCCAACTATGATTCCCCGCCTCTGATTCCCCAGCTCTGATTCCCTGCCTCTGATTCCCCGCGTTCTATTCCCTGCCTCTGATTCCCCGCCTGTGATTCCCCATCTCTGATTCACCACGTCTGATTCCCCACCTCTGATTCCCCATATCTAATTCCCCGCCTCTGTTTGCCCGCCTCTGATTCCCCGCCTCTGTTTCCCCATATCTGATTCCCCGCCTCTGAATCCCCAACTCTGATTCACTGCCTCTGATTCCCCAGCTCTGATTCCCCTCCTTTGATTCCCCCCGTCTGATTCCCAGCCTCTGAATCCCCGTGTCTGATATCCTGCCTCTGATTCCCCGCCTCTGATTCCCCATCTCAGATTCACCGCCTCTGATTCCCCACCTCTGATTCCCCATCTCTGATTCCGCACATCCGATTCCCTGCCTCTGATTCCCCGACTCTGATTCCCCACCTCTGATTCCCCAGCTCTGATTCCCCGCATCCGATTCCCCAACTCTGATTCCCCGCCTCTGATAACCCAGCTCTGATTTCCCGCCTCTGATTCCCCGTGTTTGATTCCCTGCCTCTCATTCCCTGCCTCTGACTCCCCATCTCTGATTCACCGCCTTTGATTCGCCAACTCTGATTCCCCATATCTGATTCCTCGCCTCTGTTTCCCTGCCTGTGATTCCCCGCCTCTGATTCCCCATATCTCACTCCCCGCCTCTGATTCCCCATCTCTGATTCCCGGACTCTGATTCCCCACCTCTGATTCCCGGCCTCTGATTCCCGGCTTCTGATTCCCTCCTTCTGATTCTGATTCCCTGCCTTTGATTCCCCATCTCTGATTCCGCACATCTGATTCCCTGCCTCTGATTCCCCACCTCTGATTCCCCATATCTGATTCCCCGCCTCTGTTTCCCCGCCTCTGATTCCCCGCCTCTGTTTCCCAATAACTAAATCCCCGCCTCTGATTCCCCAACTCTGATTCCCCACCTCTGATTCCCCAGCTCTGATTCCCCGCCTCTGATTCCCCGCATCTGATTCCCTGCATCTGATTCCAAGCCTCTGATTCCATGCCTCTGATTCCCAAACTCTGATTCCCCACCTCTGATTCCCCATATCTGATTCCCCGCCTCTGTTTCCCCGCCTCTGATTCCCCGCATCTGTTTCACCATATCTGATTCCCGGCCTCTGATTCCCCGCCTCTGATTCCCCGCCTCTGATTCCTTGCCTCTGATTCCCCATGTCCGATTCCGCACATCTGATTCCCCGCCTCTGATTCCCCGCCTCTGATTCCCCGCCTCTGATTCCCTGCCTCTGATTCGCAACCTCTGATTCCCCACCTCTGATTCCCCGTGATTGATTCCCCGCCTCTGTTTCCACGCCTCTGATTCCCCACCTCTGATTCCCCAACTCTAATTCCCCGCCTCTGATTCCCCAGATCTGATTCCCTGCCTCTGTTTCCCCGACTCTGATTCCCTGCCTCTGATTCCCAACTTCTGATTCCACACCTCTGATTCCCCATATCTGATTCCCCGCCTCTGTTTCCCCGCCTCTGATTCCCCGCCCCTGTTTCCTCATATCTGATTCCCCGCCTTTGATTCCCCAACTCTGATTCCCCGCCTCTGATTCCCCAGCTCTGATTCCCCGCCTCTGATTCCCCGTGTTTGATTCCCTGCCTCTGATTCCCCGCCTCTGATTCCCCATCTCTGATTCCAGGACTCTGATTCCCCACCTCTGATTCCCGACCTCTTATTCCCGGCATCTGATTCCGGCCTCTGATTCCCGGCCTCTGATTCCCTGCTTCTGATTCTGATTCCCTGCTTCTGATTCCCCATTTCTGATTCCGCACATCTAATTCCCTGCCTCTGATTCCCCTCCTCTGATTCCCCATATCTGAATCCCCGCCTCTGTTTCCCCGTCTCTGATACCCCGCCTCTGTTTCCCCATATCTAAGTCCCCGCCTCTGATTCCCCATCTTTGATTCCCCACCTCTGATTCCCCAGCTCTGATTCCCCGCCTCTGATTTCCCGCATCTCATTCCCTGCATCTGATTCCCAGCCTCTGATTCCCTGCCTCTGATTCCCAACCTCTGATTCCCCACCTCTGATTCCCCATATCTGATTCCCCGCCTCTGTTTCCCCGCCTCTGATTCCCCGCCTCTGTTTCCCCATATCTGATTCCCCGCCTCTATTTGCCCGCCTCTGATTCCCCGCCTCTGTTTCCCCATATCTGATTCCCCGCCTCTGAATCCCCAACTCTGATTCCCTGCCTCTAATTTCCCAGCTCTGATTCCCCGCCTCTGATTCCCCGTGTCTGATTTCCTGCCTCTGATTCCCCGCCTCTGATTACCCATGTCTGATTCAACGCCTCTGATTCCCCACCTCTGATTCCCCATCTCTGATTCCGCACATCCGATTCCCTGCCTCTGATTCCCCGCCTCTGATTCACTGCCTCTGCTTCCCCAGCTCTGATTCCCCACCTCTGATTCCCGACCTCTTATTCCCGGCATCTGATTCCGGCCTCTGATTCCCGGCCTCTGATTCCCTGCTTCTGATTCTGATTCCCTGCTTCTGATTCCCCATTTCTGATTCCGCACATCTAATTCCCTGCCTCTGATTCCCCTCCTCTGATTCCCCATATCTGAATCCCCGCCTCTGTTTCCCCGTCTCTGATACCCCGCCTTTGTTTCCCCATATCTAAGTCCCCGCCTCTGATTCCCCATCTTTGATTCCCCACCTCTGATTCCCCAGCTCTGATTCCCCGCCTCTGATTTCCCGCATCTCATTCCCTGCATCTGATTCCCAGCCTCTGATTCCCTGCCTCTGATTCCCAACCTCTGATTCCCCACCTCTGATTCCCCATATCTGATTCCCCGCCTCTGTTTCCCCGCCTCTGATTCCCCGCCTCTGTTTCCCCATATCTGATTCCCCGCCTCTATTTGCCCGCCTCTGATTCCCCGCCTCTGTTTCCCCATATCTGATTCCCCGCCTCTGAATCCCCAACTCTGATTCCCTGCCTCTAATTTCCCAGCTCTGATTCCCCGCCTCTGATTCCCCGTGTCTGATTTCCTGCCTCTGATTCCCCGCCTCTGATTACCCATGTCTGATTCACCGCCTCTGATTCCCCACCTCTGATTCCCCATCTCTGATTCCGCACATCCGATTCCCTGCCTCTGATTCCCCGCCTCTGATTCACTGCCTCTGCTTCCCCAGCTCTGATTCCCCGCCTCTGATTCCCCGCGTCTTATTCCCTGCTTCTGATTCTGATTCCCTGCCTCTGATTCCCCATCTCTGATTCCGCACATCTGATTCCCTGCCTCTGATTCCCCAACTCTGATTCCCCATATCTGATTCCCCGCCTCTGTTTCCCCGCGTCTGATTCCCCGCCTCTGTTTCCCCATATCTAAGTCCCCGCCTCTGATTCCCCAACTCTGATTCCCCACCTCTGATTCCCCAGCTCTGATTCCCCGCCTCTGATCCCCTCATCTGATTCCCTGCATCTGATTCCCAGCCTCTGATTCCCTGCCTCTGATTCCCAACCTCTGATTCCCCACCTCTGATTCCCCATATCTGATTCCCCGCCTCTGTTTCCACGCCTCTGATTCCCCGCCTCTGTTTCCCCATATCTGATTCCCCGCCTCTATTTGCCCACCTCTGATTCCTCACCTCTGTTTCCCCATATCTGATTCCCCGCCTCTGAATCCCCAACTCTGATTCCCTGCCTCTAATTCCCCAGCTCTGATTCCCCGCCTCTGATTCCCCGTGTCTGATTTCCTGCCTCTGATTCCCCGCCTCTGATTACCCATGTCTGATTCACCGCCTCTGATTCCCCACCTCTGATTCCCCATCTCTGATTCCGCACATCCGATTCCCTGCCTCTGATTCCCCGCCTCTGATTCACCGCCTCTGATTCCCGGCCTCTGATTTCCAGCCTCTGATTCCCTGCCACTGATACCCCGCCCCTGATTCCCCACCTCTGATTCCCCATATCTGATTCCCCGCCTCTGTTTCCCCGCCTCTGATTCCCCGCCTCTGATTCCCCATATCTCATTCCCCGCCTCTGAATCCGCATCTCTGATTCCCGGACTCTGATTCCCCACATCTGATTCCCGGCCTCTTATTCCCGGCATCGGATTCCGGCCTCTGATTCCCGGCCTCTGATTCCCTGCTTCTGATTCCCCATATCTGATTCCCCGCCTCTGTTTCCCCGCCTCTGATTCCCCGCCTCTGTTTCCCAATATCTAAGTCCCCGCCTCTGATTCCCCAACTCTGATTCCCCACCTCTGATTCCCCAGCTCTGATTCCCCGCCTCTGATTCCCCGCATCTGATTCCCTGCATCTGATTCCAAGCCTCTGATTCCCTGCCTCTGATTCCCAAACTCTGATTCCCCACCTCTGATTCCCCATATCTGATTCCCCACCTCTGTTTCCCGCCTCTGATTCCCCGCCTCTGTTTCACCATATCTGATTCCCGGCCTCTGATTCCCCGCCTCTGATTCCCCGCCTCTGATTTCTTGCCTCTGATTCCCCATCTCCGATTCCGCACATCTGATTCCCTGCCTCTGATTCCCCGCCTCTGATTCCCCGCCTCTGATTCCCTGCCTCTGATTCCCAACCTCTGATTCCCCACCTCTGATTCCTCGTGTTTGATTCCCCGCCTCTGTTTCCCGCCTCTGATTTCCCGCCTCTGATTCCCCAACTCTACTTCCCCGCCTCTGATTCCCCAGATCTGATTCCCTGCCTCTGTTTCCCCCCCTCTGATTCCCTGCCTCTGATTCCCCATATCTGATTCCCCGCCTCTGTTTCCCCGCCTCTGATTCCCCGCCTCTGTTTCCCCGCCTCTGATTCCCCGCCCCTGTTTCCCCATATCTGATTTCCCGCCTCTGATTCCCCAACTCTGATTCCCCGCCTCTGATTCCCCAGCTCTGATTCACCGCCTTTGATTCGCCACCTCTGATTCCCCATATCTGATTCCCCACCTCTGTTTCCCCGCCTCTGATTCCCCGCCTCTGATTCTCCATATCTCATTCCCCGCCTCTGAATCCCCATCTCTGATTCCCGGACTCTGATTCCCCACCTCTGATTCCCGGCCTCTTATTCCCAGCATCTGATTCCAGGCCTCTGATTCCCTGCCTCTGATTCCCCGCTTCTGATTCTGATTCCCTGCCTCTGATTCCCCATCTCTGATTCCGCACATCTGATTCCCTGCCTCTGATTCCCCACCTCTGATTCCCCATATCTGATTCCCCGCCTCTGTTTCCCCGCCTATGATTCCCCGCCTCTGTTTCCCCATATCTAATTCCCCACCTCTGATGCACCAACTCTGATTCCCCGCCTCTGATTCCCCAGCTCTGATTCCCCGCCTCTGATTCCCCGCATCCGATTCCCCATATCTGATTCCCCGCCTCTGTTTCCCCGCCTCTGATTCCCCGCCTCTGATTCCCCGTGTTTGATTCCCTGCCTCTCATTCCCTGCCTCTGACTCCCCATCTCTGATTCACCGCCTTTGATTCACCAACTCTGATTCCCCATATCTGATTCCTCGCCTCTGTTTCCCCGCCTGTGATTCCCCGCCTCTGATTCCCCATATCTCACTCCCCGCCTCTGATTCCCCATCTCTGATTCCCGGACTCTGATTCCCCACCTCTGATTCCCGGCCTCTGATTCCCGGCTTCTGATTCCCTGCTTCTGATTCTGATTCCCTGCCTTTGATTCCCCATCTCTGATTCCGCACATCTGATTCCCTGCCTCTGATTCCCCACCTCTGATTCCCCATATCTGATTCCCCGCCTCTGTTTCCCCGCCTCTGATTCCCCGCCTCTGTTTCCCAATAACTAAATCCCCGCCTCTGATTCCCCAACTCTGATTCCCCACCTCTGATTCCCCAGCTCTGATTCCCCGCCTCTGATTCCCCGCATCTGATTCCCTGCATCTGATTCCAAGCCTCTGATTCCATGCCTCTGATTCCCAAACTCTGATTCCCCACCTCTGATTCCCCATATCTGATTCCCCGCCTCTGTTTCCCCGCCTCTGATTCCCCGCCTCTGTTTCACCATATCTGATTCCCGGCCTCTGATTCCCCGCCTCTGATTCCCCGCCTCTGATTCCTTGCCTCTGATTCCCCATGTCCGATTCCGCACATCTGATTCCCCGCCTCTGATTCCCCGCCTCTGATTCCCCGCCTCTGATTCCCTGCCTCTGATTCCCAACCTCTGATTCCCCACCTCTGATTCCCCGTGTTTGATTCCCCGCCTCTGTTTCCACGCCTCTGATTCCCCGCCTCTGATTCCCCAACTCTAATTCCCCGCCTCTGATTCCCCAGATCTGATTCCCTGCCTCTGTTTCCCCGACTCTGATTCCCTGCCTCTGATTCCCAACCTCTGATTCCACACCTCTGATTCCCCATATCTCATTCCCCGCCTCTGTTTCCCCGCCTCTGATTCCCCGCCCCTGTTTCCCCATATCTGATTCCCCGCCTCTGATTCCCCAACTCTGATTCCCCGCCTCTGATTCCCCAGCTCTGATTCCCCGCCTCTGATTCCCCGTGTTTGATTCCCTGCCTCTGATTCCCCGCCTCTGATTCCCCATCTCTGATTCCAGGACTCTGATTCCCCACCTCTGATTCCCGACCTCTTATTCCCGCCATCTGATTCCGGCCTCTGATTCCCGGCCTCTTATTCCCTGCTTCTGATTCTGATTCCCTGCTTCTGATTCCCCATTTCTGATTCCGCACATCTAATTCCCTGCCTCTGATTCCCCTCCTCTGATTCCCCATATCTGAATCCCCGCCTCTGTTTCCCCGTCTCTGATACCCCACCTCTGTTTCCCCATATCTAAGTCCCCGCCTCTGATTCCCCATCTTTGATTCCCCACCTCTGATTCCCCAGCTCTGATTCCCCACCTCTGATTTCCCGCATCTCATTCCCTGCATCTGATTCCCAGCCTCTGATTCCCTGCCTCTGATTCCCAACCTCTGATTCCCCACCTCTGATTCCCCATATCTGATTCCCCGCCTCTGTTTCCCCGCTTCTGATTCCCCGCCTCTGTTTCCCCATATCTGATTCCCCGCCTCTATTTGCCCGCCTCTGATTCCCCGCCTCTGTTTCCCCATATCTGATTCCCCGCCTCTGAATCCCCAACTCTGATTCCCTGCCTCTAATTTCCCAGCTCTGATTCCCCGCCTCTGATTCCCCGTGTCTGATTTCCTGCCTCTGATTCCCCGCCTCTGATTACCCATGTCTGATTCACTGCCTCTGATTCCCCACCTCTGATTCCCCATCTCTGATTCCGCACATCCGATTCCCTGCCTCTGATTCCCCGCCTCTGATTCACTGCCTCTGCTTCCCCAGCTCTGATTCCCCGCCTCTGATTCCCCGCGTCTTATTCCCTGCTTCTGATTCTGATTCCCTGCCTCTGATTCCCCATCTCTGATTCCGCACATCTGATTCCCTGCCTCTGATTCCCCACCTCTGATTCCCCATATCTGATTCCCCGCCTCTGTTTCCCCGCCTCTGATTCCCCGCCTCTGTTTCCCCATATCTAAGTCCCCGCCTCTGATTCCCCAACTCTGATTCCCCACCTCTGATTCCCCAGCTCTGATTCCCCGCCTCTGATCCCCTCATCTGATTCCCTGCATCTGATTCCCAGCCTCTGATTCCCTGCCTCTGATTCCCAACCTCTGATTCCCCACCTCTGATTCCCCATATCTGATTCCCCGCCTCTGTTTCCACGCCTCTGATTCCCCGCCTCTGTTTCCCCATATCTGGTTCCCCGCCTCTATTTGCCCACCTCTGATTCCCCACCTCTGTTTCCCCATATCTGATTCCCCGCCTCTGAATCCCCAACTCTGATTCCCTGCCTCTAATTCCCCAGCTCTGATTCCCCGCCTCTGATTCCCCGTGTCTGATTTCCTGCCTCTGATTCCCCGCCTCTGATTACCCATGTCTGATTCACCGCCTCTGATTCCCCACCTCTGATTCCCCATCTCTGATTCCGCACATCCGATTCCCTGCCTCTGATTCCCCGCCTCTGATTCACCGCCTCTGATTCCCGGCCTCTGATTTCCAGCCTCTGATTCCCTGCCACTGATACCCCGCCCCTGATTCCCCACCTCTGATTCCCCATATCTGATTCCCCGCCTCTGTTTCCCCGCCTCTGATTCCCCGCCTCTGATTCCCCATATCTCATTCCCCGCCTCTGAATCCGCATCTCTGATTCCCGGACTCTGATTCCCCACATCTGATTCCCGGCCTCTTATTCCCGGCATCGGATTCCGGCCTCTGATTCCCGGCCTCTGATTCCCTGCTTCTGATTCTGATTCCCTGCCTTTGATTCCCCATCTCTGATTCCGCACATCTGATTCCCTGCCTCTGATTCCCCACCTCTGATTCCCCATATCTGATTCCCCGCCTCTGTTTCCCCGCCTCTGATTCCCCGCCTCTGTTTCCCAATATCTAAGTCCCCGCCGCTGATTCCCCAACTCTGATTCCCCACCTCTGATTCCCCAGCTCTGATTCCCCGCCTCTGATTCCCCGCATCTGATTCCCTGCATCTGATTCCAAGCCTCTGATTCCCTGCCTCTGATTCCAAAACTCTGATTCCCCACCTCTGATTCCCCATATCTGATTCCCCACCTCTGTTTCCCGCCTCTGATTCCCCGCCTCTGTTTCACCATATCTGATTCCCGGCCTCTGATTCCCCGCCTCTGATTCCCCGCCTCTGATTTCTTGCCTCTGATTCCCCATCTCCGATTCCGCACATCTGATTCCCTGCCTCTGATTCCCCGCCTCTGATTCCCCGCCTCTGATTCCCTGCCTCTGATTCCCAACCTCTGATTCCCCACCTCTGATTCCCCGTGTTTGATTCCCCGCCTCTGTTTCCCGCCTCTGATTTCCCGCCTCTGATTCCCCAACTCTACGTCCCCGCCTCTGATTCCCCAGATCTGATTCCCTGACTCTGTTTCCCCGCCTCTGATTCCCTGCCTCTGATTCCCCATATCTGATTCCCCACCTCTGTTTCCCCGCCTCTGATTCCCCGCCTCTGTTTCCCCGCCTCTGATTCCCCGCCCCTGTTTCCCCATATCTGATTCCCGGCCTCTGATTCCCCAACTCTGATTCCCCGCCTCTGATTCCCCAGCTCTGATTCCCCGCCTCTGATTCCCCGTGTTTGATTCCCTGCCTCTGATTCCCCGCCTCTGATTCCCCATCTCTGATTCACCGCCTTTGATTCGCCACCTCTGATTCCCCATATCTGATTCCCCACCTCTGTTTCCCCGCCTCTGATTCCCCGCCTCTGATTCTCCATATCTCATTCCCTGCCTCTGAATCCCCATCTCTGATTCCCGGACTCTGATTCCCCACCTCTGATTCCCGGCATCTTATTCCCAGCATCTGATTCCAGGCCTCTGATTCCCTGCCTCTGATTCCCCGCTTCTGATTCTGATTCCCTGCCTCTGATTCCCCATCTCTGATTCCGCACATCTGATTCCCTGCCTCTGATTCCCCACCTCTGATTCCCCATATCTGATTCCCCGCCTCTGTTTCCCCGCCTATGATTCCCCGCCTCTGTTTCCCCATATCTAATTCCCCACCTCTGATGCACCAACTCTGATTCCCCGCCTCTGATTCCCCAGCTCTGATTCCCCGCCTCTGATTCCCCGCATCCGATTCCCCATATCTGATTCCCCGCCTCTGTTTCCCCGCCTCTGATTCCGCGCATCTGTTTCCCCATATCTGATTCCCCGCCTCTGATTCCCAACTATGATTCCCCGCCTCTGATTCCCCAGCTCTGATTCCCTGCTTCTGATTCCCCGCGTTCTATTCCCTGCCTCTGATTCCCCGCCTGTGATTTCCCATCTCTGATTCACCACCTATGATTCCCCACCTCTGATTCCCCATATCTAATTCCCCGCCTCTGTTTGCCCGCCTCTGATTCCCCGCCTCCGTTTCCCCATATCTGATTCCCCGCCTCTGAATCCCCAACTCTGATTCCCTGCCTCTGATTCCCCAGCTCTGATTCCCCGCCTTTGATTCCCCCCGTCTGATTCCCAGCCTCTGAATCCCCGTGTCTGATATCCTGCCTCTGATTCCCCGCCTCTGATTCCCCATCTCAGATTCACCGCCTCTGATACCCCACCTCTGATTCCCCATCTCTGATTCCGCACATCCGATTCCCTGCCTCTGATTCCCCGACTCTGATTCCCCACCTCTGATTCCCCAGCTCTGATTCCCCGCCTCTGATTCCCCAACTCTGATTCCCCGCCTCTGATAACCCAGCTCTGATTCCCCGCCTCTGATTCCCCGTGTTTGATTCCCTGCCTCTCATTCCCCGCCTCTGATTCCCCATCTCTGATTCACCGCCTTTGATTCGCCACCTCTGATTCCCCATATCTGATTCCTCGCCTCTGTTTCCCCGCCTGTGATTCCCCGCCTCTGATTCCCCATATCTCACTCCCCACCTCTGATTCCCCATCTCTGATTCCTGGACTCTGATTCCCCACCTCTGATTCCCGGCCTCTTATTCCCGGCATCTGATTCCGGCCTCTGATTCCCAGCCTCTGATTCCCTGCTTCTGATTCTGATTCCCTGCCTCTGATTCCCCATTTCTGATTCTGCACATCTAATTCCCTGCCTCTGATTCCCCACCTCTGATTCCCCATATCTGATTCCCCGCCTCTGTTTCCCCGCCTCTGATTCCCCGCCTCTCTTTCCCCATATCTCAGTCCCCGCCTCTGATTCCCCAACTTTGATTCCCCACCTCTGATTCCCCAGCTCTGATTCCCCGCCTCTGATTCCCCGCATCTGATTCCCTGCATCTGATTCCCAGCCTCTGATTCCCTGCCTCTGATTCCCAACCTCTGATTCCCCACCTCTGATTCCCCATATCTGATTCCGCGCCTCTGTTTCCCCGCCTCTGATTCCCCGCCTCTGTTTCCCCATATCTGATTCCCCGCCTCTATTTGCCCGCCTCTGATTCCCCGCCTCTGTTTCCCAATATCTGATTCCCCGCCTCTGAATCCCCAACTCTGATTCCCTGCCTCTAATTTCCCAGCTCTGATTCCCCGCCTCTGATTCACCGTGTCTGATTTCCTGCCTCTGATTCCCCGCCTCTGATTACCCATGTCTGATTCCCCGCCTCTGTTTCCCCGCCTCTGATTCCCCACCTCTGTTTCCCAATATCTAAGTCCCCGCCTCTGATTCCCCAACTCTGATTCCCCACCTCTGATTCCCCAGCTCTGATTCCCCGCCTCTGATTCCCCGCATCTGATTCCCTGCATCTGATTCCAAGCCTCTGATTCCCTGCCTCTGATTCCCAACCTCTGATTCCCCATATCTGATTCCCCGCTTCTGTTTCCCCGCCTCTGATTCCCCGCCTCAGTTTCCTTATATCTGATTCCCGGCCTCTGATTCCCCGCATCTGATTCCCCGCCTCTGATTCCCTGCCTCTGATTCCCCATCTCCGATTCCGCACATCTGATTCCCTGCCTCTGATTCCCCGCCTGTGATTCCCTGCCTCTGATTCCCAACCTCTGATTCCCCACCTCTGATTCCCCATATCTGATTCCCCGCCTCTGTTTCCCCGTCTCTGATTCCCCTCCTCTGATTCCCCAACTCTAATTCCCCACCTCTGATTCCCCAGATCTGATTCCCCGTGTTTGATTCCCTGCCTCTGATTCCCTGCCCTGATTCCCCATCTCTGTTTCACCGCCTTTGATTCGCCACCTCTGATTCCCCATATCTGATTCCCCGCCTCTGTTTCCCCGCCTATGATTCCCTGCCTCTGATTCCCAACCTCCGATTCCACACCTCTGATTCCCCATATCTGATTCCCCGCCTCTGATTCCCCGCCTCTGTTTCCCCATATCTAAGTCCCCGCCTCTGATTCCCCAACTCTGATTCCCCACCTCTGATTCCTCAGCTCTGATTCCCCGCCTCTGATCCCCTCATCTGATTCCCTGCATCTGATTCCCAGCCTCTGATTCCCTGCCTCTGATTCCCAACCTCTGATTCCCCACCTCTGATTCCCCATATCTGATTCCCCGCCTCTGTTTCCACGCCTCTGATTCCCCGCCTCTGTTTCCCCATATCTGGTTCCCCGCCTCTATTTGCCCACCTCTGATTCCCCACCTCTGTTTCCCCATATCTGATTCCCCGCCTCTGAATCCCCAACTCTGATTCCCTGCCTCTAATTCCCCAGCTCTGATTCCCCGCCTCTGATTCCCCGTGTCTGATTTCCTGCCTCTGATTCCCCGCCTCTGATTACCCATGTCTGATTCACCGCCTCTGATTCCCCACCTCTGATTCCCCATCTCTGATTCCGCACATCCGATTCCCTGCCTCTGATTCCCCGCCTCTGATTCACCGCCTCTGATTCCCGGCCTCTGATTTCCAGCCTCTGATTCACTGCCACTGATACCCCGCCCCTGATTCCCCACCTCTGATTCCCCATATCTGATTCCCCGCCTCTGTTTCCCCGCCTCTGATTCCCCTCCTCTGATTCCCCATATCTCATTCCCCGCCTCTGAATCCGCATCTCTGATTCCCGGACTCTGATTCCCCACATCTGATTCCCGGCCTCTTATTCCCGGCATCGGATTCCGGCCTCTGATTCCCGGCCTCTGATTCCCTGCTTCTGATTCTGATTCCCTGCCTTTGATTCCCCATCTCTGATTCCGCACATCTGATTCCCTGCCTCTGATTCCCCACCTCTGATTTTCCATATCTGATTCCCCGCCTCTGTTTCCCCGCCTCTGATTCCCCGCCTCTGTTTCCCAATATCTAAGTCCCCGCCTCTGATTCCCCAACTCTGATTCCCCACCTCTGATTCCCCAGCTCTGATTCCCCGCCTCTGATTCCCCGCATCTGATTCCCTGCATCTGATTCCAAGCCTCTGATTCCCTGCCTCTGATTCCCAAACTCTGATTCCCCACCTCTGATTCCCCATATCTGATTCCCCACCTCTGTTTCCCGCCTCTGATTCCCCGCCTCTGTTTCACCATATCTGATTCCCGGCCTCTGATTCCCCGCCTCTGATTCCCCGCCTCTGATTTCTTGCCTCTGATTCCCCATCTCCGATTCCGCACATCTGATTCCCTGCCTCTGATTCCCCGCCTCTGATTCCCCGCCTCTGATTCCCTGCCTCTGATTCCCAACCTCTGATTCCCCACCTCTGATTCCCCGTGTTTGATTCCCCGCCTCCGTTTCCCGCCTCTGATTTCCCGCCTCTGATTCCCCAACTCTACGTCCCCGCCTCTGATTCCCCAGATCTGATTCCCTGCCTCTGTTTCCCCGCCTCTGATTCCCTGCCTCTGATTCCCCATATCTGATTCCCCGCCTCTGTTTCCCCGTCTCTGATTCCCCGCCTCTGTTTCCCCGCCTCTGATTCCCCGCCCCTGTTTCCCCATATCTGATTCCCCGCCTCTGATTCCCCAACTCTGATTCCCCGCCTCTGATTCCCCACCTCTGATTCCCTGCCTCTGATTCCCCGTGTTTGATTCCCTGCCTCTGATTCCCCGCCTCTGATTCCCCATCTCTGATTCACCGCCTTTGATTCGCCACCTCTGATTCCCCATATCTGATTCCCCACCTCTGTTTCCCCGCCTCTGATTCCCCGCCTCTGATTCTCCATATCTCATTCCCCGCCTCTGAATCCCCATCTCTGATTCCCGGACTCTGATTCCGCACCTCTGATTCCCGGCATCTTATTCCCAGCATCTGATTCCAGGCCTCTGATTCCCTGCCTCTGATTCCCCGCTTCTGATTCTGATTCCCTGCCTCTGATTCCCCATCTCTGATTCCGCACATCTGATTCCCTGCCTCTGATTCCCCACCTCTGATTCCCCATATCTGATTCCCCGCCTCTGTTTCCCCGCCTATGATTCCCCACCTCTGTTTCCCCATATCTAATTCCCCACCTCTGATGCACCAACTCTGATTCCCCGCCTCTGATTCCCCAGCTCTGATTCCCCGCCTCTGATTCCCCGCATCCGATTCCCCATATCTGATTCCCCGCCTCTGTTTCCCCGCCTCTGATTCCGCGCATCTGTTTCCCCATATCTGATTCCCCGCCTCTGATTCCCAACTATGATTCCCCGCCTCTGATTCCCCAGCTCTGATTCCCTGCTTCTGATTCCCCGCGTTCTATTCCCTGCCTCTGATTCCCCGCCTGCGATTTCCCTTCTCTGATTCACCACCTATGATTCCCCACCTCTGATTCCCCATATCTAATTCCCCGCCTCTGTTTGCCCGCCTCTGATTCCCCGCCTCCGTTTCCCCATATCTGATTCCCCGCCTCTGAATCCCCAACTCTGATTCCCTGCCTCTGATTCCCCAGCTCTGATTCCCCGCCTTTGATTCCCCCCGTCTGATTCCCAGCCTCTGAATCCCCGTGTCTGATATCCTGCCTCTGATTCCCCGCCTCTGATTCCCCATCTCAGATTCACCGCCTCTGATACCCCACCTCTGATTCCCCATCTCTGATTCCGCACATCCGATTCCCTGCCTCTGATTCCCCGACTCTGATTCCCCACCTCTGATTCCCCAGCTCTGATTCCCCGCCTCTGATTCCCCAACTCTGATTCCCCGCCTCTGATAACCCAGCTCTGATTCCCCGCCTCTGATTCCCCGTGTTTGATTCCCTGCCTCTCATTCCCCGCCTCTGATTCCCCATCTCTGATTCACCGCCTTTGATTCGCCACCTCTGATTCCCCATATCTGATTCCTCGCCTCTGTTTCCCCGCCTGTGATTCCCCGCCTCTGATTCCCCATATCTCACTCCCCACCTCTGATTCCCCATCTCTGATTCCTGGACTCTGATTCCCCACCTCTGATTCCCGGCCTCTTATTCCCGGCATCTGATTCCGGCCTCTGATTCCCAGCCTCTGATTCCCTGCTTCTGATTCTGATTCCCTGCCTCTGATTCCCCATTTCTGATTCTGCACATCTAATTCCCTGCCTCTGATTCCCCACCTCTGATTCCCCATATCTGATTCCCCGCCTCTGTTTCCCCGCCTCTGATTCCCCGCCTCTCTTTCCCCATATCTCAGTCCCCGCCTCTGATTCCCCAACTTTGATTCCCCACCTCTGATTCCCCAGCTCTGATTCCCCGCCTATGATTCCCCGCATCTGATTCCCTGCATCTGATTCCCAGCCTCTGATTCCCTGCCTCTGATTCCCAACCTCTGATTCCCCACCTCTGATTCCCCATATCTGATTCCCCGCCTCTGTTTCCCCGCCTCTGATTCCCCGCCTCTGTTTCCCCATATCTGATTCACCGCCTCTATTTGCCCGCCTCTGATTCCCCGCCTCAGTTTCCCAATATCTGATTCCCCGCCTCTGAATCCCCAACTCTGATTCCCTGCCTCTAATTTCCCAGCTCTGATTCCCCGCCTCTGATTCACCGTGTCTGATTTCCTGCCTCTGATTCCCCGCCTCTGATTACCCATGTCTGATTCCCCGCCTCTGTTTCCCCGCCTCTGATTCCCCACCTCTGTTTCCCAATATCTAAGTCCCCGCCTCTGATTCCCCAACTCTGATTCCCCACCTCTGATTCCCCAGCTCTGATTCCCCGCCTCTGATTCCCCGCATCTGATTCCCTGCATCTGATTCCAAGCCTCTGATTCCCTGCCTCTGATTCCCAACCTCTGATTCCCCATATCTGATTCCCCGCCTCTGTTTCCCCGCCTCTGATTCCCCGCCTCAGTTTCCCTATATCTGATTCCCGGCCTCTGATTCCCCGCCTCTGATTCCCCGCCTCTGATTCCCTGCCTCTGATTCCCCATCTCCGATTCCGCACATCTGATTCCCTGCCTCTGATTCCCCGCCTGTGATTCCCTGCCTCTGATTCCCAACCTCTGATTCCCCACCTCTGATTCCCCATATCTGATTCCCCGCCTCTGTTTCCCCGCCTCTGATTCCCCTCCTCTGATTCCCCAACTCTAATTCCCCACATCTGATTCCCCAGATCTGATTCCCCGTGTTTGATTCCCTGCCTCTGATTCCCTGCCCTGATTCCCCATCTCTGTTTCACCGCCTTTGATTCGTCACCTCTGATTCCCCATATCTGATTCCCCGCCTCTGTTTCCCCGCCTATGATTCCCTGCCTCTGATTCCCAACCTCCCATTCCACACCTCTGATTCCCCATATCTGATACCCCGCCTCTGTTTCCCCGCCTCTGATTCCCCGCCCCTGTTTCCCCATATCTGATTCCCCGCCTCTGATTCCCCATATCTAAGTCCCCGCCTCTGATTCCCCAACTTTGATTCCCCACCTCTGATTCCCCAGGTCTGATACCCCGCCTCTGATTCCCCGCATCTGATTCCCTGCATCTGATTCCCAGCCTCTGATTCCCTGCCTCTGATTCCCAACCTCTGATTCCCCACCTCTGATTCCCCATATCTGATTCCCCGCCTCTGTTTCCCCGCCTCTGATTCCCCGCCTCTGTTTCCCCATATCTGATTCCCCGCCTCTATTTGCCCGCCTCTGATTCCCCGCCTTTGATTCCCCCCGTCTGATTCCCAGCCTCCGAATCCCCGTGTCTGATATCCTGCCTCTGATTCCCCGCCTCTGATTCCCCATCTCAGATTCACTGCCTCTGATTCCCCACCTCTGATTCCCCATCTCTGATTCCGCACATCCGATTCCCTGCCTCTGATTCCCCGACTCTGATTCCCCACCTCTGATTCCCCAGCTCTGATTCCCCGCCTCTGATTCCCCAACTCTGATTCCCCGCCTCTGATAACCCAGCTCTGATTCCCCGCCTCTGATTCCCCGTGTTCGATTCCCTGCCTCTGATTCCCCGCCTCTGATTCCCCATCTCTGATTCACCGCCTTTGATTCGCCACCTCTGATTCCCCATATCTGATTCCCCACCTCTGTTTCCCCGCCTCTGATTCCCCGCCTCTGATTCTCCATATCTCATTCCCCGCCTCTGAATCCCCATCTCTGATTCCCGGACTCTGATTCCCCACCTCTGATTCCCGGCCTCTTATTCCCAGCATCTGATTCCAGGCCTCTGATTCCCTGCCTCTGATTCCCCGCTTCTGATTCTGATTCCCTGCCTCTGATTCCCCATCTCTGATTCCGCACATCTGATTCCCTGCCTCTGATTCCCCACCTCTGATTCCCCATATCTGATTCCCCGCCTCTGTTTCCCCGCCTATGATTCCCCGCCTCTGTTTCCCCATATCTAATTCCCCACCTCTGATGCACCAACTCTGATTCCCCGCCTCTGATTCCCCAGCTCTGATTCCCCGCCTCTGATTCCCCGCATCCGATTCCCCATATCTGATTCCCCGCCTCTGTTTCCCCGCCTCTGATTCCCCGCCTCTGATTCCCCGTGTTTGATTCCCTGCCTCTCATTCCCTGCCTCTGACTCCCCATCTCTGATTCACCGCCTTTGATTTACCAACTCTGATTCCCCATATCTGATTCCTCGCCTCTGTTTCCCCGCATGTGATTCCCCGCCTCTGATTCCCCATATCTCACTCCCCGCCTCTGATTCCCCATCTCTGATTCCCGGACTCTGATTCCCCACCTCTGATTCCCGGCCTCTGATTCCCGGCTTCTGATTCCCTGCTTCTGATTCTGATTCCCTGCCTTTGATTCCCCATCTCTGATTCCGTACATCTGATTCCCTGCCTCTGATTCCCCACCTCTGATTCCCCATATCTGATTCCCGCCTCTGTTTCCCCGCCTCTGATTCCCCGCCTCTGTTTCCCAATAACTAAATCCCCGCCTCTGATTCCCCAACTCTGATTCCCCACCTCTGATTCCCCAGCTCTGATTCCCCGCCTCTGATTCCCCGCATCTGATTCCCTGCATCTGATTCCAAGCCTCTGATTCCATGCCTCTGATTCCCAAACTCTGATTCCCCACCTCTGATTCCCCATATCTGATTCCCCGCCTCTGTTTCCCCGCCTCTGATTCCCCGCCTCTGTTTCACCATATCTGATTCCCGGCCTCTGATTCCCCGCCTCTGATTCCCCGCCTCTGATTCCTTGCCTCTGATTCCCCATGTCCGATTCCGCACATCTGATTCCCCGCCTCTGATTCCCCGCCTCTGATTCCCCGCCTCTGATTCCCTGCCTCTGATTCCCAACCTCTGATTCCCCACCTCTGATTCCCCGTGTTTGATTCCCCGCCTCTGTTTCCACGCCTCTGATTCCCCGCCTCTGATTACCCAACTCTAATTCCCCGCCTCTGATTCCCCAGATCTGATTCCCTGCCTCTGTTTCCCCGACTCTGATTCCCTGCCTCTGATTCCCAACCTCTGATTCCACACCTCTGATTCCCCATATCTGATTCCCCGCCTCTGTTTCCCCGCCTCTGATTCCCCGCCCCTGTTTCCCCATATCTGATTCCCCGCCTCTGATTCCCCAACTCTGATTCCCCGCCTCTGATACCCCAGCTCTGATTCCCCGCCTCTGATTCCCCGTGTTTGATTCCCTGCCTCTGATTCCCCGCCTCTGATTCCCCATCTCTGATTCCAGGACTCTGATTCCCCACCTCTGATTCCCGACCTCTTATTCCCGCCATCTGATTCCGGCCTCTGATTCCCGGCCTCTTATTCCCTGCTTCTGATTCTGATTCCCTGCTTCTGATTCCCCATTTCTGATTCCGCACATCTAATTCCCTGCCTCTGATTCCCCTCCTCTGATTCCCCATATCTGAATCCCCGCCTCTGTTTCCCCGTCTCTGATACCCCGCCTCTGTTTCCCCATATCTAAGTCCCCGCCTCTGATTCCCCATCTTTGATTCCCCACCTCTGATTCCCCAGCTCTGATTCCCCACCTCTGATTTCCCGCATCTCATTCCCTGCATCTGATTCCCAGCCTCTGATTCCCTGCCTCTGATTCCCAACCTCTGATTCCCCACCTCTGATTCCCCATATCTGATTCCCCGCCTCTGTTTCCCCGCCTCTGATTCCCCGCCTCTGTTTCCCCATATCTGATTCCCCGCCTCTATTTGCCCGCCTCTGATTCCCCGCCTCTGTTACCCCATATCTGATTCCCCGCCTCTGAATCCCCAACTCTGATTCCCTGCCTCTAATTTCCCAGCTCTGATTCCCCGCCTCTGATTCCCCGTGTCTGATTTCCTGCCTCTGATTCCCCGCCTCTGATTACCCATGTCTGATTCACCGCCTCTGATTCCCCACCTCTGATTCCCCATCTCTGATTCCGCACATCCGATTCCCTGCCTCTGATTCCCCGCCTCTGATTCACTGCCTCTGCTTCCCCAGCTCTGATTCCCCGCCTCTGATTCCCCGCGTCTTATTCCCTGCTTCTGATTCTGATTCCCTGCCTATGATTCCCCATCTCTGATTCCGCACATCTGATTCCCTGCCTCTGATTCCCCACCTCTGATTCCCCATATCTGATTCCCCGCCTCTGTTTCCCCGCCTCTGATTCCCCGCCTCTGTTTCCCCATATCTAAGTCCCCGCCTCTGATTCCCCAACTCTGATTCCCCACCTCTGATTCCCCAGCTCTGATTCCCCGCCTCTGATCCGCTCATCTGATTCCCTGCATCTGATTCCCAGCCTCTGATTCCCTGCCTCTGATTCCCAACCTCTGATTCCCCACCTCTGATTCCCCATATCTGATTCCCCGCCTCTGTTTCCACGCCTCTGATTCCCCGCCTCTGTTTCCCCATATCTGGTACCCCGCCTCTATTTGCCCACCTCTGATTCCCCACCTCTGTTTCCCCATATCTGATTCCCAGCCACTGAATCCACAACTCTGATTCCCTGCCTCTAATTCCCCAACTCTGATTCCCCGCCTCTGATTCCCCGTGTTTGATTTCCTGCCTCTGATTCCCCGCCTCTGATTACCCATGTCTGATTCACCGCCTCTGATTCCCCACCTCTGATTCCCCATCTCTGATTCCGCACATCCGATTCCCTGCTTCTGATTCCCCGCTTCTGATTCACCGCCTCTGATTCCCGGCCTCTGATTTCCAGCCTCTGATTCCCTGCCACTGATACCCCGCCCCTGATTCCCCACCTCTGATTCCCCATATCTGATTCCCCGCCTCTGTTTCCCCGCCTCTGATTCCCCGCCTCTGATTCCCCATATCTCATTCCCCGCCTCTGAATCCGCATCTCTGATTCCCGGACTCTGATTCCCCACATCTGATTCCCGGCCTCTTATTCCCGGCATCGGATTCCGGCCTCTGATTCCCGGCCTCTGATTCCCTGCTTCTGATTCTGATTCCCTGCCTTTGATTCCCCATCTCTGATTCCGCACATCTGATTCCCTGCCTCTGATTCCCCACCTCTGATTCCCCATATCTGATTCCCCGCCTCTGTTTCCCCGCCTCTGATTCCCCGCCTCTGTTTCCCAATATCTAAGTCCCCGCCTCTGATTCCCCAACTCTGATTCCCCACCTCTGATTCCCCAGCTCTGATTCCCCGCCTCTGATTCCCCGCATCTGATTCCCTGCATCTGATTCCAAGCCTCTGATTCCCTGCCTCTGATTCCCAAACTCTGATTCCCCACCTCTGATTCCCCATATCTGAATCCCCACCTCTGTTTCCCGCCTCTGATTCCCCGCCTCTGTTTCACCATATCTGATTCCCGGCCTCTGATTCCCCGCCTCTGATTCCCCGCCTCTGATTTCTTGCCTCTGATTCCCCATCTCCGATTCCGCACATCTGATTCCCTGCCTCTGATTCCCCGCCTCTGATTCCCCGCCTCTGATTCCCTGCCTCTGATTCCCAACCTCTGATTCCCCACCTCTGATTCCCCGTGTTTGATTCCCCGCCTCTGTTTCCCGCCTCTGATTTCCCGCCTTTGATTCCCCAACTCTACGTCCCCGCCTCTGATTGCCCAGATCTGATTCCCTGCCTCTGTTTCCCCGCCTCTGATTCCCTGCCTCTGATTCCCCATATCTGATTCACCGCCTCTGTTTCCCCGCCTCTGATTCCCCGCCTCTGTTTCCCCGCCTCTGATTCTCCACCCCTGTTTCCCCATATCTGATTCCCCGCCTCTGATTCCGCAACTCTGATTCCCCGCCTCTGATTCCCCAGCTCTGATTCCCCGCCTCTGATTCCCCGCCTCTGATTCTCCATATCTCATTCCCCGCCTCTGATTCCCCATCTTTGATTCCCCACCTCTGATTCCCCAGCTCTGATTCCCCACCTCTGATTTCCCGCATCTCATTCCCTGCATCTGATTCCCAGCCTCTGATTCCCTGCCTCTGATTCCCAACCTCTGATTCCCCACCTCTGATTCCCCATATCTGATTCCCCGCCTCTGTTTCCCCGCCTCTGATTCCCCGCCTCTGTTTCCCCATATCTGATTCCCCGCCTCTATTTGCCCGCCTCTGATTCCCCGCCTCTGTTTCCCCATATCTGATTCCCCGCCTCTGAATCCCCAACTCTGATTCCCTGCCTCTAATTTCCCAGCTCTGATTCCCCGCCTCTGATTCCCCGTGTCTGATTTCCTGCCTCTGATTCCCCGCCTCTGATTACCCATGTCTGATTCACCGCCTCTGATTCCCCACCTCTGATTCCCCATCTCTGATTCCGCACATCCGATTCCCTGCCTCTGATTCCCCGCCTCTGATTCACTGCCTCTGCTTCCCCAGCTCTGATTCCCCGCCTCTGATTCCCCGCGTCTTATTCCCTGCTTCTGATTCTGATTCCCTGCCTCTGATTCCCCATCTCTGATTCTGCACATCTGATTCCCTGCCTCTGATTCCCCACCTCTGATTCCCCATATCTGATTCCCCGCCTCTGTTTCCCCGCCTCTGATTCCCCGCCGCTGTTTCCCCATATCTAAGTCCCCGCCTCTGATTCCCCAACTCTGATTCCCCACCTCTGATTCCCCAGCTCTGATTCCCCGCCTCTGATCCCCTCATCTGATTCCCTGCATCTGATTCCCAGCCTCTGATTCCCTGCCTCGGATTCCCAACCTCTGATTCCCCACCTCTGATTCCCCATATCTGATTCCCCGCCTCTGTTTCCACGCCTCTGATTCCCCGCCTCTGTTTCCCCATATCTGGTTCCCCGCCTATATTTGCCCACCTCTGATTCCCCACCTCTGTTTCCCCATATCTGATTCCCCGCCTCTGAATCCCCAACTCTGATTCCCTGCCTCTAATTCCCCAGCTCTGATTCCCCGCCTCTGATTCCCCGTGTCTGATTTCCTGCCTCTGATTCCCCGCCTCTGATTACCCATGTCTGATTCACCGCCTCTGATTCCCCACCTCTGATTCCCCATCTCTGATTCCGCACATCCGATTCCCTGCCTCTGATTCCCCGCCTCTGATTCACCGCCTCTGATTCCCGGCCTCTGATTTCCAGCCTCTGATTCCCTGCCACTGATACCCCGCCCCTGATTCCCCACCTCTGATTCCCCATATCTGATTCCCCGCCTCTGTTTCCCCGCCTCTGATTCCCCGCCTCTGATTCCCCATATCTCATTCCCCGCCTCTGAATCCGCATCTCTGATTCCCGGACTCTGATTCCCCACATCTGATTCCCGGCCTCTTATTCCCGGCATCGGATTCCGGCCTCTGATTCCCGGCCTCTGATTCCCTGCTTCTGATTCTGATTCCCTGCCTTTGATTCCCCATCTCTGATTCCGCACATCTGATTCCCTGCCTCTGATTCCCCACCTCTGATTCCCCATATCTGATTCCCCGCCTCTGTTTCCCCGCCTCTGATTCCCCGCCTCTGTTTCCCAATATCTAATTCCCCGCCTCTGATTCCCCAACTCTGATTCCCCACCTCTGATTCCCCAGCTCTGATTCCCCGCCTCTGATTCCCCGCATCTGATTCCCTGCATCTGATTCCAAGCCTCTGATTTCCTGCCTCTGATTCCCAAACTCTGATTCCCCACCTCTGATTCCCCATATCTGATTCCCCACCTCTGTTTCCCGCCTCTGATTCCCCGCCTCTGTTTCACCATATCTGATTCCCGGCCTCTGAATCCCCGCCTCTGATTCCCCGCCTCTGATTTCTTGCCTCTGATTCCCCATCTCCGATTCCGCACATCTGATTCCCTGCCTCTGATTCCCCGCCTCTGATTCCCCGCCTCTGATTCCCTGCCTCTGATTCCCAACCTCTGATTCCCCACCTCTGATTCCCCGTGTTTGATTCCCCGCCTCTGTTTCCCACCTCTGATTTCCCGCCTCTGATTCCCCAACTCTACGTCCCCGCCTCTGATTCCCCAGATCTGATTCCCTGCCTCTGTTTCCCCGCCTCTGATTCCCTGCCTCTGATTCCCCATATCTGATTCCCCGCCTCTGTTTCCCCGCCTCTGATTCCCCGCCTCTGTTTCCCCGCCTCTGATTCCCCGCCCCTGTTTCCCCATATCTGATTCCCCGCCTCTGATTCCCCAACTCTGATTCCCCGCCTCTGATTCCCCAGCTCTGATTCCCCGCCTCTGATTCCCCGTGTTTGATTCCCTGCCTCTGATTCCCCGCCTCTGATTCCCCATCTCTGATTCACCGCCTTTGATTCGCCACCTCTGATTCCCCATATCTGATTCCCCACCTTTGTTTCCCCGCCTCTGATTCCCCGCCTCTGATTCTCCATATCTCATTCCCCGCCTCTGAATCCCCATCTCTGATTCCCGGACTCTGATTCCCCACCTCTGATTCCCGGCATCTTATTCCCAGCATCTGATTCCAGGCCTCTGATTCCCTGCCTCTGATTCCCCGCTTCTGATTCTGATTCCCTGCCTCTGATTCCCCATCTCTGATTCCGCACATCTGATTCCCTGCCTCTGATTCCCCACCTCTGATTCCCCATATCTGATTCCCCGCCTCTGTTTCCCCGCCTATGATTCCCCGCCTCTGTTTCCCCATATCTAATTCCCCACCTCTGATGCACCAACTCTGATTCCCCGCCTCTGATTCCCCAGCTCTGATTCCCCGCCTCTGATTCCCCGCATCCGATTCCCCATATCTGATTCCCCGCCTCTGTTTCCCCGCCTCTGATTCCGCGCATCTGTTTCCCCATATCTGATTCCCCGCCTCTGATTCCCAACTATGATTCCCCGCCTCTGATTCCCCAGCTCTGATTCCCTGCTTCTGATTCCCCGCGTTCTATTCCCTGCCTCTGATTCCCCGCCTGTGATTTCCCATCTCTGATTCACCACCTATGATTCCCCACCTCTGATTCCCCATATCTAATTCCCCGCCTCTGTTTGCCCGCCTCTGATTCCCCGCCTCCGTTTCCCCATATCTGATTCCCCACCTCTGAATCCCCAACTCTGATTCCCTGCCTCTGATTCCCCAGCTCTGATTCCCCGCCTTTGATTCCCCCCGTCTGATTCCCAGCCTCTGAATCCCCGTGTCTGATATCCTGCCTCTGATTCCCCGCCTCTGATTCCCCATCTCAGATTCACCGCCTCTGATACCCAACCTCTGATTCCACATCTCTGATTCCGCACATCCGATTCCCTGCCTCTGATTCCCCGACTCTGATTCCCCACCTCTGATTCCCCAGCTCTGATTCCCCGCCTCTGATTCCCCAACTCTGATTCCCCGCCTCTGATAACCCAGCTCTGATTCCCCGCCTCTGATTCCCCGTGTTTGATTCCCTGCCTCTCATTCCCCGCCTCTGATTCCCCATCTCTGATTCACCGCCTTTGATTCGCCACCTCTGATTCCCCATATCTGATTCTCGCCTCTGTTTCCCCGCCTGTGATTCCCCGCCTCTGATTCCCCATATCTCACTCCCCACCTCTGATTCCACATCTCTGATTCCCGGACTCTGATTCCCCACCTCTGATTCCCGGCCTCTTATTCCCGGCATCTGATTCCGGCCTCTGATTCCCAGCCTCTGATTCCCTGCTTCTGATTCTGATTCCCTGCCTCTGATTCCCCATTTCTGATTCTGCACATCTAATTCCCTGCCTCTGATTCCCCACCTCTGATTCCCCATATCTGATTCCCCGCCTCTGTTTCCCCACCTCTGATTCCCCGCCTCTCTTTCCCCATATCTCAGTCCCCGCCTCTGATTCCCCAACTTTGATTCCCCACCTCTGATTCCCCAGCTCTGATTCCCCGCCTCTGATTCCCCGCATCTGATTCCCTGCATCTGATTCCCAGCCTCTGATTCACTGCCTCTGATTCCCAACCTCTGATTCCCCACCTCTGATTCCCCATATCTGATTCCCCGCCTCTGTTTCCCCGCCTCTGATTCCCCGCCTCTGTTTCCCCATATCTGATTCCCCGCCTCTATTTGCCCGCCTCTGATTCCCCGCCTCTGTTTCCCAATATCTGATTCCCCGCCTCTGAATCCCCAACTCTGATTCCCTGCCTCTAATTTCCCAGCTCTGATTCCCCGCCTCTGATTCACCGTGTCTGATTTCCTGCCTCTGATTCCCCGCCTCTGATTACCCATGTCTGATTCCCCGCCTCTGTTTCCCCGCCTCTGATTCCCCACCTCTGTTTCCCAATATCTAAGTCCCCGCCTCTGATTCCCCAACTCTGATTCCCCACCTCTGATTCCCCAGCTCTGATTCCCCGCCTCTGATTCCCCGCATCTGATTCCCTGCATCTGATTCCAAGCCTCTGATTCCCTGCCTCTGATTCCCAACCTCTGATTCCCCATATCTGATTCCCCGCCTCTGTTTCCCCGCCTCTGATTCCCCGCCTCAGTTTCCCTATATCTGATTCCCGGCCTCTGATTCCCCGCATCTGATTCCCCGCCTCTGATTCCCTGCCTCTGATTCCCCATCTCCTATTCCGCACATCTGATTCCCTGCCTCTGATTCCCCGCCTGTGATTCCCTGCCTCTGATTCCCAACCTCTGATTCCCCACCTCTGATTCCCCATATCTGATTCCCCGCCTCTGTTTCCCCGCCTCTGATTCCCCTCCTCTGATTCCCCAACTCTAATTCCCCACCTCTGATTCCCCAGATCTGATTCCCCGTGTTTGATTCCCTGCCTCTGATTCCCTGCCCTGATTCCCCATCTCTGTTTCACCGCCTTTGATTCGCCACCTCTGATTCCCCATATCTGATTCCCCGCCTCTGTTTCCCCGCCTATGATTCCCTGCCTCTGATTCCCAACCTCCGATTCCACACCTCGGATTCCCCATATCTGATTCCCCGCCTCTGATTCCCCGCCTCTGTTTCCCCATATCTAAGTCCCCGCCTCTGATTCCCCAACTCTGATTCCCCACCTCTGATTCCCCAGCTCTGATTCCCCGCCTCTGATCCCCTCATCTGATTCCCTGCATCTGATTCCCAGCCTCTGATTCCCTGCCTCTGATTCCCAACCTCTGATTCCCCACCTCTGATTCCCCATATCTGATTCCCCGCCTCTGTTTCCACGCCTCTGATTCCCCGCCTCTGTTTCCCCATATCTGGTTCCCCGCCTCTATTTCCCCACCTCTGATTCCCCACCTCTGTTTCCCCATATCTGATTCCCCGCCTCTGAATCCCCAACTCTGATTCCCTGCCTCTAATTCCCCAGCTCTGATTCCCCGCCTCTGATTCCCCGTGTCTGATTTCCTGCCTCTGATTCCCCGCCTCTGATTACCCATGTCTGATTCACCGCCTCTGATTCCCCACCCCTGATTCCCCATCTCTGATTCCGCACATCCGATTCCCTGCCTCTGATTCCCCGCCTCTGATTCACCGCCTCTGATTCCCGGCCTCTGATTTCCAGCCTCTGATTCACTGCCACTGATACCCCGCCCCTGATTCCCCACCTCTGATTCCCCATATCTGATTCCCCGCCTCTGTTTCCCCGCCTCTGATTCCCCTCCTCTGATTCCCCATATCTCATTCCCCGCCTCTGAATCCGCATCTCTGATTCCCGGACTCTGATTCCCCACATCTGATTCCCGGCCTCTTATTCCCGGCATCGGATTCCGGCCTCTGATTCCCGGCCTCTGATTCCCTGCTTCTGATTCTGATTCCCTGCCTTTGATTCCCCATCTCTGATTCCGCACATCTGATTCCCTGCCTCTGATTCCCCACCTCTGATTCCCCATATCTGATTCCCCGCCTCTGTTTCCCCGCCTCTGATTCCCCGCCTCTGTTTCCCAATATCTAAGTCCCCGCCTCTGATTCCCCAACTCTGATTCCCCACCTCTGATTCCCCAGCTCTGATTCCCCGCCTCTGATTCCCCGCATCTGATTCCCCGTGTTTGATTCCCCGCCTCTGTTTCCCGCCTCTGATTTCCCGCCTCTGATTCCCAAACTCTGATTCCCCACCTCTGATTCCCCACCTCTGATTCCCCATATCTGATTCCCCACCTCTGTTTCCCGCCTCTGATTCCCCGCCTCTGTTTCACCATATCTGATTCCCGGCCTCTGATTCCCCGCCTCTGATTCCCCGCCTCTGATTTCTTGCCTCTGATTCCCCATCTCCGATTCCGCACATCTGATTCCCTGCCTCTGATTCCCCGCCTCTGATTCCCCGCCTCTGATTCCCTGCCTCTGATTCCCAACCTCTGATTCCCCACCTCTGATTCCCCGTGTTTGATTCCCCGCCTCTGTTTCCCGCCTCTGATTTCCCGCCTCTGATTCCCCAACTCTACGTCCCCGCCTCTGATTCCCCAGATCTGATTCCCTGCCTCTGTTTCCCCGCCTCTGATTCCCTGCCTCTGATTCCCCATATCTGATTCCCCGCCTCTGTTTCCCCGCCTCTGATTCCCCGCTTCTGTTTCCCCGCCTCTGATTCCCCGCCCCTGTTTCCCCATATCTGATTCCCCGCCTCTGATTCCCCAACTCTGATTCCCCGCCTCTGATTCCCCAGCTCTGATTCCCCGCCTCTGATTCCCCGTGTTTGATTCCCTGCCTCTGATTCCCCGCCTCTGATTCCCCATCTCTGATTCACCGCCTTTGATTCGCCACCTCTGATTCCCCATATCTGATTCCCCACCTCTGTTTCCCCGCCTCTGATTCCCCGCCTCTGATTCTCCATATCTCATTCCCCGCCTCTGAATCCCCATCTCTGATTCCCGGACTCTGATTCCCCACCTCTGATTCCCGGCATCTTATTCCCAGCATCTGATTCCAGGCCTCTGATTCCCTGCCTCTGATTCCCCGCTTCTGATTCTGATTCCCTGCCTCTGATTCCCCATCTCTGATTCCGCACATCTGATTCCCTGCCTCTGATTCCCCACCTCTGATTCCCCATATCTGATTCCCCACCTCTGTTTCCCCGCCTATGATTCCCCGCCTCTGTTTCCCCATATCTAATTCCCCACCTCTGATGCACCAACTCTGATTCCCTGCCTCTGATTCCCCAGCTCTGATTCCCCGCCTCTGATTCCCCGCATCCGATTCCCCATATCTGATTCCCCGCCTCTGTTTCCCCGCCTCTGATTCCGCGCATCTGTTTCCCCATATCTGATACCCCGCCTCTGATTCCCAACTATGATTCCCTGCCTCTGATTCCACAGCTCTGATTCCCTGCTTCTGATACCCCGCGTTCTATTCCCTGCCTCTGATTCCCCGCCTGTGATTTCCCATCTCTGATTCACCACCTATGATTCCCCACCTCTGATTCCCCATATCTAATTCCCCGCCTCTGTTTGCCCGCCTCTGATTCCCCGCCTCCGTTTCCCCATATCTGATTTCCCGCCTCTGAATCCCCAACTCTGATTCCCTGCCTCTGATTCCCCAGCTCTGATTCCCCGCCTTTGATTCCCCCCGTCTGATTCCCAGCCTCTGAATCCCCGTGTCTGATATCCTGCCTCTGATTCCCCGCCTCTGATTCCCCATCTCAGATTCACCGCCTCTGATACCCCACCTCTGATTCCCCATCTCTGATTCCGCACATCCGATTCCCTGCCTCTGATTCCCCGACTCTGATTCCCCACCTCTGATTCCCCAGCTCTGATTCCCCGCCTCTGATTCCCCAACTCTGATTCCCCGCCTCTGATAACCCAGCTCTGATTCCCCGCCTCTGATTCCCCGTGTTTGATTCCCTGCCTCTCATTCCCCGCCTCTGATTCCCCATCTCTGATTCACCGCCTTTGATTCGCCACCTCTGATTCCCCATATCTGATTCCTCGCCTCTGTTTCCCCGCCTGTGATTCCCCGCCTCTGATTCCCCATATCTCACTCCCCACCTCTGATTCCCCATCTCTGATTCCTGGACTCTGATTCCCCACCTCTGATTCCCGGCCTCTTATTCCCGGCATCTGATTCCGGCCTCTGATTCCCAGCCTCTGATTCCCTGCTTCTGATTCTGATTCCCTGCCTCTGATTCCCCATTTCTGATTCTGCACATCTAATTCCCTGCCTCTGATTCCCCACCTCTGATTCCCCATATCTGATTCCCCGCCTCTGTTTCCCCGCCTCTGATTCCCCGCCTCTCTTTCCCCATATCTCAGTCCCCGCCTCTGATTCCCCAACTTTGATTCCCCACCTCTGATTCCCCAGCTCTGATTCCCCGCCTCTGATTCCCCGCATCTGATTCCCTGCATCTGATTCCCAGCCTCTGATTCCCTGCCTCTGATTCCCAACCTCTGATTCCCCACCTCTGATTCCCCATATCTGATTCCCCGCCTCTGTTTCCCCGCCTCTGATTCCCCGCCTCTGTTTCCCCATATCTGATTCCCCGCCTCTATTTGCCCGCCTCTGATTCCCCGCCTCTGTTTCCCAATATCTGATTCCCCGCCTCTGAATCCCCAACTCTGATTCCCTGCCTCTAATTTCCCAGCTCTGATTCCCCGCCTCTGATTCACCGTGTCTGATTTCCTGCCTCTGATTCCCCGCCTCTGATTACCCATGTCTGATTCCCCGCCTCTGTTTCCCCGCCTCTGATTCCCCACCTCTGTTTCCCAATATCTAAGTCCCCGCCTCTGATTCCCCAACTCTGATTCCCCACCTCTGATTCCCCAGCTCTGATTCCCCGCCTTTGATTCCCCGCATCTGATTCCCTGCATCTGATTCCAAGCCTCTGATTCCCTGCCTCTGATTCCCAACCTCTGATTCCCCATATCTGATTCCCCGCCTCTGTTTCCCCGCCTCTGATTCCCCGCCTCAGTTTCCCTATATCTGATTCCCGGCCTCTGATTCCCCGCCTCTGATTCCCCGCCTCTGATTCCCTGCCTCTGATTCCCCATCTCCGATTCCGCACATCTGATTCCCTGCCTCTGATTCCCCGCCTGTGATTCCCTGCCTCTGATTCCCAACCTCTGATTCCCCACCTCTGATTCCCCATATCTGATTCCCCGCCTCTGTTTCCCCGCCTCTGATTCCCCTCCTCTGATTCCCCAACTCTAATTCCCCACATCTGATTCCCCAGATCTGATTCCCCGTGTTTGATTCCCTGCCTCTGATTCCCTGCCCTGATTCCCCATCTCTGTTTCACCGCCTTTGATTCGCCACCTCTGATTCCCCATATCTGATTCCCCGCCTCTGTTTCCCCGCCTATGATTCCCTGCCTCTGATTCCCAACCTCCGATTCCACACCTCTGATTCCCCATATCTGATTCCCCGCCTCTGTTTCCCCGCCTCTGATTCCCCGCCCCTGTTTCCCCATATCTGATTCCCCGCCTCTGATTCCCCATATCTAAGTCACCGCCTCTGATTCCCCAACTTTGATTCCACACCTCTGATTCCCCAGCTCTGATACCCCGCCTCTGATTCCCCTCATCTGATTCCCTGCATCTGATTCCCAGCCTCTGATTCCCTGCCTCTGATTCCCAACCTCTGATTCCCCACCTCTGATTCCCCATATCTGATTCCCCGCCTCTGTTTCCCCGCCTCCGATTCCCCGCCTCTGATTCCCCAGCTCTGATTCCCCGCCTCTGATTCCCCGCATCCGATTCCCCATATCTGATTCCCCGCCTCTGTTTCCCCGCCTCTGATTCCCCGCCTCTGATTCCCCGTGTTTGATTCCCTGCCTCTCATTCCCTGCCTCTGACTCCCCATCTCTGATTCACCGCCTTTGATTTACCAACTCTGATTCCCCATATCTGATTCCTCGCCTCTGTTTCCCCGCCTGTGATTCCCCGCCTCTGATTCCCCATATCTCACTCCCCGCCTCTGATTCCCCATCTCTGATTCCCGGACTCTGATTCCCCACCTCTGTTTCCCGGCCTCTGATTCCCGGCTTCTGATTCCCTGCTTCTGATTCTGATTCCCTGCCTTTGATTCCCCATCTCTGATTCCGCACATCTGATTCCCTGCCTCTGATTCCCCACCTCTGATTCCCCATATCTGATTCCCGCCTCTGTTTCCCCGCTTCTGATTCCCCGCCTCTGTTTCCCAATAACTAAATCCCCGCCTCTGATTCCCCAACTCTGATTCCCCACCTCTTATTCCCCAGCTCTGATTCCCCGCCTCTGATTCCCCGCATCTGATTCCCTGCATCTGATTCCAAGCCTCTGATTCCATGCCTCTGATTCCCAAACTCTGATTCCCCACCTCTGATTCCCCATATCTGATTCCCCGCCTCTGTTTCCCCGCCTCTGATTCCCCGCCTCTGTTTCACCATATCTGATTCCCGGCCTCTGATTCTCCGCCTCTGATTCCCCGCCTCTGATTCCTTGCCTCTGATTCCCCATGTCCGATTCCGCACATCTGATTCCCCGCCTCTGATTCCCCGCCTCTGATTCCCCGCCTCTGATTCCCTGCCTCTGATTCCCAACCTCTGATTCCCCACCTCTGATTCCCCGTGTTTGATTCCCCGCCTCTGTTTCCACGCCTCTGATTCCCCGCCTCTGATTACCCAACTCTAATTCCCCGCCTCTGATTCCCCAGATCTGATTCCCTGCCTCTGTTTCCCCGACTCTGATTCCCTGCCTCTGATTCCCAACCTCTGATTCCACACCTCTGATTCCCCATAACTGATTCCCCGCCTCTGTTTCCCCGCCTCTGATTCCCAGCCCCTGTTTCCCCATATCTGATTCCCCGCCTCTGATTCCCCAACTCTGATTCCCCGCCTCTGATTCCCCAGCTCTGATTCCCCGCCTCTGATTCCCCGTGTTTGATTCCCTGCCTCTGATTCCCCGCCTCTGATTCCCCATCTCTGATTCCAGGAATCTGATTCCCCACCTCTGATTCCCGACCTCTTATTCCCGCCATCTGATTCCGGCCTCTGATTCCCGGCCTCTTATTCCCTGCTTCTGATTCTGATTCCCTGCTTCTGATTCCCCATTTCTGATTCCGCACATCTAATTCCCTGCCTCTGATTCCCCTCCTCTGATTCCCCATATCTGAATCCCCGCCTCTGTTTCCCCGTCTCTGATACCCCGCCTCTGTTTCCCCATATCTAAGTCCCCGCCTCTGATTCCCCATCTTTGATTCCCCACCTCTGATTCCCCAGCTCTGATTCCCCACCTCTGATTTCCCGCATCTCATTCCCTGCATCTGATTCCCAGCCTCTGATTCCCTGCCTCTGATTCCCAACCTCTGATTCCCCACCTCTGATTCCCCATATCTGATTCCCCGCCTCTGTTTCCCCGCCTCTGATTCCCCGCCTCTGTTTCCCCATATCTGATTCCCCGCCTCTATTTGCCCGCCTCTGATTCCCCGCCTCTGTTACCCCATATCTGATTCCCCGCCTCTGAATCCCCAACTCTGATTCCCTGCCTCTAATTTCCCAGCTCTGATTCCCCGCCTCTGATTCCCCGTGTCTGATTTCCTGCCTCTGATTCCCCGCCTCTGATTACCCATGTCTGATTCACCGCCTCTGATTCCCCACCTCTGATTCCCCATCTCTGATTCCGCACATCCGATTCCCTGCCTCTGATTCCCCGCCTCTGATTCACTGCCTCTGCTTCCCCAGCTCTGATTCCCCGCCTCTGATTCCCCGCGTCTTATTCCCTGCTTCTGATTCTGATTCCCTGCCTATGATTCCCCATCTCTGATTCCGCACATCTGATTCCCTGCCTCTGATTCCCCACCTCTGATTCCCCATATCTGATTCCCCGCCTCTGTTTCCCCGCCTCTGATTCCCCGCCTCTGTTTCCCCATATCTAAGTCCCCGCCTCTGATTCCCCAACTCTGATTCCCCACCTCTGATTCCCCAGCTCTGATTCCCCGCCTCTGATCCCCTCATCTGATTCCCTGCATCTGATTCCCAGCCTCTGATTCCCTGCCTCTGATTCCCAACCTCTGATTCCCCACCTCTGATTCCCCATATCTGATTCCCCGCCTCTGTTTCCACGCCTCTGATTCCCCGCCTCTGTTTCCCCATATCTGGTACCCCGCCTCTATTTGCCCACCTCTGATTCCCCACCTCTGTTTCCCCATATCTGATTCCCCGCCACTGAATCCACAACTCTGATTCCCTGCCTCTAATTCCCCAGCTCTGATTCCCCGCCTCTGATTCCCCGTGTCTGATTTCCTGCCTCTGATTCCCCGCCTCTGATTACCCATGTCTGATTCACCGCCTCTGATTCCCCACCTCTGATTCCCCATCTCTGATTCCGCACATCCGATTCCCTGCTTCTGATTCCCCGCCTCTGATTCACCGCCTCTGATTCCCGGCCTCTGATTTCCAGCCTCTGATTCCCTGCCACTGATACCCCGCCCCTGATTCCCCACCTCTGATTCCCCATATCTGATTCCCCGCCTCTGTTTCCCCGCCTCTGATTCCCCGCCTCTGATTCCCCATATCTCATTCCCCGCCTCTGAATCCGCATCTCTGATTCCCGGACTCTGATTCCCCACATCTGATTCCCGGCCTCTTATTCCCGGCATCGGATTCCGGCCTCTGATTCCCGGCCTCTGATTCCCTGCTTCTGATTCTGATTCCCTGCCTTTGATTCCCCATCTCTGATTCCGCACATCTATTTCCCTGCCTCTGATTCCCCACCTCTGATTCCCCATATCTGATTCCCCGCCTCTGTTTCCCCGCCTCTGATTCCCCGCCTCTGTTTCCCAATATCTAAGTCCCCGCCTCTGATTCCCCAACTCTGATTCCCCACCTCTGATTCCCCAGCTCTGATTCCCCGCCTCTGATTCCCCGCATCTGATTCCCTGCATCTGATTCCAAGCCTCTGATTCCCTGCCTCTGATTCCCAAACTCTGATTCCCCACCTCTGATTCCCCATATCTGAATCCCCGCCTCTGATTCCCCGCCTCTGATTCCCTGCCTCTGATTCCCAACCTCTGATTCCCCACCTCTGATTCCCCGTGTTTGATTCCCCGCCTCTGTTTCCCGCCTCTGATTTCCCGCCTCTGATTCCCCAACTCTACGTCCCCGCCTCTGATTCCCCAGATCTGATTCCCTGCCTCTGTTTCCCCGCCTCTGATTCCCTGCCTCTGATTCCCCATATCTGATTCCCCGCCTCTGTTTCCCCGCCTCTGATTCCCCGCCTCTGTTTCCCCGCCTCTGATTCCCCGCCCCTGTTTCCCCATATCTGATTCCCCGCCTCTGATTCCCCAACTCTGATTCCCCGCCTCTGATTCCCCAGCTCTGATTCCCCGCCTCTGATTCCCCGCCTCTGATTCTCCATATCTCATTCCCCGCCTCTGAATCCCCATCTCTGATTCCCGGACTCTGATTCCCCACCTCTGATTCCCGGCATCTTATTCCCAGCATCTGATTCCAGGCCTCTGATTCCCTGCCTCTGATTCCCCGCTTCTGATTCTGATTCCCTGCCTCTGATTCCCCATCTCTGATTCCGCACATCTGATTCCCTGCCTCTGATTCCCCACCTCTGATTCCCCATATCTGATTCCCCGCCTCTGTTTCCCCGCCTATGATTCCCCGCCTCTGTTTCCCCATATCTAATTCCCCACCTCTGATGCACCAACTCTGATTCCCCGCCTCTGATTCCCCAGCTCTGATTCCCCGCCTCTGATTCCCCACCTCTGATTCCCCATATCTGATTCCCCGCCTCTGTTTCCCCGCCTCTGATTCCGCGCATCTGTTTCCCCATATCTGATTCCCCGCCTCTGATTCCCAACTATGATTCCCCGCCTCTGATTCCCCAGCTCTGATTCCCTGCTTCTGATTCCCCGCGTTCTATTCCCTGCCTCTGATTCCCCGCCTGTGATTTCCCATCTCTGATTCACCACCTATGATTCCCCACCTCTGATTCCCCATATCTAATTCCCCGCCTCTGTTTGCCCGCCTCTGATTCCCCGCCTCTGATTCCCCGTGTCTGATTTCCTGCCTCTGATTCCCCGCCTCTGATTACCCATGTCTGATTCACCGCCTCTGATTCCCCACCTCTGATTCCCCATCTCTGATTCCGCACATCCGATTCCCTGCCTCTGATTCCCCGCCTCTGATTCACCGCCTCTGATTCCCGGCCTCTGATTTCCAGCCTCTGATTCCCTGCCACTGATACCCCGCCCCTGATTCCCCACCTCTGATTCCCCATATCTGATTCCCCGCCTCTGTTTCCCCGCCTCTGATTCCGCGCATCTGTTTCCCCATATCTGATTCCCCGCCTCTGATTCCCAACTATGATTCCCCGCCTCTGATTCCCGGCCTCTTATTCCCGGCATCTGATTCCGGCCTCTGATTCCCAGCTTCTGATTCCCTGCTTCTGATTCTGATTCCCTGCCTCTGATTCCCCATTTCTGATTCTGCACATCTAATTCCCTGCCTCTGATTCCCCACCTCTGATTCCCAACCTCCGATTCCACACCTCTGATTCCCCATATCTGATTCCCCGCCTCTGATTCCCCGCCTCTGTTTCCCCATATCTAAGTCCCCGCCTCTGATTCCCCAACTCTGATTCCCCACCTCTGATTCCCCAGCTCTGATTCCCCGCCTCTGATCCCCTCATCTGATTCCCTGCATCTGATTCCCAGCCTCTGATTCCCTGCCTCTGATTCCTAACCTCTGATTCCCCACCTCTGATTCCCCATATCTGATTCCCCGCCTCTGTTTCCACGCCTCTGATTCCCCGCCTCTGTTTCCCCATATCTGGTTCCCCGCCTCTATTTGCCCACCTCTGATTCCCCACCTCTGTTTCCCCATATCTGATTACCCGCCTCTGAATCCCCAACTCTGATTCCCTGCCTCTAATTCCCCAGCTCTGATTCCCCGCCTCTGATTCCCCGTGTCTGATTTCCTGCCTCTGATTCCCCGCCTCTGATTACCCATGTCTGATTCACCGCCTCTGATTCCCCACCTCTGATTCCCCATCTCTGATTCCGCACATCCGATTCCCTGCCTCTGATTCCCCGCCTCTGATTCACCGCCTCTGATTCCCGGCCTCTGATTTCCAGCCTCTGATTCACTGCCACTGATACCCCGCCCCTGATTCCCCACCTCTGATTCCCCATATCTGATTCCCCGCCTCTGTTTCCCCGCCTCTGATTCCGCGCATCTGTTTCCCCATATCTGATTCCCCGCCTCTGATTCCCAACTATGATTCCCCGCCTCTGATTCCCCAGCTCTGATTCCCTGCTTCTGATTCCCCGCGTTCTATTCCCTGCCTCTGATTCCCCGCCTGTGATTTCCCATCTCTGATTAACCACCTATGATTCCCCACCTCTGATTCCCCATATCTAATTCCCCGCCTCTGTTTGCCCGCCTCTGATTCCCCGCCTCCGTTTCCCCATATCTGATTCCCCGCCTCTGAATCCCCAACTCTGATTCCCTGCCTCTGATTCCCCAGCTCTGATTCCCCGCCTTTGATTCCCCCCGTCTGATTCCCAGCCTCTGAATCCCCGTGTCTGATATCCTGCCTCTGATTCCCCGCCTCTGATTCCCCATCTCAGATTCACCGCCTCTGATACCCCACCTCTGATTCCCCATCTCTGATTCCGCACATCCGATTCCCTGCCTCTGATTCCCCGACTCTGATTCCCCACCTCTGATTCCCCAGCTCTGATTCCCCGCCTCTGATTCCCCAACTCTGATTCCCCGCCTCTGATAACCCAGCTCTGATTCCCCGCCTCTGATTCCCCGTGTTTGATTCCCTGCCTCTCATTCCCCGCCTCTGATTCCCCATCTCTGATTCACCGCCTTTGATTCGCCACCTCTGATTCCCCATATCTGATTCCTCGCCTCTGTTTCCCCGCCTGTGATTCCCCGCCTCTGATTCCCCATATCTCACTCCCCACCTCTGATTCCCCATCTCTGATTCCTGGACTCTGATTCCCCACCTCTGATTCCCGGCCTCTTATTCCCGGCATCTGATTCCGGCCTCTGATTCCCAGCCTCTGATTCCCTGCTTCTGATTCTGATTCCCTGCCTCTGATTCCCCATTTCTGATTCTGCACATCTAATTCCCTGCCTCTGATTCCCCACCTCTGATTCCCCATATCTGATTCCCCGCCTCTGTTTCCCCGCCTCTGATTCCCCGCCTCTCTTTCCCCATATCTCAGTCCCCGCCTCTGATTCCCCAACTTTGATTCCCCACCTCTGATTCCCCAGCTCTGATTCCCCGCCTCTGATTCCCCGCATCTGATTCCCTGCATCTGATTCCCAGCCTCTGATTCCCTGCCTCTGATTCCCAACCTCTGATTCCCCACCTCTGATTCCCCATATCTGATTCCCCGCCTCTGTATCCCCGCCTCTGATTCCCCGCCTCTGTTTCCCCATATCTGATTCCCCGCCTCTATTTGCCCGCCTCTGATTCCCCGCCTCTGTTTCCCAATATCTGATTCCCCGCCTCTGAATCCCCAACTCTGATTCCCTGCCTCTAATTTCCCATCTCTGATTCTCCGCCTGTGATTCACCGTGTCTGATTTCCTGCCTCTGATTCCCCGCCTCTGATTACCCATGTCTGATTCCCCGCCTCTGTTTCCCCGCCTCTGATTCCCCACCTCTGTTTCCCAATATCTAAGTCCCCGCCTCTGATTCCCCAACTCTGATTCCCCACCTCTGATTCCCCAGCTCTGATTCCACGCCTCTGATTCCCCGCATCTGATTCCCTGCATCTGATTCCAAGCCTCTGATTCCCTGCCTCTGATTCCCAACCTCTGATTCCCCATATCTGATTCCCCGCCTCTGTTTCCCCGACTCTGATTCCCCGCCTCAGTTTCCCTATATCTGATTCCCGGCCTCTGATTCCCCGCATCTGATTCCCCGCCTCTGATTCCCTGCCTCTGATTCCCCATCTCCGATTCCGCACATCTGATTCCCTGCCTCTGATTCCCCGCCTGTGATTCCCTGCCTCTGATTCCCAACCTCTGATTCCCCACCTCTGATTCCCCATATCTGATTCCCCGCCTCTGTTTCCCCGCCTCTGATTCCCCTCCTCTGATTCCCCAACTCTAATTCCCCACCTCTGATTCCCCAGATCTGATTCCCCGTGTTTGATTCCCTGCCTCTGATTCCTTGCCCTGATTCCCCATCTCTGTTTCAACGCCTTTGATTCGCCACCTCTGATTCCCCATATCTGATTCCCCGCCTCTGTTTCCCCGCCTATGATTCCCTGCCTCTGATTCCCAACCTCCGATTCCACACCTCTGATTCCCCATATCTGATTCCCCGCCTCTGATTCCCCGCCTCTGTTTCCCCATATCTAAGTCCCCGCCTCTGATTCCCCAACTCTGATTCCCCACCTCTGATTCCCCAGCTCTGATTCCCCGCCTCTGATCCCCTCATCTGATTCCCTGCATCTGATTCCCAGCCTCTGATTCCCTGCCTCTGATTCCTAACCTCTGATTCCCCACCTCTGATTCCCCATATCTGATTCCCCGCCTCTGTTTCCACGCCTCTGATTCCCCGCCTCTGTTTCCCCATATCTGGTTCCCCGCCTCTATTTGCCCACCTCTGATTCCCCACCTCTGTTTCCCCATATCTGATTCCCCGCCTCTGAATCCCCAACTCTGATTCCCTGCCTCTAATTCCCCAGCTCTGATTCCCCGCCTCTGATTCCCCGTGTCTGATTTCCTGCCTCTGATTCCCCGCCTCTGATTACCCATGTCTGATTCACCGCCTCTGATTCCCCACCTCTGATTCCCCATCTCTGATTCCGCACATCCGATTCCCTGCCTCTGATTCCCCGCCTCTGATTCACCGCCTCTGATTCCCGGCCTCTGATTTCCAGCCTCTGATTCCCTGCCACTGATACCCCGCCCCTGATTCCCCACCTCTGATTCCCCATATCTGATTCCCCGCCTCTGTTTCCCCGCCTCTGATTCCCCTCCTCTGATTCCCCATATCTCATTCCCTGCCTCTGAATCCGCATCTCTGATTCCCGGACTCTGATTCCCCACATCTGATTCCCGGCCTCTTATTCCCGGCATCGGATTCCGGCCTCTGATTCCCGGCCTCTGATTCCCTGCTTCTGATTCTGATTCCCTGCCTTTGATTCCCCATCTCTGATTCCGCACATCTGATTCCCTGCCTCTGATTCCCCACCTCTGATTCCCCATATCTGATTCCCCGCCTCTGTTTCCCTGCCTCTGATTCCCCGCCTCTGTTTCCCAATATCTAAGTCCCCGCCTCTGATTCCCCAACTCTGATTCCCCACCTCTGATTCCCCAGCTCTGATTCCCCGCCTCTGATTCCCCGCATCTGATTCCCTGCATCTGATTCCAAGCCTCTGATTCCCTGCCTCTGATTCCCAAACTCTGATTCCCCACCTCTGATTCCCCATATCTGATTCCCCACCTCTGTTTCCCGCCTCTGATTCCCCGCCTCTGTTTCACCATATCTGATTCCCGGCCTCTGATTCCCCGCCTCTGATTCCCCGCCTCTGATTTCTTGCCTCTGATTCCCCATCTCCGATTCCGCACATCTGATTCCCTGCCTCTGATTCCCCGCCTCTGATTCCCCGCCTCTGATTCCCTGCCTCTGATTCACAACCTCTGATTCCCCACCTCTGATTCCCCGTGTTTGATTCCCCGCCTCTGTTTCCCGCCTCTGATTTCCCGCCTCTGATTCCCCAACTCTACGTCCCCGCCTCTGATTCCCCATGTCTGATTCACCGCCTCTGATTCCCCACCTCTGATTCCCCATCTCTGATTCCGCACATCCGATTCCCTGCCTCTGATTCCCCGCCTCTGATTCACCGCCTCTGATTCCCGGCCTCTGATTTCCAGCCTCTGATTCACTGCCACTGATACCCCGCCCCTGATTCCCCACCTCTGATTCCCCATATCTGATTCCCCGCCTCTGTTTCCCCGCCTCTGATTCCGCGCATCTGTTTCCCCATATCTGATTCCCCGCCTCTGATTCCCAACTATGATTCCCCGCCTCTGATTCCCCAGCTCTGATTCCCTGCTTCTGATTCCCCGCGTTCTATTCCCTGCCTCTGATTCCCCGCCTGTGATTTCCCATCTCTGATTAACCACCTATGATTCCCCACCTCTGATTCCCCATATCTAATTCCCCGCCTCTGTTTGCCCGCCTCTGATTCCCCGCCTCCGTTTCCCCATATCTGATTCCCCGCCTCTGAATCCCCAACTCTGATTCCCTGCCTCTGATTCCCCAGCTCTGATTCCCCGCCTTTGATTCCCCCCGTCTGATTCCCAGCCTCTGAATCCCCGTGTCTGATATCCTGCCTCTGATTCCCCGCCTCTGATTCCCCATCTCAGATTCACCGCCTCTGATACCCCACCTCTGATTCCCCATCTCTGATTCCGCACATCCGATTCCCTGCCTCTGATTCCCCGACTCTGATTCCCCACCTCTGATTCCCCAGCTCTGATTCCCCGCCTCTGATTCCCCAACTCTGATTCCCCGCCTCTGATAACCCAGCTCTGATTCCCCGCCTCTGATTCCCCGTGTTTGATTCCCTGCCTCTCATTCCCCGCCTCTGATTCCCCATCTCTGATTCACCGCCTTTGATTCGCCACCTCTGATTCCCCATATCTGATTCCTCGCCTCTGTTTCCCCGCCTGTGATTCCCCGCCTCTGATTCCCCATATCTCACTCCCCACCTCTGATTCCCCATCTCTGATTCCTGGACTCTGATTCCCCACCTCTGATTCCCGGCCTCTTATTCCCGGCATCTGATTCCGGCCTCTGATTCCCAGCCTCTGATTCCCTGCTTCTGATTCTGATTCCCTGCCTCTGATTCCCCATTTCTGATTCTGCACATCTAATTCCCTGCCTCTGATTCCCCACCTCTGATTCCCCATATCTGATTCCCCGCCTCTGTTTCCCCGCCTCTGATTCCCCGCCTCTCTTTCCCCATATCTCAGTCCCCGCCTCTGATTCCCCAACTTTGATTCCCCACCTCTGATTCCCCAGCTCTGATTCCCCGCCTCTGATTCCCCGCATCTGATTCCCTGCATCTGATTCCCAGCCTCTGATTCCCTGCCTCTGATTCCCAACCTCTGATTCCCCACCTCTGATTCCCCATATCTGATTCCCCGCCTCTGTATCCCCGCCTCTGATTCCCCGCCTCTGTTTCCCCATATCTGATTCCCCGCCTCTATTTGCCCGCCTCTGATTCCCCGCCTCTGTTTCCCAATATCTGATTCCCCGCCTCTGAATCCCCAACTCTGATTCCCTGCCTCTAATTTCCCATCTCTGATTCTCCGCCTGTGATTCACCGTGTCTGATTTCCTGCCTCTGATTCCCCGCCTCTGATTACCCATGTCTGATTCCCCGCCTCTGTTTCCCCGCCTCTGATTCCCCACCTCTGTTTCCCAATATCTAAGTCCCCGCCTCTGATTCCCCAACTCTGATTCCCCACCTCTGATTCCCCAGCTCTTATTCCACGCCTCTGATTCCCCGCATCTGATTCCCTGCATCTGATTCCAAGCCTCTGATTCCCTGCCTCTGATTCCCAACCTCTGATTCCCCATATCTGATTCCCCGCCTCTGTTTCCCCGACTCTGATTCCCCGCCTCAGTTTCCCTATATCTGATTCCCGGCCTCTGATTCCCCGCATCTGATTCCCCGCCTCTGATTCCCTGCCTCTGATTCCCCATCTCCGATTCCGCACATCTGATTCCCTGCCTCTGATTCCCCGCCTGTGATTCCCTGCCTCTGATTCCCAACCTCTGATTCCCCACCTCTGATTCCCCATATCTGATTCCCCGCCTCTGTTTCCCCGCCTCTGATTCCCCTCCTCTGATTCCCCAACTCTAATTCCCCACCTCTGATTCCCCAGATCTGATTCCCCGTGTTTGATTCCCTGCCTCTGATTCCTTGCCCTGATTCCCCATCTCTGTTTCAACGCCTTTGATTCGCCACCTCTGATTCCCCATATCTGATTCCCCGCCTCTGTTTCCCCGCCTATGATTCCCTGCCTCTGATTCCCAACCTCCGATTCCACACCTCTGATTCCCCATATCTGATTCCCCGCCTCTGATTCCCCGCCTCTGTTTCCCCATATCTAAGTCCCCGCCTCTGATTCCCCAACTCTGATTCCCCACCTCTGATTCCCCAGCTCTGATTCCCCGCCTCTGATCCCCTCATCTGATTCCCTGCATCTGATTCCCAGCCTCTGATTCCCTGCCTCTGATTCCTAACCTCTGATTCCCCACCTCTGATTCCCCATATCTGATTCCCCGCCTCTGTTTCCACGCCTCTGATTCCCCGCCTCTGTTTCCCCATATCTGGTTCCCCGCCTCTATTTGCCCACCTCTGATTCCCCACCTCTGTTTCCCCATATCTGATTCCCCGCCTCTGAATCCCCAACTCTGATTCCCTGCCTCTAATTCCCCAGCTCTGATTCCCCGCCTCTGATTCCCCGTGTCTGATTTCCTGCCTCTGATTCCCCGCCTCTGATTACCCATGTCTGATTCACCGCCTCTGATTCCCCACCTCTGATTCCCCATCTCTGATTCCGCACATCCGATTCCCTGCCTCTGATTCCCCGCCTCTGATTCACCGCCTCTGATTCCCGGCCTCTGATTTCCAGCCTCTGATTCCCTGCCACTGATACCCCGCCCCTGATTCCCCACCTCTGATTCCCCATATCTGATTCCCCGCCTCTGTTTCCCCGCCTCTGATTCCCCTCCTCTGATTCCCCATATCTCATTCCCCGCCTCTGAATCCGCATCTCTGATTCCCGGACTCTGATTCCCCACATCTGATTCCCGGCCTCTTATTCCCGGCATCGGATTCCGGCCTCTGATTCCCGGCCTCTGATTCCCTGCTTCTGATTCTGATTCCCTGCCTTTGATTCCCCATCTCTGATTCCGCACATCTGATTCCCTGCCTCTGATTCCCCACCTCTGATTCCCCATATCTGATTCCCCGCCTCTGTTTCCCTGCCTCTGATTCCCCGCCTCTGTTTCCCAATATCTAAGTCCCCGCCTCTGATTCCCCAACTCTGATTCCCCACCTCTGATTCCCCAGCTCTGATTCCCCGCCTCTGATTCCCCGCATCTGATTCCCTGCATCTGATTCCAAGCCTCTGATTCCCTGCCTCTGATTCCCAAACTCTGATTCCCCACCTCTGATTCCCCATATCTGATTCCCCACCTCTGTTTCCCGCCTCTGATTCCCCGCCTCTGTTTCACCATATCTGATTCCCGGCCTCTGATTCCCCGCCTCTGATTCCCCGCCTCTGATTTCTTGCCTCTGATTCCCCATCTCCGATTCCGCACATCTGATTCCCTGCCTCTGATTCCCCGCCTCTGATTCCCCGCCTCTGATTCCCTGCCTCTGATTCACAACCTCTGATTCCCCACCTCTGATTCCCCGTGTTTGATTCCCCGCCTCTGTTTCCCGCCTCTGATTTCCCGCCTCTGATTCCCCAACTCTACGTCCCCGCCTCTGATTCCCCGTGTTTGATTCCCTGCCTCTGATTCCCAGCCTCTGATTCCCCATCTCTGATTCACCGCCTTTGATTCGCCACCTCTGATTCCCCATATCTGATTCCCCACCTCTGATTCCCCGCCTCTGATCCCCTCATCTGATTCCCTGCATCTGATTCCCAGCCTCTGATTCCCTGCCTCTGATTCCTAACCTCTGATTCCCCACCTCTGATTCCCCATATCTGATTCCCCGCCTCTGTTTCCACGCCTCTGATTCCCCGCCTCTGTTTCCCCATATCTGGTTCCCCGCCTCTATTTGCCCACCTCTGATTCCCCACCTCTGTTTCCCCATATCTGATTCCCCGCCTCTGAATCCCCAACTCTGATTCCCTGCCTCTAATTCCCCAGCTCTGATTCCCCGCCTCTGATTCCCCGTGTCTGATTTCCTGCCTCTGATTCCCCGCCTCTGATTACCCATGTCTGATTCACCGCCTCTGATTCCCCACCTCTGATTCCCCATCTCTGATTCCGCACATCCGATTCCCTGCCTCTGATTCCCCGCCTCTGATTCACCGCCTCTGATTCCCGGCCTCTGATTTCCAGCCTCTGATTCCCTGCCACTGATACCCCGCCCCTGATTCCCCACCTCTGATTCCCCATATCTGATTCCCCGCCTCTGTTTCCCCGCCTCTGATTCCCCTCCTCTGATTCCCCATATCTCATTCCCCGCCTCTGAATCCGCATCTCTGATTCCCGGACTCTGATTCCCCACATCTGATTCCCGGCCTCTTATTCCCGGCATCGGATTCCGGCCTCTGATTCCCGGCCTCTGATTCCCTGCTTCTGATTCTGATTCCCTGCCTTTGATTCCCCATCTCTGATTCCGCACATCTGATTCCCTGCCTCTGATTCCCCACCTCTGATTCCCCATATCTGATTCCCCGCCTCTGTTTCCCCGCCTCTGATTCCCCGCCTCTGTTTCCCAATATCTAAGTCCCCGCCTCTGATTCCCCAACTCTGGTTCCCCACCTCTGATTCCCCAGCTCTGATTCCCCGCCTCTGATTCCCCGCATCTGATTCCCTGCATCTGATTCCAAGCCTCTGATTCCCTGCCTCTGATTCCCAAACTCTGATTCCCCACCTCTGATTCCCCATATCTGATTCCCCACCTCTGTTTCCCGCCTCTGATTCCCCGCCTCTGTTTCACCATATCTGATTCCCGGCCTCTGATTCCCCGCCTCTGATTCCCCGCCTCTGATTTCTTGCCTCTGATTCCCCATCTCCGATTCCGCACATCTGATTCCCTGCCTCTGATTCCCCGCCTCTGATTCCCCGCCTCTGATTCCCTGCCTCTGATTCACAACCTCTGATTCCCCACCTCTGATTCCCCGTGTTTGATTCCCCGCCTCTGTTTCCCGCCTCTGATTTCCCGCCTCTGATTCCCCAACTCTACGTCCCCGCCTCTGATTCCCCAGATCTGATTCCCTGCCTCTGTTTCCCCGCCTCTGATTCCCTGCCTCTGATTCCCCATATCTGATTCCCCGCCTCTGTTTCCCCGCCTCTGATTCCCCGCCTCTGTTTCCCCGCCTCTGATTCCCCGCCCCTGTTTCCCCATATCTGATTCCCCGCCTCTGATTCCCCAACTCTGATTCCCCGCCTCTGATTCCCCAGCTCTGATTCCCCGCCTCTGATTCCCCGTGTTTGATTCCCTGCCTCTGATTCCCAGCCTCTGATTCCCCATCTCTGATTCATCGCCTTTGATTCGCCACCTCTGATTCCCCATATCTGATTCCACACCTCTGTTTCCCCGCCTCTGATTCCAAGCCTCTGATTCTCCATATCTCATTCCCCGCCTCTGAATCCCCATCTCTGATTCCCGGACTCTGATTCCCCACCTCTGATTCCCGGCATCTTATTCCCAGCATCTGATTCCAGGCCTCTGATTCCCTGCCTCTGATTCCCCGCTTCTGATTCTGATTCCCTGCCTCTGATTCCCCATCTCTGATTCCGCACATCTGATTCCCTGCCTCTGATTCCCCACCTCTGATTCCCCATATCTGATTCCCCGCCTCTGTTTCCCCGCATATGATTCCCCGCCTCTGTTTCCCCATATCTAATTCCCCACCTCTGATGCACCAACTCTGATTCCCCGCCTCTGATTCCCCAGCTCTGATTCCCCGCCTCTGATTCCCCGCATCCGATTCCCCATATCTGATTCCCCGCCTCTGTTTCCCCGCCTCTGATTCCGCGCATCTGTTTCCCCATATCTGATTCCCCGCCTCTGATTCCCAACTATGATTCCCCGCCTCTGATTCCCCAGCTCTGATTCCCTGCTTCTGATTCCCCGCGTTCTATTCCCTGCCTCTGATTCCCCGCCTGTGATTTCCCATCTCTGATTCACCACCTATGATTCCCCACCTCTGATTCCCCATATCTAATTCCCCGCCTCTGTTTGCCCGCCTCTGATTCCCCGCCTCCGTTTCCCCATATCTGATTCCCCGCCTCTGAATCCCCAACTCTGATTCCCTGCCTCTGATTCCCCAGCTCTGATTCCCCGCCTTTGATTCCCCCCGTCTGATTCCCAGCCTCTGAATCCCCGTGTCTGATATCCTGCCTCTGATTCCCCGCCTCTGATTCCCCATCTCAGATTCACCGCCTCTGATACCCCACCTCTGATTCCCCATCTCTGATTCCGCACATCCGATTCCCTGCCTCTGATTCCCCGACTCTGATTCCCCACCTCTGATTCCCCAGCTCTGATTCCCCGCCTCTGATTCCCCAACTCTGATTCCCCGCCTCTGATAACCCAGCTCTGATTCCCCGCCTCTGATTCCCCGTGTTTGATTCCCTGCCTCTCATTCCCCGCCTCTGATTCCCCATCTCTGATTCACCGCCTTTGATTCGCCACCTCTGATTCCCCATATCTGATTCCTCACCTCTGTTTCCCCGCCTGTGATTCCCCGCCTCTGATTCCCCATATCTCACTCCCCACCTCTGATTCCCCATCTCTGATTCCTGGACTCTGATTCCCCACCTCTGATTCCCGGCCTCTTATTCCCGGCATCTGATTCCGGCCTCTGATTCCCAGCCTCTGATTCCCTGCTTCTGATTCTGATTCCCTGCCTCTGATTCCCCATTTCTGATTCTGCACATCTAATTCCCTGCCTCTGATTCCCCACCTCTGATTCCCCATATCTGATTCCCCGCCTCTGTTTCCCCGCCTCTGATTCCCCGCCTCTCTTTCCCCATATCTCAGTCCCCGCCTCTGATTCCCCAACTTTGATTCCCCACCTCTGATTCCCCAGCTCTGATTCCCCGCCTCTGATTCCCCGCATCTGATTCCCTGCATCTGATTCCCAGCCTCTGATTCCCTGCCTCTGATTCCCAACCTCTGATTCCCCACCTCTGATTCCCCATATCTGATTCCGCGCCTCTGTTTCCCCGCCTCTGATTCCCCGCCTCTGTTTCCCCATATCTGATTCCCCGCCTCTATTTGCCCGCCTCTGATTCCCCGCCTCTGTTTCCCAATATCTGATTCCCCGCCTCTGAATCCCCAACTCTGATTCCCTGCCTCTAATTTCCCAGCTCTGATTCCCCGCCTCTGATTCACCGTGTCTGATTTCCTGCCTCTGATTCCCCGCCTCTGATTACCCATGTCTGATTCCCCGCCTCTGTTTCTCCGCCTCTGATTCCCCACCTCTGTTTCCCAATATCTAAGTCCCCGCCTCTGATTCCCCAACTCTGATTCCCCACCTCTGATTCCCCAGCTCTGATTCCCCGCCTCTGATTCCCCGCATCTGATTCCCTGCATCTGATTCCAAGCCTCTGATTCCCTGCCTCTGATTCCCAACCTCTGATTCCCCATATCTGATTCCCCGCCAATGTTTCCCCGCCTCTGATTCCCCGCCTCAGTTTCCCTATATCTGATTCCCGGCCTCTGATTCCCCGCCTCTGATTCCCCGCCTCTGATTCCCTGCCTCTGATTCCCCATCTCCGATTCCGCACATCTGATTCCCTGCCTCTGATTCCCCGCCTGTGATTCCCTGCCTCTGATTCCCAACCTCTGATTCCCCACCTCTGATTCCCCATATCTGATTCCCCGCCTCTGTTTCCCCGCCTCTGATTCCCCTCCTCTGATTCCCCAACTCTAATTCCCCACCTCTGATTCCCCAGATCTGATTCCCCGTGTTTGATTCCCTGCCTCTGATTCCCTGCCCTGATTCCCCATCTCTGTTTCACCGCCTTTGATTCGCCACCTCTGATTCCCCATATCTGATTCCCCGCCTCTGTTTCCCCGCCTATGATTCCCTGCCTCTGATTCCCAACCTCCGATTCCACACCTCTGATTCCCCGCCTCTGTTTCCCCGCCTCTGATTCCCCGCCCCTGTTTCCCCATATCTGATTCCCCGCCTCTGATTCCCCATATCTAAGTCCCCGCCTCTGATTCCCCAACTTTGATTCCCCACCTCTGATTCCCCAGCTCTGATTCCCCGCCTCTGATTCCCCGCATCTGATTCCCTGCATCTGATTCCCAGCCTCTGATTCCCTGCCTCTGATTCCCAACCTCTGATTCCCCACCTCTGATTCCCCATATCTGATTCCCCGCCTCTGTTTCCCCGCCTCTGATTCCCCGCCTCTGTTTCCCCATATCTGATTCCCCGCCTCTATTTGCCCGCCTCTGATTCCCCGCCTTTGATTCCCCCCGTCTGATTCCCAGCCTCCGAATCCCCGTGTCTGATATCCTGCCTCTGATTCCCCGCCTCTGATTCCCCATCTCAGATTCACCGCCTCTGATTCCCCACCTCTGATTCCCCATCTCTGATTTCGCACATCCGATTCCCTGCCTCTGATTCCCCGACTCTGATTCCCCACCTCTGATTCCCCAGCTCTGATTCCCCGCCTCTGATTCCCCAACTCTGATTCCCCGCCTCTGATAACCCAGCTCTAATTCCCCGCCTCTGATTCCCCGTGTTTGATTACCTGCCTCTCATTCCCCGCCTCTGATTCCCCATCTCTGATTCACCGCCTCTGATTCGCCACCTCTGATTCCCCATATCTGATTCCTCGCCTCTGTTTCCCCGCCTGTGATTCCCCGCCTCTGATTCCCCATATCTCACTCCCCACCTCTGATTCCCCATCTCTGATTCCTGGACTCTGATTCCCCACCTCTGATTCCCGGCCTCTTATTCCCGGCATCTGATTCCGGCCTCTGATTCCCGGCCTCTGATTCCCTGCTTCTGATTCTGATTCCCTGCCTCTGATTCCCCATTTCTGATTCTGCACATCTAATTCCCTGCCTCTGATTCCCCACCTCTGATTCCCCATATCTGATTCCCCGCCTCTGTTTCCCCGCCTCTGATTCCCCGCCTCTGTTTCCCCATATCTAAGTCCCCGCCTCTGATTCCCCAACTTTAATTCCCAACCTCTGATTCCCCAGCTCTGATTCCCCGCCTCTGATTCCCCGCATCTGATTCCCTGCATCTGATTCCCAGCCTCTGATTCCCTGCCTCTGATTCCCAACCTCTGATTCCCCACCTCTGATTCCCCATGTCTGATTCCCCGCCTCTGTTTCCCCGCCTCTGATTCCCCGCCTCTGTTTCCCCATATCTGATTCCCCGCCTCTATTTGCCCGCCTCTGATTCCCCGCCTCTGTTTCCCCATATCTGATTCCCCGCCTCTGAATCCCCAACTCTGCTTCGCTGCCTCTAATTTCCCAGCTCTGATTCCCCGCCTCTGATTCCCCGTGTCTGATTTCCTGCCTCTGATTCCCCGCCTCTGATTACCCATGTCTGATTCCCCGCCTCTGTTTCCCCGCCTCTGATTCCCCGCCTCTGTTTCCCAATATCTAAGTCCCCGCCTCTGATTCCCCAACTCTGATTCCCCACCTCTGATTCCCCAGCTCTGATTCCCCGCCTCTGATTCCCCGCATCTGATTCCCTGCATCTGATTCCAAGCCTCTGATTCTTTGCCTCTGATTCCCAACCTCTGATTCCCCATATCTGATTCCCCGCCTCTGTTTCCCCGCCTCTGATTCCCCGCCTCAGTTTCCCCATATCTGATTCCCGGCCTCTGATTCCCCGCCTCTGATTCCCCGCCTCTGATTCCCTGCCTCTGATTCCCCATCTCCGATTCCGCACATCTGATTCCCTGCCTCTGATTCCCCGCCTGTGATTCCCTGCCTCTGATTCCCAACCTCTGATTCCCCACCTCTGATTCCCCATATCTGATTCCCCGCCTCTGTTTCCCCGCCTCTGATTCCCCTCCTCTGATTCCCCAACTCTAATTCCCCACCTCTGATTCCCCACATCTGATTCCCCGTGTTTGATTCCCTGCCTCTGATTCCCTGCCCTGATTCCCCATCTCTGTTTCACCGCCTTTGATTCGCCACCTCTGATTCCCCATATCTGATTCCCCGCCTCTGTTTCCCCGCCTCTGATTCCCTGCCTCTGATTCCCAACCTCTGATTCCACACCTCTGATTCCCCATATCTGATTCACCGCCTCTGTTTCCCCGCCTCTGACTCCCCGCCCCTGTTTCCCCATATCTGATTCCCCGCCTCTCATTCCCCATATCTAAGTCCCCGCCTCTGATTCCCCAACTTTGATTCCCCACCTCTGATTCCCCAGCTCTGATTCCCCGCCTCTGATTCCCCGCATCTGATTCCCTGCATCTGATTCCCAGCCTCTGATTCCCTGCCTCTGATTCCCAACCTCTGATTCCCCACCTCTGATTCCCCATATCTGATTCCCCGCCTCTGTTTCCCCGCCTCTGATTCCCCGCCTCTGTTTCCCCATATCTGATTCCCCGCCTCTATTTGCCCGCCTCTCATTCCCCGCCTCTGTTTCCCCATATCTGATTCCCCGCCTCCGAATCCCCAACTCTGATTCCCTGCCTCTAATTTCCCAGCTCTGATTCCCCGCCTCTGATTCCCCGTGTCTGATTTCCTGCCTCTGATTCCCCGCCTCTGATTACCCATGTCTGATTTACCACCTCTGATTCCCCACCTCTGATTCCCCATCTCTGATTCCGCACATCCGATTCCCTGCCTCTGATTCCCCGCCTCTGATTCACTGCCTCTGCTTCCCTAGCTCTGATTCCCCGCCTCTGATTCCCCGCGTCTTATTCCCTGCTTCTGATTCTGATTCCCTGCCTCTGATTCCCCATCTCTGATTCCGCACATCTGATTCCCTGCCTCTGATTCCCAACCTCTGATTCCCCATATCTGATTCCCCGCCTCTGTTTCCCCGCCTCTGATTCCCCGCCTCTGTTTCCCCATATCTAAGTCCCCGCCTCTGATTCCCCAACTCTGATTCCCCACCTCTGATTCCCCAGCTCTGATTCCCCGCCTCTGATCCCCGCATCTGATTCCCTGCATCTGATTCCCAGCCTCTGATTCCCTGCCTCTGATTCCCAACCTCTGATTCCCCACCTCTGATTCCCCATATCTGATTCCCCGCCTCTGTTTCCACGCCTCTGATTCCCCACCTCTGTTTCCCCATATCTGATTCCCCGCCTCTATTTGCCCACCTCTGATTCCCCACCTCTGTTTCCCCATATCTGATTCCCCGCCTCTGAATCCCCAACTCTGATTCCCTGCATCTAATTCCCCAGCTCTGATTCCCCGCCTCTGATTCCCCGTGTCTGATTTCCTGCCTCTGATTCTCCGCCTCTGATTACCCATGTCTGATTCACCGCCTCTGATTCCCCACCTCTGATTCCCCATCTCTGATTCCGCACATCCGATTCCCTGCCTCTGATTCCCCGCCTCTGATTCACCGCCTCTGATTACCGGCCTCTGATTTCCCGCCTCTGATTCCCTGCCACTGATACCCCGCCCCTGATTCCCCACTTCTGATTCCCCATATCTGATTCCCCGCCTCTGTTTCCCCACCTCTGATTCCCCGCCTCTGATTCCCCATATCTCATTCCCCACCTCTGAATCCCCATCTCTGATTCCCGGACTCTTATTCCCCACCTCTGATTCCCGGCCTCTTATTCCCGGCATCTGATTCCGGCCTCTGATTCCCGGCCTCTGATTCCCGGCTTCTGATTCTGATTCCCTGCCTCTGATTCCCCATCTCTGATTCCGTACATCTGATTCCCTGCCTCTGATTCCCAACCTCTGATTCCCCATATCTGATTCCCCGCCTCTGTTTCCCCGCCTCTGATTCCCCGACTCTGTTTCCCAATATCTAAGTCCCCGCCTCTGATTCCCCAACTCTGATTCCCCACCTCTGATTCCCCAGCTTTGATTCCCCGCCTCTGTTTCCCCGCATCTGATTCCCTGCATCTGATTCCAAGCCTCTGATTCCCTGCCTCTGATTCCCAACCTCTGATTCCCCACCTCTGATTCCCCATATCTGATTCCCCGCTCTGTTTCCCCGCCTCTGATTCCCCGCCTCGGTTTCCCCATATCTGATTCCCGGCCTCTGATTCCCCACCTCTGATTCCCCGCTCTGTTTCCCCGCCTCTGATTGCCCGCCTCTGTTTCCCCATATCTGATTCCCGGCCTCTGATTCCCCACCTCTGATTCCCCATATCTGATTCCGGCCTCTGATTCCCCACCTCTGATTCCCAACCTCTGATTCCCCACCTCTGATTCCCCATATCTGATTCCCCGCCTCTGTTTTCCCGCCTCTGAATCCCCTCCTCTGATTCCCCAACTCTAATTCCCCTACCTCTGATTCCCCAGCTCTGATTCCCCATGTTTGATTCCCTGCCTCTGATTCCCTGCCCTGATTCCCCATCTCTGTTTCACCGCCTTTGATTCGCCACCTCTGATTCCCCATATCTGATTCCCGGCCTCTGATTCCCCACCTCTGATTCCCCGCCTCTGATTCCCTGCCTCTGATTCCCCATCTCCGATTCCGCACATCTGATTCCCTGCCACTGATTCCCCGCCTCTGATTCCCCGCCTCTGATTCCCTGCCTCTGATTCCCAACCTCTGATTCCCCACCTCTGATTCCCCATATCTGATTCCCCGCCTCTGTTTTCCCGCCTCTGATTCCCCTCCTCTGATTCCCCAACTCTAATTCCCCGCCTCTGATTCCCCAGCTCTGATTCCCCATGTTTGATTCCCTGCCTCTGATTCCCTGCCCTGATTCCCCATCTCTGTTTCACCGCCTTTGATTCGCCACCTCTGATTCCCCATATCTGAATCCCCGCCTCTGTTTCCCCGCCTCTGATTCCCTGCCTCTGATTCCCAACCTCTGATTCCACACCTCTGATTCCCCATATCTGATTCCCCGCCTCTGTTTCCCCGCCTCAGATTCCCCGCCCCTGTTTCCCCATATCTGATTCCCCGCCTCTGATTCCCCATATCTAAGTCCCCGCCTCTGATTCCCCAAATTTGATTCCCCACCTCTGATTCCCCAGCTCTGATTCCCCGCCTCTGATTCCCCGCATCTGATTCCCTGCATCTGATTCCCAGCCTCTGATTCCCTGCCTCTGATTCCCAACCTCTGATTCCCCACCGCTGATTCCCCATATCTGATTCCCCGCCTCTGTTTCCCCGCCTCTGATTCCCCGCCTCTGTTTCCCCATATCTGATTCCCCGCCTCTATTTGCCCGCCTCTGATTCCCCGCCTCTGTTTCCCCATTTCTGATTCCCCGCCTCTGAATCCCCAACTCTGATTCCCTGCCTCTAATTTCCCAGCTCTGATTCCCCGCCTCTGATTCCCCGTGTCTGATTTCCTGCCTCTGATTCCCCGCCTCTGATTACCCATGTCTGATTTACCGCCTCTGATTCCCCACCTCTGATTCCCCATCTCTGATTCCGCACATCCGATTCCCTGCCTCTGATTCCCCGCCTCTGATTCACTGCCTCTGCTTCCCCAGCTCTGATTCCCCGCCTCTGATTCCCCGCGTCTTATTCCCTGCTTCTGATTCTGATTCCCCACCTCTGATTCCCCATATCTGATTCCCTGCCTCTTGTTTCCCCGCCTCTGATTCCCCGCCTCTGTTTCCCCATATCTAAGTCCCCGCCTCTGATTCCCCAACTCTGATTCCCCATCTCTGATTCCCCAGCTCTGATTCCACGCCTCTGATCCCCGCATCTGATTCCCTGCATCTGACTCCCAGCCTCTCATTCCCTGCCTCTGATTCCCAACCTCTGATTCCCCACCTCTGATTCCCCATATCTGATTCCCCGCCTCTGTTTCCACGCCTCTGATTCCCCGCCTCTGTTTCCCCATATCTGATTCCCCGCCTCTATTTGCCCACCTCTGATTCCCCACCTCTGTTTCCCCATATCTGATTCCCCGCGTCTGAATCCCCAACTCTGATTCACTGCATCTAATTACCCAGCTCTGATTCCCCGCCTCTGATTCCCCGCCTCTGATTCCCCGTGTCTGATTTCCTGCCTCTGATTCCCCACCTCTGATTCCCCATCTCAGATTCCGCACATCCGATTCCCGGCCTCTGATTCCCCCCCTCTGATTCACCGCCTCTTATTCCCGGCCTCTGATTCCCCGCCTGTGATTCCCTGCCTCTGATTCCCAACCTCTGATTCCCCACCTCTGATTCCCCATATCTGATTCCCCGCCTCTGTTTCCCCGCCTCTGATTCCCCTCCTCTGATTCCCCAACTCTAATTCCCCACCTCTGATTCCCCACATCTGATTCCCCGTGTTTGATTCCCTGCCTCTGATTCCCTGCCCTGATTCCCCATCTCTGTTTCACCGCCTTTGATTCGCCACCTCTGATTCCCCATATCTGATTCCCCGCCTCTGTTTCCCCGCCTCTGATTCCCTGCCTCTGATTCCCAACCTCTGATTCCACACCTCTGATTCCCCATATCTGATTCCCCGCCTCTGTTTCCCCGCCTCTGACTCCCCGCCCCTGTTTCCCCATATCTGATTCCCCGCCTCTGATTCCCCATATCTAAGTCCCCGCCTCTGATTCCCCAACTTTGATTCCCCACCTCTGATTCCCCAGCTCTGATTCCCCGCCTCTGATTCCCCGCATCTGATTCCCTGCATCTGATTCCCAGCCTCTGATTCCCTGCCTCTGATTCCCAACCTCTGATTCCCCACCTCTGATTCCCCATATCTGATTCCCCGCCTCTGTTTCCCCGCCTCTGATTCCCCGCCTCTGTTTCCCCATATCTGATTCCCCGCCTCTATTTGCCCGCATCTGATTCCCCGCCTCTGTTTCCCCATATCTGATTCCCCGCCTCCGAATCCCCAACTCTGATTCCCTGCCTCTAATTTCCCAGCTCTGATTCCCCGCCTCTGATTCCCCGTGTCTGATTTCCTGCCTCTGATTCCCCGCCTCTGATTACCCATGTCTGATTTACCACCTCTGATTCCCCACCTCTGATTCCCCATCTCTGATTCCGCACATCCGATTCCCTGCCTCTGATTCCCCGCCTCTGATTCACTGCCTCTGCTTCCCTAGCTCTGATTCCCCGCCTCTGATTCCCCGCGTCTTATTCCCTGCTTCTGATTCTGATTCCCTGCCTCTGATTCCCCATCTCTGATTCCGCACATCTGATTCCCTGCCTCTGATTCCCAACCTCTGATTCCCCATATCTGATTCCCCGCCTCTGTTTCCCCGCCTCTGATTCCCCGCCTCTGTTTCCCCATATCTAAGTCCCCGCCTCTGATTCCCCAACTCTGATTCCCCACCTCTGATTCCCCAGCTCTGATTCCCCGCCTCTGATCCCCGCATCTGATTCCCTGCATCTGATTCCCAGCCTCTGATTCCCTGCCTCTGATTCCCAACCTCTGATTCCCCACCTCTGATTCCCCATATCTGATTCCCCGCCTCTGTTTCCACGCCTCTGATTCCCCACCTCTGTTTCCCCATATCTGATTCCCCGCCTCTATTTGCCCACCTCTGATTCCCCACCTCTGTTTCCCCATATCTGATTCCCCGCCTCTGAATCCCCAACTCTGATTCCCTGCATCTAATTCCCCAGCTCTGATTCCCCGCCTCTGATTCCCCGTGTCTGATTTCCTGCCTCTGATTCTCCGCCTCTGATTACCCATGTCTGATTCACCGCCTCTGATTCCCCACCTCTGATTCCCCATCTCTGATTCCGCACATCCGATTCCCTGCCTCTGATTCCCCGCCTCTGATTCACCGCCTCTGATTACCGGCCTCTGATTTCCCGCCTCTGATTCCCTGCCACTGATACCCCGCCCCTGATTCCCCACCTCTGATTCCCCATATCTGATTCCCCGCTTCTGTTTCCCCAGCTCTGATTCCCCGCCTCTGATTCCCCATATCTCATTCCCCACCTCTGAATCCCCATCTCTGATTCCCGGACTCTGATTCCCCACCTCTGATTCCCGGCCTCTTATTCCCGGCATCTGATTCCGGCCTCTGATTCCCGGCCTCTGATTCCCGGCTTCTGATTCTGATTCCCTGCCTCTGATTCCCCATCTCTGATTCCGTACATCTGATTCCCTGCCTCTGATTCCCAACCTCTGATTCCCCATATCTGATTCCCCGCCTCTGTTTCCCCGCCTCTGATTCCCCGACTCTGTTTCCCAATATCTAAGTCCCCGCCTCTGATTCCCCAACTCTGATTCCCCACCTCTGATTCCCCAGCTTTGATTCCCCGCCTCTGTTTCCCCGCATCTGATTCCCTGCATCTGATTCCAAGCCTCTGATTCCCTGCCTCTGATTCCCAACCTCTGATTCCCCACCTCTGATTCCCCATATCTGATTCCCCGCTCTGTTTCCCCGCCTCTGATTCCCCGCCTCTGTTTCCCCATATCTGATTCCCGGCCTCTGATTCCCCACCTCTGATTCCCCGCTCTGTTTCCCCGCCTCTGATTCCCCGCCTCTGTTTCCCCATATCTGATTCCCGGCCTCTGATTCCCCACCTCTGATTCCCAACCTCTGATTCCCCACCTCTGATTCCCCATATCTGATTCCCCGCCTCTGTTTTCCCGCCTCTGATTCCCCTCCTCTGATTCCCCAACTCTAATTCCCCGCCTCTGATTCCCCAGCTCTGATTCCCCATGTTTGATTCCCTGCCTCTGATTCCCTGCCCTGATTCCCCATCTCTGTTTCACCGCCTTTGATTCGCCACCTCTGATTCCCCATATCTGATTCCCGGCCTCTGATTCCCCACCTCTGATTCCCCGCCTCTGATTCCCTGCCTCTGATTCCCCATCTCCGATTCCGCACATCTGATTCCCTGCCACTGATTCCCCGCCTCTGATTCTCCGCCTCTGATTCCCTGCCTCTGATTCCCAACCTCTGATTCCCCACCTCTGATTCCCCATATCTGATTCCCCGCCTCTGTTTTCCCGCCTCTCATTCCCCTCCTCTGATTCCCCAACTCTAATTCCCCGCCTCTGATTCCCCAGCTCTGATTCCCCATGTTTGATTCCCTGCCTCTGATTCCCTGCCCTGATTCCCCATCTCTGTTTCACCGCCTTTGATTCGCCACCTCTGATTCCCCATATCTGAATCCCCACCTCTGTTTCCCCGCCTCTGATTCCCTGCCTCTGATTCCCAACCTCTGATTCCACACCTCTGATTCCCCATATCTGATTCCCCGCCTCTGTTTCCCCGCCTCTGATTCCCCGCCCCTGTTTCCCCATATCTGATTCCCCGCCTCTGATTCCCCATATCTAAGTCCCCGCCTCTGATTCCCCAAATTTGATTCCCCACCTCTGATTCCCCAGCTCTGATTCCCCGCCTCTGATTCCCCGCATCTGATTCCCTGCATCTGATTCCCAGCCTCTGATTCCCTGCCTCTGATTCCCAACCTCTGATTCCCCACCGCTGATTCCCCATATCTGATTCCCCGCCTCTGTTTCCCCGCCTCTGATTCCCCGCCTCTGTTTCCCCATATCTGATTCCCCGCCTCTATTTGCCCGCCTCTGATTCCCCGCCTCTGTTTCCCCATTTCTGATTCCCCGCCTCTGAATCCCCAACTCTGATTCCCTGCCTCTAATTTCCCAGCTCTGATTCCCCGCCTCTGATTCCCCGTGTCTGATTTCCTGCCTCTGATTCCCCGCCTCTGATTACCCATGTCTGATTTACCGCCTCTGATTCCCCACCTCTGATTCCCCATCTCTGATTCCGCACATCCGATTGCCTGCCTCTGATTCCCCGCCTCTGATTCACTGCCTCTGCTTCCCCAGCTCTGATTCCCCGCCTCTGATTCCCCGCGTCTTATTCCCTGCTTCTGATTCTGATTCCCTGCCTCTGATTCCCCATCTCTGATTCCGCACATCTGATTCCCTGCCTCTGATTCCCCACCTCTGATTCCCCATATCTGATTCCCTGCCCCTTGTTTCCCCGCCTCTGATTCCCCGCCTCTGTTTCCCCATATCTAAGTCCCCGCCTCTGATTCCCCAACTCTGATTCCCCATCTCTGATTCCCCAGCTCTGATTCCACGCCTCTGATCCCCGCATCTGATTCCCTGCACCTTACTCCCAGCCTCTCATTCCCTGCCTCTGATTCCCAACCTCTGATTCCCCACCTCTGATTCCCCATATCTGATTCCCCGCCTCTGTTTCCACGCCTCTGATTCCCCGCCTCTGTTTCCCCATATCTGATTCCCCGCCTCTATTTGCCCACCTCTGATTCCCCACCTCTGTTTCCCCATATCTGATTCCCCGCGTCTGAATCCCCAACTCTGATTCACTGCATCTAATTCCCCAGCTCTGATTCCCCGCCTCTGATTCCCCATCTCTGATTCCGCACATCCGATTCCCTGCCTCTGATTCCCCGCCTCTGATTCACCGCCTCTGATTACCGGCCTCTGATTTCCCGCCTCTGATTCCCTGCCACTGATACCCCGCCCCTGATTCCCCACTTCTGATTCCCCATATCTGATTCCCCGCCTCTGTTTCCCCACCTCTGATTCCCCGCCTCTGATTCCCCATATCTCATTCCCCACCTCTGAATCCCCATCTCTGATTCCCGGACTCTGATTCCCCACCTCTGATTCCCGGCCTCTTATTCCCGGCATCTGATTCCGGCCTCTGATTCCCGGCCTCTGATTCCCGGCTTCTGATTCTGATTCCCTGCCTCTGATTCCCCATCTCTGATTCCGTACATCTGATTCCCTGCCTCTGATTCCCAACCTCTGATTCCCCATATCTGATTCCCCGCCTCTGTTTCCCCGCCTCTGATTCCCCGACTCTGTTTCCCAATATCTAAGTCCCCGCCTCTGATTCCCCAACTCTGATTCCCCACCTCTGATTCCCCAGCTTTGATTCCCCGCCTCTGTTTCCCCGCATCTGATTCCCTGCATCTGATTCCAAGCCTCTGATTCCCTGCCTCTGATTCCCAACCTCTGATTCCCCACCTCTGATTCCCCATATCTGATTCCCCGCTCTGTTTCCCCGCCTCTGATTCCCCGCCTCGGTTTCCCCATATCTGATTCCCGGCCTCTGATTCCCCACCTCTGATTCCCCGCTCTGTTTCCCCGCCTCTGATTGCCCGCCTCTGTTTCCCCATATCTGATTCCCGGCCTCTGATTCCCCACCTCTGATTCCCCATATCTGATTCCGGCCTCTGATTCCCCACCTCTGATTCCCAACCTCTGATTCCCCACCTCTGATTCCCCATATCTGATTCCCCGCCTCTGTTTTCCCGCCTCTGAATCCCCTCCTCTGATTCCCCAACTCTAATTCCCCTACCTCTGATTCCCCAGCTCTGATTCCCCATGTTTGATTCCCTGCCTCTGATTCCCTGCCCTGATTCCCCATCTCTGTTTCACCGCCTTTGATTCGCCACCTCTGATTCCCCATATCTGATTCCCGGCCTCTGATTCCCCACCTCTGATTCCCCGCCTCTGATTCCCTGCCTCTGATTCCCCATCTCCGATTCCGCACATCTGATTCCCTGCCACTGATTCCCCGCCTCTGATTCCCCGCCTCTGATTCCCTGCCTCTGATTCCCAACCTCTGATTCCCCACCTCTGATTCCCCATATCTGATTCCCCGCCTCTGTTTTCCCGCCTCTGATTCCCCTCCTCTGATTCCCCAACTCTAATTCCCCGCCTCTGATTCCCCAGCTCTGATTCCCCATGTTTGATTCCCTGCCTCTGATTCCCTGCCCTGATTCCCCATCTCTGTTTCACCGCCTTTGATTCGCCACCTCTGATTCCCCATATCTGAATCCCCGCCTCTGTTTCCCCGCCTCTGATTCCCTGCCTCTGATTCCCAACCTCTGATTCCACACCTCTGATTCCCCATATCTGATTCCCCGCCTCTGTTTCCCCGCCTCAGATTCCCCGCCCCTGTTTCCCCATATCTGATTCCCCGCCTCTGATTCCCCATATCTAAGTCCCCGCCTCTGATTCCCCAAATTTGATTCCCCACCTCTGATTCCCCAGCTCTGATTCCCCGCCTCTGATTCCCCGCATCTGATTCCCTGCATCTGATTCCCAGCCTCTGATTCCCTGCCTCTGATTCCCAACCTCTGATTCCCCACCGCTGATTCCCCATATCTGATTCCCCGCCTCTGTTTCCCCGCCTCTGATTCCCCGCCTCTGTTTCCCCATATCTGATTCCCCGCCTCTATTTGCCCGCCTCTGATTCCCCGCCTCTGTTTCCCCATTTCTGATTCCCCGCCTCTGAATCCCCAACTCTGATTCCCTGCCTCTAATTTCCCAGCTCTGATTCCCCGCCTCTGATTCCCCGTGTCTGATTTCCTGCCTCTGATTCCCCGCCTCTGATTACCCATGTCTGATTTACCGCCTCTGATTCCCCACCTCTGATTCCCCATCTCTGATTCCGCACATCCGATTCCCTGCCTCTGATTCCCCGCCTCTGATTCACTGCCTCTGCTTCCCCAGCTCTGATTCCCCGCCTCTGATTCCCCGCGTCTTATTCCCTGCTTCTGATTCTGATTCCCTGCCTCTGATTCCCCATCTCTGATTCCGCACATCTGATTCCCTGCCTCTGATTCCCCACCTCTGATTCCCCATATCTGATTCCCTGCCTCTTGTTTCCCCGCCTCTGATTCCCCGCCTCTGTTTCCCCATATCTAAGTCCCCGCCTCTGATTCCCCAACTCTGATTCCCCATCTCTGATTCCCCAGCTCTGATTCCACGCCTCTGATCCCCGCATCTGATTCCCTGCACCTTACTCCCAGCCTCTCATTCCCTGCCTCTGATTCCCAACCTCTGATTCCCCACCTCTGATTCCCCATATCTGATTCCCCGCCTCTGTTTCCACGCCTCTGATTCCCCGCCTCTGTTTCCCCATATCTGATTCCCCGCCTCTATTTGCCCACCTCTGATTCCCCACCTCTGTTTCCCCATATCTGATTCCCCGCGTCTGAATCCCCAACTCTGATTCACTGCATCTAATTCCCCAGCTCTGATTCCCCGCCTCTGATTCCCCATCTCTGATTCCGCACATCCGATTCCCTGCCTCTGATTCCCCGCCTCTGATTCACCGCCTCTGATTACCGGCCTCTGATTTCCCGCCTCTGATTCCCTGCCACTGATACCCCGCCCCTGATTCCCCACTTCTGATTCCCCATATCTGATTCCCCGCCTCTGTTTCCCCACCTCTGATTCCCCGCCTCTGATTCCCCATATCTCATTCCCCACCTCTGAATCCCCATCTCTGATTCCCGGACTCTGATTCCCCACCTCTGATTCCCGGCCTCTTATTCCCGGCATCTGATTCCGGCCTCTGATTCCCGGCCTCTGATTCCCGGCTTCTGATTCTGATTCCCTGCCTCTGATTCCCCATCTCTGATTCCGTACATCTGATTCCCTGCCTCTGATTCCCAACCTCTGATTCCCCATATCTGATTCCCCGCCTCTGTTTCCCCGCCTCTGATTCCCCGACTCTGTTTCCCAATATCTAAGTCCCCGCCTCTGATTCCCCAACTCTGATTCCCCACCTCTGATTCCCCAGCTTTGATTCCCCGCCTCTGTTTCCCCGCATCTGATTCCCTGCATCTGATTCCAAGCCTCTGATTCCCTGCCTCTGATTCCCAACCTCTGATTCCCCACCTCTGATTCCCCATATCTGATTCCCCGCTCTGTTTCCCCGCCTCTGATTCCCCGCCTCGGTTTCCCCATATCTGATTCCCGGCCTCTGATTCCCCACCTCTGATTCCCCGCTCTGTTTCCCCGCCTCTGATTGCCCGCCTCTGTTTCCCCATATCTGATTCCCGGCCTCTGATTCCCCACCTCTGATTCCCCATATCTGATTCCGGCCTCTGATTCCCCACCTCTGATTCCCAACCTCTGATTCCCCACCTCTGATTCCCCATATCTGATTCCCCGCCTCTGTTTTCCCGCCTCTGAATCCCCTCCTCTGATTCCCCAACTCTAATTCCCCTACCTCTGATTCCCCAGCTCTGATTCCCCATGTTTGATTCCCTGCCTCTGATTCCCTGCCCTGATTCCCCATCTCTGTTTCACCGCCTTTGATTCGCCACCTCTGATTCCCCATATCTGATTCCCGGCCTCTAATTCCCCACCTCTGATTCCCCGCCTCTGATTCCCTGCCTCTGATTCCCCATCTCCGATTCCGCACATCTGATTCCCTGCCACTGATTCCCCGCCTCTGATTCCCCGCCTCTGATTCCCTGCCTCTGATTCCCAACCTCTGATTCCCCACCTCTGATTCCCCATATCTGATTCCCCGCCTCTGTTTTCCCGCCTCTGATTCCCCTCCTCTGATTCCCCAACTCTAATTCCCCGCCTCTGATTCCCCAGCTCTGATTCCCCATGTTTGATTCCCTGCCTCTGATTCCCTGCCCTGATTCCCCATCTCTGTTTCACCGCCTTTGATTCGCCACCTCTGATTCCCCATATCTGAATCCCCGCCTCTGTTTCCCCGCCTCTGATTCCCTGCCTCTGATTCCCAACCTCTGATTCCACACCTCTGATTCCCCATATCTGATTCCCCGCCTCTGTTTCCCCGCCTCAGATTCCCCGCCCCTGTTTCCCCATATCTGATTCCCCGCCTCTGATTCCCCATATCTAAGTCCCCGCCTCTGATTCCCCAAATTTGATTCCCCACCTCTGATTCCCCAGCTCTGATTCCCCGCCTCTGATTCCCCGCATCTGATTCCCTGCATCTGATTCCCAGCCTCTGATTCCCTGCCTCTGATTCCCAACCTCTGATTCCCCACCGCTGATTCCCCATATCTGATTCCCCGCCTCTGTTTCCCCGCCTCTGATTCCCCGCCTCTGTTTCCCCATATCTGATTCCCCGCCTCTATTTGCCCGCCTCTGATTCCCCGCCTCTGTTTCCCCATTTCTGATTCCCCGCCTCTGAATCCCCAACTCTGATTCCCTGCCTCTAATTTCCCAGCTCTGATTCCCCGCCTCTGATTCCCCGTGTCTGATTTCCTGCCTCTGATTCCCCGCCTCTGATTACCCATGTCTGATTTACCGCCTCTGATTCCCCACCTCTGATTCCCCATCTCTGATTCCGCACATCCGATTCCCTGCCTCTGATTCCCCGCCTCTGATTCACTGCCTCTGCTTCCCCAGCTCTGATTCCCCGCCTCTGATTCCCCGCGTCTTATTCCCTGCTTCTGATTCTGATTCCCTGCCTCTGATTCCCCATCTCTGATTCCGCACATCTGATTCCCTGCCTCTGATTCCCCACCTCTGATTCCCCATATCTGATTCCCTGCCTCTTGTTTCCCCGCCTCTGATTCCCCGCCTCTGTTTCCCCATATCTAAGTCCCCGCCTCTGATTCCCCAACTCTGATTCCCCATCTCTGATTCCCCAGCTCTGATTCCACGCCTCTGATCCCCGCATCTGATTCCCTGCATCTGACTCCCAGCCTCTCATTCCCTGCCTCTGATTCCCAACCTCTGATTCCCCACCTCTGATTCCCCATATCTGATTCCCCGCCTCTGTTTCCACGCCTCTGATTCCCCGCCTCTGTTTCCCCATATCTGATTCCCCGCCTCTATTTGCCCACCTCTGATTCCCCACCTCTGTTTCCCCATATCTGATTCCCCGCGTCTGAATCCCCAACTCTGATTCACTGCATCTAATTACCCAGCTCTGATTCCCCGCCTCTGATTCCCCGCCTCTGATTCCCCGTGTCTGATTTCCTGCCTCTGATTCCCCACCTCTGATTCCCCATCTCAGATTCCGCACATCCGATTCCCGGCCTCTGATTCCCCCCCTCTGATTCACCGCCTCTTATTCCCGGCCTCTGATTCCCCGCCTGTGATTCCCTGCCTCTGATTCCCAACCTCTGATTCCCCACCTCTGATTCCCCATATCTGATTCCCCGCCTCTGTTTCCCCGCCTCTGATTCCCCTCCTCTGATTCCCCAACTCTAATTCCCCACCTCTGATTCCCCACATCTGATTCCCCGTGTTTGATTCCCTGCCTCTGATTCCCTGCCCTGATTCCCCATCTCTGTTTCACCGCCTTTGATTCGCCACCTCTGATTCCCCATATCTGATTCCCCGCCTCTGTTTCCCCGCCTCTGATTCCATGCCTCTGATTCCCAACCTCTGATTCCACACCTCTGATTCCCCATATCTGATTCCCCGCCTCTGTTTCCCCGCCTCTGACTCCCCGCCCCTGTTTCCCCATATCTGATTCCCCGCCTCTGATTCCCCATATCTAAGTCCCCGCCTCTGATTCCCCAACTTTGATTCCCCACCTCTGATTCCCCAGCTCTGATTCCCCGCCTCTGATTCCCCGCATCTGATTCCCTGCATCTGATTCCCAGCCTCTGATTCCCTGCCTCTGATTCCCAACCTCTGATTCCCCACCTCTGATTCCCCATATCTGATTCCCCGCCTCTGTTTCCCCGCCTCTGATTCCCCGCCTCTGTTTCCCCATATCTGATTCCCCGCCTCTATTTGCCCGCCTCTGATTCCCCGCCTCTGTTTCCCCATATCTGATTCCCCGCCTCCGAATCCCCAACTCTGATTCCCTGCCTCTAATTTCCCAGCTCTGATTCCCCGCCTCTGATTCCCCGTGTCTGATTTCCTGCCTCTGATTCCCCGCCTCTGATTACCCATGTCTGATTTACCACCTCTGATTCCCCACCTCTGATTCCCCATCTCTGATTCCGCACATCCGATTCCCTGCCTCTGATTCCCCGCCTCTGATTCACTGCCTCTGCTTCCCTAGCTCTGATTCCCCGCCTCTGATTCCCCGCGTCTTATTCCCTGCTTCTGATTCTGATTCCCTGCCTCTGATTCCCCATCTCTGATTCCGCACATCTGATTCCCTGCCTCTGATTCCCAACCTCTGATTCCCCATATCTGATTCCCCGCCTCTGTTTCCCCGCCTCTGATTCCCCGCCTCTGTTTCCCCATATCTAAGTCCCCGCCTCTGATTCCCCAACTCTGATTCCCCACCTCTGATTCCCCAGCTCTGATTCCCCGCCTCTGATCCCCGCATCTGATTCCCTGCATCTGATTCCCAGCCTCTGATTCCCTGCCTCTGATTCCCAACCTCTGATTCCCCACCTCTGATTCCCCATATCTGATTCCCCGCCTCTGTTTCCACGCCTCTGATTCCCCACCTCTGTTTCCCCATATCTGATTCCCCGCCTCTATTTGCCCACCTCTGATTCCCCACCTCTGTTTCCCCATATCTGATTCCCCGCCTCTGAATCCCCAACTCTGATTCCCTGCATCTAATTCCCCAGCTCTGATTCCCCGCCTCTGATTCCCCGTGTCTGATTTCCTGCCTCTGATTCTCCGCCTCTGATTACCCATGTCTGATTCACCGCCTCTGATTCCCCACCTCTGATTCCCCATCTCTGATTCCGCACATCCGATTCCCTGCCTCTGATTCCCCGCCTCTGATTCACCGCCTCTGATTACCGGCCTCTGATTTCCCGCCTCTGATTCCCTGCCACTGATACCCCGCCCCTGATTCCCCACCTCTGATTCCCCATATCTGATTCCCCGCTTCTGTTTCCCCACCTCTGATTCCCCGCCTCTGATTCCCCATATCTCATTCCCCACCTCTGAATCCCCATCTCTGATTCCCGGACTCTGATTCCCCACCTCTGATTCCCGGCCTCTTATTCCCGGCATCTGATTCCGGCCTCTGATTCCCGGCCTCTGATTCCCGGCTTCTGATTCTGATTCCCTGCCTCTGATTCCCCATCTCTGATTCCGTACATCTGATTCCCTGCCTCTGATTCCCAACCTCTGATTCCCCATATCTGATTCCCCGCCTCTGTTTCCCCGCCTCTGATTCCCCGACTCTGTTTCCCAATATCTAAGTCCCCGCCTCTGATTCCCCAACTCTGATTCCCCACCTCTGATTCCCCAGCTTTGATTCCCCGCCTCTGTTTCCCCGCATCTGATTCCCTGCATCTGATTCCAAGCCTCTGATTCCCTGCCTCTGATTCCCAACCTCTGATTCCCCACCTCTGATTCCCCATATCTGATTCCCCGCTCTGTTTCCCCGCCTCTGATTCCCCGCCTCTGTTTCCCCATATCTGATTCCCGGCCTCTGATTCCCCACCTCTGATTCCCCGCTCTGTTTCCCCGCCTCTGATTCCCCGCCTCTGTTTCCCCATATCTGATTCCCGGCCTCTGATTCCCCACCTCTGATTCCCAACCTCTGATTCCCCACCTCTGATTCCCCATATCTGATTCCCCGCCTCTGTTTTCCCGCCTCTGATTCCCCTCCTCTGATTCCCCAACTCTAATTCCCCGCCTCTGATTCCCCAGCTCTGATTCCCCATGTTTGATTCCCTGCCTCTGATTCCCTGCCCTGATTCCCCATCTCTGTTTCACCGCCTTTGATTCGCCACCTCTGATTCCCCATATCTGATTCCCGGCCTCTGATTCCCCACCTCTGATTCCCCGCCTCTGATTCCCTGCCTCTGATTCCCCATCTCCGATTCCGCACATCTGATTCCCTGCCACTGATTCCCCGCCTCTGATTCTCCGCCTCTGATTCCCTGCCTCTGATTCCCAACCTCTGATTCCCCACCTCTGATTCCCCATATCTGATTCCCCGCCTCTGTTTTCCCGCCTCTCATTCCCCTCCTCTGATTCCCCAACTCTAATTCCCCGCCTCTGATTCCCCAGCTCTGATTCCCCATGTTTGATTCCCTGCCTCTGATTCCCTGCCCTGATTCCCCATCTCTGTTTCACCGCCTTTGATTCGCCACCTCTGATTCCCCATATCTGAATCCCCACCTCTGTTTCCCCGCCTCTGATTCCCTGCCTCTGATTCCCAACCTCTGATTCCACACCTCTGATTCCCCATATCTGATTCCCCGCCTCTGTTTCCCCGCCTCTGATTCCCCGCCCCTGTTTCCCCATATCTGATTCCCCGCCTCTGATTCCCCATATCTAAGTCCCCGCCTCTGATTCCCCAAATTTGATTCCCCACCTCTGATTCCCCAGCTCTGATTCCCCGCCTCTGATTCCCCGCATCTGATTCCCTGCATCTGATTCCCAGCCTCTGATTCCCTGCCTCTGATTCCCAACCTCTGATTCCCCACCGCTGATTCCCCATATCTGATTCCCCGCCTCTGTTTCCCCGCCTCTGATTCCCCGCCTCTGTTTCCCCATATCTGATTCCCCGCCTCTATTTGCCCGCCTCTGATTCCCCGCCTCTGTTTCCCCATTTCTGATTCCCCGCCTCTGAATCCCCAACTCTGATTCCCTGCCTCTAATTTCCCAGCTCTGATTCCCCGCCTCTGATTCCCCGTGTCTGATTTCCTGCCTCTGATTCCCCGCCTCTGATTACCCATGTCTGATTTACCGCCTCTGATTCCCCACCTCTGATTCCCCATCTCTGATTCCGCACATCCGATTGCCTGCCTCTGATTCCCCGCCTCTGATTCACTGCCTCTGCTTCCCCAGCTCTGATTCCCCGCCTCTGATTCCCCGCGTCTTATTCCCTGCTTCTGATTCTGATTCCCTGCCTCTGATTCCCCATCTCTGATTCCGCACATCTGATTCCCTGCCTCTGATTCCCCACCTCTGATTCCCCATATCTGATTCCCTGCCCCTTGTTTCCCCGCCTCTGATTCCCCGCCTCTGTTTCCCCATATCTAAGTCCCCGCCTCTGATTCCCCAACTCTGATTCCCCATCTCTGATTCCCCAGCTCTGATTCCACGCCTCTGATCCCCGCATCTGATTCCCTGCATCTGACTCCCAGCCTCTCATTCCCTGCCTCTGATTCCCAACCTCTGATTCCCCACCTCTGATTCCCCATATCTGATTCCCCGCCTCTGTTTCCCCATATCTGATTCCCCGCCTCTATTTGCCCACCTCTGATTCCCCACCTCTGTTTCCCCATATCTGATTCCCCGCGTCTGAATCCCCAACTCTGATTCACTGCATCTAATTCCCCAGCTCTGATTCCCCGCCTCTGATTCCCCGCCTCTGATTCCCCGTGTCTGATTTCCTGCCTCTGATTCCCCACCTCTGATTCCCCATCTCAGATTCCGCACATCCGATTCCCGGCTTCTGATTCCCCCCCTCTGATTCACCGCCTCTTATTCCCGGCCTCTGATTTCCCGCCTCTGATTCCCTGCCACTGATACGCCGCCCCTGATTCCCCACCTCTGATTCCCCATATCTGATTCCCCACCTCTGTTTCCCCGCCTCTGATTCACTGCCTCTGATTCCCAACCTCTGATTCCGCACCTCTGATTCCCCATATCTGATTCCCCGCCTCTGTTTCCCCGCCTCTGATTCCCCGCCCCTGTTTCCCCATATCTGATTCCCCGCCTCTGATTCCCCATATCTAAGTCCCCGCCTCTGATTCCCCAAATTTGATTCCCCACCTCTGATTCCCCAGCTCTGATTCCCCGCCTCTGATTCCCCGCATCTGATTCCCTGCATCTGATTCCCAGCCTCTGATTCCCTGCCTCTGATTCCCAACCTCTGATTCCCCACCTCTGATTCCCCATATCTGATTCCCCGCCTCTGTTTCCCCGCCTCTGATTCCCCGCCTCTGTTTCCCCATATCTGATTCCCCGCCTCTATTTGCCCGCCTCTGATTCCCCGCCTCTGTTTCCCCATATCTGATTCCCCGCCTCTGAATCCCCAACTCTGATTCCCTGCCTCTAATTTCCCAGCTCTGATTCCCCGCCTCTGATTCCCCGTGTCTGAATTCCTGCCTCTGAATCCCCGCCTCTGATTACCCATGTCTGATTTACCGCCTCTGATTCCCCACCTCTGATTCCCCATCTCTGATTCCGCACATCCGATTCCCTGCCTCTGATTCCCCGCCTCTGATTCACTGCCTCTGCTTCCCCAGCTCTGATTCCCCGCCTCTGATTCCCCGCGTCTTATTACCTGCTTCTGATTCTGATTCCCTGCCTCTGATTCCCCATCTCTGATTCCGCACATCTGATTCCCTGCCTCTGATTCCCCACCTCTGATTCCCCATATCTGATTCCCTGCCTCTTGTTTCCCCGCCTCTGATTCCCCGCCTCTGTTTCCCCATATCTAAGTCCCCGCATCTGATTCCCCAACTCTGATTCCCCATCTCTGATTCCCCAGCTCTGATACCACGCCTCTGATCCCCGCATCTGATTCCCTGCATCTGACTCCCAGCCTCTCATTCCCTGCCTCTGATTCCCAACCTCTGATTCCCCACCTCTGATTCCCCATATCTGATTCCCCGCCTCTGTTTCCACGCCTCTGATTCCCCGCCTCTGTTTCCCCATATCTGATTCCCCGCCTCTATTTGCCCACCTCTGATTCCCCACCTCTGTTTCCCCATATCTGATTCCCCGCGTCTGAATCCCCAACTCTGATTCACTGCATCTAATTCCCCAGCTCTGATTCCCCGCCTCTGATTCCCCGCCTCTGATTCCCCATGTCTGATTTCCTGCCTCTGATTCCCCACCTCTGATTCCCCATCTCAGATTCCGCACATCCGATTCCCGGCCTCTGATTCCCCCCCTCTGATTCACCGCCTCTTATTCCCGGCCTCTGATTTCCCGCCTCTGATTCCCTGCCACTGATACGCCGCCCCTGATTCCCCACCTCTGATTCCCCATATCTGATTCCCCACCTCTGTTTCCCCGCCTCTGATTCCCCGCCTCTGATTCCCCATATCTCATTCCCCGCCTCTGAATCCCCATCTCTGATTCCCGGACTCTGATTCCCCACCTCTGATTCCCGGCCTCTTATTCCCGGCATCTGATTCCGGCCTCTGATTCCCGGCGTCTTATTCCCTGCTTCTGATTCTGATTCCCTGCCTTTGATTCCCCATCTCTGATTCCGCACATCTGATTCCCTGCCTCTGATTCCCCACCTCTGATTCCCTATATCTGATTCCCCGCCTCTGTTTCCCCGCCTCTGATTCCCCGCCTCTGTTTCCCAATATCTAAGTCCCCGCCTCTGATTCCCCAACTCTGATTCCCCACCTCTGATTCCCCAGCTCTGATTCCCCGCCTCTGATTCCCCGCATCTGATTCCCTGCATCTGATTCCAAGCCTCTGATTCCCTGCCTCTGATTCCCAAACTCTGATTCCCCACCTCTGATTCCCCATATCTGATTCCCCGCCTCTGTTTCCCCGCCTCTGATTCCCCGCCTCTGTTTCACCATATCTGATTCCCGGCCTCTGATTCCCCGCCTCTGATTCCCCGCCTCTGATTTCTTGCCTCTGATTCCCCATCTCTGATTCCGCACATCTGATTCCCTGCCTCTGATTCCCCGCCTCTGATTCCCCGCCTCTGATTCCCTGCCTCTGATTCCCAACCTCTGATTCCCCACCTCTGATTCCCCGTGTTTGATTCCCCGCCTCTGTTTCCCCGCCTCTGATTCCCCGCCTCTGATTCCCCAACTCTAATTCCCCGCCTCTGATACCCCAGATCTGATTCCCTGCCTCTGTTTCCCCGCCTCTGATTCCCTGCCTCTAATTCCCAACCTCTGATTCCACACCTCTGATTCCCCATATCTGATTCCCCGCCTCTGTTTCCCCGCCTCTGATTCCCCGCCCCTGTTTCCCCATATCTGATTCCCCGCCTCTGATTCCCCAACTCTGATTCCCCGCCTCTGATTCCCCAGCTCTGATTCCACGCCTCTGATTCCCCGTCTTTGATTCCCTGCCTCTGATTCCCCGCCTCTGATTCCCCATCTCTGATTCACCGCCTTTGATTCGCCACCTCTGATTCCCCATATCTGATTCCCCACTTCTGTTTCCCCGCCTCTGATTCCCCGCCTCTGATTCTCCATATCTCATTCCCCGCTTCTGAAACACCATCTCTGATTCCCGGACTCTGATTCCACACCTCTGATTCCCGGCCTCTTATTCCCAGCATCTGATTCCAGGCCTCTGATTCCCGGCCTCTGATTCCCCGCTTCTGATTCTGATTCCCTGCCTCTGATTCCCCATCTCTGATTCCGCACATCTGATTCCCTGCCTCTGATTCCCCACCTCTGAGTCCCCATATCTGATTCCCCGCCTCTGTTTCCCCGCCTCTGATTCCCCGCCTCTGTTTCCCCATATCTAATTCCCCACCTCTGATGCACCAACTCTGATTCCCCGCCTCTGATTCCCCAGCTCTGATTCCCCGCCTCTGATTCCCCGCATCCGATTCCCCATATCTGATTCCCCGCCTCTGTTTCCCCGCCTCTGATTCCCCGCCTCTGTTTCCCCATATCTGATTCCCCGCCTCTGATTCCCAACTATGATTCCCCGCCTCTGATTCCCCAGCTCTGATTCCCTGCCTCTTATTCCCCGCCTCTGTTTGCCCGCCTCTGATTCCCCGCCTCTGTTTCCCCATATCTGTTTCCCCGCCTCTGAATCCCCAACTCTGATTCCCTACCTCTGATTCCCCAGCTCTGATTCCCCGCCTTTGATTCCCCCATCTGATTACCAGCCTCTGAATCCCCGTGTCTGATATCCTGCCTCTGATTCCCCGCCTCTGATTCCCCATCTCAGATTCACCGCCTCTGATTCCCCACCTCTGATTCCCCATCTCTGATTCCGCACATCCGATTCCCTGCCTCTGATTCCCCGACTCTGATTCCCCACCTCTGATTCCCCAGCTCTGATTCCCCGCCTCTGATACCCAACTCTGATTCCCCGCCTCTGATAACCCAGCTCTGATTCCCCGCCTCTGGTTCACCATGTTTGATTCCCTGCCTCTGATTCCCCGCCTCTGATTCCCCATCTCTGATTCACCGCCTTTGATTCGCCACCTCTGATTCCCCATATCTGATTCCTCGCCTCTGTTTCCCCGCCTGTGATTCCCCGCCTCTGATTCCCCATATCTCACTCCCCGCCTCTGATTCCCCATCTCTGATTCCGGCCTCTGATTCCCGGCCTCTGATTCCCTGCTTCTGATTCTGATTCCCTGCCTCTGATTCCCCATTTCTGATTCCGCACATCTAATTCCCTGCCTCTGATTCCCCACCTCTGATTCCCCATATCTGATTCCCCGCCTCTGTCTCCCGGCCTCTGATTCCCCGCCTCTGTTTCCCCATATCTAAGTCCCCGCCTCTGATTCCCCAACTTTGATTCCCCACCTCTGATTCCCCAGCTCTGATTCCCCGCCTCTGATTCCCCCCATCTGATTCCCAGCCTCTGATTCCCTGCCTCTGATTCCCAACCTCTTATTTCCCACCTCTGATTCCCCATATCTGATTCCCCGCTTCTGTTTCCCCACCTCTGATTCCCCGCCTCTGTTTCCCCATATCTGATTCCCCGCCTCTATTTGCCCGCCTCTGATTCCCCGCCTCTGTTTCCCCATATCTGATTCCCCGCCTCTGAATCCCCAACTCTGATTCCCTGCCTCTAATTTCCCAGCTCTGATTCCCCGCCTCTGATTCCCCGTGTCTGATTTCCTGCCTCTGATACCCCGCCTCTGATTACCCATGTCTCATTCACCGCCTCTGATTCCCCACCTCTGATTCCCCATCTCTGATTCCGCACATCCGATTCCCTGCCTCTGATTCCCCGCCTCTGATTCACTGCCGCTGATTCCCCAGCTCTGATTCCCTCCTCTGATTCCCCGCGTCTTATTCCCTGCTTCTGATTCTGATTCCCTGCCTCTGATTCCCCATCTCTGATTCCGCACATCTGATTCCCTGCCTCTGATTCCCCACCTCTGATTCCCCATATCTGATTCCCCGCCTCTGTTTCCCCGCCTCTGATTCCCTGCCTCTGATTCCCCATATCTGATTCCCCGCCTCTGATTCCCCAACTCTGATTCCCCGCCTCTGATTCCCCAGCTCAAGAATCCCCGCCTCTGATTCCCCGCGTCTGATTACCGGCCTCTGAGTCCCCGCCTCTGATTCCCCATCTCTGATTCACAACTTCTGATTCCCCACCTCTGATTCCCCATATCTGATTCCCCGCCTCTGTTTCCGCGCCCCTGATTCCCCACCTCTGATTCCCAATATCTGATTCCCCGCCTCTGATTCCCCACCTCTGATTCCCCACCTCTGATTCGCCAGCTATGATTCCCCGCCTCTGATTCCCCGCGTCTGATTCCCTGCCTCTGATTCCCCGCCTCTGATTCCACATCTCTGCTTCACCACCTCTGATTCCCCGGTTCTGATTCCCCGCTTCTGATTCCCGGCCTCTGATTTCCCGCCTCTGATTCCCTGCCACTGATACCCCTTTCCTGATTCCCCACCTCTGATTCCCCATATCTGATTCCCCACCTCTGTTTCCCCGCCTCTGATTCCCCGCCTCTGATTCCCCATATCTCATTCCCCGCCTCTGAATCCCCATCTCTGATTCCCGGACTCTGATTCCCCACCTCTGATTCACGGCCTCTTATTCCCGGCATCTGATTCCGGCCTCTGATTCCCGGCCTCTGATTCCCTGCTTCTGATTCTGATTCCCTGCCTTTGATTCCCCATCTCTGATTCCGCACATCTGATTCCCTGCCTCTGATTCCCCACCTCTGATTCCCCATATCTGATTCCCCGCCTCTGTTTCCCCGCCTCTGATTCCCCGCCTCTGTTTCCCAATATCTAAATCCCCGCCTCTGATTCCCCAACTCTGATTCCCCACCTCTGATTCCCCAGCTCTGATTCCCCGCCTCTGATTCCCCGCATCTGATTCCCTGCATCTGATTCCAAGCCTCTGATTCCATGCCTCTGATTCCCAAACTCTGATTCCCCACCTCTGATTCCCCATATCTGATTCCCCGCCTCTGTTTCCCCGCCTCTGATTCCCCGCCTCTGTTTCACCATATCTGATTCCCGGCCTCTGATTCTCCGCCTCTGATTCCCCGCCTCTGATTCCTTGCCTCTGATTCCCCATCTCCGATTCCGCACATCTGATTCCCTGCCTCTGATTCCCCGCCTCTGATTCCCCGCCTCTGATTCCCTGCCTCTGATTCCCAACCTCTGATTCCCCACCTCTGATTCCCCGTGTTTGATTCCCCGCCTCTGTTTCCCCGCCTCTGATTCCCCGCCTCTGATTCCCCAAATCTAATTCCCCGCCTCTGATTCCCCAGATCTGATTCCCTGCCTCTGTTTCCCCGCCTCTGATTCCCTGCCTCTGATTCCCAACCTCTGATTCCACACCTCTGATTCCCCATATCTGATTCCCGGTCTCTGTTTCCCCGCCTCTGATTCCCCGCCCCTGTTTCCCCATATCTGATTCACCGCCTCTGATTCCCCAACTCTGATTCCCCGCCTCTGATTCCCCAGCTCTGATTCCCCGCCTCTGATTCCCCGTGTTTGACTCCCTGCCTCAGATTCCCCGCCTCTGTTTCCCCGCCTCTGATTCCCCGCCTCTGTTTCACCATATCTGATTCCCGGCCTCTGATTCCCCGCCTCTGATTCCCCGCCTCTGATTTCTTGCCTCTGATTCCCCATCTCTGATTCCGCACATCTGATTCCCTGCCTCTGATTCCCCGCCTCTGATTCCCCGCCTCTGATTCCCTGCCTCTGATTCCCAACCTCTGATTCCCCACCTCTGATTCCCCGTGTTTGATTCCCCGCCTCTGTTTCCCCGCCTCTGATTCCCCGCCTCTGATTCCCCAACTCTAATTCCCCGCCTCTGATACCCCAGATCTGATTCCCTGCCTCTGTTTCCCCGCCTCTGATTCCCTGCCTCTAATTCCCAACCTCTGATTCCACACCTCTGATTCCCCATATCTGATTCCCCGCCTCTGTTTCCCCGCCTCTGATTCCCCGCCCCTGTTTCCCCATATCTGATTCCCCGCCTCTGATTCCCCAACTCTGATTCCCCGCCTCTGATTCCCCAGCTCTGATTCCACGCCTCTGATTCCCCGTCTTTGATTCCCTGCCTCTGATTCCCCGCCTCTGATTCCCCATCTCTGATTCACCGCCTTTGATTCGCCACCTCTGATTCCCCATATCTGATTCCCCACTTCTGTTTCCCCGCCTCTGATTCCCCGCCTCTGATTCTCCATATCTCATTCCCCGCTTCTGAAACACCATCTCTGATTCCCGGACTCTGATTCCACACCTCTGATTCCCGGCCTCTTATTCCCAGCATCTGATTCCAGGCCTCTGATTCCCGGCCTCTGATTCCCCGCTTCTGATTCTGATTCCCTGCCTCTGATTCCCCATCTCTGATTCCGCACATCTGATTCCCTGCCTCTGATTCCCCACCTCTGATTCCCCATATCTGATTCCCCGCCTCTGTTTCCCCGCCTCTGATTCCCCGCCTCTGTTTCCCCATATCTAATTCCCCACCTCTGATGCACCAACTCTGATTCCCCGCCTCTGATTCCCCAGCTCTGATTCCCCGCCTCTGATTCCCCGCATCCGATTCCCCATATCTGATTCCCCGCCTCTGTTTCCCCGCCTCTGATTCCCCGCCTCTGTTTCCCCATATCTGATTCCCCGCCTCTGATTCCCAACTATGATTCCCCGCCTCTGATTCCCCAGCTCTGATTCCCTGCCTCTTATTCCCCGCCTCTGTTTGCCCGCCTCTGATTCCCCGCCTCTGTTTCCCCATATCTGTTTCCCCGCCTCTGAATCCCCAACTCTGATTCCCTACCTCTGATTCCCCAGCTCTGATTCCCCGCCTTTGATTCCCCCATCTGATTACCAGCCTCTGAATCCCCGTGTCTGATATCCTGCCTCTGATTCCCCGCCTCTGATTCCCCATCTCAGATTCACCGCCTCTGATTCCCCACCTCTGATTCCCCATCTCTGATTCCGCACATCCGATTCCCTGCCTCTGATTCCCCGACTCTGATTCCCCACCTCTGATTCCCCAGCTCTGATTCCCCGCCTCTGATACCCAACTCTGATTCCCCGCCTCTGATAACCCAGCTCTGATTCCCCGCCTCTGGTTCACCGTGTTTGATTCCCTGCCTCTGATTCCCCGCCTCTGATTCCCCATCTCTGATTCACCGCCTTTGATTCGCCACCTCTGATTCCCCATATCTGATTCCTCGCCTCTGTTTCCCCGCCTGTGATTCCCCGCCTCTGATTCCCCATATCTCACTCCCCGCCTCTGATTCCCCATCTCTGATTCCGGCCTCTGATTCCCGGCCTCTGATTCCCTGCTTCTGATTCTGATTCCCTGCCTCTGATTCCCCATTTCTGATTCCGCACATCTAATTCCCTGCCTCTGATTCCCCACCTCTGATTCCCCATATCTGATTCCCCGCCTCTGTCTCCCGGCCTCTGATTCCCCGCCTCTGTTTCCCCATATCTAAGTCCCCGCCTCTGATTCCCCAACTTTGATTCCCCACCTCTGATTCCCCAGCTCTGATTCCCCGCCTCTGATTCCCCCCATCTGATTCCCAGCCTCTGATTCCCTGCCTCTGATTCCCAACCTCTTATTTCCCACCTCTGATTCCCCATATCTGATTCCCCGCTTCTGTTTCCCCACCTCTGATTCCCCGCCTCTGTTTCCCCATATCTGATTCCCCGCCTCTATTTGCCCGCCTCTGATTCCCCGCCTCTGTTTCCCCATATCTGATTCCCCGCCTCTGAATCCCCAACTCTGATTCCCTGCCTCTAATTTCCCAGCTCTGATTCCCCGCCTCTGATTCCCCGTGTCTGATTTCCTGCCTCTGATACCCCGCCTCTGATTACCCATGTCTCATTCACCGCCTCTGATTCCCCACCTCTGATTCCCCATCTCTGATTCCGCACATCCGATTCCCTGCCTCTGATTCCCCGCCTCTGATTCACTGCCGCTGATTCCCCAGCTCTGATTCCCTCCTCTGATTCCCCGCGTCTTATTCCCTGCTTCTGATTCTGATTCCCTGCCTCTGATTCCCCATCTCTGATTCCGCACATCTGATTCCCTGCCTCTGATTCCCCACCTCTGATTCCCCATATCTGATTCCCCGCCTCTGTTTCCCCGCCTCTGATTCCCTGCCTCTGATTCCCCATATCTGATTCCCCGCCTCTGATTCCCCAACTCTGATTCCCCGCCTCTGATTCCCCAGCTCAATAATCCCCGCCTCTGATTCCCCGCGTCTGATTACCGGCCTCTGAGTCCCCGCCTCTGATTCCCCATCTCTGATTCACAACTTCTGATTCCCCACCTCTGATTCCCCATATCTGATTCCCCGCCTCTGTTTCCGCGCCCCTGATTCCCCACCTCTGATTCCCAATATCTGATTCCCCGCCTCTGATTCCCCACCTCTGATTCCCCACCTCTGATTCGCCAGCTATGATTCCCCGCCTCTGATTCCCCGCGTCTGATTCCCTGCCTCTGATTCCCCGCCTCTGATTCCACATCTCTGCTTCACCACCTCTGATTCCCCGGTTCTGATTCCCCGCTTCTGATTCCCGGCCTCTGATTTCCCGCCTCTGATTCCCTGCCACTGATACCCCTTTCCTGATTCCCCACCTCTGATTCCCCATATCTGATTCCCCACCTCTGTTTCCCCGCCTCTGATTCCCCGCCTCTGATTCCCCATATCTCATTCCCCGCCTCTGAATCCCCATCTCTGATTCCCGGACTCTGATTCCCCACCTCTGATTCACGGCCTCTTATTCCCGGCATCTGATTCCGGCCTCTGATTCCCGGCCTCTGATTCCCTGCTTCTGATTCTGATTCCCTGCCTTTGATTCCCCATCTCTGATTCCGCACATCTGATTCCCTGCCTCTGATTCCCCACCTCTGATTCCCCATATCTGATTCCCCGCCTCTGTTTCCCCGCCTCTGATTCCCCGCCTCTGTTTCCCAATATCTAAATCCCCGCCTCTGATTCCCCAACTCTGATTCCCCACCTCTGATTCCCCAGCTCTGATTCCCCGCCTCTGATTCCCCGCATCTGATTCCCTGCATCTGATTCCAAGCCTCTGATTCCATGCCTCTGATTCCCAAACTCTGATTCCCCACCTCTGATTCCCCATATCTGATTCCCCGCCTCTGTTTCCCCGCCTCTGATTCCCCGCCTCTGTTTCACCATATCTGATTCCCGGCCTCTGATTCTCCGCCTCTGATTCCCCGCCTCTGATTCCTTGCCTCTGATTCCCCATCTCCGATTCCGCACATCTGATTCCCTGCCTCTGATTCCCCGCCTCTGATTCCCCGCCTCTGATTCCCTGCCTCTGATTCCCAACCTCTGATTCCCCACCTCTGATTCCCCGTGTTTGATTCCCCGCCTCTGTTTCCCCGCCTCTGATTCCCCGCCTCTGATTCCCCAAATCTAATTCCCCGCCTCTGATTCCCCAGATCTGATTCCCTGCCTCTGTTTCCCCGCCTCTGATTCCCTGCCTCTGATTCCCAACCTCTGATTCCACACCTCTGATTCCCCATATCTGATTCCCGGTCTCTGTTTCCCCGCCTCTGATTCCCCGCCCCTGTTTCCCCATATCTGATTCACCGCCTCTGATTCCCCAACTCTGATTCCCCGCCTCTGATTCCCCAGCTCTGATTCCCCGCCTCTGATTCCCCGTGTTTGACTCCCTGCCTCAGATTCCCCGCCTCTGATTCCCCATCTCTGATTCCCGGACTCTGATTCCCCACCTCTGATTCCCGACCTCTTATTCCCGGCATCTGATTCCGGCCTCTGATTCCCGGCCTCTGATTCCCTGCTTCTGATTCTGATTCCCTGCCTCTGATTCCCCATTTCTGATTCCGCACATCTAATTCCCTGCCTCTGATTCCCCACCTCTGATTCCCCATATCTGAATCCCCGCCTCTGTTTCCCCATCTCTGATACCCCGCCTCTGTTTCCCCATATCTAAGTCCCCGCCTCTGATTCCCCAACTTTGATTCCCCACCTCTGATTCCCCAGCTCTGATTCCCCGCCTCTGATTTCCCGCATCTGATTCCCTGCATCTGATTCCCAGCCTCTGATTCCCAGCCTCTGATTCCCAACCTCTGATTCCCCGACTCTGATTCCCCACCTCTGATTCCCCAGCTCTGATTCCCCGCCTCTGATACCCAACTCTGATTCCCCGCCTCTGATAACCCAGCTCTGATTCCCCGCCTCTGGTTCACCGTGTTTGATTCCCTGCCTCTGTTTCCCCGCCTCTGATTCCCCATCTCTGATTCACCGCCTTTGATTCGTCACCTCTGATTCCCCATATCTGATTCCTCGCCTCTGTTTCCCCGCCTGTGATTCCCCGCCTCTGATTCCCCATATCTCACTCCCCGCCTCTAATTCCCCATCTCTGATTCCCGGACTCTGATTCCCCACCTCTGATTCCCGGCCTCTTATTCCCGGCATCTGATTCCGGCCTCTGATTCCCGGCCTCTGATTCCCTGCTTCTGATTCTGATTCCCTGCCTCTGATTCCCCATTTCTGATTCCGCACATCTAATTCCCTGCCTCTGATTCCCCACCTCTGATTCCCCATATCTGATTCCCCGCCTCTGTCTCCCCGCCTCTGATTCCCCGCCTCCGTTTCCCCATATCTAAGTCCCCGCCTCTGATTCCCCAACTTTGATTCCCCACCTCTGATTCACCAGCTCTGATTCCCCGCCTCTGATTCCCCGCATCTGATTCCCAGCCTCTGATTCCCTGCCTCTGATTCCCAACCTCTGATTCCACACCTCTGATTCCCCATATCTGATTCCCCGCCTCTGTTTCCCCGCCTCTGATTCCCCGCCTCTGTTTCCCCATATCTGATTCCCCGCCTCTATTTGCCCGCCTCTGATTCCCCGCCTCTGTTTCCCCATATCTGATTCCCCGCCTCTGAATCCCCAACTCTGATTCCCTGCCTCTAATTTCCAAGCTCTGATTCCCCGCCTCTGATTCCCCGTGTCTGATTTCCTGCCTCTGATTCCCCGCCTCTGATTTACCCATGTCTGATTCACCGCCTCTGATTCCCCACCTCTGATTCCCCATCTCTGATTCCGCACATCCGATTCCCTGCCTCTGATTCCCCGCCTCTGATTCACTGCCGCTGATTCCCCAGCTCTGATTCCCCGCCTCTGATTCCCCGCGTCTTATTCCCTGCTTCTGATTCTGATTCCCTGCCTCTGATTCCCCATCTCTGATTCCGCACATCTGATTCCCTGCCTCTGATTCCCCACCTCTGATTCCCCATATCTGATTCCCCGCCTCTGTTTCCCCGCCTCTGATTCCCCACCTCTGTTTCCCCATATCTAAGTCCCCGCCTCTGATTCCCCAACTTTGATTCCCCACCTCTGATTCCCCAGCTCTGATTCCCCGCCTCTGATTACCCATGTCTGATTCACCGCCTCTGATTCCCCGCCTCTGATTCCCCGCCACTGTTTCCCCATATCTGATTCCCCGCCTCTATTTGCCCGCCTCTGATTCCCCACCTCTGTTTCCCCATATCTGATTCCCCGCCTCTGAATCCCCAACTCTGATTCCCTGCATCTAATTCCCCAGCTCTGATTCCCCGCCTCTGATTCCCCGTGTCTGATTTCCTGCCTCTGATTCCCCGCCTCTGATTACCCATGTCTGATTCACCGCCTCTGATTCCCCACCTCTGATTCCAAATCTCTGATTCCGCACATCCGATTCCCTGCCTCTGATTCCCCGCCCCTGATTCACCGACTCTGATTTCCCGCCTCTGATTCCCTGCCACTGATACCCCGCCCCTGATTCCCCACCTCTGATTCCCCATATCTGATTCCCCGCCTCTGTTTCCCCGCCTCTGATTCCCCACCTCTCATTCCCCATATCTGATTCCCCGCCTCTGATTCCCCAACTCTGATTCCCCGCCTCTGATTCCCCAGCTCAAGAATCCCCGCCTCTGATTCCCCGCGTCTGATTACCGGCCTCTGATTCCCCGCCTCTGATTCCCCATCTCTGAATCACAACTTCTGATTCCCCACCTCTGATTCCCCATATCTGATTCCCCGCCTCTGTTTCCGCGCCTCTAATTCCCCTCCTCTGATTCCCAATATCTGATTCCCCGCCTCTGATTCCCCACATCTGATTCCCCGCCTCTGATTCGCCAGCTATGATTCCCCGCCTCTGATTCCCCGCGTCTGATTCCCTGCCTCTGATTCCCCGCCTCTGATTCCACATCTCTGCTTCACCACCTCTGATTCCCCGTGTCTGATTCCCCGCCTCTGATTCCCGGCCTCTGATTTCCCGCCTCTGATTCCCTGCCACTGATACCCCTTTCCTGATTCCCCACCTCTGATTCCCCATATCTGATTCCCCACCTCTGTTTCCCCGCCTCTGATTCCCCGCCTCTGATTCCCCATATCTCATTCCCCGCCTCTGAATCCCTATCTCTGATTCCCGGACTCTGATTCCCCACCTCTGATTCCCGGCCTCTTATTCCCGGCATCTGATTCCGGCCTCTGATTCCCGGCCTCTGATTCCCTGCTTCTGATTCTGATTCCCTGCCTTTGATTCCCCATCTCTGATTCCGCACATCTGATTCCCTGCCTCTGATTCCCCACCTCTGATTCCCCATATCTGATTCCCTGCCTCTGTTTCCCGCCTCTGATTCCCCGCCTCTGTTTCCCAATATCTAAATCCCCGCCTCTGATTCCCCAACTCTGATTCCCCACCTCTGATTCCCCAGCTCTGATTCCCCGCCTCTGATTCCCCGCATCTGATTCCCTGCATCTGATTCCAAGCCTCTGATTCCATGCCTCTGATTCCCAAACTCTGATTCCCCACCTCTGATTCCCCATATCTGATTCCCCGCCTCTGTTTCCCCGCCTCTGATTCCCCGCCTCTGTTTCACCATATCTGATTCCCGGCCTCTGATTCTCCGCCTCTGATTCCCCGCCTCTGATTCCTTGCCTCTGATTCCCCATCTCCGATTCCGCACATCTGATTCCCTGCCTCTGATTCCCCGCCTCTGATTCCCCGCCTCTGATTCCCTGCCTCTGATTCCCAACCTCTGATTCCCCACCTCTGATTCCCCGTGTTTGATTCCCCGCCTCTGTTTCCCCGCCTCTGATTCCCCGCCTCTGATTCCCCAACTCTAATTCCCCGCCTCTGATTCCCCAGATCTGATTCCCTGCCTCTGTTTCCCCGCCTCTGATTCCCTGCCTCTGATTCCCAACCTCTGATTCCACACCTCTGATTCCCCATATCTGATTCCCCGCCTCTGTTTCCCCGCCTCTGATTCCCCGCCCCTGTTTCCCCATATCTGATTCACCGCCTCTGATTCCCCAACTCTGATTCCCCGCCTCTGATTCCCGAGCTCTGATTCCCCGCCTCTGATTCCCCATGTTTGATTCCCTGCCTCTGATTCCCCGCCTCTGATTCCTCATCTCTGATTCCCGGACTCTGATTCCCCACCTCTGATTCCCGACCTCTTATTCCCGGCATCTGATTCCGGCCTCTGATTCCCGGCCTCTGATTCCCTGCTTCTGATTCTGATTCCCTGCCTCTGATTCCCCATTTCTGATTCCGCACATCTAATTCCCTGCCTCTGATTCCCCACCTCTGATTCCCCATATCTGAATCCCCGCCTCTGTTTCCCCGTCTCTGATACCCCGCCTCTGTTTCCCCATATCTAAGTCCCCGCCTCTGATTCCCCAACTTTGATTCCCCACCTCTGATTCCCCAGCTCTGATTCCCCGCCTCTGATTTCCCGCATCTGATTCCCTGCATCTGATTCCCAGCCTCTGATTCCCTGCCTCTGATTCCCAACCTCTGATTCCCCACCTCTGATTCCCCATATCTGATTCCCCGCCTCTGTTTCCCCACCTCTGATTCCCCGCCTCTGTTTCCCCATATCTGATTCCCCGCCTCTATTTGCCCCCCTCTGATTCCCCGCCTCTGTTTCCCCATATCTGATTCCCCGCCTCTGAATCCCAAACTCTGATTCCCTGCCTCAAATTTCCCAGCTCTGATTCCCCGCCTCTGATTCCCCGTGTCTGATTTCCTGCCTCTGATTCCCTGCCTATGATTTCTCATGTCTGATTCACCGCCTCTGATTCCCCACCTCTGATTCCCCATCTCTGATTCCGCACATCCGATTCCCTGCCTCTTATTCCCCGCCTCTTATTCACTGCCTCTGCTTCCCCAGCTCTGATTCCCCGCCTCTGATTCCCCGTGTCTTATTCCCTGCTTCTGATTCTGATTCCCTGCCTCTGATTCCCCATCTCTGATTCCGCACATCTGATTCCCTGCCTCTGATTCCCCACCTCTGATTCCCCATATCTGATTCCCCGCCTCTGTTTCCCCGCCTCTGATTCCCCGCCTCTGTTTCCCCATATCTAAGTCGCCGCCTCTGATTCCCCAACTCTGATTCCCCACCTCTGTTTCCCCAGCTCTGATTCCCCGCCTTTGATCCCCGCATCTGATTCCCTGCATCTGATTCCCAGCCTCTGATTCCCTGCCTCTGATTCCCAACCTCTGATTCCCCACCTCTGATTCCCCATATCTGATTCCCCGCCTCTGTTTCCACGCCTCTGATTCCCCGCCTCTGTTTCCCCATATCTGATTCCCCGCCTCTATTTGCCCACCTCTGATTCCCCACCTCTGTTTCCCCATATCTGATTCCCCGCCTCTGAATCCCCAACTCTGATTCCCTGCCTCTAATTCCCCAGCTCTGATTCCCCGCCTCTGATTCACCGCCTCTGATTCCCGGCCACTGATTTCCCGCCTCTGATTCCCTGCCACTGATACCCCGCCCCTGATTCCCCACCTCTGATTCCCCATATCTGATTCCCCGCCTCTGTTTCCCCGCCTCTGATTCCCCGCCTCTGATTCCCCATATCTCATTCCCCGCCTCTGAATCCGCATCTCTGATTCCCGGACTCTGATTCCCCACCTCTGATTCCCGGCCTCTTATTCCCGGCATCTGATTCCGGCCTCTGATTCCCGGCCTCTGATTCCCTGCTTCTGATTCTGATTCCCTGCCTTTGATTCCCCATCTCTGATTCCACACATCTGATTCCCTGAATCGGATTCCCCACCTCTGATTCCCCATATCTGATTCCCCGCCTCTGTTTCCCCGCCTCTGATTCCCCGCCTCTGTTTCCCAATATCTAAGTCCCCGCCTCTGATTCCCCAACTCTGATTCCCCACCTCTGATTCCACAGCTCTTATTCCCCGCCTCTGATACCCCGCATCTGATTCCCTGCATCTGATTCCAAGCCTCTGATTCCCTGCCTCTGATTCCCAAACTCTGATTCCCCACCTCTGATTCCCCATATCTGATTCCCCGCCTCTGTTTCCCCGCCTCTGATTCCCCGCCTCTGTTTCACCATATTTGATTCCCGGCCTCTGATTCCCCGCCACTGATTCCCCGCCTCTGATTTCTTGCCTCTGATTCCCCATCTCCGATTCCGCACATCTGATTCCCTGCCTCTGATTCCCCGCCTCTGATTCCCCGCCTCTGATTCCCTGCCTCTGATTCCCAACCTCTGATTCCCCACCTCTGATTCCCCGTGTTTGATTCCCCGCCTCTGTTTCCCCGCCTCTGATTCCCAACCTCTGATTCCACACCTCTGATTCCCCATATCTGATTCCCCGCCTCTGTTTCCCCGCCTCTGATTCCCCGCCCCTGTTTCCCCATATCTGATTCCCCGCCTCTGATTCCCCAACTCTGATTCCCCGCCTCTGATTCCCCAGCTCTGATTCCCCGCCTCTGATTCCCCGTGTTTGATTCCCTGCCTCTGTTTCCCCGCCTCTGATTCCCCATCTCTGATTCACCACCTTTGATTCGCCACCTCTGATTCCCCATATCTGATTCCCCACCTCTGTTTCCCCGCCTCTGATTCCTCGCCTCTGATTCTCCATATCTCATTCCCCGCCTCTGAATCCCCATCTCTGATTCCCGGACTCTGATTCCCCACCTCTGATACCCGGCCTCTTATTCCCAGCATCAGATTCCAGGCCTCTGATTCCCCGCCTCTGATTCCCCGCGTCTTATTCCCTGCTTCTGATTCTGATTCCCTGCCTCTGATTCCCCATATCTGATTCCGCACATCTGATTCCCTGCCTCTGATTCCCCACCTCTGATTCCCCATATCTGATTCCCCGCCTCTGTTTCCCCGCCTCTGATTCCCCGCCTCTGTTTCCCCATATCTAAGTCCCCGCCTCTGATTCCCCAACTCTGATTCCCCACCTCTGATTCCCCAGCTCTGATTCCCTGCCTCTGATCCCAGCATCTGATTCCCTGCATCTGATTCCCAGCCTCTGATTCCCTGCCTCTGATTCCCAACCTCTGATTCCGCACCTCTGATTCCCCATATCTGATTCCCCGCCTCTGTTTCCACGCCTCTGATTCCCAGCCTCTGTTTCCCCATATCTGATTCCCCGCCTCTATTTGCCCACCTCTGATTCCCCACCTCTGTTTCCCCATATCTGATTCCCCGCCTCTGAATCCCCAACTCTGATTCACTGCATCTAATTCCCCAGCTCTGATTCCCCGCCTCTGATTCCCCGCCTCTGAATCCCCGTGTCTGATTTCCTGCCTCTGATTCCCCACCTCTGATTCCCCATCTCTGATTCCGCACATCCGATTCCCTGCCTCTGATTCCCCATATCTGATTCCCCGCCTCTGTTTCCACGCCTCTGATTCCCAGCCTCTGTTTCCCCATATCTGATTCCCCGCCTCTATTTGCCCACCTCTGATTCCCCGCCTCTGTTTCCCCATATCTGATTCCCCGCCTCTGAATCCCCAACTCTGATTCACTGCATCTAATTCCCCAGCTCTGATTCCCCGCCTCTGATTCCCCGCCTCTGATTCCCCGTGTTTGATTCCCTGCCTCTGTTTCCCCGCCTCTGATTCCCCATCTCTGATTCACCACCTTTGATTCGCCACCTCTGATTCCCCATATCTGATTCCCCACCTCTCTTTCCCCGCCTCTGATTCCTCGCCTCTGATTCTCCATATCTCATTCCCCGCCTCTGAATCCCCATCTCTGATTCCCGGACTCTGATTCCCCACCTCTGATACCCGGCCTCTTATTCCCAGCATCAGATTCCAGGCCTCTGATTCCCCGCCTCTGATTCCCCGCGTCTTATTCCCTGCTTCTGATTCTGATTCCCTGCCTCTGATTCCCCATATCTGATTCCGCACATCTGATTCCCTGCCTCTGATTCCCCACCTCTGATTCCCCATATCTGATTCCCCGCCTCTGTTTCCCCGCCTCTGATTCCCCGCCTCTGTTTCCCCATATCTAAGTCCCCGCCTCTGATTCCCCAACTCTGATTCCCCACCTCTGATTCCCCAGCTCTGATTCCCCGCCTCTGATCCCAGCATCTGATTCCCTGCATCTGATTCCCAGCCTCTGATTCCCTGCCTCTGATTCCCAACCTCTGATTCCGCACCTCTGATTCCCCATATCTGATTCCCCGCCTCTGTTTCCACGCCTCTGATTCCCAGCCTCTGTTTCCCCATATCTGATTCCCCGCCTCTATTTGCCCACCTCTGATTCCCCACCTCTGTTTCCCCATATCTGATTCCCCGCCTCTGAATCCCCAACTCTGATTCACTGCATCTAATTCCCCAGCTCTGATTCCCCGCCTCTGATTCCCCGCCTCTGAATCCCCGTGTCTGATTTCCTGCCTCTGATTCCCCACCTCTGATTCCCCATCTCTGATTCCGCACATCCGATTCCCTGCCTCTGATTCCCCCCCTCTGATTCACCGCCTCTGATTCCCGGCCTCTGATTTCCCGCTTCTGATTCCCTGCCACTGATACGCCGCCCCTGATTCCCCACCTCTGATTCCCCATATCTGATTCCCCACCTCTGTTTCCCCGCCTCTGATTCACCGCCTCTGATTCCCCATATCTCATTCCCCGCCTCTGAATCCCCATCTCTGATTCCCGGACTCTGATTCCCCACCTCTGATTCCCGGCCTCTTATTCCCGGCATCTGATTCCGGCCTCTGATTCCCGGCCTCTGATTCCCTGCTTCTGATTCTGATTCCCTGCCTTTGATTCCCCATCTCTGATTCCGCACATCTGATTCCCTGCCTCTGATTCCCCACCTCTGATTCCCTAAATCTGATTCCCCGCCTCTGTTTCCCCGCCTCTGATTCCCCGCCTCTGTTTCCCAATATCTAAGTCACCGCCTCTGATTCCCCAACTCTGATTCCCCACCTCTGATTCCCCAGCTCTCATTCCCCGCCTCTGATTCCCCGCATCTGATTCCCTGCATCTGATTCCAAGCCTCTGATTCCCTGCCTCTGATTCCCAAACTCTGATTCCCCACCTCTGATTCCCCATATCTGATTCCCCGCCTCTGTTTCCCCGCCTCTGATTCCCCGCCTCTGTTTCACCATATCTGATTCCCGGCCTCTGATTCCCCGCCTCTGATTCCCCGCCTCTGATTTCTTGCCTCTGATTCCCCATCTCCGATTCCACACATCTGATTCCCTGCCTCTGATTCCCCGCCTCTGATTCCCCGCCTCTGATTCCCTGCCTCTGATTCCCAACCTCTGATTCCCCACCTCTGATTCCCCGTGTTTGATTCCCCGCCTCTGCTTCCCCGCCTCTGATTCCCCGCCTCTGATTCCCCAACTCTAATTCCCCGCCTCTGATTCCCCAGATCTGATTCCCTGCCTCTGTTTCCCCGCCTCTGATTCCCTGCCTCTGATTCCCAACCTCTGATTCCACACCTCTGATTCCCCATATCTGATTCCCCGCCTCTGTTTCCCCGCCTCTGATTCCCCGCCCCTGTTTCCCCATATCTGATTCCCCGCCTCTGATTCCCCAACTCTGATTCCCCGCCTCTGATTCCCCAGCTCTGATTCCCCGCCTCTGATTCCCCGTGTTTGATTCCCTGCCTCTGATTCCCCGCCTCTGATTCCCCCTCTCTGATTCACCGCCTTTGATTCGCCACCTCTGATTCCCCATATCTGATTCCCCACCTCTGTTTCCCCGCCTCTGATTCCCCGCCTCTGATTCTCCATATCTCATTCCCCGCCTCTGAATCCCCATCTCTGATTCCCGGACTCTGATTCCCCACCTGTGATTCCTGGCCTCTTATTCCCAGCATCTGATTCCAGGCCTCTGATTCCCGGCCTCTGATTCCCCGCTTCTGATTCTGATTCCCTGCCTCTGATTCCCCATCTCTGATTCCACACATCTGATTCCCCGCCTCTGTTTCCCCACCTCTGATTCCCCGCCTCTGTTTCCCCATATCTAATTCCCCACCTCTGATGCACCAACTCTGATTCCCCGCCTCTGATTCCCCGCCTCTTTCCCCGCCTCTGATTCCCCGCCTCTGTTTCCCCATATCTGATTCCCCGCCTCTGATTCCCAACTATGATTCCCCGCCTCTGATTCCCCAGCTCTGATTCCCTGCCTCTGATTCCCCGCCTCTGTTTTTCCGCCTCTGATTCCCCGCCTCTGTTTCCCCATATCTGTTTCCCCGCCTCTGAATCCCCAACTCTGATACCCTACCTCTGATTCCCCAGCTCTGATTCCCCGCCTTTAATTCCCCCCGTCTGATTCCCAGCCTCTGAATCCCCGTGTCTGATATCCTGCCTCTGATTCCCCGCCTCTGATTCCCCATCTCAGATTCACCGCCTGTGATTCCCCACCTCTGATTCCCCATATCTGATTCCCTGCCTCTGTTTCCCCACCTCTGATTCCCCGCCTCTGTTTCCCCATATCTGATTCCCCGCCTCTATTTGCCCGCCTCTGATTCCCCGCCTCTGTTTCCCCATATCTGATTCCCCGCCTCTGAATCCCAAACTCTGATTCCCTGCCTCTAATTTCCCAGCTCTGATTCCCCGCCTCTGATTCCCCGTGTCTGATTTCCTGCCTCTGATTCCCTGCCTATGATTTCTCATGTCTGATTCACCGCCTCTGATTCCCCACCTCTGATTCCCCATCTCTGATTCCGCACATCCGATTCCCTGCCTCTGATTCCCCGCCTCTTATTCACTGCCTCTGCTTCCCCAGCTCTGATTCCCCGCCTCTGATTCCCCGTGTCTTATTCCCTGCTTCTGATTCTGATTCCATGCCTCTGATTCCCCATCTCTGATTCCGCACATCTGATTCCCTGCCTCTGATTCCCCACCTCTGATTCCCCATATCTGATTCCCCGCCTCTGTTTCCCCGCCTCTGATTCCCCGCCTCTGTTTCCCCATATCTAAGTCGCCGCCTCTGATTCCCCAACTCTGATTCCCCACCTCTGTTTCCCCAGCTCTGATTCCCCGCCTTTGATCCCCGCATCTGATTCCCTGCATCTGATTCCCAGCCTCTGATTCCCTGCCTCTGATTCCCAACCTCTGATTCCCCACCTCTGATTCCCCATATCTGATTCCCCGCCTCTGTTTCCACGCCTCTGATTCCCCGCCTCTGTTTCCCCATATCTGATTCCCCGCCTCTATTTGCCCACCTCTGATTCCCCACCTCTGTTTCCCCATATCTGATTCCCCGCCTCTGAATCCCCAACTCTGATTCCCTGCCTCTAATTCCCCAGCTCTGATTCCCCGCCTCTGATTCACCGCCTCTGATTCCCGGCCTCTGATTTCCCGCCTCTGATTCCCTGCCACTGATACCCCGCCCCTGATTCCCCACCTCTGATTCCCCATATCTGATTCCCCGCCTCTGTTTCCCCGCCTCTGATTCCCCGCCTCTGATTCCCCATATCTCATTCCCCGCCTCTGAATCCGCATCTCTGATTCCCGGACTCTGATTCCCCACCTCTGATTCCCGGCCTCTTATTCCCGGCATCTGATTCCGGCCTCTGATTCCCGGCCTCTGATTCCCTGCTTCTGATTCTGATTCCCTGCCTTTGATTCCCCATCTCTGATTCCGCACATCTGATTCCCTGAATCGGATTCCCCACCTCTGATTCCCCATATCTGATTCCCCGCCTCTGTTTCCCCGCCTCTGATTCCCCGCCTCTGTTTCCCAATATCTAAGTCCCCGCCTCTGATTCCCCAACTCTGATTCCCCACCTCTGATTCCACAGCTCTTATTCCCCGCCTCTGATACCCCGCATCTGATTCCCTGCATCTGATTCCAAGCCTCTGATTCCCTGCCTCTGATTCCCAAACTCTGATTCCCCACCTCTGATTCCCCATATCTGATTCCCCGCCTCTGTTTCCCCGCCTCTGATTCCCCGCCTCTGTTTCACCATATTTGATTCCCGGCCTCTGATTCCCCGCCACTGATTCCCCGCCTCTGATTTCTTGCCTCTGATTCCCCATCTCCGATTCCGCACATCTGATTCCCTGCCTCTGATTCCCCGCCTCTGATTCCCCGCCTCTGATTCCCTGCCTCTGATTCCCAACCTCTGATTCCCCACCTCTGATTCCCCGTGTTTGATTCCCCGCCTCTGTTTCCCCGCCTCTGATTCCCAACCTCTGATTCCACACCTCTGATTCCCCATATCTGATTCCCCGCCTCTGTTTCCCCGCCTCTGATTCCCCGCCCCTGTTTCCCCATATCTGATTCCCCGCCTCTGATTCCCCAACTCTGATTCCCCGCCTCTGATTCCCCAGCTCTGATTCCCCGCATCTGATTCCCCGTGTTTGATTCCCTGCCTCTGATTCCCCGCCTCTGATTCCCCATCTCTGATTCACCACCTTTGATTCGCCACCTCTGATTCCCCATATCTGATTCCCCACCTCTGTTTCCCCGCCTCTGATTCCTCGCCTCTGATTCTCCATATCTCATTCCCCGCCTCTGAATCCCCATCTCTGATTCCCGGACTCTGATTCCCCACCTCTGATACCCGGCCTCTTATTCCCAGCATCAGATTCCAGGCCTCTGATTCCCCGCCTCTGATTCCACGCGTCTTATTCCCTGCTTCTGATTCTGATTCCCTGCCTCTGATTCCCCATATCTGATTCCGCACATCTGATTCCCTGCCTCTGATTCCCCACCTCTGATTCCCCATATCTGATTCCCCGCCTCTGTTTCCCCGCCTCTGATTCCCCGCCTCTGTTTCCCCATATCTAAGTCCCCGCCTCTGATTCCCCAACTCTGATTCCCCACCTCTGATTCCCCAGCTCTGATTCCCCGCCTCTGATCCCAGCATCTGATTCCCTGCATCTGATTCCCAGCCTCTGATTCCCTGCCTCTGATTCCCAACCTCTGATTCCGCACCTCTGATTCCCCATATCTGATTCCCCGCCTCTGTTTCCACGCCTCTGATTCCCCGCCTCTGTTTCCCCATATCTGATTCCCCGCCTCTATTTGCCCACCTCTGATTCCCCACCTCTGTTTCCCCATATCTGATTCCCCGCCTCTATTTGCCCACCTCTGATTCCCCACCTCTGTTTCCCCATATCTGATTCCCCGCCTCTGAATCCCCAACTCTGATTCACTGCATCTAATTCCCCAGCTCTGATTCCCCGCCTCTGATTCCCCGCCTCTGAATCCCCGTGTCTGATTTCCTGCCTCTGATTCCCCACCTCTGATTCCCCATCTCTGATTCCGCACATCCGATTCCCTGCCTCTGATTCCCCCCCTCTGATTCACCGCCTCTGATTCCCGGCCTCTGATTTCCCGCTTCTGATTCCCTGCCACTGATACGCCGCCCCTGATTCCCCACCTCTGATTCCCCATATCTGATTCCCCACCTCTGTTTCCCCGCCTCTGATTCACCGCCTCTGATTCCCCATATCTCATTCCCCGCCTCTGAATCCCCATCTCTGATTCCCGGACTCTGATTCCCCACCTCTGATTCCCGGCCTCTTATTCCCGGCATCTGATTCCGGCCTCTGATTCCCCACCTCTGATTCCCTAAATCTGATTCCCCGCCTCTGTTTCCCCGCCTCTGATTCCCCGCCTCTGTTTCCCAATATCTAAGTCCCCGCCTCTGATTCCCCAACTCTGATTCCCCACCTCTGATTCCCCAGCTCTCATTCCCCGCCTCTGATTCCCCGCATCTGATTCCCTGCATCTGATTCCAAGCCTCTGATTCCCTGCCTCTGATTCCCAAACTCTGATTCCCCACCTCTGATTCCCCATATCTGATTCCCCGCCTCTGTTTCCCCGCCTCTGATTCCCCGCCTCTGTTTCACCATATCTGATTCCCGGCCTCTGATTCCCCGCCTCTGATTCCCCGCCTCTGATTTCTTGCCTCTGATTCCCCATCTCCGATTCCGCACATCTGATTCCCTGCCTCTGATTCCCCGCCTCTGATTCCCCGCCTCTGATTCCCTGCCTCTGATTCCCAACCTCTGATTCCCCACCTCTGATTCCCCGTGTTTGATTCCCCGCCTCTGCTTCCCCGCCTCTGATTCCCCGCCTCTGATTCCCCAACTCTAATTCCCCGCCTCTGATTCCCCAGATCTGATTCCCTGCCTCTGTTTCCCCGCCTCTGATTCCCTGCCTCTGATTCCCAACCTCTGATTCCACACCTCTGATTCCCCATATCTGATTCCCCGCCTCTGTTTCCCCGCCTCTGATTCCCCGCCCCTGTTTCCCCATATCTGATTCCCCGCCTCTGATTCCCCAACTCTGATTCCCCGCCTCTGATTCCGCAGCTCTGATTCCCCGCCTCTGATTCCCCGTGTTTGATTCCCTGCCTCTGATTCCCCGCCTCTGATTCCCCATCTCTGATTCACCGCCTTTGATTCGCCACCTCTGATTCCCCATATCTGATTCCCCACCTCTGTTTCCCCGCCTCTGATTCCCCGCCTCTGATTCTCCATATCTCATTCCCCGCCTCTGAATCCCCATCTCTGATTCCCGGACTCTGATTCCCCACCTGTGATTCCTGGCCTCTTATTCCCAGCATCTGATTCCAGGCCTCTGATTCCCGGCCTCTGATTCCCCGCTTCTGATTCTGATTCCCTGCCTCTGATTCCCCATCTCTGATTCCACACATCTGATTCCCCGCCTCTGTTTCCCCACCTCTGATTCCCCGCCTCTGTTTCCCCATATCTAATTCCCCACCTCTGATGCACCAACTCTGATTCCCCGCCTCTGATTCCCCGCCTCTTTCCCCGCCTCTGATTCCCCGCCTCTGTTTCCCCATATCTTATTCCCCGCCTCTGATTCCCAACTATGATTCCCCGCCTCTGATTCCCCAGCTCTGATTCCCTGCCTCTGATTCCCCGCCTCTGTTTTTCCGCCTCTGATTCCCCGCCTCTGTTTCCCCATATCTGTTTCCCCGCCTCTGAATCCCCAACTCTGATACCCTACCTCTGATTCCCCAGCTCTGATTCCCCGCCTTTGATTCCCCCCGTCTGATTCCCAGCCTCTGAATCCCCGTGTCTGATATCCTGCCTCTGATTCCCCGCCTCTGATTCCCCATCTCAGATTCACCGCCTGTGATTCCCCACCTCTGATTCCCCATCTCTGATTCCGCACATCCGATTCCCTGCCTCTGATTCCCCGACTCTGATTCCCCACCTCTGATTCCCCAGCTCTGATTCCCCGACTCTGATACCCAACTCTGATTCCCCGCCTCTGATAACCCAGCTCTGATTCCCCGCCTCTGGTTCACCGTGTTTGATTCCCTGCCTCTGATTCCCCGCCACTGATTCCCCATCTCTGATGCACCGCCTTTGATTCGCCACCTCTGATTCCCCATATCTGATTCCTCGCCTCTGTTTCCCCGCCTGTGATTCCCCGCCTCTGATTCCCCATATCTCACTCCCCGCCTCTGATTCCCCATCTCTGATTCCCGGACTCTGATTCCCCACCTCTGATTCCCGGCCTCTTATTCCCGGCATCTGATTCCGGCCTCTGATTCCCGGCCTCTGATTCCCTGCTTCTGATTCTGATTCCCTGCCTCTGATTCCCCATTTCTGATTCCGCACATCTAATTCCCTGCCTCTGATTCCCCACCTCTGATTCCCCATATCTGATTCCCCGCCTCTGTCTCCCCGCCTCTGATTCCCCGCCTCTGTTTCCCCATATCTAAGTCCCCGCCTCTGATTCCCCAACTTTGATTCCCCACCTCTGATTCCCCAGCTCTGATTCCCCGCCTCTGATTCCCCGCATCTGATTCCCAGCCTCTGATTCCCTGCCTCTGATTCCCAACCTCTGATTCCCCACCTCTGATTCCCCATATCTGATTCCCCGCCTCTGTTTCCCCGCCTCTGATTCCCCGCCTCTGTTTCCCCATATCTGATTCCCCATATCTGATTTCCCGCCTCTGTTTCCCCGCCTCTGATTCCCCGCCTCTGTTTTCCCATATCTGATTCCCCGCCTCTGAATCCCCAACTCTGATTCCCTGCCTCTAATTTCCCAGCTCTGATTCCCCGCCTCTGATTCCCCGTGTCTGATTTCCTGCCTCTGATTCCCCGCCTCTGATTACCCATGTCTGATTCACCGCCTCTGATTCCCCATCTCTGATTCCCCATCTCTGATTCCGCACATCCGATTCCCTGCATCTGATTCCCCGCCTCTGATTCACTGCCGCTGATTCCCCAGCTCTGATTCCCCGCCTCTGATTCCTCGCGTCTTATTCCCTGCTTCTGATTCTGATTCCCTGCCTCTGATTCCCCATCTCTGATTCCGCACATCTGATTCCCTGCCTCTGATTCCCCACCTCTGATTCCCCATATCTGATTCCCCGCCTCTGTTTCCCCGCCTCTGATTCCCCGCCTCTGTTTCCCCATATCTAAGTCCCCGCCTCTGATTCCCCAACTCTGATTCCCCACCTCTGATTCCCCAGCTCTGATTCCCCGCCTCTGATTACCCATGTCTGATTCACCGCCTCTGATTCCCCGCCTCTGATTCCCCGCCACTGTTTCCCCATATCTGATTCCCCGCCTATATTTGCCCGCCTCTGATTCCCCACCTCTGTTTCCCCATATCTGATTCCCCGCCTCTGAATCCCCAACTCTGATTCCCTGCATCTAATTCCCCAGCTCTGATTCCCCGCCTCTGATTCCCCGTGTCTGATTTCCTGCCTCTGATTCCCCGCCTCTGATTACCCATGTCTGATTCACCGCCTCTGATTCCCCACCTGATCCCAAATCTCCGATTCCGCACATCCGATTCCCTGCCTCTGATTCCCCGCCCCTGATTCACCGACTCTGATTTCCCGCATCTGATTCGCTGCCACTGATACCCCGCCCCTGATTCCCCACCTCTGATTCCCCATATCTGATTCCCCGCCTCTGTTTCCCCGCCTCTGATTCCCCGCCTCTGATTCCTCATATCTGATTCCCCGCCTCTGATTCCCCAACTCTGATTCCCCGCCTCTGATTCCCCAGCTCAAGAATCCCCGCTTCTGATTCCCCGCGTCTGATTACCGGCCTCTGATTCCCCGCCTCTGATTCCCCATCTCTGATTCACAACTTCTGATTCCCCACCTCTGATTCCCCATATCTGATTCCCCGCCTCTGTTTCCGCGCCTCTGATTCCCCACCTCTGATTCCCAATATCTGATTCCCCGCCTCTGATTCCCCACCTCTGATTCCCCGCCTCTGATTTGCCAGCTATGATTCCCCGCCTCTGATTCCCCGCGTCTGATTCCCTGCCTCTGATTCCCCGCCTCTGATTCCACATCTCTGATTCACCACCTCTGATTCCCCATGTCTGATTCCCCGCCTCTGATTCCCGGCCTCTGATTTCCCGCCTCTGATTCCCTGCCACTGATACCCCGGCCCTGATTCCCCACCTCTGATTCCCCATATCTGATTCCCCACCTCTGTTTCCCCGCCTCTGATTCCCCGCCTCTGATTCCCCATATCTCATTCCCCACCTCTGATTCCCGGCCTCTTATTCCCGGCATCTGATTCCGGCCTCTGATTCCCGGCCTCTGATTCCCTGCTTCTGATTCTGATTCCCTGCCTTTGATTCCCCATCTCTGATTCCGCACATCTGATTCCCTGCCTCTGATTCCCCACCTCTGTTTCCCCATATCTAATTCCCCACCTCTGATGCACCAACTCTGATTCCCCGCCTCTGATTCCCCAGCTCTGATTCCCCGCCTCTGATTCCCCGCATCCGATTCCCCATATCTAATTCCCCACCTCTGATGCACCAACTATGATTCCCCGCCTCTGATTCCCCAGCTCTGATTCCCTGCTTCTGATCCCCGCGTTCTATTCCCTGCCTCTGATTCCCCGCCTGTGATTTCCCATCTCTGATTCACCACCTATGATTCCCCACCTCTGATTCCCCATATCTAATTCCCCGCCTCTGTTTGCCCGCCTCTGATTCCCCGCCTCCGTTTCCCCATATCTGATTCCCCGCCTCTGAATCCCCAACTCTGATTCCCTGCCTCTGATTCCCCAGCTCTGATTCCCCGCCTTTGATTCCCCCCGTCTGATTCCCAGCCTCTGAATCCCCGTGTCTGATATCCTGCCTCTGATTCCCCGCCTCTGATTCCCCATCTCAGATTCACCGCCTCTGATTCCCCACCTCTGATTCCCCATCTCTGATTCCGCACATCCGATTCCCTGCCTCTGATTCCCCGACTCTGATTCCCCACCTCTGATTCCCCAGCTCTGATTCCCCGCCTCTGATTCCCCAACTCTGATTCCCCGCCTCTGATAACCCAGCTCTGATTCCCCGCCTCTGATTCCCCGTGTTTGATTCCCTGCCTCTCATTCCCCGCCTCTGATTCCCCATCTCTGATTTACCGCCTTTGATTCCCCGTGTTTGATTCCCTGCCTCTCATTCCCCGCCTCTGATTCCCCATCTCTGATTCCGCACATCCGATTCCCTGCATCTGATTCCCCGCCTCTGATTCACTGCCGCTGATTCCCCAGCTCTGATTCCCCGCCTCTGATTCCTCGCGTCTTATTCCCTGCTTCTGATTCTGATTCCCTGCCTCTGATTCCCCATCTCTGATTCCGCACATCTGATTCCCTGCCTCTGATTCCCCACCTCTGATTCCCCATATCTGATTCCCCGCCTCTGTTTCCCCGCCTCTGATTCCCCGCCTCTGTTTCCCCATATCTAAGTCCCCGCCTCTGATTCCCCAACTCTGATTCCCCACCTCTGATTCCCCAGCTCTGATTCCCCGCCTCTGATTACCCATGTCTGATTCACCGCCTCTGATTCCCCGCCTCTGATTCCCCGCCACTGTTTCCCCATATCTGATTCCCCGCCTCTATTTGCCCGCCTCTGATTCCCCACCTCTGTTTCCCCATATCTGATTCCCCGCCTCTGAATCCCCAACTCTGATTCCCTGCATCTAATTCCCCAGCTCTGATTCCCCGCCTCTGATTCCCCGTGTCTGATTTCCTGCCTCTGATTCCCCGCCTCTGATTACCCATGTCTGATTCACCGCCTCTGATTCCCCACCTCTGATTCCAAATCTCTGATTCCGCACATCCGATTCCCTGCCTCTGATTCCCCGCCCCTGATTCACCGACTCTGATTTCCCGCCTCTGATTCCCTGCCACTGATACCCCGCCCCTGATTCCCCACCTCTGATTCCCCATATCTGATTCCCCGCCTCTGTTTCCCCGCCTCTGATTCCCCGCCTCTGAATCCCCATATCTGATTCCCCGCCTCTGATTCCCCAACTCTGATTCCCCGCCTCTGATTCCCCAGCTCAAGAATCCCCGCTTCTGATTCCCCGCGTCTGATTACCGGCCTCTGATTCCCCGCCTCTGATTCCCCATCTCTGATTCACAACTTCTGATTCCCCACCTCTGATTCCCCATATCTGATTCCCCGCCTCTGTTTCCGCGCCTCTGATTCCCCACCTCTGATTCCCAATATCTGATTCCCCGCCTCTGATTCCCCACATCTGATTCCCCGCCTCTGATTCGCCAGCTATGATTCCCCGCCTCTGATTCCCCGCGTCTGATTCCCTGCCTCTGATTCCCCGCCTCTGATTCCACATCTCTGATTCACCACCTCTGATTCCCCATGTCTGATTCCCCGCCTCTGATTCCCGGCCTCTGATTTCCCGCCTCTGATTCCCTGCCACTGATACCCCGCCCCTGATTCCCCACCTCTGATTCCCCATATCTGATTCCCCACCTCTGTTTACCCGCCTCTGATTCCCCGCCTCTGATTCCCCATATCTCATTCCCCGCCTCTGAATCCCCATTTCTGATTCCCGGACTCTGATTCCCCACCTCTGATTCCCGGCCTCTTATTCCCGGCATCTGATTCCGGCCTCTGATTCCCGGCCTCTGATTCCCTGCTTCTGATTCTGATTCCCTGCCTTTGATTCCCCATCTCTGATTCCGCACATCTGATTCCCTGCCTCTGATTCCCCACCTCTGTTTCCCCATATCTAATTCCCCACCTCTGATGCACCAACTCTGATTCACCGCCTCTGATTCCCCAGCTCTGATTCCCCGCCTCTGATTCCCCGCATCCGATTCCCCATATCTAATTCCCCACCTCTGATGCACCAACTATGATTCCCCGCCTCTGATTCCCCAGCTCTGATTCCCTGCTTCTGATTCCCCGCGTTCTATTCCCTGCCTCTGATTCCCCGCCTGTGATTTCCCATCTCTGATTCACCACCTATGATTCCCCACCTCTGATTCCCCATATCTAATTCCCCACCTCTGTTTGCCCGCCTCTGATTCCCCGCCTCCGTTTCCCCATATCTGATTCCCCGCCTCTGAATCCCCAACTCTGATTCCCTGCCTCTGATTCCCCAGCTCTGATTCCCCGCCTTTGATTCCCCCCGTCTGATTCCCAGCCTCTGAATCCCCGTGTCTGATATCCTGCCTCTGATTCCCCGCCTCTGATTCCCCATCTCAGATTCACCGCCTCTGATTCCCCACCTCTGATTCCCCATCTCTGATTCCGCACATCCGATTCCCTGCCTCTGATTCCCCGACTCTGATTCCCCACCTCTGATTCCCCAGCTCTGATTCCCCGCCTCTGATTCCCCAACTCTGATTCCCCGCCTCTGATAACCCAGCTCTGATTCCCCGCCTCTGATTCCCCGTGTTTGATTCCCTGCCTCTCATTCCCCGCCTCTGATTCCCCATCTCTGATTCACCGCCTTTGATTCGCCACCTCTGATTCCCCATATCTGATTCCTCGCCTCTGTTTCCCCGCCTGTGATTCCCCGCCTCTGATTCCCCATATCTCACTCCCCACCTCTGATTCCCCATCTCTGATTCCTGGACTCTGATTCCCCACCTCTGATTCCCGGCCTCTTATTCCCGGCATCTGATTCCGGCCTCTGATTCCCGGCCTCTGATTCCCTGCTTCTGATTCTGATTCCCTGCCTCTGATTCCCCATTTCTGATTCCGCACATCTAATTCCCTGCCTCTGATTCCCCACCTCTGATTCCCCATATCTGATTCCCCGCCTCTGTTTCCCCGCCTCTGATTCCCCGCCTCTCTTTCCCCATATCTAAGTCCCCGCCTCTGATTCCCCAACTTTGATTCCCCACCTCTGAATCCCCAGCTCTGATTCCCCGCCTCTGATTCCCAGCATCTGATTCCCTGCATCTGATTCCCAGCCTCTGATTCCCTGCCTCTGATTCCCAACCTTTGATTCCCCACCGCTGATTCCCCATATCTGATTCCCCGCCTCTGTTTCCCCGCCTCTGATTCCCCGCCTCTGTTTCCCCATATCTGATTCCCCACCTCTATTTGCCCGCCTCTGATTCCCCGCCTCTGTTTCCCCATATCTGATTCCCCGCCTCTGAATCCCCAACTCTGATTCCCTGCCTCTAATTTCCCAGCTCTGATTCCCCGCCTCTGATTCACCGTGTCTGATTTCCTGCCTCTGATTCCCCGCCTCTGATTACCCATGTCTGATTCCCCGCCTCTGTTTCCCCGCCTCTGATTCCCCACCTCTGTTTCCCAATATCTAAGTCCCCGCCTCTGATTCCCCAACTCTGATTCCCCACCTCTGATTCCCCAGCTCTGATTCCCCACCTCTGATTCCCCGCATCTGATTTCCTGCATCTGATTCCAAGCCTCTGATTCCCTGCCTCTGATTCCCAACCTCTGATTCCCCATATCTGATTCCCTGCATCTCTTTCCCCGCCTCTGATTCCCCGCCTCAGTTTCCCCATATCTGATTCCCGGCCTCTGATTCCCTGCCTCTGATTCCCCATCTCCGATTCCGCACATCTGATTCCCTGCCTCTGATTCCCCGCCTGTGATTCCCTGCCTCTGATTCCCAACCTCTGATTCCCCACCTCTGATTCCCCATATCTGATTCCCCGCCTCTGTTTCCCCGCCTCTGATTCCCCTCCTCTGATTCCCCAACTCTAATTCCCCACCTCTGATTCCCCAGATCTGATTCCCAGTGTTTGATTCCCTGCCTCTGATTCCCTGCCCTGATTCCCCATCTCTGTTTCACCGCCTTTGATTCGCCACCTCTGATTTCCCATATCTGATTCCCCGCCTCTGTTTCCCCACCTATGATTCCCTGCCTCTGATTCCCAACCTCCGATTCCACACCTCTGATTCCCCATATCTGATTCCCCGCCTCTGTTTCCCCGCCTCTGATTCCCCGCCCCTGTTTCCCCATATCTGATTCCCCGCCTCTGATTCCCCATATCTAAGTCCCCACCTCTGATTCCCCAACTTTGATTCCCCACCTCTGATTCCCCAGCTCTGATTCCCCGCCTCTGATTCCCCGCATCTGATTCCCTGCATCTGATTCCCAGCCTCTGATTCCCTGCCTCTGATTCCCAACCTCTGATTCCCCACCTCTGATTCCCCATATCTGATTCCCCGCCTCTGTTTCCCCGCCTCTGATTCCCCGCCTCTGTTTCCCCATATCTGATTCCCCGCCTCTATTTGCCCGCCTCTGATTCCCCGCCTCTGATTCCCCATCTCAGATTCAACGCCTCTGATTCCCCACCTCTGCTTCCCCATCTCTGATTCCGCACATCCGATTCCCTGCCTCTGATTCCCCGACTCTGATTCCCCACCTCTGATTCCCCAGCTCTGATTCCCCGCCTCTGATTCCCCAACTCTGATTCCCCGCCTCTGATAACCCAGCTCTGATTCCCCGCCTCTGATTCCCCGTGTTTGATTACCTGCCTCTCATTCCCCGCCTCTGATTCCCCATCTCTGATTCACCGCCTCTGATTCGCCACCTCTGATTCCCCATATCTGATTCCTCGCCTCTGTTTCCCCGCCTGTGATTCCCCGCCTCTGATTCCCCATATCTCACTCCCCACCTCTGATTCCCCATCTCTGATTCCTGGACTCTGATTCCCCACCTCTGATTCCCGGCCTCTTATTCCCGGCATCTGATTCCGGCCTCTGATTCCCGGCCTCTGATTCCCTGCTTCTGATTCTGATTCCCTGCCTCTGATTCCCCATTTCTGATTCTGCACATCTAATTCCCTGCCTCTGATTCCCCACCTCTGATTCCCCATATCTGATTCCCCGCCTCTGTTTCCCCGCCTCTGATTCCCTGCCTCTTATTCCCAACCTCTGATTCCACACCTCTGATTCCCCATATCTGATTCCCCGCCTCTGTTTCCCCGCCTCTGACTCCCCGCCCCTGTTTCCCCATATCTGATTCCCCGCCTCTGATTCCCCATATCTAAGTCCCCGCCTCTGATTCCCCAACTTTGATTCCCCACCTCTGATTCCCCAGCTCTGATTCCCCGCCTCTGATTCCCCGCATCTGATTCCCTGCATCTGATTCCCAGCCTCTGATTCCCTGCCTCTGATTCCCAACCTCTGATTCCCCACCTCTGATTCCCCATATCTGATTCCCTGCCTCTGTTTCCCCGCCACTGATTCCCCGCCTCTGTTTCCCCATATCTGATGCCCCGCCTCTATTTGCCCGCCTCTGATTCCCCGCCTCTGTTTCCCCATATCTGATTCCCCGCCTCCGAATCCCCAACTCTGATTCCCTGCCTCTAATTTCCCAGCTCTGATTCCCCGCCTCTGATTCCCCGTGTCTGATTTCCTGCCTCTGATTCCCCGCCTCTGATTACCCATGTCTGATTTACCACCTCTGATTCCCCACCTCTGATTCCCCATCTCTGATTCCGCACATCCGATTCCCTGCCTCTGATTCCCCGCCTCTGATTCACTGCCTCTGCTTCCCTAGCTCTGATTCCCCGCCTCTGATTCCCCGCGTCTTATTCCCTGCTTCTGATTCTGATTCCCTGCCTCTGATTCCCCATCTCTGATTCCGCACATCTGATTCCCTGCCTCTGATTCCCCACCTCTGATTCCCCATATCTGATTCCCCGCCTCTGTTTCCCCGCCTCTGATTCCCCGCCTCTGTTTCCCCATATCTAAGTCCCCGCCTCTGATTCCCCAACTCTGATTCCCCACCTCTGATTCCCCAGCTCTGATTCACCGCCTCTGATCCCCGCATCTGATTCCCTGCATCTGATTCCCAGCCTCTGATTCCCTGCCTCTGATTCCCAACCTCTGATTCCCCACCTCTGATTCCCCATATCTGATTCCCCGCCTCTGTTTCCACGCCTCTGATTCCCCACCTCTGTTTCCCCATATCTGATTCCCCGCCTCTATTTGCCCACCTCTGATTCCCCACCTCTGTTTCCCCATATCTGATTCCCCGCCTCTGAATCCCCACCTCTGATTCCCTGCATCTAATTCCCCAGCTCTGATTCCCCGCCTCTGATTCCCCGTGTCTGATTTCCTGCCTCTGATTCTCCGCCTCTGATTACCCATGTCTGATTCACCGATTCTGATTCCCCACCTTTGATTCCCCATCTCTGATTCCGCACATCCGATTCCCTGCCTCTGATTCCCCGCCTCTGATTCACCGCCTCTGATTCCCGGCCTCAGATTTCCCGCCTCTGATTCCCTGCCACTGATACCCCGCCCCTGATTCCCCACCTCTGATTCCCCATATCTGATTCCCCACCTCTGTTTCCCCACCTCTGATTCCCCGCCTCTGATTCCCCATATCTCATTCCCCACCTCTGAATCCCCATCTCTGATTCCCGGACTCTGATTCCCCACCTCTGATTCCCGGCCTCTGATTCCCGGCCTCTGATTCCCTGCTTCTGATTTTGATTCCCTGCCTCTGATTCCCCATCTCTGATTCCGTACATCTGATTCCCTGCCTCTGATTCCCAACCTCTGATTCCCCATATCTGATTCCCCGCCTCTGTTTCCCCGCCTCTGATTCCCCGACTCTGTTTCCCAATATCTAAGTCCCCGCCTCTGATTCCCCAACTCTGATTCCCCACCTCTGATTCCCCAGCTTTGATTCCCCGCCTCTGTTTCCCCGCATCTGATTCCCTGCATCTGATTCCAAGCCTCTGATTCCCTGCCTCTGATTCCCAACCTCTGATTCCCCACCTCTGATTCCCCATATCTGATTCCCCACTCTGTTTCCCCGCCTCTGATTCCCCGCCTCTGTTTCCCCATATCTGATTCCCGGCCTCTGATTCCCCACCTCTGATTCCCCGCCTCTGATTCCCTGCCTCTGATTCCCCATCTCCGATTCCGCACATCTGATTCCCTGCCTCTGATTCCCCGCCTCTGATTCCCCGCCTCTGATTCCCTGCCTCTGATTCCCAACCTCTGATTCCCCACCTCTGATTCCCCATATCTGATTCCCCGCCTCTGTTTTCCCGCCTCTGATTCCCCTCCTCTGATTCCCCAACTCTAATTCCCCGCCTCTGATTCCCCAGCTCTGATTCCCCATGTTTGATTCCCTGCCTCTGATTCCCTGCCCTGATTCCCCATCTCTGTTTCACCGCCTTTGATTCGCCACCTCTGATTCCCCATATCTGATTCCCCGCCTCTGTTTCCCCGCCTCTGATTCCCTGCCTCTGATTCCCAACCTCTGATTCCACACCTCTGATTCCCCATATCTGATTCCCCGCCTCTGTTTCCCCGCCTCTGATTCCCCGCCCCTGTTTCCCCATATCTGATTCCCCGCCACTGATTCCCCATATCTAAGTCCCCGCCTCTGATTCCCCAAATTTGATTCCCCACCTCTGATTCCCCAGCTCTGATTCCCCGCCTCTGATTCCCCGCATCTGATTCCCTGCATCTGATTCCCAGCCTCTGATTCCCTGCCTCTGATTCCCAACCTCTGATTCCCCAACTCTGATTCCCCATATCTGATTCCCCGCCTCTGTTTCCCCGCCTCTGATTCCCCGCCTCTGTTTCCCCATATCTGATTCCCCGCCTCTATTTGCCCGCCTCTGATTCCCCGCCTCTGTTTCCCCATATCTGATTCCCCGCCTCTGAATCCCCAACTCTGATTCCCTGCCTCTAATTTCCCAGCTCTGATTCCCCGCCTCTGATTACCAATGTCTGATTTACCGCCTCTGATTCCCCACCTCTGATTCCCCATCTCTGATTCCGCACATCCGATTCCCTGCCTCTGATTCCCCGCCTCTGATTCACTGCCTCTGCTTCCCCAGCTCTGATTCCCCGCCTCTGATTCCCCGCGTCTTATTCCCTGCTTCTGATTCTGATTCCCTGCCTCTGATTCCCCATCTCTGATTCCGCACATCTGATTCCCTGCCTCTGATTCCCCACCTCTGATTCCCCATATCTGATTCCCCGCCTCTTGTTTCCCCGCCTCTGATTCCCCGCCTCTGTTTCCCCATATCTAAGTCCACGCCTCTGATTCCCCAACTCTGATTCCCCAGCTCTGATTCCCCAGCTCTGATTCCACGCCTCTGATCCCCGCATCTGATTCCCTGCATCTGATTCCCAGCCTCTGATTCCCTGCCTCTGATTCCCAACCTCTGATTCCCCATATCTGATTCCCCGCCTCTGTTTCCACGCCTCTGATTCCCCGCCTCTGTTTCCCCATATCTGATTCCCTGCCTCTATTTGCCCACCTCTGATTCCCCACCTCTGTTTCCCCATATCTGATTCCCCGCGTCTGAATCCCCAACTCTGATTCACTGCATCTAATTCCCCAGCTCTGATTCCCCGCCTCTGATTCCCCGCCTCTGATTCCCCGTGTCTGATTCCCTGCCCTGATTCCCCATCTCTGTTTCACCGCCTTTGATTCGCCACCTCTGATTCCCCATATCTGATTCCCCGCCTCTGTTTCCCCGCCTCTGATTCCCTCCCTCTGATTCCCAACCTCTGATTCCACACCTCTGATTCCCCATATCTGATTCCCCGCCTCTTGTTTCCCCGCCTCTGATTCCCCGCCTCTGTTTCCCCATATCTAAGTCCACGCCTCTGATTCCCCAACTCTGATTCCCCATCTCTGATTCCCCAGCTCTGATTCCACGCCTCTGATCCCCGCATCTGATTCCCTGCATCTGATTCCCAGCCTCTGATTCCCTGCCTCTGATTCCCAACCTCTGATTCCCCATATCTGATTCCCCGCCTCTGTTTCCACGCCTCTGATTCCCCGCCTCTGTTTCCCCATATCTGATTCCCTGCCTCTATTTGCCCACCTCTGATTCCCCACCTCTGTTTCCCCATATCTGATTCCCCGCGTCTGAATCCCCAACTCTGATTCACTGCATCTAATTCCCCAGCTCTGATTCCCCGCCTCTGATTCCCCGCCTCTGATTCCCCGTGTCTGATTCCCTGCCCTGATTCCCCATCTCTGTTTCACCGCCTTTGATTCGCCACCTCTGATTCCCCATATCTGATTCCCCGCCTCTGTTTCCCCGCCTCTGATTCCCTGCCTCTGATTCCCAACCTCTGATTCCACACCTCTGATTCCCCATATCTGATTCCCCGCCTCTGTTTCCCCGCCTCTGATTCCCCGCCCCTGTTTCCCCATATCTGATTCCCCGCCTCTGATTCCCCATATCTAAGTCCCCGCCTCTGATTCCCCAAATTTGATTCCCCACCTCTGATTCCCCAGCTCTGATTCCCCGCCTCTGATTCCCCGCATCTGATTCCCTGCATCTGATTCCCAGCCTCTGATTCCCTGCCTCTGATTCCCAACCTCTGATTCCCCAACTCTGATTCCCCATATCTGATTCCCCGCCTCTGTTTCCCCGCCTCTGATTCACCGCCTCTGTTTCCCCATATCTGATTCCCCGCCTCTATTTGCCCGCCTCTGATTCCCCGCCTCTGTTTCCCCATATCTGATTCCCCGCCTCTGAATCCCCAACTCTGATTCCCTGCCTCTAATTTCCCAGCTCTGATTCCCCGCCTCTGATTACCCATGTCTGATTTACCGCCTCTGATTCCCCACCTCTGATTCCCCATCTCTGATTCCGCACATCCGATTCCCTGCCTCTGATTCCCCGCCTCTGATTCACTGCCTCTGCTTCCCCAGCTCTGATTCCCCGCCTCTGATTCCCCGCGTCTTATTCCCTGCTTCTGATTCTGATTCCCTGCCTCTGATTCCCCATCTCTGATTCCGCACATCTGATTCCCTGCCTCTGATTCCCCACCTCTGATTCCCCATATCTGATTCCCCGCCTCTTGTTTCCCCGCCTCTGATACCCCGCCTCTGTTTCCCCATATCTAAGTCCCCGCCTCTGATTCCCCAACTCTGATTCCCCATCTCTGATTCCCCAGCTCTGATTCCACGCCTCTGATCCCCGCATCTGATTCCCTGCATCTGATTCCCAGCGTCTGATTCCCTGCCTCTGATTCCCAACCTCTGATTCCCCATATCTGATTCCCCGCCTCTGTTTCCACGCCTCTGATTCCCCGCCTCTGTTTCCCCATATCTGATTCCCTGCCTCTATTTGCCCACCTCTGATTCCCCACCTCTGTTTCCCCATATCTGATTCCCCGCGTCTGAATCCCCAACTCTGATTCACTGCATCTAATTCCCCAGCTCTGATTCCCCGCCTCTGATTCCCCGCCTCTGATTCCCCGTGTCTGATTTCCTGCCTCTGATTCCCCACCTCTGATTCCCCATCTCAGATACCGCACATCCGATTCCCGGCCTCTGATTCCCCCCGTCTGATTCACCGCCTCTTATTCCCGGCCTCTGATTTCCCGCCTCTGATTCCCTGCCACTGATACGCCGCCCCCGATTCCCCACCTCTGATTCCCCATATCTGATTCCCCACCTCTGTTTCCCCGCCTCTGATTCCCCGCCTCAGATTCCCCATATCTCATTACCCGCCTCTGAATCCCCATCTCTGATTCCCGGACTCTGATTCCCCACCTCTGATTCCCGGCCTCTTATTCCCGGCATCTGATTCCGGCCTCTGATTCCCGGCCTCTTATTCCCTGCTTCTGATTCTGATTCCCTGCCTTTGATTCCCCATCTCTGATTCCGCACATCTGATTCCCTGCCTCTGATTCCCCACCTTTGATTCCCTATATCTGATTCCCCGCCTCTGTTTCCCCGCCTCTGATTCCCAGCCTCTGTTTCCCAATATCTAAGTCCCCGCCTCTGATTCCCCAACTCTGATTCCCCACCTCTGATTCCCCAGCTCTGATT